>NW_024096934.1:1180000-2380000 GCF_016545835.1 Crotalus tigris | reverse complement strand
ATCCAAAGTGTATTTCCCATTATTTTTCCATCATTAAATTAAGAGGGAGGGGGGAGGGAGGGAGGGGGAGATAGGGAGGGGGAGAGGGAGGGGTGGAGGGGGAGAGGGAGGGAGGGGGAGAGAGAGAGGGAGGGAGAGAGAGGGGGGAGAGAGAGAGGGAGGGGATAGAGGGAGGGAGAGAGAGGGAGGGGATAGTGGGAGGGAGAGGGAGGAGAGAGGAGAGAGAGGGAGAGAGGGAGGGAGGGAGGGAGAGGAGGGAGGGAGGGGGAGAGAGAGGGAGAGGGAGGGAGGGGGAGAGAGAGGGAGGGAGGGAGAGGGAGGGAGGGGGAGGGAGGGAGAGGGGGAGAGAGAGGGGAGAGAGAGGGAGGGAGGGGGAGAGAGGGAGGGAGAGGAAGGGAGAGAGGGAGAAAGAGGGAGGGAGGGGGAGGGAGAAGGGGAGAGAGAGGGAGGGAGGGAGAGAGAGGGAGGGGATAGTGGGAGGGAGAGGGAGGGAGAGAGAGAGGGAGAAAGAGGGAGGGAGGGGGAGGGAGAAGGGGAGAGAGGGAGGGGATAGTGGGAGGGAGAGGGAGGGAGAGAGAGAGGGAGAAAGAGGGAGGGAGGGGGAGAGAGGGAGAGAGAGGGAGGGATGGAGGGAGAGAGAGAGGGAGGGAAAGAAAGAAAGAAAGAAAGAAAGAAAGAAAGAAAGAAAGAAAGAAAGAAAGAAAGAAAGAAAGAAAGAAAGAAAGAAAGAAAGAAATTTTCATTCCTGGCAGCGCATTTTCTGGAAATGATCAAAAAAGAGCTTTTCCTCTGGTGCCGGATGGCTTCCCAGTTGATTCTCGGTTATTTTTCCCCCCCCCCTGGCTCCTACATGATGACTCCCCGTTACTGAATCCGGAGACTTGTTAGTGCGGAGTGACTCCGGCCCCTGGCACCGTCGGCCAGGCAGAGACGCCCTTGAGGAATTTGCTGGCATCGCGCAGCCAGAATAAATGGGGACCTGGATGCAGAACCATCATTCTCTGAGAATTTCTAGATTCTCAGTTCCTTTGGCATCAGCTTCTCTTTTTAAAAAAACAAAGCACTTCAGCTCTTTCTTTCTTTAGTTTTGTACCATTTCCTTTTCGCTCCACTAAAGCGCTTGGAAAAGTTCCCACCGCAAAAAGGCCACTTTTCCCAGATTTATCAATGAGATCTAACAATATTTAGGAATAGCGTTAAGAGTATTTATTGCTGGCCCCAACATAACAAAGGCCCCAGCGAGATTTGAACTCGCGACCCCTGGTTTACAAGACCAGTGCTCTGCCCTCTGAGCTATGGAGCCTTGCTTGATGATAGAGTTTCAGTCAACAGCCTAGAAAATACCTATCCAAGTCACGCATTCTCAGGACTGCACTGAAGTATTTATTGTCTTCTCTCCGTCTCATTACGCTTTGGGTTTTATATTATATTTATATTTGATGTGTCATATAGTACGCCTTGTTGTACTTGTGGTGCTCCTGACGTGAATCATCAATGTCATCATGCCTTTTTTAACATGTAACTCAAGAAAGGGAACGCGTCCAATAATCAATGTGTTAATTAATTATTATTTAATATAAATGTCTTTGAGGAAGTTAGGGGTTTTCGCTTAAATTTATTTCAAGGTTCTCTTTTCAAAGAAAAAAAATTAAAAGAGAAGAAAAGGATGAAGATGAAATACCAAAGCAAGCTAAAATAAAGAAAATCAAAACAACTTACACCTCCCTTTCGGATGCTTTCTACCTCCTTCCCTGTTTGGAAATACTTTTTATTCCTAAATTTAGTCGAAAGCAAGTCCCCTTCGTTCAAAGTATCTTCCTGTTCTGTAGAGTTGCAACCTTAATCTTATAAAGCGAGCCAAAAAATCAAAATCTTTCTATTTGTCTCTGAATAAATGTAAGGTCCCTTTCACATTTAATACATATTTCAAAGATTAAAAAGAAGTTACAAATTTTTTTTTAAAAAAGGAGGGCTCGTCCGGGATTTGAACCCGGGACCTCTCGCACCCAAAGCGAGAATCATACCCCTAGACCAACGAGCCAGATGTGTAAATTGTTTTCCAAGCCTTCTTTGAATGCGGAAAAACGGATAGCATTCCAGCAAGTCTACTTACTTTTGAAAGCCTGAGCTAGTTTTGTTTCCCTTGAGGGGGAAAAAACAACAACGCTGCATTTAATTTTGTCCCTCTCGGTAATAATAGCATTTGCAATGCTTTTCTTGGCTGCAGTTGAAAAGCCAAGAAAGCGAAAACTTGGGTCGAGTTGACATTCCAAACCAAGAGCCTGCAAACATTTGTTGTTGTTGTTAATTGCGAAGTAGTGTCCGACCCATCGCGTCCTCTATCATCTTCTGGAGTCCATTTAAGCTCACGCCTACTGCTTCAGTGACTCCATCCAGCCACCTCATTCTCTGTCGTCCCCTTCTTCTATTGCCCTCAATCTTTTCCAGCATTAGGCCCTTCTCCAGTGAGTCCTTCCTTCTCACTAGGTGGCCAAAGTATTTGAGTTTCAACTTCAGGATCTGGCCTTCTAAAGAGCAGTCAAGGGTTGATCTCTTTTAGGACTGACCGGTTGGATCCCCTTGCAGTCCAAGGGACTCGCAGGAGTCTTCTACAGCACCATATTTGTCACCAAAGGATAAGACTCTACAGTATTTTTTTGAAAAGGCAGAAACTAATCCAATCGGAATAAAGCTGGGAGGGACCTTGGAGGTCTTCTAGTCCAGCCCCCCCCCCCCGCTCAAGCAGGAGTCATTTCAGACAAGTCTCTTCTTAAAAACCTCGAGTGATGAAGCACCCGCAACGTCTAGCAGATGGCCTCCAGTTCTGCAAAAATGCATTAGGCCGACCGACAGATTTCTTGGCGGGGAAAAAAAAATCGTATTTTTAGGCAAATCAACGCGACGCCATCCGAGGAAATAGTTGGAACGATCCGGGCTGTCTTGGCAAGAGAAGGAAGAAAGTGGATCGGGGAGCGCAGATCCGAGCATTTGGACTCGAAGATGGGCAATTGCTTTGATTCTCGGCTGGATCAAAGGCTGTTTCCCGACGTGAGCGGAGGCGGAGATGCGTGCCAGCTGAGGATGCTTCCAGCCCCCACTGCTGCCCGTGCAAGAATGCAAAAGAAGAGCTGTGATCCGCCTGCGCCAGGAATGGGGGAGGAGAAGGGGAGGATGGGTCGGGGAACCCCTCCTTCCGAGCAAGACACCTTCCGTGAGTCTGGCGATTGCTGTGGGATGGGGGCGGGAGTGGGAGAGGGGCGTCCTTCGGGCACATGAAAAGCGAAGATTCAGCTCTCTGGAGCAGGTCTAAATAAAGGCCGTCCAATTTTGCCAACTTTAAGACATGTGGACTTTAACTCCCAGAATCCATAAATTCAGGTGTGCTGTGGAAGGAAGTGGGGGCCTCTGGCAGGGTCGCCATTGTATGAACGTTGCCCAGCAGCATTCCAAAAGACCACTTGATATATCAAGAAAACACACCGCCATAACCTCAGCAGTGCTGGGGGGGGGGGAGAGTGGGAGGGCTGGGGATAGTCACCCAGGCCTTAGTCACCTCCTGGTTGGACTATTGCCCTTGAAGACTATCTAGAAGCCGCAGCCGGTCTAGAATACAAATCATTACAGATGTTCCTCAGATGCCTCTATAGGTAGTTCTCAACTATTATATTCTGATATGTTATGTTATGTTCTATTCTTATTCCTATCCTATCCTATCCTATCCTATCCTATCCTACTCTACTCTTATTCTTATTCCTATTCCTAATTCTACTTCACTCCACTCCACTCTATTCTATTCTCATTCCTATTCTGTTCTGTTCTATTCTATTCTGTTTTATTCTTATTCCTATTCTATTCTATCCTATTCTACTCTACTCCACTCTATTCCTATTTCTATTCTGTTCTGTTCTATTCTGTTCTATTCTATTCTGTTCTATTCTTATTCCTATCCTATCCTACTCTACTCTACTCTTATTCTTATTCCTATTCCTAATTCTACTTCACTCCACTCCACTCCACTCTATTCTATTCTCATTCCTATTCTGTTCTGTTCCTATTCTATTCTGTTTTATTCTTATTCCTATTCTATTCTATCCTATTCTACTCCACTCTATTCCTATTTCTATTCTGTTCTGTTCTATTCTGTTCTATTCTTATTCCTATCCTATCCTACTCTACTCTACTCTTATTCTTATTCCTATTCCTAATTCTACTTCACTCCACTCCACTCCACTCTATTCTATTCTCATTCCTATTCTGTTCTGTTCTATTCTATTCTGTTCTATTCTTATTCCTATTCTATTCTATCCTACCATACTCTTATTCTTATTCCTATTCCTAATTCTGCTCTACTCTACTCCACTCTATTCTATTCTCATTCCTATTCTGTTCTGTTCTATTCTTATTCCTATTCTGTTCTATCCTATCCTACTCTATTCTATTCTATTCTATTCTATTCTATTCTATTCTATTCTATTCTCATCAGAGATTACAATCCAGAAAAGTTTCCTTAGGTCGACGGAAGTCTTCGAAAAATTTGAAAGCAGAATTGACCTATGGAAAGCTACAAAGAACTAACCCTGCATGGAAAGAATGGAGAGGCTGGCAAAAGCTGGGAAGTATGGAATCATTGAATGGACTGTGCATGGGTACAGTAAGATGCAGAGAGACTCTGAACAAATAGGGCTATCCAGTGGCTTCTGCCCTTTGCAATTGTGGTGACATGCAAACAAAAATACATATGTATATCTGCCCTTTGTGTCCTGATCAGTGTATACTGAGGACCTCATGGCAGCGTGAGAGAAGGCAATTAATGTTACTAGTTTCTGGGCAAGATCTGTTTCACTTGTACATATTTTAATCTTGTATTTTAAATTTTAAATAGAATGGGGTGGGGTGGGATGGAGTAGAATGGAACGAAAGAGAATAGAATAGAAATAGAAATAGAAATAGAATAGAATAGAATAGAATAGAATAGAATAGAATAGAATAGAATAGAATAGAATAGAATAGAATACTTTATTGGCCAATTGTGATTAGACACACAAGGAATTTGTCTCCAGTGCATAAGTTCTCAGTGTGCATGCAAAACAACAAAGAAATAATAATATATTGTATGTGTTTATACATATATATATATATATATATATATATATATATATATATACATACATATATTATTTGAATTGTGATGTTCTGACATGAATCAACAAATACACAAAGCCCCTAGTGCTCCATGTGCTAGAACTAGACCTAAATCCAATCCAAGTGAACCACGCCGATTTTGCCTGACCTATGGCCCTGATTCTAGAAAAAGTCCCTTTTCTATAGCCAGCATTAGCTGCATCGCAATTTGTTTGCCGCTACTGAGATTTTTGCCTACCCCAGAGGACTTTTGCCTACCCCAGAGGATTACCGTATGCTTAGCAAGAACTCAGCTGTGTAGTTCATAATCACACCAACTCCTTTGCCATCTTGCCCAATTCCTCACGGAGACAAGATGAGACAAGATGGTTTTAATGACACCCCCCCTGAGTGCGCTGGGGAGGATAATTGGCGTTCCAATTAACAGCATCCTCTTCAGCCACCTTCCCAACCTTAGGGAACATCCCCTCTCATTATTCCTCCTCTGAACAGGTGCTTCGTTAGCTACCTGGAGACCTCATTAATTCTTGCAAAGTTTAGCAGGAAACTTTGCCACGCTGGGGATATTTTGAAGAGGAGCTAGGAGAGATGTGGGTTGTGTGCACACAAGCCCTGTTGTTGAACCACAATGACAGGTTTCAGGTCACCAGGGACGGCCCATCCAGGCAAGCGTTAATGACACATTGACGAAGCCAGCACAAATCTTAATCATGTTGCAAAGAGAGATGAATTTCTAAGGCTGCTAGAATTTTGGAGAGGTTGGCAACTTTTCTGCCTGTTCCTGTGCCTCTGAGGGCCAATGAGGTGTAGTGTGGAGACCCAATTCTGGACACTTTTAACCACAGCAGCTCACTGGAGGGCTGAGCCAGTCCCTTTCAGGCTAGCCTACCTTACAGGGCTATTGTGGCGAGGGAGAAAAATTTTGTGCTGCACTTAAATATAAACATCTACCCCATTTAAAAAGTATTGTAGAATAATCCTCTGTTTTGATTCATCCTTAATAACAAGCTGATGTCAAGAGCACAGTGTCAACTTAGCTAGCAACCCAATTTATAACTTACACAAGGGCAGTACCAATCTCCTTACTTTATAGAGTACATTTTAAAAACTTCAGCTGGGAATCATATCTCTCATAAAATTTGCATTTGACTTTCCATAAACATGCCTGTTTATTTTTATTTTTTTTCCTGCATTCCCCCTGCATTTTCTGCTAGTTTTTACATCTGGGTCATGGAAAAAAAAAAAACCACAGGTGGTCCTCGACTCACGACCTCAATTGAGCCCAAAATTATGTTGCTAAGCGAGGCATTTGTTAAGTGAATTTTGCCCCATTTTACAACCTTTCTTGCCACAGTTGTTAAGTGAATCACTGCAATTGTTAAGTTGTTAACCGAATCTGGCTTCCCCACTGACTTCGCTTGTCAGAAGGTCACAAAAGGGGATCACATGATTCCGGGGCCACTGCAACCGTCATAAATATGAATCAGTTGCCAAGCATTTGAATTTTGATCATGAGGACGCTGCAATGGTCATAAGTGTGAGAAGTGGCCATAAGTCACTTTTTTCGGAGCTGTTGTAACTTCGAATGGTCATTAAATGAACTGATGTAAATCGAGGACTACCTGCAGATTAAATTATCAGACCCAGCAAGGACATTCTAGTATTAAGAGCCATGGTGGCGCAGTGGTTAGAATGCAGTACTGCAGGCTAATTCTGCTGACTGCCAACTGCCAGCAGTTCGATTCTGACTCAGCCTTCCATCCTTCCAAGGTCGGTAAAATGAGGACCCAGATTGTTGGGGGGCCATATGCTGACTCCGTAAACCATTTAGAGAAGGCTGTAAAGCACTGTGATGCGGTATATAAGTCTAAGTGCTACTACTATTGCTATTAACAGAACAAACAAATTATATAGATCAATAAGTGATTTTTCTCTGGCTGAGAATGGACTGAACCTGACTCATCTTCTATTTTAAACACATACACACAGACAAACACAAACACAGAGAGCAGATCAGCCTTTTCAAAGCATGGAAAGGACTATCACTGTTTGCTAACAGCTGCAGCTCTTTACACTTTTCAAGCGATTGCTGGTTGTGTCTCAAAGCCTGGTAAAGCTGGCAGTCTTTTATTTAAAATATGGGCAGTAAACCTCTTCATTACAAAAAGGTTGCCCGAATAACCTGTAAGCAGAGATGGAAACAATTAATTTTTTTAAAAAAAAAAAATCAGTTTAGACACAGACAAATAGTTTTTGGTCAAATAAAACTAATACAAGCTATAGATTTGGGTGGTGGTTGTTTTTTTAAAAAGAAGTCTTTGTGCACACAATAAATGGCATTGTGCATCACACTAGATCATATTTTGCTTAAGGATGCTTTGTGGTATAAATTCACATGGCAGGCCCCAGGCTTTTAATAGCTCAGTCCTTTAGGGTCAGGATTTGGAGTGGATACAAGGAATAAATTCCCACTTTGCCATTGAGTCTATCTATGCTTTGGGGTGATTGCCATCGATGAGCCTACCTCACAGGGCTGTTGTTGTAAGGTTAAAACGAGGGCAGATTGTCATGTGTGCCACCCTAAATTCCCAAGAGAGGCCAGGCATAAGTGGAAGAAGTTATGGAAGTTTCCATTATTTGCATGAAAGGAAAACATATGCCTCTATCAAAGACAAACACCGAATATTCTAAATATTAGGGGAGACAAAATGCATTTGTAAACAAGCATAGCATTGTAACATGCCTGTGTGTGTGTGTGTGTGTGTGTGTGTGTGTGTATGTATGCACACAAATCTGACTATTCCCTTTTCAATCAGTTATGTAGCTATGTCTCTGACAATCAAGAAAAACTGGAGAATAAAGTTAGAATTTTAAAATGAAAATACATAAGTGGATTAAAAAAGAAGGAATGGTTTATTTTCTCTGACCCATTCATTTTACACAACCATTCACTGAAATGAGCCAGTAGATCAGGGACAAACAAAATAAAGCAATTATGTATGACATCCATGATTAGCTTGGGGAACTTCCTACCACAAGCTACGATCGTCATTAACTGAGATGGCTTTCAATAAATTCACGCTGGGGTGGGAGAAATCTAGAACACAATATCAGAAGGGTCTTCAAGAAATATTTTGGTCAGAAATGTTACCTAATTTCAGACTTTACATTCCTGATAGAAATTAGATTAATGATTCATTTGATTTTGGCACAGCATGATGGGGTGAATCCAATCATTGTGATTTATACATCATGGTTAATTACAGGTAATCCTTGACTTACAATCACAATTGAGTCCAAAATTTCTGTTGTTAAGCGAAACATTTATTAAGTGAGTTTTGCTCCATTTTATTTATGACTTTTCTTGCCACAGTTGTTAAGAGAACACTGTAGTGGATAAGTTAGTGACCGGTTATTAAGTGAATCTGGCTTCCCCATTGACTTTGCTTGTCAGAAGATCACAGAAGGTGATCACATGACCTCAGGACACTGCAATTGTCATAAATATGAGTCAGTTGCCAAGTATCCAAATGACCACAGGGATTCTACAACGGTCGTAAGTGTGAAAAATGGTCCTAAGTCACTTTTTTCAATCCTGTGGCAACTTCAGACGGTCACTAAATGAACTGTTGTAAGTCAAGGACTACCTGTATTTAATATATCAGGAATCCAACACATCCATGGTGCAAATTTAGCCAAGGGTGTTTTTTGGCCGTGAAATATGATTAAACATCCCTTGTAGCCATTACGGCTTTGGGCAAGGAATTATGGGATTTGTCGTCCACACTATTTCTAGGGCACCAGGTTTCAGAGCAAACTCACTGCGGCTCTTAAGATTTACTTTTAATCGCAGATGCAAAGGATTGCTGCAACGGGATAGGATCTGTCTCCATTCATCTTTAACATGTTTTGCTACATGTTTATTTGTTGAAAATATTTCTATCCCTATCCCTTATGCATCTGGGAGGAAAAAATAAAATAGCTCTTGTGGAATGTACTCTGAGTAAAATATTTGCGTTATTAGTTACCATGTTATTTAAACAACGCTCGCTGTATCAGATACTTCTTTGACACAATGTTTATGTGTGCCTGGCATTACAAAAAAAAAAAAACCCCTGCTGCCATGGTTCCTTTCTCCCGCAGGAACCGTGGGAATTTTTGGTAACTTAGCAATGGTGTTCAGAATACCTTGATGGAGATCAATTGTTTTCAGAGAAATTCAGTTCCCAGGAATCTCTGGAGAACTCATTAATCTGGCGTGAAGCTGCTTTGTAATTAAAACCATCCCTGCTTTTATGATCTGAATACAAAACTAGCGTGCTTCTCAGCCCGAATAAAATAAAATCAAATAAAATCAATCAAGGTTTTGTTCTTTTTTGTAATGACAGCCCTGTCTTAATTCTGCTGTCTGTGGTTTGAAAATTGACTTGCATTCAAGTAATTTTTTTTTTACAGCTGTCCAGTTTAATCACATCCTTTTTGTATTGCTTGCTACAACTCTACATCATGGCCAGTGTTGCAATTTAAGGAAGAGGGGTCACTTTGGCTATTGTCACTGTTTTCAGGGTATTAAAATAAACAGCATCCTGATCATTGGACCAATGATATGTGAGTAAGAAAATATTTACCTCTTACTTAACAGAGGTAAACTATGTGTTTAAGCTCCACTTTCAGTGCTGAAAGGATGAGCTTTCCAATGCATTAAACCATTAAACTAACTACTGTAAATACGTCAAAGCTAAACAAGGAGAAAGAAGGCCTTAGATATGTTCATAGAGATGAAGGGCGATGATGTGATTGTCCCGAACCATGGTGATTTGTAAAGCATGACAGTCACTTTTGTGAACCCACCCAACTGTGGTTTATTCAAGCCATGGTTTAACAAGAGGAAGGAATATAGCCATAGAGAAGAGTTTAGGACAGTTTAGGAGAGAAAAAGACCCATGGAATTTGCTTGGATTCTTTCCTCGTTCAATAATGGGGCTGACAACTGTTTAGCTCAGCTAACATGGATGCAAGCAGAAAGTGAGTTGTGTGTGTTTGAATGTCCTCACCTGTGTCACAGAGCCTGGGGACCCAAGGTAGGCAGGCCTAGACAAGTCCTGCAAAAGATGCAAGCACAGTGCAATCCCTGGGCTGCAGTCTTGGTGCCAAGCCAACTCCCTAGCCAACTTTACTTCTGAGACCATCCTCCTCAGCCGACCCTGAGCATCTGCAACTGAACTATTAGCAGGGCTGAGCTGCAATTGACTTGCTCAGTTGCTGGTCAAGTGAAACTTGGGGCAATCCCTATGGGGGGGAGGGGAGAGAGGAGAGAGAGAGAGAGAGAGTTTATACAGTTGAGGCTTTACTCTCCTAAACCAGTGTTTCACTCTCCTAAACCAGTGTTTCTTGGCAACTTGAAGTTGTCCAGACTTCAACTCCCAGAATTCTCCAGCCAGCATGCTGGGTGTTGAAATCTACACATCTTCAAGTACCAAGGTTGAGAAACGCTGTCCTAAACAATTGAACCAACATATATAACAATGTCCCAAAGATGCTTTTTCACGAGGCAACTGGACTTTCTTGTTTTTCTTTGGAGATGTTTCACTTCTCTTCCAAGAAGCTTCTTCAGCTCTAACTGGATGGTGGGGAATGGAAAGATTTATACTCCTTGCAGACAGCTGGTCATTTGCATTCTTTTAGAGAGTCATTGAGGCCATTTGGAAGTTTATCTGTGTCCTCAAGGTCATCTGAGTGGTGCAAATGGATGTGGAGCCTTCTTGGAACTGTTGAAAAGATTGTGTTGTAGACAGGAAATAGATGGTGTCGTATCCCTCCCCCTCTGTTGAGAGAGGGAAAGAGGGGTCAAAGAGGCCATCTATGTCAAAATTGAATAGCCCTCTTTCAATAGAGGGGAGGGGATATGACATCATCTATCACCCGTCTACAATATAGCCTTTCAACAGTTCTAAGATGGCTCCACACCCATTTGTACTACTCAGGTGACCCTGAAAAAACAGATGAACTTCCAGGTGGCCTCAACAACTCTCTAAAAGAATGCAAATGACCAGCTGTCTGCAAGGAGTATAAATCCTTCCATTCCCCACCATCCAGTCAGAGCTGAAGAAGCTTCATGGGTGAGAAGTGAAATGTCTTCAAAAAAACACAAAAAAAGTCCAGTTGTCTTGTGAAAAAACATCTTTGGGACAACAATAACCTGGATGATTGAGAATCTCCATAGACATTTACTTTAAAATGTATTTGGTTTTATTTGTAACTAGAGTAGAGTAGGGTAGGCAAAAGAACAGTAGAAGAAGGAGCAACTTCCAATTTCCTGCTGGCTTCCCCATTGACTTTACTTTCCAGCAGGGAGCATTGTAAAAGATGATCATGTGATCATTCCCACTTGCACAGTGAGTGAATCCACCATTTTCTTCTAAGTGTTCCCACACAACGAAGAAGCAGAAGTTTTTTTCTCTCTCCCTTTCTCTGTTAAAAAAGGCCCTTTTTTCCCCAGGCTAACTCATCTGAAAGAAAGTTTTTAAAATTTCTACTTCCAAATTGCTTTAATAATGCTAACATTTAGTTGGAAGTCTAAGAATAACCATTCGAAATGCATATTAAATGTTTGTGTGGTGTGTGTGTGTGTTGTATTACAGCTTTTAAATTAAACCATGATTCCTACACATCAGTTTTGAGGATATATTTTTATTTAAGTGGATGCGTATCGATACTCAAGGAGAATTTTTCAGTCCTTTAAAAGTGACTAAGCAAGAAGCTTTAATTTCTAGTTTTCATTTTTTTTCGGAGCTGAAGTTCAGCAGGAAAGCACTCTCCACATGTTCACCTTTCAGTGCTGTGTTTAACAAGTGATAGCTAAAACTGGCTTGCTTTTTGATGCTTTACTGATAGCAGTTGGCAAATGTACAGCATTTTAAAATAAAATTTAAAATGGAGGATCTACAATAGATTGGAAACTATCCAAATAAGCGGGATAAATGCTGAATGCGCTTCCCGTCAAGCTGTCCCCAAACTTGCAAATTTTAAAAGAAAATGATAATTCAAAATATAAAATATAGATTCTTAAGGGGGAAAAAGGTTCTGTAAAGCATCCATGTAAAGTAGCTGTGTTTATCTAAGGGAGTTTCAACATTTGAATGGGATTACAGTATTTTATTCATTTATTTATTTATATTGCCATTTCAAAAAGGGCTCGTCCGGGATTTGAACCCGGGACCTCTCGCACCCTAAGCGAGAATCATACCCCTAGACCAACGAGCCAGCTGACTTTAAAAAAGTTTTCACATAACTTCCTGCTGTACATCAAATAATTATAGATGACACGTTGGGATATAGAATAAGCAGTTCTGTAGGTAGGAGATAGTTGCACCACCTAGTGGTACAAATGCATTATTGCCTAAAAACAGTTTTTCTCCCATTCAATCATGTCCTGTTCTAATGGTACCTAGTGTAATTTTGTTTTAATTGTTTATTTTTGGAGCATACTCCTTACAATTTCTAAATTTCATGACTCCAAATGTCCTTATTTCTCTACTCTTTAAAGTAAAACTCTTCAAAAAGATATAGATATACTTCTACAATTGGAGAGCAGTAGTGTTGCTTGTCCTTGCTACCGTATATGCCAGCGTACAAGGCGACCCGGCATATAAGACGACCCCCGTCTTTGTCGCTGAGCCGCATTCCTAAAACGTCGTCTTATACGCCGGAAACTACCAGTATTTCTGGTGTATAAGACGACTCGGCGTATAAGACCCCCGTCTTTGGCGCTGAGTTTAGCGCTTGCGGAAGTCATCTTATACACCGGCATATACGGTATTTATTTCTTACACTTGGCCAAATCAAGTTTGATGAGAGGAGGAAGGGGTCACCTCCTGACCCAAACCACGCTCAGGCTTGTCATTCACGTAGTGCTTAGTGCTTCTCAACCTCTGCAGCTTGAAGATATGTGGACTTCAACTCCCAGAGTTCCCCAGCCAGTGGGCTATATCCAGTACTGTATGTCCAGCAAAACATTGACAGATTAAAGAGGCTGTAGAAGAGCTCAACAAAGATGATGCCAGAACATGAGGACATGACCTATGAGGACCAGCTGAAAGACCTGGGGATGTTCAGGCTGAAGAAAAAAAGAGAGCAAAGACATGATACCAGCGTCATACTGTAGAAAGTCAGCAACCCCACAGACAGCATGAAATATTTTGGGGAATATTAAAACAGGCAGAATAGAATATTTCCCCAAAGGAGAAGAGGAGAAATATCTTCTTAAAGGCAGAAAGCAGCCCCAGACTCCCTGCTGCAGGAAAACAGCTTCAAACTAAGAAACCTTTAGTGTAGAGGTGGGGGCCAGGCAAAGATCGTGTGTGGAAAACTGCCCCTCCAATGCCTGTGTGCCTCTTCTTCTCTAGATCTATCTCCCCCCTTCACATCACCATGCCGATGTGAAAGTGTGCAGCTCTGTGTGACCTTGCCTGTCTGATAACAGCTAGCTTGCATCAACAAGATGTTATTGCCATTATTGGTCCCTGTTTCTGGCCTCTGGCTTCTATATTCTTGAGGATTGGTAAAGGATTTTAGTCAATGAAATGCTATTGCCATGTAAAAACTTTTGCTTCTTGTAAACTATAAAAACAATATACTGCTGCATGTGAGCAGCCATTTTTTACACCCTGCAATGACTGAGCACTGATTACTACACTTTAGGAATGCAGATTTTCTAATCAATTCAGGAAGACTTGTCCAATCTATTCATAAACAAAACACCTTCAGCCTCACAGCTGATGGGATTTACATTCCCCCACCCAAATTCTAAGGAACAAGATCTTTAGGACATAATAGGATTAACCCATCACCATTAGATTAGCAAAACACCCCAAAATCCACCTCATTGCACAACCCAGAAACATTTCCACTTCAAAGTCTCAGAGTCCGTAAAGATCCACCCACTCTCAACTCTCATTTGGTCAGCTGTCCCAGAACTGCATGCTGTTGCTGGTTCAGTTCATCAATAAACAAGAACCTTCTTTCAAAAGCAGCCTCTGTTTTTATTCCTGGCTTGGAACTGGACCTGGTTTTTCTTTCAATAACCTAATGTACCTTTCCATGCAATTCTATATGGCTTCACCCAGGATGCCTTAGATTGGGTAGATCCCAAGATGTCTACAACTGCTCTCTGTTTCCCATTTCTGGCAAATGTCACAGGATCTTACATTTTTAACCACATCCCACTATACCATAGCCCCACCATACCCTGCCCAGTAAAAAATTAGCTTATCCTTTCTTTAGTTCTACCCATTCCCCATGTGTCCATTTAGAAGTTATGCACAAGCTTAAAATGTGCTTGAAAAACCTACTAGATGTAGCTAACTGTCCTTAAGATTTGCACCCTTCCTATGTATACGTTGGAGAGACTTTCAACATTAGTCTTTTATTTTTTTTGTCTTCCTTCCGGGATTTACTTTTGTCTCCTTCCTCCAAGATTGGATCGATGGGTCACATCCTCTGTTTCCCAAAATACATGGATTTCTACCTCACTGTTTCATTTGGAGCCATATATCTAGACCTGTTTTTTTCTGCTGCAGCTCCATCTCCTGGAGGGATATCCCTGATTCCAAGACAGGCTCTGGATAAATCCTTGGAGTCAGAATAAGGAGGTCCATCTTGGCCAACTCTTGATTTTTTTCTCCTAATGGGAAAGTCTCTCATACATGTTTTGCTAAATCTTCTCCAAATATGGGACAGAGATTTCCATCATGATAAACACCCACTCTCCTTTCCAATCTTTCCACTGAAAAGAATGCTCAAAGTCTCTGGTGGCCTTTGGTAAACAGTATTTTGTACTCATGCTGTCTTGTTGACCTGTTGAGTTTGAGAAGCAAGTGAGCACTATAGAAATCATGACTCCAATATCCTTCCAGGCCAAAACAGGTCCATCCACTCTCACAACCAATTACTAGAATAGCAACCACACTGTCTGTATTTGTGTCAGAAGCACCAACATAGCTAACTGAAGGGTGCTTCTGGGTTGAAAGAATTTGCCAGTGACAATACCATTGCCCAGGAATAACTTTAGGGGGGATTTCTCTACTGCATGATTTTTGGACTCAGACTGGTTTATCTGGGTCTTTATTTTGGGATGGGGTCTCCACTTTGAAGATTGGTCTATCTCAGGGTAGGCAACCTTGTCTCTTTTATGACTCGTGGATTTCAACTCCTAGAATTCCTGAGCCAGCCATGCTCTGGGAGTTGAAGTCCACAAGTCATAAAAGAGACAAGGTTGCCTACCCCTGGTCCATCAGAAAGTGATGATGGGTGAGATGGACTTTGATATGGTATACTTGGTGTTGGGCATGGTGCAGCCTCCAAATTAACTCTAACTGGCCAAATCATTCTCGCCTCCCAAAGGTCATCACACTGATGCATCCCCACTACCTCTTAAAGATTGGATTTCACCAGTTGGAGGACATCCCTCCAGGTGCCAGTATGGTTTTGCATCCCATAAGGAAGTCTTGATGATGAATTTAGTCAGGGACCAGGTCCTGAACTTTCCAATTTCATCAACTCTTTGAGTTCCTCAATTCATACAATCAGGAATTTTCTCTAGTTATCCAAGAGTCATTAGTTCTGGGGCAGAGAATACATCCAGTCCATTTTCTGAGAGACAACCATTCAAAATGTTGAAGGTTATTTCAAGAGCTTCCTTCAGCTCTCTCTTCTGCAGACAAAACATACCAGATCCTGTAATCCTGCCTCATTCTGGACACCTCTGTACATCTCCCAACAAATTGTCATTGTGTGAACACAGTGCTCAGGATGGGACACAGCACTACAGATGGAGTCTGACACATTCAGTGATTAATACATTTTGTTTGAATTCTGGTATTGTGATTTATAAAGTATAATTAGGCATAACCCAAGTGTAGATTAATCAGTACTGTGAACTGATTAATCACAGTTAGGGTTAATGTGAGGATTATTGAAGGTGTCGTTTGAGAAAAGACACTTAGATTTGCTCTGAGCTGGTCAGATCTAGTTGAGCTGATCCAGATAAGATCTAGTAAGAAATAAAATCTGGTTGAGGTCTTCAGAGCTGTCAATGCAGGCACCTGCATATTAGATCCATTTCCTTCCTCATTGGTCAAGGCCTTGTGAGATGTAATAGGTGATGGATCTAAAGCAAACATGTCAAACTCACAATGTCATGTGATATCGTGCGGCGTATCGGAACTTTTTCCCCATTGCTGACAGTTTGACACTCCTGATCTAAAGGATAATCCAGTCTCTGCTTAATGAAGTACTGATCTATTCTTTTCTCAAGAAACCATCACTAGATCCTAGAATGTTGCATAATTCCCAACCCATCTTCAACATTTCTTTTCTGAGAAAAAATGTAGAATCCAGTCTCTGTTTAAGGAAGTAATGATCTACTCTTTCCTCAAGAAACCATTACTAGACCCTAGAATCTTGCATAATTCCTAATCCATCTTCAACACTTCTTTTCTGGGAAAAAATGTAGAGAAGGCTAATGGCCTACAGTTTCAGAGTTTTCTGAAGTAAGTAATTTATCAGGGTCTCTTTCAGTTGGACTTCACATATTGAGACAGCACCAAAACATCACTTATCACTTTTGTAGATTACCTGTGGCAGGATTGGGAAGGTGATGCATCCATCCGTGTTCTCTTTGAATTTTTGATATCAATCATAGCATCCTTCTGCAGTGGCTTATGAGTAGGAGGCACAGTGTTCCTACCATGGTTCTCCATATTCTTACAAGGTTAGTTCTAGTTAGTCTTGATGGGAAGGAGAGGTCCAGCCTTCAGCCCCTGCTCTGGATATACTTAGGACTTGATTCTTGTCAACCCCCATTGAACGTCTACATCTACACTGGGTGAGGTCACCCACTAACATGGAGTTATACTTCTGAACTCAACTGTCCAAGTGATGCCACTGCAATCTTTCTTAGTGTCTGGAAGCTATGGAGATCTAAAATGGGAAAAAAACAGACTGAAGCTCAACGTTCACAAGATCAGGTAGCTGTGTATTTTGTTTTGCTTTGGGTTGATGCCACCATAGACAAATCTGGGTACAATTTGGGAGGTCCTCCCAGATTTACAGTTCATGTGTGAAGAGCAGATAGGAGCCACAGTTCAGAGGGTCTGCTTTGTGTGCTACTTGCACCTTTCCTGGATTGGGTAACCATGATCATTCACACCTTAGTCATTTCTTGTCTAGATTACTACTCTATATGGGACTTGCATTTCAAGGCTGAACTTGAAAATGACTCGGAAGCTATAGCTGGTCCAGAATTCAGCAATACAAGAAGTTGTGGGCACCTTTGTTCACTGATAATTCAAGAGCTGCACAGGTTATCAATAGACTTGTGTGTGTAATTCTAAATTGCTGGTTGTGACTTATAAAGTCCTTCATGGTGCAGGACCTGGTTGTTGGGGGAACTGCTTGTTTCCAGTAATTTCTGCCTTTCCAATAAAATTGGGATCCTATCATTTGAGCGCTAACATTTGGCAGGACCAAGGAGATATGCCTTCTCTATTGCTTGCCTGTCCTAAAAACAGCATCCTCCAGGAGATTCATATGGCCCCAATCTTTCAGAAGACTTTTTCTCCAAGATCTGGGTTGAGAGGTTTTGTGTCTTGATTGTTTTTAATTAGATGACGTTACCTCAGGCATGGTTGTTGTTTTTTTGCTTTTATCTGTAATGTGTTGCTTTCATTTGTCAATGCTGCTGCTCTAAGTCACATGTCAGTGAACAGCCATGTCCATTGATTTAATAAATAAACTTTACATCAGTGAAAGCTTCTTCAAGCTCATTTTGCAAGTCTCATCATTCCAAGGAATGATTTAATGGGGTTAATCCTCTCAGAATGGGGAATAATGGGGACAAATCTTAACAGGTGAGGTTTTCTGTAGCTTAGCTGACCCTATTAAGCTGCTATATGTCTCATTTAGCTTTGTTAACTGCAACCATTATGGTTTGTAAGGAGTGGCGCAGTGGTTAGAATGCAGTATTGCAGGCTAATTCTGCCGATTGCCAGTAGTTCAATTCTGACCGACTCAAAGTTGACACAGCCTTCCAGCCTTCTGAGGTTGGTAAAATGAGGATCCAGATTGTTGGGGGAGGGCTGTAAAGCACTGTGAAGCGGTATATACAGTAGTGGCCAAAATTGTGGAAATCTCTTGGGAAAAGTGTATTTTTGAGGTTTGATAGCTAATAATACCACTTTTTTTGTAATAGTACCATAAAATTATATATCAATGGAAAGATAATTTAGTCAAGAATGTAATACAACAAAGTTTGTTCAATTATCTGTATTCTATGAAAAGTTATAGACAAATAACTAAAAAAAAAAAGCACAACTTTTAGGTAGCTTTCCTTCGTCTGATTGTAGCCAATAAGCACGAGTGTTTAGAGAGCCAATCAGGTGAAATCTTGTTTTGGCAATGAGCCAATCAGATCACAGTAGGATGCAGTTATTGATGTCATGTATTGAAGCTGAGAGGAGGACATTTGTCAGTGTGCTACCAAGTTGGTTGGGGTTTTTTGTGTTCTTTCATTTAGTGAGCTTGTAAAACGTAATAAAATTAAAGTAATAGTGCAAAGAGTTGACTGATTACCCAGACATCGATGTAAAATAGTATTATTAAGTGAACAAGGCTACAATTATAAAGAAATTGGAAGAAAAATTGGTGGAAACTTAACCAAAGGTGGCATTTCTAAGTTTTTGAAGAGGTATAAGGAGATTCAGCCACTATAAAACCACACTGGTAAAGGCATGAAAAGGTGCACAACAGCAAGTGATGATAGAAGAATTAAGAGACTGTGCCTACGTGACAGAAGAAAATTATCTGGGTGTATACAAGATGAAATGGCACAATGCAATGTGAAGTTGAGTGCAAGGACTGTTCGGCGCAGACCGCAGGAATTTGGTCTAAAATCTAGAATTCCACGAAAAAAGCCACGTTTATCTCTCAAACAAAGGTTGAAAAGATTAAACTGGGCTAAAACCCATGTTACCTGGACAGAGGAACAATAGGACAGTGTTATTTGGAGTGATGAGACCAAGATCTCCCTGTTTGATAGTGATGACATAAGATATGTAAGGAGAAGAATCAGAGAAGATTTGCATCCTGATTGCATTACATGTACCTTAAAACACCCAGTCAGTGTTATGATCTGGGGTTGTATGACATCAAAAGGTGTGGGCAGAATTTGTGTGATTAATGGGAATATAAATGGCCAAAAATACATTAATGAAATACTTGAGTCCAAACTGAAGCCTTCTGCACATGATCTTTTCCAAGACAATGTGGCATTTATATTTCAACAGAATTCAGCTCCATGTCATGTTGCTGCTGTGTGCAAAAAGTGGTTTCAAGATAATCATATTCCACTGCTGGAATGGCCTGGGAAAAGCCCAGATCTTAACCCAATTGAAAATCTATGGAGCCGATTAAAGAAACTTGTTAGTCAGAAGCGACTCAGCAATAAAACCCAGTTAATAGAAGCAATCATTCAATCTTGGTTTCACATTATTTAACAGCTGCAGAACTAAAGGACTTGATTCACTCCATGGGAAGACGTTGTAAGGCCATAATTCATGCTAAAAGTTACCCAACTAAGTATTAACTGACATGGTGATAATTTTTGTATATCTCGTTTTTTCTATGGTGATAATTTTTGTATATATCGTTTTTCTAGTGTTTCACTTTTCTTCTTTATAACTGATATTCTAACAGCAAATCCTTCATAAAAGTTATTGCATTACATTCTTGATTAAATTATCTCTCTATTGATATATAATTTTATGTACTACTCCAAAAAAAGTGGTATTGTTGTTGTTAGTTGTGAAGTCATGTCCGACTCATCGTGACCCCATGGACAATGTTCCTCCAGGCCTTCCTGTCTTCTACCATCTCCTGGAGTCCATTTAAGTTCACACCTACTGCTTCAGTGACTCCATCCAGTCACCTCATTCTCTGTCGTCCCTTTCTTCTATTGCCCTCAATCTTTCCCAGCATCAGGCTCTTCTCCAGTGAGTCCTTCCTTCTCCTTAGGTGGCCAAAGTATTTGAGTTTCAACTTTAGGATCTGGCCTTCTAAAGAGCAGTTGGGGTTGATCTCCTCTAGGACTGACCGGTTTGATCGCACTCCAAAAAAACTGGTATTATTAGCCATCAAACTTCAAAAATATACTTTTCCCAAAAGATTTCCACAATTTTGGCCACTAAGTCTAAATGCTATTGCTATTGTATAAGCCAGGGTTTGATTTTACAGGTTGAACAAACCAATCTATTAGCCACAAATCAAAGGATTATAATATGAGTGCATCTCATAAAACTCTACTCTCTATCCGAGTCAGATGGCGTGAAATGTTAATTCCCCTTGCCAACCTACAGATCTCTGCCAAGCCTCAGTTGAATGGGTGTGTTCTGACTGAAGAGTATGTCAGCTTTTGTAGACTTCTAAACAAGGTTTCATTCTTTAGCATCCTACCTCACCAGCCAACAGGTGGGGAAAACATCTACCAGTCAGGATCTGAAGCAGGAAAGGTGTGACTCTACCTGGCCTGACTTCCTCTAAACTGATTCCTTATGCATCCCTATATCCCGATTAACATCTCCCAAGTTAAAACATCAGAAAATAAAGAACTCTCTGGGGAAACCTAAGGGAAGCGAGAAGCAATTTCTGAATTGTTGTACAACGTGAAAGAGAAAACTAACAAATCCGTTACTACAAGGAGGAGGAAGAGGAAGCAATTGAAGCTCTCAAATATAGGAAGCCCTCGATGTACGACCACCATTGAGTGCAAAAAATTTATGTTGCTAAGCAAGACAGCTGTTAAAGAAGCTTAGCCCTATTTTACAACCTTCGTTACCATAGTTCCGTGGTGGCGAACCTATGGCACGCGTGCCACAGGTGGCACACAGAGCCCTCTCTGTGGACGCGCAGTCCGTTGCCCCAGTCCTAGGCCTTCAACTGGGTTTTATAAAATCTTTTCGCTTTAGGCCTCTACTGCCATGTGCAAAAAAAAAAAAAAAACAGGATTCAATCAATCAATCAATTTCAACTTCTCACGGGGAAAAAAAAGATCTCGCAAAGTTGGAATTGATTGATTGAACCTTTTAGTCCGACCCAGTCTGCTGTTACCGTGACCACGCCCACCCAATGGGCCACACCCACCCAATGGGCCACACCCACCCAGCACCCGATGATACATGGGTTTTGAGTTGCAGTTTGGGCACTCGGTCTCTAAAAGGTTCGCCTTCACTGCCATAGTTGTTAAGTGAATCTCTGCATTTGTTAATAACAAGGTTGTTAAGCGAATTTGGCTTCCCCATAGACTTTGCTTGTCAGAAGGTTGCAAAAATGACCACATGACCCTGTGGGGCACTGCAAACCGTCATAAATATGAACTACATTCGAAATTTGATCACACGATCGTGGGAATGCTGGAATGGTTAAGTGTGGAAAATGATCACAAGTCACTTTTTTCTGTGCTCTTCTAACTTCAAACAGTTACTAAACAAATGGTGGTAAGTTAAGGGCTACCTACCTGTTCATGGAAACTGGCAAATAAACATAAACAGGCCCCTCCTTCTTCTTGAACTGAAATGCTGGAGGATTTGGAAGCCTGGAGAGAAATTGCTTGGAAAATCTCACAACCATTTTCTCTCCTTCTTCATCATCTTACCAAAGAACATCGGTACAAACCACAACGGGTCTTCTCATTCTAACTTATTTATTTAGTTACATTACAATTAATAAATGGGGGAACTTCATTACAGTAGTTTTAAATAAAATAAAAAGTGCAGATTGTGGATGCTCTAAAAAAATATATTCATTATGTCTAATTTTGAAACATTCAGGCTTAGCGAACCAGCATTCGTCATCACTTCCTCTCAGTTTTGGTTTGATTCCTCAGCATGCTTTGAAAAATGGCAAGAGCTCGTTTTTGAGCCCAGGGTGAACTGAGAGAAAAGAAAAAATGGGATTCAGAAAAGCAAATGGGGGAAGAAAGATTTACCAGCACAAATCAAAACTGTATTTCGGAATAGTATCTTTACACAACAGAAGAGGTTGTGTAACTGATTATATGGGGAGGGGGGGTGGTCTGGATTTCAGTGCCTGGAAGGTCTCCTTTAAACCAGCTTTGTGCCTCAAAGGGAAATTGGATGTGCAGAACTGAAGTTGCAATTGACCTCTCTCTCTCTCTCTCTCTCTCTCTCTCTCTCTCTCTCTCTCTCTCTCTCTTGCAAAAATTCCACCTCTTTTAAGTTTTGCACATTGTTATGGAAAATATGAGAACACACCAGAATTATTTCCCAACTGGTTTGTTCCCTGCAGCATTCACATTTGTCTTTACAAGAATCTGAGCCCTAAACTTTCACATCAGTTAAGTCTCCCCTCCAACATCTCTGGGCCTAATGAGTTATTCATCCCAGAATGTAACAAATTTGGGGAAGTAATTGGCCACTGCTACAGAAACCAACTTCTTCTTAAATCAGAAAAAAAAAAAACCCACGGAATCCTTGGACCACATCATAAGAACAAAGACATTTCCACTAGAGCTGTAGACCTAGTCCTTCACATGAAGATCCATTAGGTGATCCACTAGGAGCTCCAAACAAGAACAAGCACCAGTGCAAAACAAGCCACAAGGATATCAAAGAAGACACGTGGCTGATGACATCATCACTACGCGCCATCATTTGCCTCCTCCTGTTTCCCCTGCAGGCAGGCAGAATTATTAGGCTAAGAAGATAAGATTAACAGTAGTAACAAATTAGAGGATTCCCTTCTTAGATAAGAGAGGGGAGGGGTGATGGGCTCCTCTACCCGCGCCTGGAAATAGCTAGGTGCAAATGAATCTCTGGATAGAGTTGAATGTGAACGAAGCTTGCTCCTGATGTTCTGGGTCACTTAATAAATTTGGGATTTCCAGGATCATCAGCTGCTTGCAAAAACTGTGCATTGACTTTCTCCCTGTGGACCAGCAAGTTCAATGGTCCAATCACATTGTTGGTTAGAGGAGAAGTGGAAAACCACACTTAATCCCTTACCCATTGAGAACCTGGCAAGATCTGGAAGCTAAGGGAAACTATAAAAAAGAAGAACATACAAGGATGCCCACTTCCCTTGGGCATAGCAGTCCCTTAAACAAGAACATCTGACTATGCTCACAGAAGACAATGAGACACAAAGGAGTAAGCCTTGGTCTACTTCTTACAGAATTCTCCTTACAAAAGTGTCCCAAAGGTGCTTTTTCAAAAGGCAACTGGACCTTAGTTTTTCCTTGAAGACTTTTCGCTTCTCATTCAAGAAGCTTCTTCAGTTCTGGCTATTCTTGGCAAAGTCCAGTTGCCTTGTGAAAAAGCAACCATGACCTGGATGACTGAGAATCTCCATAGACCAGGGGTAGGCGACCGTGGCTCTTTTATGACTCGTGGACTTCAACTCCCAGAATTCCTGAGCCAGCCATGCTGAGGGGAAAGGGAGAGGTTTCCAAGCTGAGCCATGCTGGCTCAGGAATTCTGGGAGTTGAAGTCCACGAGTCATAAAAGAGCCAAGGTGGCCTACCTCTGCCATAGACCCTTACAAAACAGATTCAGATTCAAGGTTAGACATCTATGAAGGCTGCTCCACACAGATCTCCTCACACAGGATGCTAGCAATTCAGAGTTCTAACCCAAATAGGATGTACTTAATTCTTATATGCAGAAGGGCCTTTTGTTCTAGTTGGTATGGCGGTGCATCCAGGTGAGTTAAATTTGACATAGCTCCTGACCTTTCACTTATCACCGTCATCCATTTTGTGAAAACATGACCTCGCCTGCTTATTGCCTGAAGATGGTGGATTCAAGTTCTGAGCAATTCAGTAGCATCTTTGGATCACAAGTGTGGTTGGAAACAGGTTAATCCAAGGGATTAATGTGCAACTTCAACGGGTAACTGCAAAGACCAAACGGAACCTGAAAGAACTTCCGTGAATAATATTTCAAGTATTGGAAGGATGAGAGGCCAGACAAGTTATTGCATAGCAATTAAGATTCCCTGTTCAAAATGCCCAAGCATAGAAGAAGACCCAAACATTTAACAGGTTGAATTTGGTGGTCTTTGACTCCCCTCCAACAATGATTTTAGGATTCAGAAAACTGAACCCAAAGCTGCAATCAGAAACAAAATGGTACCGTAAAAAAAAGAAAAAACAGCCAGCTGTTACTAGGTTGCTGATGAGGGAACGGCTATTTTGAAATGGTTAAAAGGACTTCTAGAGTCCTCACATCCCTGATTTTAAAATGAAACAGGCCTACATGAGCTGATTTCTCACATAGTCTGCTCCAACGGGGGTTTCTGGAGGACTTTTACAGAAAAACAGATGAGATGGGACATGAACTACCAACATGCAGAAACAACACAACGAAGGACAAAAACAGGCAAACAAAAAAAAGGGCTTCTTGGTCAGAGGTGGACAGTAGGCAGGATTAAAAGGATGCTACTTCCACTCTTGGCAACTTTCCAGACCAAAATGTCTGCATCATGCCCAAGAGCGGGAATCTTAGCAGCGGGATTTAATAAGAAGCATATTCTCTCCTTGCCCAAAGTCACATGGAGGATCGTGAGCTGGATGGCCCCTAGGCTAAGTTGTTGTTGCCTTCGATGCGCTGCACCATCATGGAGACCAGCTTCTCAAGGGTGCGGGCGCTTTGGCGGCTGGCTTCCAAGACTTCTTCATGGTTGGCCTTCTCTTTGGTGTCATAGTCCAGAATGGCTTTGTTGGTGATGAGGGAGAAGCCAAAAACCCGGAGGCCACAGTGACGGGCCACAATGACCTCAGGAACTGTGCTCATGCCTGGAAGGGGGGAAGGAAAGGGGAAAGCATTAGAGCAGGGGTCCCCAATCCCCAGTCCATGGACCAGCACCGGGCCGCGGCATGCCAAAAACCGGTCCACACAAACAAGCAAAGCCCCATCCTCAGGATGCAGGGATTACATGAAACCACGCCCCCTCCGGTCTGCAGAAAAACCTCTCTCCGCAGAACTGGTCCCTGGTGCTCAAATGGTTGGGGACCTCTGCCTTAGAGGATCAGCTTTCAGAAGGATTGGGAAAGGTGGGGATATAGCTCTCAACACTCCGCCAAACTGGAGGAAGAAGACTGCCTATACCAGTGGTGGCGAACCTATGGCACGCATGCCAGAGGTGGCACTCAGAGCCCTCTCTGTGGGCATGTGTGCCATGCCCCAGAGGTGGCAACCGCCCCTTTTCAACCAACCACCTGCTAACTCGCTGAGGTCCCATGTGGCCGGATGCATCCCAGCACAGCTGGTTTCCCTCCCCCGTCCCATCCCTCCTGGCCTCACATGCTCTCCTTTTTCCGGGCACAACCTACTGCATTGCCTCCTCAACTGTTGGCCGGCCGTCCAGCTCAGAGGCGGCTTCTCTGAATTGCTGGCGGTAGGCTGCGGAGCCCCAGAGTGTGCCGATCGAGGGACCGGCAGGCTGTGTTTGCTGATGGACACTGTCGCCCCCCCCCCATATGCTCGCTGGCCTCTGTGTGCAGGGGCCGATGGTGTCAGGCAGCAGCCACCCCGGCCCCTGCCTCATCTTGCCCTGCGACAATGGCACCCCTGCCCTGCCCTGCCTCGCCTCACCTTTCAGGATGAGCCTCTTGCCCACCACCCCACCTGCCAGAGACCCCTTGGATCTCCCCCAACCCTGCCCAGCCCTCACAGGCGTCCCTCCCTGCAAGCAACATCAAGGTGACCATGCCCACCTTGGCCACACCCACCCAGTCTGCCTTGACCATCACAGCCACGCCCACCTGGCACTCGGCGATAAATAAATGGGTTTTGGGTTACAGTTTGGGCACTCGGTCTCTAAAAGGTTCGCCATCACTGACCTATGCATAACCAATAGAGGAGAATATTTGTAGCTCAGGGTTGAAATGAGGGGTTCGTGGTGGTCTCTGAGCTTGGTTGTATTGTGCATTGATGATGTTACCTAGTTTGGTAATGAAATGTCTGCAAAAAAAAACAACAACCATGCACAGAGACTACCAAGAATCCCTCTTAAAAATAAACTCATGGCATCAAACATGTCAATACTCCTTCCTTCTCCTATTTTCCCCACAAAAGCAAGTCTGTGAGGTGAGTTGGGCTGAGAGGGAGAGTGGTCCAGCTGTTTTTTTCATGCCTACGGCAAGATTAGAACTCACAGTCTCCTGGTTTCTAGCCTGGTGCCTTAATCATTGGAACAAATGGGTTCTCTATAGCAGCAGTCTCCAAACGTTTTGGTACCAGGGACTGGTTTCATGGAAGACAATTTTTCCATGGACCGGAGAAGGGTTCACGTACAACCTAGATCTTGCACATGTGCAGATGAAGCTTCGCTCGCTCACCTGCCGCTTGTGCGGCCTGTTCCTAACAGCCTGTTCTATAGCTTGGGAAGCTTTGGAAAATAGCTTGGGAGCGTCTGATCCCTTTCTCTTGGACGGCTTTCTTAAGTACTTTTAATATCCGAAATCAGCCTTTTGTCCATTTTGCTATCAGTTGCATAAGGAAGGAGATTCCTAAATACAGCCACCCCTGTTCTCCGACCTGAAAAACAGTTTATAAATCTGTCAGGAATTTTTTTTAAAAAATAGATTGCAGAAGAAGACAATCTTCTTCTGTACTTTTGCCTAAAAAGTAATCAGGTCATCAGGAGTTGGCCTGGAGGAAGACTTGCTTTGATCTATGCCCCAAGAGGAACATTTCCTCTTAGCTCTGTCCTTGACTGACCGACGGCATCGACGCCCAGCCTCTGCAGCAAACGGCACTCAGCAATGGTCTCGTAGTTGGGGCCTCCCAGGGCGCAGTAGACCCCCTCCCTCATACAGCCAGAACAGCCAATTTCAGTAGCCACCATAACAGCCAGTTTTCTCAAGTCTTCATTGTAGGCATCCGACATGGCTGGAAAGCGAACACCGAACCTGCAAAAAAATTAAGGGGAAAATGAGTCATGGGATTCATCCCAAAGTGCATATAGCTAAATGTCTATGGAGGTCACGGTTGTCCCAAAGGTGCATTTTTTTAGGAGGCCCTTGGACTTTCTTGGAGTCTTTGGAGACATTTCGCTTCTCATCCAAGAAGCTTCTTCAGTTCTGACTTCACTCCCCACCATCTAATCAGAGCTGGAAAAGGTTCTTGGAAGAGAAGTGAAACGTCTTCAAAGAAAGAAAAAAAAAACGAAAAGTCCAGTTGCCTGCTGAAAAAAAAAGCACCTTTGGGAGAGTCAACGGGATTGTATTTCCTTTCTTTGCATCTGAAAAATAGCCTGTAATTCTGTTTAAATCAGAAACGTTCATAAAGGCTGAGAAGGCAGCCTTGGACCCTGAACTAAATATTATATGGCCCTAATGCAGTGGTTCTCGCCATTTTTTCCCCCTTTTCCTTAGCTGTGCTACTCCCTTTTATTCTATTGGCTTTTGAAAGCCAATAGAATAGACTCTCTTGAATAGAGTCTAATTCTATTGGCTTTCAAAAGCCAATAGGAATAGTCCAGGCTGTCTCTGCCCTGCTGAGCCTGCCAAAAGTCCCATTCTGCAAACGGTGCTGCACCAGTCGAGTAGTCCTCGATTTACGACCGGTTGGGGGTTGTGGCATTAAAAAGGTTGAGAACCACTGCCCTAATGCTATAAAGCTACAGTCTCCGACTTATGATGATTCATTTAACAACTGTTTGAAGTTATGACAACACTGAAAAATGTGAATTAGGACCAGGTCCTTTGCACTTATGACTGTCGCAATGTGATCAAAACATGAGTGCTCGGCAACGAGCATGTATTTACAACCGTTGCAGTGTCCCAGGGTCACATGATCACCCATCGAGACCTCCCCAGGGGGCTTCCAACACGCAAAGTTAATGGGGGAAGCTAGATTCACTTAACAGTGTGATTCGTTTTAACAAAAATGGCAAAAAGGTTGTAAAATTGAACATGAGTCACTTCACTTCTAAATCACTTGGCAACTGTAGTGGAACGTAGTCTGGAATCCTAGGAAAGGGATGCTCCTCACAAGGCAAAGAGATAACAGAGCTTGGAATGCCTGGTAGGCAGGAAGAGGGCTAAGACTGACCTTCCTTAGCAGTTCACAGAGTAAACTTTATCTACAGCTATGCAGACATATAGTTGTTCTAGTCTGAGACTCTGGAAAGAGTGCAAAGAAGAGCAACAAAGATGATCAGGCGACTGGAGGCGAAAACATATAAGGAAAGGCTGCTGGAATTGGGTATGTCTAGTTTAATGAAGGACGAGGGGGGACATGATAGCAGTGTTCCAATATCTCAGGGGCTGCCACAAAGAAGAGGGAGTCAAGCTATTCTGCAAAGCGCCTGAAGGCAGGACAAGAAGCAATGGATGGAAACTAATCAAGGAGAGAAGCAGCTTAGAACTAAGGAGAAACTTCCTGACAGTTAGAACAATTAACCAGTGGAACAACCTGCCTCCAGAAGTTGTGCATGCTCCAACAATGGAAGTCTTTAAGAAGAGACTGGACAGACTATTTGTCTGAAATAGTATAGGGTTTCCTGCCTGAGCAGAGGGTTGGACTTGATGACCTCTAAGGTCCCTTCCAACTTTATTTTATTCTTATTCTTATTATTATTATTATTGAGGATCATCGCACAGTCAGCCAGATGTTCAGAATGGATTTGGCATTTTTATGTACCTATCGAGTCCTTACCCAGGACCTGGGATAGGCAGATGTGGATGTTTGATGGTATTACAGGTATCGTCGCAGGATGGAAGCAGTTCATAGTAAGGCTGCCTTTTGCAATTGACTAATAGCGAATTTGTCAATGCCAATGGTGTTCAAGTGGTGCTCCAGTTGTTTTGAGATTGCACCCAAGGAGCCTATTACTATTGGTACTACCCTTGCTTGCTTTTGCCACAGTCTTTCTATTTCGGTTTGTAGGTCTTTGTATTTTGTCATCTTCTCCAGTTCCTTCTCGTCTATTCTGCTGTCTCCAGGCACTGCCACGTCCATTATCGAGACTTTTTTGTCTTTCTTATCGACAATTGTTAAGTCCGGGGTGTTATGTTGCAGGTGCTTGTCTATTGTTGTTGTTATTATTGTTGTTTTGTTGTTATTATTAGGCAAGATTGATGTCAGGCCCAACAAACCAAGAACAATACATGGAGCTGCTTCAGCGCTGTTTCTTTATTGTTGTACAGACAGAATCTTGCCAGAATAAAGCAACTACTTGTAAAGCTACAGCTAGTCTTCAACGTGCAACCAACTTTCAGCCCAAAATTTCCATTCCTAAGCAAGACAGTTAAGTGACTTTTGCCTCATTTTACAATCCTTCTTGCCAGTTGTTAAGTGAATCGCTGCAGTTGTTTAGTTAGCAACATAGTTGTGAAGTGAATCTGATCTGTGGTGGCACAATGGTTAGAATGCAGTATTGCAGGCTAACTCTGCTCACTACCAGGAGTTCGATCCTGACCGATTTAGGTTGACTCAGCCTTCCATCCTTTCGAGATGGGTAAAATGAGGACCCAGATTGTTGGGGGCAATAGGCCGACTCTGTATACCACTTAGAGAGGGCTGTAAAACACCATGAAGCGGTTTATAAGTCTAAGTGCAATTGCTATTTGGCTTCCCACGACTTTGCTTGTCAGAGATTGCAAAAGGTGATCACGCGATCCCAGGACACTGCAACCATTATAAATATCTGACATTTGCCAAGCATCCTAATTTTGATCACATGACCACCAGGGTGCTGCAACGGTCGTTACGTGTGGAAAATGGTTGTAACTCCTTTTTTGGGGGACCGTTGTATCTTTGAACAATCACTAAACGAATAGTTGAAAATCGAGGACTATCTTTATAGATATTGTCTGTGAACTGCTGGCCCTCTTCTTGCCTACTAGACATTTCAACCCTCACGGTCTCATTGCCTCCTTGGAAGCAGCCCCTCCCTCCTGGGATTCCAGGCTACATTTCACCACAGCGACAGAAGTTCTCGTCCCAGCTGTGGATGTAAGTCAAGCACTATCTGTAGTCCAATTTCAAAACCGCTCTGGAAGCGGTCATTGAAAGAGCCACAGAGAAACTGTTTTCTCTCCTCACAGAAGTCCAGTGAAGCAAGAAGCTCACGTTACCTCTCATCGTTCGGTCCTATCAAAGGGTTTTGCCCGGAAAATCCAGGCATATTGATGTGGTCCCGGATCACCATGATGTCCCCGACTTTGAAAGCAGGATTCAGCCCCCCAGCTGCATTGGTGACAATGAGGGTTTCAACGCCAATCAGATGGAAGATCCGAACTGGGAAGGTCACCTGGAAGGAGAAAACAAAGGAAGATCCTGAAGGGGTGTTATGGCATGGAGCGAGGACAAGATACAGCAGTGGTTCTCAACCTTTTTAATGCCGCGACCCCCAACCAGTCGTAAGTCGAAGACTACTCAACCAGTCGTAAGTCGAGGACTACTCAACTGGTGCAGCACCGTTTGCAGAATGGGACTTTTAGCGGGCTCAGCAGGGCAGAGACAGCCTGGACAATTCCTATTGGCTTTTGAAAGCCAATAGAATTAGACTCTATTCAAGAGACTCTATTCTATTGGCTTTCAAAAGCCAATATTTATTTATTTATTTATTTATTTATGAGACTTATATACCGCTTTAAGTGCAAGCACTCTCTAAGCGGTGTACACCAGTAAGCAATGTATATATCTATTTACATTGCCCCAAACAATCTGGGTCCTCATTTTACCTACCTCGGAAGGATGGAAGGCTGAGTCAACCTTGAGCCGGTGAGATTTGAACCGCTGACCTGCTGAACACAATCAGCTAAAGTGGCCTGCAGTACTACAATCTAACTGCTGCGCCACCTCGGCTCATAGAATAAAAGGGAGTAGCACAGCTAAGGAAAAGGGGAAAAAATGGCGGACTGCGTTGTTTGGCGACCCCGTGAAATGGTCGTTCGACCCCAAATGGGGTCCCGACCCACAGGTTGAGAACCACTGAGATACAGGAAGCTAGTCTCCAGTTCTCTGACGGCTCTAAGCAAAGCAAGGAATCCATCTATCCGAATTTTACCTGCAATCATCTGTAGTTTCCTTTTGAAGGGCACTGTTTTATCTAAACACTTAAGAAAGACCCCTTGGCTTGGAGGCACCTAAATGTTCTGCTTTCAGAATTCAGGAATCTGTCTCTGCCCTTTTCCTGCCAGTGAAATAAGTTGTCAGCTCTTCGGGGCAATATAACAGGAACAATATTCATTTAATTGAAGCCTGAAGCTGGATTGATGCTGTTGTGATAACCAAGACCAAATTCCACCCATTCTGAGGCAGCTCTTGGATGGAATAACTATGGAAACCCATTGCCCATTGAGCTACCTACAACATAAAACATTCTTATGATGAATTAAAGATGAGCTGAAGGAAAAACGCAAGAACAACTTCATCATTAGGTAGAGTTAAGGAGTTTATAAAGCAATGTTTCTCAACCTTGACAATTTGAAGGCATGTGGACTTCAACTCCCAGAATTCCACAGCCAGCATTGCTGGCTGTGGAATTCTAGGAGTTGAAGTCCACATGCCTTCAAATTGTCATGGTTGAGAAACACTGTTATAAAGGGTGTTGCTCCATTTAATTTAAAATTATTCCAGTCTGGCCTGGAACTTTCCTAGGATGAATGTGGCAATTCCCCAAGTATTTTTCCTTTCTTCACAAGAATATAAGTGACAAATTTTGCAGCTGTACCTCTGCAAAGATCTACTGGCTTTTCATCTTTCTTCCAAAGAAGGGAGAGAAAATGGCTTTTTTTGCCATGTTTGACATAAGATGGGTGGCAAATAAATTTCATAATAATTAAACAAACAAACAAATACATGCATACATACATACTGTATTTTCCGGCATATAAGACGACTCGGCGTATAAGACGACCCCCGACTTCAGAGCCAATTTGCATGCCTAGAAAGTCGTCTTATACGCTGGAAAACACCATAATTTCCGGCGTATAAGACGACTCAGCGTATAAGACGACCCCCGACTTCGGAATCGATTTGAATGCTTTAGAAAGTCGTCTTATACACTGGAAAATACGGTACATACAACATCCCTTTGAAGGAGATTAGCTGAGAGAACACGCTTGCCCTAAGTTCATCCTGGAGACTTTCTTTTGCATTTTTTAAATTTTGGACTAATAGCACTAGAAAGTATCTCTGAGTGTGCTCAGAGACACTTGGTCCTTTTATTATAATTCATTGGTTTTCCACAGTTTTTCAAATTATGACTGGATCAATATCTTAGTTTTGAAATGACTGCAGGTCTGGGAGGAGTGACTCACCTTCCACAGTGGGTAGCCTTCGTACATATGGAATCGACCTTGCATCACCACAGTCGGCGTCCCACTCAAGTTCCCAAACACTAGCTTCCCAGCGTGGCCTACAACTTTAATAAGACAAGGAAAGGGTTAAACATTTTGCTGATGCCCCCGGTGGCCATTTTGTTGATGCCCCCGGTGGCCATTTTGTTGCATTGCAGCTTCTCTGTATTCTGTTGGTTTATGGCACCACCCAGTGTTCTGCATGAAAATTACACTCCCTGGCCATCTCCCATTACCTGTGCTTTGGGGAAAGTTGGGTATCTTAGCATATTCAAACACGACTTGGTCCTTTAGGAGGTCAGCCAGCCCCCCAAGTCCTGAGCCACAGATGATAGCCACTCGGGGACGATGCTTGGTTTTACTCAGGAGCCAATCTGCTGTCCGCTTATAATCCTCATAGGTGAATCTGAAACCAGAAAAGATTGAGATGAGATGGGGGAATACAGGGTTAATTGTTTGACCTGCAGGACTTAGGATTCACCAGTAGATGGCAGAAAATATGCACACAAACTCTAATGAAGAGTGTTTAATTTGAATTCTAAAGAAACCACATTAAAATAAATGTGTTTTTGACAGGACAGGAGGTGGCAGGCAATTGCAGCAACCAGAGTCAGGAAAGCAGGAAAAGAATGACTCAGCTGTCAAAATATTATGTGAGACGAGAGGAAAAAAAGCTATATTAGTGGTTTAGTTGTTTCTCCAACAGTGACGCTTTAGGATAACTCCTTTCATACACAGTACATCAGTAATCCCCCATTAGGATTTATTTCAAATATTTTTATTATGCTCATATTCCACTTATTCTCACCAGACTACACAGAGACCTCAATGATTAGAGGTAGTCCTCAGCTTATGACTACAACTGAGCCCAAAATTTCCGCTGCTAAGCAAGGCAGTTGTTAAGCAGGTTACGGCCCATTTTACGGCATTTTATACCATAGTTGTTAAGTGGCACTGCAATTATTTAAGTAAAACATGTAATTATTAAACAAATTAAGCTTCTCCCATTGGCTTTGCTTGTCAGAAGCCAGCTGGGAAGGTTACAAATAGTGATCACATGACCCCGGGACAGTGCAACAGTCATAAGTACATGCCAGTTGCCAAGAGTCTGAATTTTGATCATATGACTATGGGGTGCTGCAGTGATCATGAAGTGTAAAAACCGGTCATAAGCTACTTTTTTTCAGTGCTGTTGTAATTTCGAATGGCCACTAAACAAATGGTTGTAAGTGAAGAACTACCTATATTAAAAATACAAATAATCCTCGGCTTACAACCATTTGTTTAGCAACCGTTCAAAGTTATGACGGCACTGTGAAATGTGACTTAAGGCCAATTTTTATGCTTTCACTGTTGCAACATCCCTGGGGGGTCACGTGATGGTGAGCCAGACGCTCGGCAACCATTGTACATCGCAATCACAAAGATGGCCACTTGTGACCTTCCCACCCGGCTTGCAACAACCAAGTTTAACTTGGAAGCCAGCAGGGAAAGTTGCAAGTCAGGGTCACGTGATGTCTCATTTAAAGTCTTGCAGCAAAAAAGATAATTAAAATTATTGGTGGTCACCTGAAGCTTCATTTAACAACTGCATCACTTAAATTTTTAAATGAATTTTACGATCCCTATTGTGGTCATAAGTCGAGAACTACTTGTAAATATTTGAACTCTCCCAACCTCTTGGTGAGGTAGACTATGCTGAGAAAAAGGAGAACGTTCCAAAACAGACTGATAGAATAGAATAGAATAGAATAGAATAGAATAGAATAGAATAGAATAGAATAGAATAGAATAGAATAGAATAGAAGACTGGGACCTGGAATGGAATGGGATAAGAATAGGAATAGGGACAGGAACAGGGACAGGGATAGGGACAGGACAGGACAGGACAGGATAGGAGACTGGGACCGGGAATGGGAATGGGACCGGGAATGGGAATAGAATAGAACAGAACAGAATAGAACAGAACAGAACAGAACAGAACAGAATAGAATATCTGAAGCAAACCTTTCCTATTGTAGTACAAGCTAGAGAATCTTAGTTGATCCAGCCTTCCTTTTATTTGCTCATCTTATGTGCTTATTTGCTCATCCTTAGTACTTCTCTAAATAAAATTTCTCTTCTTTCCAAATATACCATCCAAATTGCAATTTTTTCCTACAGCGGCTTTACTGTATGCACAAAGATGGAAGACTACAGAAATAACCACAATGGAAGGCTAGATAGTGAAGGTGGCTGAGTTTGCAGAAATGGAACAGCTGACCAGTTTGATTAAGCAGGGAACAACAATTCTACTTTTACAAAAGACTGGAAAACCTTTATGGAGTTTTTTTTTTTTTCCCTGAAGATGGCAGAAATGAAGCAGTGATTTGGAGATTTACTGATTTAACTCCAGCAGGCGGGCTGACAGGCGTTCAACCCCATACACCCGAAGACAGTCCTTTCGGGCAGGAACGGGCTCAAGCTTCTCTCACCCCTCCCAGCCATCCCGGCCTTACACTCCTTTCACTCCCAGGCAAGACCGCCAACCGGACAGGTCCGGACCCAAACCCAGGCACTAAACCCAGAGCAAGCGGCCCTTTCGGGGAGGAAGCCATCCCTACAGAAGGTTCAAATGACTCCCGAACAACCCTCCCCATAGGTGGCAGACTGCCAAATTTCACCCACCAGTGGGAAGCCACCACTACGGACGCCTGAGTCCGGCAAACCATACGTTTGGGGGGTACCCAACCCCCCCAGAACGTTCTGTCCCTTGCCCCCAGCCATGTTCAATTGCAATTTTGCTTATCCGTTATATAAACCCAGAGAGACAATCACATACACACACACATATAGTAGGGAAACAGGAAATAAAGCCTAGTCTCCAGGGATTTATCTGAACTCTTGAAGCCAAAATTGTCTCCCTTAAATATTTTAAACTTTACAGAAAAAGGGGGAAGGGGTTTTTGTTGTTGTTACTATTGTTATTTTTTATATTGAAAAGCCAGCTGATTACAAAACGCTTCCACGAGGCTTACAGTTAAGAAAGAGTTCATAGGAAACGTTATACAACTGGACAACCACACCCCATATATAAAAAAAACACAATCAACAAATCTTAACAGGCATCCCACCCCTTGCCTGGGAAATACATTTTAAGATTCTTAGAACATTATTGGGGGCAGCGATATTGCTATCTGGGGGAATATTTATTTCAAAAAGTGGGTGCTGCGACAGAGAAGGGATACCGGTGGTCCTCAACATACGGCCACAATTGAGACCAGAATTTCTGTTGCTAAGCAAGATAGTTGTTAAGTGAGTTGAGACCGATTTTACAACCTTTTTGCCATCGGTTGCTAAGTGAATCTTGCAATTGTTAAGCGAATCTTGCCATTAAGGGAACCCAGTTTCCCCCCAATTGACTTTACTTCTCAGAAGCCAGCTGCGAAGATCACAAAAGGCAATCAAGTGACCCTGGGATGCTGCAATCGTCATAACTAATTCCGGTTGCTATACACCACCATTTCTCACTATGTGACCATGTCATGTTCAGAGGTACCAGGATCGGTGATCAATTGCTGCGACAGCTGTTAAGTGCGAAGACCGCTCATAAATCACTTTTTTCAGTGCCCTTGTAACTTCAAATGGTTGCTGAACAAATGGTCATGAAACGAGGACTATGGTAGACTTGCTGCAACATACAGCCTCTAAATCAGCCTTTTTAATGCCGCGACACCCAACCGGTCGTCAGTCGAGGACTACTCAACTGGTGCAGCACCGTTTGCAGAATGAGACTTTTGGCGGGCTCAGCAGGGCAGAGACAGCCTGGACAATTCCTATTGGCTTTCGAAAGCCAATAGAATTAGACTCTATTCAAGAGAGTCTATTCTATTGGCTTTCAAAAGCCAATAGAATAAAAGGGAGTAGCACAGCTAAGGAAAAGTGGAAAAAAATGGCGGGCTGCGTTGTTTGGCGACCCCCGTGAAATGGTCGTTCGACCCCAAATGAAGTCCCGACCCACAGGTTGAGAACCACTGCTCTAAATAGAAACGATCCTAGGCTCCATTTTTTGAAAAAGGTATAGTTTTATTAGAAATCAAGTGTATTTCAATAATGCATGGCCAGAAATGAGAATCCCGTGCCAAAATCCCTGCCTCCCATTACTGCCTCCCTCTCCAACCCATCAAGTCCAAGCCAAATGTTTTGAGAATGGGCAGGCTGGATGACCTTGAAATGTCCTTCCAGGAGATAACAGCAAGCAGTGAGGGGAGGGGGCAGCTGACAGACGACAGGTAGTCCTCGACTTACAATCACTCATTTAGTGACCGTTCGAAGTTATAATGGCAGTGAAAAAAAAGTGATTGATGGCCATTTTTCACCCTTTATGACCTTTGCAGCGTCTCCATGGTCTCCTAATCAAAATTTGGATGCCTGGCAATCAGCTTTTATTTAGGACAGTTGCAGTGTCCCGGGATCATGTGATCCCCTTTTATGAACTTCTGTCAAGCTAAGTCAATGGGGGAAGCCAGATTCGCTTAACAACCATCGCTGCTGCTCACTTACCAACTGCAGTGGTTCACTTAACCACTGCGGCAAGAAAGGTCATAAAATGGGGCAAAACTCACTTAAGACCGTTTTTCACACTTACATCCCACATGATTAAAAATTGGGCATTTGGGAAAACGTTATGTATTTATGACAACTGCAGTGTCCCGGGGTCATGTGACCGGTCTTGCTTAGCAACAGAAATTTTGGGCTCAATTGTGGTCGTAAACAGAGGGCCATCTGTAGTCACATTCTGTGTTGGGCAAAACCTTCTCCAAGAGATACGGCATGATGAGGACTTGTGGGTGGGGATGGCATCGCCCAATCAGATGTTATCTCGCACCTGCAGCCTCTTTGGCCCAGGATGAGTAACAGCAAAGGTTTAATTAGACCTGCCTTTTCCAAACTGGTGCTTTCCAGAGCAGTTGGCCCTACAATGCTCTATTGACTGGGGAATTCTGGGAATTGCAGTTCGAATCCCCTAGAGAATATGTTATATTTAAATTTAGTAGTTGGAGCAGTGGAAGTTGTGCAGTGAGCCAGAACATACAGTTGATTGGCTCCTCTGTGAGGCAATCTGCACTGTGATTGATTGCTGTGAGTGTGGAGTTTCCCTTTTTTCCCCCGCCTTTTTCTTTTGTGGGCCCTTTATGCTGTTCTGTGATTTCCCTGCCGATTTACCTCATGGTGCTCCTGTTTGCCTGACTATATCTTATTTGATGTACATATAGGCATAAAATACATTTATGTAAAACTACACATGTCAGCCTTTCTGACTTCCTTTGGACAACTGCTGCACAATTCCCTGACAGAATACCAGTGAGAGATGATTGGATAGGAGTCTTGGGGAATTCTGGGAGTTGAAGTCCAGACATTTTCAAGTGGGTGTGGTTGGAAAACTCTATAGAGACAGAGCAGAAGCCAGATTAGGTTGGTTGCATCCGGCTCAAAGTCACGTCCCCAAGCTGAGTCATACATCACACAACAAACCTTTGCCACTTCCCAAGATTATTATCAGCACAAGCACACTAAGATGCTGGGAAATTTTTAATTTTTGTGAGTGGGGAGCAGATGACAAGAAAGACCCTATCAATTCATCTCCCTTAATGCTCATTAAACTCTCCATTCCCCTCTGCTCCAAACAGATGCACACATTATGTTGTGTTTGCTCACAGCTTATCAACTAACCACCACTTTTTGCAAACAAAAAATAAAATAAAATAAACATTGTCCCAGCCCAACATACCTTCCTCATAGCTGAACAACAGGTTTAAAACAAAGTCAGTTAAAAACGAACACATAAAAATAGCACTATACAGGTAGTCCTCAACTTACATCAGTTCACTTAGCGACCATTCAAATTTACAACAGCACTGACCATTGCAGCATTCCCATAGTTACATGATCAAAATTCAGATGCTTCGCAACTGGTTCAGAGAATAGAGTTGGAAGGGACCTTGGAGGTCTTCTAGTCCAGCCCCCAGCTCAAGCAGAACCTATACCATCTCAGACAAGTGACTGTCCAGTCTCTTCTTAAAAACCTCTAGTGATGGAGCACCCACGATTATTTATGATGGTAGCAGTGTCCTGGGGACATGTGACCTTCGGACAAAATCAGTGGGGAAGTCAGATTCACTTAACAACTATGTTACTAATTTAATAACTGCAAATGAGTCAAGAAAGGTCACAAACTGAGGCAAAGCTCACTTAACAAATGGCTCACTTGATAACATAAATTTTGGACTCGGTTCTGGTCGTAAGTTGAGGACTACCTGTATTCACATAACATGAAAAATGGAGTTGATTTCTAACATTTATTTTTATTTTTACTTGGAGAGATGTCAGAGCCCATCCGGTTCAGTTATTTGATGGTTACGGTAAATTATTGTGCAAATAATATGCTGGGAAACAAAGTATTCAGAATTTGTATTATGTAAATCTTTTCTTCCTCTTTCTGGGTGCAGTGGCATTTGTGGCTGTCAGCAGCAGAGAATATACAAGACGGGAAAATCCAGATCATCACTGGTTCAGGTGACAATCCGGATTGTCCCTGAATTATGGAGGAGCAAGGGCGGAGAAGGAAATGAAAGCAGCCAGAGGGCTGAGATCCATTGTGAATTAAAGAGGCATGAAAGTCAGGTAATCCTTGACTTACGACCCTAATAGAGCCCAACATTTCTCTTGCTAAGCAGGACAGTTGTTAAGTAAGTTTTGCCCGATTGTATGACCTCCAAATGCTGTAAGAATCTGGATTACTGGAAGTTGGAGGGGATCACATGCGTAGGCTAATGATGTGAAGAGGCTTTAGGGCACTATAAAACAGAAAATTATAGGTTCCAATAAGGAATTCAAAAGAAAAAACCGCAAGAGGTAAGAAAACAATAACCACCACCAATGAATGCAAAGTACCTGACTTTGCATCATAAAGTCTCTTTCCACACTTGGCAAAGGAGGCAAAAAAAAAAAGCTGCTGAGGCATCTATAGCTCTTGATTGGCTGATCTCCTGAAGGGTATGTGAGCCAGGAAAATGCCTCATTGGTTCCCAGCTTGCAAAGAAGGAGCTTGTGCTGCAGCACAGAAAATGCCCTCGAGCATGTGTGTATGTACACATGTGTGTGTGTACGTGGTGCGTGCTTGTGCACACACTCAGAAAATGTAATGCATTGTTTTAAAACATGCACAGGAACAAGGAGTCCTGCTTGTTCAGGGGACAAGCATTTTATTTGAAACTGTTTGCTGACTAGAGCTTTGATCCTGGCTCAAAATATTCGTCATAACTTTCTTGTGAAACAGGCAGTGTGAAAATGTCTTGGTTTCAACAGGGATGGGTCAATGCTCAGCAGATCTCCAAGTGAGAGCCATGCCCTGGTCTAGAGGTTAAAATGTGGACAAGTGACCATGAAGCTCTCTTGGAAGACCCAAAGGTGCATTTTCAAGAGGCAACTGGACTTTGTTATTCCTTGAAGAAGTTTCGCTTCTCATCCAAGAAGCTTCTTCAGTTTAGACAAAATATTAGAATAGAGTTGGAAGGGACCTTGGAGGTTGGTGGGCTTCCTTGTGCACTTGATGGAGAACAGATTAAAAGTAATCAATCCTTGACTTACCACCACAATGGAGCCCAAAATTTCTCTTGTTAAGTAAGACAGTTGTTAAGTGAATTTTGCCCCATTTTATGACCTCTCTGGCCATAGTTTTTAAGTGAATCACTGCAGTTCTTACGTTAGTAACACAGTTGTTAAGTGAATCTCGCTTTTCCATTGACTTTGCTTGTCAGAATGTCGCAAAAGATGATCCCATAATCCAGGGACACTGTTAAATGTCATAAATACATGTCAGTTGCCAAGCCTCCGAATTTTGATCACATGACTGTGGGGATGCTGCAATGGTCGTAAGTGTGAAAACAGTCATAAGTCACTTTTTCAGTGCTGGTGTAATTTCGACAATCACTAAACAGATGATTGTAAGTTAAGGACTGCCTGTAGATGGGCCAGAGGTCCAATCCAACAGAACACTACTTGTGTTTTTATGTTATCTTCTTCTTGAGTAACTATGCTCATCAGCACTTATGTAGCCATACCCAACCAGAAATGTGTCACATTCTTAGCAGTGATACAAGTCACTGACAGTTGATGCAATCCTGACAATTGATGCAACCTCCTTGTATTATTGTATCTCTTGCCAGATACAATGACACTAACCCATAATTTCTCAGTCTTATTTCTGGATTACGTAAACTGGGCACTGTAAGAACTTAGTCAATGGGGAAGTGATGAGTCATGAACAAGATTCTTATCAGGACAGCCAATTAGTTTTCAATGGGTTCCAGGTGCTGTAAGAACAAAGAAACACCAGCAGAATACACAGCGGTTTTGTGATTGCAACTCCCAAATGCAAGGAAATGGTTCAACATGAGGAAATGAAGAACTGCTTTCTTCTGGTCTTAAAAGTCAACAGCCAAGATAGATGTAAGAATGTAAAGATGCCTTTTATTGAGAACTTCCAATCCAGGGGATGGGTCAATGCAGGGATATGAACTGGCCATAATATTTCAACAGCATGCATGAATTTAGGCTTCCTTCTTCAGAGTAAATCAACAGATGGAGCCAGGGTGTTCAACATTTGCTCCAAATTAAGGTGGGAAAGTCTACTGTTATGACCACAGCTTAATTTAAAAAAAAAAAACTTAAAATTGGTAGCTATCAGATCATACACAGCATGGCCTATATCATGTTTACTCAATATGGACATTCCACACTGGGTCTTCTACCACTTTTGAAGGCAAATATACATGTCCCAAGATAATATTGCAGGATCTAATCTGGGTGGGTCACTGAAACCAGAGGTCTAGTCCTCTAAGCTTTCGGACTCATGCTGAAGCCCATCCTCGGGGAACTTCTCTCTACATATTCTGGTAAATAGAAGTTCCCTGAAGATGGGTTCCAGCACAAGAAGACTAAAACTCTGGTCCCAGGAGCAACCCAGATTGGATCCTTCTACCACTTCCTCATCATAGGAACAGTTAAGTTAGGAGGGTCCTTGAGCTTGGAAGTTTTCTTCCAGACGTTTCATTACTCAAATTAGGTAACATCATCAGTGCTACCTAGTTTAGATAATGAAACATCTGCAAGAAAACAATCAAGTTCAGACAACACCAAGTACCCTTCATGTCAACCCGGAGCTACAAGTATTATCCTTTATTGCTACAGTTAAGTTAGTATGCAAAGTGCTTTCACCCTCTATGGCCCAATATTTCACCCACTGTGGACAATATTGGGAGCCGGTGAATTGCTCAAGACACTCCCAGTGGATATCATGATTCAACAAAGACTTGGGATCGGTCAGCTGAGACCCATCGATCGGTCACTGAGTCATGCCAGTCTCCTGGAGTCAAAAGCATTCCTAACCAATTGGATCCATGCCTACCCACATTATAAAGCTAAGTTCCATGTCCATCTCCTGATTTTCAACTCAGCATATTTTTCCATGTGACCTTTCTGAAGAGAGTTAAAGATTACATGGAAAAGGACATTAACTAGAGAACTGGATAATAAGCAACAGTCAAGATTTTGCCCCAGAACTGCCTACTTACCCAAGCATTTTTAATGGGAAGAAGGCCAATGTTTTACAAAATATTATTCAGTGACCAGTTACAAGAAAACTACACCTTTGGTGGACTGGTGGACACGCTTGTTCTTCACTGTCAACATTACTGGCAACGTTTGAGAAATTTTCCACAAAGGGAAGTCATCGGTTTTTCACATTTCTTGCCTATTCTACTATTGCATTTAAAAAAAAAGAATTGCAATCTTCCAGGTTGCATAAAATACGCTATCAGAATAGATGTTGGCTGTGGTTGCATGAAATGCATAGTCATAATTCTGATTTACTGATAAAGAACTATATTCCAAGATAAAGGGACAAGCAAAGATATTATTTTGCTGACAAAGCTATGTACGTATGTCCCTGAAAGAATTAGTACATTGTTTAGTACAGCGGTTCTCAACCTATTTGGGGTCGATCGACCATTTTTCTGGGGTCGCCAAAGGTGGCGATCTGCCATTTTCTCCCCTCAGGGGGCGGCGCTGCGCATGCGCGCTGCGCATGGGGGCGGCGCTGCGCATGCACATATCATTTGTGTGACGGGGGTCGCCGTCACACAAACGTTGAGAACCACTGGTTTAGTACATTAACTTGTTTCATTGCTCCTTTAAAAGTGAGGGAAGTTAGCCCAGAGAAGAAAATATTAAAAGGGCAGAAAAATATATTTTTCCTCAAAAGGATTTTTTAAAACCAAATCTGGCCCCAAATCTATCTCTCTGCCCCAAGCAAGAGCTAGCCCCATACAAATCCAGATGTAAAACCACCAGAAAGTTGAAGCCAGAGCACTCAAGAAGACAAAGAGAAAATCTGCATGCCCCACCCAAACTCTAGGAGTCATTAGCCCCATCACTTGGGAAGCAGGATATGATAATAGGATTAAACCACAGATATCAAGGCCTAGAAAAACACTCAGAAATAACCTTAAGGTTCATGCCACAGGAACAGGGAACTATTCCAAACAAAAGGCTAGATGGGGTATAAAAACCTACTGCCCATGTGCTCAAGGCCTTTTTCTTCTCCTCTGCTCTTTCTTGCAAGGACCATCTTTCTGCTTCTTCAATAAACTGTAACCTTCTTCCCAAAGCAGTCGCCATGTTGCTTATTTATCCCCAGCTTGGATGAACCAGGGTGAAGACTTACTTCTGACAAAAGTAAATTATAAACCAGGTTTTCTAGACTAAGAATCATGGCCTATTATAGGGCAACAACTGAGCTGAGGCCACACACATCCCCTAGGATTTTTTTTAAACATTTGCTTTCACCAATGAGATAAGCCAAAAAGAAATCATAAATTGTGAACCTCAGCACATAGCCTGTTTTCAAATCACGAAATTTTCCAAACTCATTTGCAGTCATTGTTATATTTATTCATGGCTGGAAACCTTTATGGTCTTTTTGCTGAAAATGGGGAAAAATGAACTTGAGGTCTTTGGGTCCGATGATTCGAAAGGGAAAAATGGAGGAAGGGAATTATGATATAACCTTAAAAGGAGTAGATAGGCAATAAACAAACATATCTGTAACGGGTGTAAGAAAAGGTTGGAAGCAAATCCTTCATACATTTTTTTTTCTTTCCTCTTCTTTTTTCTCAGTTAGATATCTGTTTTTCCTTCCTTCCTACCTACCTTCCTTCCTTCCTTCAAATTCATATTGCTTTTACTATGACATAATTTTTTTTCATAAAAAATATTTTTAAAAAACCCCAAACACATTTGTTTGGTCAGTAAAACCAAATCCCTGAATTTCAAGAGGCCCATTATAAAACAGCCAGTTTTCTGGTTTTGTTTCTAAGAAACTACTGCATCATCAGATTGATTGTAGCCAAAATAAATAATTCAAAAGACAACAACAAAGTTGTTTATATAATTACTTATTACTCATCAACAAAGCCATAGCCTTTGCTTCTCTTTTGTTGAAATATTACCCATTTAGGATGTTCCTCTCTACTAACATGGACTAACCATAAATTTAATATCAAGCCAGAGTTAAACTGAGTCAGCGAAGTACAGAGGAACAGGAGTCCGAACCTTGAACTCTAGATCCTTGCCAACATTTTTATATCTATTTCTCCCTTGATGCAGATCTCCCAAGGACAGTGATAAATCTCTGAAATTATATCCATACTCAAGGTCCTGATAAAATAACCAATGATTATTGATAATAAAATATAAACTAGATTTTGCTTCCTTTTCTTAACTGGCAGTTTCAATTTGTATTTTCTTAAAGGTTAAAGTTTGCCTTGTTAATTGTGCAAGCATAAAATACAGGTAGTCCTCAACTTATGACCACAATTGAGCCCAAACTTTTTGTCACAGTTGTTAAATAAATCACTGCAATTATTAAGTGAATCATACAGTCATTAAATGTCTTCTTGCATTGACTTTGCTTGTTGGAAGTTGATGTGAGGGTTACAAGTGGTGATCACATTTTTATTTTGTGTTTCACATGACCCCAGGACAATACAACTGTCATAAATACACTCAAATTTTGATCACGTGACCATGGGGATGTTGCAATGAGTGGTGTGAAAAATGGTCAGTAGTCAGAAGTACCATTATAACTTGGAAAGGGCATTAAACAACCGGTTGCAAGTCTTGCTTGTAAATAAAAATTTTAAAAAGAAAAACATACTAAATTTGGTCTTGGGATCTAGTTGGGATGTAACAGTTTTGGGTTTTTCACTTTTCTCTCCAGTTATCTTTCTCTTAATTCTTGTGGGAGATGAAAATATAGCCCCCTTATATAATAAGATAGGGCTAGAACAGGGGTAGGCAACCCAAAATACTCAAAGAGCCACTTGGATCCGTTTCCCACCGAAAACAAAACACTGGGAGCCGCAAAACCCTTTTGATATCTAAAATGAAGATAACAAGATAACTTTTATCATAAAGGTAAAAAAAGATATATGCAGTGTTATCTTCATTTTAGATGTCAAAAGGGTCTTTTTCTGTCTCTCTCCTCTCCCTGTCTCTCTCTTTCCACTCTCTCTCTCTCTCTCTCTCTCTCTCTCTCTCTTTCTCTCCCTCTCTCTCTCCCCTCCCTCTCTCTCCAATCATCTGCTCACCTGGCAAGCTGGCTTCAAGCTGCTCTCCAACAAGCTCAGGGGTAGGCAACCTCGGCTCTTTTATGACTCATGGACTTCAACTCCCAGAATTCTTGAGTCAGCCTAGCTGGGCTAGCTAGCTCTCTCCTGCCCTTCCTGCTGTCCACTCTCTTTTACACACACACATACACACACACACACACACATACACGGAGGGAGGGAGGGAGGGAGGGAGAGAGAGAGAGAGAGAGAGAGAGAGAGAGAGAGAGAGTTTCTCTGTCTCTCTCTGCAAATGGCAGAGGAGGCTGGGAGCTGCAGGGGAAGGCTCAAAGAGCCACATGCCGCAGGTTGCCGAACAAACCTGAAATAGGCCCCCACAGAAGTAATTTGAAGCTTTAACTTGAACTTTCTGCAGTTTTTTTTAAATATATTTTATTAGATTTTATATGGGTAGGGAAAAGGTGGGGTCAGTGTGGGTACAGGAAAATCAGGATAAAAGGGACAGGGTGTGGCTGACTACAGTAAACACATAATTCAACGAACAAGCTGTCGTCCGGGTCTTCATATTAAGAATTATTTTTATATAATACTAGACATTTATAAGAATAAATCGATATAGTTACAACTGATATTTGGTAAAAGGCTAACATTCCTTTAAATAATTAACATAGTTGATAGCATAACAATTATTTCCAATCATCAACCTTAATACTTAATACAGTAAAACTCTAAAATCTCTTCTTATTCTAATGTGTTTCAACCCACTGATAAAATTTTCCCCAGGTTTTATAGAAGAGTGAATCTTCTTTTTCCTTCATCTCTAACGTTAATCTGTCCATTTCTGCACAATCTAGGATTTTCAAAATTATAATCTGGTCTGATGGTAGGTTTTCATTTTTCCAAAATTAGGCAAATACTATTCTTGCAGCTGTTAATACATGTAATATTAAATAATCATTTTTTTGCCATAGTTAGGTCTTAATATACCTAACAGGAACAGTTCTGGTTTAAATTCTATCTGGATTTTCATCATCTTTTCTAACCATCTATGAATCTTAGACCAATATTTTTTTGCAATGGAACATGTCCACCAGGCATGATAATAAGTACTTGGTTTTTGCTTACATTTCCAACATGTTTCTGATATGTTTTTAAACATTTTCACTAAGCGGACTGGTGTCATATGCCATCTATAAAACATTTTATATAAGTTTTCTTTGTATGTTACTGCTTTAGTAAGCCTAATATTTTTATCCCACAGTTTTTGCCAGTCTTCTACTTCTATAGGACACAGGTCGGCAACCTGCGGCTCCGGAGCCGCATGCGGCTCTTTGAGCCTTCCCCTGTGGCTCCCAGCCTCCTCTGCCATTTGCAGAGAGAGATAGAGACAGAGAGAGAGGCACTTGCGCTTCCCTGCTTCTCTATCTCTCTCTCTCTGTGTGTATGTGTGTGTATAAGAGAGGAAGCAGGAAGCAGGAAGGGCAGGAAAGAGCTAGCTAGCCCAGTTATGGTAACTCAGGAATTCTAGGAATTGAAGTCCATGAGTCATAAAAGAGCCGAGGTTGCCTACCCCTGAGCTTGTTGGAGAACAGCCTGAAGCCAGCTTGCCAGGTGAGCAGAAGATCGGAGAGAGGGAGGGGGGGGAGAAAGAGAAAGAGAGAGAGAGAGAGAGGGAAGGGGAAAGAGAGAGAGAGAGAGAGGGGGAAGAAGACTGGCAAACCAAGGGCAGAAAGAGAGGGAGAGAGAGGGAGGGAAAGAGAGACACAAAGAGAGACCCTTTTGATATCTAAAATGAAGATAACACTGCATATATCCTTTTTTACCTTTATGAGATATATGTATGTGTATATATATGTATGTATGTGTATATATATGTATGTGTGTATGTATGTATGTATGTGTGTGTGTATATATATATATATTCTTGTGGGAGATGAAAATATAGCCCCCTTATATAATAAGATAGGGTTAGAACAGGGGTAGGCAACCCAATATATATATATATATATATATATATATATATATATATATATATATATATATATATATATATATATATATACAGACACATATATAAGGTAATATATAAGGTAAAAAAGGATATATGCAGTATTATCTTCCTTTTAGATATCAAAAGGATTTTGCGGCTCCCAGTGTTTTGTTTTTGGTGGGAAACGGGTCCAAGTGGCTCTTTGAATGTTTTGGGTTGCCTACCCCTGTGCTATGCCATATGGTCCTCATTGCAATGGGTTATTAATGTAAGCGATGTTGTGTTATTATGCTTGCGATGTTCCAAATTATTAGCAAAATAAACCTCTGAATCTTAAAGTAAGAATTATTGTTTTGTGCAGCTGTCTCTTGTCTTTTTCATTGGGTTTTTCCGCGACATTCTCTTTCATGAGAACCTCACAATATTCACTTTCTAGAATTTGGAACAATTGGGCATCTTAATTAAAATCAAACTTCATTTTAAAAAATTGGCCTGGGAAACCAGCAGTCACGTGACAAGGACCTGTCCTTCAATTTTGAGGGAAATTTAACCTAGTACAGAATACTTTTTTCCCAAATCACATAAGCAAACTCTGGAAACCTCAATATTCTTGGGCTTTCCATTCTCAAATAGTGAGGGGAAAAATAAGAATTTCAGTTTTCATAGGCAGAAGCATATAGAAACTACATCAAGACACCGTTGAGCAATTTAGGAATTGGAAGTCATAAAATTTCTCAGTCCCCTTCCGTATTAAAAATGACTCAAGTTTTCTTTTGACTCAAATTGGTTCAGAGGCCAGAGAAAAAAATCAGTTTTCAATATGATGCATCATATTAGCACACACCTCAAATGGATGTTCACTGTTTCACTCATCCCTTGCCTGTTTCTTGCATGTTTTAATTGCACGTATTAGCAAGAAAGGCAAAAAGTCATTTCAGACATGAATTCAATGCCTTCTTGAAAGCCTAATGGGCACAGATACACGCACACACCCTGAAGCAGATTGATAACAGCACTTACTCACTTTACAGGTTGCACTGAAGAACAAATTGAACCAGAAACATCTTTGCAACTTAATGGTCTCCAGATCCTTTAGGACAGGGGTGTCAAACTGCCAGCCTGCAGGCAGTGCAACACATAATGTGATGTTGTGTTTGACACCCCTGCTTTAGGACTTCAACTCCCAGAATTCCTAGCTAGTCCTGGCATATAGTGGGGAGAGTAGTAGGTGATGGAAGGCTAGGCACAACCAATTCTGCCTCTCATATATGGAAAATTAAAGCTACTTGTAACCTCAGCCTACCTGACAGGCTAAAGAAGCAGGAGGGAGCTCACTGCCTGTTGGAGAGCTGGGATAAAATATGCAAATTAAATTTGGAACATGAAGTATTTACATAGGATCTTTCGGTCTAAAGAAGCTACATAAATGTTTCCATGCTACTTCAGGAATGTAATTGATCAATAACAGTAATGTACTTGCTATGATTTCCACTTCTTGAGCCCAATTCTTAAGTCCCTAGCTCAATTTTCTCACCCCAATCAAAACTCCAAATATCCCAAAGAACTTTTCCACAGCTGAGGCTGGAGTTCAGCAAAGGAATAAGGACCACCATAATGATAGGAACAGAGAGGATGCTTCAGAAGAGTACTCCCCCTCCTCCCCCCCAAAAGATGAGCAGATTAAAATAATTTTTAAAATTGTGTCAACTCTGAAGCTTCTGGTTCATGCACTGCTTAACTTTGCTGTAAGGGAATGCTACTAACCTCTACTACTACTAGCAGTGATGAAAATGTCACAGAGGATAGCAGCCCACAGCTGATTTTACGGGGGGGGGGGGGGAAATCAGGACTTGACCTTGATTTCTGGGATGGGAGACCACGGGGAAAGGTCACAGTTGTAGTCTACACCAATGTTTCTCCACCTTGGCAACTTTAAAATGTGCAGACTTCAACTCCCAGAATTCTCCAGCTGCTAGCTAGGGAATTCTGGGAGTTGAAGTCCACACATCATAAAGTTGCTCAGGTTAAGAAACGTGGCCAAGACTGAATTCAAAGAACCATCAATAAAGAGGAACGGGTAACCAAGACAATTACACAAATCTGTCCTAACAGACCAGGGGTAGGAAACCTTGGCTCTTTTATGACTCATGGACTTCAACTCCCAGAATTCCTGAGCCAGTCATGCTGGCTCAGGAATTCTGGGAGTTGAAGTCCACGAGTCATAAAAGAGCCAAGGTTTCCTACCCCTGTAATAGACCAACGGACCTGAGTTTAGCTAGAAGGCGAGATTCTATATAGCAGCCACCGCAATGGTAATAATAACAGTAATAATCTACCCAACCTCTCCAGACTCTTCTGAGGATTAACCCCCCCCCCCGATTATTTTACATTATAAATTGGTAAATTTTACAACATCCACCCATTCAAAAGCATGAGATAAAATATAGGGGTCCTTAGCGAATTGCCTCTTTTTTTTAAAAAAAAAGATGCTGAAAAATATCCGCTGATATTCCCCTCTCCCTCTCCCCCCCCCCCAAGCCGGGACTCCTTAAAATCGCTTTCACCACCCCGAGGCCATCCAGACGTGTCGGATGACTACTCCCATCTGCGGCCGGCGATAATGGGAATTGTAATCCAGACACACACATACATCAGAAAGCCGCCCTCGGATCAGAGACAGATGGACCATAATTATTCCACCGAGGACCTTCCCCCGTTTCCCGCAATCCTCCTCCCCGGAGCAACCCGGTTAAATAGTAACGTTCCCACGCTGACCTTTCTTCCCGCGGGTTGGCCATGATGCGAGTCGGTGATTTTTTCTTTTCTTTCTTTTCCCCCGCCGCTTCCGAAGGTTCCTCCAGGGAATCGCGTTGCTCTGCGGAGAGACCGGAGGCTCGGCCGGCCTTCTAAACAGAAAAGAACGTGTCGTCATAAAGACGCCGGCCAATCGGGTGGCTTCTCGTGCCGGCAACAAAGGTTGCCCCGGGCGACCCCGGCGTTCTCGTCACGGCAGGGAATCTGTTCCGCCCATTTCCATTCATTCCCCCTGGTTAAAGGCGCGCGCGAGTGGGGGGGCATCGAGGCAGAGCGGCCGGGCGAGAAGGGGGTGCGGTGGGAAGCGAGGATTTCCACTGACGCGGCACACGCGGCCGGCCAGGGTGCGAACGTGCGTGAATGCCGGAGCTGCTTCCTTGCCAACCCTCAGCCGCTTCCAGAAATCCCCTTCTCTGAATATCTACCACTTAGTCATCGGTCCCTTAACGTGGGTTAGAAGAGGGAATTTACCCCCCTTGTTCATCACTTCCCCCTCGCCTAACTCTCCCGTAAAACCGTCCGGTGTTTTTTTTTTAAAGCCGGTTTTATTTTTACACTGTCCGGCTGTGGCTATGGGGGAAAAAAAAAACTGTAAAAGTTTTGTTTAAATTTGGGGAAACAATGTCTATGGAGATTCTCAGTCATTTAGGTCACGGTTGTCCCAAGGGTGCTTTTTTCCACGAGGCAACTGGATTTTCTTGTTTTTCCTTTGAAGACGTTTCGCTTCTCATCCAAGAAGCTTCTTCAGCTCTGACTGGATGGGGATGATCCTTCCATTCTCCACTTCAAAGAAAAACAAGAAAATCCAGTTGCCAAGCACCTTTGGACATTTCGGGAAATGCGATGTTCTTTTTCTATTCTTCCTCCTACTTCCCCATTGGCTCTAATACAAGGAGAATAAGATAAGATAAAACAAGACCTTTATTGTCACTTTTTTCTGCGAATGCACTGGCACACATTAAAAAAATGAAATTCTGATGCCTTCTCTCAAAAGAAAAAATATATATAGTCATATCCATAAATTAACATACATATGATGATTAGTGGTAATCAATAGAGGTGATTAAGAAGAAAATGCAATATTTTGTTCCTGCGGTTCTTAACAATAGGATTAGTCCTGGACTTACAAACGTGCTGTTACTCATCCTGGGCCAAAGAGGCTGCAGGTACAACATCTGATGGAGCGATACCATCTCCACCCACAAGTCCTTGACCTGCCATATCTCTTTGAGAAGGTTTTGCCCAACACAGAATGTGACTACAGGTAGTCCTCGATTTATGACTACAATTGGGCCCAACATTTCTGTTGCTAAGTAAGACAGTTGTTAAATGAGTTGTGCCCCATTTTACAACTTTTGTGCTGCGATTGTCAAGTGAATCACTGCAATTGTTTAGTGAATCATGCGGTCACTTGTCTGAAATGGTATAGGTTCTCCTGCCTGAGCAGGGGGCTAGACTAGAAGACCTCCAAGGTCCCTTCCAGCTGTATTCTATTTTATCAAGCAAATCTGGCTTCCCCCATTGACTTTGCTTGTTGGAAGCCAGCTAGGAAGATATGAATCATGATCACATGACTCTGGGACACTGCAGTTGTCATAGATATGTTTTCCAAATGCCCAAATTTTAATCATAGGACCATGGGGGATGCTGCAATGTTGTAAGTGTGAAAACAGGTCATAAGTCACTTTTCAGGGCCGTCGTAACTTTGAACGGTCACTAAACGAATGATTGTAAACCAAAGACTACCTTTATACAGAAAGTCCTTAAGAAGACATGAATAGATACAAATTTGAACAATTTGTAGGGAGAAGCAGACTCATGGTGGAAGATAGAGATAGATAGATAGATAGATAGATAGATAGATAGATAGATAGATAGATAGATAGATAGATAGATAGATAGATAGATAGATAGATAGATAGATAGATAGCCATGGTTATTTTATTTGCTATATGTGTGAGCCTTAGATGTCACCCTGTTGGGCTTCAAATACTGACCTCATCAAGTGCCTCCTTTACAGTACATCATCTATCATATTCCATGCCCAAAGTTCATGAGATTCTCCTTTTCGATCCTCATCTTTCTTTGATCCCGGCCTGATCTATTGATCCTTGAGGCTGAAGGTTCGTTCTCTGAGCTTGTGGGTTGGCTTCTGAAAGTTTCCTTACCAGGCTAGGTAACATCTTCAGTGGAGTTTAAGGGATGTCAGTGTCAGTGTTGTTCTGTTTATAAGGGCTTCAGGTGTGGGTGTGTCAAGTGAGGGCCTTGTTCTATGTGGGACAAACATCACGTCAATTAAAAACCAAGATCCACGAATGCCGGCTGGCAGTCAAACGCCACAATCCCAAATCGTTAATCTCCACCAAACAACACCAAGTTCAATTGGAGCAACACTAAAATCATCGGCCACGCTACCACCTGCCACACCCATCAGTTCATCGAAGCCTGGCACTCCACAAGTAATTCCATCAACAGACACACTGATCTACAACCAGCCTAGGAACCCTTCAGGATCCAAATCAACTGCAAAGCCAACCGGAGACAACAGCAACCCTCAACCAACCCCCACAAGCCCCCTCCTGCCCCACCAGCAGTTCACTTCCCAATGACCCTGACCTGGAGCAACTTCCCCATCACGAGACCCATCACAAGACTTTCTAATGACTCACACCTGACCCATCACAAGACCCTCACTTGACACACCCTCAGTTCCTCAAGATACACTCCTGGATCTGGAAGTTCTTTTGCTCCAGATTCGGGAGGTGGGTGGGGGGCAGGGAACTCTTTCCTTAAATGAACCAAGTTGTTCTGCAAAACTGATTTTTTTTTTTTTTTAAGGTCACTCCTGTGCTCTACCAACGCCTGGAGAACCTTTACAAGTAGTCCTCCATTTAGTCCTCCTTTGGCAACCGTTCAAAGTTATAACAGTGCTGGAAAAAAGTGACTTATGAACGGTTCTTGTGCTAACCACCATCCCTGTATCATGATTTGAGCAAACAGCATGTATAGCACAATGATTGCAGCACCCCAAGGTCACATGATGGCCATCTGCAACCTTCCCAGCCAGCTCTTGTTGAGCAAAGTCAATGGGGGAAGCCAGATGTGCTTAACAACCACAATGATTGCATAATTGCTTAGGACAGTGTTGGTGAACCTTTTAGAGACCGAGTGCCTAAACTGCAACCCAAAACCCACTTATTTATCGCCAGGTGCCAGGTGGCTGTGGCCCACTGGATGGGCGTGGCTGTGGTGGTCATGGCAGATTGGATGGGTGTGGCCAAGGTGGGCGTGATTGCCTCAATGTTGCTCATGGGGAGGGACCCCTGTGGGAGCTGGGCAGGGTTGGGGGAGATCTAGGGGGTCTCTGGCAGGTGGGGCGGTGGGCAGGAGGCTCATCCTGCAGGGTAAGGCGAGGCAAGGCAAGGCAGGCGGGGGTGCCATTGTCATAGGGCAAGGTGAGGCGGGCCGGGCAGCTGTGGCCTGACACCATCAGCCCCTGCACACAGAGGCCAGCGAGCGCATGGGTGCTGGGATGCATCCGGCCACGTGGGACCTCGGCAAGTCAGCGGGTGGCTGGTTGAAGAGGGACAGTTGCCATCTCCGGGGCATGGCGCACATGCCCACAGAGAGGGCTCTGAGTGCCACCTCTAGCACACGTGCCATAGGTTTGCCACCACTGGCTTAGGACAAAAAAGATTGTGAAATCCGGCATGGGTCACACGATGACTCATTTAGCAACCACTTAGTAATGGAACTTCCGGTCCCAATTTGTGATCGTAATTCGAGGACTTACAAGGATTTATTTAAAAATAAACGTTTTATTTTATTTTATTTTATTTATACATTTTGTCCGGGCTGACTCGGATTCTATTGCCATCTGCAATTCCTCTCACAGCTTGACAACAAAAATGGAAGGGGTCCCAGGAGTTTCTTTTTCTGCATATGCCAATGAGACAGTGGACACATTAGCTCTCTTCTTCCAATCGTTCTTTTTAGAGAAGCCCAGTTCTAGGGGCTGCTTTGCAAAGAGATTTTTCCAGAGATCATGGCCCACATTCTCCAGTATGGGGTGACTTAAAACAAGGCTTTTGAACCAGTGGTACGGGTACCACCTGTGGTACATTGGCACCTGGCAGGTGGTACGCGACCATCCTAGAAAAGGGGTAACGGGGGAGGGGAATGAGTTGAAACAGTAGCAGCACCACACAAGCCTGAGCAAGAGATGGCTGGAGCTGCAGGGCTGTCAGGGCTCAGCGGAAGCGCCAGGATCAGCGCCAAGCTCCAGCTGGAGCTCGGTGCTGATCCTGGCGCTTCTGCTGAGCCCAGAAGAAGCACTGATCAGCTGGAATGTTGCAGCATCTCCAGGGTCTTGTGATTTACATTCACATGCTTGGCACTGATTCATACTTATGACGGTCACAGTGTCCCAGGGTCATGTGTGACTTGACCAAAATCTGCTGCAACCACCCAGCAGACAGGGGGGGGGAATAAAAACCAAACACCCCCCAACCCACCCCCTGCCAATCCTCAACAGAAATGCTCACAACAATGAAAACCTTGGACAGGAGGAAGAGCGCCACCGGGTGGGCAGGCAGGTGTCTTGCTCGGCTGTGGCTTGGGGGGCACTTTTTTCAGTGCCATTGTAACTTCGAACAGTCACTCAGCGAACTGTTGTAAGTTGAGGACTACCTGAACTTCATCCGTTTTTTTCCTTTTTTGGGGGGGGGTGTCATCAAATTTTTGCTAGACGACTGGTGGTACTCGGATACTGCCATATCCTAAAAGTGGTAGAGTGGATGAAAAGGTTGAAAAGCCCTGACTTAAAAGACAAGCAAAGTGTAAGAATGGACCTCAGATGTCAGAGCTGATTCAATTCTGTGCCTGGCTTTTCCCAGGCTCTCTTTGGTCCCTTCCCTCCTCCTTGGAGGATGGGGCAAGTTGACTGAGATGAACAAAAGTTGAAATTATACAAAGCGGCAGTGTTCATGTACCTTCCAGGATTTTTGTTTTTTTCCCCAAAAATACAAAAATAGGTTGTCCTATTGATCTCCCAGGGGTCTTCAAACTTGGCCCTTTTATGACTTGTGGACTTCAACTCCCAGAATTCCTCAGCCAGCAGGCCTGACTAACATGGTCTAGCCCTGTTTAACTTTGCATGGTCAGCTAAAGTTGGCTAGATGCCATCACCTTGCTGGGGACTATTTGGAAGAATGGGCCATTAAAACCAACCAGGGATCCAGGCCAGACTCCTCTGATGGTGTAGTCCATGCTTAAGATCCCAACCACAGATGCCCAAAACAAGGTTGAGTTGCAACATAGGCTCAACAACCAGAGAAAAAGTCAAACAGATGTAAGACATTGTAGATGTTGTAAGTTTTTGTTTATCTCCGGTAGTTACCTGCCTGCAATTAAAGACTACCTGAGGGCTTCAACTTAGCTGGTTGGATCATTGGTGTCTATCATACACATCTGGGAGAAGTTCCAAGGCTACCAGACACATTAGAGTTGAATCAGTGGATAATGGGAGTGTGTGGTTTTATCAGCTGCTCAGCTGTCAGACTTAGCAGGATATTGGGAGAAGATGACAGGTCTCACAGGCAGAAGCAGGAGATGTTCAGAAAGAGACTGACTATCAGCTGTGTGCCTGTTGGTCACTGACATCTGGATGAATTAGAGGTACTGACTCATTCCAGCCTCCCAAGGACCCCATCATGATCCTGCATGATATCTCCAGGTACATTGTGAACTGGAGAACTAGTCTTCCTCACATGGATCAATGAAAGGAACATCCAGGACAACCCTGCTGTCAGTCACACCGAATTCTCTGATGTGTCTGAACAAGTAGAGGAGGAAGTGCCTCTTAAAAATGGTAGGTGGGGGCGGGGCAGTAGAGTTCAAAGAAGAGTACTGTCAATCCTTCAAGGTAGGCCACTACTGGAACCCTATTGTTTTAGGACAGTGTTTCTCAGCCTCAGCGAGTTTGGGCTGTGTGGATTTTAGATCCCAGAATTCCCCAGTCGACGTACTTGGGGCACGCACAAACTTCTATAGCAAGAATATAATGGAGCAAACTTGGGCTGCAAGTTTTTTTCAGGTTTATATTTATCATCATCCTTGGGTTTTGCCAGCCAGATGTTTAAACTGGAATTGGCATTTTTGCTGTTGTTATTATTGTTATTATTATCATCAAGAGAATGTACAACGAAACAAGGCTGGCTTGCAAGTTATTTGAGACAGGAGCCAGCGCTAAGTGACATAGTTGTCCAGCAAGACCATGATGGATTTACCACCTCACTCTCAATGTGGTTGTTATGTGCATCATCTGCAGTCAATAAGTGAGACCACCATGGGACCAGGACTTGCAATTTTATTGCTGGCTTCTCAATGAGCTTTGTCAGAAGCCAGCTGTGAAGTGTGCAAATCACATGACTGCGGGATGCTGCGATGGTCATCGATGCCCACATCTTGGGCAAATATGTTCATAAGTCACTTCTTTCAATGCTGCTGTAACTTTGGTCACTAAACAAACTGTTGTAAGTCAGGGATTACCTGTAGTAAGAAAGATGGGACTAGTTAGAACAGTGGTTCTCAACCTTTTTACTGCCATGACCCCCAACCGGTCATAAGTTGAGGACTACTCAACCGGTCGTAAGTCGAGGACTACTCAACTGGTGCAGCACTGTTTGCAGAATGGGACTTTTGGCGGGCTCAGCAGAGCAGAGACAGCCTGGACAATTCCTATTGGCTTTGAAAGCCAATAGAATTAGACTCTATTCAAGAGAGTCTATTCTATTGGCTTTCAAAAGCCAATAGAATAAAAGGGAGTAGCACAGCTAAAGGAAAAAAAATGGCGGACTGCGTTGTTTGGCGACCCCCGTGAAATGGTCGTTCGACCCCAACTGGGGTCCCAATCCACAGGTTGAGAACCACTGAGTTAGAAGATGGGGCAGTGCAGGATGGAGCATGTGGGGGAATTTCGTCAGGAAGAAACCTAAGTGGGTGATTCAATCAAAGTTTGATGACTACGCCTTATCAGCTGGATCGCAGTCAGCAAATTGCACCCTCAGGTGCTTTATTCGGTTTGATATCGTATCTGCTTTATTTTATTACAATGAGGAAACCTAAGTCAATAAAAGATAGGGGATTGGAGGTGGGGAAGGAAAAGAACTGTTTGGGTTGTACACACATCGGCCCACATGTACACTTGCCTTTCCAAAGAGCAAACAAAATCACGTTGCTTGATTGCGTCCACCGTGTCCCTGGAGAGGCAACCGGAGGGCGTTTCGTGCAAACTGAGCTGCCAAGCCAATAACTATGTGCCATGGTGGCAAGAAGCTCTCTGACATTAGGGGTCAAAGGGAATCTCGCTCTCTGAATTGACTCTAGGCTGCTTACACAAGTGCTGTTGCACACACACACACAACACACATTGCAAAGAACTGGCCCTGGTTGAGCCTCTTATCTTACTTGGCTTGTACATTTCCCCTGTGCAAAAAGACATTTGACATTTCTACTCGTGCATCTCCAGAGGGGTGGTAGAGTTTATCCTTCTTCTTTTTAACAAAATTGTGAAGGTGTTGACCCGGACTTAAGGGACAGTATAGGAAGTATCAATTGTGAATTTGTGCAAATGGCCCAGCTATCTCTGGCCACTTGCAAAACCATGAATGCAGGGTCATAAAAGGACAGCAAAGGAAACACCCAATATCCTAACCCCCCCCCCGGGAACATATGGTGTCTTAGGGATTATCCAAAAGAACAGGGAGACAAAGCCCCCCCCCAGCCCCTGACACCCCCCCCCCCAGTATTTAAAGTGTGGTTGTGGAGTAACAAGCCCTATAGGACAGTTGGGAAGGGAACGCAAAGGACATTCAATGCCCCCGTGGCCAAATTTCTTACATATACGACACTGGTCTTGTCTTAGGGCAAAAGACTGCATTGGTCATTCTGGGGTGCCTGGAATCTGGGTGGCATCATTCCACTTTTCTCCCGAGGGGGCCCTATGGCTCCTTGCCATCCTCTTCAGGAGTCTGATAGCATCTTCTCCAAATCTTCTTAAAAGAGCATAAGCTTTGGTTTGTAGTGGTTCATGAACGAATATGATCCTTGGCTGTATAAGCAGAGGCCTAGAATCAAAATCATGTGAAGTATAAGTACTGCTTTATGAAGCCTTAGTAAGACCACACCTAAAATGCTGCATCCAGTTTTGGTCACCGCATTACAGAAAAGATGTTGAGACTTTGGAAACAGCACAGAGAAGAGCAACTAAGAGGATTAAAGGCCTGGAGACTAAAACATATGAAGAACGGTTGCAGGATTTGGGGTTGGCTAGTCTAGAAAAAGAAGGACTAGGGCGTGACATGATAGCAATAGTCCATTATTTGAGAGGTTGCCACAAAAAGGAGAGGGTCAGCTTATTTACCAAAGCACCTGCAGCCAGGATGAGACACAATGGGTGGAAACTAATCAAGGAGAGAAGCAACCTGGAACGAAGGAGAAACTTCCTAACAGTGAGGACAATTAACCAGTGGAACAGCTTGTCTTCATAAATTGTGGCTGTTTCATCACTGGAGGTTTTAAAGAAGAGACTGGACAGTCACTTGTCTGAAATGGTATAGGACAGGGGTATCAAACTCACAACGTCACGTCATGTGTCGCGACATATTGTGACTTTTTTGCCATTGCCAACAATGGGGTGAGCGCGGTTTCGCTATGATGCATCCAGCCTGCAGGCTGGCAGTTTGACACCCCTGGTATAAGATCTGCTGCTTGAGCAGGGAGCTGGACTAGAAGATCTCCAAGGTCCCTTCTAGCTCTCTTTTGATTGAAGACAAATATACATGTCCCAGGATAGTGTTACAGGATCCAATCTGAGTCAATAATTGGGGTTACAGGTTTATTTTTCCGAGCTCGTCTATGGTCTCCCCTTTTGAAGAGAGAGAAGTTCTCTGAGGATGAGTTCCAGCAGGAATCTGAAGAATAAATCTCTGGTCCCAGTTGACTGACTCAGATTAGATCCTGCAATAGTGGTTCAGTTTATCAGATATAGAGAGGGGCTAGACCAGCGTTTCTCAACCTTGACAGCTGGAAGGTGTCTGGACTTCAAAGCTGACTGAGGAATTCTGGGAGTTGAAGTCCAGACATCTTCCAGCTGCCAAGGTTGGGAAACACTGGGCTAGACTAATACAGAATTAAAATAAAGTGTGGAGAAAGATGGGGAAGAAGTTGATTATGGAGATGCAGTTTACATGTGACAGATCACAAGGATGTTCTCAGTCAAAAATTCTAATGCATTAAAAATTGTTGTGTTCCTTGATGCCTTCAGGCATAGCCTGAAATATTTTGATGTATGCGAGATCCACAATCTCTCACTTAACTGCACTGGTAATGTTTTTTTTCCCCCTTTTTCCAAGATGGCTACTTTGAGATCTGTATGGACTATGCTGGATGATTGAAACACTCCGATAATATTTTGTCCTTGCTTTGAATTCCGATGTTAAACTTGTCCCCATGGATACTTTCGGCACAAAACTTGGCTTGTTGGTTTGACGTAGAATCCAGAGGAGCACTGCTAGCAGATTACGGCATGTATCGCATCAGAGGAAACACATGTGAAGGAACCTCTTATCTTTCTTATATGTGAAATTGTTGGGACCTGTGATGGTGCTGTTGGTGCAAATTTGACACCACGGTAGGAGTTGTTGCAAGATCTGATTCCCATGTTAGCGTCACTGTGTTTTTGTTTCATGTTTATTGTGGGAATGGGCTTCAGATTGGCTGGTTGTATTACAGTATGGGCCTGCCACCCAGTTCCATTTTCCTGTATGGGCTGTACCTTATTAATCATGCAAGGGAGCGGTTCAAGCTATGAGTAAAAGGAACGGTGCTCTGTTGTTCTCCTTTTGTGATCCATATGTATTAGGCTTTTCCTAGGCATCAAAAAGACTGCACTGATTTGCCTATCGATTTGGTGAGATGGGCAAATGTAGTCCTTGACTTACAACCAAAATTGAAACCAGAATTTCTGTGGCTAAGCAAGGTGGTTCTTTAGTGAGTTGCAATTGATTTTACCTTTTTGGGGGCCACAGTTGTTAAGTGAATCACTGGGGTCCTTGGTGCTTGTTTTCTTGCAGACGTTTCACTACCCAAACTAGGTAACATCATCAGTGCTAGTAAGGAGTGGGGTTTGCTGTCAGTTTATATTCTAGTTCAGGGTGGCAAATCTATGGCACGGGTGCCAGAGGCGGCACTCAAAGCCCTTTCTGTGGGCACGTGCGCTGTCGCCCCAGTCCTGGGCCTTCAGCTGGGTTTTATAAAATCTTTTCACTTTAGGCCTCCACCGCCGTGTGCAAAAAAAAAAAAAAAAAGTTCAATCAGTCAATTTCAACTTCTCGCGGAGAAAAAAAAAGATTTTGCAAAGTTGAAATTGATTGATTGAACTTTTTAGTCCTACCCAGTTTGCAGTTACCACCGCAGCCACGCTCACCCAATTGGCCATGCCCAACCAATGGGCCACACCCAGCCTATGGGCCACACCCACCCGGCACTCGACGATGCATAAGTGGGTTTTGGGTTGCAGTTTGGGCACTCAGTCTCTAAAAGGTTCGCCATCACTGTTCTAGTTCTTATATTCTTTGTTCCCTATGCCATCCGTCTGGTTACTTGTTTACTTCATTGTTGGTCTGATGTTAATCTTGGACTTAATCTATGCTGATCTGGGTGCTGACTGCCAGTGGAGAGATGCTTAAGTTTTTTTGTTCCCTTTTGGGATGGTTGATTGTGTCTTTTGCATAATAACAGAGTTGAAAGTGACCTTGAAGGTCTTCTAGTCCAACCTCCTGCTCAGGCTTTAGGAAACCCTACACCATTTCAAACAAATGGTTGTCCAAAATCTTCTTAAAAACTTCCAGTGTTGGAGGCACCCACAACTTCTGAAGGCAACTCGTTCCACTGCTTAATTGTTCTAATTGTTCTAATGTTCTGTTTGAATCTATAGATATTTTTGATGTCTATTGATGGCTAATTTGTCAGAGTGTAAGGCTTCTAGAAATTTCCTAGTGTTTTTTGGACTTGGCTTGGCCTAGGATGGTGACATTTTCCCAATTGAAACTATGGGTAAGTCTGTCCATATGTTGTGAAATTAACATTATTAACTCTGACCAAGTAGCCATCAATAGGCATATAGACATTAACAATACCTATTGTTGTTGTTAATTGTGAAGTCGTGTCCGACCCATCGCGACCCCATGGATGTTCCTCCAGGTCTTCCTGTCCTCTTCTGGAGTCCATTTAAGTTCATGCCTACTGCTTCAGTGATTCCATCCAGCTACCTCATCCTCTGTCGTCCCCTTCTTCTGTTGGCCTCAATCTTTCCCAGCATTAGGCCCTTCTCCAGTGAGTCCTTCCTTCTCATTAGGTGGCCAAAGTATTTGAGTTTCAACTTCAGGATCTGGCCTTCTAAAGAGATAATCAACTAGCCCACAGGTCGGCAACCTGCGGCTCCGGAGCCGCATGCGGCTCTTTGAGCCTTCCCCGGTGGCTCCCAGGCTCCTCTGCCTTTGCAGAGAGAGACAGAGACAGAGAGAGGCAATTGCGCTTCTCTGCTTCTCTCTCTCTCTCTCTCTCTCTCTGTGTGTGTGCGTGTGTGTGTGTGTAAAAGATTGCACTCACAGTGTTCTCCGAGGAGCTGAAAAGCTTTCTGGACGGAGCTCCTCCCTTTGCTGCGTCTCTGAAGGAAGCAGGAAGCAGGAAGGGCAGGACAGAGCTAGCTAGCCCAGCTAGGCTGACTCAGGAATTCTGGGAGTTGAAGTCCATGAGTCATAAAAGAGACGAGGTTGCTTACCCTGAGCTTGCTGGACAACAGCTTGAAGCTTGCCAGGTGAGCAGCAGATAGGAGAGAGAGAGAGAAAGAGAGAGAGAGAGGGAGGGAGAGAGAGAGAGGAAAGAGAGAGAAAGAAAGAGAGTGGGGAGAGAGGAGTGGCAGGCAGACCAAGGGAAGATAGAGAGGGAGGGAGAGAGAGAGACAGACACAGAGAGAGAGAGACCCTTTTGACATCTAAAATGAAGATAACACTGCATATATCCTTTTTTTACCTGTATGTGTATATATGTGTGTGTGTGTGTGTGTGTGTGTGTATACATATACACACACACATATATATACACACACACAAACACACACACACCTATAATAAAGGTAAAAAAGGATATATGCAGTGTTATCTTCATTTTAGATATCAAAAGGATTTTGCGGCTCCCGGTGTTTTGTTTTTGGTGGGAAACGGGTCCAAGTGGCTCTTTGAGTGTTTTGGGTTGCCTACCCCTGAACTAGCCAAAAGCGGAACAAAGGGACCTCAGCATCCCTCCATCAGCAATCAGCACCCAGATAAGCATAGAGATTCAAGATTAACATCAAAGGAAGTAAACAATACCCCAATCAAGAAACTGCCAAAGCAGTAAAGAAGAGGGAAAGAGGTAAGTTGGTTAGAGGGTGGATGCGGTTTTGGGGGGAAATGGGCGAGCAATACCGAAAATGGTGTGTATTAATTTGTTTTATTTTTTTATCTGAAGTATTTCTAAGATTGTATTGTATTGTAAAACTGAAAAAAAAAATTTACAAAAAAAAAAACCTGTCAAAGCAGCCAACAACAAACAGCCCAACCAAAGACCCTCTGAGACCACCCCCACCAAAACTGACAGGGCAAGCCACTAAAATATAAACTGAGAGCAAACCCAACTCCTTCTTAGCACTGATGATGTTACCTAGTTTGGGTAATGAAATGTCTGCAAGAAAACAACCAACTCAGAGAGCACCAAAGGACCACCCCCACTTCAACCCTGAGCTACACATATTCCCCTTTGTTATAACTTTGTTTGCTAAACAAATGGTTTAGCTTGAGGACTACCTGTACTTTAGTCACCCAAATCCAAAATTTAATTCTAGCAATTAAGCATCTTTGTCAGAACAAATGCATTCAAGCTTGATTATAGATGTTAATTTGATAGTGTGTTCTAGACGGAAGTTGGATGCCTGTAGATTTATAGGGGAATCTGTAGGCTTCCTGTATAACAGTGGTTCTCAACCTTTTTAATGCCGCGACCCCCAACTGGCCGTAAGTCGAGGACTACTCAACCGGTCGTAGGTCGAGGACTACTCAACTGGTGCAGCACCGTTTTCAGAATGGGACTTTTGGCGGGCTCAGCAGGGCAGAGACAGCCTGGACAATTCCTATTGGCTTTTGAAAGCCAATAGAATTAGACTCTATTCAAGAGAGTCTATTCTATTGGCTTTCAAAAGCCAATAGAATAAAAGGAAGTAGCACAGCTAAGGAAAGGGGGAAAAAATGGCGGACTGCGTTGTTTGGCGACCCCTGTGAAATGGTCGTTCGACCCCAAATGGGGTCCCGACCCACAGGTTGAGAACCACTGCTGTATAACATGAAATTCCTGTGTCCATTGAGGGGATGGGAATAAACATAGGCAATTTTCAGATTTCTCCCTTTTTGGGCACAGCCAGAGTTTCTATTTCTTTTGAGTAACCACAGATAGTTGCACCCAAATCATGATTAATGCTAAATGCTTAAAACATTTAGATAAAGTTTTATTCTTTTTCTTGAAAGTTCCCAAGAGTGTGCATGCCAATAATGGACTAGTCCAGAACATTCATTCAAATAACAAGATATCACAGAATGATCAGATCTGACCTTAAAGGATAGATGATTTCGATCAATGTTTTTCAACTGCAGCTACTTTAAGATGGGTGGGATTCAATTCCCAGAATTCCCCAGCCATGCTCAGCCACAACATAATGCAGACCTAAGCATTTTATGACATCCGGTCCTTTGCTGTCCCTGTCTGGCCCACATGAGGTCAATCTGAAATTAGAAATCAAATGTAATCAAGCCACAACATATAGTCTTACCAGTAGCAGCTAAACAAAACCATGTAATTTATTGCTTTTTATAAAGCAATACAACTAATACTGAGTAGAATTACATTCAGTTTATAGTTATAATCCATAGTTTCTCATGTTATCCCTTGGGAAAATCAACTGCTTACCCCTGATATAATGGATATAACAAAACAATTATTAAAAAGAGAAGCAAAATCTACCAGCATGTTCAAAATCTTGCTGGAGGTGAAGAAAAAATATAGAAAGAGGAGAACCTGAATTTTATTTATATAAAATAGTTGCCTCATACAGGTATCTCACATTATTACTCCCAGAATTCCCAGCAAAGAGACCCCCAACTTTTTAATTCAATTTAACTAGAGAGCAAAAAGGTTTAAACCAGTGGTTCTCAACCTGTGGGTCGGGACCCCATTTGCGGTCAAATGACCATTTCACGGGGATCGCCAAACAACGCAGTCTGCCATTTTTCCCCCTTTTCCTTAGCTGTGCTACTCCCTTTTATTCTATTGGCTTTTGAAAGCCAATAGAATAGACTCTAATAGAGTCTAATTCTATTGGCTTTCAAAAGCCAATAGGAATTGTCCAGGCTGTCTCTGCCCTGCTGAGCCCGCCAAAAATCCCATTCTGCAAACGGTGCTGCACCAGTTGAGTAGTCCTCGACTTACGACCGGTTGAGTAGTCCTTGACTTACGACTGGTTGGGAGTCGCAGCATTAAAAAGGTTGAGAACCACTGGTTTAAACTATTTGGCTTCTAGGCTTCTAAGCTCATAGTGTCAATTAATAAATCAAGAATGGCTTTTCAGTACACTGTACAGACAGTACTCCAAAAAGTAGGTAAGGTCAGGGATTTTTTTAAAAAATAAGATTCAATTTTCATTAAAATGTAATTCAATTTAAATTAATTATGTGCAGCTGATGATTATTCCTGATGCATGTAGTTTTCTTCTATCATATAAAAAAATACAACTTGGCATTTTTTAGATAGGCTCCTTTGTGGGGCCACGTGAGCTCCCACTTATCTCTGGAACATAGTTATATAATTAGTTTCCATAAATCTCAAGGCAAAGAACATTTCAAACTGTTTCTCTAAACAAGGGGCCTATTTAAGGATTAGAACCATTCCTTCTTTATGACCTACAGGAACTATGTATATACATTATGACTTGCATTTCCCCAGTAATGTAATTAATGATTTGTGGGGATTATCCTTTTCAAATCCTTCTCTTGGAGATCTAATTCATAGAAACTGATGGATAAGCACTGGTCCTGACTGCATTTTGCTCACCATTACTGCAAATGGGTGGCATGAGCAATATAGGTAGTCCTTGACTTACAACAATTTTAAGCCAAACTTTCTGTTGCTAAGCAAGACATTTGTTTTGCCCCATTTTACAACTTTTCTTGCCATAGCTGTTAAATGAATCACTGCAGCTGTCAAGTTAGTAACACAGTTGTGAAGTGAATCTGGATTCCTCATTGATTTTGTTTGTCAGTAGGTCGCAAAAGGGTTGAGGGAAGTTAGCCCAGAAAAGGACATATTAAAAAGGGCAGGAAATATATATTTTTCACCAAAAGGATTTTTAAAAGTATTTTTTGAAAAGCAGAAACCAAACCTGGCCCCAAATCTATCTCTCTGTCCCAATCAAGAGCTAACCCCATATAAATGCAGATGTAAAACCATCAGAAAATTGAAGCCAGAGCAATCAAGAAAAAGATAAAATCTGCATGCCCCATCCAAACTCTAGGAGTCATTAGCCCCATCACCTGGAAAGCAGGATATGATAATAGGATTAAACCACAGATATCAAGGCCTAGAAAAACACTCAGAAATAGCTTCAAGGTTCATGCCACAGGAACAGGAAACTATTCCAAACAAGGCTAGAGGGGGTATAAAAACCTACTGCCCATGTGCTCAACTCCTCTTTCCTCTCCTCTGCTCTTTCTTGCAAGGACCATCTTTCTGCTTCTTCAATAAACTGTAACCTTCTTCCCAAAGCAGTCGCCATGTTGCTTATTTATCCCCGGCTTGGATGAACCAGGATGAAGACTTACTTCTGACAAGGGGATCACATGACCCTGGGACACTGCAACCATCATACGTACAAGCCAGTTGCCAAGCATCTGAATTTTGATTACAATGGTCTTAAGTGTAAAAAACTCATGTCACTTTTTTCAGTGCCATTGTAACTTTGAATGGTCACTAAGCAAACTGTTCTAAGTCAAGGACTACCTGTATAACAATTTGTAACAAAAATGTGTAACATTTAATGCATCATGCGCATTCTGCAAAGGGCTAATGAGAAATATGGATAGATAATTCTCTGGGATTATTTGATAAACTTCAAACTGATCCAAGATTAGGACTAAAATTAATGAGTCATACTTGACTTCCTCAGCCTGGTTGGGGATGATGAGAACTGTCACCTAGTACATTAAGAGATTACCACAGAATGGATAGTTAGTCTAATCCAGTGGTTCTCAACCTGTGGGTTGGGACCCCATTTGGGGTCGAATGACCATTTCACAGGGGTCGCCAAACAACGCAGTCCACCATTTCCCCCCCTTTTCCTTAGCTGTGCTACTCCCTTTTATTCTATTGGCTTTTGAAAGCCAATAGAATAGACTCTCTTGAATAGAGTCTAATTCTATGGCTTTCAAAAGCCAATAGGAATTGTCCAGGCTGTCTCTGTCCTGCTGAGCCCGCCAAAAGTCCCATTCTGCAAACGGTGCTGCACCAGTTGAGTAGTCCTCGACTTACGACCGGTTGAGTAGTCCTTGACTTACGACCGGTTGGGGGTCACGGCATTAAAAAGGTTGAGAACCACTGGTCTAATCTCTCTTTCCATGATCACAGAAAGCCCTTCTCTTAAGTAAAATATGGGGTTTTCCTTTCCAATCCTTCGGGCATGTTCTAACAAACATTTTAATGTTACAAATTTGTCTCTCTTGAGGACACATGATCCAAATAAACAGGCAAGTCAGAACTGGTGACAGCTTCTCTGCAAATTAGTGTCACATGCTTGTCAATTTATGAATGTTAAGGCTAAACGTGCCATTACTTAATACCACAGAATGGAGTAAAGCCTCTGGTATGTGGACAAAGATTAAGCACTATAGCACTGGCTGAAATACAAAGGGATCATGCTATTTTCCAATCAATATTACTATGGCTTGAGAAAGAGCTGAGAAAAACTCTTTCCACCAGAGATAAGAATACAGTACCATTATCCATTAGTACACAGTCAATATATGGCTGTTATGAGGTCAACAGATCCAGGCAAACAATCTACTGTACATTGGGTATACATATTTGGAAAAATATTATTTAATTCTTGTTTCTTAGGGGAAAAAATAGAGGCAGTGCCTTTTTAAAAATTTGTCCTGTATGAGATTCCATAAACCAAAATTAACAAAAATTAGCAGTTATAAAAACTGTTTTCTTCTAGTTTTGCACACCGTCTAAGTCCAGTGGAGTTGGGCCCCTCATCGATTTAAATAAATAAAAGGCTGTTCAGGAAGTGAGAAATACAAGGTGTTGCATTCAAGAACAAATACAAAACTGGAAGTACCTGGCTTAGTCAAGGTACTGGCGAAAAGAAACTAGATGATCTGCAAAACCACACATTAAGCATGAGCCAGGCTGCAACCAAAAGCATTAACACAGTCTTGGCCTGCATCAAGAGAAATGCAGTATCAACATCACAAGAAGTGATAGTCCAGCTCTATGCTGTGCTGGTCAGCCCACATCTATAATACAGGTAGTCCTCAATTTACAACAGTTTATTCATAGGTTCTCCTGTTTTAGCAGGGGCCTGGACTTCCAAGGTCCCTTCCAGCTGTTCTATTCATTTAGTGACCGTTCAAAGTTAGGACAGCACTGAAAAATGTGACTTATGACCACATTTCAGTTATGACCTTTGCAGCATCCCCATGATAAATATTGGGCTCAGTTGTGGTTGTAAGTCGAGGACTACCTATATTGTGGCAGTTTTGATTGCCCCAGTACAAAAGGACAGATAAGGAACTAGATAGAAGGCACACGAAGGAGCAAGGATGCTAAAGGGCTTGCAGTTCAATCCTACCCATCTAATTAATTAATTACAATTTAACCAATTACAGTTCAATCCTACCCATCTAATTGCAATTTAACCAATTGCAGTTCAGTCCTAACCAACTAATTGCAATGTAACCAACTGCAGTTAAATCCTACCCATCTAATTAATTGCAATTTAACCAATTGCAGCTAAATCCTACCCATCTAATTAATTGCAATTTAACCAATTGCAGTTAAATCCCACCCAGCTAATTATTTAATTGCAATTTAACCAATTGCAGCTAAATCCTACCAATCCCCCTTTAACCCCAGCATTTTTTTAAAACTTAGCCACTTTAAGATGTGTGGGTTTCAATTCCCAGAATTCCCCAGCCATTTTTCCCTCCTTTCCCCCACTGGTTGGGGAATTCTGGGAGCCGAAGTCCACACATCTTAAAAAGTGGCCACGTTTGAAAAGCACTGGGTTAAAGAAGCTTCGTAGGCTTATCCTGGAGAAGAAAAGACACAACGGGGGAAGGTTTTTTTCCTGGCTTCGGTTTTTTTTGGGGGGGACTAAGCCCCGCGTGGCTTCCCACGAAACGGAGCACGTGCCAGTCACGAGCGGATCGCTGCCTCTTCCTTTCTCTTTAATGGAAGCCTGGGGTGGAATCTTCACGGGGACGTCAATCATGGCTCAGGGGGCGGGGCATTTTCTAGAAAAGGCGGGGCGGTTGTAGGAGGAACTTTGCTCCCCCCAATGGGAGGCATGAGGAACTTTGCCCCGCCCATGGGAGAGCAGCTTTTCCATCACGTAAGGCTCACGGTGGCTCCTAGAACCGTACTATGGACGCGCTAAGCCAATGAGGATCCGCGGTTCTTTGTCACGTCTCTTTAAACCCCCGGGGCCACCTTGAGAGGGAGTGGTCAATAGCCAAGCAGAAAAGAAACGATGATTCGGGACAACCTGGGAGCCGCCTGAGGGAAGCAGCCAATCAAAAAGCGTAGACGAGAGTCACGAGACGAGGAAACGGCAAAAGAACGAGCGCGATTCGCCGTCCAATGGAAGGAAGCGGATGACAGGCCGTCACATCCGCTCCGACCAATCAGAAGCGCAACGTCTGCTATCGCCACCAGTTTCTGGTCACGTGACAGGGACCTAGGCGCTTGCTCGCAGCCGATAGGATGAGGCCGGCGGTCATCATGTGACGAGAGTTATCCGGGGTGTGAGGGGCGGGGACGTGCGCTACGGAAGCCGAAAGAGACGCGGGGCGGTGACGGGTGCAGTAGCGGCCGCAGCAGCGATGGCTGCGGATGGTGAGCGCTCCCCGCTGCTGCCCGCCGAGTCTGGCGATGGGGGCGGCCTCGGCTCGGGAGGCTTGGTGGGGCCGGCGAGTCTGGCGTCAGGGCCCGCCTCGATTGCTCCGGGGAAACCGAATCCGCCGCAGGGTGAGCCGCCTTTCCTCATTTATATTCATGGGAGGCCTCGGAGAAAGGAGAGTGGGCGGGGACGAGGAGGGGGCGGTAGACGAGAGGAGACCCAGAGAGGAGAGGTCGTCAAGCCAGGAGGCGTGGCTTATGCATGGGGGCGTGGCTCGGTAGGGGGTAGAATTGGAATGGGTATCCAATCATATGGACAGCACTTCATCTCAAGTCGTTTTGGTAGGAGGATCCCTACTTTGGGGAGGGGGGGGCGTTCCTGTCCCCTAGGCAGTAATACGTTTACTGTAATACAATACAGTAATGCATATTACTACTCTGGTTCCAGCCAAAGAAAGCTAATCAGAATTGCTAAGAGCTATCAGTCCCAAGATGTAGATCAAACCAACAAATCAATTCCACACAAAGACCCAAACTGTTTTTTTTTTAAAGATTGTAGTAACAAATCCTAACAAAATAGGAATGTTCTTTATTGGACAAGTGTGATTGGACACGCAAGTAATTTGTCTCCAGTGCATAAGCTCTCTGTACATACAAATAGCAAAGTGATAAGTCATAGATCGTAAATCAAAATACAAACAAGAGATAAATCATGAGATACCAATAGGAGAAGGTAGTAGGAAAGATGGGAAAGATAATAGCAATAGAGCCCTATTACAGGGGTGAATATATTTAGGCATAAGACAGTGCTGTGGGAATTAGGTGTTTAGCAGAGTGATGACATGGGGGAAAAACTATCTTTGTGTCTAATTTTGGTATGCAATGCCCTATAGCAGCATCCTGAGTGGAGAAGTTGAAACAGTTTATGTCCAGGATGTGAGGGGTCTATCGATATTCGTAGATAAAAGTAGATATTTGTAGATAAGTCTAATTATGGCTCACCTTCTTACTCTCTTATACTAATGTGAATTATGGAGGTGGCTTCAAATGTTTCCTCCTTCCTCCTTCATTGTTTGGACTGAAGTAGTTTTTCCCTCCTGGTTGCTTTAGTACGGATCTCCCCTCTCTCCATCAAGGCCATCCTCTACTCTCTACAGGGCTTTGCAGGTTGAAGATGAACAAATTTAGAGGCAGGAGCCAAAGGGTGGTGGTGGTGGAGGAGGAGGAGGAGGAGGAGGAAGAGAGATTTGAGGAAAATGAAATGCAGGTGAGAGAACAGGAAGAAAGATCAAGTGGGTGGCATGTAAATTTAACAGCAGCACCGCAGAGCAATGGTTGAATGCTCCCTTTTGATCATGATTCTTTCTCCTTTTCCTTTCCAAGGATTTTCCTCCTTCAGCAGTCTCAATGATGGGAGCCAAGCCGCCATACTGCCTGCAGAAGATCCCCCGCCGTATTCCCCGATGGCATCACCAGAGAGTGGCAGTGCCCCTATGATCACTTGCCGAGTCTGCCAGAGCCCCATCAACGTGGAGGGAAAGATGCATCAGCACGTAGTGAAATGTAGTGTTTGCAATGAAGCCACGGTGAGCACTGTCAGACAGACAAGTGGGATGTGGGAGGCAGAGGGGAAAGATGTAAAGGCAGAAAAAGCAGCTGGTTGGAATGTAAGACATGGAATATCTGTCTTGCCATAGAAGACCTGCGTATTGTGCAGGTCAGAAGGACGGCTGAGAAGATATCTGCAGACCCCTCCCATCCTGGACATAAATTGTTTCAATGCCTTCCCTTGAGATGGCACTATAGGGCACGGGTCAGCAACCCGTGGCTCCGAAGCCGCATGTGACTCTTTGAACCTTCTCCTGCAACTCCCAGTCCTCCACCACCATTTGCAGAGACAGAGACAGAGAGAGGCACCTGCGCTTCCCTTCTCCTCTCTCTCTCTCTCTCTCTCTCTCTCTCTCTCTCTGTGTGTGTGTGTGTGTGTGTGTGTGTGTGTGTGTGTGTAAAAAAGAGAGTGGCCTCACGCTATTCTCCGACAAGCTGACAAGCTTATTGGGCGGGGCCCCTGCCTTTGCTGCGTTTCTGCAGAAAGCAGCAGCATATCTCTCTCTCTCTCTCTCTCTCTCTCACTCTCACACACACACACACATACACACACACACACACACACACACACACACACACACACTCTGAGTGGGGGAAGAGGACTGGCAGACCAAGGGCAGGAGAGAGCCAGCCCAGTAAGAATGTGTGCCAGCTTGTCAGAGAACAGCATGAAGCCAGCTTGCCAGATGAGCAGAAGATCGGAGAGAGGTAGAGAGAGGGGGGGAGAGGAAAGAGAGAGAGGGAGAGAGAGAGAGAACTCATGCCCAGCAGCCTCTATTTCTTTTTAATTAAACTCTTCAATCAAGCTGCCTCGTCTGGCACACTCATGTACGTGCATGGGTTTTGCGGCTCCCAATGTTTTCTGTGGGAAACGGGTCCAAGTGACTCTTCGAGAGTTTAAGGTTGCCGACCCCTGCTATAGGGCGTTGTATGCCAAGACAACTCGACATAGGGACATTTTCTTCCCTTGGGCCATCACTCTGCTGAACACCTAATTCTCACAGCTGACAAAATACAGTGACTGAGTTTTTTTTTTTTGTTTTTTTGCCTAATATGTATGTACATCAATCCCGAGGGTGTGGCTGCAGTATTGTTTATCCCCTTTATTTTTTCTTACTTTCCCCTTTTCTTGGTTGTACACTTTAATGTTGTTATATTCCACTGTTTTGCAAGTACGTCGAGGGCTTCTGTACCAGAGACACATTCCTTGTGTGTCTAACCACCCTTCGCCAAATAAAGCACAATTGCCTATAAAGGAAAATGAGCTGACCCATGAAGCAGATAGAAAGTTGGAGACAAGCAGTGTTTCTCAGGGTCACTTCCTCTGCTTGGTTATCTTCAGCACAATTCCACAACAGCAAAACTCTGGCGGTTCGCCAGAGGCTATGATCATACAATAAAACTAGTCAAGGAGAAAGGGAGGCTTCTATTCCCATAGTTCTCGCCAGATGTTACAAATATGTAGGCTTTTTTTTTAAAAATATGAGGATGATTTCCTTAAAAAAAAACAACACCCCGGATAGGAAAAGAGTAAGCCAAAACTGCAGATCTGCTATCATGGACGGAGTACTTGTGTTTCCTTTCAGTCCCAGCCTTTAATCCAGTGGTTCTCAACCTGTGGGTCGGGACCCCATTTGGGGTCGAACGACCATTTCACGGGGGTCGCCAAACAACTCAGTCCACCATTTTTCCCCCTTTTCCTTAGCTGTGCTACTCCCTCTTATTCTATTGGCTTTTGAAAGCCAATAGAATAGACTCTCTTGAATAGAGTCTAATTCTATTGGCTTTCAAAAGCCAATAGGAATTGTCCAGGCTGTCTCTGCCCTGCTGAGCCCTCCAAAAGTCCCATTCTGCAAACAGTGCTGCACCAGTTGAGTAGTCCTCGACTTACGACCGGTTGAGTAGTCCTCGATTTACGACCAGTTGGGGGTCGTGGCATTAAAAAGGTTGAGAACCACTGCTTTAATTCCTTGAGAGCTATTGGGTCTCAAGTCAGCATAGTCAATACTGAGCTAGCTAGATCTGGTGGTCTAACTCTGCACAGGGCCGTTCCTTAAAAGGATTCCTTTTTTTTTTTTTTGGTTTTGCTTCCTCCTAAAAGGATTATATTGGTGTTCACCTTTAGCTGGGATTATGTATTGTAATGTACTGTTTATTGGGTTGATATGGTTGTGGTGAAGGTATTGCTCATCTGAACTCATTTGAACTACACCCATATGAAAGTTTTTATATGATGCCTTTCTTTACATTAGAAGCTCGTTTGGAAGAGGTTTTTTTTTAAAACCCTGAAATTTGACCTGTATATTATCTCAGTGAATAAATGTATAGGTTCTTGTTTATTTAGCTGAGAGAGAAAAATAACTTGAGCTCTTTTTTTTTTTTTTGCCTTTGTCTTTGCCTTAATTCTGCTCCCTGGCATTATTAAAAGTTGAAGCTTTCCGGTGAAATTGGCAGAAAGGAAATTTGAAATGGATGTAATGCATTTTTGCACCCTGCACAATTAATGCATGCCCCTGGATGGAATATGCTTATTTAAATAGTTACAAATAAATACACCCATCGTGAAGGAAGAATTTACCCATGAGGAAAGGTTTATGTGAGGAAGAAGTGCTGGGTAGAGCCAACAATAGGAGGCTGATAGTATCATTACAGGTAGTCCTTGACTTACGGCTGCAATCAGAACTGGAATCTGTCATTAAGTGAGGCGGTGGTTATGCAAGTCATACCCAATTATACAACTTTTGTCACTGTGATCATTAAGCGAATTACCATGGTTAATAATAAAGTTTGTAGGGACCTTGGAGGTCATCTAGTCCAACCCCCTGCTCAGGCAGGAAACCCTATACCATTTAGGACAAATGGCTGTCCAGTCTATTCTTAAAAACTTCTAGTGTTGGAGCATTCACCACTTCTGGAGGCAAGTTGTTCCACTGGTTAATTGTTCTAACTGTCAGGAAGTTTCTCCTTAGTTCTAGGTTGCTTCTCTCCTTGATTAGTTTCCACCCATTGCTCCTTGTCCTGCTTTCAGGCGCTTTGGAAAATAGCTTGACTCCCTCTTTGGGGCAGCCCCTGAGATACTGGAACACTGCTATCATGTCCCCCCTCGTCCTTCTCTTCATTCAACTAGACATACCCAATTCCATCAACCTTTCCTTATATGTTTTAGCCTCCATCTCCTAATCATCTTTGTTGCTCTTCTCTGTACTCTTTAGAGTCTCAACATCTTTTTTACATGTGAATCACTTAGTTGTTGAGTGAATCCAGCTTGGATGAACTTTGGGGAGCTTTTCTATTCTTATGGGTAAAGAAGGATCTAGACTCCTACTATCCATGAAGTTGTTAAGGCATCCAGGAGTTATAACATCTTAAAGCAGTGGCTCCCAACCTTTTCTATAACCCGCACCCCTAGAACGCTTCTGATATATTCTTGCACCCCTTACAAAAATAGCGGCAACGGATTATGCATACGCGCTATAATTTTGAAAACCCAAGTTTTCGCACCCCCAAGAATTTCACCTCTCAACCCCGGGTTGGGAACCCCTGCCTTAAAGGAACATTTAGGATCTGAATGCATTTCTGCTTTAGCTTCTTCTGTTCTATTCCGTACCCTTTCCGAAAGAGTGGATGAATTGTTCCTGTCAGATTGCATTGAAGTATTCAGAGATGATTCTTCTGCTGGTTGAAGCTGCAGTATTTTCTACCAGTGTCAGAGCTGCCAGCATTTAAAACCCCTAAATAGAAGCAACCCTTGGCTCCGTTTATTGAGAAAGGTGTAGTTTTATTAGAAGTCAAGTGTAGTGCAGTAATGCATAGGCAGAGATGAGAATCGTGTGCCAAAATCCCTAAGTTCAACTTTTCCCGCCCATAGCTGTCCCCACTCTCCAATTAGGCTGAAGCAAGATGTTTTCAAAACTGTCACTTCAAGCATAGGTTGGTGTGCAGCTGCTTTCTTCTCCCAGCCGGGTGACCTTGAAGCAGCGTCTCAGGGAGATGCAGCAGTTAAAGCTTTCACTTTCCTCCTCTAAGCCAGGGCTTTTCAACCTTTTCACCCATTGTGCCACTTTTAGGATATGGCAACATCCAAGTACCACCAGTCGTCTAGCAAGGTGTCAAAAACCTAATCACCCCCCCCCAAAAAGGAAAAAAGTGATAAAGTACAGGTAGTCCTCGACTTACAACAGTTCACTTAGTGACTGTTTGAAGTTACAATGGCACTGAAAAAAGTGCCCCCCCCAAGGCACAGCCAAGCAAGACACCTGCCTGCCCACCCAGCCACGCTTTTCCTCCTGTCCGAGGTTTTCATTGTTGTGAGCATTTCTGTTGAGGATTGGCAGCTGGGTGGGGTGGGGGTGTGTCTTTGGTTTTTATTCCCCCCCCCCTCTGCTGGGTGGTTGCAACAGGTTTTGGTTAGTTCACATGACCCTAGGACATTGTGACTGTCATAAATATGAATCAGTTGCCAAGCATTTAAATGTAAATCACAAGACCTTGGAGATGCTGCAACATTCCAGCTGATTGGTGCTTCTTCAGGGCTCAGCAGAAGCGCCAGGATCAGCGTCGAGCTCCAGCTGGAGCCTGGCGCTGATACTGGTGCTTCCACTGAGCCCTGACAGTCCCGAAGAAGCGCTGATACTGGCGCTTCTGCTGAGCCCTGACAGCCCTGCAGCTCCATCCATCTCTCACTCAGGCTTGTGCGGTGCTGCCACCGGTTCAGCTCATTCCCCTCCCCCGCTACCACTTTTCTAGGATGCTCGCATACCACCTGCCAGGTGCCAATGTACCACAGGTGGTACCCATACCACTGGTTGAAAAACCCTCCTTCAAGCAGCCTCCCTCCCATCCACGCTCCCCAGAGTTCATGGCAGACTCGTGGTAGCAAAGCACACCAGCAAGCTTAAGGTGGCAGCTGACACCTTCCTTCCTCTCTCACATTGCAGGTCCCACTTGGCGCGTTGCTAAAACTACCCTGCCTTAAAGGTTGCTATCAAAATTATATATAGATAGAATGCTTCAAGCACAAAATACCCTGCGGAAGAAAAATCTTCCTCTAAAACTGGGAGCTTGTCCCAGAACTTATTTTCTGTTCGGGTTTCTTTCTGTCACTGGTTTGTGAGTCTTCTGAAAAGGTAAATTTAAAAACTAGCGTTGCTGGTCTGCAACAGCTTCGGTTCCTGCAGCTGCAGATAACACAAATCTGAAATTATAAGTAGTTGCTTGGACCCCCCTCAAAAATTTGAAATCAGATTCAATAGTTCGGGTTGTTTGACAGAATATTATCCTGAATTTCACTTTAATGTTTTCCCTTTCACCTCCCATATAAGCTTGCTTGGAAGCCTTTTTATCTCAGCTGCTTGGAGTAAGGCATCATGGACAGATAGAAGCTTTAAAAAATAAATGAATTTCTTTTGGACTTCAAGATACGACTTTAGGTTTACTAGGTGTTGAATGTGCCGTTGTCAGTTGTGCTTTATCTTTGCCCCAGTCCCGTCCGGAGTTATCTTAACTGCCTGTTAAGATTGCAATGAAAATCAAACACATTTGAGGATGGTCCTACCCTTTCTACATTCCTTGTCTTTCTTCCTTGCTTTTGTGTATTGTATTGGAAGCCTTTTGACTGGAAAAAAAAAAATCTTGGTGTAAAATAGGTGTCTTTGGAATGCCACATTTTTGTTACCCTGTTTTCTGAAATGTACACTTCATACTAGGTTAGATTTATCTAGCCCAGCTTTCCTTACTCAGATTAGCAGTAGCTCAGCTTCTTGAGCATGATTCTAGTTCAACACTTAATACCTAACTTTTTAAGCTATGGAAAATTAAGGATAACACAGAACCTCCCATGTAGAAAAATATACATTCTTACTTACTTGAGATTGAAGTTTGATAGGATGTCCTATGCTATTTCTAGACTATTTTCCCAGTTCAGCTAAAAATAAATTAAACCTGTTGTCCACTGTGCCTCTTGGCTACTTGTTTTTTTTAAACATATTAATTTAATTTGAATATTTACAGATACAATGTGACGAATGGGAGTGTTAACAGTAATCTTGGTCCAATGCACTGCCACAGATGGATTAGATTCTTTGCCCTGTTAATAATAATAATAATAATAATAATAATAATAATAATAGTAAAGTTGGAAGGGACCTTGGATGTCATCTAGTCCAACCCTCTGCTCAGGCAGGAAACCCTATACCATTTCAGACAAATGGCTGTCCAGTCTCTTCTTAAAAACTTCCAGTGTTGGAGCATTAACTGCTTCTGGAAGCAGGTTGTTCCACTGGTTAATTGTTCTCACTGTCAGGAAGTTTCTCCTTAGTTCTAGGTTGTTATGACCTTCTTTCTTAAACCAGGAAACACGTTCAACCTGTTTAACTTTTAAATATGTTGTTTTGTCCTATAGCCAATTAAAAATGCCCCACCTGGTAAGAAGTATGTGAGATGCCCTTGCAATTGTCTTTTGATCTGCAAAGTGACCTCACAACGCATTGCCTGTCCGCGGATATATTGGTAAGGAGTGGGGAAGGGAATTATGTAGTTATGTTCTTCAGGATGTTTTAATATTAGATCAAAAATAGCTTCCTAAATATTCTCACTCTATGTAACATTTTATGGGGAAAACAGAAGCACCACAAGGAAAAATAAAATCACAAAAAGAAATGAGATATTTATTTGTATTTGTTAATGCAACATATTTGTATGCTGTCATAATCACAAATTACTCTTGGTGGCTCAGATAAAAATACATAAAGCTAGATAAGTTATGTATAAGTTCTCAGAATAATGAAGTGACTTCTACACATTTAAATACCTTATGCCATTTTAAAGCTACAGATCGTTATTAAAATCAAGTAAATGTATTAATATCAACAACAGTCATCACATAAAATATAAGCTAAAATGAAAAATTTACTCTTACCTAATCACTAAGAAATCTATCCTTATTTAACAAATCATGACTTAAATGTTAAAAGTTATAAAGCCCTAATTTCAGATGTAGAATAAGACCATGGGTAGAATTATAGTCCAAAAATTATAAGCTGCCAAGAGTCATAGAATAACAGAACTGGAACGGCCCTTGGAGGTCTTCTAGACCAGGGCTTTTCAACCTTTTCACCCATTGTACCACTTTTAGGGTATGGCAATATCCGAGTACCACCAGTTGCCTAGCAAGGTGTCAAAAACTTGATGACCCCAAAAAAAGGAAAAAAGTGATAAAGTACAGGTAGTCTTCGACTTACAACAGTTTGCTTAGTGACTGTTCGAAGTTACAATAGCACTGAAAAAAGTGCCCCCCAAGCCACACCTGCCTGCCCACCCGGCTGTGCTCTTCCTCCTGTCCGAGGTTTTCATTGTTGTGAGCATTTCTGTTGAGGATTGGCAGCGGGGTTGGGGGTGGGGGGGTTTGGTTTTTATTTCCCCCTGTCTGCTGGGGGACACTGGGACACTGTGACTGTCATAAATATGAATCAGTTGCCAAGCATCTGAATGTAAATCACAAGACCCTGGAGAGGCTGCAACATTCCAGCTGATTGGCGCTTCTTCTGGGCTCAGCAGAAGCACCAGGATCAGCGCCGAGCTCCAGCTGGAGCCTGGCGCTGATCCTGGCACTTCCGCTGAGCCCTGACAGCCCTGAGCTCCAGCCATCTCTCGCTCAGGCTTGTGCAGTGCTGCCACCAGTTCAGCTCATTCCCCTCCCCCGCTACCACTTTTCTAGGATGGTCACATACCACCTGCCAGGTGCCAGTGTACCACAGGTGGTACCCGTACCACTGGTTGAAAAGCCCTGCTCTAGTCTAACCCCCTGCTCAGGCAGGAGACCCTGTAGTATTCGAGACAAATGGCTGCCCTGCAGGGCAGTGTTTTTCAACCTTGGCAACTTGATGTGTGGACTTCAACTCCCACACATCCTCAAGTTGCCAAGTTTGAAAAACACTGCTCCAAGGACTGCAATTGGGTGCCTTTAGAATACAGAATAACAGTTGGAAGGGACCTTGGAGGTCTTCTAGTCCAAATCCCTGCTCAAGCAGGAGACCATTGAGATGAGCATCCTATAGAACAGTGGTGGCGAACCTATAGCATGGGTGCCAGAGGCGGCACTCAGAGCCCTCTCTGTGGGCACGCACGCTGTCGCCCCAGTCCTAGGCCTTCAGCTGGGTTTTATAAAACCTTTTTGCTTTAGGCCTCTGCCGCTGTGTGCAAAAAAAAAAAAAAAAAGGGTCCAATCAGTCAATTTCAACTTCTCGCGGGAAAAAAAAGATCTTGCAAAGTTGGAATTGATTGATTGGACTTTTTAGTCCCACCCAGTCTGCCGTTACCACCACAGCCATGCCCGCCCAATGGGCCGCGCCCACCCAATGGGCCAAACCCACCCGGCACTCGACAATGCATAAGTGGGTTTTGGGTTGCGGTTTGGGCACTCAGTCTCTAAACGTTTTGCCATCACTGCTATAGAAATTGAATAAATACAAATAAATAAAAAAATAGTTGCCATACAAAATTGTAAGCCAGATTTATTTTTCCAAATACAAAGTAATTGTGCACATTCTTCTACTGGAGGAATCCTATATTACTTTCCAACCTCCGATGCACAGCATCCTAGCAGGTGTGAGCGTGTATAAAGATAATTTAGTAAATATTGTAAAAATTAAGACGTATAACAATATTCAATAGAAAGTAGGCAGGTTGTGAGGCAAGAAACCCCATTTTTTGACTTGGTTCCACACCATTATAAATACAGCAGTTTTCCAAAACTGTTGGGCTTAACAATCTATGCCGCCAAATATGGAAGAATGATCAGACCTGGGCTTATTTCTTCATGAGTGCCAAACTTAGATGTGTTTGGAGAAAAATAGTGTGTGTGTGCGGGGGCTATTTAGCTCTTTTGAATCCTGAAATCTTTTTGGCACTGTGGGGAGGAATAGCATATTGGTGGTGTGATCCAATAATGGGGATGGGCTTCTGTTTTCTGAAGAAAGAAGTAGAAAACAAAAATATGGATTGGAGTAATCAAGCTAAAAATGTGACATTTTTAGAGGAAAAAACCGTGCACAGAGAGAGAAGGGGGATTCTCCCTCTGTCTTCACTGTTTGAACCTGGTTTTTTTTTCCTTGAAGAAGGTGTTTATGTTTATATAATAAAAACAGTGGTTGCCCTGATGAAACCAGAAAGACTAGTTGATAAAACCCAGACGTTGGCATGTTGAAGGGCCTTAATTGAATATGAGAAGTTAGTTGTGCTTGCCAGGTATGGACCTGAGGTTTTTTTTTTTTTTTTTAAATGGGGAAATGTTTAAATCCAAAATCAACTTTATTCCTCACTCTGGCTTGAAAATAGGAGATGTTTGGGGGAGACAGTTGATTGACAAGATAATAACCTCAACCTCTTTTCTTCCTTTGTTTTCTACCCAGTAAAAGGGTCATAAACTTAGGCCCCGTTCACCCTGGCCCTCCAAGTCCGGAGCCTCAGCCCGTGGGCGTGCGTGTCAATTGCGGCCATTGCGAAAATAATTTCCTGGTAAGGGTGCTGTGGAAGAAGGAATTGGAAAAAGAAAAATGAAGCTTATTTGTTCCAGGCTCAGCTTTGGGTGGCGTTTGGCGTTATTGGAAGAAAAATATAAACTTACAAATTCGGATTTGAGCCCCAAGCAAGGCAGTCTTGTTGGGAACCGGCCTTGCAGTTCAAAGTGGATAAAAAAAAAATTTTTTTTAATTGGCTGAGGTTGTTTGCGTCCTTTGAAATGGACACAGATTGGGTTCTCGCCTGCAAATATCTCCACCTGTGGATTTCAGTAATGAATCTGCTACAGGAAGTCCTCGACTTAATGACCACCATTGACCCCACAATTTATGTTGCTAAGTGAGAAACTTATGAAGTGAGTTTTGCCCCATTTGTTAAGTGACTCACTGCAGTTGTTAAATTAGTAACACTGTTGTAAAGTGAATCTGGCTTCCCCATTGACTTTGCTTGTCAGATGTTTGCAAAAGGTCATCGCAGGACGCTGGGACACTGCGACCGTCATAAATACGAACCAGTTGTCAAGCCTCCGGATGCAAATCACATGACCACGGGGAGGCTGCAATGGTCGTAAGTGGGAAAAACGGTCATAAATTACTTTTTTTCAGTGCCGTTGTAACTTTGAACGGTCACTAAGTGAACTGTTGTAAGTCGAGGACTATCTTGGAGGAACAGCTGAGCGCGACTCCTTTAAAAAAAAAAAGAGCCTATTTGGTCTGCAGCCTTGAAATTGCCCTCGGTTGACTTGTACTCTGGGCATATTGGGTTTGCAAAGAGTATATAACTGAGGAAGCCGAGGCAGGAGTGCAAAGAAAGCAGCAGCAGCTCCATGTGCAATATTCCTCTGACATATTTTGCACTGTTGCCACTCTGTCAGCAGTAAGAGTGAAGTTGCAGTGTGCTATTGGTCAATAAATAAAGAATTTCTGCTCAGTTAAAAAAAAAATGAGCCTATTTGTGGCAGCAAAGTGTGACTTGGGTCAGGTTGTCCTTCCCACCCTTCCTAAGCCCTTCTCTCTTTCTTTTTTGTCTCTCCAGTGGACAGAATTCACCGATCGCACTTTAGCCCGGTGCCCACACTGCCGCAAAGTGTGAGTTACTCTGGGGAAGGAATTGGACCTGGGATGCATTGAACCTACCTGATATTAGTAACTGGAGTGGGGAAGGGAACATGGGGGCTCAGTTTCAAAGAGATTAAGGAAGCCGAGTCCTACCCTTGCTGGAGCAGAGGTCTGCTGCCTGTCCTTGGTAGGCAAGGCCTCTTCCTCTGCCAGAGCTCTTGAGTTCTGGGGAGACAGGAACTTTGTGAGAGTGATTCTCAGGGTGCTTGATGTACTGCTTCTTTGCCCTTGTTTGTACCCCCAGCTCCTCCATTGGGCGCCGCTATCCGAGGAAAAGGTGTTTCTGTTGTCTTCTGCTGGGTGTGCTGATGGCCGTGACAGCAACGGGGTTGGCGGTGAGTCTGAGTGAGGGGCATCTAGCTGGGGGCGGTGCGTGGGGGGCTCCCAAAAGAGCGAGATTAGGATGAGACCTTTAAAGATGGTCATGTCTGGTTGATACCTGGAAATCCCAGAGTTTTGGGTTAGAATGAGAAGATTAAAAAAGTGGCCGAACGAATGTAAGAGAAACTCCCATCAATTTTGCTGCTAAGAAGCCTTACAGCAGTGGTTCTCAACCTTTTTAATGCCGCGACCCCCAACCGGTCGTAAGTCGAGGAGTACTCAACTGGTGCAGCACCGTGTGCAGAATGGGACTTTTGGTGGGCTCAGAAGGGCAGAGACAGCCTAGACAATTCCTATTGGCTTTTGAAAGCCAATAGAATTAGACTCTATTCAAGAGAGTCTATTCTATTGGCTTTCAAAAGCCAACAGAATAAAAGGGAGTAGCACAGCTAAGGAAAAGGGGGAAAAAAATGGTGGACTGCATTGTTTGGCGACCCCCGTGAAATGGTCGTTCGACCCCAAATGGGATCCCGACCCACAGGTTAAGAACCACTGCCTTACAGGGATGTGTCTTTTGAAAGTAAGAGGAGTAGTAAAGTTTGGAAGGAGCAGCTTCTCTCCCTATTCAAAATCCAGCTTCAGGAGGCTGAATTTTAAAACAATCCCTCTCCGTATGGGTCCATTCTGATTTTTTTTTCAAAAAGGGTTATGCATCTAAGATAGAAACTTCACCATGTCTCCACAACCTTCAGCACTTGGGGTCAAAATTTGAAATGATTCAGTTCAAAAGGTTGCTAGTTTCAGAGTCAACCTGTTAAGCTCTTTTATTGTGAAGCTGATTTCTGACTCTTCTTTGATTCTCTAGTTTGGTACCTGGAAACAAGCCCAGCAGTACAGGGGCGTCTATGCTGCCTGGGCGGTGGTGATTTTCCTGGCTTTGATTTTCCTTGGCCGAGCTATGTACTGGGCTTGTATGAGGGTCAGCCACCCCATCCAGAACTTCTCGTGAGCCTCTCCAAGCTCCTCTTGGTTTCCCACCGCTGCTGTACCATCTCATCTCCGGGGATCCAGCCCCATCTTCTCCCCTCCGCTTCCATTTGAAGTTGAGTCTGCCATGCCACCTTCTAGCTGTGCCCGCTCCCAGTGTCATCATCTGAATAACTGTGGGACAACCGTGATATCTATGAGTCTTCTTCCATCTCTGTTGCTCTGAGCCAGGATTGGTGGCAAAAGTAAAGTACAATTGACTCCCAAGGGAGCTGAAGCCCAGCTCTGTAAGGTTCGGAGGCAAAAGTTCCTATCGATCCTGCAAGTAACAGAACACTTAATCGTTCCTAAAAGAAACTTGAATGCAGCTGGATGGTTTGGGATCAAACCAGCGGCGGCTGTTCCGGTGACATTTGGAGATGGCCCAGCCCAAACAGCGGAACCCCTTGAGATACACTACAGGTCTTCAGCGAGGGCAGTTCAGAAGATGGTGTTCAGGATTCTGTTCTTGGCTCCCATCGGAGGCAGTTTAAATCTTTCCTGGCTGAGAGGAGAAGGCCAAAAGACTGCCGAGGCATCGCTGCTGTATCGATTTGTCCTGTTTTTGTCATCCCGTGTTCTGTAATGTGGGGTAGCTCAAGCTGCCGGGGTTGAGGCCGTTTCCACAATCCTTACATGTGAATGGAATGAGAGAATGGGCCCTGAGGAATGAGAGAAGGCCCGTCCCATAAAGGTTAGTACTAAAAAGGCCCGGGATTGGGGGCTGTCAGATGTTCATTGAGTGAATTTCAGCCCCTACCTCCCCCTTTCCGTGATCTACAGGGGTGAGATCCAGTGGTCTTCCGCTAAAGTTTAGGTTCATTCACTGTGGGACTCATTTCTCCTTTTTGTTTTCTTTATCTTTGCACATTCCTTGAAGGGAGCTATTTCCTTGTTTCTTCTCCAAAAATCCAAACTCTTGTTTTCAGGGGGCGGGGGGTGAGAGGAGAGCAGCCTTAGAGACCATCACGTCTCTCTTAAGGAGCCCTTTCAACCATTGCTATGGTGTTTATATTGTTTTTGTTTGAAGTGTTGAAGGGAGAACAGCTGATCAACCCCACCTGCGTTGGAGGGAGGGGGGGGCTTAATTTCAACAGTGATTTCTGTCTCAAGAGGCACAGACTCTCCCTTGCAAGACCTGTCTTCTTCCAGAGCCTACTAAATTAGACCTTCATCCCTTCTTTTGTCTTACTAGTTGATGACATAGACCAGGGGTTCTCAACCTTGGCAACTTTAAGACTTGTGGCAAAGCTGGCTGAGGAATTCTGGGAGTTGAAGTCCACAAGTCTTAAAGTTGCCAAGGTTGAGAACCCCTGACATAGTCCAAAGGGGGAGGAAATGGTGCATGTACTCTGTTGTACAGAGGAAGGAGGCCCTCAGTCATGCGGCAAACAAGATATTCTGCTTAGGGAAACGCCTCAAATCCTGCTACGAACCTGGCTTGACTTTTTTCAGCGGGACTCCTCTACCCCGTCTTCTCTCGTGGCCTCAGATTTTAATTCTCCCACCTCCACGTCATTAAGCTTATAGCCCCAAGTGTGTTGCAGCTTGTATATAAGGAGTAAAATGTACATAGAACTATTTAAGATAAACTTTCCTCCATGTTGGCTGCCTGCCTGCCTGCGTGCTTGCACCGTCTGTCTCTTTTTTTTTCCCCAGCCATGATTGAACACGCCGGTTGTCCTTTTCCTTCTCTTCCACAGGCACAGGAGGAATGAATTGGATAGTTGTAAATAAATAAAAAGTAAGCTATTCCATGTCTGACTCATTGGACGGGAAGCTGTTGTCTTGTGGTTTTTCAGAATCAGCCACCTTAAGGGGAGCGGGGAGATTATTTCCTTCAATTAAGGAAGGAAGTTTCTTCAATTAAGAGTTGATGTCGACGGAATGTCCTTCAATTAAGGAAGGAAATTCTTTCAATTAAAGAGTTGGTTTGATTGAATGGACTTCAGTGGAAGGACATTCCTTAAGAGCTGCTTAAAATGGGCCGCCGTGCAAATCTTTTACGTAATTTGATTAGAAAATGGTTAAAACGGGTTTCTTTTTTGTGACTTAATCCAATGTTCTGTGCTGGTCTCAGCAAGGCTCATTGACATGAATCGCTTGTAGCTGATACCTTCTTCTTGATCCACCAGTCTTCCGCTAGTCCAGTGGTTCTCAACCTGTGGGTCGGGACCCCACTTGGGTTCGAACGACCATTTCACGGGGGTCGCCAAACAAGGCTGTCCGCCATTTTTTTCCCCTTTTCTTTGGCCACGCCCCTGGCACCCGGTGATGTATAAGTGGTTGGCAGTCACCACGACATGGGGAACTGTATTATGGGATCGCGGCATTAGAAAGGTTGAGAACCACTGCGCTAGTCCTTGTTTCACCTTGGAGGCACATGCAAGAGTGATTATCTTGCAAAGGGCAATCCCATCCTTGCTGCAAGATGCATCAAGATTTACAAACATTGGACATGAGGCCTGGACAAGCAAGTTATTTCCGTTGGCTGCGATGGGGTTGATTTGTTTCACATCTTGCATTGCTGGCTTCTTGCTGAAGTTTAAATATTCGTTTCAGGTGGGCTTGGGCTACAAAGGACCTTCCCAGTTTGAAATCTGTAAAAACTTCTTTTGCCTTCCCAGCCAAAGTGATCCCTAAGAATATACTTAGTGACCTTGGGGAGTTTTCAGACAATGGGTGGAAAAAGACTCGGTTAGAACAGAAGGTAGATCACTTAACTTGGAAGGGGGCAACATTCAAGCATAGCCCGAAGTGGTTTGGGAATACTCTTGAATCGTGTTTTAGTGGTGCCTTCCAACAGTCCCAAGTTATTATGTACAGTTATTCGTATGAACAAATGAGCGCTTTAGCCAAAATTAAGCAAATGGATAAGGAGGCACAATCACTCAGTGGTTGAAGATGCTGAGCTTGTCAGCTGGAAAGCTGGCAATCCAGTTGGAGACCTGAATACCACGTGATGGGGTGAGCTCCCGTTCCTTGGCTCCTGCTCACCTAGCAGTTTGAAAGCATGCAAATGTGAGTAGATAAATAGGTATCACTTTGGTGGGAAGGTAACAGTGTCCCACGCACCTTTGGTGTACAGCCATGCTGGCCACGTGGCCAATGAAATTATTGTACTCCTCAGTTTAATAGTCATGCTGGTTACATGACCACGGAAACTGTCTTCGGACAATGCTGGCTCCCTTGGCTAAGAAATGAGAGATGAGCCCCATCCCCAGAGTCGGACACGACCAGACAGGGAAGACCTTTACCTTCAAGCAAATGGATGCACAGGAATGTACGCTTAGCTTAAGGGGCAATAATGATCTTCCAACTTTCCATGATTGGAAATAAAAAGACGGCTGCACTGTTGTAAAGAGCAAAATAACGTAAGTTACCAAAGTCATTGGGAAAACCAACTTGGGAGGGAAATTCTTCCATACCACTTTGGATGTCAAGTGGGGATAAAGTTGAAACTTAAAAGGAAGCCGTTGCTTAAAAGGCCACACTTGAAATTGTTAACGGATAGCATTCGGGATAGAAAATGAGACAAGCTCGATCGATTTGTATTTTATAAAAGGGAAGTTTAATGTTTTCTGGGAAATTAAAATATGTCTTGGTGAATTACACCTTTCTCAAAGCAGCGAGAGAAAAAAGAAAAAGGTGAGGAAGGAAGGCTACTTTTTTTAATGAGGAGTAATAGTCAAAATAAGGAGGAAGATAAAGCTAACATCTGGAGAACAGCAGCAGTGGGATAGCTTTGTTTTTTTTGCAAACACTAGAAAACAAAAGACTCCAGTATGACCCTTGCTATCTCAGGAATCAATGGCTGCTTTTAATAGCTTGCACCCACCCCGCTCCAGCCCCACCTTTTAAGCCAGAGGTGGGGAACTACGGCCCCTTTATGATTTGTGGACTTCAATTGGGTCAAGAATCATGGGGACTTGAAGTTCACAAGTCGTAAAAGGGCCATAGTTCCCCACCCCTGTTTTAAGCTATCTTCTCTGGAGAACTTGTCCAGGCAGAGGAACGTCAAAGCAAGACCTTATTTCCAGCTAGTCCCAAAGTGGCCACACATGCCTTTTGAAAGACAGACTTTTATATTGTGGAACTGTATTAAACAGCCTGGAATGGGCCTACCTTATGGGGGGGGGGGAAATCAAATCCTGACTGTTATCAACCTTGGTGACTTTATGAAGTGTGGACTTCAACTCCCAGAATTCCCCAGCCAGCCTGGCTGGCTAGGGAATTCTGGGAGTTGAAGTCCACAAGTCTGACAGCTGCCATGGTTGAAAAACACCGCTCTAAAAGGGTTGAGTCGTCATAGACACACACACATAAATTTTAGCTCCGATTTTCTTTTCCCGCTCAAGCCACGATAGGCTTGGGCCTTCGTCTGCATGTGTTACATGGCCACATAGAGGGTGATGGGGCAGTGGTCACTGCCCAAGGCTGTGGAGCGGATCTTGCTGTCACACAGCCCTTCCTGAAGCTCTTTGGAGACCACAAAGTAGTCAAGCCGCCAGCCCACGTTCTTAGCCCGGGCGTTCATCATATAAGTCCAGAAAGTGTAGGCATATTGGGTGTTGGGGTAGAGGTGGCGGAAAGTGTCGACAAAGCCAGCTTCCAGCAGTTGGGTGAAACCAGCCCGCTCTTCTGGAGTGAAGCCGGCATTTTTCTTATTCCCCTTGGGGTTCTTCAGATCAATCTCTTGGTGGGCTACGTTGAGGTCCCCGCACAGGATAAGGGGCTTGCGGGCAGCCAAGCCTTTCAGGTAAGAGCGGAAGGCCTCATCCCAACGTTGGCGGTACTCCAGGCGCACCAGTCCCCGACCAGCGTTGGGCACGTAGGTGGTCACCAGAAAGTAGGAGGAGAACTCTGCTGTGATCACCCGGCCTTCTTTGTCATGTTCTTCCTCACCTGTGGCGATCAGGTAGAAGACAGGTTTAAGAGCAATGTTGACTTTGAACAAGCAAAGGCAGAGGAGGACATGCTAGGTTCAGTTCCCTGTCTAGAGTCATTCTACCTGAGAATATGTTGCATGTAGTATGTTTAAGTGTCTGTTATGTGTACACTTTGAGAGCAAGCAACTAAATTTCATTTTTAATGTGTGCCATTGTGCCCACAGTAAAAAATGACAATAAAGGTTTGTCTGTCTATCTATCTATCTATCTATCTATCTATCTATCTATCTATCTATCTATCTATCTATCTATCTATCTATCTATCTGTCAGAATCCAATTATATTTCATCTTTAATCATCAAATATAGAAAACCCCAATTCTGCCTTCTTTGGATTCTGCCATAAGAGGGAGAGAAGGGGGAGAACAAAGGGGCTTTATGGCCCTCACTTCCTTCAGTATACTTCTAAGGAATTGAATGTGTTTATTGCAACCTCAAAGACTTTGAGAAGAACCTTACCATAACAAAGAGAGCTATTTACCTTTCATGTAGTTTATCTGAAGTCTCCATCCAGACGGAAGAAAGGAGCAAAGGGGTGGAATTGTGATGCCTGAAACTATCACTGGAAGGGGGGGGTGATTGGGTGGGACTGCTGGGGAACCCCTTAAAACCTTGAATGGGAGAGCTTGGACCCCAAGTTCTGTCTAGCACACCTGCAACCACTTCTTAATAAAGGATTCCTGTTGGAAGAATTATTCCAAGAGTTCTGTCTTCTTAAGATGCAAAGTGGGGTGGGTCCTTACACTATCTATCTATCTATCTATCTATCTATCTATCTATCTATCTATCTATCTATCTATCTATCTATCTATCTATCTATCTATCTATCTATCAGGATTTCCATTATTCATTTATATCCCGCCTTTATTATGTTTACGAAAAACTCAGGGTGGCGAACATACAGGTAGTTCTTGACTTACAACAGTTCATTTAGTGACCGTTCAAAGTTACAACGGCATTGGAAAAAGTGACTTATGACCGTTTTTCAGACATCCGTTGCAGCATCTTTCACGGTCACATGTTCAAAATTCAGATGCTTGGCAACTGGTTCATATTTAGGACGGTTGCAGTGTCCAAGGAGCCACGTTATCACTTTTTGCGACCTTCTGAGAGCAAAGTCAATGGGAAAGAGCCAGATTCACTTAACATCCGGATTATGCTAACTTGCCAACTGCAATGATATGATTAACAACCGAGGCAAGAAAGGCCGTAAAGTGGGGCAAAAACTGGCTTAACAAATATCTCACTTAACAAGAGAAATTTGGGGGGATCAATTGTGGTCGTAGGTTGGGGACTACCTGTATTCCACGCACCTCCCTCTTCCTATTTTCTTCAGAAAGCAACTCTGGAAGGTGAGTTGGGCTGAAAGAGAGGGACTGGCCTAAAGTCACCCAGCTGGCTTTCATGGCTAAGGTGGAACTTGAACTCACGATTCCCTGCTTTCTAGCTTGGTGTCTTAACCATTAGGCCAAACTGGCTTTTAATATGGCTATTAGATGGGAGTTCAGTTATGAGTTTAACTGCATTACAGCAAGGAAAACCGCCTGCAGAAGAGTCAAGTAGTTGCTGGAGGAAGAACAGACCAAGTTCTTGCATCCTGCAAGCATCCAGGAACAGCTGGGCTCATCAATATTGAAGAGTGGACATTACTATTGCAACAATATCTTGGGTTGGCATTAGGGCATATTATAAGTAAGTCCCAAGAGGAAAGGTCTCCTGTTAGCTGGCGAGGTGAATTTGCATGTTAAGAGAGGAGACCAGGGTTTGTCAGGAGCCCTGGTGGCGCAGTGGTTAAAATGCAGTACTGCAGGCTACTTCTGCTGCCTGCCAGCTGCCAGCAGTTCGGCAGTTTGATTCTCCCCTGCTCAAGGTTGATTCAGCCTTCCATCCTTCTGGAGTCAGTAAAAATGACGACCCAGATTGTTGGTGGCAATATGCTGACTCTGCAAACCACTGAGGGCTATAAAGCACTGTGAAGCGGTATATAAGTCTAAATCAGTGGTTCTCAACCTGTGGGTCGCGACCCCATGTGGGGTCGAATGACCATTTCACGGGGGTCGCCAAACAATGCAGTCTGTCATTTTTTCCCCCATTTCCTTAGCTGTGCTACTCCCTTTTATTCTATTGGCTTTTGAAAGCCAATAGAATAGACTCTCTTGAACAGAAATAGAATTCCTATTTCAAAAGCCAATAGGAATTGTCCAGGCTGTCTCTGCCCTGCTGAGCCTGCCAAAAGTCCCATTCTGCAAACGGTGCTCCAAGTTGTCTGCAGCAAAGGCGAGCTGTCTGGAAGTTTCCACCCCTCCCTGCTGAGCAACTACTAAAAATGTAAGTAAAAGAGCCAGGGGTGGGAGGTGGGAGGCCAGCGGGCGCAGGGAGGGTTGCTGGCACACGTGGGACCTGACGGGTGCCTTACCTCCCTTGGGCTGGGCCAGCTGGTGGCCCAGCCGGTGGTCGGCCAGCTCCTTCTGTGCCGCTTGCCAGCAACGCCCCGGCTGGCGCAGGGGGCGGCACCATGCATGCGCGGCACTCCCGGGCAGGGAAAGTCCTCAACTTACGATCAGTTGGGGGTCACGGCATTAAAAAGGTTGAGAACCACTAAATGCTATTGTGATGGTATATGGGAATTGCAGGGGTGGGGCCAAAGATGCTACCTAGGGAACAATCGCGTAAAGAGGGAGGGGCGAACCGCAGCCAGATAAGGGGCAGAGAAGGAAACTTAGAGGATTCTGCCTAATTTACCGCGCTGTAAAAAGAGACATTGGGAGATTTACATTTTCAGGCATGCAAGATTCTGTTAATGTAGCCTTAGAATTAAAAGTAGAATTAGCTCATCTAACCTGTTTCCTGTTTCCTTTTCTGGAAAGTCTGATGGCAATTCAACCTTTTGAGAGAACGTGTAGAACATGGCACAGGCGTTCTTGCAAAATGGTATCTACAATAGGCCCAGCCACCTGCAAAACCCTTTTTATTGGACAGCAATCTGGAGAGCTTCCTTTTTCACCCAGACAGGACTTAAAGAATGCTCACTTCTATCCCAGCTTGCCTCTATTCCCCCCCCCCTCCAAGAACAGAGGAGTATATTTCCCAAGGCGACAAGGATTCACTGCTTTTGTTTTTGTAGAGGATAATTCAGGAGTCTAAGAGGAAGTTAAGATCCCCAAATAAGGATGCAGAAGTCCTTACCAATCCCATAGGTGACATCCAGAGGCTTGTTCTTGGAGAGCAGGGCCACACCGCTGTAACCTTCCTTGTCATTAGAACAGGCCCAAAATTTATGGGGGTATTCGGCCAGATCCCGAATGTCAGCAGGCAGCTGTTTTTCTGCACACTTAGTTTCTTGTAAGCAGAGCACATCCGGGTCCTCTTTGTTTACCCACTGCAGGGAATAAAATAAAAATAAAATGTTGACATCTGTTGGCAGTGGTTACCTCTTAGTCAAAATGGGATTTGCAGATTAAAAGGGGTCAACAGAATCTCACAAAGGGTTAAGGTTTGACCTGCTGACCAATGTTACTAACTGGACGGAACATAATGGAGTGAGCTAATACAGTCACCGAAATCCTCACTTTACACTTCTTACTATCCCATTGGCAGAGTGATACCGAGTAGTAATTTTTAAACTGGCCTCCTTTACAAAGAAGTGAGTAACACGGCAATTGTTATGACCCTTTTTTTTTGCCAGTGCCCTCATGACAACTTACAATTAAACCAAAGCCACAAAAGTGAAGCCCTGTCAGAAGAGAAAGGGGATGGGAGAGCCCATTGTGTTTTCACAGGTTTATCCATTCTGACAGTCTGAAATCCTTTTACGAACATTCTTCCCAACCTTTGGTTGACTTGGGAAGACTAAAATTCCTTTGCCAAGCCTAAGGACTTTCTAGTCTCGAGACAGATATTAGATAGGTAAAAATCACATTCTCCTGGGTTTTCTAGTGAGGAAACATTAACTATGGACCTCACTCTAAAAGAGATGCATTCTCTTCCTGATTTGAAGGAAAGAGGATATAAAAACAACACTGCCTTGATACTTCAACCAAGCTGGCTGCTGCTAGCTCCATGGGGACTGCCTGTTCTCTTCTCCACTGCTTACCATGCCACAGTTTTTTTTCTAATTGTTTTTTAATGGCCTTGAAACAATGCAGATATTGTTTTCATTCAAGATCCACAATGAATGGCAACAAACAGCCTTCCCCAGCACGAGTCCCCTCCAGATGTGTGAAATTCAGCTCCCAGGATCCTGGGATTGCATGACCATGTGGTGCCACAATGGTCATAAGTGTGAAAAAATAGCCATCACTTTTTTCAGTGCCGTTGTAACTTTGAATGGGTACTAAACGAACTGTTAAGTCAAGGACTACCTGTTTATTGTTTATTTTATATAATAGAATTAGATGGCCTTAGGCCAGACATGTCAAACTTGCAACGTCATGTGATGTCGCGCAACGTATCGGGACAGTTTTGCCATTGCCGGCAATGGGGTGGGCGTGGCTTCTGGATGACGCGTCCGGCCCGCGGGCCGGCAGTTTGACACCCCTGCCTTAGGCAAAACCCTGCCATACAGCTTCCGTACAGTATTGTTGCCAATACAGGTGGTCCTCGTTTAATGACTATTTGTTCAGTGGTAATTTGAACTGAGTGATACTAGCAACCAGTCCTTGAAGTTCCAGCCATTGTGATGTCCCACGATGATCACAACTTGTGACATTCCTGCAAGCAAAATCAATGGGGAAGCTGGCAGGAAGTCGAAAACCACAGTCATGTGAGATCCTCACTTAACAATGGCAGTCAGAATGGTTATTGCTAAACAGTGTGGGCATGTGGGTTTTTTTCGACTTACGATCATGGTGCTGAACAGTGTTTTCAGTCCCAGTTGGCGTTATTAAATGAGTACTAGCTATACAATTACATGGAGTTGATCTCAGCTAGACAACGTTTACAATTCCCCCTCCTAATTTATTCTGCTAGGGATGGTGTCGTTCAGATGGGGACATTGTTTGGTGGGTGGTTTTTTTTTCTTCTTCTTTTCCTTCGAGAGCGGGCATCGGAATGTCATTTTAACGTGTGCCATTGTGCACACAGAAAGAAAATGACAACAGCTGTCTTATCTGATACAGTACGTGATGCCTAGATGCAGCCTCTCTTTTTATGACCTTCTCTGTCCAACCTTTGGGTGAGGATAGAGAAAAACCACTGCAGGCACACCCAAAGTAGAAGGAACCAGTTACTGGTCACTGTAGGAAAAGAAAAGGGTGGAGTTGTCTTCTGGGTTACCTCCAGGCCCTTCTTCTTGACCCAGGCTCGGATGCCATCTACGTTCCAGGAAGTGACCTTCAAAGTATATTTTTTGCCACTGGATGAAATGAGCTTATCAGGAGGATCTTGGTACAAGATTGGACCGTCGGCCTCTTTCTCTGCTTTTGCTCCACCTTTTCTGGCCCTTTTAGGCTCTGGTTCTGAGGGAAAGAGAAACAAGACACAACATGAAGGGGGGAGGGGGGAAACACGTGTTTGCTTGTTTGGTGAAAATCGGACTCCACTGAAAACAGATAGTCCCTAACTTTCCACAGTTCGTTTAGCAATCGTTCAAAGTTGCAGCAGCACTGAAAAAAGTGAAAATGTTTTTCACAATTAACGATGGTTTCAGCATCCCGACGGTCACATGACCAAAATTCAGAGGCTTGGGCACTGGCTCCTATTTTTTTGATGGCTGCAGAGTCCCTGGGTCATGCCCCCTTCTGACAAGTGAAGTCCATGGGGGAGACCAGATTCACTTAACAACTGTGTGACTAAATTAACAACTGCAGTGATTCATTTATAACGACTGGCAAGAAAGGTCGTGAAATGGGAAAAAAACAAAATGCCTCCCTTAGCAACCTATAATTTGGGCCCAAATTTTGTGCTCGTAACTCCAGGACTACCTGTAATCTGGTAAGGCCGATTTTAAAATTGAGCTCCTCTTCTACAGACTTGCACGAATTGGCTACTTCATTTGTAGGACGAGAGTCATGTTCTAACCAAGATTGAGAAAGGAGCAGTGGTCACATCTAAAAAAAGAGGCGATTTTACAGGTAGTCCTCAATTTATGACCACAACGGAGCCCAAAATTTATACTACTAAGCGAGACAGTTCTGCTCCGTTTTACAACTTTTCTTGCCACAGTTGTTAAGTGAACCACTGCAGTTAAGTTAGTAACACGGTTTTTAAGTGAATCTGGCTTCCCCATCGACTTTGCTTGTTAAACAGTCGCAAAAGGGGATCACATGACTCCGGGACACTGCAACCGTCATAAATATGAGTCAATTGCCAAGCGTCTGAATTTTGATCATATGGCTATGGGGGTGCTGCAAAAAGTGTAAAAACCAGTCGTAAGTAACTTTTTTCAGTGCCATTGTAACTTTGAACAGTTACTAAAGAAACTGTTGTAAGTCGGGGACTATTCATTCTCATTCCTAAATAATGATAATAATAATAATAATGTTGGAAGGGACCTTGGAGGTCATCTAGTCCAACCCCCTGCTCAGGCAGGAAACCCTATGCCTTCGGACAAATGGCTGTCCAGTCTCTTCTTAAAAACTTTCAGTGTTGGAGTATTCACAATTTCTGGAGGCAGGTTGTTCCACTGGTTAATTGTTCTAACTGTCAGGAAATTCCTTCTTAGTTCTAGGTTGCTTCTCTCCTTGATTAGTTTCCATCCGTTGCTTCTTGTCCTGCCTTCCGGCGCTTTGGAGAATAGCTTGACTCCCTTTTCTTTGTGGCCCTCAGTTGCTTTAAGATGTGGACTTCAACTCCCAGAATTCCTCTGCCTGCATGCTGGCTGGAGAATTCTGGGACTTGAAGTCCACACATCTTAAAGTGGCCCAGATGGGACAAACTGCTCTACAGTGATCTGCTGGATTTGAGCCCTGAACAAGTTTAACTGATATAAACCCCATCCCTATGAAATGTCACAACTTCCTTGATTCATCAGAGATTCCTTACATTTATTTCTCTCCCTTTCTCTGCTCCGAACAGAAAGACAGAAGAAGCCAGCTGGTGGTTCATCGCCCAGAGAGATCAAAAGCTCTAATTTCGTTGCAGCCAAGTGTGACAAACCTCAATGTGGGTCAGAGGAAGAGTGCCGAAGGATACATGGCGTCATTTAACAAACAGGAGGACTTGGAAAGTCAAAGAGAATCCAAGAAGGACCTCAGGTCAAAAAGACAACATGCTACAATGCAGGGCAGCATAAAATAAGGGGCAGCTCCCTTTCGCAAATCAATCCCAATTTTTTTTTTAAATTTATACATTTTATTAAATACAAAATTAAAACATTGACCGTAGTGTATCATCCTTGACATATATCTTTGTCATTCCATACTGTACATACAAGAGTAAATATTATATATTTATATGCAGCTATATATTTCTAATATTCTTCCTCTACTTCTATCCCTTCTATTCACTTCCTTCTTTTTTCCCTCCGTTTGTAAAATTTATTCCAAATTAAGTAGTATTCTGTTTCCTCCTGGTTTTTTTTAACTCTTTTGTCGTCTTATCCAATTCTGCGCAATACAAAATTTTTCTTATTAGCGCATCTCCACAAGGCACTCCAGTTGCTTTCCAATTTGGGGCAAACAAAATTCTTGCCGCCGTTATCACATGTGTGATTAAATATATATAACCTTTGTTTATATTTTTTTTCTAATATTCCTAGTAGTAGCATCTCTGGTTTATATTGGATTTTTTGACCATACCTGCTACCTCCTCCTCTACTGGAAGGATTTCAACTTCTTTCTTCTTTCCTCGTTTTGGCATTGCAGGTCCCCAAGTGGGTCTCGGATGAAGGATCCGCCTGCCTTGCTTTGCCAACGTTAGGGTTCTGAACAATAGCGTCTCCTGGAAAAGATGAACACTGGCATGCAGCAGGAGCAGTAGCACTTATATACCTCCCCACAGTGCTTTACAGCATTCTCTAGGTCAGTGGTTCTCAACCTATGGGTCGGGACCCCATTTGGGGTCGAATGACCATTTCACGGGGGTCGCCAAACAACGCAGTCCGCCATTTTTTCCCCCTTTTCCTTAGCTAAGCTACTCCCTTTTATTCTATTGGCTTTTGAAAGCCAATAAAATAGACTCTCTTGAATAAAGTCTAATTCTATTGGCTTTCAAAAGCCAATAGGAATTATCCAGGCTGTCTCTGCCCTGCTGAGCCCGCCAAAAGTCCCATTCTGCAAATGGTGCTGGACCAGTTGAGTAGTCCTCGACTTACGACCGGTTGAGTAGTCCTCGACTTACGACCAGTTGAGTAGTCCTCGACTTACGACCGGTTGGGGGTCGCGGCATTAAAAAGGTTGAAAACCAGTGCTCTAGGTGATTTACAGAGTCGGCCTCTTGCCCCCCAACAATCTGGGTCCTCATTTTACCGACCTCGGAAGGATGGAAGGCTGAGTCAACCTTGAGCTGGTCAGGATCGAACTGTTGGCAGTGGGCAGAGTTAGCCTGCAATACAGGTAGTCCTCAACTTAACGACCACAACTGAGCCCAAAATTTGCTAAGTGAAAGATTTGTTCAGTGAATTTTGCCCCATTTTACGACCTTTCTGGCCACAGTGGTTAAGTGAATCACTCTTGCTAAATTAATAACACGGTTGTTAAGTGAATCTGGCTTCCCCATTGACTTCGCCTGTCAGGAGGTGCCAAAAGGGGTTCACATGAACCCAGGACGCTGCAACTGTCATAAATATGAGTCAGTTGCCAAGTAGCTGAATTTTGATCACATGACCGTGGGGATGGTGCAACGGTCGTAAGTTTGAAAAACAACCTTAAGTCACTTTTTTCAGTGCCATTATAACTTTGAATGGTCATTAAATGAACTGTTGTAAGTTGAGGACGACCTGTAGTGCATTCTATCCCCGTTTACACCCAAACAGGCTTTATTTTCCTTCAGAATATCCTGAGAGCTGCCTTCTTCCTCCTCCAAATGCATCCACTGTTCCTCTCTTCCATCAGCAACCCACCTTCCTGACCCCACAAAAATGACTCGTTGGTCGTCAATTCTGCCCATTTGCAAAGAATCCGTTCCAAATTAAAACTTCTTAGGAGAATAAATTGGATCTTGGAAGGCTACAGCCATTTAATTGGCTGACATATCTTTTGGCCAACAGCAAGCCTCCAAAGTCCTTGATGAGAACAAAGGACAAATGATTTAGATAGTTAAGATGCCAACAATTGCATGAATATCACTTTCCTTGAAGCAAATGATATGATGAAGGCTGTCTCCCAAACACCCTCTCCTTGGCAGGGGAAACAGTGGACAAGAGACAGAGCTTTACTTTCCAAACAGGGTCCAAGTATCTCAGCTGATCTAATGCTGAACACAAGCCAACAATGTAATGCAGCTACTAAAAATATAATTAATGCTGCTTTATTCTGCAGTTCTAGAAGCACGCTGAAAAAAAGCACATTTTCTACTGATGGGGACCTTTTTAATTTTGAGAGTACCAGCAGACCTCGGCTTACAACCACAATTGGGACCAGAATTTCTGTCACCTGAAATATTGCACCCAGGTTTGGTCATCAGATTACAAAAAAGATGTTGAGACTTTGGGAAAAGTGCAGAGAAGAACAACTAGCCTGGAGACTAAAACACATGAAGAACGGTTACAGGAACTGGCTATGGCCAGTCTAGAGAAAAGAAGAACTAGGGGTGACGTGATAGCAGTATTCCAGTATTTGAGGGGCTGCCACAAAAAAGAGGGGGTCAATTTATTTTCCAAAGCACCAGAGGGCAGAACAAGAAACAATTGATAGAAACTAAGCAAGGAGTGAATCAACCTGGAATTAAGGAGAAATTTTCTAACCGTGAGGACAATTAACCAATGGAACTACTTGCCCACAGAAGTTGTGGGTGCTTCATCACTGGAGGCTTTTAAGAAAAGGCTAGAGAGTCATTTGTCTGAAATGGCATAGGGTCTCCTGCTTGAGCAGGGGGTTGGACTAGAAGACCTCCAAGGTCCCTTCCAATTTTGTTATAACTTGCAGGATCTAAGCAGCCTAACAAAACCAGGGTGGGCTTCCTGTTGCTTGAATCCTGCTGTAGGGTCTTCTGCTTGAGCAGGCGGTTGGACTAGAAGACCTCCAAAGTCCCTTCCAGCTCTATTCCGATTGACCGAACCTCTTTTCATTGTATCCTCAATAGTTTTGGCAATATCAAAAGTTAACCCATCAAAATTCTATCAATGGTTAGCAATACGACAGAATGAGAAAAGGTTATGAAATTAAATGGGATAAATGATACCTTTTATTCAACTTTTATCTTATCTGATTGCTATGAATACTCTTATATTTTTGATTTTACCTATAATTATAATTAACAAGCAATATATTAGTATTTATAAATTTATTTATCATTATATTCAATTAGTAATATATTAATAGTACATTATTGTTATTCGTAGAATGAATATGTATTGGTTAATTTCTCATTCTTATTATTAGTGATAGGTCTATTTAACATAGCTCTTTAGTATTATTATAAACTACGGACATTTAACATGTACACCGGGATGGTAGTCTGCTTGCTAAAGTGTTGATTTATTGTTGGGGGTAACCCCACTATTGTACCTATCCCTACCTTTGGTTTAATCCTTGTTCTTTACCCTATGTTATACCCCTACCTATTTCATTCCCTCCCCATCCCTATACAATCCAATTTTTATTATTCGGGTTTTTTCCCGCATCAAATTGGAAGTAACATCATACATACATACATATATATTGCATCGTTTTCGATCCGCCTAGGAAGAGAAGGCAGACGTTCTTTTGAAGCTACCCCTGTTGAATTTCTACCTGGCACCCCGCTCTTAAAAGCAAGGGGGGGGTTAACAAAATGCAAAGAGGGAAGGCCGGACACCGACCCTTGCTCGTTTGTAGATGAAATGCAATTAGGAAAAGCCTTATTAAAATAATGATTTTATGTTAAGCCACGTCGGCTCTCACCACGCCGGACCGCGAGGCTTTCCTTCACGCACCCCAAGGCGGCTGCAAATCCCGCAGGAATCCCTGAATGGAGAGAGAGAGAGAGAGAGAGAGAGAGAGAGAAACACGTGGAGTGGAGATGGTCACGTGACAGAGGCTGAGGCGGGCAAGAGGCGGAGCTTTCTCTTAAAGCGAAAGGAAACGCCGCGGCAGAGGAAGAAATCGAGGAACGGCTCGGCTCGGGTCGGCAAAGAAGAGGTTAAGAGAAGACATGGCCAGAAAGCGCCCTCACGTGCCGAGGGAGGAGGCGGGGTTTAATGACCGGGTGACGTCAGGCGTTCCCTCTCTAACCGCTCCCGGAAAATTGTCTGCAAACCCTGAAGCATCAACACTTTCGGTTCCCAATCGAACAACTAAAGAGGGGGATCGCGGCGAAGTAAAAGGTTCTAATCTAAAACGTAACGCGGTCTCCTTTCTAAAAAAAAAAAAAAAAGTTACATGCAGATATTTAATAAGTCGGTTTATTTTAAGTAAAAATACTGAGGTTGGAATTTGCCCCTTCTTATCAATAATCGATATTGATTATTCAATGTGCAATAATCAATAAAGGAGAATATCTGTAGGCCAGGGTTGAAATTTATTTTCCAAAGTACCAGAGGGCAGGACAAGAAACAATGGTTGGAAACTGACCAAAGAGAGAAGCAACCTGGAATTAAAGAGAAACTTCCTGGCAGTGAGGACAATTAACCAGTGGAACAGCTTGCCCCAAGAAATCGTGGGTGCTCCATGGCTGGAGATTTTTTAAGAAGAGGCTAGCTAGACAATCACTTGTCTGAGATGGTATAGGTCTTCCTGCTTGAGCAGGGGGCTGGACTAGAAGACCTCAAGGTCCCTTCCAGCTCTGTTCTGATTCTGAAATTAAGGGTCCTTGGTGTTTTCTGAGCTTAGTTGTTTTCTTGAAGACATTTCATTACCCAACTAGGTAACATCATCAGTTCTAGAAAGGAGTGGACATTTGCTGTCAATGTATATTCTACATTAGTCACTAGAATATAAATTGAGATGAAACCCCACTACTTACTAGCACTCATGATGTTTCCTAGTTTGGACAGTTTTTTCCCCCCATGCTATCGCTCTGCTAAACAACTAATTCCCACAATACTGTCAAACTATCTAGTAAGGCTGTATTGCTATTATTCTCATATTTCCTATTGCCTATCTCCTAATCAAATGACGACTAGAACTTTGTTGCTTGTATCTTATTTATATTGCTTTATTTAGTATCTTAGTATGGTTTGTGTTGATTGCTTATTTAGTATCTTGTGGCTATCACAAAGTGTTTTACCTTATGATTTATGATGAATGCCTTTTTACCATGACTATGATCATGATTTGTCACACATTGCTTGTTATGTGCACTGAGAGCTTATACCCCGGAGGCAAATTCCTCGTGTGTCCAATCACACTTGACCAATAAAAAAATTCCACTCTGTAATGAAACGCCTGCTAGAAATTAACCAAGCTCAGAAAGCTAATCTAATCCTAAATCTAATTCTAATCCTCACGTGGTGGCTGTCAAGTGAAAGCCGCTCGTGTATGCTGTATGGTACACCAGGGTCTTTTATCTATCTCTAGAAAATCTCCTTAAGAGTTTTAAGAAAAGGGAAAGGGGGGGGGGAAGGACTCGATGCGATTTAACCCTTTCTTTGCTGCTGGGTTTTCCTTCCAAGATACTTTTGTTGCACGCGTGGTTTTCCCGTGTACTGCGGATGCGTTGAGCTTTTCGAAATAAAGCAACGTGAGGAAGGCTGCCAGGCATCAAGAGGAAAGAAACCGGAGGTAAGACGTAAAAGATTCATTTTCCCCAAATTTCCTGTTCCTTGTTAGCTAAATTGCTGCCCGGCTGTAACAAGGAAATCGTGCCTGGCGACCCGCTGGATCTTAGGATCGCTGCAGATTCCCGGGTCTCCGTGGCTTCTGCTGCAAGAAATCAAATTTCACTTTCTTTCGGGTGTTCCAGGAAGAGATGCCCGTAGTGATCGGCTTTGAGGGCAGCGCCAACAAGATCGGAATTGGGATTGTCAGGGATGGGGAAGTGCTGAGCAATCCCCGACGAACATATGTAACCCCTCCGGGACAGGGTAGGTATCTTGATGGACAGTGGTTAATATTTATACGTATTTATATGTAAGGGTGCAGATATATACATATGTATGTATATAGCATGTTTATATGTGTGTTATGTATGTGTACACTTTTGAGAGCAGGGAACAGAATTTCATTTTTAATGTGTGCCAGGGTACCCACAGTAAAAAAAAAAAATATGACAATAAAGGTTATCTTATCTTGTGTTATTTCCCATATATGGTCTTATCCGGCCTGGTGCTTTCTAGTTGCACTTCAACTCCCAGAATTCCTTGTTGGTGTGGTGCCAAGGAAGGGATCCTGGGAGTTGAAGTCATTGGAGGTCTCCAGCCTAAAAAAGCTATGAGAGAAGGTGGGCCGCTTGCTGAAAAAATTCAGCATTTTTCCTGGATTTAAAGAAGTGGAGCCAGATTAATTAAAAAATAATAATTCACTCAGTCTTAAGTGTATTTACATAGATCTGTCCTCATGTCCCCAAAAAGAGAAAACAGTTTGGCGAAAATAAGGGAGCAGGGTCTTTTCTGTGATGGCCCCTCCATTCTGGAATAAAGTAGAATTAGTATTATAGGTAGTTATACATTTAGAACCATTCATTTAGTGACTGTTTGAAGTTACAACAGCATTGAAAAAAGTGAAATGACGGTTTCTCACACTTAGGACTGTTGCAGCATCCACATGGTCAAAATTTGGGCACTTGGCAACTGGCATGTACTTATGACAGTTGCACTGTCCCGGGGTCATGTAAACACTATTTGTAACTTTCCAGTCACCTTCCGACTAGCAAAGTCAAAGACGGGAAGCCAGATTTGCTTAATAACTACACTATTTATTTAACAACCACTTAACTTTGGCAAAAAAAGTTTTGTAAAATGGGTATAATACACTTAACTGGTTCAACTGTGGTCGTAAGTCAAGGACTATCTGCACTCACTACAAGCATCTGTTCAAGTTACAAAACAAACCTCAATTACAATAGCTTATGTTATATGAAATTATAAGCTTTAGTATTAGCATTTTACTAAAGGTGATACTAGCAATTTAGCATGGAAGGCTGCCTTTTTTTTTTGAAGTTTAAGAAACCATGTTTTTTCTCTTAAACAAAACCACTTCCTCCGATGTGCAAAAAGTAGTTTTTTCCAGGAACAGTGATGAGAAACACTGAGGCTGTATTCTAAAGACAATAACTAAAGTTGCAAGAGTTGAGAAAGAAAACATAATTATAAATTGATCCAACCACATTAGTTTGGGCTTAGGTAACACAGAATGTGGGTCCATCTTCTTTCAACCTTGACCTTTTCCCATTTTGGTCTCACTCTGTAGGTTTCCTTCCAGGTGACACAGCACGTCACCACCGTTCTTGCGTTCTTACTGTGTTGCGTGAAGCCCTAGAAGAGGCTGGATTGAAACCTCAGGACATTGATGCAGTGGCTTTCACCAAAGGTGAATGTCTTTTCTTAAAGGGAAGGAGACACATGGATTCTTTAAAGCATGAGGATATCCAACCTTGGCAACTTTTAAAACTTGTGGACTTCAACTCCCAGAATTCCCCAGACAGCATGGCTGGCTGCAGTGGTGGAATTCAAATACCTGAACAACCGGTTCTCTTATTGGATGCAGGCCTGGGCCTCTGAGGCCTAGAATGGACTTCTGGAAGTGGCATCCATGAACTTCCAGAGGCCTAGAATGGACTTCTGGAAGCAGTGTGCATTCAGCCAGTTCGCCGAACTCAGCAAAATTTAGCTACCAGTTCTATTAAACCGGTGCAAACCGGCTGAATCCCACCACTGGATGGCTGAGGAATTCTGGGAGTTGAAATCCACAAGTCTTAAAGTCGCCAAGGTTGGAGACTCCTGTTTTAAGGTATTCTGATTAAGGGTCCTTGAAGAATCTATAGCTGTACTTCATCTTCTTGTACCCTTCTTATTAGCCATGTTGGCTGGACTTGCAGAGAACTGAAGAACCAGCATCTGAAGAACCACAACTTTTCTACTCCTAGACACTCTTCCTAATTTAAGCTTGTTTTATATGCCCCAGATTGGTAGAGAAAAATCGGTGAATGGTCTATAACAGTAGTTCTCAACCTTTTTAATGCCGCGACCCCAACCGGTCGTAAGGCGAGGACTACCCAACCGGTCGTAAGGCGAGGACTACCCAACCGGTCGTAAGGCAAGGACTTTCCCTGCCCGGGAGCGCCGCGCATGCATGGTGCTGCCCCCTGCGCTGACCGAGACGTAGCTGGCAAGCGGCAGAGACGGCACAGGCCGACCACCGGCTGGGCCACCAGCTGGCCCCGCCCAAGGGAGGTAACGCACCTGCCGGGTCCCACGCGTGCCAGCAACTCTCCCTGCACCTGCCGGCCTCCCACCTCCCATCCCTGGCCCGCTTTTACTTACATTTTTAGTAGTTGCTCAGCAGGGAGGGGTGGAAACTTCCAGACAACTCGCCTTCGCTGCAGACAACCTGCAGCACCGTTTGCAGAATGGGACTTTTGGCGGGCTCAGCAGGGCAGAGACAGCCTGGACAATTCCTATTGGCTTTTGAAAGCCAATAGAATTAGACTCTATTCAAGAGAGTCTATTCTATTGGCTTTCAAAAGCCAATAGAATAAAAGGGAGTAGCACAGCTAAGGAAAAGGGGAAAAAATGGCAGACTGCATTGTTTGGCAACCCCCGTGAAATGGTTGTTTGACCCCAAATGGGGTCCCAACCCACAGGTTGAGAACCACTGGTCTATAATAATCTGTAAGATCTACCAAAAACAAATAAATCAATGGAAAATAAAATCTGAGAGCCGTACATCAATGCTGTATTGGACTTAATGCATATTTTTCCATCTTTCAGGTCCAGGGATGGGGGCCCCATTGGTGACTGTAGCTGTTGTTGCCAGAACTGTGGCCCAGTTGTGGGGGAAGCCACTTCTGGGAGTGAATCATTGTGTCGGACACATTGAGATGGGGCGGCTTGTGACCAGTGCAAAGAACCCAACAGTGTTGTACGTCAGTGGTGGGAACACTCAGGTACTGAGGAAGAGAAGGGATTTCTGGGTTTGCATGTTGTGCTAAACCATGGTTTGATATAAACCATAGTATCCCAAGTTCATACATATCACTTTAACCCCAAAATCATGATTTACAGAGCAGGAGTTGAGTTCATGCCCCACCAAAATAAAAACTAGGAAACCATATCATGGCTTAGTGGAAAGCATTGTCTCAGCTTGAAACTCAATTCACACACTATGCTAAATAATCCATAGTTGGTTCGCAGTGGCCAGGTTTAGTGCAGGGTTAGGTAACCTTGGCTCTTTTATGCTGGCTCAGGAATTCTGGGAGTTGAAGTCCACGTGTCATAAAAGAGTCAAGGTTGCCTACTCCTGATTTAGTGCAAATAAGCACTTCTGAGCAGGCAGTGTCGTTAAGTTTCTTAATTCTGAATAGAGAGTGGAGAGTGGAGTGGAGTGGAGTGGAAGGGAAGGGAAGGGAAGGGAAGGGAATGGAATGGAATGGAATAGAATAGAATAGAATAGAATAGAATAGAATAGAATAGAATAGAATAGAATAGAATAGAATAGAATAGAATAGAATCCTGCAAATTTATAAGACAGATGGCATAGGGAACAAAAGCTGTTACAGAATCTGGTAGTCCTGCTATAAATACTTCAAAACCTCCTCCCAGAGGGGAGCAACAGAAACACCTTGAAGTGGGTATGTGGGGTCTCTAACAATGCTTCAAGCTCTAAGCACATATAAGTGCTTATAAGAAGCATCCTGATAAAACGGGAAGCAAGCTTCCTATACTTCTCGGCTGTCCTTCTATCTGAGGCACTGCTGCCACCAAACCAGACAGTGCTGCAGTTTGTTAAAATGCTCTCAGTTGTGCCTCTGTAAAAAATGACCAGGACAGAAGGAGAAAGATGTGCTCTCCTCATCAGACGCTGGTTTGCACGCTTCACTAAAGATGATGTATGAAGAGACCAAGTCAGATTTGTAGTTATCTGCACCCCTAGATACTTATTACTGTTGACCACCTCCACAGCTACAGTCCAGCACTGTCAAAAAGCTTGATGTGAAAAGAAGACAGTAGTAACCTTGAAACTGTAGGAGACAGGTTTGGTCTGATGGCATCTGTCCAGCCAATAACACCTGGTCCAAACCATCATTATTTTCCAGAGCTCCTCAGTAAAGCAGGAACTCCAAGTTGGACTTTCTTTGTAGTCACCTGTGTCCTCTGGAACTCCATTCCCCTTGAAGACCGCATGGACCTGACGTTGTCTTTTCAGAAAGCCTTAAAGACTTGGCTTTTCCAGCAGGCCCTGGGACATGGTGGCTTAGGGCTCCACTTGTTGATTTACATGTTATAGTGCACAATTCATTTTGTGAATTCCCCAGAGATAGGCCTCACCAAACACATTGCTGTTTTGCTTGATTTATCTTGCCATGTTATTGTTTTGAACCGAATGATTTCCAACTAAGAAGATGGGAAAAAGAACTTTGGTTGGCCCATCTGGATCTCAGGAACATCAAGTGTAAGTGAAGGGGGTTATAATTGTGTCTGCCTCTTCATCCCATCCAGGTCATTGCATACTCTGAGCATCGCTATCGTATATTTGGGGAAACTATAGACATTGCTGTGGGAAACTGCCTGGATCGATTTGCTCGAGTGTTGAAGGTAAATATGGCCGAACGTAGATGAGAAGGCAAGTTGGCTTCGTTAGATCGTATGTGAGTATTATGGGATTTCTTTCTGAATGTACACATTTGGAAGAGGTTCAGTAGGGCTGTGTGGTGTATCAGATCTTTTGAGGCTGAGAAAACAACTATGGCAGGGATCTTCAAACTTGGCCCTTTTGTGACTTGTGGACTTCAACTCCCAGAATTCCTCAGCCAGGCATGCTGGCTGAAGGATTCTGGGAGTTGAAGTCCACAAGTCACAAAAGGGCCAGATTGGAAGACCCCTGAACTATGGGGTCTGTTTTCTCCTTGATTATTTCAGGTAGACACAGATGAAACTGGAGGAGGAGCATAACCTGGTACATGTCTATGGAGATTCTCAGTCATCCAGGTCATGGGTATATAAAAGATGCTTTTGCAAAAGGCAACTGGGCTTTGTGTTTCCTTGAGGAAGATGTTTTGCTTCTCATCCAAGAAGCATCATCTGAAGTCCAGTTTCCTTTTGAAAAAGCACCTTTGAGACCTAACCTGGTACCTTTGGGGGCGTTGGAACATCCCCCTCAACATTTCCAATCAAGATGTGCTGACTTGTAGATCAGAGAGTTGGACTCTTAACACCCAAAGTCTGCCAAGTTGGGCTATCCTAATACTTTGCAGTTTAGCCTCTGAATATATACAGGAGAGTAAACTGCAGGTACAAGAAGGAAATGTCAGCCAAAACAATATTACAGATAGTCCTTGACTTAAAACCAATCTTCGCTTTCTTTGGCTACAGTCATTCTACTTCTATTTGCAGGTCTATATCTTTTTCTCATTTTATCCAATTTTTTTGTCTTCTGCTGTCTCCAGGTACTGCAGTGGACATTGTGTCTGTCCTATTGATGATTGTTAAGTCAGGTCATTGATGATTGCCAAGCCAGTTGTTATTACTGTGGAAATCTGATTCTTTCATTCACTTCTTGACTTAGATCTCAAATGATCCCAGTCCTGGCTACAACATCGAACAGATGGCTAAGAAGTAAGTCATAAGAAGGGGGAAAACTCTCACACAATCATTTTCTTCGTTCTGTTAAATGTATTTAATAGGTGCTAGACGTGGGTTCCATATCCTTAGTTTGGACCAAAATTAAATACTTTTGACAAATACACAAAATCTTCAGGAAGGATCTCAGAAGGCCATCGGAAAACGTTAGCAGGATCCATCTCTTTTCCATGGGTGTATTTAGTAGATTATGTTGATATTATCCATTTAATCGTGTCTGACTCTGGGCAATGCCATGGGCCTGATCTCTCCTCATCTTCCAGTCTTGCACTATTCCTTTGAGTTCTATGCTCTGTCTGGTATCAGCTTTTATAGTGTCCAGCCATTGTGTTCTTTGACGGCCTGGTTTCCTTTTACTGCTAACTCTCCCCAACTTGATTGCTTTCTCCAGTTAATTCCCCCGCATGACATGGCCAAAGTAAACGAGGTGCAGTTTTGTGATTCTATTTAGTAAAAAATTACCCTAACTGGCCTTTTCTGAAGACTGTATTTTCAACAAATGATGATTCAGATACGATCCTCATACATTTTATTAAGTCAGGCAAAAGATATTGGTTGCAGTTCCTTTTCTGCTACATGCTGTAAAGATAAACTTGCAGGCTGATGGCTTTTAAAGAGAAGGTGATGGTCCTTCTCTTATCTTTTGAAAAATAGAAGCTGGCTGCATTGCTCTGTTTCTTGGTTTTTTTTGCAGAGTTAGGATTGTTTGGGTTCTGCAGGACTGCGTTTCTCATCCTTAGCAACTTTAAGCTCTGTGGAGTTCAGGGGTGACTGGGGAATTCTGGGAGTTGAAGTCCACATGGCTTGAAGTTGCTAAGGTTGAGAAACAATGCTCTAGAGCAGTGATGGCAAACCTTTTAGAGACCGAGTGCCCAAACGGCAATCAAAAACCCACTTATTTATCGCCGGGTGCCAGGTGGGAGTGGCCCACTGGCTGGGCGTGGCTGTGGTCATGGCAGATGGGGTGGGTGTGGCCAAGGTGGGCGTGGTCACCTCAATGTTGCTCATGGGGAGGGACGCCTGTGGGGGGTGGGCAGGGTTGGTGGAGATCCAGGGGGTCTCTGGCAGGGGGGGCGGTAGGCAGGAGGCTCGTTCTGTGGGGTGAGGTGAGGCAGGGCAGGGGTGCCAATTGCCGCGGGACAAGGCAAGACGGGCCGGGGCGCCTGCTGCCTGACACCATCGGCCCCCAGACACAGAGGCCAATGAGCGCATGGGGGCCGACAGTGTCCGTCAGCAGCCACAGCCTGCCGGCCCCTCGACTGGTGCACTCTGGGGCTCTGCAGCCCAATGCCAGCAGTTCAAAGAAGCCACCTCTGAATTGGATGGCCGGCCAATAGCTGAGGAGGCGATGCAGCGGGTTGTGCCCAGGAAAAGGAGAGCATGTGAGGCCAGGAGGGACGGGACGGAGGGGTAGGAAAACCATCCGTGCTAGGATGCATCCGGCCACATGGAATCTCGGCGAGTTAGCAGGCAGCTGGTTGAAGAGGGATAGTTGCCATCTCCGGGGCGTGACGTGCATGCCCACAGAAAGGGCTCTGAGTGCCGCCTCTGGCACACGGGCCATAGGTTTGCCACTACTGCTCTAGAGACACCATATCTTAGATTATAGCTCAATACAGGAGAATGAGATTCAACACTTCTTTTTTTCTTCTTCAGGGGTCAAAAATTGGTCGAGCTTCCCTATACAGTGAAAGGCATGGATGTGTCATTCTCTGGGATTCTGTCCCACATAGAGGTAGGATTCAAATCCCACAAAGCAGCAGTTGCAAATTTAGTGGAGGAACTTTTCTTTTTAAATGCTGTCTTTAAGAACACAACCAAGTCAACTCCCAGCCAATTCAGTGGGTTTCAAAATTGCTCAGCAGGTTCACCCTTGGATACAACACCATCGGGAAATGATACATTTGCTAGGAGCTGAGCTCAACTGAAAGGAGCTTTCAATGCTTGTTCTTTCTCCATGGCTACCTGTTGTGGCTATTTATTTCTTTGCCCATTGTGGTGTTTTTGGGAAGCTGTAGGCTCTTAACTCTGACTTGTGAATCTCAAAGAGGTATGTGGTTGTCAATAGCAGGAATAGGATAGAGCACTAGAGCACCTTTAGCCAGATTCAACCTGCCTTCAGTACATGCTCACCCTGCTTGCCCAGCATGTAAAAAACTTGATTCTATTTTCCTTCCATTGTTTTCATCAGTTACGGTGAGCTGCTTAAGATCGCCATCTGAGATAGGCAGCCCTATCAGTCTTTAAACAAAATAAACATTACTGCTTCTAAAATAATAAATTAACCTGTGAACTAATATGTCCCACCCTCCTGTATAATGAGCCGTTCTGGCCCTTAAAGACAAGCAGCTTCATTCTGTACCATTTTCAACATCCCAAAATTATTTTAAGAGCTGTGGTGGCGCAGTGGTTAGAATGTAGTAGAGCAGACCAACTTTGCATTCCCACTGTCAGGAGTTCGATCCTAACTGGCTCAAGATTTTTATCCCAGAGCTGTAACCATATTAAATACTATTCTATAGTGCTACATTGAAGTGCAATATTGGGGGCAGCACAATGGTGAATAGAATGGGAAGGATATGTGTATATAAAGTATGGTCTTATTTGTGGTTTTTACTTGTGTGTAGTGTGCACTTTGGACAGCTCTTAATTTCGTTGTGAGATACACAGTGACAATGAAGATTATTCTATTCTATTCTATTCTATTCTATTCTATTCTATTCTATTCTATTCTATTCTATTCTATTCTATTCTATTCTATTCTATTCTATTCCATTCCATTCCATTCCATTCCATTCCATTCCATTCCAGCAAGAAATACCAAATGTACAGGTATAGTATAGGGGGTACCTTGCTCAATAGTAGTAACTGTGAGAGGGACCTCGGAGTCCTAGTGGACAATCACTTAAATATGAGCCAGCAGTATGCTGCAGCTGCCAAAAAGGCCAACACAGTGCTAGGCTGCATTAACAGAGGGATAGAATCAAGATCACGTGAAGTGTTAATACCACTTTACAAGGCCTTGGTAAGGCCACACCTGGAATACTGCATCCAGTTTTGGTCACCACGATGTAAAAAGGATGTATAGACTCTAGAAAGAGTACAGAGAAGAGCAACAAGGATGATTGGGGGACTGGAGGCTAAAGCATATAAGGAAAAGCTGCTGAAATTGGGTACGTCTAGTTTAACGAAGAGAAGGATGAGGGGGGACAGGATAGCAGTATTCCAATATCTCAGGGGCTGCCACGAAGAAGAGGGAGTCAAGCTATTCTCCAAAGCGCCTGAAGGCAGGGCAAGAAGCAACGGATGGAAACTAATCAAGGAGAGAAGCAACCTAGAACTAAGGAGAAACTTCCTGACAGTTAGAACAATTAACCAGTGGAACAACCTGCCTCCAGAAATTGTGAATGCTCCAACACTGGAAGTGTCTAAGAAGAGACTGGACAGCCATTTGTCTGAAATGGTATAGGGTTTCCTGCCTGAGCAGGGGGTTGGACTAGATGACCTCCAAGGTCCCTTCCAACATCATCATCATCATCATCATCATCATTATTATTCTATTCTATTCTATTCTATTCTATTCTATTCTATTCTATTCTGCCTTTCCATCCTTCCAAAGTTGGTAAAATGAGGACCCAAACTGTTGGGGCAATATGCTGACTTGTTAAACTGCTTAGAGAGGGCTGTAAAGCACTATGAAGTGGTATATAAATCTACTCTAAGTTTCTGATATACAATTCTTATTCTGAAAAGAGGGATACTCCCTTATTTTGTTAGCAAAATACTACTAAACATTACTGAATATTATTATATTACTGTTTTGTCAGCAAATATTAGTATTACTAGAAAAAAAACCCAAATGGCAGCATGTTCATGCCATCAGTACAGGTAGTCCTTGTTTAGTGACTGCCTTGTTAAGTGACCCTCCACATGACAGTGGTGAAAAAGCAAGTTTAGGACCAATCCTCACTTTTCTGATCTTCGCAGGTCCGCAAAGCAAAGAAAAGCTGAAACAAAATTATCAGCACAGTTGCAGTTTCACTTAGTCTTCACTTAATAGCCAACTTGCTGGTCCCAATCGTGGTTGCTAAATGAGGACTTATCTACAATAGATAACAATCGATAATAAGGATTCATGCTGTTCTCTTGTAGGACGTGGCTCACAGAATGCTGTCTGCAAAAGAATGCACTCCAGAGGACCTCTGCTTCTCTCTACAGGTAAGGAACTAATCAGGTCTGGATCAAAGAATATGTAGAGCAGAGGTCTCCAGCCTTGGCAACTTTAAGACTTGTGGACTTCAACTCCCAGAATTCCCCACCAGCATGCATATGCTGCAGTGGTAGGATTCAGCCGGTTCGCATCACTTCGGCAGAACCGGTAGCTAATTTTTTGTTGCCCCCAGGCCCTGGAAGCGGCATCCACACAGAGAACCGGTTGATCACATATTTGAATCCCACCGCTGATATGCTATATAGCTTAGTGACAGCTGTCTTGGTGGCTGTGATAATCAAGACCATGCAAAGGGCAGAAGGAAGACAGAAGGAAAAACCACCACCAAGGCAATGATTGGATAAGAGGGAATTGAGCCAGGGCCAAGAAAGTAACTTGAGGAAACAGCTCACTCAAGCCCCTCCTTATTTCACACAAAATAAGGTAGAAAAAAGGTCATTTTGTTATTAGCCGTTACGCTAAAAATACTACTGGTTTACAAGGCATTGGTTTCTTAGTCTGGTCAACCTTGTAGGGCTGACAGATTAGGCCCCCAGAATGGAGGAATGGGCCTGTAAGTTTCTGTTATCAGCACCTAGAAAATATTTACTTCTTTGACATCAGGTGTAAAGGTTGATTTATATTGCATGCATAGATAGAGGAGGATGGGCACCCCTAGTTGAGAACTGAACGGAAAACTTCTGAATTCTGATCCTATAATTTCTCCTTCGCCATCAGGAGACACTCTTTGCAATGCTGGTGGAGATCACCGAACGGGCCATGGCACACACCGGCTCCAGTGAGGCCTTAATTGTGGGCGGCGTTGGCTGTAAGTGATTTGGGTGGATGCTGGGAAGGGCTGATTGTCTCTATAGGCTAGATGGAGAAGTTGAAAAATATCCCAAAGGTCAGAGAAGGCAAGCTGTACCGATGCCAAGAAAACTATCTAGGAAGGTCCACGAAATCCACGGACATGGAGTATCTGTTGAAGGAAAGTTTCTTTTTTTTTTTTGTCTGTTGTATAGGAAGCCGTAAAATGGCTTATAGGTAGTCCTTGCTTTGTGTCTACTTCTTCAGCAACCATTCAAAGTTATGGTGATGCTGAAAACAGGGATTTATTACTGGTCCTTGAAGTTTCAGCTGCTATAGCAACTTTACAGCCAAGTGATTGCAATCTGGGCGCACAGATGCCCACTCGCAGGTATGATGAAGCAGCGAACTGCGTCATGTGATCACCATTTGTGGGCTTCCCACAAAGCCAATGGGGAAGCCAGCAGGAAAAATTGCAAATCATTCCAGTAAGTAGCTCCTGCTTTTACTCTTGAAAAACCCACTACAGACCCAAGGATCTCATACTCCATAGCATCCCCTGTCGGTCCACACTTTGTAGAGCACATCTGCCCACAGCAGATCACTCCTGCCCTCCTAGCCCACCTGCACTGCACAGAGCCATTTTTACCCTCGCTAGTCCTTATGCTCCCCAATATCCATCCAAGACCCTTGCTGGGCCCACCAGCATTCCCCAGTGCCCGCGTGAGGCCTCCAATGAAGCTGCTTTCTTGTTCCACCCAATGTTCTCTCAGGACTGGGAAACTGACTTCGAACTTCTCCAAGCGGTGACACCTTGAACAGATTTTGCTCTACTTTTTGAAGATTCGTGGTTTCTGAATCGTGGTTTCTGAATCTTGGTTTCCCGCTTTAATCCCCTTCCAGTTCTTCCCTTTCTAGGTCTCTTTCACATTATGAGATTTGCTCTCAATCTTCCTCTCAGATGAATTCCGTTTTTACAACCCTGTAATCTCTTTATTCAGAGTAGAGTCGAGGTGACTGAATAGAGCTGAGCGTTTATTGTCTGGATGCCCTTCCTGACGCCTATGGAGAATTCACAGCAGATATTTTTTCTTCTTAAAAGAGAAACATCTGCCTCTACTTAGGATTGAATTCTCAACCTTCCAAGTGGGAGGGAGTGTCTTCACCGCTAGGCCACCACACTGCTCCCTTCTTGTCCTTAGATCATGGCCCACACACCTATGGCATCTTTGGAAAAAAGTGTCCCAAATCCTTTTTATCAATTCCATTTCAAGGGTCAGATGGATAATCCCAGACTAATTAAGGCAGCTATGATCTCTCTTCTTTTTTCTAGTCCATGGGTAGAGCCCAGTTAGGCTGCTTTTTCAGGATTCATTGTTTTTTATTATTTTTTTTGTTTTAATTCTTGGCCATCACCTTGACATACAGTTTTCCTGGCAACATTTTCAGAAATAGTTTGCCATTGCCTTGATCTTTCTAGGCCTGAGGAAAAAAAAAGTCTGTCTGAAAGCCCCCAAGTGGGCTTCGTGCGTAAGGCTCATGGTCTTCCGGTTCTTGACCTGGTGCATTTAGCCATTGGACAAACTGACAGAACCCCAAGAAAGATTGGTCTATTAGAGTCTTCTTTGCCTTAGCTACTTTAAGATGTGTAGACTTCAACTCCCAGAAATCCCTAGCCATCAAAGCTGGCTGAAGAATTCTGGGAGTTGAAGTCCACATATCTTAAAGCAGTCAAGATGGAGAAACATTGATCTACTAGACGGGATGCTTGTTCACCTGGTGTTTCTTTCAACAAGGGAGACTGCTCCTTTCTTTGTAGGTAACGAGCGACTTCAAGAGATGATGGGGATTATGTGCAGAGAGAGAGGGGCTCGACTCTTTGCAACTGATGAAAGGTGAGAACACCCCCCCACACACACTACCCTCCATCTTCTTCCAAAGATCCTCCTAGACTTAGCTTCCTGGCATCTGTTAGGGGTGGGTGAGTCCACCATTTCCTTCGGAGACTCAGTTGTGCTTATTAGCAGCAAAAGCAGCTGGACAACTTTATAAAGCCTTTGTAAGACCACACTTAGAATACTGCATCCAGTTTCGGCCACTGTATTATAAAAAAGATGTTGAGATTCTGGAAAGACTGCAGAAAAGAGCAACAAAGATGAATAGGAGGCTAAAACATACGAAGAACAGTTGCAGGAATTGAGTATGGCTAATCTAGTGAAAAGAAGAGCCGAGGTGGCGCAGCAGTTAGAATGCAGGACTGCAGGCCACTTTAGCTGACTGTGTTCAGCAGGTCAGCGGTTCAAATCTCACCGGCTCAAGGTTGACTCAGCCTTCCATCCTTCCGGGGTAGGTAACATGAGGACCCAGATTGTTGGGGGCAATGTAAATATATATATACATTGCTTACTGGTGTACACCGCTTAGAGAGTGCTTGCACTTAAAGCGGTATATAAGTCTCATAAATAAATAAATAAATAAGGACTAGGTGTGACATAATAGTAGTGTTCCAATATCTAAGGCAGACATGTCAAACTCCTGACGTCACGTGATGTCGCGTGATGTATCGGGACTGTTTTGCCGTTGCCGGCAATGGGGTGGGAGCGGCTTCCACATGATATGTCTGGCCGCGGGCCGGCAGTTTGACACCCCTGATCTAGGGCTGCCACAAAGATGGGGGGGAGGGTCAACCTATTCTCCAAAGCACCAGAAGGCAGGACAAGAAGCAATAGATGGAAACTGATCAAAGAGAGAAGCAACCTAGAACGAAGGAGAAATTTCCTAACAGTGAGAACAATTAACCAGTGGAACAATTTGTCTCCAGAACTTGTGAGTGCTCCATCACTGGAGGCTTTTAAGAAGAGACTGGACAGCCATTTGTCTGAAATGGTGTAGGATTTCCTGCTTGAGCAGCGGTTGGACTAGAAGACCTCCAAAGCCTCTTCCAATTCTTTTACAACTTGTAGGATCTAAGCAGCCTAACAAAACCAGGGTGGGCCTCCTGTTGCTTGAATCCTCCTGTTGCTTGAGTCTTCTGCTTGAGCAGAGGGTTTGACTTGAAGACTTCCAAGGTCCGCTCCAACTCTGTTCTGATTGATTGAACCTCTTTTCATTGTATCCTCAATAGTTTTTGTCAATATCAAAAGTTCATCCATCCATAAAATATCAGTGGCTTGAATCCAGTTATTTGCCTGAGTCTCTCCTAGACTCAACTAAGCTGCAAGTAGCAAATTTGGAAAGTGATGCAATTAATACCATGCTGTTGTAGAGCTTGGTTGAGTTTTTAGCCTTTGCAAGAGAACAAAAGAGAGTCTGCACTCAGAAAGGGTCTCCTTTTTTAAAAAAAAAAAATTCTCCGATTCCTCATGACCAATTTTGTACCCAGGTTCTGCATTGACAACGGCGCCATGATCGCACAAGCTGGTTGGGAAATGTTTCAATCTGGTCAAGTTACAGCACTCGAAGATTCGTGGATAACGCAAAGGTGATTGTCCTAATTTCCCAATACAAGGGAAAATAATTGTGGAATTAGTGGAAATGGGGCATGGACGTACCAAGGCATTTCATTTGTTTAGAATTCAATGTTTCTCAACCTTGACAATTTTAAGGCACGTGGACTTCAACTCCCAGAATTCCACAGCCAGCAATGCTGGCTGTGGAATTCTGGGAGTTGAAGTCCACATGCCTTAAAATTGTCAAGGTTAAGAAACACTGGTTTAGATCCTTGCTAAATCAGACATCTTTGAAGCTGTGGCTTTCCTCGGTCTTTTTAACTCCACGTTTTTAAAACTTCCTCTAAATACAGGGGAATCCTCCAGTTAGGACCACAGCTGAGCCCAGGATTTATGTTGCTAAGTGAGAAATTGGTTAAGGGAGTTTTGTCCCATTTTACGACTTTTCTTCCAACATTTGGTAAGTGAATCACCATAGTTGTTAAATTAGTAACATGGTGGTTCACGGAATTTGGCTTCCCCATTGACTTTGCTTGTCAGGTCGCAAAAGGGGATCATGGGACCCAGGGACTTTGCAACCGTCATAAATACGAACCAGTTGTCAAGCATCCGAATGTAAATCATATGACCATGGGGATGCTGCAACGTTCATAAGTGGGGAAAATGGTCATAAGTCACTTTTTTCAGTGCCGTTGTAACTTCAAACTGTTACTAAATGTTGTAAGTCGAGGACCACCTGTGCAGATGCAGGAAATGCAGTGACTCTCTTTGTCTATGGAGATTCTCAGTCATCCAGGTCATGGTGGTCTCAAGGAACTTTTTCAGGAGGCAACTGGTCATTTGCATTCTTTTAGAGAGTTGTTGAGGCCATTTAGAAATTTACCTGTGTCCTCAGGGTCACCTGAGTAGTGCAAATGTGTGTGGAGTGCTCTTGGCTGCCTCAAAGACTCCCTAAAAAAATGCAAATGACCATCTGTTTGCAAGGAATATAAATCCTTCCATTCCCCACCATCCAGTCGGAGCTGAAGAAGCTTCTTGGATGAGGAGTGAAACATATTCAAAAGAAAAACAAGAAAGTCCTCTCTAGTTAAGCAAACAGTTCCCTGCATATTTGCAATTAAGAGCTTGGGAGTCCAAATTTGAGGGCAAATCAGCCTGATTATGGGTGCAGCTTTGTATCCCTTCCCATCCCCTCCACTTTTAAAGGCCTCTTAAAGCTATTTGATATGTGTTTACTCAGAGGTAAATTGGATCCTTAGAGGAATGGATACCCACTCAAATGGATGCTGTGTGCTTTCATTCTTTCCAGGTATCGTACAGACGAAGTGGAGGTAACGTGGCGAGACTAAGGGTTTCTCTTGGCCTGAAAATCTTCTCCAGTTTGGAAGCCGTGAAGAAAAGGCAGCTGCAAGGCTCATTAGATACACCTTTTAAAAAAACACACACACACTTTTTTGCCTAAAATAAATGATTTGATTTTGTAGGAAAGGGCTCTACAGTGTGTCTCTGCTGGATCTGTTAGGATGAAAGGTGGCTTTTGAGAAAAAAACAAAAGGCACATTAAGAAGAATGTTCCTAACAGCGAGGACAATTAACCAGTGGAACAGCTTGCTTTCAGAAATCATGGTGCTCCATCACTGGAGGTTTTTAAGAAGAGACACTTGTCCGAGATGATATAGGTTCACCTGCTTGAGCGGGGGGCTGGACTAGAAGACCTCCAAGGTCCCTTCCAGCTCTATTCTATTCTGTTCTATTCCATTCTATTCTATTCTATTTGCTGAGACAGTTCACTATTTTGGTCTTCTTATCTGCCAGTTTCTTTTTTTTCTTTCTTTTTTTTTTTTTTTTGCCAGAGCCATCTTCTCTTCCTTTTGCTGTGTGGGCAGAACCTTCCATCTCAACCATAATTGTATGGGTCATGAGCTCAGCTAATTGGGGAGGCTGAAATATTTGGGTTTCTTTTAGTTTATCAGGGAGCGAAAGGTTAAGAAGCAAAGTGGGTGTCCCTTTTTTAGCAGGTTTTCAGTTGTTTTTAAGGGGTGTGGTGCAGACATGTCAAACACAAAGACCGGGGGCCAGATGCGGCCTGCAAAGTGGTTTCACGTGGCCCGCGAAGCCATCCTGGAAACAGTGAGGGAACGGCCCCCGCTGCCTTGGCCCTGGCCCAGGCCGGCCGAGAGCCGATGTACAATTTTGTGGTGGCCATCTGTGCTGAAACGCATTCAGTCTTAGCTCCACAAGGCCGTCTGGAAACAGCGAGGGACCAGCCCCTGCCGTGTCGGCCCCGCCCCCTGGGTGCATGCTGGGGAGGTGTCACCCTTTGTGAGGAATGAAGAAATGGACCATGCCTTGGCGCTTGTCCCAGTCCCACCCCCTTCTGCCAGAGACCCTCAGATCTGTCCCACTCCTGCTCAGGCCCCCACAGGCACCCTTGACGCGAACGATGTAGAGCTGGCCACGCCCACCCAATAGGCCACACCACTCCATCCACACCCACCCACCCAGTAGGCTGCACCCACCTGCCCCCCCCCGAGGGCAACCGCAAGGCTGATGCGGCCCTCAATGAAATTGTTTGACACCCCTGGTGTAGTGGATGCCAAGGTAGCTGCAAAGCTCTAATACTATCTTTGAGGCTGCTCAAAATGAATACCCGAATGATCTGAAACTCGGACCTGCCTGGGAATCTGCAAATGAGGTGTATGCTGCTCTTAAAGTAGGCGTGGGCAACTATGGCTCTTTATGACCTGTGGACTTCAACTCCCAGAATTCCTGAGCCAACATGGCCGACTGGGAGTCGAAGTCCATAGGTTGTAAAGGGGTCGTAGCTGACCACCCCTTTAACTCTGCCTTGTATTTGTCACTCGAGAGTTGCGCCCCAGAGTTTGCAACTTGTTGAACTTTGCTGGAAAAGGAGCCTCTTTAGCGGAGGAGGAAGTACGACAGCCCTGGCTGAGAAGAACAAAGTAGGAGACGCACCCAGGGTTATTAAATAACAATATTCAAAAAGTATCACTATTTACAGAGTATGGAGACACAAGCACATTCAGAATCGGTCCTTTGTGTTCAAACGCAACAACAAGCAGGGATTTAAAAAAAAAAAAAACAGCAAAATTCCTTTGTTTTGCATGGATAGTCCAGGCTTCTTGGTGATGCTGACCTGCTCAATGGCAATGTCTTTCTGCTTTCCGTGGGGGTGACGGTCAAGACTTTGGAGTCTACTCCCCCCCCCCCCCGTGGCTGGACTGGCATGACAGCAGCCCCTTATAGCCTGTTTGCGCAAGGCTTCTTGGTGATCCTGCTGCCCCCTATTGGCAGTAGAGGGTGAGTGCATCCTCTTGGTTGCCCCGGATGAAGACCACTGGTGGATATAAGTTTTTGGAGACCGTCTCAAGCCAGGCCATGTAGAGGGAGCTGGGGCAGGTTCCTTTTCGTACCACCGGAAGGCTTCTAGAGAATTGAGGAAAGGCAGAGAAGGAGTTAGGGATCTGCTTGTAAGGAACTGAGAGGCCCCACATTACAAAATCGGTGTGTACCCTACAACACTGTGTACAACAGAAGTGACCTTCCCGAAGACAGGGCAGACAATTTCTGCCATTACCTGATTAACTTGATCTCCTACACTAGATCAGTGTTTGAACAAGCTCTGATACAAGGCCATGAGTTCTAAAAATGCTGCTGGCAAGCAAGCAACAATCTCACAACAAAAGTGATAACTTAGAAGGACAGATGAATGGCCCTTCCATTTTCTAAGGTTGGACACAGCATCTTCTAAGACTCCTCATTTGCATGGCTCAATGTTGGATCTTTGCACAACAACACAATACATGGAAATACTTAATCCCATTAATTGCTGGAAAATCTCAGTATTAACCTTTAAGTCAATTGCCTTTTTCATTTGGTGAGAACTTTTGGGCTGACTGTAGACTATTTTCATTGTTAACTACTGAAGGCCAAGTAATTATTTGATTGCCTCGTCTTAGCCTCAAATATTCCTTAATAAACTCTTTTGTGTGGGCTGGTTATTAATTATAGTTTCATTTTGGACTGTTCGCTGTTTAACAACCTGTTTTACAACCTGTGCTGTTTGCTATTGATAGAAGCAGCACTGGGGGATTGAGCTGTGTTTGGTACAGCCTATTTTTAAAAAAATAAAATTAGCTTGGTTGATTTTGTTTTTCTATAGTAAAAAAGAGCCAGCCTGGTCTAATGGTTAAAGTACCAAGCTAGAAAGCCGGAGATTATGAGTTCCAGTCCTGCCTTTTTTATCCTATTTTTATAAATAACTTAAGGCAATGAATATATTCCACACACCACACCTTTGTCCTCCTATTTTCCCCATAACAACAATCCTGTGAGGTAAATTGGGCTGAGACCGAGTGACCCCCATGGGGCCAGTCACTCTGTCTCAACCCAATTTACCTCACAGGATTGTTGTGGGGAAAATAGGAGGAGAAAGGTGTGGTGTGTGGAATATATTCGCTGCCTTAAGTTATTTATAAAAATAATAAAGGCGATATATAAATAAATAAAAATAAAATATTTTGCTTATTTTCCCCAAACCTGCTGTCAATTTTTTTTGGGGGGGAGGGGGGACACTGTTTATTTCTCTAGCAGGTGAGGGTATATGTCCAGGGGCAATTGCAAATAGGTATACAATTTTCTAAATTAAAATTAAATTTAAAATGAATTTTGTCTAGTGGTTAAAGTACCAGACTAGAAACCAAGAGGCAGTGAGTTCTAGTCCCACCTTAGCCATGAATGTCAGCGGGCTGATCTTGGGCCAGACCCTCTTTCTCAGCCCAAATCACCTCACAGTGTTGTTGTTGTGAGGGAAATAGGAGGAGGAAGACATATCTTTGCTGCCTTGAGTTATTTATAGAAATAATAAAGGTGGGATAAAAAATAAAATTTATGTCCCCCAAAACCCCCCAGAATCAGATCTGTTTTCATAGCGAGGCATGTAGTTTATTTTTGTGCCTAAAGAGTTTTAATTGTCTAGCAAAACAAAAAAGAATAGGACACTTAAGACCCAAAACACCTGTACTTTGGAACTGTTAATGACACACAATGAGCTCCGGAGATTTCCTGTTCCTAAGCTTATGGATGGTGGCCAGGGAGATTAAAAGTGTATCCTCAGAAAGCTGCATTTTCTGAGTCTTCACTTTTCTATCCAATACTCTGTTGTGTAAAACTGGAATGCAGCTGATCTTGTAGCCAAACGTGTGCACACATCTTCTGCCTTTACTTCAGGAGATTATGCTAATGTAAATTGTATTCTTTCCTCAACTTTTCCCTCACCACAACCTTGTAAGGTAGGATGAAAGTTAGGAACTGGCCCCAAAGCCCCCAGGATGCTTCTGGGCCTGAAGATAGAACATAAATCTCTTTCCTCCTAGTCCAGTACCTTAACCACTAAATCCACACTGGCATTCAAATCAGACCACGTTCCCTCGTGCACAATTTTCAAATTAATAGGGATCAACAAGGCAACGCTTTAATAATGGCAGCTTGGTGACCCATCCACCACCACAAAGTTAATTCCAAAAGGAAAGGGGTGCATCGTTGCCCTAGGTAAGAACGCTACAACCATTAGGGATGCTGACCACTCTGAGAAAGAAGACGTGACTCACATGACGATGAGGGCTGCATTGCGGGAGTGATCTTGTACAACCTCGTGAAGACGCATGTGCTGCTCAGACTAGACCTTGGAGAGGAGAGAAAAAAGAGGGTTTTAGTGGGTTTTTAGTTTCTTCCTTTTCCCTTCCCTTTAACTCTCAAAGCGCAGCTCGAATGGAAATGTCTAGCTGGCCTTGGTTGATCTGGGAAAAAAAGCGAGATGTAACATATGGAGGGGAGGCCACAAGGCGATCACAGGGAAGCGATTAAGGGGAAGAGGAACTAATCATCCTGGGGGGAAAAACATCTAGAAAATCACCAGCAGCTGATGCTCACTTAAGGGAACTTTTACTTCTGCCACTAGACTTGTTAATGCTCAGGATTATGCTGAGAAGTGACCTCAAAGGCAACTCTTTCAAAAAGGCAACTGAACTATTTTATTTTATTTTATTTTATTTTAAGAAGAAGGATAATGCTGAGGATTATGCTGAGAAGTGACCTCAAAGACAACTCTTTCAAAAAGGCAACTGAACTGTTTTATTTTATTTTATTTTATTTTAAGGAGGAGGAGGAGGAGGAGGAGGAGGAGGAGGAGGAAGAGAAGAAGAAGAAGAAGAAGAAGAAGAAGAAGAAGAAGAAGAAGAAGAAGAAGAAGAAGAAGAAGAAGAAGAAGAAGAAGAAGAAGAAGAACAACATGAACATTTTGTTTCTTATCGGTTTTGGCAGGACAGTGGGGGCAATGGAAGGATTAGTTCTGACAGGATGGGATGGGAAGTTGGAAGGATCTTATTTCTTTGCTCTCATTAGTCATTAGTGCTCTCCCTGACAGTTCTTGGGGCTACTTGGGGTTTTATCTGTGCCCTCAAGGTCACCTGCAAATGGAGGTGGAATTTTCTTGAAATTGTTGCAAGTGCTGTGCTGTAGACAGGAGACAGGTGGTGTGGTATCTTCATTCAAACATTCTCTTCACTTGTCTCTTTTTCCTCAAGAAATACAGACCCAAACATTCTCACCTTTTTCTTGTAGATTCTCAGGTCTTCACCGGTGACTTTCCACGGCATCTCCTTCTTCATGGCTTCTATGGTTTCAGCATCTTTTTGGCCTTCGTTGAGCCGAAATGGAGCTATAAGGTCCTCAAATTCTTTGCAACTGCCATGGGGAAAGGAAAGAAGAAAAGATGTTGTATGAAAAGAGAGGAAGAGAATAACAGAAATATGAAGGATAGAAACCTCACTGTTTATGGAACATGGGTTTTGGATAGCCAATGACAAGCGTCACACATCCCTCAAGAAATGATACAGGTAGTCCTTGGCTTAGGATCACAACTGAACCCAAAATTTCCACTGCTAAACTAAAACCTTGCTGTTAAGTGGGGTTTGCCCTATTTTGCGACTTTTCTTCCCATGGTTGTTAAATGAACCATGCAGTTGTTATGCACATGGTTGTGAAGTGAACGTTTGCTTCCCCATTGGTTTTGCTTGTCAGAGTCGCAAAAATTGATCACATGATCCAGGACGCTGCAACCATTCTAAATGCATGCCAGTTGCCAAGGGTCCAAATGTTGATCACATGACCCTGGGGACGCTGCAAAGGTCGTAAGTGAAAAACAGTCATAAGATACTTTTCCCAGTGCCATTGTAACTTTGAACGGTCACTGAACGAATGGTGGTAAATCAAGAATCAACTGTAATTGGCTTCAAACTCATGCCCAATTGCGCCCTTTTTGAAAGAAAAGAATTTTGAAGAAGTAAAAAAACATGGAAGGCATGCTTGCTTAGCTTACATGAATTAATTCTGCTATTCAATTCAGTAAGTATTCTGTACATCCTTAATCCAGTCAAATTTCTCATAAACTTACTAAGCCCAACATTCATTATCATATAATCAGGGGACTGGAGGGCAAAACATACAAAGAACAGTTGCTGGAATTGGATATGTCTAGTTTAATGAAGAGAAGGATTGGGATTGACATAATAGCAGTGTTCCAGTATCTCAGGGGCTACCACAAAGAAGAGGGAGTCAAGGTATTTTCCAAAGCACCTGAAGGTGGGACAAGAAGCAACGGATGGAAACTAATCAAGGAGAGAAGCAACCTAGAACTAAGGAGAAATTTCCTGACAGTTCGAACAATTAATCAGTGGAACAACCTGCCTCCAGAAACTGTGAAAGCTCCAACACTGGAAGTTTTTAAGAAGAGACTGGGCAAAATTTGTCTGAAATGGTATAAGGTTTTTTGCCTAAATAGGGGATTGGACTAGAAGACCTCCAAGGTCCCTTCCACCTCTGTTATTCTATTCTAATCTGAAAGCTGAGGGGTGGGAAGAAATAAGGCTTGGAATCGGGATGGTGGTGGTGGTCATGTGGATTTTCAACGGTTCCTCTAAGAAAGAGACCTTCAAATAATTTATCCCAGAAATCTTAAAGCCATGTTAAGTTCACGGAAAGAGCAACTGCTTCATCATTACCATTGGCTATGTTCTCACAAAACAACATTAACCTGTTTTCTGGCCTAGTTCCTTTTTTCCTGGTTAAGTCTCAGCCCCAAATTGCAGAATAGGCCACCATTGTAGGTTTCAAACATCTGTGCCTCTGAATACTATATAGGCCATTCAGTCGATCCAAGTTACTGCCCCATGTAGGAACCTAAAAAACATCTCTTGACAAAGGTCTCATTGGACATCACAATTGAAAGGATACCCATCAGCTTTCTGGATCACTGGCTCCACTATCAAATTGTTGTTACTGTTCAATCCCATTTTACTAAAATCCTCCCAGAAAGCATTATTCTATGTCCTTCCCTGGAGAACAACAAGTCTTGATCTTCTCCTATGTGACACTTTTTCAGGTACACTGGTATCTTGGTACTCATCGTTAATTGGCTCCAGAAGGTGTGATGAACACCAAAAACGATGTGTACCAAACAAATTTTTCCCATAAGGAATAATGTAGGGAGTCACAAGGCAGCAACACCAACAAGTTCTAACTTGTGTGTTGAGTATGATGAATACTGGATCAAAAAATTTGTGTCAAGATGTGTTGGGTACCAAATTTGGTAAGTTTCAAAGCAGTTGAATATCAAGGGACCACTGTGTTTGAAGATTGCTTTCATTCCCTCTCACTCTTCTCTTTTCAAGGCCATTTCTATCTCTCCTCAGAGATTTTCATTTCTAGTCTCCCAGCCAACTTTGTTGCCCTTCTCTAAATCTATTCTTGTTTCTCTCCATCGTTCTTTAAATGTAGAACTTGACTCAGTACTTGAGGAGCATCTTGTTAATGTCGAAGAGGGTGAAATGATTCTTTCCACTGAATTGGAAATGACTTCTATGTTTATTTACAAAAAAATTGAAAGATTCAGCATTATCCACAATGGTAGAAATGGTTGGTGAAGATGATGGGACCAAATAGACTTATTTGATCAGAGAAAAGACAATTTCTACATTTATTGCTGAATGGAAACCATTTATAGACTTTAGCTTGAAACAGGGAAAAAAACGAATGATTTATGGTTTGGAGGATTAGACAGTATTAATTATAGAAAGAAGAACCATGGATAAATTTATAATTGTACTTAAAGCTGCTGTAAAGAAGATCAGAAGTTATGCTTTTGCATATTTCTTTCTTCACTATTTTTCTTTTATTTTTTTAAATTTTTTTTTACACTTTTAGCTTTTTCTCATATTTCTTTCTTTTCTTTTTCTTTTACAGGTAGTCCTCGACTTAAACCATTCATTTAGTGACCATTCAGAATTACAACAGCATTGAAAAAGTGACTTATGACCATTTTCACATGACTGTTGCAGCATTCCCGTGGTCACGTGATCAAAACTCAGACGCTTGTCAACTGGTTCATATTTATGATGGGTCATGAGATCCCCTTTTGCTATCTTCTGACCAGGAAAGTCAACAGGGAAGCCAAATTCACTTAACAACCATGTTACTTACTTAACAACTGCAGTGTTACACTTGACAACTATGGCAACTGTCATAAAATGGGGCAAAACTCAACTGTCTCGCTTAGCAACAGCAAGTCTGGTCTCAGTTGTGGTCGTATCTGTATTTGTTTGAGACAAAGGAGCTGGGTTAGGAAACCAAGGGCTCAGGAACAATAACTGTGGACAAATTGCAGGGTACCTACCTGGTCTCCTCTGGTTTCCACATTATTTCAGGCAGCACCACAACCTCGCTGAAGCCCAGGCGGAATTTGTCCAACAGAAACTGGATCCTGTTGAACAGAAAGAGTAAGACGAGAAAAATCTATAATCTCCTGGTTATGTTGTTAACAGGCCAGATGCTTTACGTATCTGCTCAAATTAGACATTTTAAATGTTCTTTAGGGTTTTGAGGGTTTTTATTGTTTTAGAATGGTTTTAAGATTTTAATTGTCATACATACTTTTAAACTGTGACCTGCCCAGAGTTTTTTGCTGGGGTGAGCGGCTATAGAAATCAAATCAAATCAAATCAATAAAATACAGGCTCCTCTTCCTGGCGCATTCGTGACCGAAGGTGCCATAAACAAAGAGAATAGGAGAGGCCTTTCAAAGCAAAGTCAACACTTCACCGCAGACTCTGGGGACAATCTAAAGACAAAGTGTGAGTGCTATCTTTCGGGACAGCCTGTCTCCCATTTACAATCTCCTTGAGCAAACTCTGGTTAGCTGCCAAGGAAACATCGCCAGCCCCTTCCTGGAACTGTTTAGCTTTGGATTTTGATCTCCCCACCATCCCTGCCCTTTCTCCCTTACTCTTCTCTGTGCTCCTCCATGTTAGAGATCTGCCCACTGATGAAGACTCGGACTTTGCACTGGCTCCAGCGTTTCCGGCGGGTCAGAAGATAGGGGATGAGGAGGGTCAGCCCTGCAAAGCAAGGAGGGAGGGGGGAAAAAAGTCCAGAGACCAGCTGCAGAACATGATGGCACAACTACACTGCCAGAAATGACATCCTGTCTTACAAGCAGAGTCCTAGCTCTGCTGGGAAGACATCTTTCCCAGGGTTTCCTAACCAGCTGAAGTCCCAATTCAATACGGCAAACAGGTCCCATTGTCATCTGGTGTTAGCCTTCATGGATAAAGGTAAAGGTAAATGTTTCCCTGTCAATCATGTCCAACTCGAGAGCACAGTGCTCATCTCCTTTTCTTGGCCGAGGGGGCCAGGTGGTCCGAAGACAATTTCCACGGTCATGTGGACAGCATGGCAGTGCACCAAAGGCACATAGAACGCTGTTACCTTCCCACTGAAGTGGTACCTATTAATCTACTCGCATTTGCCTGCTTTCAAATGCTAGGTAGTCAGGAACTGGGGCAAGGAACGGGAACTCACCACGTGGCACAGAACTCGGGTGTTGAACCTGAGCTGTCGGCTTTCCAGCTGACAAGCTTAGTGTCATAACCACTGAGCCATTGTGCCCAGGCAGGAAATACAAATAGATAAGCTAATTCTGCTTTGTTGTAAGGCTGTGTTAATAAAATCTTGCAAGTCTGAAGGTACACACTTCCCACTATCACTTTTAACCGCACGATTAATTAGGGTGGGGTGCTTCTAAGTTTCTTCCTCTGACTATTAATCCCTTGGGAGCACCTCCATCTGTTGTCTAAGTGTTTCCTGCTTTATCTTACCCCCAAGGCCATTCACACATCCCACTATATTTGGAAATAACCATTCTGCATGGATGGAGAACTTGCCCATGAGAATCAATGAAGAGATGGAAAGAAAAGAATATTATGTCCCAAGTGAGCTCTCTCACAATTGCTGAGGATCGTGTAAAGTTTGGTGAATCAGACATATGGTTCACCATATATATGTGTATGTACATTCAATATAATATATAATAAGCATATTACATGCAATAATGATAAATAATAATAATTATTTATGTAGCTATGCCTTTATACACATACAGTACATACATATATATGTTTTCTGAGGTTTTCGCTGGTGTTTGTATGTAGGTCTTTGGTTATTCGGGTTTTCTCCGCATCAAATTGGAAATATCTTGGCGACGTTTCGACGAAGTCTCATTCGTCATCTTCAGGCTGGTGTTTTTGGCTTCGTGCTCCTAGAAGCACGAAGCCGAAAACACCAGCCTGAAGATGACGAATGAGACTTCATCGAAATGTCGCCAAGACACTTCCAATTTGACGCGGGAGAAAACCCGAATAACCAAAGACCTACATACATACATACATACATACATACATACATACATACACATACATACATACAATCACACTCTATATCTATATATCTCTGTCTTTCTGTCTCTCTCTCTCTCTCTCTCTCTGTCTCTCTCTCTCTCTCTCTCTCTCTCTTTATAATCTCTATATCTATAATCTCTATATCTCTCTATCTGCATGCACATGTAGGTGGGAGGATACAAACACATTTATATGCAATTACAAAGTATTTGTATGTGTGCAGATCTACACTCACAGAGATACAGGTAGTCCTCGACTAACGACTACAATTGAGCCCAACATTTATGTTGCTAACTGAAGCCTTTGTTAAGTAAGTTTTGCCACATCTGGCCACAGTTGTTAAGTGAGTCATTGCAGTTGTTAAGTTAGTAACATGGTTGTTAAGTGAATCTGGCTTCCCCATGGACTTTGCTTGTCAGAAGGTCACAAAAAGAGATCATGTGACCCCAGGACATTGCAGCCGTCATAAGTATGAGTCAGCTGCCAAAGCATCCGAATTTTGATCACATGACTATGGGGATGCTGCAATGGTTGTAAGTGTGAAAAGTGGTCATAAGTCACTTTTTTCAGTGCCGTTGTAACTTTGAATGGTCACTAAATGAACTGTTATAAGTTGAGGACTACCTGTAGAAACACAAGATAGACACATCTATATATTCATTCGTTCATCTGGAGAAGATCTGAGATAGTTGACTTTGCACCACCTTGATGGCACATTATCTATTATCTATGAAATAAAAAGCAGAGACATCACCCTGCCAACAAAAGTGCGTATAGTCAAGGCCATGGTTTTCCCAGTTGCAATGTATGGATGTGAAAGTTGGACCATAAGAAAGGCTGAGCGCCAAAGAATTGAGGCCTTTGAACTATTGTGCTGGAGAAGACTCCTGCGAGTCCCCTGGACTGCAAGGCGATCAAACCGGTCAGTCCTAGAGGAGATCAACCCCGACTGCTCTTTAGAAGGCCAGATCCTGAAGTTGAAACTCAAATACTTTGGCCACATAATGAGAAGGAAGGACTCACTGGAGAAGAGCCTAATGCTGGGAAAGATTGAGGGCAATAGAAGAACGGGACGACAGAGAATGAGATGGCTGGATGGAGTCACTGAAGCAGTAGGCGTGAACTTAAATGGACTCCAGAAGATGGTAGAGGACAGGAAGGCCTGGAGGAACATTGTCCATGGGGTCGCGATGGGTTGGACACAACTTCGCAATTAACAACAACAAATGAAATAATATATAGTTAAAAATTGCATGTGCTAGACATGTATCAGTGTTCATAATATATATACAATAAAAGGACAATGAATGAGTTGTAAAGAACCATGGGGAAAAAACACCCTGTCTCTATGGCTTTCCCATATGTGTCTGAGCTTTGCCCTATTCATAGACACGCTCACACGCTATAAATGTGTCCTTCCAGTTTTGCAGGTTAAAAAAAAAAAGTCACAATTTGAGACCATCAAAATGTCATCGTCCCAACTGTATTTCCAGGCTATTAGGGGGTTGGGGTTTTTTTTGGCCATAAACAACAACAATCAAAACAAGAATGATTATTTCCAGGCAAATTCACCTACCACCATCATCAAACAACCAATAGATGTCAATGTTTTTCTTCTTCTGCTTGCTCTGGAACACTGTCTCCATGCTGGCATCGGCGCCAACTTTAAACATGCCACCTATAGTGAAACATAAACATAACAACAACAACAATAATAATAATAACAACAACAAATTTATTGTCACTTTGAAAGTACACCAATCGGCATACATCAAAATGAAATTTCGTTGCGTACAGATCTCAAAGGGTCACCTCCTCCGATATACACTCCTTGTTCGTGGCCAGCTCAAGTTACAGATCTTCCATTTTAGTCTCTAGGGAGCAAACGATGGCAAACAGGACAGATGGAAACGGAGCTCCATGTGGATTAGCCCTCAAATTAGCTTGTATTCCTGCCCGACAACCTTGCTTCCTTTCCTTTTTCTGATCTTGTCTCTTCCACCTTTTCCTTAAAGAGACCTCACTCCTTTTCACCCCTGAAGAACGCTGCTGCTGCCACCACGCCACCAACTTCTCCAAAAGCCTCTCTCCCATCCTCTGGGCCTGCCGACAGCCTCATCCAGTTCCTTCACTCCATAAGCCACATAACTCACAATCTCCCACTTTCTAGCTTGGGTGTCTTAACCACAAGACCAAACTGGCTTTACGAACAGCTACGGAATATCATTCATCCAATTATCTCCAAACACCAAAGTTTTCCCGGCATTAAGTGATAGCTGGGCTTAGCATTAAAAGCACCAGGCTAGAAACCAGGAGACTGTGAGTTCTAGTTCTGTCTTAGGCAGGAAGGCCAGTTGGGTCACACTTAGCCCACAACATCAAACCTGGGCAATAAGCCGGTTAGTCAATTCTTGTTGCAACCAAAGGATCAACGCTTGGTTGAGCCAAACAACAACAACAAAAAGCAGATCCTGCACTTGCAGGAAAATATTAGAGAGATAAAAAAATTCCCATAGTACTTTCAAGCTTCCAGTCCTCATTTTTGAAGCTCTCTTGATATGAATTTGGAGCAGTCTGAAAATAGGCAGATCCTAACAGGACACATTTCTTATTTGAGACAAACTTACGTTTCTGTTTTTCCTTCCCCAAGGCAGCTTCTGGATCTTCAAAACCCAGGTTCACTGTCCCAGGAAACAGAGAAAAAGCCCATTAATGAAGGCTGCATTTATTTATTTATCAGATTTTTATACTGCCTGTATTACTTTATAAACCTCCTTCCTCTTCCTATTACTGGTTTATTTAAAAATAAATTAACAAATAACCTATATCAGTGGTTCTCAACCTTTTTAATGCCGTGACCCCCAACTGGTCATAAGTCGAGGACTACTCAACCGGTCATAAGTCAAGGACTACTCAACCGGTCGTAAGTCAAGGACTACTCAACTGGTGCAGCACCATTTGCAGAATGAGACTTTTGGCGGGCTCAGCAGGGCAAAGCCAATAGAATTAGACTCTATTCAAGAGAGTCTATTCTATTGGCTTTCAAAAGCCAAGAGAATAAAATGGAGTAGCACAGCTAAGGACAAGGGGAAAAAAATGGCAGACTGCATTGTTTGGCGACCCCCGTGAAATGGTCGTTCGACCCCAAATGGGGTCCTGACCCACAGGTTGAGAACCACTGACCTATATATATATATCCTGCCTTCTACCTAATTCAGTAATACAGGTAGGAAAGAGAAATTGAAATACAAGCTACAACAGTAAATGCTGGTTCAAAATGTCTAAGGCAGTCTTTGACTTATACCAGTTCATTTAGTGACCATTCAAAGTTACAATGGCACTGAAAAAAGGTGGCTTCTGACCGTTTTTTTCACACTTACAAACGTTCCAGCACCCCCAGGGTCACACGATCAAAATTGCTTGGCAACTGACTCATATTTATGACGGTTGCAGTGTCCCAGGGTCACATGATCCCCTTTTGTGAACTTCTGATAAGCAAAGCCATGGGGGAAGCCAGATTCACTTCATAATCATGTTACTACTGCAGTGATTCACTTAACATCTGTAGCAAGAAAGGTCGTAAAATGGGGCAAGGCTCACTTAAGAAATGTCTTGCTTAGCAACGGAAATTTTGGGCTCAACTGTGGTCATAACTCAAGGATTACCTATAGTTTTTTTTTTTTTTTAAGGAAACCTGTTCTCTTTTCCAGAATTAAAGCAAGACGGATTGTAGCTTCCAAATACATTTCTTGGATTCGCTCACCTTGGGCCTTGATCATCCGTGACATGTCCAGCCCATCCTTCATCCGAAGCAGGCAGACCCCAGTGCCGAGATCAAAGGAGTCACTGCAAGGGGGTGGGGTTGGAAGAGAAAATTCAAATAATGATCAACCAATTTTCATGCATTGCCCCTATCATCCCCTTGGTAGAATGTTCCTTTAAAGAAAAAACAACAGCTAAGAGAGTCTCTATCTGTCTGTCTGTCTGTCTGTCTGTCTGTTTATCTATCTATCTATCTATCTATCTATCTATCTATCTATCTATCTATCTATCTATCTATCTATCTAATCTCTCTCTCATCTATCTATCTATCTATCTGTCTATCTGTCTATCTATCTATCTATCTATCTATCTATCTATCTATCTATCTATCTATCTATCTATCTATCTATCTATCTATCTAATCTATCTATCTACCCAGCTATCTACCTACCTACCTATCTCTATCGTCTAACTGTTGTTGTTCAGTCGCTAAGTTGTGCCCGGCTCCTCATGGACCACAGCACGAAAGGCCCCCTTGTCTCCTGGAGTTTGCCCAAATATTTATTTGTATCCCGCCTTACAAATAACTCAAGGCTATGAACCTATCCAACATACTTTTTTCTTCCTCCAATTTTCCCCACACAGCAACAGCTTCGTGAGGTGGGTTTTGCTAAGACTGCTAGGACTGGCCCAAAGTCACCTAGCTAGCTTTTCATGGCTAAGGCAGGACCTGAACTCACCACCTCCCACTTTCTAGTCTGGTGCCTTAACCCCTGTTCGTAAACTGACTTTACGAACAGTTACAGAATATCCTTCATCCAAGTCTCTCCAAACTCCAAAGTTTTCCTGGCATTAAGTGATACTCAGGCTTACCAAACTCAAAACAACAACAACAACAAAAAAAACAAGAACAATATATTTATGGCTTTCACTGATTTTCCTCTGGAACTGATTTAAACTCTGGCAGTTTTACCAGCCAAAAGAATATATAAAGTTTAAAGAGCAAAGGTTCTTCTACAAAGTCTCTGTCTTAGGGGAGATCCAAACCTATCCTTTCGTAAACTTCCAGCACCTATGTCCATCCCGTTTTCTCCACTCCTAACCCCACCCCTTTTTCATTTATTGAGAACGTGATATCCTTACTGTATTATGCCCACATAATTCTCCAGGTTTTGGGGAGAGTCGGTCTGCCAATCGCTCTTATAACCAAGAACAACCGTGTTAGGTTTTAGGCGTCCTAAACCTGAGACCTGCAGGAAGAAAGTGTGTTTAGTTTCTTATGAAATGGGAAAGAATGCTATCCACATTTTGTTAGCACATTACATATTGTGCTAAACATGTGATTCATTTTAATCCAGTCTGTTGAACAATCCCGGTGGCTTAGTTTACATACATTGACCATAAACTAATATCTGGAAATCATAATGGTTAGGCTCATCCAACTTACTCAGCCTGAAGATAGGTAGTGTCAGAATTGCAGTCCAGGGGTATAATTGTCTTGCTAATTAGAGATCACTATTTCAAAAATATCTTGACAACCAAGTCTGTCTGCCTATCAATCCATCCATCCATCCATCCATCCATCCATTCGTAAACTCTCAGCACCTATGTCCATCCCCTGTTTTCTCCACTCCTAACACCACCCCTTTTTCATTTATTCTTCTTGAGAACATGCTATCCTTACTGTATTGTGCCCACATAATTCTCCAGGTTTTGGGGAGAGTCGGTCTTAGATGGACTTAGAACTTGAGCAACAAATTTACTTTAAACTTGTTCTTAATGTCAAAACCTTCAGTGATGAGGCTATATAAATAATAATAAATAAAATAAATAAAGATTATTTAGAGTAGAGGTCTCCAACCTTTCTGGATTGGTGGACTGGAGAGAAAGGGCAGGGAAAGCATTTTATACATGTGCACAGACACACACAAACGGGGCCGTGAGCATGCACGACACAAATGGGGCAGTGTTAATACCCGCATGACACTTGCTAGCGCCGCCCTGTTTTTGCTGTGCGATGCCCTGTTTTTGCTGCACAGCACACCCCATTTGCATAGCGGTGGTGGCGCGAGTAGGGGTGAGTGTGCACTCACACATGTGCGCACTGGCCAGCCTGTTCTGCAGCTCAATGGCCAGCAGGCCATGGCCAGTAGTGGGCTGTGGTCCACAGGTTGGGGACCCCTGATTTAGAGAACTATAGGTAGTTCTCAAACTATTCGTTTAGAGCAGTGGTTCTCAACCTTTTTAATGCCGCGACCCCCAACTGCTCGTAAGTCGAGGACTACTCAACCGGTCGTAAGTCGAGGACTACTCAACTGGTGCAGCACCGTTTGCAGAATGGGACTTTTGGCGGGCTCAGCAGGGCAGAGACAGCCTGGACAATTCCTATTGGCTTTTGAAAGCCAATAGAATTAGACTCTATTCAAGAGAGTCTATTCTATTGGCTTTCAAAAGCCAATAGAATAAAAGGGAGTAGCACAGCTAAGGAAAAGGGGGAAAAAATGGCGGACTGCGTTGTTTGGCGACCCCCATGAAATGGTCGTTCGACCCCAAATGGGGTCCTGACCCACAGGTTGAGAACCACTGGTTTAGAGACCATTCGCAGTTACAAAAGCACGGAAAAAGTGACTCAACCAATTTTCACACTTATGACCGTTGCAACATCTCCATGGTCACGTGATCAAAATTCAGGTGCTTGGCAACTGGTTCATATTGATGACGGTTGAAGTGTCCCGGGGTCATGGGATTGCTTTTATTATTATATTATTGTTTTTATCACCGTAATGTGTTTGGAATCAGGCATGTTATAGAAATTATAAAGCGTACGCCCACTTTTTAATGTTGGTTCTCTACCACTAAGCTACAACTCCTTTCCAAAGACACACAGAAGACTTTGTCCTCGTCATCTTGGATAAGAACCCTGGATGGGATCTCCAGGTAACTGAGGGAGATTTCCAAGCAGTTGTTAAAGCTTTGAGGTGAGGATGAACAAAAACAGCTGATACATCCAGAACATCCAGAACTACAAAGAAGCTTAGAATCAATGCTATCTTCTTTGGCGTCCTTGGTGCTCTCTGAGTTTGGTGTTTTTCTTGCAGACGTTTCATTATCCAGCTAGGTAACATCATCAGTGCATCACCTAGTTGGGTCATGAAATGTCTGCAAGAAAACTCCCAAGCTCAGAGAGTACCAAGGACCGCACAGTTCAACCCTGTACAAATATTCTCTCTTGTAGCTATTGTCTTCATTTGGGACAATACTGGGACCAAAAGTGCATATCATTTTTTCAGCTTCAACCCATCTCTCTGTCAGGGTCCCTAATTTTTGCTCCTTTCTCCGACAATGAATGCAAAGGCATTACACAAGGCCTTCACTCCCAAAACTTTGCAAATGTGATACCTGCATAAAGCTTCTAGCTCCGGAACGTAAGTCTCCAATGGTGATGTAGTTGTAGAACGCACGGATTTTCCGCTTGCCGAGCCATTGGAGTTGCTCATCATAATCCTCAAAGCAGGATGAATCCTGTAGCTGATGGGACGAAACAAGAAGGTTTGGACTTAAAAGGGACAGCAGCCCTCCCCATCTCTTTATTCCTGCCCCACAGAGTGGAACGGGACAACTCGCTGCAGCCAACTTGCCAGGGCCATCTTGGCCGCAGGATAACTCCATACTGGATAATTCAACGTGATAAATCAGGGGTCTTCAAACTTGGCCCTTTCATGACTTGTGGACTTCAACTCCCAAAATTCCTCAGCCAGCGTCCCTGGCTGAGGAATTCTGGGAGTTGAAGTCCACAAGTCATAAAAGGGCCACATTTGAAGGCCCCTGTGATAAATGTTATCCACTATTATTTTTTTTTGACAGTATTGCCATTTTTTGTGCAAGTGGACAAACATGAAAATAATGCAGAAGAAGCAGTGGCAGATAACATTTATTGTGTTTGACTTATCCCACATGGAATTTGTCATGTGGCGAGTTGTCCTGCAGCAAGTTGGCCCCGACAAGTTGGCCTCAACAAATTGTCCTTAGACCCCCAAAGAACTGACCCCTATAAGGGGCACTAACCTCAGCCACATTTCCGCATATCATGAGGCTGATGTTTTTGGTGAAGGCTCCAACAAAATCCACCAGGGCTGGTCGGAAGCTGGGAGGACCTGACAGAACCAAACACTGAGGCCTGCAGAAGGAAAAGACAGCAACCACAAGATGGTTAGTAAATGTGTATCACACCAAAAGACGTGTTCTCTGGTTGCCTAGAAGATCTGCATGAAGCAACGCCAGAGGTGATCATCTGAAGAGCTAAATTGGACATCCAGCCCCCCATGGTATGGTATGGACTGCCATACCCCCATAGAAGTATTACTTATAATTACATGCACTGTGTATATATGTTTACTTCTCTTCTGTCATGTTCTCATCATACGCTAAATCAGAGGTACCTAACCTTTTGGGCACCAGGGACCGGTTCTGTGGAGAGAGGTTTTTCCACGAACCAGAGTGTGTGTGGTTTTGGGTGCGGCCTGCATGGATGGGGCTTTGCTTGTTTGTGTGGCTCGGTTGCTGGCATGCCCTGGCCCAGTACTGGTCCATGGACCGGGGGTTGGGGACCCCTGTGCTAAATGATAATAAATAACCACGATGAACTGGGCAGCAGGGATGGACAAGCTGTCAAGATTGAAAAATTGGCAGAAATCTCTCCACTTCTATGGAAGCTTGCTGAGAGTTGGCAGCATGGAAACTTTCAAGGACATTCTAGCAGGTGTGAAGATGATAGCAGACGGGTCGCATAACAAAGAGAACATGTTTGCATGAGTTATGTGGACATCTAGGGTGTTTAGCTGGGAAAGTCATTGTTACATGCTACAATCTGCTGCCTTGTGATTTTAGAGTTAGTTTTAACTTGCCTTTACCAGGCCATGTATTCAATAAACAGTAAGCTTTTCAGAAATGAAAATAATGCTGGACTTTTATTTGGATACTCGCGCTGGAAGTTGACGCAAGCTCCCTTCAATTCAGTTCAGCTGAAAATGTGCTTCATGTGCTTGGTGCATGTGCTTGGTGCATGATCCCCAACTCACAGGCAATGGACTGGCACCTGGGCGCAGCATACTAGAAACGGGGCCGTGCAAACAAGCAAAGCCCCATCCGTGGGATGCAGGCAGCATGCGAAACCACGCCCCCTCCGGTTCATGGAAATACCCTCTCTCCATGGAACTGGTCCTTGGTGCCCAAAAGGTTGGGAGACTGCTGTATTAGGTTACTGTCTCTAGGGATATAATTCAATTTGGCAGCTAACATTGCGGGAGCAACTGGTTCAACTAGGACTTCCCTTCAAACACCGTATGTTATTTCAATTAATTACTGTTCCATAAATTACACATCCTGGAAAAAGACTATTATATAATTTCATAGGTTCACCAGCTAAAGGGGTATTCAGAGATGTTTTAGCCTGCAAGGCAGGCAAACAGCAAGAATCGTGTCTGCGGTTCTACAAGCGCAGAGAGCAATTTAAGCTACAGAGATGGAGACACTGGTTTGAAAGAATGGGTTGTCGGAGTTAAAATACAGCCCAGAAATTATAAGGAGTACACTTTTGTATATAGGTAGCCCTTACGACTTACAACCATTTGTTTAGTGATCGTTCTAAGTTACAACAGGACTGAAAAAAGTGACTTATGGCTATTTCTTTCTACACTTATGATCACTGCAGCATCCTCATAGTCATGTGATCAAAATTCAGACCCTTGGCTCATATTTATGACTGTTACAGTGTCCCAGGGTCATGTGATCACCATTTGCAACTTTCTGACAAGCAAAGTCAATGGAGAAGCCAGATTGACTTAACAACTGAGTTACTAACTGAACAACAAGGGCGTACAATGGGCCAATACTCATTTAACAACTATCTTGCTGAGCAACAGAAATTTGGGGCTCAATCAAAGTCCTAATTTGAGGACTACCTATACGGAATGTTGAGATGCACACTTCAACCCCAGTGTTACACCTGACAGATCAGTAGGAGAAAATATGAAGGAAAATATTAATTCTGAAGTCATCAATGACAATGCAGAACTGCTATTTGGAGATAAATGTTCCCCAGCAGCCATCCAAACCCTGAAAACATTACCCAGGTTCACAGATCACCAAATGGTTAGTTCACACATTGCAGTGAGCCATCAGCTAATTGGCTTGCCTTAGGCTTAGCCTATTGTGGAAAACCCAGCACAGATTGCCCTACGCTATGGGCTGTTTCGCCATAAGTATGGAATAAACCACAACTGTTCTGATTCATGCAATACTGTTGGACAGGAGTCCCCAGTCCCTGGTCCATGGACTAGTACTGGGGCTGCAACTGGTTCGCACAAACAAGCAAAGCCCTATCTGCAAGATGCAGGCAGCACACAAAACCACGCCCCCTCCGGTCCACGGAAAAACCTATCTCCACAGAACCAGTCCCTGGTGCCCAAAAGGTTGGGGACCTTTGCTGTTGGTTCCATACGATATGAGTCAAACAGGGCTGATAATGGCTTACTACTGCAGCCAACCAGTTAAAGATGCTGAAAAGGAACCCAGGAATGCGCTCAACTTTCATTTGCATGAAGGAGCTGGAATTGAAGACCATAATCTCAATCATATTTCCAGCCCTTACTCCATTCATGGGAGGACCCTGAGAGCTGAGGACATTTCTCCTTCACTTGACCACTCACCGGAAATTCTTAACATGATCCTCCACATTGGTCAGGTTCATGGCATTGGAGAGAGCCATGTTGTAGGTCCCAGCTTGCACGGAGGAGCCCCAGTTCACCTCTGTGAGTAACAAGGAGGGAAGGTGAGTTGGGAAGAGAAAAAATAAGATCTTTGTTCAGTCATTCCCTACTTTCTCTCTATCCCAGTGGTTCTCAACCTGTGGGTCGGGACCCCATTTGGGGTCGAACGACCATTTCATGGGGGTCGCCAAACAAGGCTGTCCGCCATTTTTCCCCCTTTTCTTTGGCCATGCCCCTGGCACCCGGTGATATATAAGTGGTTGGGGGTCATCACAACATGGGGAACTGTATTATGGGGTCACAGCATTAGAAAGGTTGAGAACCACTGCTCTATCCAATGGTTGCCAAAAACTCAAAGAAGAAACAGAAATAGGATCCTTGGTCTGCTACAAGCTGTTAGACCAGGGGTAAGCAACCTCCACGAGTCATAAAAGAGCCGAGGTTGCCTGCCCCTGTCTTAGACCCTTTCCTGTTAAATGTGGGGCTGAACAGGATCACTCTCAAACCATTTACAGGTAGTCCTCGGCTTATGACCACAACTGAGCCCAAACTTTCTGTAGTTAAGTGAGACAGTAGTGAAGTGAATTTTGCCTCATTTTGTGACCTTTTTTGCCCCAGTGGTTAAGTGAATATCTGCAGTTGTTAAGTTAGTAACATAGCTGTTAAGTGAATTGTTTGTCAGAAGGTCGCAAAAGGCGATCCCATGACCCCGGGTCACTGTAACCATCGTAAAAAATGAGTTAGTTGCCAAATGTCTGAATTTGAATCACATGACCATGGGGGCGCTGTAATGGTCTTTTAAGAGTGAAAATCCCTTTTTTCAGTGCTGTTGTAACTTCAAACGGTTACTAAGTGAAACATTGTAAGTCAAGGACTATCTGTACAAGAGGTAGAAACTCTTTTAAGCAGGATATTTATGGATATCCCCTCTGTTGGATACTTCACCTCTGCTATCGCTTTGTCATGGGATCTTTTAACTATACCCAATTTGGTGGGCTTAAGACACAAAAAAACAAACAAATAACCCGGGTCCTGGGGCAGTACACACAAGTACTCACATACTCAAATACTATTATTCACTACTCATTCTTCTCCAAAAGGACTCTATTTGGAATGCTATCATTCCACGCATTTTGGTACCAGTTTGGGGGATAAGGGGCACTAGTGACAGATGTAACAATTTCACATCTCTTTGTGCTAGACTAGAGGTGATGAACATTGCATCGCCCTGACTCTATTAGAAATGATGTGCGTATCTTGGTATCAGGTTGGGGATGGTGGGCATTTCAATTATCCAACTCTGGAGAACATCAAGTGGGGTGGCGGTGCCCATCTTAGGAACTTCAATATTCAAGGTGTTCTCACCTGGTTTCTTGTAGGTAACATACGCCAAGCTCACAATGATGACCCCAACGACAATCAGGGCTGCCCACCAAGTCAGCAGGAACATGATGACCACGGAGACAATGGATCCAAAGAGTGCAGTCCATTTGTTGAAGTAGCGGAAGGAAGGCCTCCAGCCTAGAAGGGGCGAAAGAGAGACGGGAATGTCATTTATCCTCTCCAGAGCCCTCCCACCATTTTAATCTAAAGCAGGCATGTCAAACTGCCAGCCCATGGACCAGATGCGTCACGCTGAAACTGCGCCCACCACATTGCCGGCAATGGGAAAAAAAGTCACGATACATCGTGCTACGTCATGTGACATCCTGAGTTTGACATGCCTGATCTAAAGTTTTATCTGTGCAAAAGATTTAATGTTTTTAATGTTGACTATGCAAGACCAGAAACTTACAAGTCAGCACCCTGAAGATAGCTACTAGATGGTCATGTGCAATAGAAGTATATATTAGTCATAATTTTACTATTATACTGTATTATAATAGTATATTATATATACTATTGGTGATATATTATATATCAACACGTAGCCTATTATACACTGCATACATGACTATATATATATGTGCAAATACACAATATATAGCACATTACAACATGCAATGTAAATGTAATTTTTTTCAGGTTTCTCTACTACTAACTTATATACAACATACAGATGTTGCGGTATGTCATCTCAGAAGCAGATCAAATAAAGAAACAATGAATGGGAGAGAGAGAGAGAGAGAGAGAGAGAGAGAGAGAGAGAGAGAGAGAGAGAGAGAGAGAAACAGAAAGACAGAGAGAGAGAGAAAGAGAGATTTTTCACTGTCCAGAATGCAACCCATAAATTAAGAGGATTTCTGAACAGAAAGCCAAAACAGTACATAGGATTTATTCAAAGTTGCTAACCTGTTTTTCCACACTACCTTCTGAATTCATGCACTCTTGTGACAAAAATGGTTTTATCTCCTTGGCCCTGGTTCACCTACCCAATCAATCAAAATAGAGCTGGAAGGAATCTTGGAGGTCTTATAGTCCAGCCCCCTGCTCAAGCATGAGACCCTATACCATTTCAGATAGGTGGTTGTCCAGTCTCTTCTTAAAAACCTCCAGTAATGAAGCACCCACAACTTCTGAAGGCAAGCTCTTCCACTGATTAATTGTCCTTACTGTTAGCAAGTTTCTCCTTAATTCCAGGTTGCTTCTCTCCTTGATTAGTTTCCATCCATTGTTTCTTATCTGCCTTCTGGTGCTTTGGAAAATAGGTTGACCCCCCCCTTTTTTGTGGAAACCTTTCAAATATTGGAATACTGCTACCATGTCCCCACTAGTTCTTCTTTTCTCTAGACTGGCCATGCCCAAATCCTGCAACCATTCTCCATAGGTTTTTAACCATATGAAGGCCTTTAATCATCTCAGTTGCCCTTCTCTTCACTTTTTCCAGATTCTCAAAGTACCCAGCCCGTCTTACCTGGGGAGTTGGTGATGGTGGCATGGAAGCAGCTGAAGTTGATCAGGGCGTAAGAGCAGAGAAAAAAGTTGGAGATGATGGGGGCGATGGTGTTCAGTTCAGCTGCAAAGAGAAAGGGAGGTGAGGAAAACTAAGAAGGCCATTGCAGAACTCAGCAAGGCTTCTCATGTGCCAGGCCCAGGCAGTCCTTGACTTATGATCGCAATTGAGCCCAAAATCTTTGTTGCTAAGCAAGGCAGTTAAGTGAGTTTCGCCTCATTTTACGATCTTTTTTTGCCACAGTTCTTAAGCAAATCGCTACAGTTGAATCACGCCGTCGTTAAGCGAGTCTGGCTCCCCCCACTGACTTTTCTTGTCGGAAGCCAGTTGGGAAGGTTACACGTGGTGATCACGTGACCCCCCAGGACACTGCAACTGTCATAAATATATGCCGGTTGCCAGGTGGCCAAATTTTGATCATGTTGTATGCTGCAACCGTTGTGTAAAAATGGTTCTGAGTCGCTTTTTACAGTGCTGTTGTAACTTGAAATGGTCACTAAAGGAATGGTTGTAAGCCGAGAACTCCCTGTGACTAATCATACATCCTGGCAATGGGATTCCTTTTTAACAATTTTAACTGACCTCTCAGCTGAATTCACATCACACGCTAGACCTGAACGAGTTACGAAAACCCCATTGTTGTGTTCCCCAGATCTGCTGGCCTCAGGCAAATCAGTTTAACAAAATAAGAGTTGGAAGGGACCTTGGAGGTCTTGTAGTCCAACCCCCTGCTCAGGCAGGAAATCCTAAAAATCTCCAGTGATGGAGCACCACAAGTTCTGGAGGCAAGTCGTTCCACTGATTAATTGCTCTCAAGGTCGGGAAATTTCTCCTTGGTTGGTTCCCTCCTTGATTAGTTTCCATCCATTGCTTCTTGTTGTGACTTCAGCTGCTTTGGAGAATAGGCTGATCCCCTCTTAAAGGAAATCTTGTTGAAAAGAAGGGTTCCTATAACGCCCAGATCCAGAAAGCACATAATCCATTTAATATAGTGAACGGCAGTGCTTTTTTTGTAAGAAAAAGGGTGCCAGAGCTCATATCTTGTTAATCTTTTATTTACCTTTCTCACATAGTCAATCACTGTACAGACACCCACACACTTCAGTTGTGTAATGAAACATAACAGTCACCGCCTGTAGTAAACACTCAGCGTGTGATCACATGACCAATCACAAGCCAAGCAGTGCCACAAGCTGAGCAGCCGGATGAGTACGCATGCACTGGACTCAACACACAAGCAGCCCACATGCCCTGTTTTAATGATTTTGCCACCGACCTGCTACACTTGACAGGGTGATTGAAGTCCACGTTCAACAAACATCAAATTTTCAAAAGTTACTTTTAACTTTTGGACCAAACATCAAATTTTCAAAAGTTACTTTTAAAACTTGGAAAATCGATCAAAAAAAGGTAAAGCACTGGTTAACGGGTTGTGTGAATCGTGGTGGCGCAGTGGTTAGAATGCAGTACTGCAGGCTAACTCCAAGAGTTTGATTCTGAATGGCTCAACGTTGACTCAGCCTTCCATCCTTCCAAGGTCAGTAAGATGAGGACCCAGATGGTTAGGAGCCATATGCTGACTCTGTAAACTGTTTAGAGAGGGCTGTAAAGCCCTGTGAAGCGGTATATAAGTCTAAGTGTTATTGCTATTTGTTCATTACAACTGGCTCCTCAATCCATGGTCAAATTCATCTTTTACTTCAAAGCATCTCCAACCTGTTTATCTCACTTCACCCTTGACTTCAGTTCCTTGGCCTTTCATTCACATTTGGGGATAGAGAAATTAAGATGACCAATTTATAAGCAGCCTCACTTACCTATGAGGATGAAGGCAATGGCCAGGATAAAGGTCAGAGCATAAGCCCTCAGCGGCTCCTTATTCTTTCCATAACCCTTGGCGAAAAAGCCGATCAGGGGATACAAGTTGTCTTGACAGAGGCACTGGAAGGAAGAGGGACATAAGCTGGAAGCAGGAGTCTCAAAACCCATTGGGGACAATCAAGGCTATTAGTCAGAGGGATGTTTAAAGGCTTCTTGCTACAGCCAGATGTTGGGCAGGTTGGACCAAGTAATATTTAATTTGGCATTGGTCCCATCTTAATTCATATGAACACGGGACCCAATTCACAGTTCCCAAGAATTTACCTGTGATAACATCTGTGTCCATGGAAATTCTCAAATCAGGTCATGGTTGTCGCAAAGGTACTTTTCAAAAACAACTGGGCTTTTTTCTTGTTGTTGTTTTTGCCCTTGAAAATGTTTCACTTCTCATCCAAGAAGCTTCTTCAGTTCTGGCTAAAGGCTGGGGAAAAGATAGCTGCAAAGAATATAAATCCTTCTATTCCCCACCATTCAGTCAGAACTGAAGAAGCTTCTTGGATGAGAAGCGAAACGTTTTCGAGGGGGGGAAGAAACAGGAAAGTCCAGTTGTGAAAAGCACCTTTGGGACATCTCTGTCTACTTCTCTCTGATAAACATCCCCAAAGTGATGAACAACAAAGTACCATATTTTTCTGTCTATAAGATGCACCCGTGTATAAGATGCTCTCCGCGCCAATCAGCTGTTCGGCACAGCGCTGAACAGGTGAGCCGGCAAATCCGCAAGTTCAGCCAGCAGAAGATCTTGCACCCTCCTCCCTCCCGTTAGTGGCAAGCCCACAGGGGCTTGACCCCTGCACCAGGCAGCATGGCAACCCACACAGGCAAGCCCTGGGCTGTGGAGGTTCCCATTATTTTTCTGTGTATAAGACGCACCTGATTTTTGAAGAGAGTGTTTGCAGAAAAAAAATAGCATCTTATACATGGAAAAACACAGTAACTTACACAACTGTTACTGCTTTTTAATTCTAAACAGCCTCTATTCTCCCTCACCTACCAGCTTTAAAACTGTAAAAATAATGTTCAAACTCAGCACATTCAGAAAGAAATCCCCCCACTTGTCAAAGTTCAGCCTGACCGGGTGAGCAAGAACTTGGTTCCTTTCTAAAGTTAAAAGCTAACCAATGAAATTGACCTGGTTCTAAATTTGGGGAGAGAGAAAATCAAACTCCATCCACGTAAGGAACTTAATGGAGTTTGCTGCAAAGAGAGGTAAAAAGTCATCTTCACAGAGGGCTCTCTGCAACCCTAAGCTTCTCCAGATGTGTTGGAACAACCAGAATTCATAGCCAACATCAATTTGAAGGGTATTCTTGGGGAAACTCCAACTTGGTATCCATATTTCATAGAATCATTGGGCTGGAAGCGATCTTGGAGGTCTTCTAGTCCAAATCCCTGCTCAAGGTAGGAGCCTTATACCATCCCAGTCAAATGGTTACCCAGTCTATTTCTGAAAGCCTCCAGTAACGAGCACCCATAACTCTGGGGGCAAGGTGCTCCATTGATCGCATCGCACATGTCACAAGCACTGAGGGGTTTCCGGGCTGAAAGGATTAGCTGGTGACATCACCATTGCCCTGGGGACCCCCCCCAGTTGGGGGCTCCTTTCATGTCCCTGGCAGGAACCAGCGTGAAGGATGAAAGCTCACCCCACCCCGTGGCAGCACTCAGGTCCTGAACATGGGCTTGCTGACCTCCAACCCAGTGTCCTAACCATGTGACCCACTGTGCTACTTATTCCATTGATTACTTGATGCTGTTTCTGTCCCTCTGCCCCATAATTTCCCCCCAATTTACCTGGAAGACCTTGGGGGCTGACACAAGGCAAGCCAAAGCAGAGGAGAGAGTAGCAGCAAAGATTCCTGCTGTGATCAGAGGGCTGAATGCTGACACCATACTCATTGTCTGGAAAAGAAGGGTGGGGTGGAATTAAAGCTTCAAGTGACACATCCCAAATCTCTGTTTTACTCCCAAAGATCAGGAGGTGCATCCAGGAGACCTACCTGGTAGTCATTGGCAAGCCCGTATGGGCAGGTCTGTGTCACACTACATTCGGTGAAGTTCCAGCCGTACTCACAGCCCAGGCCGACACAATCTCCACCAGTGAAGTTGGAAACCAAAGTGTCATTTAAAACTCCAGAGGCATCACGGATGACGCAAGCTCCTGTAGAAGATGAAGAAAGAGGTCTCATAGGACTGGATGCCTGCCATAGACATTGGGAGCCTCTGGTGCCAAAATGGAATCTTAGTTACCTATGGTGGCAGAAATGGCCAAATAACTGATGGTGGTCAGGAAGATGGCCATTAGTGTTCCTTGGGGGATGGCCACTGCGGGGTCCTGCAAAAGAAAGATCGTGGTGAGCAAAAACAGTCAAGAAGTTTGGTGCTTCCCATTTTAGGAGAGAAGACCTAGGAGGAAGCAAGGGTCCTCATATATGCATTCAGCTAAGGTCATGAATAATATGTTTTTTCACTTCCTAGAACTGCCTCCATCTAACAGTCTCTGACGAGAAGCAAGGCTTCCATCCCTGCACTCTCTTTCTAGCACCATCTTCTTGGCAGCTGGATGAAGCCACCAGAAGATCTCTCTCAGTTCAGCTGGGATGAAGAACAGTTTGGTTTTTCCTCCTATAGCGGCCCCACCTAACATCATTTGAAGGAAGAGAAGCCATAATCAATGATCTGGAAGCCAATTAGCTGCTCTCCTTATGGGCACCATCCGCTGCTCCAACTGAGAGGACTCAACCTTCAGCTCAAATGGGACCAGGGACAATGTAGTTCTGTTCCTGGAACTGCCTCTGCTATATCCAAGGGAGATGGGATGTTTCACCAGCACTGAATGTACTTTGGGGCAAGTGCCAGGGACCAGAAGATATGCAGAGCATTGCCCCAACCTACAAAGGAATTGTTGCTTGCAACAGTTGTTGCAATATTACTGCAACCAGCCATATGTGCTGGAATTCATTGGCACAGATCTCTTGCTTACTGTGATGTGTATATTAAATTCAGTGATGCCCGACATCATCTGTTGCATAATTAGAGATCAGCGTGGTTACTATGGACCTTACTAAGCTAGATATGGTATCTCTACTTGCTTGCTCCTCTTTCCCAGTCTGTAAGGCCTTTTCACCCATTTACTATTAGGCTGAAAGCCCTGGTGCCCAGGTGTGTCCATTCTATGCTTATCTGATCCAGGTAAAGTAATTTCACAGGCAACAGAAATTATTTTGCAAGGAGCAAATAGTTCAAATAACTGCTGTATTCTCCTTCTATGAATCACAGCAGAAATAACCTATACATAAGTTACTCCATGTGGAAGATATACTTTGAAGTCCTTGATGCTTTCTGAGCTTGGTTATTGGCTTGCAGACATTACATTGCCCAACTAGGTAATATGATCTGTGCTGATAGTATACCATTGCTTACGTTACCTAGTTGGGTAATGAAATGTCTGCAAGCCAACAACCAAGCTCAGAGAACAACACCAAGGACTCCACAGTTCAACCCTGAGCTACAGATATTCTCTTCTGTAAGATATTCTTTGACTTAGTTCCATTCCAAATCTTACTTTGTGAATTGATCTTATTGTTAAACCAGGGTGTTTCTTGAAAAGTTGAATTACAGCTGCACAAACCCCAGGTAGAATGGTGAAGTATCTTCCAATTTTTTCCCCCTTGTGTGCTCCCTCATCTGATGTGATCCAGGTAAGCAATAAAGAAAAGGGCCTTCTCTGTGTTGTTCCCCCCAGTTTGGCAGCTCCTTCCCAAAGGAGGGCCACTTGTCCTTGGTCGTCTTCTCTGAGTATATCTTGAAGCAAGATTCTTGGTCCTGGACCTTTGAAGATCTTGAGCCAAGGATCTTGGTCTTGACCTTCTTTTCTGAGCTTCTAAGAGATGGTGGTTTGGGATTGGTCTAAAAATTGGTGTTTTTCACACCTGGCAACTTTTAAGATGTGTGGACTTCACCTCTCATGCTGGCTATGGAATTCTGGGAGGTGAAGTCCACACATTTTTAAGGTTACCTATAGTCTGAAAAACACTGGTCTAAATTATCTTTCTGAAGAAAAGGGGTAATCTTTTAAGCCTGTACCCTCTGATTGTGAGGAGATTTAGTGGGATTTCTCTGTCTTCTGTGGAATGTGGCTTGGCCAGATCTTGCTCACACATGTCTAAAGAGCAATCTGAATGGAAAATTACTCCCTCCTTTATCCAACTATGAGATCACCCTTCCTTAATTGATATCATATAGGTATGCTAGGTCTGTGGTTCCCAGAAATCAATTTTAAAGGCACCAGGATGCCAAAGGCTGCTTTAGGGAAGTGTGTGTGTGTTTGTGTGTGTGTTTGTGTGTGTGTTTGTGTGTGTGTGTGTGTTAACTCACTGCAGAGGACCCTGAAAAAGGGAAACATACAAGTACACAGAATATCCTATTTGTTTCCTTAATAAGTCACAAGCTTTGGTTGAAACGATATTGCTCTAAACCCTCATTCCTCATCCTGAACTAAAGGTGAAATGCAAATGTTTGCCTCTGAGTCAGTCTTGATTTTTGGTGATACATCGACAAGTCCAGTGCAACAGTTTTTTGGAAAGTGGTTTACCTTCTTCCTAGGGCTGAAAGAGAGCGACTGGTTCAAAGTTCAAAGTTCCCCATCTGGCTTTGTCCCTAAGGCAGATCTAGAACTAATCTCCAGCTTCCCATCCTACATCTCAGGCTTGCTTACGAAAAAGTACTGCTGGTAGGAAGAGAGGTAGAAAAGACTACTGTCTTTCCAGCTGCTCCCGCAGGAAGCAGTAATCTTCAAGATTCCCCCTCCTGGATGGGTCTATAACCATTCAAAAGTCATCTTGGGTCATTCCTAAGTGCCCCCATTCAAATCCAGGGGGCGGGACTGCCAAAGAACCAGCTCTGACAGCAAATGCAGAACATCGTGGGCAGGAGAAGAGATTCTGCCTACCCAGCAGCAAGCAGCAAGCTCCCCCCATCCTACATCTCAAACCAAGCTAGCTCAGTAATATTTTATTTTAAAAAAAACAACCTTTAGCCCCCAAAATACTTTCAGTCTTCTCCTTTTCTGGAAATGCAAGTAGAATTTCTAGGAAGTCCTCGGCTTTGAAGCCAAAATTTCATCCTTTTGCTACGTTTTCTCCAAACTCTTGCTTTCAGTGAATCTGTTACCAATTTTCCCCCCTCTACTTTTCAATCCTTTTCTCTGAAAAATGCCCAGGATATATTTTACTGAAAAGGGAATGTGAATCTTTAAGGGAGACAGATGAGCAAGGGAAGAAGTCCAACTGAGCTCCATCATGCATTGATGCAACCTGCAGTCAACAGCTTACCTTCAAGTCTCCAGAAATATTGGCCCCGGCTAGGATCCCAGTGGCTGAAGGGAAGAAGATGGAGAACATGCCAAAAAAGCTGCCTGATTCACCTCGCCACTCAGGCGTGATGTTTTCCAAGAATATGTCACCTTGAAGAAGGAAAGGAATTTTTTTTAAAAAATCAAGTGAGCACCCCAAAAGCCTTTGAACCTTTTTTTTTTAAAATGTGTTTGGCTTTTCAAGAATCCAAACTATAGAGCTGCCTTAGACAAAATCAAGCTATTTGCTTATCAGCTTTAATGTGGTTTGCTTTAATTGGCAGCAGCTCCTTCAGTGTCTCATAGATCTGTCTTTATCGTTCTACCTGATGACTCAGAAGATGAGAACCTGGAGCTTCAGTAGACACAGCAAATGCTTGATACCTGAGCTCTTTCCCTTGTCAAAAAAATAAAATAAAGGCTCTAGTCCTCATGAGTCCTAATAAAGGCCACTCAGAATATAAACATGGGAAGCTGCTTTTCACCGACTGCATCCCCATACGCAGTCTGGTTAACCATAATATACTGAACAAACCAGAGTTGGCTATGTTCACAAACCAAATTATGGCTTTGTGAAGAGTATGTGATGGCCTGGTGGAACCCATTACTTAGTGCAATGTGTGAACCCCAGGCAGGGGCAGACAAATGATCTGTCTTTGGCCACTGATGAACAGTATTGTTTTAGGGAAAATTTGTTCTTCAGCTGGGTCCATAGAAAGTCCCATGGACAGAACCTGTGACATTCGGTTGGCCTGTTGGGCAATTTACTTCTGAAATTCAGTTCTTCTTGAATATGCCATGGTTTGGTGTGTACTATGTTATTGGGCTGCACAACATGTTCAGAACAGTTAGGAAAAATATGCTCCTAACTGTAGGGAGTGTGCAGTAGTATCAATGTTGCATCTGCAGGAGTATAAATGTTGCAGCTGCTGCAGCTCTTTAAAGCAGCTGTGTCTCAGAAGATACAATTGCTTTAAAGAGTTCCAAGTGGGACAGTATTTCTATTGCTGCATAAACTGGGTAGCCATGCAAGCTGTATTATACAACCATGATTCTGTCCAGAAGACCAACTATTGCAGAATCTCTTACTACGATAGCTGAAGTAGCCCTTGGACATTCTCTCTCGTGAGGCAGGGATTAAGGTCCCAATGAAATAGTTGATGAAGGATATCATGATGACAAAGAAGAAGACAACCTGAGCCTGAAAAGAGAAGCAACAAGAGAAGATGTAGAGGCTTCATTCCCAGCTGGACCAGTTTCCTGATCCTGAAGATAACCATCACCACCACCATCACCACCACCACCACCACCACAACAACAACAATAATAATAATAAAAAGTTGGAAGGGACCTTAGAGGTCTTCTGGTCCAACCCTCTGCTCAGGCAGAACACTCTATATCATTTCAGACAAATGGTTGTCCAGTCTCTTCTTAAAAACTTCCAGTGTTGGAGCATTCACAAGTTCTGGAAGCAGGTTGTTCCACTGGTTAATTGTGCTAACTGTCAAGAAATTTCTCCTTAGTTCTAGGTTGCTTCTCTCCTTAATTAGTTCCCATCCGTTGCTTCTGGTCCTGCCCTCAGGTGCTTGGGAGAATAGCTTGATTCTCTCTTCTTTGTGGCAGCCCCTGAAATATTGGAACACTGCTATCCTGTCCCCCCTCGTCCTTCTCTTCATTAAACTAGACAATACCCAATTTCAGCAACCGTTCCTTATATGTTTTAGCCTCCAGTCCCCTGATCATCTTTGTTGCTCTTCTCTGCATTCTTTCCAGAGTCTCAACATCTTTTTCATGGGAGACTTATTCAATGTATATGGATTTTACCTGTATTTGATTAGTTATTTTCATTTACTGGTTAGATACAGATAATCCTCGACTTACAATCACAATTGAGCCCAAAATTTATGTTGCTAATTGAGACATTTGTTAAGTGAATTTAGTCCCATTTTACGACCTTTCTTGCCACAGTTGTTAAGTGAGTCATTGCAGTTGTTAAGTTAGTAACACGGTTAAGTGAATCTGGCTTCCCCATGGACTTTGCTTATCAGAAGGTCACAAAAGGAGATCACGTGACCCCAGGACATTGCAGCCGTCATAAGTATGAGTCAATTGCCAAAGCATCTGAATTTTGATCACATGACTATGGGGATGCTGCAATAGTTGTAAGTGTGAAATGTGGTCATAAGTCACTTTTTCAGTGCCATTATAACTTTGAATGGTCACTAAATGAACTGTTGTAAGTCGATGACTACCTATATATTTTTGTGCAGTGAAAAGCTACAAGGTTCCCTGAGTGGACAGTGTAATTTTGCAGTATCTAGAACGAAGATTTATCCTAAAGTTCTACTCCCCCTCCCAAACAGTCTGTTTATTTCTGTGGAGATCTGACAATCCAAAAATCCATCACCTTTGCATAAGTCATTTAATTTATTTTTTTTCTCCGTCCTACCCTGAAGATTTTGCCTAACAGTCAATCAACAATGCTGCTCAGCTCCTTTTTAAGATTTCAACAGCAAAACTTTTACCAGCCTTCTAACTTCAGTCAGTTGCTGCTACCATAATAATGAAACGTTAGAGATCGTATAATAAGGTATATTGTACATCATGAACAGATTGCCTACAGATAATGTTTAATATTCAGAAACAGGTCTGGCTGGTTTTCCTTCTCATAGTCATTTGGCAAACTTTCACAAAGCCGCTCACACGCTGGGTTCAGTCCTCCAGACATCTGAAGCTTGTTCCTTCTGAAATTGTCAGATGACATTGACCCAACATGGAGATCCCCAACCCACATCCCATGGCTTTCCTCAAACATCCTCTCTAACCACTAAGACAGTGGTTCTCAACCTGTGGGTCGGGACCCCATTTGGGGTCGAACGACCATTTCACGGGGGTCGCCAAACAATGCAGTCCGCCATTTTTTCCCCCTTTTCCTTAGCTGTGCTACTCCCTTTTATTCTATTGGCTTTTGAAAGCCAATAGAATAGACTCTCTTGAATAGAGTCTAATTCTATTGGCTTTCAAAAGCCAATAGGAATTGTCCAGGCTGTCTCTGCCCTGCTGAGCCCGCCAAAAGTCCCATTCTGCAAACGGTGCTGCACCAGTTGAGTAGTCCTCGACTTACAACTGGTTGAGTAGTCCTCGATTTACGACCAGTGGGGGTCGCGGCATTAAAAAGGTTGAGAACCACTGCACTAAGAGCTACTCTGTTCTTTCGATCGGTCACCCATCACGACATCAGCAAGTCTGTGTTCCCTTACTTTTGCTTCCCATTCCATGCCAGCCAAAGCGATTCCAAGTAGCACGGTAACAGTGATCACGCCCACGATGCGGATGTCATTCGTTGGATCAGTCATCACAGCATCAAACTCCTGTTGAAAGAGAGGTGGTGGTGAACATTTCCTTCCAGACAGCTTTCTCCTCTAAGCGGTTGCCCAGAAATGAGCTCATTGCTGCTACGATCCTCAGAGGATTAGATTGACCTGGTTAGCTCAACAATGCTGTCTATTGGAGCAGCACTGGGGGAAGGAAGGAAGGAAGGAGGGAAGGAAGGAAGGAAGGAAGGAAGGAAGGAAGGAAGGAAGGAAAGGAAAGGAATGGTAAGGAAAGGAAAGGAAAGGGAGAGGAAAGGAAAGGAAAGGAAAGGAAAGGGGGAAGAAAGGAAAGGGAGAGGAAAGGTAAGGAAAGGAAAGGGAAAAGGAAAAAGGAAGTCTGCTTTAGATACTATAGAAATATGAGATCTGGAAATTGGAAGGTAAAAACGTCTTCATTAGGCGCTCCAAGGAATCACCCCATAATCTGCACAGATAGCTTGCTACTTAGCACACAGCGAATTGCTACTTTTGCCAACTTTAAGATATGTGAACTTCAGCTTCCAGAATTCCTCAGCCAGCATGTATCCATCGCTACAGCATGCTTCCCATGCTAGCTGAGGTATTCTGGGAGTTGAAGCCCACACACCATAAATACAGTAAAGTTGGGAAACCCTGAGCTATGGGAGTAGAGGAAAGAAAAATTTGTTTGTTTTTCCACACGTACCACCAGCAGGTCCTTCACAGTTTCGGAGAAACCCACCACATGCATGGCCACAGCCACAGCATTGGCAAAGGAGAAGAGAAGACCAATGGATCCACCAAGTTCTGGTCCCAAGCTGCGAGAGATCAGGAAGTAGGTTCCTCCTACACCCAACATAAACAAAATAAAGTCAGTTTTATTTTCTCTGTCACTAGACCAGCCCTACTGGTGGAGAAAGTGACTTATTTTAAAACAATTTAAAATCAGGAGTAGAAGGTTTTGCATAGTGGAGAAGCGGCATGTAATTTTTTTTTAATGCAAGTAACATTTATTGTTGAACATTAGCAGGGCTAAAACGTATGAAGAACGGTTGCAGGAATTGGGTACATCTACTCTAATGGAAAGAAAGACTCGGGGTGACATTATAGCAGTATTCCAATATTTCAGAGGTTGCCACAAAGAAGAGGGAGTCAACCTATTCTCCAAGCACCTGAAAGCAAGACAAGAACCAACGGATGGAAATTAAACAAGGAGAGAAGCAACCTAGAACTAAGGAGAAACTTCCTAACAGTGAGAATAATGAACTAGTGGAATGGCTGGCCTTCAGAAGTTATAGGTGCTCCATCACTGGAGGCTTTTACGAAGAGATTGGACAGCCATATGTCTGAAATGGTATAGGGCAGTGGTTCTCAACCTGTGGGTCGGGACCCCATTTGGGGTCGAACGACCATTTCACGGGGGTCGCCAAACAATGCAGTCCGCCATTTTTGTCCCCTTTTCCTTAGCTGTGCTACTCCCTTTTATTCTATTGGCTTTTGAAAGCCAATAGAATAGACTCTCTTGAATAGAGTCTAATTCTATTGGCTTTCAAAAGCCAATAGGAATTGTCCAGGCTGTCTCTGCCCTGCTGAGCCTGCCAAAAGTCCCATTCTGAAATGGTGCTGCACCAGTTGAGTAGTCCTCGACTTACGACCGGTTGAGTAGTCCTCGACTTACAACTGGTTGGGGGTCGCGGCATTAAAAAGGTTGAGAACCACTGATATAGGGTTTCCTGCCTGAGCAGGGAGTTGGGTTAGAAGACCCTCAAGATCTTTTCCAACTCTGTTATTCTGTCTGTCTCTTTGTCTGATGCATTTTCATCCTCACCTCCCCATATTATTATGCTGGGCTTTATTCTTAAATAATATGTTTGCTTCTTGAGTCCACATTTAATTAGCTTTTGCCCCTTGGCTCTAAAACTCGGCAGGGCTTGGAAGGGACACTTCCAGAGTCTGGAGGCTAGATTGGGAAGTCTAACAAGCATGTGGGAAGAGGTCAAGGTCAAACCAAAGGAACATGTTCCCAAAGTGAGATCCATCTATCTAGGAAAATCTGGCAGACTCTGGCTGATTTTGAAGAAAGAAACAGGATTGGATATGGTTAATGTGTGGATGGTAAAACTGATCTACCCTAGGGCCATAAACTAGACCTGATAAATCTGTTTCACAAGGAGGTTGGGGAAAAAACATCCCAGAGGAAGACAGTGCCCAACTCCTCCCTATATCTACATGCCTGTGAAGTCATCACAAGTCAAGCTGGACCTGAAAAAGACTAAAATACCTTGTCACTGATTCTGCCCAGGAAAAACGAAGCAAATCAATGCTATGAGGTTGAGAAAAAGGTAGCAAGGAAGAAAACAAGGATGGGGGAGGATTAGAATTGGGCCCTAAACAATAATGAGACAGAGCATACTGTTTCCACTTTCGCCTTTCAGCCCAAATCTAGGAGCCTTCACAGGCAGTCTCTTCTGTGTTAAATTTGAATTTACCGACAAAGAATTAAAGGGAGACTAGTATAGCCCTGATAAACCGGCCTCACCAGAAAACACTTAATCTCCCCCCTGGTACAGCCGACAAGGTTAATACATCTGCCTTAACATGCAAGTGGCCCAGGTTCAAATCTCAGAAATGTATGGCTAGCTGATGAGAGCTAAATAGCTTGAAATAGATATACTAGTCTCCCTTTAATTCTTTGTCGGTAACTTCAAATTTAGTAATGAGACAGAATAACAGAGTTGGAAGCGATCTTGGAGGTCTTCTAGTCCAACCTCCCATTCAAGCAGGAGACCCTATTTCAAAACTGATCAAATGGCTATCCAAAGTCTTCTTAAAAACCTCCAGTGATGGAGCACCAACAACTTCTGAAGGCTAGCCATCCCTCTGATTAATTGCTCTCAGCGTCAGGAAATTTCTCCTTAGTTCTAGGTTCGATCTCTCCTTGGTATGTTTCCATCCATTATTTATTGTCCTGCTTTCAGTGCGTGAAGAAGTGCCCCTGGTGCTGACCCACGGTCCCTTTCTGTTGTAGCTCCCAGGATCTTCAAATCTTCTTCCCACAACCATGTTCAGCAATCTTCCTTCCAAATACAAAGAAATACCACCCAGCCATCCTTCTCCCGCAGCCTCGATAGTTTCTTTGTCTGATGTCTATTCTAGCACTCCCTCCTCCTTTTCCCTGCACCAACAACTTTTATAAGTCATCCAGGGAGCCCGACAGGAAAGACAAGCAGAAGCAGCCATCAGTCTTAGAGAAGACTCATCCTGGAATGGCGAAGAAGAGTCGAGGGAAGACTTGGAAGCATGGATCTAAGACCCAGGGTGGTCAATAGAAAACATCAGTTGGACCCCACAGCCTAACTTGATCTGGATTCCTTGGAATGCCCTCCTTGAGAGCAATGACATCCCCAAGTGGAGCAGGTCAAATAGGATGGAGAGGTGCAAGGATTGGGGAAGGAAATGTTATCTAGAATTAGAAGTCTAGTCCATGGCTCCCCAAACTTGTCAACTTTAAGACTTGTGGACTTCAACTCCTAGAATTCCTCAGCCAGCTCAATTGCTCCCACAGTGTGCTCTGCATTGTGTTAGACAGGGGATGGACAACTATGGCAATTTTAGGACCTGTGGCTGACTTAGAAATTCTAGGAGTTGAAGTCCACAGGTCCTAAAGTTGCCATAACTGCTCACTCCTGCATTAGATTTATGCCAGCTGTGCTGACAATGGAGAGTTTAAGTATCTTATAGTAAGCTCGCATTAGAGACTAACTCTACGTTAAAAATACTGTCTGTATGTTCCTTTTTTGACTAGCTCCCCTGAACCCTGTTCGGGCCCCTTGAATTGGCTTCTTGGACTCTGACCAGGTTTGTACTTTGACTTTGTCTCTTTTTATGCCTCTTGAACTGGAACTGTGATTACTTGATATATTGCTTGTAGGACGGCTTTTCCTGAACTGCAGAAATCTGAATGACCATTAGAGGCAGCAAAGAGACAGACAAACAGACAGGCAGACAGACAGGCAGACATGCTAAGCCAGTGGTGGCGAACCTATGGCATGGGTGCCAGAGGCGGCACTAAGAGCCCTCTCTGTGGGCACGCGCACTGTCGCCCCAGTCCTAGGCCTTCAGCTGGGTTTTATAAAATCTTTTCGCGTTAGGCCTCCACCGCCATGTGCAAAAAAAAAAAAAAAAAAAGATTCAATCAATCAGTCAATTTCAACTTCTCACAGGGGAAAAAAAAGATCTTGCAAAGTTGGAATGGATTGATTGAACTTTTTAGTCCAACCCAGTCTGCTGTTACCACCGCAGCCACACCCACCCAATGGGCCATGCCCACCCAATGGGCCACACCCACCCGGCACCTGACAATGCATAAGTGGGTTTTGAGTTGCAGTTTGGGCACTCGGTCTCTAAAAGTTCGCCATCACTGTGCTAGGCCAATGGCTGCACCAGGACAGAATTTGTAGATTGTAATCTCAAAGAGGAAGATGGCTTACCTGCTTTAACCTTGCCGTTAGTGGAAATTGCAGAGATGGAGAGACCAGTAATACTGGTTACCACAGAGGACATGAGGATGATCAGCCAGGTTAACCCTGAAGAAACAAGGAACATTGAGTTTGGCACTCTGGAAGCAGGGCTGTCTAACTTCCATGATCTAATGGATGTATTTAACAAGGAGGTGACCAACATCAGCATTATGTCCTTTTTAATGAGGTAGTCCTAACTTAACAACCGCAACGCTGCTGAAAAAGTAACATTACAACAATTTATGCCAGTGCAACATTCCTACAGTTATGTGATTGCCAATTTGTGAGTTTCACAAATCTGGCATGCAGTGTCAGTGGAAAAGTCAGCAATAAAATTGCTCCAATTGTGATTGTTAAGCAAGGACTATCTGTACCAGAGTAAGCCTTAGGAACTCTCTGTCCAGTCTTTTAATTATTAAACTGTAATTATTCAGCTAGGACTATCTACTTAGGTTATATTATTTCTGCCTTGCTTTCTCTCAATCTGAATGCAGCTTGATTAGGTTTTTTTTTTTTATTACGTTAAACAGCTTGTCTTTCTGTTAGAAGATGTATGGTTATTTTCTGTGAACAAAACGCATTTGAATGTACAAAAACATCATGCAACATTAAAATATATGTTTTCCCCTTCCTTGTGTGTACAGGTAATCCTTGACTTAACCACCACAATTGAGGCCAAAACTTCAGTTGTTAAGTTAGTTTTGCCTCATTTTACGACCTTTTTTGCCACAGTTGTTAAGTGAACCACTGCAGCTGTTAAGTTAGTAACACGATTACTAAGTGAATCTGGCTTCTCCATTGACTTGACTTCTCAGAAGGTCACAAAAGGAGATCACATGACCCTAGGATCCTGCAACTATCATAAATACATGCCAGTTGCCAAGTGGCCGAAGTTTCATCATGTGAGCATAGGGCAGTGATGGCGAACCTTTTAGAGACCAAGTACCCAAACTGCAACCCAAAACCCACTTATGTATCGTCGGGTGCCAGGTGGGCGTGGTCCATTGGGTGGGTATGGCCCATTGGGTGGGTGTGGCCCATTGGGTGGGCGTGGCTGTGGTGGTAACAGCAGACTGGGTGGGACTAAAAAGTCCAATCAATCAATTCCAACTTTGCGAGATCGAGATCTTTTTTTTCCTTTGCGAGAAGTTGAAATTGATTGATTGATTGAACCTTTTTTTTTTTTGCACACAGCAGCGGAGGCCTAAAGCGAAAAGGTTTTATAAAACCCAGCTGAAGGCCTAGGACTGGAGCGACAGTGCGCATGCCCACAGAGAGGGCTCTGCGTGCCACCTGTGGCACGTGTGCCATAGATTCGCCACCACGGGCATAGGGGATGCTGCAAAGATCCTAAGTGTGAAAAACCATCATGTTACTTTTTTCAGTGCCATTGTAACTTTGAGCGGTCACTAAGCAAATGGTTTAAGTCAAGGAGCACCTGTACATGTTATAAACATAGTTAAAAACCTAAAGGAAGACCCACATCAAGACTGACTATATATTTATTTAGAAAATTTATATTGCCACCTACCTGCACGTGGTGACTGAAGGTGGCTTACAGGACATAAAAGCACAATATAAAAGAAATAAAATAATAATAATAACATCTGCCCCCAATCTGTCGACAACACACATTCATACCAGCCATTTGGGAACCTGTTTTTCAGTAGGGTGAAGGTGAAACCAAGAAATAGTCCCTCTTTAATTCTACAAAGTTTCTTACCTATGCCAGCCTGGGCAGTTATCCAGGGCAAACGGAGATAAAGGATCACACCCCAAATATTCAACATGCATCGGATCTTGGGAGGAAAAAAAACCCACACAAATGAAAATCTGGGAGTATTCGCAAAATCTCATTATTTTATTATTATTTGTATTTTTATCCCGCCTTTATTAGCTTTATAACTCACTCAAGATGGCAAATATACCGCATTCACTTTCTTCTTATTTTCCCCATAACAATAAACCTGTGAAGTGGGTTGGACTAAGAGAGAGTGATTGACCCAAAGTCACCCTACCAGCTAAGGCGGGACTAGAACTCAAGAATCTCCTGGTGATTGGCTCAGAGTCACTCAGCCACCCTACATACCTTAGGTGGGACTAGAACTCACAGTCTCTTGGTGATTGGCTCAGAGTCATCTAGCTGGCTTTCATTCCTAAGGCAGGACTAAAACTCACAGTCTCCTAGTTTCTAGGAAGATGCCTTAACCACTAGACCAAACTGTCTCTCATGGCATGTACTTTTACTTTAAGTTGTTAAGAAATCACTAAATTAAGGATCCAAATCAACCAGTTGCAGCCCCAGACTTTGTTTCTTCCCAATTATCGTTCCTATCTCCGGACTGTTGGGATCTCATACTCCCCACCCATCCCGGGTCAAATTAATTCATGCATTGAGTTGTGAACCTTACCATAACTCCTGTCACCCAGCCAAATCGAACAGGCCCTGCTTCTGGTTCGGGGTCTTCCACGTCCTTTTCTTCCCCATCTTTAGACACAGATTCTATATTGGGGTCGGCACAGTCTGGGCTCCCAGGATATGTCTGCCCTTTTCCCTATTAAAACAAAGAAAGATGAAAAGAAGCTGAAATTAGATCCAAAGTGAATCTCCTATAGTTCTACAAATGTTCACATTTTTACGGCTGTTCTCTCTGGTATTCTTCAAATATGCTGGATTTTGGCTCCATTATTTCCCCCAAATATGACTTAGTGGGAAAAGACTGATGTTCTTTTTGTGATACGTGGAGATTCTGCATACTGTGTAAAGTCCTACTTTTAATCATGCAGAAAATAATTGGGCATCTATACTGTACAGTGTTGAGTTGAGTTGTGATTTAGATTTTTAAAAATCAATCTAGCCTACGTGGCTTGTAAAGCCGTGGAATATGGCTTGGCACATAGAGAGGAGCTAACAAAATTTTATTCTGCATTCCAGAACTTAGTGAACTGTATAAAAATAACCTGGTTCACTCATGATCAGAGGCCAAAATGGATAATTTGAAAGCCACAATGATTTGCTTTACACTTTGCACAAAGTCATGGTTATTCTGATCATGATTTACTAAAGGAGATGAAACTAGTGGGGACTCGCAACAAATTAACCTCTAAAACATGATTTATAAACCATAAAGTTAGGATTCAGGCAGTTTGCTTAACAGAAATCAATAAACCACACTATGATTTAAATCAAGGGATAAACCTGTCTGAAATAATAACAGAATAACTGAGTGGGAAGGACCTTGGAGATCTTCTAGTCCAACCCCCTGCTCCAGCAGGAGACCATTCCAGACAAGTGGCTGTCCAGTCTCTTCTTAATTTGGTAATTTTCTTAATAATTTGGCTTATTTTAAGCCAGTTTGTAACTTAGCATTTCATGTGAGCCCAGTCAACTGCCATTTAGTAAGCCATTATTCAAGAAATCACAGTTAGGCGTGATATGTAAGAAGTCTCCCTAGCTCATGTTGTCATGGAAAATAAGGCCAACTTCCTTCTCCCTGATCATCATGGAGCAGGACCCTCTTACCGGTTCTGCATTCCTCAACATGTCCAGCGTGGGCCGGATCTTTCGACGTCCAGGGAGCGCGGAAAGTGCATAAAACTCATAGCGAGGACAGGCGTCAATCGAAGTCTCGTAATCGGGAGGCGCTGAAAGGGATCCGTTGTCTTCTGCTTGCGTGGAAGATGGAAGATCTGCTGAAGGTTTAGGAGAGTGGTTGCCTTGCTCCGAGGTGGGACCATTTTGTAATTTCCGGACTTTGAAACGTCCAAAAGAAAGGATAGTCTTATAGGATGAGGAATTTTGTTCCATGGCTTTCTTAGAATTGTTCCCACCTGCTAGGAAGAGAAAAAACAGATATTTATTTACTTCCATCTGTTTTGATTATATTCTGCCTTTTCTGCAAGGCTGCCTCCTTTGATTTTTATCCGTACCTTAACAAGCCAGGAGTTAGGCAGACGTTCATGATTTGATCTATCCTGGTCCATCTCATTCAAGCCAGCACTTTAACCATTACACTGCACTGTCTCTCTTACTGAGCTAATGACACAACCTAAGTTTAGTCCTGGTTGAACAGTTCCTGGACCCAGAAATATATTCACATGATAAGTTGTCATCACCAAATTTTAAACCTCACAAGAGGGCCCTGAACAAGATAGAAAATTTATCTTCACAAACGTCCTTGTGCACACTTAATTAATGTGTTTGTGCGCAAGGTAAAAGGCACCTGGCAGTAACTATGCAGATGCTTCTTATTATAAGTCACCTACCCAATATCTGAACTTCTCCGGCAAATTAACAATGTGATTTAAAATACTGAAAAGCCTTAACAAGTATTTACTCCATAACATAAGACAGATTAAAATATATAAAAAACCATTTTTACAACACTTTGTGATTTGGGATTTTGGGATCTTGGATAAAGAGATGATAAAATAAGAACAAGCCTACTGAATATTTACAAGTACATTTGGTTCTGTTGGTCCCGAGAAAGGAAAAGTTATATATGGCTCACATTCTTTCTGTATATCTGTTCCTGAAAAGTAGAAATGTGTGTTTTCAGATCAAAAGCTAAAGAGTTCTATTCTAAAGCATCCAGTTCAAAAATCATTCATGCATGTCCTTAAGTGATACCAACATGAGTAAGCTTTCAAGATGGTTTTTTTTCAGGTTTACTTGAACTATATACATCACAAAGCCTTCTCTTTTTCTCTTTATTTTTAAAACTGAAAACTGAGACATCACAACTATCGCTTCTAAAGTCTGAATCTCTTATTTGCATACAGCCATGAAATACTATGTTTTCTAATCCATTAAATAAAAGCAGAGTGCCAATGGATGATCAAGCTTTATCTAGGTCATTGACCTGCATAAAATACCATTACAGGATGGTAATTTGCCACCACCTCAACACAAACTGCCTAGCCAATGTGCAGTGGAAAATGAGCCAAATTTTAAAATTACTGCCATAACTATAAAGCAACATCACAAGTATAAATAATTAAAACATTGTGCAATATAGTGCAGTTTAAAATAGTGTGATATAATGTTAATATAAAACATTGGAAAAAAAGGAAAAAAATAGCAAAAAATGAAAAATACTAACCAAAAAGTATACGAGCATTGTATTGCTAAAATCTCCTGGTAAAAATATAATTAGTATTGATATTAAAACTATATAAGCTAGTTATACCACAACAGCAGTAGATAACCGGCAGCGCGTACTTTATAAAAAGCAATAGCAGTAAAAATGGTCATGTGAAAGAGTTAGAAATAAAACCAATTATACAATAAATCAGTACACAATTAAAAGCACGGACTTCATCTATCCTGGTTTTGCCAAGGCCATAATCAAAGTATTTTTCAATTTAGCACATTATGCTATCTAATATCCATCTTGTGAACTTTTCTATGAGAAAGAAATGAAAAAGTGCACTATCTAAGTTGGGCTAATTTATTTACCTTTCAGATAGGAACCACAGCAGTTCCTCTATATAGGTAGGCAAATCCCACTGAATTCAATGGATTTTCTTCTAGGAAAAAAAAAAAGCTGAAAGAAAATTCCAGTGTTCAAAAAATTTAAGTCTGTTCCCGTTGTGTTACAATATTAGTCCATGGGGAATATACCTCATCAGAAAAAGGTGAAATTAATCCATTCAGGTTAACTAAAAAACAATTAAGATCTTTGTGGCGCTTTAGGGATGAAACCGATTATTGTGGTATAACTAGCTACAAGGCCACAATGTTCACGCTGCAATAAATTTATGATTCCTTTAAGAGACACAAGGATGGTTTTGGTCTAGGCTGTAAGACTAGTGCAATTGTTTTCTTATTTAAGAATCAAAACTCCCATTTACAGGGGCAATACATTTTCCTAATAATTAAATATATTTATTTATATTTATTATTAGGCTATTTATACCAACCTTGCTCTCATCCAGCAGTATTTTTTTTATTTCCAAAAGGCTACACTGCAACAAGATACAGGGATTATTTTCCTTAGGGATGGCTAAAAGACCAGGTGAATTATATATATGATAAGAGAGAGAGAGAAAGAGAGAGGGAGAGAGGGAGGGAGCAAGCAAGGGAGGGAGAGATATTCAGTAAAAATCTGTTTTGTCACACTTTGTAGCTGAGGTTTTCCAAGCACTGCCCTGAAAATAGATGCCTAAAAGGTTTACATTTGATTTTCCTCAGGTGAGAAATTTGGCCTTCACTCCTCAAGATTAAAATGGAAACAAGCACTAGGATTAATGCTGTACTGGACTGTTTAAATGAGCAGAATAAAGGCAGAAAGCATGAGATAGCAGGGAGCAGATGAAGAACAGACCAGCTGCAAAGACCCAGGAACCAGGAATGAGCAGAAAGTCCCAGAGACCAGTCCCAGAGACCAGAAGATGAGATGGACGCTCAGGTCCCTGGCTTCATCTCCCGTCTTTCTGTACCTGCTCCTTCAGTGTCTCCGCGCCAGCCCTTGATATCTTATCTCTCACCTGCCACAGGTTGACCTGCTATCTCTCTTGACTTATAAAGGCTCCTGATAAACGTAGGTCCAGCTCTTCTAAACTGGACCCAACAGCTCCTGGCTGCCTTGATCCCTCCTATCCATCATCTGTACTGCCACCCCCTTCTCCAAATAGACAAACTTTCCAAATGCACGAAGGAAAGGGGAGGGGGTGGGAAGGTTGGGGGGGGGAATTGAAAGAACATCCTCCCCCTTTCTTGCACACATATACAGAAGTTAAGGGCCCTGTTTGCTCGCCTTATCTCCTGCCCCTGCAGTGTTCTTTCCACTAGCCCATTTGCACAAGGCAATGGAAACTTAGAAAGACAATGGAAAGTAGAAGGAAGCCTGGAGCCTCAGGGATCTGTCTGGTTGGGTGGGTGGCTGGCCTGTGGGCAAGGGATGGGCAGCAGGGCAAAAAGCAACAGGATGTAAGAATGCAGGCTTCAGACTGAGCCTTGCAGGCAGCTTAAGGGAATGGCAGAGTTGAAAGGGACCTTGGAGGTCTTCTAGTCCAGCCCCACACTCAAGCAGGAGACCCTTGCATTTCAGATAAATGGCTGTCCAGTGATGGAGCACTCCCAGTTTCTGAAGGCAAGCCGGTCCACTGATTAATTGTTCTCACTGTCAGGAAATTTCTCCTTAGTTCTAGGTTGCTTCTCTCCTTAATTAGTTTCCAGCCACTGCTTCTTGTCTTTCCTTCTGGTGCTTTGGAAAATAGGTTAACCTCAGCGGTGGGATTCAAATAGGTCAACAACCGGTTCTGTGTGTAGCTGCCGCTTCTGGAAGTCCATTCTGGGCCTGGGCAACAAAAAATTAGCTCCCAGTTCTGCCAAAGTGGTGCAAGCCAGCTGAATCCCACCACTGGTTAACCCCCTCTTTTTTTGTGGCGGGTCCTCAGATATTGGAAGACTGTTATCATGCTGCCCCTAGTTTCTCTTTTCACTAAACTAGACATACCTAATTCATGCAATCGTTCTTCATATGTTTTAGCCTTCATGCCCCAATCATCTTTGTTGCTCTTCTCTGCATTCTTTCCTGAGTCTCAACACCTTTTTTAATATTGTGCTTCAGGTTAAGACTTGAACCATCTGCTAAGGCATGCCGCCGAGGAGAAGAACGAGGCTAGGGTCTTGCTTAATTGATTTACTTTCCAGCTTTGGATCCAAGTAGGACAATCTAGATGGCTTCCATAAGGCAACTAAGAATGTGGAAGAAGACCTGAATGAGCTGAAATATTATTAAAAAGAGAGACAGAGTGATCTTAACGAAGGCATTCTTTAAAAAAAAAAAAAACAGGGTGCACGATGGAACAGAGACTTTGAAGTGAATTCAGGAAACTAAAGTGAAGATTGCACATCAGCATGCACAGACATGTTTGCCCTGATCTTACAAAAGTGTTTCTCAACTCATTGTACACAAACCATAGCTGGATATAGAAGCAGCTCAGGTGGGACAGTAAATCCCTGAAACCATGCCTTTTTCGAATTTGCCCCAATTGTTAAATGTATTAACCCAGTGTTTCTCAACCTTGACAATTTTAAGGCATGTGGACTTCAACTCCCAGAATTCCACAGCCAGCATTGCTGGCTGTGGACTTCTGGGAGTTGGAGTCCACATGCCTTAAAATTGTCAAGGTTGAGAAACACTGGGTTAACCCAACATTTATAGAAATAAACATATAGAAGATTTTCTCAGACAGAGGTGTTTTTAGCTTTGAAAGGGGAGACAGGGCAAGGGAGTCTAAAACCATGGGTGACGTAGATAATGTGGAGGAAGAGAAGATTTATTTTCCCCTCATTACAGAATTGAATTGAAACTTAAAAGCCACACACACAACAGGCACCATATAAATACCACACACAGAATAGCACAAAGCAAACACTCCACTAGAGAGATGTTCTCTGAGGAAGGACAGTCCTGAAAACTCGGAAGATTAAATGTCTAGTAGTCCCAGTGACTGACCCAGGTTAGATTCTGCAACATTATCCTGGGACACATATATTCACCTTCATTTGTGAAATTTAAAAGCAAGGAGATTGGTGGAAAAAATTTGTTTATCTGCTCCCTAGTAAAACTATGATTTTTTTTCCTGCTAGCACTTGTGTTAACCAGAGGCCTGGTCTTTTACAGTCGAGCAGACAAGTTCCTGAAAATTTAGGCCGTTTCTTAACACCAGCAACTTTTAGGGAGGGTGTCTCAAAGGTGCTTTTTATTTTTTTTCAAAAGGCAACTTAAAAAAAACCCAGTCCAGTTGCCTTTTTGAAAAAAGAAAAAAAAGGACCTTTGAGATAACTACGACCTGGATGACTGAGAATCTTCATAGACATTTTTTAAGAGGGGTGGATTTCAACTCCCAGAATTGATCTGCAAACCGGATTTACAACTGACTTTGCAAATCACGCTAAATCGTAATATGGTTGGGTGAGTCTTAGCTAGAAGATTGTGCCAGCTGAGAGAATATGATTTAACACTCCCCAAAAATGTAATTATTACCAAACCTTGATTTAGCAAATATGTGAACTCAGGCAACCTTTCAGTCCCATTGGCCTGAGAGGGTTCTTTGGAAGATAAAATTTGAGAGAGGGATGTTTTGTTTTCAGCCATGAATATCTTGAAGATGAAAAGTATCTCTTATCCATGGAAGAGACAATTGCCTTGAGAATTCTTTCTCTCCTTATCTGTGGTAGCACACTGGGCTCCAGGTATAAGAGATTCAGGTATAATACATAACTATTAAGCATTATAATAGTCTCAGGTAAGTTCAGGATGTGCCCAAGATAAGGATTTACTAGTCAGTTCCTTTTCCCCAAAAACATTAAGTTTCAAAAGAAGATAACATTTTAAAAGAATTAAAGGAAAAGGGGGTGTCAGGGACAAAGCTAAATTGAGAATGCAGGGAGGGGGGCGGAAGAAAAATATAGAAAAGAATAACTTCCAACCTTCTTTGGTACAGGTATAAGAATAAAATAATGTTTTGCTCTAAAATTAACTATTGCACACTTCTAAAATCGTAAACAATTCCAATCATCCAATCTCAGAATTAAAAGTTTAATTTCTTTCACCTTCAAGCAAACAGCCCAAAAGTGGTTTCCAAGTAGAAACACAGCTAGATAAAGCCTTTTCTTTAACCAAAATAATCAGTGTTGCCATGTCTGCCAACTCTGTGAACTGCGCCATCCATTCTTCACTTGTGGGAAAGTGTGAGTCCTTTCATCTCTATACATATGAAAGTCTTGTGCTATTTGCTTCATTGTCAACACCTCCATTCCTCCCCCTTCCCTGATCTTTCAGGAAGTTGATAAAATGTTTGATTTTTAATCATTGAGAAGTCAATTTACGTTCATCTATTTGGCTTATTCCAATTTAATTGGAATAATTCCTGGAAAGCAAAATGTTCTGGCCTCAGCCTCTGAGTATTTTACAATTGGCTCAATGAAATGAACATCAAGGTTTGGGGGAGATCTGGGAAGGAAGTGAGAAACTCCCTTCCAAAGAATTTCCTCAGATCTGTTAGCATCTTTCCTTGAAATTTCCCCCACGTTGTTCCATTAGAGCAGATTGTATGGTAGCTGTTCTCAGTTTTGCTTTCCTTTGGACCCATTAACTATTCCAAAACCTTTGTCCCACCAAAGGCAAAAAGAAGGAGTCCATAAGATCAACAGACGAGTCCTGCTGGATAAGGATAATGGTCACATAGACCAACATTCTGGGTCTAACTATGGCCAGTTGGATGCACAGACCTGGAACAAGAGTCCCTTTTCCCACACTGAAACCCACTCAGAAGATGGTCAACAGTCTGGCAACTTCAGACGCAGTCATTATAAGTAGTTGTGATAGCCTAAACCAGTATTTCTCAACCCTCAGTAACTTTAAAATGGGTGGACTTCAAGTCCCAGAATCCCCCAGCCTGCATGGTTTATGGAATACTCAGCAGGTAATAAAGTTTGCAAAACCATCCCTGGAGGCTTTTAAAAAGAGACTGGGCAGCTGTTTTTCTGAATGATATAAGGTCTCCTGCTTGAACAGGGGGTTAGACTAGAACAGGGGTCTTCAGACTTGGCCCTTTTATGACTTGTGGACTTCAACTCCCAGAATTCCTCAGCCAGGCACACTGAAGTCCACAAGTCATAAAAGGGCCAAGTTTGAAGACCCCTGGACTAGAAGGTCCCTTTTAACTTCCATATTACAATGGCTGAATCTACACAGTACACTTAGCCAAAACCAGACATAGTCTGGCTTAGTGTGGTGCATGAACACGTCCATTAACCTATTTCAAGATCACCCATGGATCTTCCTGGATGAATGTGGAGTTGAACCTGGGTGTCTCATCTAATAATCTTAAATGCTGCACAATACTGGCTGGGTGAGATTGGTTTGCCAAATAACTAGTAAGCCAAACTCTAAATAAACCAGTCAAAACAAGTAAGTAAATATTCCAGCCTGCTCTTTCATTACAATACCTTTAACAACAATATGGAACAATATCCAAATTAAGCTTTGCATGAGGCAAGACAAAACATGTGTTTGTTCCTTCAGCAAAGGTTCCTATTTAAGGTAGAAGAACAGGGGAAAATGAAGCAATTGGCAACTCTTAAGAAGACTTATAGCACTGGAGAAAAAGTGAAATAGCTAAACTCTAAACCACAAATTTTAATTTAACTTTATTTATAGTGGATATAAAGTAATCGTCACTTTGAAACAAATGCAGTTTTAATAAATAAGCTTTTTTAAACACATATTTTATTCTATTGCTACGGTTTGTAAGGCAATTCTTTCTTCCATTGAGAAGAAACAATTGGCTGGTGATTTGTTGGTTGGTTGATTAATTAATTAAAACAATTTATATAGCCACCTATCTCAATAAGAGAGTCCTGAGTGATGGACAAATTTAAAACCAAAAAAAATTGTAGCATAAATAATATTTATTTATACACAGATAATTGTTATTTCTTCCCCCCCCCAGTTTTTTATTAATTTTCCAATATTACATTTACAAATTTGAAAAGTAGCATTGTGGCTGAGCACCGTAATTCCATTATATTTGAATATCATCAGTACAAATCTCAAAGTATTACAACAACTAATTCCCTCTCTTTCCCCTATAATATCTACTGTCTTATATTCAGACCAATACAGTTCTTATTCTATCAATCAAACAAAAAATACCTTTCTAGTATTCATCAATAATCTTCAGTCTATACATATCTTAATTGATTTGACATTCCATCTTTTAGACAATAACCTAGTAAGTTTTTCTTAACTTTAATTTCTCATTGATATTTAAATTTAACATTTAATCTTTATCATTTCCAAATTTTAAATGACCCCAATTTCTAAGTCTTTTATCAACATCAAACAATAGCCACAAAAATACAAGGAGATCTTTTTGATGATTTAAAAGCAAAGATACGAAAGATGACTTGGCAAAAAAAAAGCTAGAGTAAAACTGAAAAGGATTGGGGTTTTGATTTACACATGAGATCTAAAATAGAATATATCCAAATGGATAGAATATGTATTCTGAACACAAGATATTGTAACGATTTGAAATAAAGAAAATTTTGGTTATATAAAATCTAGAAATATAAATATTGAAATAAGAATATTATATTGTTTTATTAGTTTGTTAAGATAGATGGTAGAATTTATATATAAGTGTGTATTTTAAATATTAGATTGTATGAGGAATTGTGATAAAGAAATTGTGCTTAATTAAAAATTTGGGGAAAAATATTAGAAGTTAAATTAAAATATTAAGGGGAAATTAACTATCAGGTCACTGATTGGCTAAAAGTTTGAATATTTAAAAATAACTAAGATTTGAATTTAAGGCATTGTTATGAGTTGAGACAAAGGTTAAGTAAAACTTAGAAGTATAAATACTAATAATTAAATTTGTATATTGGTTTGTGGTACAAATGCTGACGGTTTATTTTATTTTATTTTTTGGAAAGGAAGAAAGGAAGGAAGGAAGGAAGAAAAGAAAATAATTATTAGCCCCAAATATGAGATAATTATTATTTCTACACAGGAGCGTCCAGTCTAGGTGCTGGCCTAGAAACCAGGAGACTGTGAGTTCTAGTCCTGCCTTAGCCTCAAAAGCTAGCTGGGTGACTTTGGGCTAGTCATTCTCTCTGAGCCCAACCCACCTCACAGGGTTCTTGTTGTGGGGAATATAGGAGGAAGAATGGAATATTAAGTATATTCACTGCCTTGAGTTACTTATCAAGTAATAAAAGTGGGATAAAAATAAAATAAAATAAAACAACATTTAAAAAAAAACCCACATGGAGCTGAATAACCATTATCATTTCAAATTGCCAAGATAATAATAAAACACTCAGTCAACTCTCAGCCCAAGTGCTTGGGCAGTAACGGAGCAGTGGAGCATGGGTCTTGCCTATTCTGAACTAGGTCTTGCCTATTCCTGTTTGTGTCCCACACTCGGGGCACTGAAATAAACCAGATCCCAGCTGAAAATACATTTCTGCTCCATCTTTTAAAGTCTTTAACACAAAAGGGGGGAATTTAACTCACAGACAAGGGGCTGCTCCAACTTTCAAGCACAGCAAATGCTTCTCCATCTCCTTGTTTTTGAATACCCTGTGGGTGTCGGCAATTGTTTCTTTTTTATTATTATTTGTGTTTTGGATGATTAGCAAACTCTTTATCTCCAAAGGCTAAAGGCAATGATTCATCTTTTTGCATATCTCTTCTGAAGTTCACAGAGAACAGAATTCAGACAATCTCTGAAAAGGAAGCATTTCAAGATATGTTTTGCTTTTCTTGGAATATCTCCTGGCAATGAGGGGCTTGTCCTACAGTGGGTGGGATTGGGGGGGGGGTGGAAACAAGTTTTTAGGAGGGTGTTTTGATGGAGACAATTTATTTCCTTTTCTTGAACAGCACCACTAATGTCTTTTTGGCAAGATAGCTGAGCTGGTGTACACCATCATCTGTACATGCTACAAACTTAATCAAGATTAATCTGATATAATTCACCAATTCTAATGAGCATTCCAACAAATATATTAGTCTTCCACCTTGGAAATAAGAATCCTGGAGTATTTTAAACCAGAATTACAATAATAAACATAAAGAAAGTCAAGTGAATGTTCAGTATAGGTTCAGAAATGGAACATTGATTAAGAAATAGAACATGTATTTCTTCTATTATTTATTTGTGACTCTCCCACCTTTATTATTTTTCCAAATACCTCAAGGAAGCGAACATATCTAACACACCTTCCTTCTATTTTTCCCACAGCAACTATCTTGTGAGGTAGGTTGGGCTGAGAGAAAATAACTGGCCCAAAGTTACTGAGCTGATTTTCATGGCTAAAATGGGAACTTGAAGTCACAGTCTCCTGCTCTTTAATCTGGTGCCTTAATCACTATGCCAAACTGGATCTCTTAAGTCAAGGTAGCAAACATGTCCAACACACCTTCTTCCTCACAGCAACTCTGTGAAGTGGATTGGTCTGAAAGAGAGGGACTGATCCAAAGTCACCCAGCTAGCTTTCATGGCTGAGGTGGGACTTGAACTCCCAATCTGCTGGATTCTCACGTCTTAATCACTAGACCAAAGTGGCTCTATTCATACAAGGAAAAAATGCAGAAGAAAAAGAAGACTGAGAATCTGGATGAAATAAGAAACTGTAGAATTGCACATACAGAAGGGATACACTTTCTTTCTCGAAAAACCATTTCCTCAAGAAATGTTTTGTTAAGTGATTGTTTGCTGCAGGCTATCTTTACACAACATACAGTGCTATAAACTATGTCTTGCAAATCATAACACCTGGATTTGCATGACAAAGTAAAGCCAAAATCAAACAACCATATTTGTGACCTAGAATGATCTCAGCCAAAAAATCTCCATATCAAAACACTCAAATTTAATCGTAATACATTGTATATACACACTTCCATGGTAATAGGTTGGATATACAATTGTAACACATTGAATATACCACACTTGTATGGTAAGTCAGTATTTAATCCTTAAGGCTTAGTTATTAACCAACAACAGCAAATCACCCCACAGTGATATGGGCAAAACAATATAACTTTGTGGCAGAGTCTCTGGCCATATTATGACACATAGAATGTTGCCAGAGTTGGCAACCAGCCGTGCCACAAAGTTGTGTCGTTTGGTCGATATCACTGTGGGGCGATATCACTTTGCTGTTGCTGATTAACAACTATTTAAAATAGAATCTGAAATAAAAATTGATTACTAATGGAATGTGGGTAGATGGTGTTAAATAGCTACCAAGAAGGCAGATGTATTTCCAGGTGACATTGACACAAGTATTGTTTCCCAATAATGGGAAGTCACAACTCCACTGTTTCTCACACTGCTAGGAGCCCTGCATCTAATTCTGGGAACTCCATTTTAAGAAAGGTTCATAAAAGTTACAACATATTCAGTGAAGGTCAACAATCTGAGAATTGGAAACCGCCTTCTCTGAATCACTTTCCACAGATAGAGAATGCTTGGTGAAAAGTGAGTGTTGACATGGAAGCATGCTTCAAACATTTGGACAACGGCCTACAGAAGGTGCTTCAGATCCATTCTGCCTTGTTTCAGAAAGCATGGTTTTAAAGTTACAAGAAGTGAATGTTGTCTCCCCCTCAGAAAAAATATTTTTAACAAGTTTCGGCAAATGAACAAATGACAGAGAGGCCATTTGGATGTGTTCAGATGGAAGGCTGATGCTTTCAAAGCACAGAGAGTTGGGCTTAACATATTAACACAGTTGGAAGAGACTTTGGAGGTCTTCTAGTCCAGTGTTTCTCAACCTGGGCAATTTTAAGATGTGTGGACTTCAATTCCCAGGATTCCCAAGTCAGCCCATGCTGGCTGAGGGATTCTGGGAGTTGAAATCTACACATCTTAAAATTGCCCAGGTTGAGAAACACAGTTTGACTAGAAAACCTTCAAGGTCCCTTATACCATTTCAGACAAATAGTTGTCCAATCATTGGGCTTAAATAGGTTTGTTAACTTAAATATCCCCTTTCATTTCTTAATTACTATTTATTTCAGTTGTTTCACACACACACCCAAATACTTGCTCATCTTCCCAAGTGGTATCTAAAATTTTACATTGGACAAACTAATTGGTCTCTGCATAAAAAAAGACGGATGGAATGCTTTTTAAATAGGGAGATGGGATAAACATTTAGAATAGAAAATAAAAAGGTAGAAAATGGATGGAAACTAATCAAGGAGAGAACCAACCTTAGAATTGAGGAAAAATTTCCTGACAGAACAATTAATCAGTGGAACAGCCTTCAGAAGTTGTGGGTGCTCCATCACTGGAGGTTTTTAAGAAGAGACTGGACAGCCATTTGTTTGAAATGGTATAGGTCAGGGGTAGGCAACCTTGGCTCTTTTATGACTCGTGGACTTCAACTCCCAGAATTCCTGAGCCAGCCATGCTGAGGGGAAAGCTGAGCCATGCTGGCTCAGGAATTCTGGGAGTTGAAGTCCATGAGTCATAAAAGAGCCAAGGTTGCCTGCCCCTGGTATAGGGTCTCCTCCCTGAGCATGGGGCTAAACTAGAAACCTCCAAGGTCCCTTCCAAATCTGTTATTCTATTCTATTCTATTCTATTCTGGATTTGATTTGATTCTATAGCTGCCCACCTCAGCTTCCTGACAGTTAGAACAATGAATCAGTGGAATGACCTTCAGTGGGTGCTCCATCATTGGAGGTTTTTAAGAAGAGATTGGTCAGCCATTTGAAATGGCATAGGGTCTCCTGCTTGAGCAGGGGGTTGGATTAGAAGACCTCCAAAATCCCTTCCAACTGTTGTAATTCTGACCTCAGATATGGCACTGTTTTGAAAAAAATGTTCAGTGGGGAAATATCTCAGTGGTGCGGGTTCATCTGCCTTTGAAGTGAAAGTTGTGATCATTTGCAAAGTCATTCTTCTGCTCCAGGTTTATCAGGAGACATGGGTGAATTCATTAGACAATGCAACATTTTTTCTAAATTAAACAAAGGGCCAGGGTTCTTTTCACTCTGCATTTGTACATTACTCATCAGCGCAAGAATGTCTGGCTCACACCCAGGCTCTGTTGCGTTAATAGCCCATATAATCTTTGGCAATTCTCGCTATCGGATCTACCTCTTTCTTTTGGTTTTAGGTTTTTTTTTAAATAAGCCCTCTGTGGGACTGTGATCATCATAAATATCATGGCCTTTACAATGCCACAAACACTATCTAGGTTTGCATGACACACTAGCCTATTGGGAACTGAATTGAACCGTTACTTTGCTTCACGCTTTTCTCTGAACTGCAAAATTCAACGTACCCGATCTGTAAGCACAGAAGGCACCTGTCAATTATACCAGCCATTTGGGGGGGGGGGCTGAGGGGAAATCAGTGTCTTCACTCTTTTTGTTGCAGCAGGTTAAATAAGAAGTTGCTTTTTGAGCAACTCACAACTTTGCTGGGGATATCCTGCATTTTGTGTAGCAGGGGTGGGTCAATGTTTTTGACTCCAGGGTTCACATTGAGGAGGAGGAGGAGGAGGAGGAGGAAGGAAGGAGAAAGAAGAAGAAGAAGAAGAAGAAGAAGAAGAAGAAGAAGAAGAAGAAGAAGAAGAAGAAGAAGAAGAAGAAGAAGAAGAAGAAGAAGAAGAAGAAGAAGAAGAAGAAGAAGAAGAAGAAGAAGAAGAAGAAGAAGAAGAAGAAGAAGAAGAAGAAGAAGAAGAAGAAGAAGAAGAAGAAGAAGAAGAAGAAGAAGAAGAAGAAGAAGAAGAAGAAGAAGAAGAAGAAGAAGAAGAAGAAGAAGAATTGCAAGGAGCCAGGAACATGGAAATATTGTGATAAATAAGTTGATAATAAACTTGCACACCTTCCAGACAGAGACATACATGCTCGCCCTATTCCTGGGATTGCTAGAACAAAAAAGGAAGCATTTTGTCTCTGTCCTCAGAAAACTGGAAGTGTCTTGGCAACTTCCCATTTCTGGATTCATGGATCATTTTGAGATCCTCTCCGTGTGCTTCTTGTTTAACAAACCGTCTGACTATTGGATTAAAAGCAGAGAAGTCTATGCAGACTTGCCCAGGGACCTTCTAAAGGCAGAGGACAACAGACAGAGATCTTATGAGATCTGCCTTGGGACAAGTCCCACTGATTTTACTGAAGAGGGAGTAAACATCCCTAGCAAACTGAGAGAAAAACTTATTCAGATTTATAAAGCCAGTTACATTAGGGCTTTCACATCTGGACTGCAAAAATCTAGACAAGGCAACAAAAAGACACTGCAAACTAACTTTTTGTTGCTATCTAGTGAAGCATCTGGAGTTTTGCAAATCAGATATGGTAGTTGCTGTGTTCTCCGTTCGCGTGTGAATGATGAAGACTCATGGTGGCAACTAACAATGCTTTATTCTCCTACTCCAACTCCAAGCAAAAAGCAAAAGGCACGCAGGCCTTTATATAGGGCTTGAACCCCGGACAGAGTGAACCAATAAGAGTTCTTCTTTCTTCGCACCTTGCGCATGTGCACAAGGCTGGCACCGCTCTGTCTGGTCCCAGGCAGCTTTTAGAATGCCCGGGACCATTTGCAACAATTCTGGGCCTGCTGACTTTCCTCATCAGGCCCAGGACACAACAGTAGTTCTTTGCCAGACTGAGTTGATTGATTGGTTACATTAATCGATTAAAGAGAATCACTTTCATCAATCAAATAGACGCCTCTGAATGGGGCAAATTATTTATTTATTACATGTTTCCTGCCTTTATTGCTTTATAAGTAACTCAAGGTGGTGAACATACCTAATGCTCTTCCTCCTCCTATTTTCCCCAAAACAACTCTTGAGAGAGAAGGACTAGTCTAAATTCACCCCACCGGTTGAGACCAGAACTCACAATTTCCAGATTTCTAGGCCAGCACTTTAATTACTACACCAAGCTGGTTTTCTATTTCTTTCTTTCTCTTGTTATCCTATATATTTAATGGTTTTGTACTATTAAAGGATCAAGATGCCCTTCTAGGATTTTGTCCTGCAATTCTGGAAAAGGTTAAGGTGTTTTTGAGTCAAGAGAGCATTGGTGAGTGTCCTGAGGTAAAACCTCATGATATGAAAAAACACAGTTGCTTTTATTTTACAGAAATATTTCAGAATGAACAGATGCACAGATCATATTTTGATTCTTCCACCAGACAGAACAGAACAGGACAGAATATCGGACTTGAAAGGGATCTTGGAGGTCTTCTAGTCCAACTTCCAGCTCAGGCAGGAAACCCTATGCCATTTCAGACAAATGGTCTCTTCTTAAAAACTTCTTGTGTTCGAGCATTCACAACTTCTGGAGGCAGGTTGTTCCACTGATTAATTGTTCTAACTGTCAGGAAATTTCTTCTTAGTTCTAGGTTGCTTCTCTCCTTGATTAGTTTCCATCCATTGCTTCTTGTCCTGCTTTCAGGTACTTTGGAAAATAGCTTGACAACTCCTGAGATATTGGAACACTGCTATCATGTCACTCCCTAGTCCTTCTCTTCATTAAACTAGACATACCATAAGGTAGGTATGCAAAATGACATTTGTTTGGTCTATGTGCTAAGATAGATTTCATTCTTCGTAGAAAACTTCTTTGTTCCCCAAGTAATCTGATGGGGACAGGAATATGACCTGATGTTAGTGTTGGGAATTCCCATTTTATGTTCAAAACCGTGATCATCTGCAATGACATCTTCACACTATTATTTTCATGCAACCTCATTTCAAAGCCATCATGCCTTCCACCAGATTCCAATGGTCTGACTATTCCATATGATATTGTTTCTCAACTTTGGAAATTTTAAGATGTGTGGATTTCAACTCCCAGAATTCTGGGACTCAGAATCTTCATATCTTCTGGCTGGGGAATTCTGGAAGTCTGCAATCTTAAAGTTGCCAAGGTTGAGAAACACTGCCTTTAGGAGTATTGTGTCATCAATGCACACTTTTATACAGATAACAATCATTCATTATATTAAGTGAAATCTTACAAGTCATATTGCTAAGTGTTTAATTCCCCGTCCAGCTCATGAAATCATAAAGTGTTAGAGGTTAGCTTAGCATGCTTAATTATTTGGAGAATTTATGTGGCCCCTTGACATGAGCAACACAGCTTTGGGCAGCTGGCAATAGAAAACAAGCCAAGACAAAAATAGTCAATAATAATCAGTAATCAATAAGAAATGACCTGTCTCGCTTTCATACTTTCTACCAATGGGAACTTTACTCATCCTGGCTTCAGTGCCCAGGGAGAATAAACAAGTTAAAGGCTTTCCAAAGGACCACAGGTTCAGGCCCAACCAAACATCAGAATGACAGAGATGGAAGGGACCTTGGAGGTCATCTAGTCCAACCCCCTGCTCAAGCAGGAGACTCTTACAGAATCACGGAATAACAGAGTTGGAGGGGATCTTGGAGGTCTTCTAGTCCAGCTCCCTGCTCAAGCAGAAGGACCTTACAGAATCATAGAATCTACAGAGCCAGAAGGGATCTCAGAGGTCATCTAGTCCAATCCCCTGCTCAATGGCCCATGCCCTTCAGCAAATCCGTCTTCTACTGGTGGGCCCTCCACCATTTCTTTGATGCTGCCCACATCAGGATGGATAGGAGTATCAATCCATAAGGTAGGCTTCTTCGTGGAACCCATCTAGGATGACTTTCGAAGCATCACACTTTATAAGTTATCGCCTTGCACAAAACTAGCCAATGCCATTGGGTGCTTATTAAACAAATCTGTGTAAGGTGGGAACTAAGCTAAAATCACTCAGCTTTCACTCATTTTTTTATTAAAAAAATCTTTAAATGGAAAAGGATCCAAAGAACTGATTTTAAACCCTCATTTGTTTGAAGGACTCCCCAAATGCCAGCCCAATTTAAATGTATTCACTTATTACATTCAACCTTTGCTTAGAAGCTCAAGGCATCAGCCATGGTCTTCCATCTTCACAATAAAGTAAACTAAGTTATGCCAACAAATAAGGACAGATTCAAAGCTATCCATGAAAACTCCATGGCTGATTAAAACTTCATGTCTCCAGAACAAATACTTTAATGTTAAATACAGTAATGTGTTTTATATCAAAGTGGCCTGTTCAAGGTATATGGGCACACTACATCTGGTCACAACATCTTGCCTTAGAAAGAGGTCTCGTGTTTAAGGAACCGCCCTGAATTCATTAGAATGGCGTTTCTCAACATCAACATCTTTTTGATGTGTAGATTTCAACTCCCAGAATTCTTAAAGTTCCTGAGGTTGAGAAACCTTACCTCGGAGATCAGCATGGAAGAAATGATTAAAAGGATGATTTGGGAAACCTTGCTGAAAAAAGCTGAGAAAATGTCCTAGCATTGAGAAAGATTTCTCCTCTAGGGCCATGTTTGAGGTGGACGTTCTCACTTTCCAGGGTTTAAGAACGGCTCAGTTACAAAGACATTGATTGATACTTTTAGGTCAGGACATGTTGACAAAACAAGCCTTTGTGAAAGACAGAGAAGGCAGTAACAAAAAGTGACCTGGAAGGAAAATCACTTCCTTGTTATATAATCTTCAGCACAAGTCTAGAGCAACTGGTGATAACATTTCAACCCATCATTTGCTAATCATTTTTCTATTGCTAAATAGGCACCTATATAACTTACATCTCAAGAAGTATTATCTGTTGGAATCAAGGTAGCCAAGATTTTTTTTAAAATAGCTTCTGTGCTGATGCCAAAAGTACAATTCGTTCTATAGACTTAATACATATGGATGCCCTGAGAAAGCATTAAGAGATGTACTTCTGCAGAAAAGAAGTTAAGCCAACTTCTGAAACTCAACAACTTTGAAATGTGTGTGTCCTTCAATTGCAGGAATTCTCCAGCCGGTATGAGTTGAAGCCCACACACCTTCAAATTGCCAAGACTGAGGAAAAAACTGAGATAAACCATCAAAAGCCTGACAAACTGACCACCTTTAGAGACACCTATTTGCCCTCTTCTCGCCAACAAGCAACAGTTTTTCTTATTTTTAAAAACTATGAGAAAACTGCTTATCCCTTGGAAGCCATGATTGCAGAGCTCTATGGGTTGTAAGTACCCACAGTTTGCTTTTTTTTTTCTCCCAGGATAAACTTATTTTTTTATTATTTATTCGTTAAATTTATTTGCTGTCTATTTCGCCCTGCAGCTATTCTAGGCAGCTTACAACAGGAAAAAGGAAGAAACAAAAAGAGGGTAACTGGAATAGAAATAAGACAATAGAACAATCAAATAAACAATGAAAAATAAATAAACAAGATAAACATGGAAATAAAGAAGATTTGTCTGTTAGATTAAACCGTAATTTACTGAACCGTGATTGTGGAACAGGCAACTGTGGGCTGGATTCACATAACACATCGAACCACACATAATAAGTATAACGTGATAATGAACTCAATCACAGTTAAACTGATCATGCCTGTAAAAGCATTGATGGTCAAAAGGACCTCCACATTTTACAGAGCAAAACAAGACTTTATTCTGCATGGAATGTAAAAATAAGGTTCAGCCCTGGAGGGGAGCAGAGTCCGAGTTTTCTATTGCTCTTTGCTATCATCCGGTGATCAACTAGGGCAGTGTTTCTCAACCTCGACAATTTTAAGGCACGTGGACTTCAAGGTTGAGAAACACTGAACTAGGGTTTTGCAGGCTTGATGCGATAGCCATACAAAATCTAAAGAAAAAAACAGGCCACAGAGGGAAAAGCAGAGGCAGTTCAGGGGACATGCCATGCACACAAAGAATCTCAAAAATTGAGATTAACAGATATTTTAAACCAGGGTTACTCCATCTCCAACAGTTTCAGGACAGGATCGATACTTAGCAGAGGAACCTTTCCTTGGCTCAGGAAAATTCTAGCAGTCTCCTTTCTGCTGATCACCCAACCCCTTGAAATACAAAGTACACATTTCATTACTACACACATTTCATTATTACAGATAGGCAACAGTTAGAGCTTCACCAGGCAGGACTTCATCAGATGCAATAAGGAAAGTATTGAAGCAAGCACAATGCATCAGGTGCAGTCAGGAAGAAGCTACCTTTGAAGATTCTTCTCCCTTCTTACAGTTTCAGAGCAACACCTGGGTTACAGGTAAACCAGCCATGCATCTCCAATCCGCTCTTCCACTCGCTTTGAAGACACTGTGTAGACTGTCCCGCCAAGCCCTTCCCAAACAGTCACACTCTGATCCTAAAGTAGGGATGGAAGCATGTTCCTGGTTGACGTTCCTCCTTCCAGCTGATAAACCTATGGAGCAATGCCTTGCTATGGACTTGACGTCTCCTCCCCTTCTCTGCTCTTGCACATAGGCAAGCTCAGAAGCACGTGCTAGCCACTCCATAAGGCATCGAAACTCCAGCCCCACCCAAGCTGGCTAAGGCTGTCCTCTTGCGACACTCAGCAGGCAGCGAGTCCTGAGAAAGGTGACAGGTGTTATGTGGCATGGAGGAACAAGCACAACCTCGCTGGCCAAATGGGGGACTCTCCCCAGAGGCAAACGACTTGCCGGCACTGGCTGAAGCAGGAACCAAACACACATCCCTTTTAACTGACTGAGGCCCAGGCCTTGCCAAATGTCGCAGTTGCATCTGGTTAAAAAAATTGGGATGTCCTAGCAACTTCCTTTTTCTATCATGTACTCATAAAGGTCTCTGCATTTGAAACCAGCCCATAAATACCAATGAAGGAGACTATTTGTAGCTCAGGGTTGAAATGAGGGGTCCTTGGTGCTCTTTGAGCTTGCTTGTTTTCTTGCAGACGTTTCATGACCCTAACTAGGTGACACCCTCAGTGCTAGTAAGGAGTGTGGTTTGCTGTCATATAAACACACTCCTTACTAACACTGATGATGTTACGTAGTTAGGGTGATGAAACGTCTGCAAGAAAAAAAAGCAAGCTCAGAGAGCACCAAGGAGCCCTCCGCCCATAAATGAAATACAGCAGCTGCACTTAAACTTCTGTACTACTTCACAGTGCTTAACAGCCCCTCTCTAAGCAATTTATAGAGTCAGCATATTCCCCCCCCCCACAATCTGGGTCCTCATTTTACTGACCTCAGAAAGACAGAAGGCTGAGTCAACCAGCTTACAATAACAATCGGGACCAGAGCTTTTGTCACTAAACAAGGCAATTGTCCTGTGCAATTGTACAATCTTTTTTGCTGCAGTCCTTATGGGAGAACACCAAGATCATGGCATCCGGCCCTCTCAATTCCTGGCAAATAGATGGGGAAGAAATGGAAGTAGTGACAGATTTTATCTTCCTGGGCTCCAAGATGACCACAGATGGGGACTGCAGCCAGGAAATTAAAAGATGCTTGCTCCTGGGGAGGAGAGTTATGGCAAATCTCGACAGCATACTAAAAAGCAGAGACGTCACCCTGCTAACAAAAGTACGTATAGTCAAGGCCGTGGTTTTCCCAGTTGCAATGTACTACTGTGAAAGTTGGACCATAAGAAAGGCTGAGCGTCAAAGAATTGAGGCCTTTGAACTATGGTGCTGGAGAAGACTCCTGCCAGTCCCCTGGACTGCAAGGTGATCAAACCGGTCAGTCCTAGAGGAGATCAATCCTGACTGCTCTTTAAAAGGCCAGATCCTGAAGTTGAAACTCAAATACTTTGGCCACCTAATGAGAAGGAAGGACTCACTGGAGAAGGGCCTAATGCTGGGAAAGACTGAGGACATTAGAAGAATGGGACGACAGAGAATAAGGTGGCTGGATGGAGTCACTGAAGCAGTAGGTGTGAACTTAAATGGACTCCAGAAGATGGTAGAGGACAGGAAGGCCTGGAGGAATGTTGTCCATGGGGTCGTGAAGGGTCAGGCATGACTTCACAACTAACAACAATGGTTGTTTAAGTGACTTGCACGATTGTTTAAGCGAATCAGACTCTTCCCATTGACTTTGCTTGTTGGTAGATCACCTGGAAAGCCACAAATGCCACATGAGCTGGTGGACAATAAAACCGTCATTAGTACATGTCCGTTGTCAAGTGCCCAAATTTTGATCCTGTGATCGTGGGGACACTGCAATGGTTGTTATATGCGAGGACCAGTTTTAAGTCACTTTTTTTTCAGCATTGTGGTATAATTGAATGGCCACTAAACAAGTGGTTGTAAATCAGGGACTACCTGTAGACTTCAATCATCCTTAGCTGGACTGGAACTAAGATAGTCTTTTGCTCATGTTCCAACACTGTCCAAAGGCAGCATCAAGACGGGTTGAATTGGATACCCATTGACTTGGTGGGAGGTGGGGGGGGGCTACAAAGACAGAAAAGCTTTTAGAAGAAGGAGGGAATGAGGAAGAAAGACAATTATCTATGCAGAACTTACCAGAAGTCTGTACTTGAGGGATTGTCTCACCCCATTGGGATTGGCCCATCCCACTGGTGCCAGCAAAGGAGGCTTGCTATAGGTCCATCAGCCCAATGACTCCGGCTGGTGGGGTCTAGGAGGAGGGCCTTCTCTTCTGTGGCTCCTGCCCTTTGAAGGTCTTGCCCCCCCCATGTGAGGTCGGCCCCAACCCTTCTATCCATTTGTAAGGGCCTAAAGATGTGGCTCTGCCAGTTAGCTTCGGGCCCCAGTGGGAGAACAGAATAAAGCAACAGAACAACAGAATAACAGAGTTGGATGGGACCTTGGAGGTCTTCTAGTCCAACCCCCAGCTCAGGCAGGAAACCCTATACCAGTGGTTCTCAACCTTTTTAATGCCACAACCCCCAACAGGTCGTAAGTTGAGGACTACCCAACCGATTGTAAGTCGAGGACTTTCCCTTCCCGGGAGCACCACGCATGCGTGGTGCTGTCCCTGCACCGGCCGAGGAGTAGCTGGCAAGCGGCAGAGACAGCGCAGGCCAACCACCGGCTGGGCCACCAGCTGGCCCAGCCCAAGGGAGGTAAGACACCCGCCGGGCCCCACATGAGCCAGCAACCCTCCCTGCGCCCGCCGACCTCCCACCTCCCACCCCTGGCCCTCTTTTACTTACATTTTTAGTAGTTGCTCAGCAGGGAGGGGTGGAAACTTCCAGACAGCTCGCCTTCACTGCAGAAAACTTGCAGCACCGTTTGCAGACTGGGACTTTTGGCGGGCTCAGCAGGGCAGAGACAGCCTGGACAATTCCTATTGGCTTTTGAAAGCCAACAGAATTAGACTCTGTTCAAGAGAGTCTATTCGATTGGCTTTCAAAAGCCAATAGAATAAAAGGGAGTAGCACAGCTAAGGAAAAGGGGGAAAAAATGGCGGACTGCGTTGTTTGGCGACCCCCGTGAAATGGTCGTTCGACCCCAAATGGGGTTCCGACCCACAGGTTGAGAACCACTGCCTTATACCATTTTAGACAAATGGTTGTCCAACCTCTTAAAAACTTCCAGTATTGGAGCGTTCACAACTTCTGGAGGCAACTTGTTCAACAGATCCTATACCATTTCAGACCAGTGGCTTTCCAGTCTCTTACAGTATTAAAAACTGTCAATGATGAAGCACGGAGGTTCTTAAGAAGAGACTGGACAGCCACTTGACTTTCCAGGCTCTGAATCGACAATCACTTAACTGATATCAGGAAGTCAATGGGCAATGCATATTGGCATTGAGGAGACCAAGGGATTCAGGTACAGTAGTTAGCAAGGGCTCCTGTGCACAGTGAGCTAGGCACCTTAGCATATAACCAACCAAGCTGACTGTTGATATGAGTCCTGAAATGTGTGCAAAGAAAAACAGACGCCCATTGAACAGTACAGGTAGTCCTCGACTTACAACCACAGCTGTGCCCAAAATTTCGGTTGTTAAGTGAGACACGAGTGAAGTGAGTGTTTCCCGATTTTACGACCTTTCTTGCGACAGTGGTTAAGTGAATCCATGCAGCTGATATGTCAGTAACTGAGTTGTTAAATGAATCTGGTTTCCCCATTGACTTTGCTTGTCAGAAGGTCGCAAAAGGGGATCACATGACCCCGGGACACAACAACCGTCATAAATATGAACCAGTGGCCAAGCATCTGAATTTTGATCACATAAATCATGGGGATGCTGCAAAGCTGGTAACTGTGAAAAATGGTCATAAGTCACAGTTTTCAGTGCTATTGTAACTTTGAATGGTCGCTAAATGAATTGTTGTAAATCAAGGATTTCCTGTATTAAGGACTAGGGGTTTAACAAAGCAGCATGCCTTCCATTCCTACATCTGACTCTAAAGATGTGAGGTAATTGATAGCCAGGAACATTTAATAATAATAATGATAATGATGATGATGATGATAATAATAATAATAATAATAATATATTATTATTATTATTATTATTATTATTATTATTATTATTATTAATTCAGAATTCAGACAGACAAGCACCTGCAACATAACACCCCAGACTTAACAATTGTCGATAAGAAAGACAAAAAAGTCTGGATAATGGACGTGGCAGTGCCTGGAGATAGCAGAATAGAAGAGAAAGAACTGGAGAAGATAACAAAATACAAAGACCTACAAAGAGAAATAGAAAGACTGTGGCAAAAGCAAGCAAGGGTAGTACCAATAGTCATAGGCTCCTTGGGTGCAATCCCAAAACAACTGGAGCACCACTTGAACACCATTGGCATTGACAAATTCGCTATTAGTCAATTGCAAAAGGCAGCCTTATTAAGAACTGCTTCCATCCTGCGACGATATCTGTAATACCATCAAACATCCACACCTGCCTATCCCAGCTCCTGGGTAAGGACTCGATAGGTAGACAAAATGCCAAATCCAGTCTGAACATCTGGCTGACTGTGTGATGATCGATAATAATAATAATAATAATAGGAAAGCCGGCCTTATTAGGAACTGCTTCCATCCTGCGACGATATCTCTAATAACATCAAACATCCACATCTGCCTATCTCAGGTCCTTGGTAAGGACTCGATAGGTAGACAAATACCAAATCCAGTCTGAACATTTGGCTGACTGTGAGATGATTAATAATAATAATAATAATAATAATAATAATAATAATAGACTTTTGCAATTGGCTAATAGCATTGACAAATTCGCTATTGGTCAATTGCAAAAGGCAGCCTTACTAGGAACTGCTTCCATCCTGCGACAATATCTGTAATACCATCAAACATCCACATCTGCCTATCCCAGGTCCTGGGTAAGGACTCGATAGGTAGACAAAATGCCAAATCCAGTCTGAACATCTGGCTGACTGTGCGATGATCAATAATAATAATAATAATAATGATGATGATGATGATGATGATGGAAGGGAAGTCATCTAGGTCATAACCATTTTATGAAGGCAATTCAAGAGAATTAGAAAAACCCAGCCAAATATTACATGTAGAGTAGATAGAATAGATATGACACAACTTTCTCTCTTCCTGCTAAGAGCCCTGGTGGTGCAGTAGTTAGAATGCAGTATTTCAGGCAAACTCTGCTCACAGCCTGGAGTTTGATCCTGATAGGGTTCAGGGTTGACTCAGCATTCCATCTTTCCCAGGTTGGTAGAATGAGGGCAATATGCAATACGCAAAACATTGTAAACTGCCCACAGAGTATTGTAAAGCACTATGGGGCAGAAGGTAAGCCTAAATGCTATTGCTAACCAAGGATGACTGAGGTTGGATATACTGAATGAGGTTTGAAGGATTGAAATGCATTTGCTCCTTGTGGTAATTTCAATTGCCTAATTGTTCCCCCGCCTAAAGAGAGGTCGAGACTAGTCATACCTGTAACGCATGCCTTTATTGTTGCATGCGTGTAAATAAACCTACGTCATAGAAATGCTCCAGGCTGTAGTTTAATCTGAACCTTTCGAACCTGTCACTGTTGGGAAATGGGATGCACACCCATAACGGGAGGCAGAATTACACAATCCTAGATTCTCTTCCCCAATGAGCTATGAAAATTTTGAACTGGTAGCACCCTTTGAACTGGTCCATGGTGCTGATTTGAACAGGATTCAAGGCCATAATTCTCAACTCCTGAAAGGCTAATCCAGAACAAATGAGGGCAGGCACTATGCATAAGCAACAGAGAAGGTTATTCAAAGAGACTTGGAGTAGAGAATTTCACCTGGTTTTTGAGCGATGAGATGGAGTCCTTGTAAACTTAGCAGATGATCTACCTTCCTTCTTTCCTCCTTTCCCTGATCTTAGAATAGAATAGAATAACAGAGTTGGACGGAACCTTATACGTCATCTTCCTAGTCCAATCCCCTGCCCAAGCAGGAGACCCTACACCAGTGGTTCTCAACCTTTTTAATGCCACGATTCCCAACCGGTCGTAAGTCAAGGACTACTCAACCGGTCGTAAGTCTACTCAACTGGTGCAGCACCGTTTGCAGAATGGGACTTTTGGCAGGCTCAGCAGGGCAGAGACAGCCTGGATAATTCCTATTGGCTTTTGAAAGCCAATAGAATTAGACTTTATTCAAGAGTGTCTGTTCTATTGGCTTTCAAAAGCCAATAGAATAAAAGGGAGTAGCACAGCAAAGGAAAAGGGGGAAAAAATGGCAGACTGTGTTGTTTGGTGACCCCCGTGAAATGGTCGTTCGACCCCAAATAGGGTCCAGATCCACAGGTTGAGAACCACTGCCCTACACTATTTCTGACAGATTGCAGTCCAGTCTGTTCTTGAAAGCGTCTAGTGATGAAGCCCCCACAACATCTGAAGGCAGATTTCTAGATTGAATCTCTCTTTGATCAGTTTCCATCTGTTATTCCTTGTCTGGCCTTCAAGTGCTTTGGAAAATAGGTTGACTCCCTCCTCTCTGTGACAGCCCCTCAAATATTGGAACACTGCTATCATGTCTCCCCTGGTCCTTCTCTTCACTAGACTAGCCATGCCCAGTTCCATTACCTCCTTAATGCAGTACGGCAATGCAGTATCAAAGGACTTAAAATTTTAACCCCAAAGCCTATACAAATGGAACTCAACCTCATGGGTGTAACACAAGAAAAGAAAACAGGGTCATCTGCCCAAATGAAGCCATCCAAGCAACATCCTCTGGGAAAAATCAGTTTTTAGAGCAACAAAACTGATTAGGGGACTGGAGGCTAAAACATATGAAGAACAGTTGCAGGAATTGAGTATGTCTGGTTTAATGAAAAGAAGAACTAGGGTTGACCTGATAGCAGTGTTCCAATATCTCAGAGGTTGCCACAAAGAAGAGGGAGTCAAGCTATTCTCCAAAGCACCAGAGGGCAGGACAAGAAGCAATGGATGGAAACTGATCAAGGAGAGAAGCAACCTAGAACTAAGGAGAAATTTCCTGACTGTTATTTATTTTATTTTATTTATTAAAATTTATAGACCGCCCTACTCCCGCAGGACTCCGGGTGGTTAACAGTAAAAACACAGCATTACATAACAAAACAAACAATACAATAACATTCATCCAGGGGTCGGATTTTATAAACCCCAGGGCTGCCGGAAAAGCCAGGTCTTAAGCAGCTTGCGGAAAACCAACAGGGTGGGAGCAGTCCTAGTCTCTGGGGGGAGCTGATTCCAAGACGTGGGCGCCATCACAGAGAAAGCCCTCCCCTGCGGCCGCACCAAATGGCACTGCTTGGCCGACGGGACCTGAAGAAGGCCCAGCCTGTGGAATCTAACCGGACGAAGGGAATTATGAGGTAGTAGGCGGTCTCGCAAATAACCTGACCCTGAGCCATATAGAGCTTTAAAGGTAATAACCAACACCTTGAATTGGGCCCGGAGACCAATAGGCAACCAGTGCAGCTCACGGAGGATAGGTGTAATGTGGGTGTACCGAGGAGCACCCACTATCACTCGCGCGGCTGCATTCTGGACCAACTGTAGTCTCCGAATACTTTTCAAGGGTAGCCCCATGTAGAGCGCGTTGCAGTTAATTAATCAGTGGAATGACTTGCCTCCAGAAGTTGTGGATGCTCCAACATTGGAGGTTTTTAAGAAGAGACTGGACAACCATTTGTCTGAAATGGTATAGGGTTTCCTGCCTGAGCAGGGGGTTGGACTAGAAAACCTTCCAGGTCCCTTCCAACTCTATTATTCTCTTAAATGAATGGAATTGACTAAGAGATATAAACCTTTTGAAGCACAGCCTGTTATCTTAAATGAGATAAAAGTGTTTTTTTGAAGCACAGCCTCTTATCTTATTAGAACGATTTCCATAGATTAGGCCTCAAAGTGCCAATGGGTGATGTTTTCTCTTTGGCATCTACTATTCCTGCCCCCCTTTCTTGATTTTTATGGGAGATGCTTCCTCTCTTGTTTTATTCTTGATTTCTCCTTTTCCTTGTCTTGAAGGTGAGCAGGAGCAGGAAATAATTTTAAATCCACAATCTATGGAAACCTGAGTAACCTATGAATGTATATGCTTACATCATCTGTTGCTCATGCTGTTCTTTTCCAAAATGTGTAGATATGAGTTCATCCCTTTTGTAAGGTGGGGCTCTTTCTCAATATCCTTTGGAAGGGAGTCCCACCACTGCATACTGTTTAATACAAAACTGCAGTGAGCCTCTATTACAGATTGTCCTCGACTTACGACCGCAACTAAGCCCAAAATTTATGTTGCTAAGCAAGAAATTTGTTAAGTGAGTTTTGCCCCATTTTCGCCCCATTTGTTAAGTGGATACCTGCCGTTGTTAAGTTAGCCACATGGTTGTTAAGTGAATCTCGTTGCCCCACTGACTTTGCTTGTCAAAAGGATGCACAAGGGGATCCCATGACCTCAGGACACTGCAACCGGTATACTGTAAATAGGAGCCAGTTGTCAAGCATCTGAATGTAAATCACAGGACCTTAGGCATGCTGCAATGGTCGTAAGTGTGAAAAATGGTCATAAGTTATTTTTTTCAGTGCCATTGTAATTTGGAACCATCGCTGGACAGCCATTTGTCTGAAATGGTATAGGGCAGTGGTTCTCAACCTGTGGGTTGGGACCCCATTTGGGGTTGAATGACCATTTCACGGGGGTCGCCAAACAACGCAGTCCACCATTTTTTTCCCTTTTTCCTTAGCTGTGCTACTCCCTTTTATTCTATTGGCTTTTGAAAGCCAATAGAATAGACTCTCTTGAATAGAGTCTAATTCTATTGGCTTTCAAAAGCCAATAGGAATTGTCCAGGCTGTCTCTGCCCTGCTGAGTCCGCCAAAAGTCCCATTCTGCAAACGGGGCTGCACCAGTTGAGTAGTCCTTGATTTACAACCAGTTGAGTAGTCCTCGACTTACGACCGGTTGGGGGTCACGGCATTAAAAAGGTTGAGAACCACTGGTATAGGGTGTGTTTGCCCCATTTTATGAGTTTTATGAGTTTTCTTCCCACCATTTTTAAAGGAATCACTGCAGTTGTGAAGTTAGTAGCATGGTTGTTAAGTAAATATGGCGTGTCTAGTCAGAACGTCACAACAGGTGACCACATGATCCCAGGACACTGCGACCATCATAAATACATGCCAGTTGCCAGTTATGGGTGCCCCATCACTGGAGGCTTTTAAGAAGAGACTGGACAGCCATTTATCAGAAAGAGTATAGGGTCTCCTACGAGACCAGGGAGTTGGACTAGATGACCTCCAAGGGCCTTCCAACTCTCTTACTGATAAACTGTTAAATCTGAATTCACTTTTTTCAATGCTGTTATAACATGGCATGGTTACTAAATGAACGATTGTAAGTTTGGGTCACCACGATGTAAAAAAGATGTTGAGACTCTAGAAGGAGTACAGAGAAGAGCAACAAAGATGATTAGGGGACTGGAGGCTAAAGCGTATAAGGAACGGCTGCTGGAATTGGGTATGTCTAGTTTAATAAAGAAAAGGACGAGGGGGGACAGGATAGCTGTGTTCCAATATCTCAGGGGCTGCCACAAAAAAGAGGGAGTCAAGCTATTTTCCAAGGCGCCTGAAGGCAGGACAAGAAGCAACGGATGGAAACTAACCAAGGAGAGAAGCAACCTAGAACTAAGGAGAAACTTCCTGACAGTTAGAACAATTAACCAGTGGAACAACCTGCCTCCAGAAGTGGTGAATGCTCCATTGGACAGCCATTTGTCTGAAATGGTATAGGTTTCCTGCCTGAGCAGGGGGTTGGACCAGATGACCTCCAAGGTCCCTTCCAACTTTATTATTATTATTGTTGTTGTTGTTGTTGTTGTTGTTGTTGTTATTAGTCAAGGACTATCTGATATCGTCCGTGTCCCTTCCACCCACCTTCTGTTCTCCACGCCATCCTTCTCTTATTTTACCTCCCACTCTTTGTTCCGTTCCTGGAATCTATACAGTCCAGATGAAAAGCCAGTCTGAACAAATGTTTTCTGAGGCATCCGGGGAATTTCCCAAAATGTAAGAAAGATCCTTTCAAAAAGTGGTTGCATGTGTATTTTTAGGGGTGTAACTCTATTGTGACAGGGCACACCCAGGCTTACATTGTATTCCTTTCCCAAAATCAAACTGGGTCACATTCAATCTCTAAGTTGCCCGTTTCCATCGGATTTGTCTTCCTTCGTGGAGCAAAATACAGATAGTCCTCGGGTTACAACAGTTCATTTAGTTGCCCTTCAAACAACAGCATTGTTAAAAATTGACTTATGACCGTTTTTCACTCTTAGGACCGTTGCAGCGCCCCCATGGTCATGTGATCAATATTCAGACGCTTGGCAACCGACTCATATTTATGACGGTTCCAGTGTTCCGGGGTCATGTGAATCACTTTTTGCAACCTTCTGACAAGCAAATTCAATGGGGAAGCCAGATTCACTTAACAACCATGTTACTAATTTAACAACTGCAGTGATTCACTTAACAGCTGTGGTCAGAAAGCTCATAAAACGGGGCCAAATTCACTTAACAACTTATCAACAGAAATCCCTGACATATGACCACAAGCGAGCCCAACTTATCTGTTGCTAAGCAAGACAGTTGTTGAATGAGCTTTGACCCACTTTAGGACTTTTCTTACCACCACTGCTAAGTGAATCATTGCAGTTAGCAACATGGTTCTTAAGTGAATCGGGCTTCCCTATTATCTTTGCTTGCCGAAAGGTCATAAAAGGTGATCATGTAACCCTGGGATACTGTAACCGTCATAAATATGAGTCAGTTGCCAAGCATCTGAATTGTGATCACGTGACCATGGGGATGCTGCAAAGGTTGTAAGTGTGAAAAACAGTCATAGATCACCTACTTTTCAGTGTCGTTGTAACTTTGAAGAGTCACTAAATCAGGGGTCCTCAAACTTGGCCACTTTCAGACTTGTGGACTTCCACTCCCAGAATTCCCCAGCCAGCATGGCTGGCTGGGGAATTCTGGGAGTTGAAGTCCTCAAGTCTGAAAGTGGCCACGTTTGAGGACCCCTGCACTAAATGAACGGTTGCAAATCAAGGGCTATCTGTATTAGAGAGGACTCTAGTAGGTTGGCATGGAGCTTTAGATAGCAACTGGTTGTTGAAATTGGCTTATTGGTTTTAGGAAACCAGTATGAGCTAAATTGGATTAATATTTGGGCTGGTGGAAAGATTGTCAAAGATAATTGTTTGGACATTATCCAAAGAAGATATGCAGAAGAGCAGAAGGCATTGCAGACCTTTCTACTAATGACAAGAAGCTCTTGGTGGAACTGAAGAAGATGGAACATGAGCGTCCCAAAGAGGTCTTTTCAAGAGGCAACTGGACTTTTTTGTTTTTCTTTTCTTTGTTTCATGTCTCCATCCAAGAAGCTTCTTCAGCTCTGACTTTTCAGCTTCAGAGCTGAAGAAGCTTCATGGATGAGAAGCGAAAGGTCTTCAAAGAAAAAACAAAGAAAGTCCAGTTGCCTCATGAATAAAAGCACCTTTGGGAGTGTCATGGCCTGGATGACGGAGAACCTCTGTAGACATGGAACATGAGAAAATTAAAGGTTTGCCTCTGGAGAAACGTCAGCAAATAATGAGCAGGGATTTCAGACTTTTCTTAACTCTAAATAGAAACAGTTTTAGTATTTAGAAATACTAAGGTGACCAACTTTTTTACAATGAGAAGGAGGACACAAATAAATTGAAGAAAAAAAAGTGAGTCTAATGCGTGCGTGTGTGCCGTGTCATGTTTCGGTAAGAAGTAAACAAAGCCACTTGCGTGCGGTGCACTCTTGCGCGCGGCGCGCTCTCTTAAAACAATTCTCCTGCGCGGAGCGCATGCGTCTCATAATCGCGTCTCGCCACACTGTACCGCGCCTTGACGAATCGTCATGTCAAATACAAATACATCACATCACATGCAATGGATCGGCATCGATCGAATACGGAGATTTACAGATTAGTCTTCAAATATCAAAAAGGAGGACATGTAGGAGGACATCTTTCGAGAGAGGACAGAACTTACAAAAGGAGGACTGTCCTCCTTAAAGGAGGATGGTTGGTCACCTTAAGAAATACAGACACAAGTACAGGATATGCATACAAGGCATGTCCACACGTATCTCACTCACTCACATCATAATTTGCCAAAAGATCTTTGGAGTGTTCTGAGGCTACAAGCTAGACAGTAGGAAAAATGTTGCTTTAGTTAGTTTGAATCAGACTAAAGATAGTCCTCAACCTACAACAGTTCACTTAGTGACGTATGAGCATTTTTCACACTTCCGCATCCCCAGGGTCACGTGATCAAAATCCAGAAGCTTGGCAACTGATTCATATTTATGACAGTGGCAGTGTTCTGGGGTCATGTGATCCCCTTTTGACAAGCATAGTCAATGGGGAAACCAGATTCGCTTAACAACCACGTGACTAAGGGAAGTGATTCACTTAACAACTTTGGCAAGAAAGGACATAAAATGTGGCAAAACTCACTTAACAAATGTCTCACTTCACAATAGAAATTTTGGGCTCAGTTGTGCTTGTAAGTCAAGGACTACCTGTATTGACTACTCAAAAAAAAATAATACAAAAAACAGTTGCATTTTGGCTGGACAGAAATTGCTTCTTAGGGGAAAGAAAAATAGCTTTTTAATTGAAAGAAAACATTGCTGGAAAGATGTGTGGCCTTGCCTTTCAAACAGAGAAAGTTAATGCCATTGGGAACTTGTTATGAAAGTAAAAACAGTAAATGAAAACTGTGGATGAATGTTGACATTTATGAAGACAAATAACGTTGCCAATCCTGTTTAGTGAACTTATTATAAATGGTGAAGAAGCAAAGGTTATAAAATACATTTTGGTTCTTGGGAAGAAAGAAAGAAAGAAAGAAAGAAAGAGAGAGAGAGAGAGAGAGAGAGAGAGAGAGAGAGAAAGAAAGAAAGAAAGAAAGAAAGAAAGAAAGAAAGAAAGAAAGAAAGAAAGAGAAAGATGGTGAATAAGCAAAGGTATAAAATAGGTTTGGGTTCTTGGGAAGGAAGGAAGGAAGGAAGGAAGGAAGGAAGGAAGGAAGGAAGGAAGGAAGGAAGGAAGGAAAGAAGGAAGATGGACAGCGGCTAGACAAGCAGAGATAAGTTCTAGGGAAGAATAAAAATTAAGCTATAATTGTAAAGGATTTTTAAGACTGCAGAGATCAAATTTGTTAAATGAATATGGTTTTTTTCCATTGAAAGTGGAAAGCTGGACTTTGAAATGGGAGCAAGAGAGAGACTTTTGAAATAAAGATCTGGAGATGGTTGCTATGAGCACTGTGAACTGCAAAAACAACTATCCAATTGGTTGTTCACAAAGCAATAATTGACTGCTGGTTATGATCAGTAAGCAGATCACTTATTGTGGTCATGTGATAGGAGAAGATGTTGAGCTATTATGGAAACTATGCTTGGTAAGGTTAAGGGAAGTAGAACAAAGGCAATAGACAGAGTGGATGGGACTGATGAAGTAATAAAATTATCAGAAGAACCTGGAAGCAGATTGTGATGAAACACATCGGTCTACAACGTTGCTTCACAAATCAGGGAACTTTAAGATGGATGAACTTCAATTTATACTGGCTGAAGCATTCTGGGAGTTGAAGTCCACCCATCTTCGAGCTGACAGAAGGTTTAGAGGTGGAGTAGAAACCCATCTGAGGAGGCTTTGGATGATCAGTTATGACCCTCTGGTCCAGGAGAAGGATCACCCAAGCAAAAAGGGATCACCTTGAAGAGGAAGATCCCTACCCACAAGCAAGAGAAAGGGGGCTCAAGAAGTGGGGGGGGGGAGAGAGATTCAGATGTAAGGGCCTGACGGATACCTGTGAAAGGAGGAGGAGCTAAGTAGCTTGGTGAGGACTTCAATCTGGCTTAACAATTTGCCCAATCATCCTTCCGCATATTAAATTACAATCGTCTGGACTTCCTGGTATTTTTATTACTAAACCCTGGTGTCTCTGAAGTAATTAATTTATTTAGATCATCCGGCAACTTAAGATAGATTTCATTAAAAAAAATTTCCCTGAATTCCACTCCCCACCCACCTTGGTAGGAACTATTCTGACTTTTTCCGGAAAAGCGTCAAGTTCAGGTCAAATGTTCGGGGGTGGGGGAGGAGGGGGGAATGGTTTACAGTTTCCACCTAAAGTTTTAGACACAAAACAACAGAGTAGTCTGTTTTGTCTGTTTGTATATACCACACACACACACATACAAACACACACGGGGGGGGGGAACAACATTGATAAAAAAGAGAAAGAGAGAAAAATCAGCACCTGTAGTCCTTGACTTATGAGCACAAATCACCCTGAGATTTATGCTGCTAAATGAAAAATTTTGTGAAGTGAGTTTTGTCCCATTTTACGACTTTTCTCGCCACATATGTGAGGCGAATCACCACAGTTGTTAAATTAGTAACACCGTCGTTAAGTGAATCTGGCTTTCTCATTGACTTTGCTTGTCAGAAGGTCACAAAAGGGGATCACTTGAACCCAGGACACCGCAACCGTCATAAATAGGAACCAGTTGTCAAGCATTTGAATGGAAATCACATGACCATGGGGATGCTGCAATGGTCACAGGTGCCGTTGTTCAGTGCCGTTGTTTGGTCACTAAACAAACTGTTGTAAGTCGAGGACTACCTATATGTCAGGAAAAGGATTTGTCTGTGCTAACTTTAAATGAACAAGGATTTATTTTGCTTTTGCTTTTAAATAATTTTATTGAATTAAAAAAAGGAATTAAAAACATTGAACATGGTAAATCAACATTTGACAGACATCTCAGTCCATATTTACATTAATTACAAATAAATGTCTTTACAGTAACATCATTCTAATCTCAATCTTAACTTATCTCATTATAATGACCTCCATTTTTTTCCTACCATCTATAAAATATATTCCATATTTGATAAAAGTCTGTTTCATCCTGATTTTTTAATCTTTTAGTTATCCTGTCTGCGCAATACATGATTTTCTGAATTAATGTTTCCCCACTCGGTACAGCCGTAGCTTTCCATTTTTGAGCAAATAATATCCTTGCCGCTGTAACCACGGGAATGAATAAATATGTGTCATCTTTACTTACATTTTTTTCAATATCAAAACAAGAGTTAAGACAACAAGGAATAGACATAGAGTGCTGGTCTTATCTCCAGATTCAAGCAAGATACACGAAAGATAAGCAAGAATGGGGTATTAATAGACAAGATATGGGGCTAGACAAAATATTGCTAGGCCTGGAGAAAAAACAAATAAAGAATATTTATAAACCCTTATTGGAGTATAGACTATTCGAAGAACAGGTCAAAGAAACAATGGTGACATGGGCGATAGATCTAGGACATAATATTAATTTGGATCAATGGCAGCAGGTATGGATGCGAAACAATAAAATCACATTGGCGTCAACATATAAAGAGAATTTGTATAAGATGGTTTACAGATGGCATCTTCCTCTAACCAGATTAGCAAAAATGTATAACGGATATTCATCTATGTGTTGGAAATGTGAAAAAGAAAGGGGCACTTTTTTCATGTTTGGTGGACATGTAGAAAATCACAGGTGTATTGGCGTATGGTCTGGGAATGGGCAATAGAAATGACTATGCAAAACATTCAGTATAAACCTGAGGCATTGTTGTTAGGAGTATTTTACTTTTTCAGCATAAGAATGTCCAGTAACTATGAGTCCCAATTAATAACTGTGATTGTGACAATTATGAAACAACTTTATTTCCTTCATGGCATCTGGGGAAAAAATTACACTTCAATTGCTAGGTTAATGCACGGGCTGGAAATCAAAGCTAAACATAACCAGCCAGTCCTGTCTGCCCATCCTGTCCTCTTTTAATATCTTGTGCTTGGCTATAATTAACTTTGCAAGTTAGCATCAAAGCTGATGGTCAGCATACCACAGAGGTCATGCCATAGCTACGGATACCACGAAGGTCCAAGAAGGACCCCGTCCCAGCAGACACAGGTGAGAGATTTGGGCTGGGGATCCCCCAGGGAGTTACAAAGGAGCTCTGTCAACGTGGGAGGGTGGAGGGCGAAAGGCTTAAGGGTCATGTGTCATGTGTGCATGTGGCAAGAGTCTTCTGTGGGATTTGCATGTCCACGTGTTTCTTACTTGAGTATCAGACAGACATAATCATAATTACAGCTCAGACCTGAATGTTCTCGAAGAACCGATTGAAATGATAAGCCTCGGGAATATGAAGGCACATCCCAAACAAGAGACAGGGCCTGTTCATAGACTACCTGAGATCACATATCACACTAAGACTGAGAAATATAGTGTGACTCACTACGTTTGGGCTCAATACATTGCATGAACCCCAACCACTGTGGTTTGTCAATAGCTCTTGCGATTAGTGTGCTATGCAAAGTTAACTGTGACTTATAAAACAAAACAAGGCTGAAGGTTTTCTGTGGATGTGAACCCTCATTCAGAACAAAATGAGACAGTATTCATTAAGTGGGTGGAAACACCAACAAAACAATTATTGCCAGAAATTAGGGCGGAACTCCTCATTTCTAATTGTTTAATAATTAGAAAGTATTAATCTCTGATTCAGATTACAAAACCGCAACCACAATAAAGGTATGCTCATATCCATTATGTATTGGTTAGGTAGTACTGGGGGGGGGGGAAACAAGAGGAGGAAGAGAGCATACCAGACTATTCTGGCACGTTACATATCTGTAGATTTTCTAACAACCATCATTCAGTTCTAGGAGCCACTACATAATATTTCATGTTTCCTACACAGTGAAAAAGTGTGACCTTCGTCTCATACACAACTACTTTGTATGCTGTGACTTGAGGACAGTACAGGTAGACCTCGACTTAGTGACAGTTTGAAGTTAGAACAGCGCTGAAAAAATGACTTATGACTGTTTTTCGTACTTATGACCACTGCAGCATCCCCATTGTCGTGTGATCAAAATTCGGGCGCTCGGCAACTGGACGTTATCTGTGAGGGCTACAGTGTCCCAGAGTCACATGATCTCCTTTTGCGACCTTCTGAGATGCAAAGTCAATGGGGAAGCCAGGTTCACTTAACAACGGTGTTACTAGCTTAACAACTACAGGGATTTGCTTAACAACGGTGGCAAGAAAGATCGTAAAATGGGGCAAAATTCACATCTGTCTTGCTTAACAATAGAATTGTTGGGCTCAGTTGTAAGCCGAATATTACTTGTATGTATTTAGATATTCTCTCATTTTACTGTCTTCCATGCTTTCGTTGGTATTTTTCTCACTGGGTTCTAAGACGACATCACAGTTTGTGAGAGGAAAAATCTCCAATTTGTAAAGCGATGACATCATGATGTGATGAGGATGATAATGATTTAAGATCAACCAAAATAAGACAATGTGAACACTTTCCAATTCTCCCAAATGTTTCATGAGCTGAAATGTTACTAAAAAAAAAAAACAATAGGGTGAGATCCAGTTTTCTTCACCGCGATGTAAAAAAGATGTTGAGACTCTAGAAAGAGAACAGAGAAGAGCAACAAAGATGATTAGGGGACTGGAGGCTAAAACATATAAGAAACAGTTGCTGGAATTGGGTATGTCTAGTTTAATGAAGAGAAGGTTGAGGGGGGGACATGATAGCAGTGTTCCAATATCTCAGGGGCTGCCACAAAGAAGAGGGAGTCAAACTATTTTCCAAAGCCTCTGAAGGCAGGACAAGAAGCAATGGGTGGAAATTAATCAAGGAGAGAAACAACCTAGAACTAAGGAGAAACTTCCTGACAGTTAGAACAATTAACCAGTGGAACAATCTGCCTCCAGAAGCGGTGAATGCTCCAACACTGGAAGTTTTTAAGAAGAGACTGGACAACCATTTGTCCGAAATGGTATAGGGTTACCTGCCTGAGCAGGGGGTTGGACTTGATGACCTCCAAAGTCCCTTCCAACTTTATTATTATTATTATTATGGATCATTGCACAGTCAGCCAGATGTTCAGACTGGATTTGACATTTTGTCTACCTATCGAGTCCTTACCCAGGACCTGGGATAGGCAGATGTGGATGTTTGATGGTATTACAAATATCATCGCAGGATGGAAGCAGTTCCTAGTGAGGCCGCCTTTTGCAATTAACTAATAGCGAATTTGTCAATGCCAATGGTGTTCAAGTGGTGCTCCAGTTGTTTTGGGATTGCACCCAAGGCACCTATTACTATTGGTACTACCCTTGTTTGCTTTTGCCACAGTCTTTCTACTTCTATTTGTAGGTCTTTGTATTTTGTTATCTTCTCCAATTCTTTCTTGTCTATTCTGCTGTCTGTAGGCACTGCCACGTCCACTATCCAGACATTTTTGTCTTTCTTATCGACAATTGTTATTATTATTTAAAGTAGTTTCTTGAAGAAAGAGTGATAAGAATCATTTTGGTTATTTTGGTTATATTGCACTAGTACAGGGATCATCCAGCTCTGAGTTTGTTTGTTTTTTTCCTCACAACTATCTTCTTTTCAGAAAAGGATGACCTGCATGGACAGACCTCCAGATATGCTGGAAACTTCTTCAGAACAACAGTTGGAATTGCGGAGTGAGGGACATGCAGACAGATTTTTCACTACAGCTCTCCTGCTGAGGGGACAGGACCTGCTTGTGGATACAACCGTGACTTTGGGTCAAAAGGACTATAAAGCCCATGGCCTCCTTCTGGCTGCAGTCAGTTCTGTCTTTCTGCAACGTTTAGAATGTGGGGTGCAAGAAGGGATGAATCTGGATGGTGTGACCACACCGTCTGGCTGGGAGGCCATTTTGAATTTTGCCTACACAGGAGTGTTAGAGCCCACCCCAATTGTGGCCGGAGACATCCTGGATGCAGCTGAGGCCCTAGGTGTCCCTCGTTTGGCTGAAATATGCAAGGTAGTATTGATAGGAATAGAGAATGAAGATAGACTAAGTCCAGTGGAAGAGAAATGGAAGACACTACAGAGGCTTGAAGAGCTGTACAATGAAGGCATCGGTTGGGACATGGAACTTAAAGCTGAAGGAGATACATTTCGAGGTATTGGGTATGTCTAGTTTAAATGAAAAGAAGGAGTAGGGGTGACATGATAGCAATATTCCAATATCTAAGGGGCTGCCACAAAAAAGGTGGTGGTGGTGGTGTCAACCTATTTTCCAAAGTGGAAATGGATGGAAACTAATCAAGGAGATAACCAACCTAGAATTAAGGAGAAATTTCCTGACGGAACAATTAAGCAGTAGAACAACTTGCTTCCAGAAGTTGTGGGTACTCCAACGCTGGAGGTTTTTAAGAGGAGATTAGACAACAATTTGTCTGAAATGGTATAGGGTTTCCTGCTTAAGCAGGAGATTGGACTAGACCAGTCCAATGCTGGCTGTGGAATTCTGGGAGTTGAAGTCCACATGCCTTAAAATTGTCAAGTTTGGGAAACACTGGACTAGACGGCTTTCAATGTCTCTTCCAATTCTGTTATTCTGAGGTGAATAAGGTAGAGTTGGTAGAAAAGCAAAAAAAATAATAAAAAAAAATAGAGTGCAAGGCCTCAATAGGTTGGGAAGAACTGGAAAAAGCCAGATTTGGGGTAGGAATTGTCTTGGAGTTAGGGTCATTATGACTTGTGTTAAAGATACAGTCCCTCAATTTCCTGACATCATCTTCTCTACTTTCAGTTCACCGCTTAGCCTTGGCTTGTGGCTGTGAATTCTTCCATGGTATGTTTACCAGCGGCATGAAGGAAACTCAACAGACCAAGGTTCCTCTTTGCACCCAATTCACTGCCGCTGATCTGGGGTTGATCATCTCCTTTGCTTACACAGGAGTGCTGAGAGGTGGATGGGATTATATATTTGAAGCTGCACAAGCTGCTCTTCAATATCAAGTCTCTGGCATCTTGGACCTCTGTCTGGATCTGTTCCACTACAAGCTCACTCCAGAAACCTGCTTGGATGTTCTGTCTTTTGCCCGTGCTTATAGTCTACATGATCTTGAAAGCACTGCAGAGAAGTTTATATTAAACAACTTTGCTTGTGTCATGAAAACGGCAAAGTTCCTAGATCTTCCTGTAAACCAGCTGGTGGACTTTCTTAGTTCTGATTCACTCTACATCCTCTATGAACTAGAAGCTTTCCAAGGAGCTGTCCATTGGTTGACTGCTGACTGGGCTGGGCGGATGAACTGTGCTGAGAAAGTGTTGCAATGCATCAGATTCCCACTGATGTCCACTCAAGAGCTCAAGCAGGTGCGGAAAGAAGAGATGATGGCTAATCCTGGTCGCCTCTACAATCTCATGGTTCAATCCTTAGCTAGCATTCCACCAGGTCCTTCCAAGATGGAGCAACTTCCTTGCCGGGTGAGATATCCAGAGAAGGTCATTGTGATTAGCGGAGGAGATACTTTGACAACAAATATGGCTACTCGCAGCCCATGCCAAGATTTCTGGTTCACCCACCGCTTCCTCAATGGCATCGGCTTGGTCAAACAAGTGGAGTGGCGTCGTCTTGGGTACCTTCCAGAGAAACCACGATTCCGACATGCTGTAGTCGTCAAAGACAATAAGATGTACCTCTTTGGGGGGAAGCATTTTTATGGCGTCAGGGATACTATGTGTTCAGTGTTCAGGTGAGCTGGAAGACCTGCTGCTTGAAGACAAGAATTGGGAAGGAAGGAGAGTACGGATGTGGTCCCATTCAGTGAAAATACTTTTGAGTAAGAGTGGGAAGATGTCAGGTTTAATGTTTTAATGAAGCATCCAATGGTCATGATTATGAGGGAAGGAAATAGCAATAGCACTTAGACTTACATACTGGTTCACAGTGCTTTACAGCCCTCTCTAGGTGGTTTACAGAGTCAGCATATTGCCTCCCAATAATCTGGGTCCTCATTTTACTGACCTTGAAAGGATGGAAGGCTGAGTCAACCTTGAGCCGGTAAGAATTGAACTATTGAACTGCTGGCAGCTGGCAGTCAGCAGAAGTAGCATGCAGTACTACATTCTAACCACCATGGCTTATTCTGTGATTGATCTAGCATTCAAATGAATGAATGCTGGAAACAACCAGCATTCCTGGTTAAGGTATCTGAAACCACAGCTGAGGGGCAGCTAAAACATTTTTATATGATTCTCCAGTGATTGGGAATACTGGTTGGGCTCTCATCATAGGTTACCATGTCCCCAAGATTCATGATGAAGCCACCGAACTAGCAACATGTCTATGGAGATTCCCAGTCATTCAGATCATGGTTGTCCCAAAGGTGCTTTTTCAAAAGGCAACTGGACTTTGTATTTCCTTGAAGATGTTTCACTTCTCATCCAAGAAGCTTCTTTTAGAACTGAAGAAGCTTCTTGGATGAGAAGCAATATGTCTTCAAGGAAAAACAAAGTCTAGTTGTCTTTTGAAAAAGCACCTTTGGGTGAACTAGCAACAATTTATATCCATCCATCCATCCATCCATCCATCCATGCATGCATGCATGTTATCTGAGAAGTTGGGATCCTTATCATCAGGAGCTTAGCCATCTGCCAACTTCTGATCCCCCCCCCCACACACAGTTCAGAAAAAAATAGAGTAAAATCCACAGTGCTCAGAAAACCTAGAATGGGTTGGACAGGGAAGAGACTTATTCCTGACACCCTGGAGTACTTCAGAATTGTTCTCTGGCCTTCTGCCTGTGTATCCCAAAGCCAGAAGAAAGAATTAATCCACTGATCTAATTTTGTTCTATCTGGTCTGATTTGGTTAAATAACTATACCATCAAGTATCTATCCAATGCTACTTTGGTGTGTGTGTGAGACCCCATCTTTGAAATAACTGGCTTTCTGTGTTTCCATAATACGTCTATCCTTCATATTATCCAGCTAAATATGTTGTGGAAATCAAAACATAGCCTAATAAATCCCAGAAGGTTTTAAGAAAGTCCAGGAGGGATTGTGGCTTCTCGGTTCTCTTGCAAATACTAATTAACCAAACTTTCTACATATGGACTCTGCAACTGAGAAATAGGAACCAGGATGTCCCTAGTTAGGCTTCCTTAACCAGGAGGAACATATCTGGCACATGGACTGTCCAGGAATAAGGACTAGTGGCCCATTCATAACCAACTTAGAGACAGAGTTAACAGAATAACAGAGTTGGAAGGGACCTTGGAGGTCTTCTAGTTCAACCCCCTGCTCAAGTAGAAACCGTATACCATTCCAGTCTAATGGTTGTCCAATCTTAGAAACCTCCAGTGTTGTAGCACCCACAACTTTTGGAATCAAGTTGTTCTACTGATTAACTGTTCTAATTGTTCTAACTTCCTCCTTAGTTCTAGGTTGGTTCTCTCCTTGATTAGTTGTCATACATCCATTGCTTCTTGTCCTGCCTTCAGGCGCTTTGGAGAATACCTTGACCCCCTCTTCTTTGTGGTAACCCCTTAGATATTGGAACATAGCCATCATGTCACCCCTATTCCTTCTTTTCATTAGACTAGGCATACCCAATTCCAGCAACATTTCTTCAGATGTTTTAGCCTCCAGTCCCTTAATCATCTTTGTTGCTCTTCTCTGCACTCTTTCTAAAGCAAACATGTCAAACACAAGGCCCGGGGGCCAGATGCGGCCCACGAAGTGGTTTCATGTGGCCCGCGAAGCCATCCTGGAAACAGTGAGGGAACGGCCCCCACTCCCTTAGCCGTGGCCCAGGCCGGCCGGGAGCCAATGTACAATTTTGTGGTGGCCATCTATGCTGAAATGCATTCAGTCTTAGCTCCACAAGGCTGTCTGGAAACAGCAAGCAACCAGCCCCTGCTGTGTCAACCCTGCCCCCTGGGTGCATGCTGGGGAGGTGTCACCCTTTGTGAGGAATGAAGAAATGCACTATCGCCTGGAAGTGGCCAGCAAATGGTCCTCGCCTCCTTCACCTATCCAGCTTGATGGGCTCTGGCGGAGGGGTTTCAGCAGGCAGTGAGGCTCCTCCAGTGGACCATGCCTTGGCATTTGCCCTGGTCCCACCCCCTTCTGCCAGAGACCCTCAGATCTGTCCCATTCCTGCCCAGGCCCCCACAGGCACCCTTGACGCGAACAATGTAGAGCTGGCCATGCCCATCCAATAGGCCACACCCTCTCCGTCCGCACCCACCCAGTAGCCACATCCTGCCACACCCGCCTGGCCCCCCGAGGGCAACCGCAATGCTTATGCGGCCCTCAATGAAATTGAGTTTGACACCCCTGTTCTAAAGTCTCAACATCTTTTTTTACATTGTGGCGTTATTTCCATAGAGAATTCTTATTCCTTTTTTTACAGGTTTGATCCTCTTTGCGGGAGTTGGGAGCGACTAGCTGACATGACCAATTGCCGGAGCTATTTTCCTGCAGTTTTCCTGCATGGTTTCTTCTACGCTCTAGGGGGGAGCTCCAATGAGGTTTATTGCCTGGATTCTGTGGAGTGCTATGAAACTCAGAGTGACACATGGAGGTAGGAGCTCATGGAGACTTAAGCAGATGTGCTAGGTCCAGGTCTGGAGACCATGCAGTGCAAAGGATATAGGTAGTCCTCAACTTAAAATCTTTCATTTAATAACCATTCTGTCACGCGCCAGGGAAATCAGGAGATCCAGGCAGTTCCAATAAGCATAAAGATTTGTTGTAAGCTTAAGCTCTCTACAAGAATCTGAACTACTAATAGTTAAATCAATTTGGCACTAAATGAGGAATTCATGGTCAGCTGGACTTAAATCTTTTGTGGGGACAAAGGATTCATGACTAATGACACATTTGATCCCTCCCTCAGGCTCCGCCTGGTCATTTCCTACACCAGTGGTGGCGAACCTATGGCACGGGTGCCAGAGGCGGCACTCAGAGCCCTCTTTGTGGGCATGTGCGCCATCGCCCCAGTCCTAGGCCTTCAGCTGGGTTTTATAAAACCTTTTCGTTTTAGGCCTCTGCCGCCGTGTGTAAAAAAAAAAAAAAGGTTCAATCAATCAGTCAATTTCAACTTCTCGCGGGAAAAAAAAAAGATCTTGCAAAGTTGGAATTGATTGATTGAACTTTTTAGTCCCACCCAGTCTGCCGTTTCCACCGCAGCCACGCCCACCCAATGGGCCACACCTACCTGCCACCTGATGATACATAAGTGGGTTTTGGGTTGTAGTTTGGGCACTCAGTCTTTAAAAGGTTCGCCATCACTATCCTACACATTTGAAGGTACAGCAGCACTGAAAAAAAGTGACTTATCACCCTTTTTCACACTTAGGACTGTTGCACCACCTATGTGGACATGTCACCAAAATTTGGACATCGCTTGGCAACTGGCATGTATTTAGGACGGTTGCAGTGTCCTGGGGTCACGTGATCCCCTTCTGCAACCTTCTGACAAGCGAAGTCAATGGGGGAATCCAGGTTCACTTTACACCTGTGTTACTAACTGCACAGATTCACTTAACAACTGTTGCAGGAAAGGTCATAAAATGGGGCAAAGCTCCCTTAACAACTGCTTTGCTTGGCCATGGAAATTTGGGGCTCAATTGTGGTCATACGTCGAGGGCTTCCTATAAATCTGAAGGGGCTGGATTTCAGAAGACAACCTAAATATCTGTTTTTCACAAATAATTTGTCGGGTTTCGATGACCTAGCTAAACATCTCACTCTATGCTCCAGCAAAGCAATTATTTTCACGTCCCTAATTTTCCTTTAGGGGTGCAATGGCTCAATAGTTAAGACCCTGAGCTTGTCAGCTGGAAAGCTGACAACCTGGGTTCAAGACCCGAGCAATGCACAACGGGATGAGCTCCCGTTCCTGCTCCAGCTCCTGCCCCCCTAACAATTTGAAAGCATCCAAACACGAATAGATTAATAGGAGCAGCTATTCTACCAGGGAAATACAATAAAGAGAAAACATATTTAATTATTCATGTAATTACGGCAGCCAGGATTGTGTTTGCACAAAATTGGAAAGCTCTGAAAGCCCCCCCAGAGGGAGAGGTGATTAGGAAAATACTGGAATGTGCAGAAATGAATAGACTAACAATGGCAATTAAAGATAAGACAGAGTCAGACCACTATGAAATCTGGGGAACTTTTTATGATTGGCTGAAAAGATAATACGGTTAAAAGATAGTTAACATCAATTTAGATGGAAGAAGAAGGAGCAGATAAGGAGGGAGACCCAGGCAGCACAGTATTGAATAACTGGAGGTTGTATAAATATTTATAGAAGTATATACCGAGAAGGTTAGATAAATAGAAGTATTAATATAAGAGAAAATTAATCTTATTGTATATAATACAGATAGGGAAATTTGGAGAGAGAAGTTGTTCAGACATTACGCCTGAATTGTATCTGAAGAGGGATGAGAGGGAAGAAAGGAGAGGAGAGAGAAAAGAGTAAAGGAGGGGAGAAGGAAGTAGGAAGGTTGGAGGAGAAGAGGAGAAGTGGGGAGAAAGGGAAGGAGAGTGGTGAAGGAAAGAGAAGAGGAGAGGAAGAAGAGGGAAGTAGGGAAGAGAAGAAAGGGAGAAAGAAGGTAGAGAAGAAGGAGTATGGATACAGTGAAAGGGGATATGGGCGAGTAACACCAAAAGTCATGTGTATGTATTTATTTCATTTTATTAAAAGTATCTTATATATGAATGTTAAAAGAATGTACGTTAACATCTGATAAATATCATGGTATATGTATGGGGGAGAGTTTGGAAAAATAAAAAATTATTAAAAGAAAAAGATTAATAGGAGCAGCTTTGGTGGGAAGGTAACAGTGTTCTATGCATCTTTGGTATATAGCAGTGGTTCTCAACCTGTGGGTCGGGACCCCATTTGGGGTCGAACGACCATTTCACGGGGGTCACCAAACAAGGCTGTCCGCCATTTTTTCCCCCTTTTCTTTGGCCACGCCCCTGCACCCAGTGATGTATAAGTGGTTGGGGGTCACCATAACATGGGGAACTGTATTATGGGGTCACGGCATTAGAAAGGTTGAGAACCACTGGTATATAGTCATGCTGGCCACAGAAAATGTCTCTGGACAACACTGGCTTCCTCAGCTAAGAAGCGGAGAAGAGCAGCGCACTCTTGAGTCCGACACGACTTGATAGGGAAACCTTTACTTTACCTTTAATTCCCCTTTATTTATTCCCACCTTTATTTTATTTCAGGCCCTGTGCACCCTTGCCAACCCCAGTCTGTGGCCATGCAGCTTGTGTCTTGGATGGATGGATCTACATCACGGGAGGCAGCGACGGCTCGTGCCGCTGTCAATCCTCCCTGATTCGCTATCGCCCAGATGGTCCACCTCTCCTTCTGGCCTCCATGCAGGAAGAGCGTGCTGGGCACATCATGGAGGTGCTGAATGGTCGGATCTATGTGGCTGGCGGTCTACGATGGCGGGACGGGCACGGGGGCTACGCTGACCAACTGGCTTGTGAGAGGTACAGTCCAGATCAAGACCTGTGGGTCACCTTGCGCCCACTTCCCCAAGCTCACGTCATCGCTGCCTCTGCCATCTTGAACGGAGAGCTCTACATTCTTGGAGGCTACAGCCATAACACCTATCGAGACACGCATCTCATTCACTGCTACAACCCTGCCCACGACCGTTGGGTCAACCTGGGGACGTTGCCCCAGGCTTATGCTGATCTAAAGGCCTGCATTTTAGAAATACCCTCCTCTTACAGACAAAGTGAGCCCTCAGTCACAGAGGCTCCCAACTTGGACATCCCTCCTGATGCTTCACTGGATGTGCCCTACCAAAACTCTGGATCAAGCTGCTGAAAGGCTTGAAGGTAGCCTACTGGCACAGGTCCTGGATTTGCATGGAGAGACCCGGGTTCAAGTGACTTCCTTGGGTGATTTTGGGGTTGTTGTGGTGGGGATAAAACAAGGGGAGAGGAGAGAAGGACTGTTCCGTGTATGCTTTGAGTTGTCAGCTAAAAGGCAATATAAATGCTAATGTTAGCAAAAATGGAGGCAGCTCTCAACTTGCAACCATTCAGTAACCATTCAAAGTTGCAACAACGCATTGAAAAATGTGACTTACGACTGGTGCTTGCACTTAAAACCAACGCAACATCCTTGCGGTCACATGACACAAATTTGTTTTTTTAGCAAGTAGCATTTATTTATGATCGTTGCAGCATCCCAGGGTCATGTGATCTCCATTCGTGACCTTCCCGACCGGCTTCTGATATGCAAAATCAATAGAGGAAGCCGGACTTGCTTAAGGAGTTCATGGTTCATTTAACAACTGCAATGATTCACTTAACCGTGGCCAAAAAAAAAAAAAAGTTGTAAAATTAACTATGACTCACTTCGCAATCGCTTTGTTTAGCAATGGAAATTCTGGTTCCAGTTGTGGTTGTTAAGTCAAGGGTTACCTGAAATAATATTATCTTTATTTCTCACTAATAACAATAATAACTGTATTTCCCCCCTTGGATTGCCACTTAATGCAAATTAGCACTGAAAAATATTTTTATCTGTTTGAAAAAGCAAAGAGACCGGAGAAAGAGCCCTCATTTCCATATGCAGATATGATTTCTTTGCAGCTGGATTTTTGTGCAGGTGAACTCAGTTGGACTGTGCAGACACAACTCAAGTGAAAACCATTGAAAAGGCAGAAATAGTAATATGTTGGTTGAGGTTCTAGATCACATGAGGAGGGCTCCACTTCCAGGACAAGGGGCGCACAAATTCTTTGAGTGGTAGTGGTTCAGGCCAGGATGATTTCATGTATGTTGTGATTAAAATTAAACCTAATTAATATTATTCTCTGGTCCTGCTTCTCACCCCCAACTTTCACCAAAGCTACACCCTTTTAATATCTACCTGCTCTGCATCTGATAAAGGCATCTAATCTGTACACATGAGAAGTCAGGCAAACAACACTACAGTGAATCTCTCCTCACTAACTTCTTAAGAAACAGGCATCTATCTGCCCCATTGTGGGGTATTTCCTGGATGACTTTCTCTGCATTTGGAAAAGCTAACCAGGGTCATGCTTACTGTTAAATGGCACTTTTATTGCCATAAAAGGAATCTAAGTAACTCCAGAACCTTACGGTATATTCTAGGCTCTGCTACAACAAAAAAAGTTAAGAATTGTCTGAACTGTATAATCCAGTGTTTCTTAACCTAGGCAGCTTCAGGATCTGTGGACTTCAACTCCCAGAATTCTCCAGCCAGCATACTGGCTAGGGAATCCTGGGAGTAGAAGCCCAAACTTCTTAAAAGTTGCCAAAGTTGAGAAACACAGGTATGACTACTAAATAGTTGATTCATGATACTCAGTTGTTGATTAAAAGTGTAAGAATAGAATAGAATAGAATAGAATAGAATAGAATAGAATAGAATAGAATAGAATAGAATAGAATAGAATAGAATAGAATAACAGAGATGGAAGCGAGGTCTTGAAGGTCTTCTACTCCAACCCCCTGCTTAGGCAGAAAACCCTATACCATTTCAGACAAATGGTTATCCAATCTCTTCTTATAATCTTCCAATATTGGCGCATTCACAACTTCTGGAGACAAGTTGTTCCACTGATTAATTGTGTCAGGAAATTTATCCTTAGTTCTAGGTTGCTTCTCTCTTTGATTAGTCTCCATTTATTGCTTCTTGTCCTGCCCTCAAGTGCTTTGGAGAATAGCTTGACTCCCTCTTCTTTGTGGCAACTGCTGAGATATTGGAACACTGCTATCATGTCACCCCTCTTCCTTCTCTTTATTAAACTAGACATACCCAATTCCAGTAACCATTCTTTATGTTTCTCAGCCTCCAGTTCCCTGATCATTTTTTGTTACTCTTCTCTGCACTCTTTTTCTAGAGTCTCACCATCTTTTTTACATCGTGGTGACCAAAATGAATCAAGTTGGAGAATTTGAAACAAAGGATAATAGGCATATGGCATCCACAGTTCAGCTTATATTGCTGAATTTATAAAGTTTTAACTAAGTTTAGTAGCCTCAATCTGTATCGCTCAAATTCACTGGGCAGATACTCTGTTACCATGACGTTCTCCAAAATAATAAAAAATTTAAAAAAGTCCATAAAGACATGCCAAACTACTTCTCTATGATGCCAAGAAAATTACATCACTCTAAGCTGCCAGGGGCCAAACTTGACTCAAACTTCTAATGAGGTATTATTTCATAAGCAGGAAGAGTCTGCCAACTTGTGTTTTGACATAACCAGCAAATCACCTCAAAGTCTTCCAAAGATCCCTCCATTTGGACCAGCCTAGGAGAAAAAAAGTATTTCTGATTTTCTGATTCATCCACTGCTTCAAATTACTGTAGAATATCTGAGGGAATTTTCTTACTCGTAACCCCGTGGGTAAGAAAAGTGATTTTTTTAATTAAAAAAAAACTGCCTATGAAAATGAGACTATCCCATATGTTTAAATATTAAAAAAAAAACAGGGAGAAAAATAGGAACATGAATGGGAAACAGCAGAACGTTTAAAACACAACCAGAAAAAGTCCATCTAATTTATTACCTGATTGAAGAGAATCTGATGCTTCTGAATGGATGCAAAAGTCCTTACGGAGAGTGTTGTGTTCAGAAACAGGAAGCATCACGGATTCTTGATTAAATGTTTGCAGGCTGGCTGTCTTTGTTATTTCTGAGTGCAATTACTTTCACAATGGATTTTTGGATTCAGCTAAAAAAACCAGCTAATCTTTTAGCAGTGATTGATAGTTGCTCTGCCCAATCTACTAGTATTCTTGCTAGTCATCCACTTTTACACATCTAACCAGAAAAAGATTCTAGGGGTGGTTCTCTTCTTAACTGGTCAAGCTCTTATGCCCACAGGATTAAACATGTGTATTTAAGAAGAATAGGATATTTCTAGCATATTTAGACTCCCAGCATGGGGCCAATTGATCAGACACTGAAGGGGGCGTTATAGAGCCATATTCAAATGCAGTAGAGAGGGTTGCAGAAGAAGCTTTGTTTTAGATAGGTAGAAATTCCATAGGTAAAGCTCATCTCTCAGGAGAAGCTCTCCACAAAAGGGAAAGCTTCAATTGTTGAGTGACATATGAACCATATAATGTAAACCTTGCTTACTATAAAAGAAAAAAAATGTTCATAATCGTAAATTGCTCCAGTGCCTAGGAAGTTAGGTGTTAGGATGGTTAATTTCATGTTTAAATGAAGCTGCTTTGGTGTATTGTGGTATTGATCAAGGAGTAGGAAAAAAGAAAGAGGGTACCTTGGATTCCAAGAAGGATCACAAAAGTTTAAAACAGGGATCTTCAAACTTGGCCCTTTTATGACTTGTGGACTTCGACTCTCAGAATTCCTTAGCCAGGCATGTTGGCTGAGGAATTCTGGGAGTTGAAGTCCACAAATCATAAAAGGGCCAAGTTTGAAGACCACTGGTTTAAGAGATAAAGGAGATACTAAAAACAATCTATGGAAGGTAGGAAGCTTATACAGCTATCTGCTGTAATCTAAAATCAATGCTGTGAACATATTATTAGCTACTGTATTTCCAGGACTAGCAAGTCTTCACATTTTGAGGTCCTGATGAAAAGGTAGGATCCAAATGTACCTGGGAAAAAAATATAAATCAATAAATGTTGGACTTTATTACGGAATTTTCCCCAATGCTAGGTCAAAATGCTTTCCACCCATTTTGAGTGGGAAAAATGAATGGCCTTGGAATGTGGTCCTTATTGCCTACTGTATATCTCTGCCTTTAGCCAAGTCCCTGTCCTCCCTAGCAATCAAAGTCTCACAGATAAGATCCATGATCAATTATAAAGAAACAGTCAGTCCCGAAATATGCTGGACATTAACAGCCATGAAGGCTTTGGAAAAAATATTGAGATGCCATGATATGGTTGTCTTGGATGGTGTTGAAAAAAGGAGAAAAATACTACAAACTACTACAGCTAAGGATTTCAGACTGAAGATACAAAGAGAATCCCAGCAAAGAAAGAAAGAAAGTAAAAAAAAAAAAAAGACAGGATATATGGGCACTAGCTAACAAAATGAAATTCAATGGTGAAAAAAGTAAGGTTCTACATTTAGGCAAGAAAAACCAAATGTACAGGTATAGTATAGGGGGTACCTTGCTCAATAGTAGTAACTGTGAGAGGGACCTCGGAGTCCTAGTGGACAATCACTTAGATATGAGCCAGCAGTGTGCTGCAGCACAAGAAGCAATGGATGGAAACTAATCAAGGAGAGAAGCAACCTAGAACTAAGGAGAAACTTCCTGACAGTTAGAACAATTAACCAATGGAACAACCTGCCTCCAGAAGCGGTGAATGTTCCAACACTGGAAATTTTGAAGAAGAGACTGGACAGCCATTTGTCCAAAATGGTATAATGTTTCCTGCCTGAGCAGGGGGTGGACTAGATGACCTCCAAGGTCCCAACTTTATTATTATTATGAGCTGCAGATGACGTAGAGATAACTGCAGTTTTGTGGATTTATAGGAAACATTAAACTTGGATAAAAAGAGTTGATAGACTGCAACTGGGCATTGTGAGTGAATCAGGCCACTAACTTAAGCCACCATATTACTTCATGTGTTTATTTCCATCCCACCTTTATTATTTTTATAAATTGCTCTAGGTGACAAACATATCTAATGACTCAAAAGTGGTGAACATATCTAATACAGTCTTCAGCTTATACCCACAACTGAGGCCAAAACTTCCGTTGCTAAGCAAAACGGTTAAGGGAGGTTTTGCCCCATTTTATGACCTTGTTTGCCACTGTTGTCAAGTGAATCACTGCAGTTGTTAAGAGAATACCATGCTTGCTAAGTGAATTTGGCTTCCCCAGTGACTTTGCTAGTCAGAAGGTCGCAAAAGGTCTGTCGTGGTTCCGACAGGTGAAACTCTTCAAAAGAACTTCGAGGCATTGTTTACCTTAAAGAATCTTTTATTCGAGTAGCGTAACATCGGCACTGCCTAATCGAAGCCAAAAACTGAATTCCTCTCCCCTGGGCACATAGTATTAAAGCACAATTTCTTCCTCCAATTAAGAGTCATAAATCACATTCCCCAATTAGCTAGAAGCACGGGCGTCCTCTCCAGTTCTCCAGCCCCACCAATTCTTTATCAGCTCCCGGCTCAATAACCTTGATTCTCACACTAGGTCTAGTGTTGTTATGTCTAGCTAGACTCTCCTTCACATCCTGCCCCTCCCAGCATCATTTAATTCTAAAAGGGAAAAAGATGGCTACATTTCCATCTGTTGTCAATGCAAAACATCCAATGTTAGCAGCGTTGACAAGGTGAACACATGATCCTAGGACACTGCAACCATCATAAATACATACCAGTTGCCAAGCAAGTGAATTTGGATCATGTGACCATGGGGAATGCTGCAAGGGTCGTTAAGTGTGAAAAACTGGTCATAAGCCACCTTTTTTCTTTCTCCCCAGTGCTATTTTAATTTTGAGCAGTCATTAAACAAATGGTTCTAAGTTGGGGATTACCTGTACTCGTTCTTCCTCCTATTTCCCCCACAACAACTACCCTGTGAGGTGGGCTGGGCTTAGAAAGAAAGAGAGAATGGCCCAAGGTCAGCTAACCAGTTTTGGTATCTACAGCAAGATTAGAATTAAGACCCATGGATACTTTTTTTTTTTCAAAAAGCAACCGGATTTTCTTGTTTTTTTTTTTCCCCTTGAAGACATTTCGCTTCACATCGAAGAAACTCTTTCCGTTCAGAACTGAAGAAGCTTCTTGAATGAGAAGCGAAACTTCTTCAAGGAAAAAAAATGCCTTTTGAAAAAAAGCATATTTGGGACAAGCATGATCTGGATGGCTGAGAATCTCCATAGACCAGTGGTGGCGAGCCTATGTCACGGGTGCCAGAGGCGGCACTCAGAGCCCTCTCTGTGGGCACATGTGCCGTCGCCCCAGTCCTAGGCCTTCAGCTGGGTTTTATAAAACCTTTTCACTTTAGGCCTCCACCGCCCTGTGCAAAAAAAAAAAAGAAAAAAGGTTCAATCAATCAGTCAATTTTAACTTCTTGCAGGAAAAAAAAAAGATCTTGCAAAGTTGGAATTGATTGATTGAACTTTTTAGTCCCACCCAGTCTGCTGTTACCACCGCAGTCACGCCCACCCAATGGGCCACACCCAGCCAATGGGCCACACCCACCCGGTACCCGACGAAGCATAAGTGGGTTTTGGGTTGCAGTTTGGGCACTCGGTCTCTAAAAGGTTCGCCATCACTGCCATAGACATTAGAATTAAGAGTTTCCTGGTTTCTAACTTGATGCCTTTAAGCACCAAGTCGCCGGCTTCAGTGAGCTGGATGCTACTTTTGATATTACATCACAATTTAACTGGGTGGCTTACATCACAGAGGAAGCCTCCACAGAGAGTCCTTGACTTACAACAGTTCATTTGGTGTCCGTTCAAAGTTACAACCGCACTGAAAATAGTGACTTAGGACTGTTTTTCACACTTAAAACTATTGCAGCATCCCCAAGGCCACGTGATCCCAATTAAGATGCTCGGCAGCTGACTCATATTTATGACGGTTGCAGTGTCCCGGGATCACGTGATCCCTTTTTTGTGACCTTGTGACAAGCAAACTCAATGGGGAAGCCAGATTCACTTAACAACCGTCTTACTAATTTAACAACTGCAGGGATTCACTTAACAACCGGGGCAAGAAAGGTGGTAAAATGGGGCAAAACACAATAAATGTCTCACTTAACAACAAAAATTTTGGTCTCAATTATGGTCATAAATTGAGGACTATCCTTATTTGTAGCTCAGGATTGAAATGAGGGGGTTTTGGTGCTCTCTGACCCTAACCATAGCCCTAATCCTAACCCTTAACCCTCAACCCCTAACCTTAACCCCCTAACTCTAACCCCCTAATCCTAACCCTAACCCCCTAACCCAGTGTTGGCAAACCTTTTAGAGACTGAGTGCCCAAACTGCAACCCAAAACCCACTTATGCATCGTCGAGTGCCGGGTAGGTGTGGCCCATTGGGTGGGTGTGGCCCATTGGGTGGGCGTGGCCAATTGGGTGGCCAAGGCTGCGGTGGTAATGGCAAACTGGGTGGGATTAAAAAGTTCAATCAATCAATTCCAACTTTGCAAGAACTTTTTTTTTCTGCGAGAAGTTGAAATTGACTGATTGAACCTTTTTTTTTTCTTTTTGCACATGGCGGTGGAGGCCTAAAGCGAAAAGGTTTTATAAAACCCAGCTGAAGGCCTAGGACTGGGGCAACGACATGCGTGCCCACAGAGAGGGCTCTGAGTGCCGCCTCTGGCACTCATACCATAGGTTTGCCACCAATACCCTAACCCTAACCCCTAACCCTAACCCCAACCCTAACCCCCTAACCCTAACCCTAAACCCCAACCCTAACCCCCTAACCCCCTAACCCCCTAACCCCCTAACCCTAACCCTAAACCTTAACCCTAACCCCAACCCCTAACCCCAATCCTAACCCTAACTGATGATGTTACCTAGTTTAGGTAATGAAACTTCTGCAAGAAAGCAAGCAAGCTCAGAGAGCAGCAAGGACCCCTCATTTTTGATATCACCATTCAGATACATCACAATTGAAGTGGGTGGGTTACATTCAGAGCAGAAGCCTCTACAGCAGTGGTTCTCAACCTTTTTAATGCCGCGACCCCCAACCGGTCATAAGTCGAGGACTACTCAACCGGTCGTAAGTTGAGGACTACTCAACTGGTGCAGCACTGTTTGCAGAATGGGACTTTTGGCAGGCTCAGCAGGGCAGAGACAACCTGGAAAATTCCTATTGGCTTTTGAAAGCCAATAGAATTAGACTCTAGTCAAGAGAGTCTATTCTATTGGCTTTCAAAAGCCAACAGAATAAAAGGGAGTAGCACAGCTAAGGAAAAGGGGGAAAAAGATTGCAGACTGCGTTGTTTGGCGACCCCCGTGAAATAGTCGTTCGACTCCAAATGGGGTCCTGACCCACAGGTTGAGAACCACTGCTCTACAGATAGTCCTATGGCCCCAACTGAGCCCAAAATTTCTGTTGCTAAGTGAGATATTTTTTAAGCATGTTTTGACCCATTTTATGGTCTGGCCACAGTTGTTAAGTGAGTCACATGGCTTTTAAGTGAGTCACAATGGCTTCCCCATTGACTTTGCTTGTCAGAAAGTCCGCAAAAGGGGATCACATGTCCTGGAGGGACACTGCAACCATCATGAGTCAGTTGCCAAACGTCTGAATTTTGACCATGGGGATCCTGCAATGGTTGTATGTGTGAAAAACAGTGATAAGTCACTTTTTTCACTGCCATTGTAACTTCAAATGTCACTAAACAATCTGATAAGGGAAAAAAAAACCCAGCTAAGAAACTAAAGATCCTGATTCGTATTAATACTTTGCTTAGTTATTTTCCAATAATTTTTAGAGACTGTCTATTTGCTTGTATACTTTTATTGTATTGATTTTGTTGGAGTGTTGTTGTGGTGGGGTGTTTTTTTTTTTGACCCGGGTTGTATTTCCTGTTTTTATTGCTCGTTTTGATTGTTTGATGTTGCTGGTCATTGATCAAATAAATAAACACAATTTCAAATCGGTCATAATTCACTTTTTTCAGTGCCTTTGTAACTTCGAAGGTCACTAAGTGAACTTGTTGTAAGTCGAGAACTACCTTTGCAGTATATATTGGAGGTGGTTGACCTTTTGAGAGCTGTCTGCAACAAAATCCCATTTTAATGTATGCTGATTAATGTACATTTAAAGTGACAATAAAGTTATTATTCTATTCTATTCTTCTATTCTATTCTATTCTATTCTATTCTATTCTACATTCTGTTCTACTCTACTGTTCTATTCTACTCTACTCTACTCTATATTCTATTCTACTCTATTCTATATTCTATTCTACTGTATTCTACTCTATATTCTACATTCTATTCTACTCTATATTCTGTTCTACTCTATTCTATATTCTATTCTACATTCTGTTCTACTGTATTCTACTCTATATTCTACATTCTATTCTACTCTATATTCTGTTCTACTCTATTCTACATTCTGTTCTACTGTATTCTACTCTATATTCTACTCTACGTTCTATTCTACTCTATATATTCTATTCTACTCTATTCTGCATTCTGTTGTACTCTATATTCTATTCTACATTCTGTTCTATTGTATTCTACTCTACATTCTATTCTACTCTACTCTATATTCTATTCTATTCTACTCTATTCTATGTTCTATTCTATTCTACTCTACTCTATTCTAAGTTCTATTCTACATTCTGTTCTACTCTACTCCATGTTCTATTCTATATTGTGTTCTAGTGTATTCTACTCTACATTCTATTCTACTCTACTCTACATTCTACATTACACTACTCTACTCTACTTGTATTACAGTAAGTTCCCGCGCTGGATCCCGGATCAAAGCGTCGAATCCTTTCCCTGCGCCTTAACGTAACGGGTTAATCCGGAGGCTTCGGGCGAGGCTCCCTCGGCTGTCTCTAAGAGGAGGAGGAGGGCCCAATTCCGTTTATCGGCAAGGCAATAAGCGCCCTATGACCGGGGGTGGCGCCTCGGCCGCCGCTCGCTTCCTTCTCCGCTTTTCCCCTCCTTGCGAGTTCGGAGCACGGAGTTCGCTCGCTCGCTTGCCCGGGAGGAAGAAGAGGGGGCGCGGGTCTGTCTCCGGCGTCCGAGTCCGGAGCTTCTCCGGGGGCTGAGGAGGAAGGGTGAGAGGGCGCAAAGGACGAGCCCGCGAGGCTCGGCTGGCACTTCGGTTTAGAGACGCCGCTGCCGCCGCCGCTTCCTGGTTAGAGCCAAGAGCGCACAAACATCATCAGCTGTCCTGGGCGGAGGGAGGGAGGAGGAGGAGGAGAAAAACAACAACCCCCTCATCGTTTTGCCGGTTGGCGGCATCGCTAAGCACCCGTGTCACGCCTCGAGCTAGGCCGTGGGGATGTGAAACACGTTTTCCCCCAGCGTGCTGAGTCATTCCCGAAGCGCTTGTTTGGGTTGTCGGGTCAATTATTTCCACTCCCCCTCCCCAAGATTTCTTGCAGATGAGAGAAGAGTTTTGAGCCTCTTTTTTTCTTCTTCTTCTTCAAAGGGATCAAAGGCGTTTTTATTGTACAGGTAATCCTCGATTTACAACAGTTTGCTCGAGCTAGGCGGTGGGGATGTGAATCAGGTTTCCCCCGAGCATAATCTCCCTCCTACATCTTGGTGTGGCTGAGGAAAAATGAGTGAACTCTGCCTTTGCACTGGTTGAGGAAGGCGCAGCATTGAGGGAGAAAGTTGCCCAAGACAATTATTTCCACTTTTTCCCAAGATTTTCTGCAGATGAGAGAAGAGTTTTGAACCTCTTTTTTTTTTTTTTTCAAAGGGCTCAAAGGTGTTTTATTCTACAGATAGTCCTTGGCTTACCATAGTTTGTTTAGTGACCGTTTGAACTTAAAATGGCACTGAAAAAAGTGACTTATGACCATTTTTCACACTTAGGACTGTTGCAGCATCCCGGCAGTCACTTGATCGAAATTCAGACACTTGGCAACTGGCTCGTATTTACAATTTAACAATCCTATTACTAACTGAACAATTTCAGTGTTTCATTTAACACCGTGGCAAGAAAAGTTGTAAAAAATGGGTCAAAACTCACTTAACAAATGTTTCATTTAACAACAGAAATGTTGGGGTCAATTGTGGTCGTAAGTCAAGGATCACCTGTAGTTTCCATTTAGAAACTACTTCAGAGTTTCTTAAACTCCACAACTTTTACATGTGTGAACTTCAACTCCCAGCTTGGAAAGGCAGGGGTTTATTCACACAAACCCGGGCATAATTTTTACATCCTGGTTTATTGAACAAATCACTGTTATGTAGATCCACAGGGATTAATGCCCCCCACACTGAACTACATAAGTCTACTCCCCCCAACAGCCCACTCCCAACAACTATTCCAGCACAAACAAAAAGTGGTTAGTTTGCTTGCAGTTTTGTGTGGGGCATTAATCTATTCTCTCTGTGAAGCTACATAATGATGGTTTGTTCAATAAACCGGTATGCAAACATTATGACTCCAGGTTTGTGTGAATAAGCTACTGCCTTTCCAAGCTGAGGTAACTGCACCAGCCTTTCCCAACCCGGCTGCCCTTTAGGAACCATTTTGGTTGAGGTTTATGGGTTATGGAACCTATGCATGCTTAATGGTTTGGGGGGCCTAGGGGGGCTTTCCTGCTGTGTCTTTCCTTAGAAATGGAGGCTACTACAGATAGTCCTTGACTTAACGACCACAATGGAGCCCTACATTTTTGTTGCCAAGTGAAATGTTTATTAAATGAATTTTGCCCCATTTTGCGACCTTTATTGCCACAGTGGTTAAGTGAATCACTGCAGTTGTTAAATTAGTGACACAGTTGTTAAATGAATCTGGTTGTCCCATTGACTTTGCTTATCAGAAGGCCGCAAAAGGTGATCACATGAACCCAGGACACTGCAACGGTCATAACTGTGAGCAACTTCCCAAATGTCTGAATTTTGATCATGTGGCCATGGGGAGGCTACCATGATCATAACTGTGAAAAATGGTCATAAGTCACCTTTTAGTGTCATTGTAACTTTGAAAGGTCACAAGTAAAGACTGCCTGTAAAGAAATTATAGGCACCTTTGTCAATATTGACCTATTCACTTTAATGTTTTATTGCGCTTGTTTTTAATCGTCCTCCTTCTCTTGTACATGCTTCCCAAGTTCAAATTTGCCCCAGAGGTAAATGTATTGGCAAACCAATCTTTGCATAGTGAGTTGGCATCACCCTGTTACACATAGGGAAGAACAAGAAGCCATGTTGGGTTTGGACAGACACGTCACCCCATTGACATGTGTGAAATGAAGGAAGTTCTTTTTTTCTCACACCCCGGATTAGTGGCAGTGACAATGAATTAACCAGGGATCCAGGGTGAGGGAAAATTGAGGCTTAAGGATTGAGCAAGTTTGTGTCATCTGAAAGATGTTTGGGGCCTTGAGTTCAGGGTAGGGAGCTCTCTAAGCCAGCGGATGGGATGTGTTCCAGGATGTGATCCAAACAAAGGTCATACAGGTTTTTAATTTTTGTTTTCTTTTTATCAAGCGTCAGAGCCAGGAGAAAGATATTTGAGCAGTAACCAGTTCCAATATTTCACCCTCAGCCACTTTAAGAGCAGTGGACTTCAACTCCCAGAATTCCCTAGCCAGCATGGCTGACTGGAGAATTCTGGGAATTGAAGTCCACTGCTCTTAAAGTTGCTGAGGTTAAGAAACACTGGCTAAATCTTCTTCAAACAGCCAAGCTCCATCTTCAGTGCTTCTAAATGAGTTTGAATTATTTGTGTGGGTAATTTGGCCCCTTTTCTAACCAGGCAAAGCATTATAACAAAGTAGTTTGTGCTTTGGGATTCTTAGTGTCTCAGCTTGGTGGTTTTCTTGCAGACATTTCATTACCAATCTAGGTAACATCATCAGTGCTAGAATGAAGTTTGTGATTTGGCCATCATAAACTGAACCTAATGTCTGTGTGTATGAGCATGTGTGGGTGCGTGGCTAGCATATAACAAAATGTGCCACTGATTAGAAATTATATTCCTATTTTTTCATCTAGGTATAAAGAAAACGCTTCTGAAATGAATTCATAAGTTACCATCTATCACAGTCTGCAGAAGTGACAGGTGAGCTGGGCCTGTCTGGTGATCCTTGGAGAGGTAAATCTTTAATCTTCTTTTCTTTATCTTCTAACCCATGGCCTTCTCAAAAATGCTATTCCATTTCAGCATTCCTTCTCCTTGACTGTGCCTTTGAGCTTATTGATTTTCCAATATCTAAGGGGCTATAACAAAGAAGAGCGAGTCAAGCTATTCTCCAAAGCACCTGAAGGCAGGCCAAGAAGCAATGGATGGAAAGTAATCAAAGTGAGAAGCAACCTAGAACTAAGGAGAAATTTCCTGACAGTTAGAACAATTAATCAGTAGAACAACCTGCCTCTAGACCAGTGTTTCTCAACCTTGACAATTTTAAGGCATGTGGACTTCAACTCCCAGAATTCCACAGAATTCCAATGCTGGCTGTGGAATTCTGGGAGTTGAAGTCCACATGCCTTAAAATTGTCAAGGTTGAGAAACACTGGTCTAGAAGTTGTGGAAGTTTTAAAGAAGAGACTGGACAACTATTTGTCTGAAATGGTATAGGGCAGGGGTAGGCAACCTTGGCTCTTTTATGACTCGTGGACTTCAACTCCCAGAATTCCTGAGCCAGCCATACTGAGGGGAAAGGGAGAGGTTTCCCAGCTGAGCCATGCTGGCTCAGGAATTCTGGGAGTTGAAGTCCACAAATCATAAAAGAGCGAAGGTTGCCTACCCCTGGTATAGGGTTTCCTACCTGAGCAAGGGGTTGGACTAAAAGACCTCCACAGTCCCTTCCAACTCTGTTATTCTGTCTTTTCTTGGTCTTCCGTGTTGCCTCATAACCCCAACCAAAGGGCTAAAAATGCAAAACAAAGGCCGAAATATTTGATTTCACCCATTCTGAAGCCAGCCTTTTTGCAGCCAGTGCTATAAAGCAGGGCTTTTCAACCAGTGGTACATTGGCACCTGGCAGGTGTACGTGACTATCCTAGAAAAGTAGTGGGGGAGGGGAATGAGCTGAACCGGTGGCAGCACCGCACAAGCCTGAGCGAGAGACGGCTGGAGCTGCAGGGCTGATAGGGCTCAGCGGAAGCGCCAGGATCAGTGCCAGGCTCCAGCTGGAGTTTGGCACTGATCCTGGTGCTTCTGCTGAGCCCAGAAGAAGCGCCGATCAGCTGGAATGTTGCAGCCTCTCCAGGGTCTTGTGATTTACATTCAGATGCTTGGCAACTGATTCATATTTATGACAGTCACACCGTCCCAGGGTCATGTGAAGTGACCAAAACCTGCTGCAACCACCCAGCAGACGGGGGTAATAAAAAACAAACACCCCCCACCCCACCCCCGCTGCCAATCCCCAACAGAAATGCTCACAACAATGAAAACCTCAGACTGGAGGAAGAGCGCCGCTGGGTGGGCAGGCAGGTGTCTTGCTTGGCTTGCCTTGGGGGGCACTTTTTTCAGTGCCATTGTAACTTTGAACAGTCACTAAGCGAACTGTTGTAAGTCGAGGTCTACCTGTACTTTATCACTTTTTTCCTTTTTTGCGGGGGGTGTCATCAAGTTTTTGACACCTAGCTAGGCGACTGGTGGTACTCGGATATTGCCCTATCCTAAAAGTGGTACAATGGGTGAAAAGGTTGAAAAGCCCTGCTATAAAGTGTCATTCTTCTTCCTTGCCTATGGCTTAAGAGCAGGGAACCCTGTCTCCTGTAATTGCTAGGGCAGTGTTTCCCAACTTTTTAAGATGTGGGTGGGGAATTCTGGGAATTGAAGTCCCAGAAGACATTGTAAAGTGGCTCAGGTGTCATAAGGGATCATTTAAACTCAGCGATGTTGGCTTAAAAATAAACTAAAAGAACTTCTGCTTCCTTTTTGCAGCAGAATCACAGTTGGTCTTGCACATCCTTGGTAAGGATGCGAGAGTTTTAAATTTAAAAAGTGCATTTTGAAATATTGTACGTACTGTCAAATTATCTTTAAAAGTTTGGTGTTTTGTCAGTCAAACAGCAAGAATATGCGGGTTGGGCTGGTTACGAAAAGGCAAGTCTTGGGCCTTTGAAAAGACAGTTTTATGATTAAAGAAAAAAAAAACACAATTACTTTTATTTCCACTTGGGAACCGTTTCTGGATTTTGTGCTCGAGGTGGAAAAAAAAATGAAAATTTGATTTTGAGTTTTATCGATTAGATCAGTTTGTTGTTGCAGAAATGACTAGTTTATACTATTATGCAAAAGTTTAAAAGTTGAGGCTTGATGCTATTACCTTATTCTACCAAAGAGAGTCGCAAATCAATACCTTTTCTTTCTTTTTCCCCTTTTTCCTACAGTTTTCCCTTTTCTTTTCCCTCCCCTGTCTTTCCTACTGTTTTCTTTTGCATTTTTGCATTTTATATTTATTTATTTATTAAAATTTATAGACCGCCCCACTCCCGCAGGACTTTCGGGCGGCTAACAATAAAAATACCATATAACTTAACAAAACAAACAATACAATAACATTCATCCAGGGGTCGGATTTTATGAACCCCGGGGCTGCCGGAAAAGCCAGGTCTTAAGCAGCTTGCAGAAAACCAACAGGGTGGGAGTGGTCCTAATCTCCGGGGGGAGCTGCTTCCAAGACGTGGGCGCCATCACAGAGAAAGCCCTCCCCCGCGGCCCCGCCAAATGGCACTGCTTGGCCGACGGGACCTGAAGGAGGCCCAGCCTGTGGGATCTAACCGGACGTAGGGAACTATGAGGTAGTAGGCGGTCTCGCAAATAGCCTGGCCCTGAGCCATATAGGGCTTTAAAGGTAATAACCAACACCTTGAATTGGACCCGGAGACCAATAGGCAACCAGTGCAGCTCACGGAGGATAGGTGTAACATGGGTATACCGAGGAGCACCCACTATCACTCGCGCGGCTGCATTCTGGACCAACTGTAGTCTCCGAATACTTTTCAAGGGTAGCCCCATGTAGAGCGCGTTGCAGTAGTGTGAATAAATTAATGATAATAAAAAAACGGTTTTAAAAGCAAGCTTGCCAGTTGAATTTGCATGCCCATTTTGGGAACAAGCAGTTCACAACTGGGCTTTTACTCAGGCACACAATCACTGCCTTTATTTTTTTTCCTCTGCAGAGACTGAAACCCTGTTGACTTTGTCCTCAAAGACTATGGATCCCGTTGCCCTACATTCCATGGAGAAGCCTTCTGTCCATGCTAATACTCCTGTTCCCCATATTCTCCAAAAACTGGAGGAATCTCGACTTCGACTTTTGAATCCTGTCCGTCCTTTAGGATTGTGGGTAGGTTCCCTGAAATCTCCTGTCACCCAGGGCCAGTCAGTGGCTGATCCCAGAACAGTTGATAACCTCAGCTTCCTTGATCTCAAATGATCCAGGTTGGCCACTCACCATGATAAGGTACAGCTAACGCTCTGTGCCTATGAAAATATTCCTAATAAGTGTTGGCTTCAACTGAATTCCTGGGTAGTTGATTTAAATGTTGTGCCTTTTTCCCAACCGCACACGATTATGAGAAACAGAAATGGGGAGGGTCTGAAAGTGGTGTCCTGGCAAGTGGGAGGCCCTGGCTGGCCTCTGTTTTTGAAAAGAAGGGTTAAGTCTAAGTGGGATAGGAGACCACAAGGAGATCTCAGAGACATACACTAGACCAGGAAGGTGAAAATGCCAGCAGCAGACTTGCTTCTATCATAAAGCCAAGAAAACTGCAGGAAGACATCTTGTGTCATCTCTAGAAATCAGGTCCAACCCTTCTGCCAAATTATCAAGCGAAATTTTCAGGGTATCGGAAGGAACAAAGGAACCGTGCCGACGCTTGAATTCAATTGTTGCTGCTCCACTTATTTAGATGTGTCTGATTGTGTCCCTGCAGAAAGATGTGGGTGAGGCGGAGAAACTTGGTTTGGCACACGTGGAGAGCTTGTGGAAAGGCCCGGAAGGATCTACAAAGAGTGACAAAGTCTCAGAGGCCAGAGAGACATCGGGAAGAAACCAGAACCAGGAACAAAACAAGTTAATGGTAAGAAAGCTGCCGCTGAGTGAAGTCAATTCAAGTGGAGCCTATTGTAGATTGAAGAATACAGGTAGTCCTCGCCTTACGACCACAACTGAGTCCAAAGTTTCTGTTGCTAAGTGAGACCATCGTTAAGTGAATTTTACCCCATTTGACAACCTTTCCTGCCATAGTTAAGTGAATCATTGCAGTTGTGAAGGGTTGTTAAATGAATCTGGCCTCCCCATCGACTTTGCTTGTTAGAAAGTCGCAAAAGGTGATCACGTGACCCTGGCACATGGCATCCGTCAGAAATATGAGTCAGTTGCCAAAGCATCTGAATTTTGATCACTTGACCACGGGGGTGCTGCAACAGTTGTAAGTATGAAAAACTGGTCATAAGTCACACCTTTTCACTGCTTTTGTTAACTACAGACCAGTGATGGCGAACGTTTTAGAGACTGAGTGCCCAAACTGCAACCCAAAACCCACTTATGCATCGTCGAGTGCTGGTTGGGCATGGCCCATTGGCTGGGTGTGGCCAATTCGGTGGGCGTGGCCCATAGGGTGGGCATGGCTGCAGTGGTAACGGCAGACTGGGTGGGATTAAAAAGTTCAATCAATCAATTCCAACTTCGCAAGATCTTTTTTTCCCCACGAGAAGTTGAAATTGACTGATTGAACCTTTTTTTTTTTTTTTTTTTTTTTTGCACATGGCGGCGGAGGCCTAAAGTGAAAAGGTTTTATAAAACCCAGTTGAAGGCCCAGGACTGGGGCGATGGCGCGAGTGCCCACAGAGAGAGCTCTGAGTGCCGCCTCTGGCACCCGTGCCATAGGTTTGCTACCACTGCTATAGACAGTCATTAAATGAACTGTTATAAGCTGAGGACTAGCTTTACTTGGGGGTTGGAGTGTGTGTGTTGTGTGTGTGTGTGTGTGTGTGTGTGTGTGTTTGACACGATGGCCTTAGATGGTGCTTTTATTTTGTTTCTTTCCCAGCTGTCTGAATTTCTGCAAACCGGGCCTAAGAAATTGCTTTCCTATTGCACCTTCTCTCAGCCAAATTTGCTGCGGTTGGAAAAGCCCTTCGGGACACAGTCCGCATTTTCCAGCCTTGCTTTGCCAGGGTTGGAAGAATCCAGAGCCCGGTTGTTGCACCCTGTTGTTCCAGCAAGCCTCTCTCTGGATTGTGCAATGCTTTTGAAAAGCTCCTCATTGCTTCATTGGCCAAAACGCAGTGCCACTGACATGCCAACTGAAGAGGAGACCTTTCAATCTTGTCATGAACTGGAGGAGCACCAGGTAAGAGTCAAACTTAAGTTAAGAAGGAAATATAGGTTGTCTTTGACACAAGACTCCCCCCCCCCAGCTGAGCCCCAGCTTTCTGTGACTAAGCAAGACAGTTGAGTTTTGCCCCATTTTACAACTTGGCTTGCCGCATTTGTTAAGCAAATCGCTGCAGTGGTGACAATAGTCACACGGTGATTAAGTCCATCTGGCTTCCCCAGTGACTTTGCTTGTCAGAAAGTTGCCCAAAAATGATCCCATGGTCCTGGGCTGCTGCAACCGTCATAAATACATGCCAGTGGCCAAGTGTCTGATTTGATCATGTGACCAGTGGTTGTAAGTGTGAATAAACAGGTGTAAGTCAGTTTTTTCAGTGGCCATTGTAACTTTGAACAGTCACTAAAAAGAATGGCTCTAAGTCAAAGATTACCTGTCATAGCTTCCACCTTATCTGTAGAAATTAAGTACCCAGTCAAGTCTCCTTCGCGTTGAGTTTGATTCCTGATGGCACATTCAAATATTTATTTCTAAATATCAGTGCAAATTATTTTTTTTTTGCACCATGGATGGGGTTTAGATGTATGGATTCCATGAAGAAGAAGGATTTGTTGTCATTGTTGAAGCTGTGTGCCATTACCTTCTTCCAGATTTTTTTTTAAACTTCTCCCAACTATTTCACAGTAGGGCAATGTTTCTCAACCTTGTCCACTTTAAGATATGTGGGCTTCAACTCCCAGAATTCCGCCGGCTGCGGAATTCTGGAAGTTGAAGTCCACATATCTTAAAGTGGTCAACGCTGAGAAACACTGCAGTACTCTAGAGTATTTTTCAATGTGCTCTAATATGACTTCTTTGTAGTCTCCCCTCTAAGTAATCTTGACTGTCTTTACTTCGTTTCTGCATGTAGGAAAATCATCAACTCTGAAGGGTAAGAATTTTCCTGCTCCAGATCAGTGTCAGTGAGCTGATTAACGGGAGACCAAATGGGGTTGAAACGGGCAACATCTACTGCTATTGTAATATCCACACATTCATTTGGAGGGCACAGGTTCAGGAAGGCTGCTGTGTGGAGATGAGTTAGAGAGGATGGCTAGACAGTGATCTAAACCGGAAATGCAAAGCGTGATTTATTGCATGCATAGCACCTGTTAGGAGCAGCTTTAAATCAAAGCTGGTGTTTCCTTGGAATTGCATTATGTCATCTTGGAAATGAACACCTTCGGTTTAGGGTGTACCTGATGGGTGCTTCTCGCAGGCAAACCTCTTCACAGATCTCTGCTTGGGAGCTTAGATTAGCTTTGAGTCTATAAGGCTGTGCAGAGAGTGGTGAGGACAGCAGAAAAGATTATTGACAGTTCATTTCCTTCTAGCCAGAACGTAGCTTATAAGCGATGTGTCAAGGTTCTGACTGACGAACTCAATGAAGCATAGCTGATATGATCCAATCTCTAATGCAAAACTTTATTGAGCAAATTGTATCGGCACAGATGAAAGGAAAACCAGCTCTGGCTATTTGGTGCCAAAGCAGCATATTAAAAGGAAAGAAAGTCCCTTCCCCCCTGAGAGTGCAGGTCACATTACCCAATTATGCTTCAGACCATTATTATAAGAAAAAGTCTTTGACTTTGAGTAAACTATGTTGCATGACCTGAATTCTCAAACTTAGCAGCTCACCACCTGCAAGGCACATTCCATTCTTCCTCCTATCCCCTGGGTCTGTCGGCAAGCCCAGAAATGGCTGAAACAGCATGAGCGTTCTTCGAGCTCGACACGATGATGACCAGGATCTGCAGCATTGTCATGGATGCTCCACACCATCTCCATGACCATGTTTCCTTGTTACCTTCTGGGAGGAGGCTTCATGTATCCGAAGTAGAATAACTAGTTTCTGTAATAGCTTTTTGAGAGTTACCAAATTAGATACTGTGTGTGGCCAATGGATCTCAAAGGAAGGTGATACAATAAACGAAAATGAACGGCGTGTTAAATGTGGTTGGCAGGCATTTGGCAAGGTAAGCATAATTTTTCAAGGACAACCTCTCCCCTGTGCCTGAAAAGTTTTCGATCAGTGTGGGCCACCTGCTCTAACATATGCCGGTGAAACATGGACACTAACCACACAATCGATACAAAAGCTACGCGTGGCGCAAAAAAAAAAAACCACGGAAAGATACATGCTCAGCATTACAAGACAAGATAGAAAAAACCTGCAGCATGGATTGGAGAACAAAAGTACGCGGTATCATCGAAGGAGTAAAAGAATTGCAATGGAAATGGAAGAACTGATGGCAGGTGGATCAAGGCAGTCACAGAATGGATCCCACTCGATAAAAAGCATCCACAAAAGAGACCTAAAATGAGATGGATCAATGAGGGCCCAATTGGCAAAGGAAAGCCCAGGACCGTATCGGTTGGAAACATGCAGAAGAGGCCTTCATCCTGCAGTGGATCGACAAAGGCTAGAATGATGATGATTTTTTTTGGAGAGTGGGCATCAGAATTTCATTTTTTTAAATGTGTGCCAGTGTGTTCACAGAAAAAAGGGACAATAAAAGCTATCTTATAGTTACTTTTTTCTCTGATGTGTTCCCATGATGTCTTCTGCTGTGCTTCAACGTCCCCTCCATGCATTTTATGGGGACTTGGGGCTGAGAGCTGCCTCTCTTTTTCAGCACTCGTTGGTTCCAGACATTTGACAAACAGTTCCTTATTAGATAGCTTGAATGGGCAGCATCGACACACGGTACGTGCTGTTGGAGCAGATCTGGAAAATCAAATGGAGGGAATGGCATCCTAAACTTCAAGATAGCAGCATCACCTTCTTTCACATTTAGTGGGTGGCCATTGCTTGTAGGATGATTTAATAATAATAATAATAGTAATAATAATAATTGTTAGAAGGGACCTTGGAGGTCATCTGGTCCAACCCCCTGCTCAGGCAGGAAACCCTATAACATTTCAAACAAATGGCCGTCCAGTCTCTTCTTAAAAACTTCCAGTGTTGGAGCATTCACTGCTTCTGGAGGCAGGTTGTTCCACTGGTTAATTGTTCTCAGTGTCAGGAAGATTCTCCTTAGTTCTAGGTTGCTTCTCTCCTTGATTAGTTTCCATCCATTGCTTCTTCTGCCTGTCAGATGCTTTGGAGAATAGCTTGACCCCCTCTTCTTTCTGGCAGCCCCTGAGATACTGGAATACTGCTATCATGTCCCCCCTCATCCTTCTCTTCGTTAAACTAGACATACCCAATTCCAGCAGCCGTTTCTTATATGCTTTAGCCTCCAGTCCCCTAATCATCTTTGTTGCTCTTCTCTGTACTGTTTCTAGAGTGTCAACATCTTTTTTACATCGTGGTGACCAAAACTGGATGCAGTATTCCAAGTGTGGCCTTACCAAGGCATTGTATAGTGATATTAACACTTCACATGATCTTGATTCTATCCCTCTGTTAATGCAGCCTAGCACTGTGTTGGCCTTTTTGGCAGCTGCAGCACACTGCTGGCTCATATTTAAGTGATTGTCCACTAGGTCTTCAAGATCCCTCTCACAGTTACTACTATTGACTTAGTGGCTTCACAGTGACTTGTATTTTTCTTCTGTTCAACGGTAGAAACAAGAGGATGAGATGGACTCATTTGGTGGCATCCCAGAATATGTCCTTGCGGTGCCGGAAGATGAGTCGGAGCAACTACAGGAGGAGGATGACACCCTGTTGTCTGAGATACAGGAGGAGGATGAAGGGTTAGCTGTAAAAGAGCAGAAGGTAAGCGGGCAACTCTTTGAGGGCGCCATGATTCCCCCCCCCCATTTTTGTGGATGTTTGCAAACAAAAACAGCTTTGCAAGCAAGAATAATGCAGGTAGCCCTTGACTTACGACCACAACGGAGCCCTATATTTTTGTTGCTGAGCGAGTTTTGCCCCACTTTACAACCGTTCTTGAGTGAATCAGTGCAGTTGTTAAGTCAGTATCATGGTTGTTAAGTGAATCTGGCTTCCCCGTTAATGTTGCCTGTCAGAAGGTCGCAAAAGGTGATCACATGACCTTGGGACATTACAACCATCATAAATACATGCCAGTTGTCAAGTCTTTGACCATGTGACCATAGGGATGCTGCAAGGTTTATAAGTTATGAAAAAGTGATCATAAGTCACTTTTTTCAGTGCTATTTTAACTTAGAACAGTCACTAAACAAATGCATAGAATAGAATAGAATAGAATAGAATAGAATAGAATAGAATAGAATAGAATAGAATAGAATAGAATAGAATAGAATAGAATAACAGTTGGAAGGGACCTTGGAGGTCTTCTAGTCCAGCCCCCTGCTCAGTGAGGAAACCCTACATCGTTTCAGACATATCGTTGTAAGTTGAGGACAACCTGTACTCATTCCTCCTCCTATTTTCCCAACAACAAGAACCCTGTGAGGTGGGCTGGACTGAGACAGAGGGACTGGCCCAAGGTCAGCGAGCAAGGTTTGGTGTCTAAGGCAGGATTAGAATTCAGAGTTGTAAGTGTAAAAACAGTCATAATTCACTTTTTTCCAGTGGTGTTATAACTTTGAACAGTCTCTAAACAGATGGTTGTAAGTCAAGAACTACCTGTGCTTCTGCATTCTTTTGTTCTAGTTTCCTACTTAGTCTGGAATGGTTTTTTTTAAAGTTCTCATGGTATCTTTTTCTCCGGATTTATAGTAGTTAAACAGTCTCTTATGGACTAGGAATTTAGAATTGGTAAGGAAATTCCCATGAGCATTACCTCAGTCTCCCCCCCCCCTTTTTTTTTTTTTTTTTTTTTAGCTAATGCTCCTGAGCTTGGTCTGCTGCTCGTTGGTGGAAGGGGCCACTTTTGGGAATCCTCCGGGGTTGCTGCAGCAGAAATTGATGAAAGTATGTAAGAATCTGGCAGAATATGAACCTGAATTCATCCTCAAGGTATGAAAGGTGGCTGTGGAGCCTGGGCTTGAGAGTTGGGGTGGGTGGGATGTGTAAGGCATTAGGAGCAGCTGTGTACCATGGATGTCCCTGAACTTAAGAGGTTATCTGATTATAATTGTTGCAGAGGTTTAGCTCTGATTGCACCATTTTTCTGTACAGGATTGACTTCCCCGGTTTATTGGGTGGTCAACTTTGTTGTGGGTATCATAGAATACCCAAAACCTTTAATAATTTCCTATAATTATAAGACTCGAAACGTTAGTCAAATGATCTGAAACACATCTTCAAATCAACCATGATTTTCACCCATTGTACCACTTTCAGGATATGGCAACATCCGAGTACCACCAGTCGCCTAGCAAGGTGTCAAAAATTTGATGACCAAAAAAAAAAAAAAAAGGAAAAAAGTGATAAAGTACAGGTAGTCCTCAACTTACAACAGTTCGCTTAGTGACTGTTCAAAGTTACAATAGCACTGAAAAAAGTGCCCCCCCCAGCCACAGCCCAGCAAGACACCTGCCTGCCCGCCTGGCAGCGCTCTTCCTTCTGTCCGAGGTTTTCATTGTTGTGAGCATTTCTGTTGAGGATTGGCAGCGGGGATGAGGGGGGGTGTTTGGTTTTTATTCCCCCCCCCCGTCTGCTGGGTGGTTGTAGCAGGTTTTGGTCACTTCACATGATCCTGGGACACTGTGACCGTCATAAATATGAATTAGTTGCCAAGCATCTGAATGTAAATCCCAAGACCCTGGAGATGCTGCAATATTCCAGCTGATCAGCGCTTCTTCTGGGCTCATCAGAAGCACCAGGATCAGCGCCGAGATCCAGCTGGAGCCTGGCGCTGATCCTGATGGTTCCACTGAGCCCTGACAGCCCCGAAGAAGTGCTGATCCTGGTGCTTCTGCTGAGCCCTGACAGCCCTGCAGCTCCAGCCATCTCTCGCTCAGACTTGTGCAGTGCTGCCACCGGTTCAGCTCATTCCCCTCCCCCGCTTCTAGGGCGGTCGCGTACCACCTGCCAGGTGCCAATGTACCGCAGGTGGTACCCATACCACTGGTTCAAAAGCCCTGGACTAGAAGACCTCCAGGGTCTTTCAACATTATACATGTCACATCAGGAGTACTGAAGTACTGAAGGGATTGAACGGTGGCATCACTGTTGCCTGTAGGGCTGCCTAGCCGGGGGGCTCCTTTCACATCCTTGTTAAGTTGCCCATGAAAGTGATCCACTTATCTACTCATTGCGGCCCGCTTTCGAACTGCTGGGTCAGGAGGTGGAGGTCCCTGTAATGGGAGCTCATTCTATCCCACGGCAGCAACCGGGTCTCAAACGCAAGCCTGCTGATCGTCATCCCAGCATCCTAACTTCGTGAGCCAACCCTATGATTCTAATGTAAAAGCTTCAGAATGGCTTTCCCAGTGCCTGGTGCTGAGCATTGTGGACAATTTAAAACATGCGGTACGTGCAAGGAGACCTAAGGGTATTTTTGAATTCTTCAAGAAAGAGAAGTATTCCAAAAGCCGGAATAGAAAAACTCTTAGCTGATTGCAAAGAATATTTGGAAACTGCTATTTCCACAAAACAGAATTATTTATAACTATTCTGACTGGAAGGACATCCAACTTTTTGCACCTATCACAATACTATTTTTTTTTTTCAATTTGTAAATGTCTGCACATCAGCAGCAAGTCTTCATTCCAACTTGCAGAACTATGTTGGGCTGTAACCTGGTACCACATTGAGGGATTGCCTACCGCTGTTTATTTGTTGTTGTTAGTTGCGAAGTCGTGTCCAACCCATCGCGACCCCATGGACAACGTTCCTCCAGGTCTTCCTGTCCTCTACCATCTTCTGGAGTCCATTTAAGCTCACGCCTACTGCTTCAGTGACTCCATCCAGCCACTTCATTCTCTGTTGTCCCCTTCTTCTGTTGCCCTCAATCTTTCCCAGCATTAGGCTCTTCTCCAGTGAGTCCTTCCTTCTCATTAGGTGGCCAAAGTATTCGAGTTTCAACTTCAGGATCTGGCCTTCTAAGGAGCAGTCGGGGTTGATCTCTTCTAGGACTGACCGGTTTGAACGCCTTGCAGTCCAAGGCACTCGCGGGAGTCTTCTCCAGCACCATAGTTCAAAGGTCTCATTTCTTTGTCGCTCAGCCTTTCTTATGGTCCAACTTTCACAGCCATACATTGCAACTGGGAAAACCATGGCCTTGACTATGCTCACTTTTGTTAGCAGGGTGATGTCTCTGCTTTTTAGTATGCTGTCTAGATTTGCCATAGCTTTCCTCCCCAGGAGCAAGCGTCTTTTAATTTCTTGGCTGCAGTCCCCATCTGCGGTGATCTTGGAGCCCAGAAAAATAAAATCTGTTTTATTTAGGGACTCTGAAACATAATTAAATCAGAATAGAGTTGGAAGAGACCTTGGAAGTGTTCTAGTCCAACCCCTGCTCAGAGCAGGGATATCTACATATATTTTGAGCAGGGATAGCTACATTTTGCACACAACTAAATCTTTAAACACCACCAATCTGATATTATTAAGTATTAAGATTCCTAACCATCCAAATAATATTAGGATTGAACTGTTTTTTGCCCACCGAAACGATCTCTTTCTCTTTGCTCAGGTTGCCTTGTATGCCCGCCAAGAACTGAACATCCGTAGTACGGCTAATTTCCTCCTGGCGTTGGCTTCCTACCTTCAGCCCTGCCGCCCACATGTGCGGCGCTATTTCTGCCATGCGGTACAACTCCCATCAGACTGGATGCAGGTGGCCAGGCTCTATCAAGTAAGAACAACTCCTATATTCTCCTATTTCCTCTTCAGCAGGGAGTTCTGGATTTCATCCAAGATGGAACCCTTGGATTGATAGATTGATTGAAGAGTACAGAGAAGAGCAACAAAGATGATTAGGGGACTGGAGGCTAAAACATATAAGGAACGGTTGCTGAAATTGGGTATATCTAGTTCTACTCGTCATCTTCAGGCTGGGGTCTTCGGCTTCGTGCTTCTGCGAGCAAAGTGTGATCGGAGCTGCCGTCTCTCTATAAATATTGGTGGGGGTGTGTGGAGTGCTGGCTTAGTTGCTGTAGGTGGATTGGTTGGCTGTGTTGGAGTTATTGTTTGCAGATTGTTTGGCTGTTTCGTAACATCCTGAGTAGTTGAGGTGCTGGCTGTGTGCCCATTAGTCTTTTGTGTTGTAACGACCTGGGTAATGGGCTGTGTGATGACATCCTGAGATCTAGTGCAGTGATATCCTGAGTTCTGTGTTGCACCATCCTGGGTGGTTGGCTATGTTGTAACATCCTGAGCTTTAGCGTTGTAGCCTCCTGAGTTCTGTGATGTGATGTCCAGGGCAGAAGGCTGCGAAGTAACACACCGGGCTTTGGTTTGGCTCCGAGTTTGTGGTCTAGCTTTGTGTTCATGGCGTGCGTCTGTTTGCTTTGTGTGGAGGTCGGAGGGAGGTGCAGCACCTGTTGATGTTGTCGTGGTTTGGCTTCTGGATGGTGGTTGCATTTCGTCTGAGGGATGGGTTTGGGCTTGGGTTTGGGTCAGGTGAGGGTGAATGGTAGTGGCGTACTGTGTTGTTCTGGGTCCTGTGTCAGTTTTCGTGGCTAGGACTCGTTTGTTGATTAGGGCTAGTTTCCAGATGTCTGGTAGGCAGGAGGTATCATCATGTTTATTCATGTTGTGGGGGTGTTTTTCTATTTCGATGGCTTCCATAATTATTCTCTTGTTGTGGTGTTCAGTTTTGGAGATTAGTTTGGTTCCTTCAAAATCAATTTCATGTCCTGTAGCTTTAAGGTGCTGGGAGGAAGTTTTTTCTTCTTTACTAACTGCGTTCTTGTGTTCTGCGATGCGTGCATTTATTCTCCTATTAGTTTGTCCAGTGTATGTGGCTGGGCAGATTTTGCATGGTATTTCATAGACTCCTTGGCTTTCTAGCTGGATCGTGTCTTTGGGGTTTCTTAAGATGTTGGCTATTTTTGGGTCAGTGCCGAAGGCTGTCTTGATATTGTGTTTGTAGAGAATTTTGCTGATATTTATCTGTGGTGCCTTTGATGTAGGGGAGGAGGGCAATATCGTTGTACTGTTCTATGTCTCGGTCCTTGGGGGATGTTTCCCTTTGGATTAGGTTGGTAATAGTATTTCTTTGGAATCCGTTGGAGATTAATACTTTTGTGAGAATGTGTAATTCAGTTTTCAGGTGGTCTTTGTCTGCCACAAAGAAGAGGGAGTCAGACTATTCTCCAAAGCACCTGAAGGCAGGGCAAGAAACAACGGATGGAAACTAATCAAGGAGAGAAGCAACCTAGAACTAAGGAGAAATTTTCTGACAGTTAGAACAATTAATCAGTGGAACAACCTGACTCCAGAAGTTGTGGATTCACCAACACTGAACGTTTTCAAGAAGAGACTAGACAACCATTTATCTGAAATGGTATAGGATTTCCTGCCTCAGCAGGAGGTTGGACTAGAAGGCCTCTAAGGTCTCTTCCAATTCTAATATTGTGTTATTCTGACTTTCCACTTGGTGCCCTTTCCCTTCTCCTCTCTGTACAGAGCCTAGCAGGGGAAGAAGGAACACTGGCTCCCATGCCTTCCTGTCTCCGCACTGGAATGGCCGATAAGTTCCGGCAGTTTGGTGCCTATCAGTTGGCCAAATACAACACACGCAAGAGCCGGGGCAAGCAACGTCACAAGCCAAAGGCTACAAAGGTAGAGTACTGGGTTTTAAAATTTAAAATTAGACTGTAAACTGGCAGATTCTTTCCTCCTCTCATCTGAGTTGCTGTGATGTCGTGGATGGTTCCCAAACATTCTAACCAATTGAAGGTCAGAAAATTCCTCAAGGGATGCGTGCAACCATTTGGATGCTGAGCAAAGTCCTGAACTAACTTTGATAATGTGTGCAGCAGCTGTTTTGGGGCCCCCTAGACTGGCCCGTGTTACATCACTGTTCCACCACCCGGTTTGCTTCTGAGTGCAATTCAAGGTGTTGCTTATTATCTATAAAGCCCTGTGTGGCATTGATCTAGGTCAGGGGTAGGCAGCCTTGGCTCTTTTATGACTCGTGGACTTCAACTCCCAGAATTCCTGAGCCAGCCACGCTGAGGGGAAAGGGAGAGGTTAATATGCTGAGCCATGCTGGCTCAGGAATTCTGGGAGTTGAAGCCCACGAGTCATAAAAGAGCCGAGGTTGCCTATCCTTGATCTAGGTTATTTGAGGAACCCTTTCACTCCTGTGAGACAGTCCCATTCCACCTGTGCTCGTAGAGCAGTGGTTCTCAACCTGTGGGTCGGGACCCCATTTGGGGTCAAACGACCATTTCACGAGGGTCGCCAAACAACGCAGTCCGCCATTTTTTTCCCCCTTTTCCTTAACTGTGCTACTCCCTTTTATTCTATTGGCTTTTGAAAGCCAATAGAATAGACTCTCTTGAATAGAGTCTAATTCTATTGGCTTTCAAAAGCCAATAGGAATTGTCCAGGCTGTCTCTGCCCCGCTGAGCCTGCCAAAAGTCCCATTCTGCAAACGGTGCTGCACCAGTTGAGTAGTCCTCGACTTACGACTGGTTGAGTAGTCCTTGACTTACGACCGGTTGGGGGTCGCGGCATTAAAAAGGTTGAGAACCACTGTGGTAGAGGAAGTGTACTGCAGATCCTGTCGATCATTGAATTCTGGCTGGTGGGGGTTCAACATAAGAGCTTTCTTTGCTGTGTCCCCAGCCCTTTGGAACATCTTGCCTCCTGAGATGAAATTGGTTCCTACCCTCCTGTAGGTGATATTTAGTTGACCTTCCTGACTTTCCTTAAGACCTCGAAGGCTCTGCCAGTTGGCCTGGGGGTCCAGATGGGAGAATTTTAGTTTGGGGCCTAAAACTGCAATAAATACAAGTTATAACGAAAGATGGGATGGAAGGGAGGAGACTGTACCAGGTATGTGTGTGGGGGGGGAGAGGTGGTAACTGCTGTTAGTCAATCAATCACCTCTCCCCCTCCCCCTGTATAGTCTCCGTCCATCTTTAGCTATAACTTGTGTTTATTGCAGCTTTAATATTTTACCTATGTTTTTATATCTCTGCGTGCACTGAGGGTTTCATTTTAACGCTGTAAGCCTCCCAGAGTCGCCTTGTGACAGGACGGGTGGCAAACAAATTTAATAACTAAATCAGAGGTCCTCAACCTTTTGGCTACCAGGGACCGGTTCCGTGGAGAAAGGTTTTTCCACGGACCGGAGAGTGTGTGGTTTTGTGTGCTGCCTGCATCCCACAGATGGGGCTTTGCTTGTTTGTGCGGCCCGGTTGCTGGCATGCTGCAGCCTGGTACTGCTTCACAGACCAGGGGTTAGGGATCCCTGACCTAAATGATAATCTAGCAACCTAGAACCAAGAAGAAATTTCCTGACACACTGGAAGTTTTTAAGAAGAGACGGGACAGCCATTTGTCTGAAATGATATTGGGTTTCCTGCCTAAGCAGGGGGTTGGACTAGGTCAGGGCTTTTCAACCAGTGGTACGGGCACCACCTGTGGTACATTGGCACCGGGCAGGTGGTACGCGACCATCCTAGAAAAGTAGCGGGGGAGGGGAATGAGCTGAACCGGTGGCAGCACTGCACAAGTCTGAGAGAGAGACGGCTGGAGCTGCAGGACTGTCAGGGCTCAGGGGAAGCGCCAGGATCAGCCCCAGGCTCCAGCTGGAGCTCGGTGCTGATCCTGGCGCTTCTGCTAAGCCCAGAAGAAGCGCCGATCAGCTGGAATGTTGCAGCCTCTCCAGGGTCTTGTGATTTACATTCAGATGCTTGGCAACTGATTCATATTTATGACGGTCACAGTGTCCCAGGGTTATGTGAAGTGACCAAAACCTGCTGCAAACACCCAGCAGATGGGGGGAATAAAAACCAAACACCCCCACCCTACCCCCGCTGCCAATCCTGAACAGATATGCTGACAACAATAAAAACCTCGGACAGAAGGAAGAGCGCGGCCAGGCGGGCAGGCAGGTGTCTTTCTCAGCTGTGGCTGGGGGGGGGGCACTTTTTTCAGTGCCATTGTAACTTCGAACAGTCACTAAGCGAACTATTGTAAGTCGAGGACTACCTGTACTTTATCACTTTTTTCCTTTTTTTTTTGGTCATCAAGTTTTTGACACCTTGCTAGGCGACTGGTGGTGCTCAGATGTTGCCATATCTTAAAAGTGGTACAATGGTTGAAAAGGTTGAAAAGCCCTGGACTAGAAGACGTTCAAGGTCCCTTCCAACTCTGCTATTCCCTTCCCTTCCCTTCGCTTCCCTTCATAATGCAGAACTGGGTGATGGAAGCCAATTGTTTGAAAGGGGGACAACTGATTGTGAGTGTGAATACTGTAGGTCTTTTATAATTAGCCTAATGTGGTAAGAGAGGTTAAGAATACAAGTAGTCCTCATTTAACAATGGCAAGTGGTATCGGTAACACATGTCACCAAGTGTCACGGTCGTAAAGCACGACCTCACCTGATCACGCCAACCTACAACAGCAGTTCCAGCAGTCATTAAGAGAATCCCACACCGTCATTAAGTACGATGTCAACTGGTTGCCATTTGCCACTTCCTGCTGGCTTCCTCATTGATTTTGCCCGTTGGAAAGTCACAAATGACAATGGCGTGACTGTGGGAGGCTATGATGTTGAAATTGTGAGCCAGTTTCCAACCACCCAAACCACGATCATGTGAGTGTGGGCCGCTGCAAACAATGGTACACCCCACTTGTTTAGCACCGTTGTGACTTTGAACAGGTGCTGAACAAGTGGTCGTTAAGCGAGGACTATCTAAAAACATTGAAAAATGCAGTTAAAGCAAAGCTGGCTGAGGAATTCTGGGAGTGGTGGTTAAGCTCGACGCAAGGCTTGAGGAAGTGGAAGACAAAGTTGACTCTTTGGATGACAAAATTCAAGACGTGGAAAGGAAGGTGGACTCCTCACAAGAAGATATTTTGATGTTTCAGTATAGACAGATGGAGTATGCCCTGAGGATTAGAGGCCTCAAGGAAGATATCAATCAAGATTTGGTGGAGGTGGTCCTTACTGATCTGGCGCTGGCCTTGGATATGGATAAAGGAGAATTACAGAGAGAAGTGGAAAAAATTTATAGACTCAACTCCTGGATTGCTAAGCAGAAGAATTTGCCTAGAGATGTGGTGATTTACTTTACAAAGAAGTCCCTGCGGAATGAGATTATACAAGTCTTTTACAACAAAAGATTTCAGATTGCCGCCCAAGATGTCATCATTCTAAAGGAAATCCCATCCAAAATTTTAAGAAGTAGAAAAGACTTTGCTTTTTTAACCAATGAGCTTAAAGCTAGATCGATGCCATTTAGATGGGAAATTCCGATGGGTATTGTTTTGAGCCATGCTGGGACACGCTACAGATTGAACACAGTTGATAAAGCTAGAGATTTTTATACTTCGGTCCTGGGTGCAGGCTCAACTTCATCTGGTCGGAAATCTTTGAGTGGTAAGGAAGCTGAGCAGCAATCTGAGGCATTAGATTTGGTTTCCGCAGGGATGATAGAAGCGGCAAAGCAACGCCAGACGGAGGCTAAAGAGCAGAGGATGACTCGTGCAGCCTATAAGCGTAAAGAGAAGGAGCAACGTAAAAAAGAGCCCAAAGAGAGTTCTCCTGGAAGTGCTTCACCGCCGGTGGGAGGAGCAAGACCCAAGAGTTATGCAACACACGCAGCTCTGTCAGATTTTGATGGTGTCTTCTCCAGGCTGCGTGCCAAGGGAGATGGCAAAGTTTTTGACCTGGAATGTTAATGGATTGAATTCTCCTCAGAAACGGAAAAAAATCTTTTATTATTTGAAGCAACATACCAATGATGTTATTTGTCTACAGGAAACTCATATTTTACTTAAAGACCAGAAATATTTAGTTAATGCTCGTTTGGGATCTCATTTTATATCTCCTGCTCCTGGGAAGAAAGGGGGAGTTGTTATATATGTTAAACAAAACCTACCAGCTTGTCTGGTAGAATCAGATCCCCAGGGGAGATATGTGATGATTGAACTTGGTATATATGGTAAGAAAGTACTTATAGTTGGACTTTACGCTCCAAATCAACAACAGGAACAATTTTATAAACAGTTACATCAAAAAATAACTTTGCTTGATTATAGATCAGTGGTATTAATGGGTGATTGGAATGGTGTCTTAGATACACTAAGGGATAAGAAAGGTTCCTCTCCTTTTCTTAAACAAGCAAGGCTACCTAAAGCCTTTTTTGACATGAAAGAAGACTGGGAATTAAGGGATTATTGGCGGGAACGTAATCAAGAGGAGAGAGACTTTACTTTTTTTTCTGATAGACACCAATCTTTTTCAAGAATTGACTTTTTCTTGATTACCACGGACTTGTATAATAAAGTAAAGAATGTAAAGATTTTTCCTAGATCACTGACGGATCATAGTCCAGTTTGGATGGAGCTGATTCAAGAGAAAGAGGAAAGAAGATCTTGGAGAGTTAATGAAAATTTGTTTAGACAAGAAAAGAATGTTCAAAAACTAAAGGAGTGTTTAAAGGACTATTTTGCTTTGAATATGTATAAGGGGACTTCAATGTCAATGGTATGGGATGCAGGTAAAGCATTTATGCGCGGTGTTTTGATAAAAATGAATAATTTTTATAAGCGAAATCAGATTCAGAAACGTAGAGAACTTGAAGATGAAATTAAATTAAAAGAAAGGGCTTTGATTTTAAATCCTTCTGATGAGAGTATTAAAGAATCTGTAAAGTTATTAAGGTCACAATTTAATATGTTGATAGCAGATCAAGCTGCAACCAACTTATTATTTATGAAACAAAATACATTTTGTAATGCCAATAAGCCTGGGAGATGGTTGGCTTATCAATTAAGAAAGAAACAGAGACAAAGAATAATAGAGAAAATAAACTATCAGGGTAAATTAGTTTCTCAGAAGGAATTGATTAAAAAATCTTTTTTGGATTATTATCAAAACCTATATAAATCTACTAATATACAAATGCTAGATATAAATAAATATTTAGCTGAGGCAAGTTTTCCTAAACTGACTGAGGATCAGAAATATGAAATTAATGGTTTAATTACTAAGGAGGAAATTACCTCAGCAATTCAACAATTGAAATTAGGGAAAGCACCGGGTACGGATGGGTTAACAGCTGTTTATTACAAAGTTCTAATAGAGGAGATGATCCAACCATTACATGATCTTTTTAATGGTATTTTACAGGGTTTAGAGATTCCTCCTTCATGGCGTAGTGCTTTTATATCATTGATTCCAAAGGAGGATCAAGATCTTACCCTACCAAAAAATTACAGGCCTATATCTCTTTTAAATGTGGATTATAAGATATTTGTAAAAATTTTGGTAAATAGGCTTATGAGGGTGGTGCATCATCTTGTGCATAAAGATCAATCAGGATTTATAACAGGAAGGTATATGAAAAATAATGTCAGACAAATTATTAATTTACTAGAATATTTAGACAAGAACAACCAAGTTCCTGCAGGGCTCATATTTTTAGATGCTGAAAAAGCATTTGATCAATTGAATTGGCATTTTATGTTAAGAGTAATGGAAGAAATGAATTTTGGTGAAAAGATATTACAAGCCCTTACGGTAATATATCAAAAACAAACGGCACAACTTATTGTTAATGGAGGTTTGTCGGAGGTTTTTACAATAGAGAAAGGTACTAGACAGGGGTGTCCTTTATCGCCATTGTTGTTTGTTTTAACATTGGAAATATTATTGATCAAAATTCGAGAGTCTCAGGAAATTAAAGGAATATATGTTAATAAAAAAGAATATAAGTTGAGAGCTTTTGCGGATGACTTGGTTGTTACTTTGTCGCAACCTGATTATTCTGTAGTAAACTTATTACAGTTGATTCATCATTATGGTTTGGTCTCGGGTTTTAAGATTAACGTAAATAAGACTAAAATTTTACCTAAAAATATGTCGAGTCAGGAGAAGCAGATTTTGGTCAACTTGACGGGTTTTGAGATTGTTAATAAGGTAAAATATTTGGGGGTGATGCTGTCTGTTTCTAATGCAAAATTATTTAAAAATAATTATGAAAGGTTGTGGGTCAGGGTACAGAAGGACTTGAAGAATTGGGAAAAGTTGCAATTATCCCTCATGGGAAGAATTGCAGTGATAAAAATGAATATTCTACCCAAGTTTCTTTTTTTGTTTCAAATGTTACCAATTTTGAAAAATGAGATTAATTTAAATGAGTGGCAGAAGGGTCTCAACAAATTTATTTGGGCAGGGAAAAAACCAAGGGTTAAGTTTAAAATTATGCAAGACTTCCGTGAGAGGGGTGGACTTAAGGTACCAAATTTGAAATTATATTATGATGCGGTGGTTTTAACATTAATTAGTGATTGGGTAAATTTGACAAATTCTGAGATACTTTATCTAGAGGGATGGGATTTACTTTATGGGTGGCATGCCTATTTAATATTTAATAAAAAAATAGATTGGGCTTTTAAATCTCATATTTTAAGAATTTCTTTACTTAGGATTTGGAGAAAATATTATAAAAGTGATTTTAAAGTACCATTATGGGCTATACCTTGGCATGCGATAGAAGGAATAAAAAGAGGGGTTAAAATGGATATGGTGTCTTATAGACAGTTACTTAAATGGGATGGACAAAACTGGCAATTAAAATCACGGGAAGAGTTAGCACAAGAAAATTTTACTTATTCTTGGTTCCAATATAGGCAATTATTAGATAGATGGAAGATGGATTGTAAGGTGGGTTTTCTTAGAGAAGATGAAAACCTTATTAATCAACTGAAGGATCAAAGACAAACCCACATTAAGAGAATTTATGGGGTTTTAGTTGAATTGGACTCAGAAACGGAACTAATTAAAGATTGTATGATTAGATGGGCGCAGAATTTTGTTGAGCCAGTTTCATTGGACACCTGGGAAACTATTTGGGTGAGAAATGTCAAATTTACTCAAGCACAGAACTTAAGGGAGAATTTTTATAAAATGTTTTATAGATGGCACCTTGATCCACAAAAAATGTCTTATAGGTATCCTGACGTGCAACCCAAATGTTGGAGATGTGGTTATAAGGAGGCTTCTTATTATCATATTTGGTGGTCATGCAGAGAGATAAAAGCATTTTGGATTAAAATATGGTGGAATATCCAGAGAATTTTTAGAAGGAAGGTAAAATTTACTCCGCAATTATTTTTGTTAGGTATTGTTACAGATTGTGATACAAAGGAGGTTGTATTGATGTTAAACTTGATCACAGCCGCTAGGCTGTTAGTAGGACAATACTGGAAGAAGGAATCTTTGCCTACATTGCAGGAATGGTTTCTTAAAGTAGCTTATCTGGCAGAAATGGCAAAGATTTCGGCTTTCTTAAAGCAACAAACGCAAGAGAAGTTTTTTGCTGTTTGGGATAAATGGATAAAATTTATACAATTTAGATTGGGTATACAAAAATATTATATAGTTTTTTCATAAGTTTTATTTTCATATATATTATAGATAATTTTTTATATATATAAATATAAAGTTTTTAATTTAATTTTATTTTTATTTTTTAAGCCTATATTCTGCTCTGGGAAGCTCAGGGGGGGGGGAAGGGAGGTTTTTTTTTTTTTTTTTGGGAGGGCTGGGGGATGGGTTTTTTTTTTTTTTATTTAATATATGTATTGTTTAGTTTTATTTTTCTGTATATGTTGCCTCTTGTTTTGTATTATTTTTCCTTAATTTGTATTATTTTTCCTTATTTGTAAAATTTATAAAACTTTCAATAAAAAAAAAAAAAAAAAAGAATACAAGTAGTCCTCATTTAACAATGGCAAGTGGTATCGGTAACACATGTCACCAAGTGTCACGGTCGTAAAGCACGACCTCACCTGATCACGCCAACCTACAACAGCAGTTCCAGCAGTCATTAAGAGAATCCCACACCGTCATTAAGTACGATGTCAACTGGTTGCCATTTGCCACTTCCTGCTGGCTTCCTCATTGATTTTGCCCGTTGGAAAGTCACAAATGACAATGGCGTGACTGTGGGAGGCTATGATGTTGAAATTGTGAGCCAGTTTCCAACCACCCAAACCACGATCATGTGAGTGTGGGCCGCTGCAAACAATGGTACACCCCACTTGTTTAGCACCGTTGTGACTTTGAACAGGTGCTGAACAAGTGGTCGTTAAGCGAGGACTATCTAAAAACATTGAAAAATGCAGTTAAAGCAAAGCTGGCTGAGGAATTCTGGGAGTTGAAGTCCACAAGTCTTAAAGTTGCCAAGGTTGAGGACCCTGGTTTAGAGGACTGAAGGCTAAAACATATAAAGAACAGTTGCTGGTTCTAGTTTAATGAAAACAAGGACTAGGAGTGACATGATAGTAGTGTCCCCATATTTGACGGAATGCCATAAAGAAGAGAGAGTCAAGTTATTCTCCAAAGTACCTGAAGCCAGAATAAGAAGCAAAGGACGGAAACTAATCAAGGAGAGAACCAGCGTAGAACTAAGGAGAAATATCTTGACAGAGAGAACAATTAGCCAGTGGAATAGCTTGCCTTCAGAAGATGTGGGTGCTCTATCACTGGAGGGTTTTAAAGTTGAGATTGGACAACCATTTGTCTGAAATGGTATAGGGCAGTGATGGCGAACCTTTTAGAGACCGAGTGCCCAAACTGCAACCCAAAACTCACGCATCATCGGGTGCTGGGTGGGTGTGGCCCATTGGGTGGGCATGGCCCATTGGATGGGTGTGGCCCATTAGATGGGTGTGGCTGCGGTGGTAATGGCAGACTGGGTGGGACTAAAAAGTTCAATCAATCAATTCCAACTTTGCAAGATCTTTTTTTTCCCCACAAGAAGTTGAAATTGTCTGATTGATTGAACCTTTTTTTTTTTTTTGCACACGGCGGCGGAGGCCTAAAGCGAAAAGGTTTTATAAAAACCCAGCTGAAGGCCTAGGACTGGGGCGACAGCGCGCGTGCCCACAGAGAGGGCTCTGAGTGCCGTCTCTGGCACCCGTGCCATAGGTTCACCACCACTGGTATAGGGCTTCCTGCTTGAGCAGAGGGTTGGACTAGAAGACCTCCAAGGTCCCCTCCAACTCCATTATTCTGTTAATTGTGAATTAGTTTGTGTGAATGAAGACATATCTATGTCTCCATATCAAATACATCTCTAATAAGGACTCTTCTAGCATGTGAGAAATGAGATTATTTACTTTGGAAGTTTGTTTCTTCCACAGTCTGCAAGAACTACCTCTTGGGACAACTGGAAAAATCACAGACTAGGCCGGAACGAACTCTTTGCGGCAAAATGTGAGGCCTTGCAGAAAACAGTAAGTGCTCTCAGGATATGTATGTGTGAGAATGGAGGAATCCCTCTGTGTTTTCTACTTCATTTTGAACAATGCAAGATGAGGTGCTATCAAGGCATGCATTGAGATTAACTCCCCACCATCAGCCATTTATAAATGGAAGGGGTTTTTAAGGTGGTTGGGGGTATTCCTGTAAAATGCCAATTGCCTGATTCTCTGTCCTTTGACTTCTGTAGCGCCGAGAGGTGATGGATTCAATAAAAAAGAAAGCAGTTGTCAGAGATTTGTTCTCCCTGAAGAATTTGATCCACCGCCTTCACATTTCTGAGCCAGCTCAGCATGTTATGAGTCTCTTGGGACGGAGGTGAGACGGCCTAGCTCAGCCTGGTGTAGCATCTGGCTTTTGAGTTTTCTGCAGGGGTGTAGAGGTATTCTCGACTTAAACAGCAGTTCATTTAGTGACCATTCTACGTTACAACGGCATTGAAAAAAAGTGACTTAGGACCATTTTTCTCACGACTGTTATAGCATCCCTGAGGTCATGTGATCACAATGTGGGCACTTGGCAGCTGGTTTGTATTTATGACGCTTGCAGTGTGCCGAGGTCATGTGATCAACTTTTGACAAGCAAAGTCAACGGGGAAGCCAGATTCACTTAACGACAACTGTGTCACTAATTTAACAACTGCAGTGATTCACTTCACAACTGGGGCAAGAAAGATTGAAAAATGGGGCAAAATTCACCACAAATGTCTAACTTAACAACAGAAATTTGGGGGCCAATTGTGGCTGTAAGTCAAGGACTACCTGTAAGCGGAGGGGGATGCTAAAACTTGGAATGGCAATTTTTCCCTGGAGCCAGCTGACGGGACAAATACCAACAGGATTCCAGAGGTGTAGTCCTCAGCTTACGACCACAGTTGAGCCCAAAATTTCCATTGCTACGTAAGACAGTTGTTAAGTGAGTTTTGCTCCATTTTATGGCCTTTTTGCCACCATTGTTAAACGAATCACTGCAGTTAAGTGAATCATGTGGTCATTAAAAGAATTGGGCTTCACCCATTGACTTTGCCTGTCAGAAAGTCATAAAAGGTGGTCACATGACCCCAGGACACTGCAACCGTCACAAATACACGCCAGTCACCAAGCATCCCCATTTTGATCAGGTGACCACAGGGATGCTGCAATGGCCATAAGTATGAAAAATGGTCATTAGTCTCTTTTTTTCAGTGCCGTTGTAACTTTGAGCGGTCACTAAGCAAGTGGTTGTAAGCTGAGGACTAACTTGTATCCATTGGTTGGTCCATGTGAAAGTTGACCCTTGTTCTCCTCGTATGTTTCTTTTTGCAGACCTTGAGTTCACAGTCTTTTTCTCTTCTCTAGGTACCCCCCAGATCTGCCCTCCTTTTCCCGAAGCCGATTGCCAGGGCCCTGGGACCCGACCCTTGCGGGCACTCGCATGCGGCTGCCGTTGCCCCAGACTTGGGATCGAGAACTGAGCCACCGTGGGAACAAGGCTGCTGTCTGGGAAGAGCTGATTGGTAGGTGGAAGAGTCGACTCCTTTCCTTCCTTTTTCATGGGCTCATCTCACTGCTGGACCCCAAAATCTGAGAAAGGTATGCTTATTAGACAGAATTACAGTGGGAACACGGGAAATAAACACACAGAGAGGCAGTCCTTGAGTTATGACTACTTGTTCAGCAACCATTCAAAGTTATAACTGCTGAGCCGAGGTGGCGCAGCAGTTAGAGTGCAGTACTGCAGGCCACTTTAGCTGACTGTGTTCAGCAGGTCAGCGGTTCAAATCTCACCGGCTCAAGGTTGACTCAGCCTTCCATCCTTCCGGGGTAGGTAAAATGAGGACCCAGATTGTTGGGGGCAATGTAAATATATATATTTACATTGCTTACTGGTGTACACCGCTTAGAGAGTGCTTGCACTTAAAGCGGTATATAAGTCTCATAAATAAATAAATAAATAAATAAATAAATAATGGCACTGAAGGAATGGCTTCACAATCTTCACAAGAGCCCTGGTGGCGCAACGGTTGGAATGGAGTATTGCAGGCTAACTCTGCCCACAGCCTGGAGTTTGATCCTGACGGGGTTCGAGGTTGACTCAGCCTTCCATCCTTTTGAGGTTGGTAAAGTGAGGACCCAGGTTGTTGGGGGCAATAAGCTGACATTGTAAACTGCCCTGAAGTGCTCTTTATACTTTACACAGTGCTGTATGAAGTGATATAGGTGTCATTGCTATCTTCGAAGTTCTGGCTTTTGCAACATTCTCCACAAATCATGTGATTGCGATTCAGGTGTTTGGCAACTGGCTGGCACTTAGGACAGCTGCAGTGTTTTGTGGTCACTTGGTTGCCATTTGTGACCTTCTGTGATGCCTTTCCACAAGCAAAGTCAGTAAAGGGAAAGATGTAATCACCGTTTGCAAGCAAAGTCAAAGAGGAAAACAGATTCACTTAGCAACTGGGTTATTGATTTAACAACGGCAGTGGTTCACTTAACAAACATGGCAAGAAAAGTAATAAAATGGGGAAAAACAGGCCCCAACATGTGCGAGTTGGAACAAATACCTCTAATACCATTTTCTTGAGCACAGGTTCTCCTCAGGGCTGCGTCTTAAGTCCACTGCTGTTCACCCTGTTGACCCATGACTGTTGTACCAGGTTTGCCACCAACCATATTGTGAAGTTCGCAGATGATACAACAGTAGTGGGCCTTATTCAGGATGACAAGGTGGAAGCTTACTTCAAGGAGGTTGAGGGTTTGGTGAACTGGTGTAAGGAAAACAGCCTAGTTTTAAATACTGGAAAAACCAAAGAGATCATTGTTGATTTCAGAAAAGGCAGGCACAGCCATGCTTCTCTGCGCATTAATGATTCACCTGTGGAGATGGTTACCAGCATCAAATTCCTGGGTGTGCAGCTAACGAGTAGGCTGACTTGGTCGCTCAACAGTGAGAAACTGGTGAAGCAAGCGCAGTAGCGCCTGCGTTTTCTGCGTCGCATGAGAAAAGCACATCTTGCTTCCCCTGTCCTGACCACTTTCTACAGGGGGATGATCGAGAGTATCCTGTCATACAGCATCACAGTCTGGTTTGGAAGCATCACTGCTTCAGACAGGAAGGCGGTGCAGAGAGTGGTGAGAATGGCCGAAAAGATCATTGGCAGTTCCCTCCCATCCAGGACATAGCACAGAAGCGTTGTTTGAGCAGGGTCCGCAATATTGTCTGGGACACTACACATCCTCTTCACGACCTGTTTTCCTTGTTACCTTCTGGGCTTCGTGGTATCCGTGGCAGAACATCCAGATTCAGCCATAGTTTCATTCCATACAGCATTAACCTTGTGAACTCTCAAGCTTCCTCCTTCCGTTATATATTCAAGATGGACAGTATTTAATATTTATTTGCTATGTATACATAGGGATGTGGGTCTATACATATGTTGTTCGTAGTATGTTTAGGTGTGCGTCATGTATGTGTTTCACTTTGAGAGCGGGCAACTAAATTTAATTTTTGATGTGTGCCGTTGTCCCACAGTAAAAAAATGACAATAAAGGTTATCCTCTTCTCTTCTCTTCTCTTCTCTTCTCTTCTCTTCTCTTCTCTTCTCTTCTCTTCTCTTCTCTTCTCATCTTATCAAAATTCACTTAGCAGCAGAAATTTTGGGCTCAATTGTGGCCGTAAATCGAGAACTACCTGTAATTCCTGTGATTACTAAGAGTTGAAACTGACTTAATGAGAAATGATCAAAAGAAATTGGGAGTGTTATAGGTAGAACGGGTTTGGAAACTTTGACAGACAAAATATTGCAGGAGTGTGATAATTGTATTTATATTACATTATGTTATATTTGAATCCCTAATGTATTGCATAATGTGACTTACAATACATTATGCTACGCTACAAATTGCATTAATGCTTACCTAGTCACATTTCATCTTATACAACCCTGTGTTATGCCCTTTACATAAACCTAATGTATATGTATGTGTATTAAAATGTTAGTACGCTTCTGTGTTAAGGAACAAGGTTAAACAAAGAATGTAATAATATATCTTGGTAACAACAATGTCATGATGAGCAACATAATGAAAATTCTTTCCTTTAAATGGCAGTCATCTAAACTGCTGGTGGAAAGGAGGATTAAATCATTAGCCAAAGGAGATGTAATACAGCAGATGATACTAAAATATTTAGAAAATGCAAAGGGCAAAACACCAACTCTTGGGGGATGCAGAGGGACCCCTCTATCCCTTTTTTACTCCATTCTCCCACCTCCCAAGCCTGAATATATGTCTGGAAAGGAAAGATATAAGAATCAGGGTGCAATTCTTGAGTTTTTACTCATTTTTTTTTTAAATCGCGGTCTAAAATATCACTTCTGCTTGCTGAGTTCCAGCTTTGTCACCCTGTAAAATTACCATCTGCTTGCTTCCTCCTAGATTCAGGGAAGCTGCCCTTCATGGCCATGCTACGAAACCTGCGCAACATTTTGAGGTCTGGGGTGAGCGAGAGGCACCATCAACGTCTCTTCAAACGCCTCGAGGATAAGGTAATGTCGTCTGTACCAGGGCTTTTCAGCCTTTTCACCCATTGTGCCACTTTTAGGGTATGGCAACATCCGAGTACCACCAGTCGCCTAGCTAGGTGTCAAAAACTTGATGACCTTCCCCCCCCAAAAAGGAAATAAGTGATAAAGTACAGGTAGTCCTCGACTTACAACAGTTCGCTTAGTGACTGTTCGCAGTTACAATGGCACTGAAAAAAGTGCCCCCAAGCCACAGCCGGGCAAGACACCTGCCTGCCCACCCAGCGGCGCTCTTCCTCCTGTCCGAGGTTTTCATTGTTGTGAGTATTTCTGTTGAGGATTGGCAGCGGGGGTGGGATGGGGGCTGTTTGGTTTTTATTCCCGTCTGCTGGGTGGTTTCAGCAGGTTTTGGTCATTTCACATGACCCTGGGACAGTGTGACTGTCATAAATATGAATCAGTTGCCAAGCATCTGAATGTAAATCACAAGACCCTGGAGATGCAGCAACATTCCAGCTGATCGGCGCTTCTTCAGGGCTCAGCAGAAGTGCCAGGATCAGTACTGAGCTCCATCTGGAGCCTGGCGCTGATCCTGGTGCTTCTGCTGAGCCCTGACAGCCCTGCAACTCCAGCCATCTCTCGCTCAGGCTTGTGCAGTGCTGCCACCAGTTCAGCTCATTCCCCTCCCCCGCTACCACTTTTCTAGGATGGTCACGTACCACCTGCCAGGTGCCAATGTACCACAGGTGGTACCTGTACCACTGCTTGAAAACTCTATACAGGTGGTCCTCAACTTACAAGCACTTGTTTAGTGCCCATACAAAGTTACACTGAGAAAAGTGACTTGCGAGCGTTTTTCACCCTTAACTACCATTGCAGCGTTCCCGTGGTCACATGATCAGAATTTGGATGCTTGGCAACTGGCATGTATTTATGATGGTTGGAGTGTCTGAGGGTCATGTGATCCCCTTTTGGGACCTTTTGACGACCAAAATCAATGGGGAAGCCAGATTCACTTAACAACCGTGTTACTAATTTAACAACTGCAGTGATTCACTTAACTGTGGCACTAGATTGTTCTATACCAGGGGTAGTCAGCTAAGCTGGCTCAGGAATTCTGGGAGTTGAAATCCACGAGTCATAAAAGAGCCAAGGTTGACTACCCCTGTTCTGTACTTTAATGTTAATAACTTTCATTCTGTTTCTGCCTTTGGCATTGCTCTCCTTCCAGGACTCTGTCATCCACAGCAGACAGCTTCCTTTCCGATTCCTTTCAGCGTACAAAGTGATTGTGGACCTGGAAAGAGAACTTAAGAAAAAGGGTGAGGAATACTTAACCCGGGTGAATGGTTGGGAATTCTTTATTAACGTTGGAAAGTGCCTCCTAAGTCATTTTATCCTGCTCTGAACTTTTTTTTTTAATGCATCCTTTTGGAATCATGCTGGAACCCACCTTCAGGGAACCTCTGTTTACCAGAGATTCCCTGAGGATGGGCTTCAGCATGAGTCCAAAACGATGCATTAAAAAAAAAAGTTCAGAGCAGGATAAAATGACTAGACTTCTGGTCCCAGAGACTGACCCAGATTGTGTCCTGAAACATTATCCTGGGACAGGTATATTTGCCTTCATTCGTGATGAGTGATGAATGTCAAAGAACGCAAAAATGCTGATGAGGTTTACTAGTCCAGGGCTTTTCAACCAGTGGTACGGGTACCACCTGTGGTACATTGGCACCTGGCAGGTGGTACGCGACCATCCTATAAAAGTGGTAGCGGGGGAGGGTAATGAGCTGAACCGGTGGCAGCACCGCACAAGCCTGAGTGAGAGATGGCTGGAACTGCAGGGCTGTCAGGGCTCAGCGGAAGCACCAGGATCAGCACTCCTTCAGGGCTCTTGGGCTCAGTGGAAGCGCCAGGATCAGCGCCAGGCTCCAGCTGGAGCTCGATGCTGATCCTGGCGCTTCCGCTGAGCCCAGAAGAAGCGCCGATCAGCTGGAATGTTGCAGCATCTCTAGGGTCTTGTGATTTACATTCAGATGCTTGGCAACTGATTCATATTTATGATGGTCACAGTGTCTCTGGGTCATGTGAAGTGACCAAAAACTGCCACAACCACCCAGCAGACAGGAGGGCATAAAAACCAAACGCCCCCTCATCCCCCCCCACTGCCAATCCTCAACAGAAATGCTCACAACAATGAAAACCTTGGATTGGAGGAAGAGCGCTGCTGGGTGGGCAGGCAGGTATCTTGCTCGGCTGTGTCTTGGGAGGCACTTTTTTCAGTGCCATTGTAACTTCGAACAGTCACTAAGCGAACTGTTGTAAGTCGAGGACTACCTGTACTTTTATCACTTTTTTCCTTTTTTTTTTTTTTTTGGTCATCAAGTTTTTGACCCCTTGTTAGGCGACTGGTGGTACTCAGAAGTTGCCATATTCTAAAAGTGGTACAATAGGTGAAAAGATTGAAAAGCCCTGGACTCGGTTACCTACGGATAAAAGTATCTATTTTCAGACAAGGAAACAGAGATCTTCCTTTCTTGTTTCTTTGAGTATCATTTTTTTTTCAGACGAGCCACTCCCAAGTAACCTACAGCTCATCGAAAAGGTCGTAAAGCAAATGAAACTACCAATGAATTTTGGGAAACCCCGATATCTACGGGGTTGCATGGAGATCCCGCTAATTTTCCAGATGGTGAAGAAGGAGAAGAAAAAACTGCTTAAATCCAAGTAGGCGGCTATAGCTAGGACTGTCCTTGTCTTCTTGCTGAGCAGAGGTTCTGGAGAGGGAGAATGAAGTGTTAGGTGTAGGATTTAGACCAGTGATGGCAAACCTTTTAGACACCGAGTGCCCAAAAACCTCCCCCCCACCTGTTCCGCCCCCACCCCGCCCACTCTGCCTCCCCTCTGCCTGCCCCCGCCCCCGCCCGCAAGGCCGCCCACCTCCATGGCCCACTGCAGCAGATCGCCCAGGCGGCCCAGCAGTGCCATGGCGGCCACTCTCTATGCCCGTGCCCTGCAGCATCATCTGCGTGCAACAGGGCACAAGGGCGGAGTCTTGTCCCCGCTGCCCGGCTGCTATGTCCTTGGCTGGGCTATTCCACGCAAGCCGCGCCCAGGCGTGACTCTCCTTTGGGAGGGGCTGCTGGTGAGGAGGGGGCCGCCGGGAGAGGCGGGACTGGGGCAACGGCGCGCGTGCCCACAGAGAGGGCTCTGAGGGCCGCCTCTGGCACGCGTGCCATAGGTTCGCCACCACTGATTTAGACCATAGTAATGGGGTGACGCGATGGCTTACAGGTTAAGATACTGGTCTGGTCTGCTGGAAAGCCAGCAGCTGAGGTTTGAGACCTGAGCGCCACGTGACGGAGTGAGGTCCTGGTCTTGCCTTAGCTCCTGCCAGCCTAGCAGTTTGAAAGCACGCACATGCAACTGGATAAATAGGTACCATTTCGGTGGGAAGGTAACAGTACGCTGCGATGTCATGCTGACCACATAATCACGGAAACACCTTTGGACAGTGCTCAAGGTTGCCTACCCCTGCCATAGACGTTCAACAAGAAAATAGTATTTTTTTTATATTTTTAGACTTTCTTCTGAAGGGTCTTTGAGGCTCTCTGAGCTTGGTAGCTCAGAGAGTACCAGGGACCCCTCATTTCACCCTCTGAGCTGCAAATATTCCCCTTTATTCAGACTTTCTTCTTTCTCAATTTTGTATCTCACAGAGACATCCGCTACACCCCGGAGCTCCTGCAACGTTACTGTCAGGCTCTCGAGAATGCAGTTGGATTATCAGTTAAGCATAATATGCACCCCATTCCTGGACGGACTCTCATCTTGATCGCTAGCTCCTATCGATTGGCGAAACCTTGCGCCCCAGGCCAAAATATGTATTGTCCAACTTACGACAAGGATAACAGCAACGATCAGAGGAAGGATCCCATGACGGTTGGTAAACAGTTAATCAGTTGTCATTTAGTTCTCCCTCTTTTTTTTGGCCCTTAATTTTGTTCAACCTTATTATGTAAGGGCCTCCTTGCAAGCATGAATGCTGTAGGTAGTCCTTGACTTATGGCCATTCCTTGAATGACCGTTCAAAATTAGGATGGGGCTGGGGAAAAAAAATGACTTAACGACTGCTCCTTATATTTACAACCGTTGCAGCATCCGCACATCAAAATTTGGGTGCTTGGCAACTGGCCCATATTTATGATGTTCGAAGCATCTTGGGGTCACGTGATCGCCATTTTACTCTTGGGGACATTGTTAAGCAAATCACTGCAGTTGTTAAGTTAGCAACGTGGTTGTTAAGTGAATCTGGCTTCCCCACTGACTTGTCAGAAGATTGCAAAAGGTGACCCTGGGACACTGCAACCGTCATAAATATGAGTCAGTTGACAAACTTCTAAATTTTGATCACGTGACCATGGGGAACGCTGCAAGGATCGCAAGTGTGAAGAACAGTCATAAGTCACTTTTTTCAGTGCCGTTATAACTTTGAACAGTCACTAAACGAACTGTCGAGGACTACTTGCATTGGCATTTATAACAAATATGGTCAGCTAAATGGTTGTTAAATGAATCATGAAGCATCTTGGGGTCACATGATCGCCATTTTACTCTTGGGGACATTGTTAAGGAAGTTGTTAAGTTAGTAACATGGTTGTTAAGTGAATATGATTTCCCCCTCCATTGACTTTTCTTGTTAGAAGCTGGCTGGGAAGGTTGCAAATAGTGATCACATGACCCTGAGATAATGTCACAAATACATGCCAGTTGCCAAGTGCCCAGATGTTGATCACATGATCATGGGGATGCTGCAGTGGTCGTAAACGTGAAAACCGATCATTGGTCACTTTTTTTTCAATGCTGTTGTAACTTTGAACAGCCACCGTTGTGCGCCTCTTTTCATGTCATTCTTCTCCTCTCTCTAGATCCGAGACTTGGCCATGTTGCTGGGATCCATGTTATATTCAGTCTGTGAACAGGCTAAGGTCTTCCTCTGCAACTTTTCAGACATTGTGGGGGCTATCCCCATGACCGGTTCTGTGCTGAAGGATGTGCAAACCTTACAGAAGATGGTAAGACGTGGAACTGAGAGAGACATTGGGCTCAGGGCAAGGATTTGATTTCAGCAGTGGTGGGGTTCAAATATGTGAACAACTGCTTCTCTGTGTGGATGCTGCTTCCGGAAGTCCATGCTGGGCCTGGGCAACAAAAAATTAAGTACCGGTTCTGCCAAAGTGGTGCGAACCGGCTGAATCCCACCGGTGGATTTCAGGCTTCATCGTCTTTTGCTTTTATCCAGATATATAGGAATAATCACACATTGCATGAATCAGCCAGAGGGTTTAAGGGGAGCAAAGAAGCAGAGATGTTTAGTGACTGGGATTGGTGTAAATTAAATCTAGTTAGGTTCCCTGACTTTAATTTCTTCATCTTTCTCCTTCATTTTTGTTCTGTGTAAGTAAGCATAGCTTTGCTTACCTCCCCAAGGGAATGTTGGGATGGGTGTATAAATTTGCATAATGAAGATTGCAAAAACAATAGGAGAAAAAGAGGTACATTTTCCTCTTCTCTCCCCCCCCACCCCCAATATAACAAAGTAGAAAGAGAAACTGACATGGAGACAGAAGAAGCTGTCAGTCATTGATTGCCAGGTGCTGATTAGCCAGTTAGTGAATCTACAGAAGAGCTCCATTTTGTAGGAGAAGAGAAGGTAAAGCTGGGGGGGGGTAGTAAAATGTGTCATCAGTTTAGAATCCTTATGTTGCCACAAGGAATCCAAGTCCTCTTTGATTTCCACTCCCTCCATCTAGCGTCAGTTTAGTGCTGGCAGTTTTAGTTGTCCAGATTCTTGTGTATAGGCCTCAATAAATCATTTATGCTACAATCTATTTGCATTTATGCTGCAAAAAAATAAATGGGAGCCCTAGTGGCGCAGTGGTTAGAATGCAGTACTGCAGGTTAGCTCTACCCACTGCCAGGAGTTTGATCCTGGCTGGTGCAAGGTTGACTCAGCCTTCCATCCTTCCGAAGTCGGTAAAATGAGGACCCAGATTGTTGAGGGGCAATAGGCTGACGCTGTAAAACCGCTCAGAGAGAGATGTAAAGCACTATGGGATGGTATATAAGTCTAAGTGCTATCTACACAAATGGTCCTGATTCTTTGTGCCTGACACATTTACAATCATGGATCGAGGAGTGGCTGATGTGTCCAATGCTTCTTCCAGTACAATACAGTTTACTACAGTAATGATTGGTCATCATCGGACGTCATCAAGGATTTCTTGACTCGGCGGGAACACGTGAGTCCATGATAAAAATGGAGGAAGCCTTCAATTAGAAGGACAGGCTGGACAAAAGGATCACTTAAAAATCCATCAGGTTAATGAATGTCGGTGTCCTCAGTGAAACAATCACTGCCTCTCTGCCTTAATGTTTCTAGAGGACCTTAGTCCCTCTTCTCCAGATAAATATGAATAATCATGAATTATGTGAATAGGCAGGTGGGTCTGAGGATAGCAAACAAATAGTAATGCTTAGTATATGGGATTGGTGTAAACTAGATCCAGTTAGGTTCTAGATGACCATTCTTTTGGATCTCATCCAAGGAATTGGTTTTTTTTTTTTTTACGATGGTAGCCTTGATTTTGCACAGCAGAAGAAAGCAAAAGTCTTTGCGCTTTCTTGGCCCAGCTGGAAAAAGAGAGGTTTAGGATGGGAGGGGTCTCAAAGCTTTGGTAGCTTCCGTAACAACCCTCAGCATTGGTTACAGCTTCCTATGATCCCATCTACAGGGTGCTGATGGGAGTTGTCGTTCAGCAACCATACACAGGTTTGGGTTGGGGAAAACCTGATGAATGCAACTGCTGGCTGCATGGAGTTGGAGGCTGTCAAGGTCTTCGCTTAAACAGAAAGAAAAAAAAGTTGCAGACACAAGCCGTTGCCTTGGAGTTTTAACATGTGCAGGTCAGCGTGATGAGTCCCTGCGTGTTACAGAGCTCTTATTTTTCTTTCCCAACTCCAGGTTGATACGATTCTCTTGCTAAGTAGTGATGTTGAGGAACTCAGCGGTTCTTGTCTCCAGACATATCGCCACCATATTGCCCCAGACTGCCTTTTCATCAACATCTGTGCTGAGCCAGGGTAAAAAGAGAGAGTGCTTCTTGCCTTAGACCAGTGGTTCTCAACCTGTAGGTCGGGACCCCATTTGGGGTCGAACGACCATTTCACGGGGGTCGCCAAACAATGCAATCTGCCATTTTTTCCCCCCTTTTCCTTAGCTGTGCTACTCCCTTTTATTCTATTGGCTTTTGAAAGCCAATAGAATAGACTCTCTTGAATAGAGTCTAATTCTATTGGCTTTCAAAAGCCAATAGAATTGTCCAGGCTGTCTCTGCCCTGCTGAGCCCGCCAAAAGTCCCATTCTGCAAACAGTGCTGCACCAGTTGAGTAGTCCTCGACTTACGACCGGTTGGGGGTCGCAGCATTAAAAAGGTTGAGAACCACTGCCTTAGGCCCAAAGATGCTTTTTCACGAGGCAACTGGACTTCCTTGTTTTTCTTCGGAGACGTTTCGCTTCTCATCCAAGAAGCTTCTTCAGCTCTGACTGGATGGTGGGGCATGGACGGATTTATATTCTTTGCAAACAGCTGATCAATTGCATTCTTTTAGAGAGTTGTTGAGGCCACCTGGAGGTTTATCTGTGTCCTGAAGGTCACCTGAGTAGTGCAAATGTGTGTGGAGCCTTGGAACTGCTGAAAGGACTGTGTTGTAGACTGGAGATAGATGATGCCATATCCCTCCTCCTCTGTTGAGAGAGGGCTGTTCAATTTTGGCTTTGGTTTGAAAGGGGGGTCAAAGAGGCCACCTATGTCAAAACTGAACAGCCCGCTCTCAACAGACCGGGAGGGATCCGACATCATCTATCTCCAGTCTACAACACAGTCCTTTCAGCAGTTCCAAGAAGGCTCCACACCCATTTGCACTACTCAGGTGACCCTGACGACACAGATAAACTGCCAAATGGGAGCTTGAGACAAGTATGACCTGGATAATCTGGGACATCTTCGGGACAAGTATGACCTGGATGACTGAGAATCTCCATAGACATCCTGCCTTAGACTGTTCATTTGTTTTTATTCCTCTTGATCAGTGGTTCATTTGGGGTCGAACGACCATTTCACGGGGGTCGCCAAACAACGCAGTCTGCCATTTTTTCCCCCTTTTTCTTAGCTGTGCTACTCCCTTTTATTCTATTGGCTTTTGAAAGCCAATAGAATAGACTTTCTTGAATAGAGTCTAATTCTGTTGGCTTTCACAAGCCAGTAGGAATTGTCCAGGCTGTCTCTACCCTGCTGAGCCCGCCAAAGTCCCATTCTGCAAACGGTGCTGCACCAGTTGAGTAGTCCTCGACTTACGACCGGTTGAGTAGTCCTCGACTTACGACCGGTTGGGGGTCGCGGCATTAAAAAGTTTGAGAACCATTGCTCTTGATGGACCCTTTCTGAAGCGCTTCACCCTGAGTGACTGAAATCTATATACCAGTGGTGGCGAACCTACGGCACGAGTGCCAGAGGCGGCACTCGGAGCCCTCTATGTGGGCACGCATGCCGTCGCCCCAGCCCCGCCTCCCCCCGCAGCTCCCTCCACACCAGCAGCCCCCCTGGAGGAGAGTCGCCCCCGGGTTCAGCCTGCTGGAGCAGCGCAGCCAAGCACATGGCAACTGGGCAGCAGATGATGCTGCGGGGCACGGGCGGAGGGCATGGCCACCATGGCGCTGCAGGGCCACCTGGGCGATCTGCAGCAGGCCATGGATGGCCCTGAGGGTGGGTGGGGTGAGGGTGGAGCAGGGCAGGGGCAGGCCAGGGGCAGGGCAGTTTGGGGGCACTCGGTCTCTAAAAGGTTCGCCATCACTGCTATATACTGCTAAAACTCTTGTGTCTGTTTGATTGTTTGTAACCTTCTGTTGTGATTCCGTGCCAGCCTGTGCTCCCAACAGCTGAGTCGGAGGAATCTGAGGAGGAGGTGGAGGAGGCATTTGGGGGGGGCATCAGAGCCAGAGGGAGACTCTGAAGTACAGTTGGATGCAGAGCCTGGGCCCTCCAGTCGTGTTTCTGATGAAGCTCAGCTGGGTGAGGAGCATGAATCAGACTTGGAAGGATCACAACAGATGGACTTGTTAATTGACGCACGCAGGCGGCGTCGATTAGCCAGAGTAAGGCAACAGAGGTCAATGAAGCACCTCCAAAGTAAGAAGAAGCGGCAAGGGGAGGCACCGCCTTAGGACTGCTAATTAAAGGGAGGAGGTGTGGGTGGTGCTGGTTGCTGAAGGCAACCCTTTGAAAACCCCGTCTTGGAATCTTGATCTGTGACTTCTCTTGTGATTTCTTGTTTGTTTTTCATCGTGCTCTTTTGGACTTAAGTTTGCTGTATTTGACAGGTTTGTCTACAATATTAAAAGGGGGTCTTGTTTTTGTTTGCAAGTCTCCAGCCTATTGCAGCAGCAGGGGTTTGGTCCTTGTGAAGTTAACAAGGATGGCAATAGGCTGGAACAGAACACCTTCCTCTGGCATAAACAGTGGATCATTGGGCTACAATTTTTGAATCCATGCACCTCAAATGGACTAACCAAATGCATCCAAAAATCCGGAATTCACGGTTCCCATGGGATTAAAATTTGGCAAAGTTGTGCCTGCTTCAGGCTGCCATGTTACCACAGTTAGCTGTGCTTATGTGATCATCATTTTCCAGACTCCCTCCCAGCTTCCTACAGGGAAAGTCAATGGGGAAGCTTTCAGGAAGTCCGAAAGTTGCTCCCACTGCTTTTTTTTTTGCCTCCCTCTGTTCCTTCTGTTTTTCTGTTTAGGTAAGGAATATTTCGGAAATAACCCAACTGGGGCACAGGTTGTCTAGTTAAACAGAATTCTGAAGTAGCATTGCACTGTGCAACTAAAGGAACACTTTTTTTGCCTTCCATCTTTAGGGAGAAGAGAACTTTTAAATCCAGAAAGGATGTGGTAATCCATGGTTTCAGCGAGCAAATGTTCAGGTAAGCCTCGGAGCTAAACCAGTGGGTGGAAATAAAAGTGGATGGTTTGTGTGAGGTGTGAATGATTACACTTTGTTATGGGATTGCTTTAAGGTGGATCACGGAAGGCTGATTCCACAGTAGAAAAGACTAAAGAGAGTTTACATAATATTGTGTTTCCCTGAAAATAAGACTCAACTGGATAATAAGCCCTAGCATGATTTTTCAGGATGCTTGCAATATAAGCCCCACCCCCAAAATAAGCCCCAGTTCAGATTGTCAGCCAGAGGGATTCATTTAGTACCATATTTCCCCAAATATAAGCCCTAACCAGAAAATAAGCCCTAATGCAACTTTTGGAGCAAAAGTTAATATAAGACCAGGCCTTATTTTCAGGGAAACATGGTAGCAATAGCTCTTAAACTTATATACTGCCCCACAGTACTTTAGACTTAGAGCACTCTCTGGGCAATTTATTTTGTTGTTAATTGCAAAGTCGTGTCTGACCCATCGCGACCCCATGGACAAGGTTCCTCCAGGCCTTCCTGTCCTCTACCCTCTTCTGGAGTCCATTTAAGCTCACACCTACTGCTTCAGTGATTCCATCCAGCCACCTCATTCTCTGTTGTCCTCTTCTTCTATTGCCCTCAGTCTTTCCCAGCATTAGGCCCTTCTCCAGTGAGTCCTTCCTTCTCATTAGGTGGCCAAAGTATTTGAGTTTCAACTTCAGGATCTGGCCTTCTAAAGAGCAGTCAGGGTTGATCTCCTCTAGGATTGACTGGTTTGATCATCTTGCAGTCCAAGGGACTCGCAGGAGTCTTCTCCAGCATCATAATTCAAAAGCCTCAATTCTCAGATTATTGCCCCCAACAATCTGGCTCCTCATTTTACCAACCTCAGAAGGATGGAAGGCTGAGTCAACCTTGAGCCCCATCAGGATCGAACTCCAGGCTGTGGGGAGAGTTAACCTGCAATACTGCATTCTAAATTCTTCTGAAGATGTTACCTAGCCTGGTAATGACTCATTCAGAAACCAACCCACAAGCTTAGAGAACGAATCTCCATCCTTATACTGCATTCTAACCACTGTGCCATCAGGGCTATCAATAAGCTTGGATAGCTAGTGGTTGTTTAAAGAAGCAGTTGGAACGAAAGCAGAAATCTCGGTAGCTGATGGGTGTCTGTATGCTTTACGGTCTGCTGGGAAATTCTAGATTGTAAAAGACCTTTCTTCCTTTGGCCAGGTTTATGTCTGAATGTGGCAATTCCCGGTTCTTAGAACATGTTGACAAAGTTGACGAGATTCACGGCTTGCCCAAGCAACGGCGAACAGCGACAGCTGAGCAGGAACCTGGAGTTGTGTCCTTGACACCTGTCCCCCAGAACAGGTGAGGTTAAGGGGAAGTAGCGAGAAAGACCACGAGTTACTCTGGGTCAATGGTTCTCAACCTTTTTAATGCCGCGACCCCCAACCGGTCGTAAGTCGAGGACTACTCAACTGGTGCAGCACCATTTGCAGAATGGAACTTTTGGCGGGCTCAGCAGGGCAGAGACAGCCTGGACAATTCCTATTGGCTTTTGAAAGCCAATAGAATTAGACTCTATTCAAGAGAGTCTATTCTATTGGCTTTCAAAAGCCAATAGAATAAAAGGGAGTAGCACAGCTAAGGAAAAGGGGGGGAAAAATGGCAGACTGCAGACTGCGTTGTTTGGCGACCCCTGTGAAATGGTCGTTCGACCCCAAATGGGGTCCCGACCCACAGGTTGAGAACCACTGTTCTGGATGGAGAATTGGGTATTGATTCCTGTTTTCCAGCAGGTGGCGCTCTGTGAGGATTTTCGTCTCCTCTACTTTCCGGGATATGCACGGTGAACGTGACCTGCTTATTCGCTCTGTTTTTCCCGAGCTTCGTGCACGAGCCGCCAAGTTCTGCTTAGCAATCCAGGAGATTGATTTGCGCTGGGGAATCACAGAACACGAGAGCCAGAGAAACAAGTATGTGGGTTGTTTATGGAGAAGGAGGCGGGCCGGGTAAATCAGTATCCATATTAAAGAAAAAAGGCTAACAGTATTTCCTAATAGTTAGAACAATTAATCAGTAGAACGAGTTGCCTCCAGAAGTTGTGAGTGCTCCAGTCCTGCAGATTTTAAAGAAGAGATTGGACAACTGTTTGTCTGAAATGGTAGAGCATCTCCTGCTTGAGCAGGGGGTTGGACTAGAAGACCTCCAAAGTCCCTTCCAACTCTGTTATTCTGTTAAATGAATGGAATTGACTAAGACAGTGGTGGCGATCTTTCATGCCACAGTTGATAAGTGAATCATTGCAGTTTTTTAAGTTAAGGACACTTCACTTGCCAGAAAGTCACAATAGATGATCACACATGACCCCGGGACACTGCCACCATCATAAATATGAGGCAGTTGCCAAGCATCCGAATCTTGATCACGTGACCGTGGGGATGATGCAGCGGTCGTAAGTGTAAAAAAAAACAGTCATAAGTCACTTTGTTCAGTGCCGTCGTAACTTTGAATGGTCACTGAATTCATTGTTGTACTCTGCAAAGGAAGAAGCAGAGCATCCGTGTCTCTTCAATGTGCTGAGACACCAAAATCTGTTAAATAAGCATGGTCACCTTGTGTAGCTCTACCTTCCCCGTGTACATCTAGGAAGGGGATGGGATCGAGGCAGAACTGAGGAGTGGGAGAAGAGAGTCACCAAGGCCTCTGTCTCTTTAGGCAGGTGGAATTGTGTCTGTCCGAAGTCTCCCGGAGTGATCTCTTCATTGGAATCCTTGGGGAACGCTACGGTCTTGTCCCGAAAGAGACTTCTTTGCCGGAGGAACCGCAGTATGCATGGGTGAGAGATGATGCTGATGTGACCTTGGGATCTGTTCCAATATCTCAGGGGCTGCCACAGAGAAGAGGGAGTCAAGCTATTCTCCAAAGCACCTGAGGGCAGGACGAGAAGCAATGGGTGGAAACTGGTCAAGGAGAGAAGCAACTTAGAACTAAGGAGAAACTTCCTGACAGTTAGAACAATTAACCAATGGAACAACCTGCCTCCAGAAGCGGTGAATGCTCCAACACTGGAGGTTTTTAAGAAGAGACTGGACAGCCATTTGTCTGGTGTAGGGTTCCTGCCTGAGCAGGGGGTTGGACTCGATGACCTCCAAGGTCCCTTCCAACTTTATTATTATTATGTTATGATCCTGAACAGTGTTTCTCAATCTCAGCAAGATGTGTGGACTTCTAACTCCCAGAATTTTCCCAGCCAGCATCTGGGATGTTGATGATCCAGAACAGTGTTTCTTAATTTCAGCAATTTGAAGATGCGTGGGAATTCTTGGGAGTTTGAAGTCCACACATCTGAAATTTGCTGAGGTTGAGAAACACTGATCATAGAAAGTGCTAAGTGAAAATTTCCTTTCCCAAATGAACAAAAAAAGTAAGCATCAATTCGATGTGCAGGAGGCAGTGATTTAGGACTTGCCTATTGTCGGCAGAGAGATGCATAGTGTATGTTTTATCAGCAGACAGGTCTGGTGGGATTTAGTGGCTCCAACAATTGTTAGGAGAAGGTCCATAGAAATAACATAGAAGCAGACTTAGTTTAGAATGAGCAGAGTAGAGCAACACAGAACAAAATAGAATACTTTATTTGGCCAAGTGTGATTAGACACGCAAGGAATTTATCTCTGGTGCAGAAGCTGTCAGTGTACATGCAAAGCAACAGAGTAATAATAGTCATAATAACGATACCAATAGAAGCGGGCAGTAGAGAAGAGGAGAAGGATAATAATAGTATAGCTGTACAATGTGGGTAAATATACTTAGACATAAGACAGTACTGTGGGCCTAATAAGTGGGCTTAATTAGTCAGTGTTGACAGGAAAGGCAGAAAATGAAGGGAACCAAGACTTAACCAGGGCTAAATGTGATCAAAGACAAAACAGCTGTTGAGATGGTTCTCAGAATAAGAGCTACTCTTTGAATATTTTCTCTGCAGGTGAAAACATATCCACCGGGCCGCTCCATCACCGAATTGGAGGCTGTTCAATTTCTGAATGGTAGCAATGATCCCTCAGCAGGATCTAGGGCATTCTTCTATCTACGAGAACCTGATTTTCTTGGGTAAATTGTTTTTATCAATTAACTTGCAGGTCTTATACACCAGTCTCAATTTACTAGGAGTCCTGATGGTGCAGTGCTTAGAATGCAGTAATCAAGTTAGTTATTTTTAAAGTCAATCAAGGCTGCCTATTCCTTTCTGCAAGATCAGTCTATCCTTTTTATTAAGTATACAGTTTAGATTTAAGTAGCAATAGTACTGAGATTTATATAGTGGCTCATAGTGTTCACAGTATTCTCTAGGTGGATTACAAGTCAGCATGTTGCCCCCAACAATCTAGGTCCACATTTTACCAACCTCAGAAACATGGAAGGCTGAGTCAACTTTGAGCCCATCAAGATTGAACTCCAGGATGTGGGCAGAGTTTTGCCTGCAATGCTGCATTCTAACCACTGCACCGCCAGATTAATAACCTTGCCCTTTGTCTCCAGTTCTTTCCACACCTTCAAAAAGTGCTTTTAAATCCCAACAGCAAATTCTCACACTGGGCTGGATTGTCTTAATCATACATTTTGAGCTGTCTGTCTCTCTTGATCTCTCCAGCTCTGTGCCAGAAGCATGGAAGAAAGATTTTGGAGCTGAGTCAGAAGAAGCTGCCCAACGCATGGCAGATCTGAAGGAACATCTCAGGAAACATGGAAGCTTGGCCGTCCTTAGCAGGTAAAGGGAGTGACATTTGTGTATGTTCTGCGACAGCTGCTGAGTGAGTGGGAGAACATACAGGTAGTCCTCGACGTACGACCACACTTGAGCCCAAAATTTCTGTTGCTAAGCAAGATCGTTGTTAAGTGAGTTTCCCCCCCATTTTATGTTTTTTCTCACCACGGTTAAGTGAATCACCGCAGTTGTTAAATTAGTTGTTAATCTGTCTTCCCCACCAATGTTGCTTGTCAGAAGGTCACAAAAGGGGATCACATGACCCTGGAGCCATCATAAATAAACACAAGTTGTCCAAATTTTGATCACATGATTGCAGTGATGCTACAGGGGTCATAAGTGTGAAAAAAATGATCATATGTCACTTTTTGACAGTGCCGTTGTAACTTCGAATGGTCTCCAAATGAATGGTTATAAAATGAGGACTATCCATAATGTGTCCTAACCTGACCTCTCTTTTTTTTTTTTTTTTGTAGCTATTCCTGTCAATGGGGTGGACTGGCCCAAGGTCAGCCTTTTGTGAAAGGTCTTGAAGATTTTGGACACAGAGTCTTGCGGGATGTGTGGAAATGCCTCCAGCACCACTTCATTGAGGTATCTGCAAACTACCAAAAAGCAGAATATTTGTAGCTCAGGTGCTCTCTGTGGCTTGGTTGTTTTCATGCAAACGTTTCATTACCAAACCTCATACGGTGGTACCTCGGTACTCATCATCCCAAAGGTGCTTTTTCAAGAGGCAGCTGAACTTTCTTGTTTCTCTTTGAAGATGTTTCGCTTCTCATCCAAGAAGCTTCTTCAGCTCTGAGTGAATGGTGGGGAATTGAAAGATTTGTACTCCTGGCAGACAGCTGGTCCTTTGCATTCTTTTAGAGCAGGGCTTTTCAACCAGTGGTACGGGTACCACCTGTGGTACATTGGCATCTGGCAGGTGGCACGTGACCATCCTAGAAAAGTGGTAGGGGGGAAGGGGAATAAGCTGAACCGGTGGCAGCACCGCACAAGCCTGAGTGAGAGATGGCTGGAGCTGCAGGGCTGTCAGGGCTCAGCAGAAGCGCCAGGATCAGCCCCAGGCTCCAGCTGGAGCTCTGCTGAGCCCAGAAGAAGTGCCGATCAGCTGGAATGTTGCAACATCTCCAGGGTCTTCTGATTTACATTCAGATGCTTGGCAACTGATTCATATTTATGACGATCACAGTGTCCCAGGGCCATGTGAAGTGACCAAAACCTGCTGCAACCACCCAACAGATGGGGGGATAAAAACCAAACACCCCCCCACCCCCGCTGCCAATCCTCAAGAGAAATGCTCACAACAATGAAAACCTCGGACAGGAGGAAGAACGTGGCTGGGCGGGCAGCAGGTGTCTTGCTTGGCTGTGGCTTGGAGGGCACTTTTTTCAGTGCCATTGTAACTTCGAACAGTCACTAAGCGAACTGTTGTAAGTCAAGGACTACCTGTACATCACTTTTTTCCTTTTTTTTTTTGGTCCTCAAGTTTTTGACACCTTGCTAGGCGACTGGTGGTAACTGGATATTGCCATATCCTAAAAGTGGTACAATGGGTGAAAAGGTTGAAAAGTCCTGTTTTAGACAGTTGTTGAGGACCCTGATGACACAGATAAACCTCCAAATGGCCTCAACAACTGTCTGCAAGGAGTATAAATCCTTCCATTCCCCACCATCCAGTCAGAGTTGAAGAAGATCCTTGGACGAGAAGCAAAACATCTTCAAAGAAAAACAAGAAAGTCCAGTTGCCTCCTGAAAAAGCACCTTTGGGACAATCATGACCTGGATGACTGAAAATCTCCATAGACACTCGTCATTAAGTGGTTCCGAGAGACACAATGAGTACCAAAAATGATGAGTACCAAACCATTTTTTCCCATAAGGACTAATGTAAATAAATTGAATGTGCTCTCAAACCAAAGGTAATGCACATTTTAAGACAATATGTAAAAAGATAGGGTTATATATTGTCAGAGCATGCGCAGCCATATTGCGCTGAGATAACCCAGGAGTAAACACAGTAAACAGTGGTGTCAAGGTTCCAATAGATCAGACATGTCAAACACAAGGCCCAGGGGCCGGATGTGGCCCGTGAAGTGGTTTCATGTGGCCCGCGAAGCCATCCTGGAAACAGTGAGGGAACGGCCCCTTCTGGGAGCCAATGTACAATTTTGTGGGGGCCATCTATGCTGAAACACATTCAGTCTTAGCTCCATAAGCCCCCCCCCCCGCTTGGCCTGAGAGGAACAGTGAGGCTCCTCCAGTGGACCATGCCTTGGCCCTTGCCCTGTTCCCACCCCCTTCTGCCAGAGACTCTCAGATCCCACTCCTACCCAGGCTCCCACAGGCATCCTTGACGCGAATGATGTAGAGCTGGCCACACTCACCCAATAGGTCACACCCACTCCATCCCCGCCCACCCAGTAGGCCGCAGCCACCCTGGCCCCACCCACCCAGCCCCCTGAGGGCAATCGCAATGCTGATGCGGCCCTCAATGAAATTGAGTTTGACATCCCTGCGATAGATGAAACCCATCAAAAGAACTTCAAGGCAAAAATTCTTCCTTAAAGAAAGGACACAGTGGTCTATATTAAATGGTGGTTTATCTTACACTATCTACAATATCATACCCCAGGAACAATATACATACATGTGCTAATACAGCAATCTCCAACACACAGTAGGAAACAAAAGAGAACGAACACAGCAGCGGAGCCTTCCCTTTTATACAGAGGCTCTTAAAGAGAGACAGATCCAGCTGGCTCTTAAAGGGACTTAGACCTTGCTGAGTCATTCCCAACATTACATCACACATCTCACATTACATAAACTGGTTAGCTGTTAAATTATTACCTTGACATATATCATTGCCTGAGAAATAAACCTAAAAATGAATACGTAAGATTAAATAAAATAAAAACTTCACTTTACCTATGTTGATGAGGAAAAAAGGGCAAAAATACTCAAAATGACCACAGAAGCTAAGATAAGACTTCAATGTGATGTACACAGGGCAAGATGTACTGTGTCACCCTTTGTTTTGACTGGAAAGGGTAGAGGGTCATGAGGTAAACAACACCAATAATTTCTAGCTTGCGCATGGAGTACCAAGCAAACGGCAAGGACCGGGACAAAATTTTCTTGTCAAAATGCATTGAGTACCAAATTTGACGAATTTCTTGACAGTTATACTGAACTGTACTGAACGCCACTGTAACATCAGCACTGCAAGAAAGCAACTAATCTCAGAGAGTACCAAGACCCCTCATATCTGCAAAACTTTGTCAAAGCTCTGCTATAGTCTAGCTTCAGGGATACTTTTTAAACGTTGTCAAGAAAATTTATTTAGAAATAAACTGAGCTTTATGTCTCTCACCTCTCAATTTAGGGAGGCGAATCTGAACTCACGACAGACTCAAAGGAAGAAGAAGGAAACGCTCTGCAAGAATCTTTCCAAGAATTGCAGCAAAGGAGATTTTGTGCCCGGACGAAGCTTCTGAATACCACAGCGGCTCAGATGCGTGGTGGCAAGCTTTACGTTGTGAGCGGTGAACCTGGCCAGGGAAAGACAGTTTTCTTGGTGAGTAAAGGGAGATCTGGAGAACTTGGGACAAGATATGGAAGCTCAGTATGCAGCAATAACAATAGCAATAGCACTTGGGCTTATATACTCTAGAAAGGGTACAGAGAAGAGCAACAAAGATGATTAGGGGATTGGAGGCTAAAGCATATAAGAAACAGTTGCTGGAATTGGCTATGTCTAGTTTAATGAAGAGAAAGATGAGGGGGGACATGATAGCAGTATTCCAATATCTGAAGGGCTGCCACAGAGTAGAGGGAGGGGGGGTGTCAAACTATTCTCCAAAGCACCTGAAGGCAGGACAAGAAGCAACGGATGGAAACTAGTCAAGGAGAGAAGCAACCTAGAACTAAGGAGAAACTTCCTGACAGTTAGAACAATTAACCAATGAAACAACCTGCCTCCAGAAGCGGTGAATGCTCCAAGCCATTTGTCTGAAATGATATAGAGTTTCCTGCCTGAGCAGGGGGTTGGACTAGATGACCTCCAAGGTCCCTTCCAACTTTACTACTACTACTACTACTACTACTACTACTACTACTACTATTATTATTATTAATATTGCTTCATACTGCTTTACAGCCCTCTCTAAGGGGTTTACAGAGTCAGCATATGGCCCCCCCAACAATCTGTAGCAAGGCACGAGGTAGTGCTGGCCCACTTACCCATTAGGAAGTAAAAATCATAATGAATGAATGAATAGCAATAGCACTTAAGACTTATATACCCCTTCATAATATATAAGCCCTCTCTTTATAATCCCTCTAGTATATAAGCCATCTCTAAATGGTTTACAGAGTCATCTGGGTCCTCATTTTACTGACCTTGGAAAGATGGAAGGGTGAGTCAACCTTGAGCTGGTGAAAATCAGACTGCTGGTAGTGGGCAGAATTAGCCTGCAGTACTGCATTCTAACCACTGCACCACCATGGCTCCAGTAATATGTTCTGGTGTGATAAAAATAGTATCACCTGTATGCAACAGGAAATATTAGTAGTTTGGAGGAGGGGAAGGAAAAGAGTCAAGTACAGATAGTACTCGACTTACAACAGTTCGTTTAGTGACCGTTGGAAGTTACAGCAGCACTGAAAAAAGTGACTTATGACCCTTTTTCCCACTTGGTGAAGCATCTCCATGGTCATGTGATCAAAATTCAGACGTTTGGCAACTGACTCATATTTATTGCAGTGTCATGTGATCACCCTTTGCGACTTTCTGACAAGCAGAGTCAATTTGTTGTTGTTGTTAATTGCAAAGACGTGTCTGACCCATCGTGACCCCATGGACAACGTTCCTCCAGGTCTTCCTGTCCTCTACCATCTTCTGGAGTCCATTTAAGTTCACGCCTACTGTTTCAGTGACTCCATCCAGCCACCTCATTCTCTGTCGTCCCCTTCTTCTATTGCCCTCAATCTTTTCCAGCATTAGGCCCTTCTCCAGTGAGTCCTTCCTTCTCATTAGGTGGCCAAAGTACTTGAGTTTCAACTTCAGGATCTGGCCTTCTAAAGAGCAGTCGGGGTTGATCTCTTCTAGGACTGACCGGTTTGATCCCTTGCAGTCCAGGGGACTCGCAGGAATCTTCTCCAGCACCATAGTTCAAAGGCCTCCATTCTTTGGCGCTCAGCCTTTCTTATGGTCCAACTTTCACAGCCATACCATTGCAACTGGGAAATTGGGGAAGCCAGATTCACTTAACAACCATGTGACTAACTTAACCACTGCCACAATTCGCTTAACAACTGTGGTAAGAAAGATGGTAAAATGGGACAAAACTCACTTAACAACTGTCTCGCTCGGGAACAGAAATTTGGGCCTCATTGTGGTCATACGTTCGAGGACTGCCTATATTAGACATTTATTCCTGCTAGCTCTGGAGATGCAGAAGAGAGAAATGGTCTTGGGGAAGAGCTTGAGGCATTTTTTATTCCTCTCTATGGAAGATGGACTTTTGTACTTTGTTAAAACTGGAGTTGCTGGACTGAAATGCTCCCTAAGAGAGAATACTTCAGCTGAGAGGAAATGGTGACTGTTTTGGTGTTTGAGGTTTGGCCGCTTAATACCACTTTACAATGCCTTGGTAAGGCCACACTTGGAATACTGCATCCAGTTTTGGTCACCGTGATGTAAAAAAGATGTTGAGACTCTAGAAAGAGTACAGAGAAGAACAACAAAGATGATTAGGAGACTGGAGGCTAAAGCATATAAGGAACAGTTGCTGGAATTGGGTATGTCTAGTTTAATGAAGAGAAGGACAAGCGGGGACATGATAGCAGTATTCCAATATCTCAGGGGCTGCCCCAAAGAAGAGGGAGTCAAGCTATTCTCCAAAGGCAGGACAAGAAGCAACGGATGGAAACTAATCAAGGAGAGAAGCAACCTTCCTGACAGTTAGAACAATTAACCAGTGGAACAACCTGCCTCCAGAAGCGGTGAATGCTCCAACACTGGAAGCTTTTAAGAAGAGACTGGACAGCCATTTGTCCGAAATGGTATAGGGTTTCCTGCTTGAGCAGAGGGTTGGACTAGATGACCTCCAAGGTCCCTTCAAACTTTTATTATTATTATTATTATTATTATTATTATTATTATTATTATTTATTATGGATCATCGCACAGTCAGCCAGATGTTCAGACTGGATTTGGCATTTTGTCTACCTATCGAGTCCTTACCCAGGACCTGGGATAGGCAGATGTGGATGTTTGATGGTATTACAGATATCGTCGCAGGATGGAAGCAGTTCCTAGTAAGGCCGCCTTTTGCAATTGACTAATAGTGAATTTGTCAATGCCAATGGTGTTCAAGTGGTGCTCCAGTTTTTTTGGTATTATTATTATTACTACTACTACTACTACTACTACTACTACTACTACTACTACTACTTCTACTACTACTACTTCAGTTCCAGGTTTGATGGAATTATAGAAGGGATTGTTATGTTGGCTGGGACCCACAGCTGAAGCTTTCTCTCCTTTTCTTTCCATCTCCACAGGCAGCACTTGCAGAGAAGCTCGGGAAGATGGTGCCGCTGGAAGGAGAAGGCCCTCCTCCCAAGTATCATGTTGTAGCCCATTTCACCAAGGCAGGACCCAATCAGACCAAAGCCCAAGTTGTGTTAGACCATCTCTGTGCCTTGCTGAGGAAGTTGCTAGAGAACCCACCAACCCCACCTAGAAGTTACAGGTTGGTAGAGTCCTAATTCTTCAGATCTGGGCTTGATTAGGTAGATGCTGGACATCATGAGAAGATTGCCTCAAGACTGCCCTCTGCCCTGCAAGTGTGACACAACAACAAAACCCAGAATTCCCAGTCAATTGGTTAATGAGGGGTCCTTGGTGCTCTCTGAACTCGGTTGAGTTGTTTTTTGCAGACTTTTCATTACCCAAACTAGGTAACATTATCAGTGCTAGTAAGGGGTGGGGTTTGCTTTCAGTTTATATTCTAGTGCAGGGATAGACAACCTTGGCTCTTTTATGACTCGTGGACTTCAACTCCCAGAATTCCTGAGCCAGCCATGCTGAGGGGAAAGGGAGAGTTTCTAAGCTGAGCCATGCTGGCTCAGGAATTCTGGGAGTTGAAGTCCACGAGTCATAAAAGAGCCAAGGTTACCTACCCCTGTTCTAATGGCTTGCCCTATCAGTGTCAATCACATGGCTGGGGCATTCTGGGAATTGAAATCCATACATCTTCAAGTAGCCAAGGTTGAGAAATACTGAATTAATCCTGATCTTGCAAGAAGGAAAGAGAGAGATTTATTTTTTGCTTACAGAGGGCTGATAACCCAATTTGAATGCCTTCTCCATGCGGTGGCCAAGTTGCTGAAACGGCGCCAGTCTTTGGTGCTTTTGATCGACGGTGCTGACTTGATCCATGATGCCGGAGGAGAGCTGGTATCTGACTGGCTGCCTGAGAAGATGCCACAGGTAAGGTGTAGCTTTCTTTCATATTTTTCCCAGTCCTTGGCTCCATTAGCCTGGTCCACATACATAAAATCCACTGCACGCCGCTGACGGGGGTGTGTGGCCTTTTTGGCAGCAGCTCGGCCGCGGCGTGCAGTCAGACTCGCTCGCCAGGCTGCCAGCTCCGAGTGCTTAGCTAGCAGGCAGTCTGTTAGTCTGAAGGAGCTGCCCCTGGTCCCAGGGAGTGAGCCCTGCCTGTTCCGTCCTTTGCCTCCGCTTGTCTTCAATGCCAGCGTAACGCTGCTTTATCTGCGTATTCCGATCGCAGCTGTTTTGACAGCCCGGGGACCTCGGTGAGATACAAAGCAGTTGGTTGGAACCTGCAAAAAGATGGAGGTGCAGTAGGTCCGCAGCCTTAAAACCCCCCCATCTGAGAGAGGGGAAGTGCAAGTCCCTCTCTCTGTCTCTCTTTCTCTGCAAATGGCGGAAGACTGGGAGCCGCAGTAGAAGGCTGAAAGAGCCACGTGCGGCTCCAGAGCCGTGGGTTGCCGACCCATGTTCTAGTCCAATCCCCTGCTCAGGCAGGAAACCCTATACCAGTGATGGCGAACCTTTTAGAGATCGAGTGCCCAAAAACTGACCACGCCCTGCTCCACCCCCTGCTCTGCCCCCCCATCCCCCACCTGCCCGCAGGGTCATTCACCACCTCCAGGGCCCGCCACAGACCGCCCAGGCAGCCCAGCAGCGCTATGGCGGTCATATTCTCTGCCCACACCCCGCAGCATCAACTGTGCATGATGGGGTGTGAGGGCAGAGTTTTGTCTACGTTGCCTGGCTGCCATGTCCTTGGCTGCACTGCTCTGAGTGGGCCACGCTCAGGGGCAACTCTCCTCCAGGGGGGCTGCTGGAGAGGAGGGGATCACGGGGGGAGGCGAGGCTGGGGCAACGGCACGTGTGCCCACAGAGAGGGCTCCGAGTCCCGCCTCTGGCACCCATGCCATCGGTTCGCCACCACTGCCCTATACCATTTCAAACAAATGGTTGTCCAATCTCTTCTTAAAAACTTCCCGTGTTAAAGCATTCACAGCTTCTGGAGACAAGTCGTTCCACTGGTTAATTGTTCTAACTGTCAGGAAATTTCTTCTTAGTTCTACGTTGCTTCTCTCCTTAGTTAGTTTCCATCTCACCCTTCCTTGGCTCTGTGTCTCCCTGCAGCGAGTCAGCCTGGTTCTCAGCGTCTCGGCAGAGTCCATGCTGCTTGAATCTCTTAAGCAACGGAAGGATGCCATCTTCATTCCTCTTGAGCATTTGGCCCCTCCAGACCGAGCTGCCATCGTCCGCAAAGATTTGGCCCTGCATGGGAAGAAATTGGAGGAGTCGGCTTTTAATAACCAGGTAAATGGCAAATCTGCAGATCTAGCCATGGTCAGCCTCAAACATTCTGTACAAACACCACCCCCGAATAACCATCCGTCATGCCTCCAGCATATACAACTTATATGCGACTTACAACAGTTCATTTATTGACCATTTAACATCACAACGGCCCTGAAAAAAGTGACTTATGACCATTTTTCGCACTTATGACCGTTGCAGCATCCCCGTGGTCACATGATTTACATTCTGATGCTTGACATCCGACTCACATTTATGATGGCTGCTGTGTCCTGGGGTCATGCATTTCCTCACATTCCCCAATTAGCTTGAAGCACTGCTATCTGGGCCCAATGACCTTGGATTCCCATGGCTGAGTTATTATTGTTATGACTAGCTGGGCTCTCATCCACATTCCCCCTCCCAGCACCAACTAAAAGCAACAGAGAAAAATGGCTGCATTTCCCTCTGTTGTCAAAGCAAGAACCTCCGACTGTTAGCAGCGCTGACCTCATAACTCCCTTCATTTGGAAGAAATGGGATAAAGAGTGGGATGAAACTCAACAAAGCAAGGCATGTCTACTTCTACAGCTGCCTTCCAGATACTACATATGGGCTGCCTTATCTTTCCTGGTTTTATTAGCTGGGAATTATGGGAGTCCTTGACACAGGTTTAGTGAGAGGCAGAAGATCGAGGACAGCAATGGAAAGGCATAATGGATCCTGGGACTCCAATCTCTTCTCTCCATAGATGCGGCTTGTGCTCCTCAAACGTGGCTCTCGGGAACCCTTATACCTAAGCTTGCTGATTCAGGACCTGCGGCTGTTTGCCCTCTACGAGAAGGTGATTGGTCCCTTAGAAGAGCTCTTAAGGCAGGCGTGTCAAACTCAATTTCATTGAGGGCTGCATCAGCATTGTGGTTGCCTTCAGGGGGGCGTGTGGGTGTGGCCAGGGTGGGTGCGGCCTACTGGGGTGGGCGTGGATGGAGTGGGTGTGCCCTACTGGGTGGGCGTGGCCAGCTTTACATAGTTCGTGTCAAAGGTGCCTGTGGGGGCCTGGGCAGGAGTGGGACAGATCTGAGGGTCTCTGGCAGAAGGGGGTGGGACCAGGGCAAGTCCAAAGGCATTGTCCACTGGAGGAGCCTCACTGTTCCTCTCAGGCCATGTGGGAGGGGGGCTGGATGGTGGTGCAGGCTGCCCGGAGCCCTGGGCAACAGAGGTCAAATGCCCAGCACCAAACCCAGCCCCACTTCCTCAAGGCTGTTGCTCAAGGTTCTCCTGGTTCCTCGCTGTTTCCAGATGGCCTTGTGGAGCTAAGGCTGAATGCGTTTCAGCACAGATGGCCACCACAAAATTGTACATTGGCTCCCGGCCGGCCAGGGCCAGGGCCAAGGCAGCGGGGGCCGTTCCCTCACTGTTTCCAGGATGGCTTCGCGGGCCACATGAAATCACTTCACAGGCCGCATCCGGCCCCCGGGCCTTGTGTTTGACATGTCTGTCTTAGGGGAAGGGTGGCTTGGAAAACCAAGACTTCAGCCTATGTCTAAGCCTCAAGAGGTTTCATCAGTCGTTCTTTTCTTTTTTTTTAAATATATCTATCTTTCTGGTTTCAGCTCTCAGAACGGATCCAGAAGCTTCCCATCTCTCTTCCGCTGATGATGCAACACTTGTTGGGTTGCTTGGAGCAAGACCATGGACTGGAGCTGGTTGCTATCACTGTGGTCTCTCTCTGGGCCAGCAGAGATGGTACATTGGAAAGGACTGTTGCCTGTGAACATTCAGCAGCATCATTGGCTCTGGGGTGTGGGTGGCAATGGCCATAAATAAGACCTTTGAGGGGCCTTAGTGCTCTCTGAGCTTGGTTGGCTTCATGCAGACGTTTCATTACCCAGGCTAGGTAACATCATCAGTGTTAGTCAAAGTTGATGATGTTGAACGCTGATGGCATTACCGAGTTTGGATAATGAAAGGTTTGCAAAAAACAATCAAGCTCAGAGAGCACCAAGGATCCCACATTTCAACCCTCGGCTACAAATATTCCACCTTTGATTGATGGGAAAGAGGGAAGCCATTGGCTTCCAGGCATATTGTGGAAGAACTTGTATTTGAACTTGATGCCTGAAGATCTAGTTTCAAGGCCTCTTAACAGAGGAAGTGACTTTGGTCTAGAGATGGGAAGGCCTGGAAAAAAAAAACTGGAAAAATTGGGAAAAAATGTTTCCTCCCCTTTTTCCCCTTGTTTTCCAAGGCCATTTTCCAGGCCTTCCCATCTCTACTTTGGCCCAGCCATTCTCTTTCAGTCCAAGGCTGGGATGAGTTTAAAATTAAGGGAGACCTTCAGCTCATCTTCCTTAAATGACAGAAGAAAGATGTTTAGATATAATTAAGGTCATGCTTTGATGCAAAATATCTAGCAGGCCCTAAGCTGCTCCATTGAAAGGCTGTTCTGCCTTTGATCCCGCAGGACTAATGGAACGAGATCTCTATTCCGTCCTCACTATGTGGAAAGAATTAAATGAGACCACCGTAACCTTGGAAAAAGCCATTAATGCTGGAAGACACGTTGGCAGCTTCCCCACTGCTCTCTTCTTTGACCTGCTACGGAGTCTGAGGGGGTAAGGGACTCACTTTTGGGCTTCTGGCTGAATAAAGATAATTCTCCCTGTAGGTTGTGAGTTGCTGTATGTCGTAGATGAAAAAATGGGGTCTTCATATGTGTGATGCCAAGTGTTCCTAAAAGATAAAAATGGGAATTAGATTAAGGATGCTGTCAGGGGGCTGCAATAATGTGAACAGCCACCAGGTGGCAGAAGAGAAACATAGAGAATCCTAACTGCTGCCCCTGTTTTGCAGTTGGACTTTGGGAGCCCTAGATAAAGTTTTCCATTGATTTTGCTGGGTGACTTTGGGCCCAATTCTTGCCTCTCAATCAAGTGTATGTCATAATGGAGAGCAGACTCTCAAGGGTCTCTAGAGCAGTGGTTCTCAACCTTTTTAATGCCGCGACCCCCAACCGGTCGTAAGTCGAGGACTACCCAACCGGTCGTAAGTCGACGACTACCCAACCGATCATAAGTCGAGGACTTTCCCTGCCCGGGAGTGCCGCGCATGCGTGGTGCCACCCCCTGTGCTGGCCGAGGCGTAGCTGGCAAGCGGCAGAGACGGCGCAGGCCGACCACCGGCTGGGCCACCAGCTGGCCCAGCCCAAGGGAGGTAAGGTACCCGCCGGCCCCACGTATGCCAGCAACCCTCCCTGCGCCTGTCAGCCTCCCACCCTGGCCTTCTTTTACTTACATTTTTAGTAGTTGCTCAGCAGGGAGGGGTGGAAACTTCCAGACAGCTCGCCTTCGCTGCAGACAAATTGCAGCACCGTTTGCAGAATGGGAGTTTTGGCGGGCTCAGCAGGGCAGAGACAGCCTGGACAATTCCTATTGGCTTTTGAAAGCCAATAGAATTAGACTCTATTCAAAAGAGTCTATTCTATTGGCTTTCAAAAGCCAATAGAATAAAAGGGAGTAGCACAGCTAAGGAAAACGGGGGGAAAAATGGCAGATGCGTTGTTTGGCGACCCCCGTGAAATGGTCGTTCGACCCCAAATGGAGCCATGTTTCTCAATATAAGCAACTTCAAGGTGTGTGGAGTTCAACTCCCAGAATTCCCTAAGCAGCAGTCTGCCTGGGGAATTCTGGGAGTTGAAGTCCACACATCTTTAAAGTTGCCATGGTTGAAAAACACTGACCTAGAGGTGTAGCAGAGCACAGATATATATATATATATATATATATATATATATATATATATATATATATATATATATATATATATATATATATAAATATATAAAAAACTAGGAAATTTGATCCATCTCTCTGCTATTTCTCCATAGTCTTCTTGGGGCATGCGGTTCCCCGTCAGAGCTTCCGGGTTCTCGGCTGCAACTCTGTGGCACCCCCTTGAGAATGGCAGTAGAACGGCGCTACTTGAAAAAACCAGGACTGGAGCATACAGCTCATGTGTTCTTGGCAGGTAAATTCCTTCAGCTTTTTTTTTTTCTTAATAGTTGGTGGTGTTTAAATAAAAGGTAGGTCACCAAGTGAGATACCCGTCTTTAATGGGAATTCAAATAGTGTGATATTTAATTTTAGTGCAAATTGTAAACTGATACCTGGTTGTGTTTAATGCAGCCCAACATTTGAGGCTGGGGCACAGTGCAATTAAAGCTAACACATGCATAGTTGCAGTTAGGGTCTTTGACATTGCAAATCAACTGTGCCCAAAGGAATAACAGAATAAGAGAGTCGGAAGGGACCCTGGAGGTCTTCTAGTCCAACCCCCTGCTCAAGCAGGAAACCCTATACCAGTGATGACGAACCTTTTAGAGACCGAGTGCCCAAACATCAACCCAAAACCCACTTATTTATCGCAAAGTGCCACATCAGCATTGTGATGCCCTTGGGGCAGGGGACATGGCCCACTTGGTGGGCGTGGCTGCAGTGGTCACGGCAGACTGCATTAGTGTGGTTGGGACCAGGGCGGCAGGGGCCAGTCCCTCACCATCTCCGGGGCATCCCCGGGGGCCAACACTGCTTGCTTGCTCACTTCCTGCCCTGTTGCTTCCAAACGCCACATGCTCGCTACTCTGGTGAACTCTGCTGGGGCAACGGCGCGTGTGCCCATAGAGAGGGTTCTGAGTGCTGCCTCTGGCATACGTGCCGTAGGTTCGCCACCACTGCCTATACCATATCAGACAAATGGTTGTCCAATATTAGAAATCTCCAGTGTTGGAACACCCACAACTTCTGGAGGCAATTCGTTCTACTGGTTAATTGTTCTGTCAGGAAATTTCTCCTTAGTTCTAGGTTGTTTCTTTCCTTCATTAGTTTCCATCCATTGTTTCTTGTCCTGCCTTCAGGTGCTTTCGAGAGAAGGAAGAGTCTGTCAGAAAAGAACAGTAGAAGTTTTAAAAAGAATAGCCTCATTATTACATTAGGACAGTGTTTCCCAAACTTGACAATTTTAAGGCATGAGGACTTCAACTTCCAGAATTCCACAGCCAGCAATGCTGGCTGTGGAATTCTGGGAGTTGAAGTCCACATGCCTTAAAATTGTCAAGTTTGGGAAACACTGCATTAGGACAAAAATTTAATGTAATTGAAACACATAAACATGGTCATAGCAGTGGCAAAGCAATGCTAAAGATATTAAAATGCCTGAATTTTAATTTTAGTCCTTATGACTCCCTGGCAATTAGGGTCATAAGTTAAGACAGTTGTAAAGTGGATCATCTTTGATCCGATTTGACAACCTTTTCTGCAATAGTCATTAAGTGAACTCTGTGGTCATTAAGCTAAACTATTGTAAGTCAAGGAATACCTGTATTTTGCTTTTTCTAATTACTCTGTGGCCCTCTTAACAATCAGTGCAAATTAAAAGCATATTCTTTTATCCTTTTCTGTGGTACTTCATTAAATATACATATAAAATTTATGTTTACCATTTTTTATTGTCCATTTCCATTGAGCTGCAACCAATTTCCACATTTTCCATGGAAATATCACTTTGGATAATGCAAGTTAGAATAATGAGATCATTTGGTGAGATTCGTTAACTGTACTTACTGAGACTTATCTGTACTTGCGTTCAATTGTGCCATGATTGAACAGATCATTGTAGCACCCCAGCCAACCTCTAGAGGGAGGCAGTGTTTTTCATAGTGGGAGACGGTGTTTAAATTCAACCTGTTGGGGGCAATAATGAGCAGTTGCCTGATATTTTCTCCTCTGTAGCTCACTGGTGGAAACTTTCAGACCCAGATGGCTCCCGGACCTTCCAGAAATCTGAGGCAGAGGCACTAACTGCCCTGCCATACCACTTGGTAAGTGACTCGAATGCTTCTAAGCAACAACTTAGAGAAGCTGGACTGTTAGTCTGAATAAAAGCAGTTCCTTGGAGACTTAAATTCCTAGACCTCATGTTTATAGAGCAAAAAAAAAAGAAAAAAAAGAAAGAGAGAGAGAGAGAGAGAGAAATTCTGTGTATATAAGGCAGTGGTTCTCAACCTGTGGGTCGGGACCCCATTTGGGGTCGAATGACCATTTCACGGGGGTCACCAAACCATGCTGTCCGCCATTTTTTTCCCTTTTTCCTAGCTGTCCTACTCCCTCTTATTGGTGGCCACACCCACTTGGGGGTCACCACAACATGGGGAACTGTATTATGGGGTCACGGCATTAGAAAGGTGGAGAATCACTGATATAAGGAATTGGAAGTGCATCTTTCAGGGGAAATTTTCCATTTTAAAACAGTTTCTTTTACATACAGAATTGTTTTTTTTTTTTCTTCTATTCAGTCCTGTCTGATTCTTAGAGACGCCCTTGCAAGTCCCTGCAGTTTCCTTGGCAAGGATTTTTGGAAGTGTTTTGCCATTCATTCATTCATTTATTTATTTTATTTATGAGACTTATATACCGCTTTAAGTGCAAGCACTCTCTAAGCGGTGTACACCAGTAAGCAATGTATATCTATATTTACATTGCCCCCAACAATCTGGGTCCTCCTTTTACCTACCTTGGAAGGATGGAAGGCTGAGTCAACCTTGAGCCGGTGAGATTTGAACCACTGACCTGCTGAACACAGTCAGCTAAAGTGGCCTGCAGTACTGCACCCTAACTGCTGCGCCACTTCGGCTCATTGCTTCTTTCCTAGGGTTGAGAGAAAATGACTGGCTCAAGATCATTCAGTTGGCTTTGTGCCCAAAACGGGACTAGAACTCACAACCTCCCGGTTCCTTTCCTGACTGGGGTATTCTGGGAGTTGAAGTCTACAAATGTCCTAGTTGCCAAAGTTGAGAAAAGCTGCTTGAAAGAGTGGCCTTCTTGAGTTATAACTCTTCTTCCGCAGGTCCAAAGTGGGCATTTGGACATTCTGGCTTCTTTCCTGACTGATTTAAAGGTTGTCAGCACGCATCTTCACCTCGGCCTCCTCCGTAGCCTCTCTAAAGCCTATGCACTCTATGGTGAGCCATTATGGGATTGAAAGTAGGGGTTCTCTCTCTCCCCCCCCCTCAATAAATTGGGGAATCACAGACCTGGAAAAGGGCTGCAACTTTTTAGCTGGGATGGAAAAATTGCAGGCTGCATTTTGGGCAGGGATGTCCAATCTTGGCAACTTTAAGACCTGGGGACTTCAACTCCCAGAATTCCCCATGTCGGCTGTGGAATTCTGGGAGTTGAAGTCCACAGGTCTTAAAGTTGCCAAGGTTGGACCTCTCTGATTTGGGGGTTGGGGCCCATTCTGTAGAAATACAAGTATGCTAAAAGGGACTGAAAATAGGAATCTATGATCCATTGTTTTCTGTAGCAACAGCTGCTGGCTCAGAGCCCAGTGAGGCAGTCAACTTGTTCGCTGATTTTTTGCAAAGAAACTTCGGGCTGCTTTCCCAAAATCCTCTGCTGCTCCTGCAACAGGCAGCAAATGAGCCTAGATCCTCAGACCTCTGCTCTCAAGCCCGGGCGGCGCTCCAGAAATGTGGGAGACCTTTCCTGAAATGGATTAACAAGCCAGAGAGGGCCCAGCTAACCAAGAGGTAAGTCTACCATGGAGGGATGAGGTCCTTTTCATGCATCTCACAATGTTATTGCTGCCCTGCACCTTTTATCTGCACATTGAATCAAGGCAAATGAACGTCTTTTCTTGTCGGTTCGAGACAGAGTAACTGCATAACTGCGGTTATAATTGCATAATTGCTGCATGCATAATTCAATCAGAATAGAGTTGGAAGGGATCTTGGAGGTCTTCTAGTCCAAGGCTTTTCAACCAGTGGTACGGGGACCACCTGTGGTACATTGGCACCTGGCAGATGGTACGCGACTATCTTAGAAAAGTGGTAGTGGAGGAGCTGAACCAGTGGCAGAACCGCACAAGCCTGAGCGAGAGATGGCTGGAGCTGCAGGGCTGTCAGGGCTCAGTGCAAGCGCCAGGATCAGCGCCAGGCTCCAGCTGGAGCTCAGCGCTGATCCTGACACTTCTGCTGAGCCCAGAAGAAGCACCAATCAGCTGGAGCTCGGCACTGATCCTGACACTTCTGCTGAGCCCAGAAGAAGCCGATCAGCTGGAATGTTGCAGCCTCTCCAGGGTCTTGTGATTTACATTCAGATGCTTGGCAACTGATTCATATTTATGACGGTCACAGTGTCCTAGGGTCATGTCAAGTGACCAAAACCTGCCGCAACCACCCAGCAGACAGGGGAAATAAAAACCAAACACCCCCACCCCACCCTCGCTGCCAATCCTCAACAGAAATGCTCACAACAATGGAAACCTCGGACAAGAGGAAGAGCGCTGCCAGCCGGGCAGACAGGTGTCTTGCTGGGCTGTGGCTGGGGGGGGCACCTTTTTCAGTGCCATTGTAACTTCGAACAGTCACTAAGCGAAATGTTGTAAGTCAAGGACTACCTGTACTTCATCACTTTTTTTCCTTTTTTTTTTTGGTCATCAAGATTTTGACACCTTGCTAGGTGACTGGTGTCTCAGGCAGGAGACACTATATCATTTCAAGCAAATGGCTGTCCAATCTCTTTTGGACAGCTAACTTTTTGCTGTTTATCCATGTAGCTTCTTCAGCTTATCAGATTGGTTATTTACATCTCAATGACTCTCTGCCTGCTCACCTAGCAAGCTTATCCAGATTAGGTGAGAAATTAAACCACCCCAAAGGGCACATATGGGGTCCCATTAACCAGCTTGCTCAGACAGACTCCCTGGTGCTTTTTCCAAAGGCAATTGGAGTGTTTTTTTTCCCCTGAGGAAGAAGCAAATGTTTTGCTTCTCCTCCAAGAAGCTTCATCAGTTCTCATCCGAGAAGCTTCAGAATCAGTGAAGCTTCTTGGATGAGAAGTGAAATGTCTTCTTCTTCGTCCTCAGGGAAAAAAAACAATTCAGCTGCCTTTTGAAAAAGCACATTGGAAACAACTGTGGCCTGGATGACTGAGAATCTCCACAGACATTTGCTCAGACTGTTAAGAAGCTGTTTGGATAAACAGCGAAAGCTTTCATACCCAAAAGACAGAGAACTGCAGTTGCCATGACTCAGCTGGATGACTGAGGATCTTCATCAACCTCTTTTATTTTATTTAACAGCCTTGTTTTGAACCTTCCGTCCACTCCTTCTTCTGCTTCTCTCGCTCCTTCGGGAAAACTGGCCGTCGTGGGTACTGTGGAAGGGACATTGCACCTGGTGGACATGAAGACCGGACAGGTAAAAACGATCTGATTTCTCAGCTTCAGAAGCCTTCCAAGTTCTGTGCTAGTGTTCCGTTAGAACAGTGCTTCCCAACCCTTTTCCTTCATTGTCCCAAACTGCTTGTCAGAAAGTCTTATCAAATATCAAAGACCGCTTGTATGTTTTTTTTCCTTCAGCATCATTTGTAACTTTGAGCAGTCGTGGGACAAATGGTTGTAACTTAAGGACTATCAGTATTATAAAAACCAACATCATTAAGTGATCTTTATGTCATTTCAATTAAATTACCATTGGTAACCCAAAGATGCTTTTTCAGGATGCAACCGGCCTTTCTTGTTAATAATCATAATCATAATCACAATCATAATAATAGTAAAATTGGAAGGGGCCTTGGAGGTCATCTAGTCCAACCCCCTACTCATGCAGGAAGCCCTATACCATTTCGGACAAATGGCTGTCCAGTCTCTTCTTAAAAACTTCCAATGTTGGTGCATTCACCGCTTCTGGAAGCAGGTTGTTCCACTGGTTAATTGTTCTAACTGTCAGGAAGTTTCTCCTTAGTTCTAGGTTGCTTCTCTCCTTGATTAGTTTCCACCCATTGCTTCTTGTCCTGCCTTCAGGCGCCTTGGAGAATAGCTTGACTCCCTCTTCTTTGTGGCAGCCCCTGAGATTTTGGAACACTACTATCACGTCCCCCCTCGTCCTTCTCTTTGTTAAACTAGACATACCCAATTCCTTTTCTTTGAAGACATTTCACTTCTCATCCAAGAAGCTTCTTCAGCTCTGACCGGATGGTGGAGAATGGAAAGATTTATATTCCTCACAGACAGCTGGTCATTTGCATTCTTTTAGAGAGTTGTTGAAGCCACTTGGAGGTTCGTCTGTGTCCTCAGGGTCACCTGAGTACTGCAAATGTGTGCGGAGCAGAAAACATCCTGCAGCCAAGAAGGCTCCCCCCACATTTGCAACTACTCCGGTGACCCTGAGGATTTAATGACCTGTGCGTTCTATTAGCAAATGCATTGGGTTAAGCAGGGAAGGATTATGTTCATTTAACGTGATACATTTAACGAATCCATGGGTTACGAATGTATTAGCTGGCTCGATGACATTCGTAACTCGAGGATTACCTGTATATTACTTTCAGCGATACGAAAAAGGATCTCGGAGTGAGTGGCAGCCCAGAACAAAGAAGAAAAACTGCTAAAAGCATCCTTTTGACCTTTGAAATTAAAGCTTGTGTAGGCTCACTGCTTCAGAGCCCTCTGCCCAAATCCACACAAGCACAAAATGTTTGCATCAGATGAGCCTGGTCGGTGAGGGTTAGGGTTGGCTCTGATTTCCGCCTGCAAATTCTCTTTCTCGTGATTTAGAAGCAGAAATCCTTGTTGACCTCCTGTGACGGAATCTCCGCCTGCGCATTCTTGTCTGAAGCAACCGTTTGTCTCGGGGCCTTCAATGGACGCTTTGAACTTTGGAGCCTGAGAGAAGGATGCAGGTAAATCCGGACCGGGGGAAAAACTTTTTTTATCTTGATTATAGATAGTCCTGGAATTACGACTGCAACTGGGACTAGAATCTCTGTTGCTATGCAAGACAGTTATTAAATGAATCGTCGTTGATTTTGCAATCTTTCCTCCGTGGTTGTTAAGTGATCGCTGCAGTTGTTAAACCAATCCTGGGATGGCTAAGTGAATCTGCCTATTGACTTTGTTTGTCAGGAAGGTTAAAAATAGTGTTCACATGACTCCAGGACGCTGCAACATGGAGTTGCCCAAAACACCCAAATTTTGATCACATGATCATGGGAATGAGGCTATAGTCCAGTGATGGCAAACCTTTTAGAGACCGAGTGCCCAAACTGCAACCCAAAACCCACTTACGCATCGTCGGGTGCCGGGTGGGTGTGGCCCATTGGGTGGGCGTGGCTGCAGTGGTAACAGCAGACTGGGTGGGACTAAAAAGTTCAATCAATCAATTCCAACTTTGCAAGATCTTTTTTTTCCCCACGAGAAGTTGAAATTGACTGATTGAACCTTTTTTTTTTTTGTACACGGTGGCGGAGGCCTAAAGTGAAAAGATTTTATAAAACCCAGCTGAAGGCCTAGGACTGGGGCGACGGCGCATGTGCCCACAGAGAGGGCTCTGAGTGCTGCCTTTGGCACCCGTGCCATAGGTTCGCCACCACTGCTATAGTCTGAAGTGTAAGGACCAGTTCATAAGTCAGTTTTTTTTCAGTGCCGTTGTAACTTTGAATGGTCGTTAAATGAATGGTTGTAAGTTGAGACTACCTGAAATAGAGGTTAACCACAGCTGGAGATGATATGATAGCAGTGTTTCAATATTTGAGGAGCTGCCAAATAAGAAGAGAGGGTCAACTTATTTTCCAAAGCACCTGAAGGCAGGATAAGAAGCATTGGCTGGAAACTAATCAAGGAGAGGAGAATTAAGAAGAAATTTCTCGACAACTAGAACAATTAACCAGTGGAACAACCTGCCTCCAGAAGTGGTGAATGCTCCAACACTGGAAATTTTGAAGAAGAGACTGGACAACCATTTGTCTGAAATGGTATAGGGCTTCCTGCATGAGCAGGGGGTTGGACTAGAAGACCTCCAAGGTCCCTTCCAACTCTTGTTATTCTGAAAAAAAAGGAAACAGAGATGCCACCCATGGAATTATGAGGCTGGAGGGTGTTGACAGCCTGTATTTGTAAAATTTAAAGTAGGGCTACAGTTTAAATCCTTGGGGTGGGCAATATGATGGTGCGTAGATCCTGATTCCTCTTTATCAGCACCTTTGGATCTCCTTCCAGGCACAAATGCAAAGGTCAGGACATAATTTCTGTCTGGTTTGAGACAGGAAATGTAAAAAAGTGAAAGTCCAGTTGACTTAGAGCCAAATGATTTAAAAAAGGGGAGAGATTTGGCTGTTCGGTCTTTACTTTTCTTGTACTAACGGCTCATTTTTCTTCTTCTAGTGCCCTTCTTTGAAGCTTAATACTCCTGCCTCAGTGGAGGAGTATATTGTAAAAATGTCAGAGCTTGCCGAGATGACAAATTTAACTTGTTTGATTAGAAGAAGAAAAAAATGAGAGAAACTTATTTGAAAGACTGGAAACCCTGATAGTTTTTGCTGAAAGAATGTTAAAAAAAAAATGATATGATGATTTATGATTTGGGTGACCGAAAAAGATGCAAATTAAGTGAGGCATGGAAGTGATTTATCAAATATCTAGGAAAAGATTCCAGATTCTTTCAAGATAAAATATTTCAAGAAAAGATTGGACAGCCATTTGTTGTTCTGCTGAGAGGGATGGTGGATAATGAACTGTTTACACCAGGGGTCTTCAAACTCGGCCCATTTATGACTTGTGGACTTCAACTCCCAGAATTCCTCAGCCAGCATGCCTGGCTAAGGAATTCTGGGAGTTGAAGTCCACAAGTCATGAAAGGGCCAAGTTTGAAGACCCCTGGTTTACACAGTAGGTTGGAACTCACTATATTTCATAACTTTTTTTTTTTTGTTTTCCATTGTTTCTTTGCTTTCCTTCATCCTGTTTAAATTTGTCGACTACCTGACGTAAAACCCGTAATGAATATACATTTTAAAATAGAGTTAGTGATCCTGCAGTAAGTCAGATCAGCGAGCCACCACATCTGAGTGCTGCTTCCGGCTTCCTGTTTCTTTATTGTTTTAGGAACCTGAGCAAGGATGCCCACAAGGCCCAAATTACAGACTGCTGCATCAATTCAGATTGTAAACTATTAGCTTCAGTATCACTGGATGGCACTCTTAAGGTATTCTTGACTGGGTTTAGGGGAGGGAATACAGAACTGGATTTAAGCATGGCTGGCTGAGGAATTCTGGGAGTTGAAGCCTACACACCTTCAGATTGTTCAGAAACCCTGGTTTAGAGCCTCATTGTCTGGGAAGGGCCCTCAACATTTCAGATTTTTAAGTTTATTTGTTACATTTGTTGTATACCAGTGGTTCTCAACCTTTTTAATGCCGCGACCCCCAACCAGTTGTAAGTCGAGGACTACTCAACCGGTTGTAAGTCGAGGACTACTCAACTGGTGCAGCACCGTTTGCAGAATGGGACTTTTGGCGGGCTCAGCAGGGCAGAGACAGCCTGGACAATTTCTATTGGCTTTTGAAAGCCAATAGAATTAGACTCTATTCAAGAGAGTCTATTCTATTGGCTTTCAAAAGCCAATAGAATAAAAGGGAGTAGCACAGCTAAGGAAAAGGGGGAAAAAATGGCGGACTGCGTTGTTTGGCGACCCCCGTGAAATGGTCGTTCGACCCCAAATGGGGTCCCGACCCACAGGTTGAGAACCACTGTTGTATATGGAAGTCCATATAAATTAAGTTTTCCTTTTTGGCTCACATGAACTCATTAATTTATTAAAATATACCTTGTTTCTGGATGTATTTGCCCCTTTTGTTTACCCCCCCCCCATAATGCATCTTTGTGGCGTCAGTCACTCTGTTCCAGCCCATATAATGCATCTTAGTGGCATTTTTAACCAAGTTAAAGTGCAGTTATTGCCCTGTTTTCTCTGTCAGCAGTTGCCAAATAGAACCATTAGAGCTTCTCCTACTGCAGGGACTAAGTCTAAATTCAGCATTAGGGGAATAATGGCAGCAATTGTAAAGCATTTACAAACCTTGGCCCCCCCCCAATTTCTCACTATTTTTTTTAAAAAAATTCTCAGCTCTGGGAAGCTGCCCAAGGACATGTGCTCCACCAGTGGGACTTCCCGTGCCCTTTGAACTGCGTGACCTTTCATCCAATGGGTCAGTTGGTGGCTACTGGTGGATGGGACAGATCGGTCACCGTCTTGGATGCAAATGGAATAAGCAAGATCTCGGTAAGGTTGAGAGGGACTCGGCATATAACTGGGAGATGCATGATTGATGAAGACCTACCAGTCCATGGAACTTGCTCTGGGAGTTTTGAGGAAGCAGACAGTTTTTTTTTTTAAAGTTTTTATTTTCCATTTTTCGTTACACTCATACAAAATACTTCAGATAAAGAATAAAATAAATTTATACACACAACTTTCGGTATTGCTCACTCATTTCCCCCCAAACCGCATCCTCCCTCTGACTTCCTCCCTTACTTCCCTCTTCCTCCCTCTTCTTCCTCACCACTCTCCTCCTCTCCTCTTTCTCCTCCACCTTCCTACTTGCTTCTCCCCTTCCTCCTACCTTCTCATCCCACTCCGGATGCAGTCCAGGGAAAATGCCCGAGCAATTCCTCTCTCCAAATTACAACATCAATATTATATACAATAAAACTATTTCTACTTATCCGACCTATTTAACCTCCAACCCACCCTCCCCCCACCCCTCTCCCCCCCCCACTTCCCAGAGCCAAGTACAGGGTTATACAAACATATTAAACATAATCTACTTAACTTTACTAATTATACAATAACCAAAATCATACTAAGCATAATTTTATAAACAAATCCATTATTCATAAAATAAATGAAACTTTGTAGTTCCATATTTCCTTTGAACATATTCTATCCATCTTCTCCAAACAATAACATACCTCTCTTGTGAATGGTCCTTTAAATAAGCAGAAATTTTGGCCATTTCTACTAAATTAGAAACCTTAAATACCCATTCTTCTAAAGTAGGCAGAGAGCCCTTCTTCCAATATTGACCAACCAATAATCTTGCTGCTGTTATTAAATTCAACATTAAAATAGTTTCTTTAGCATCAAAATCCACAAAAATACCCAAAAGAAATAATTGAGGAGTAAACTTAATCTTCCTTTTAAAAACCTTTTGAATGTTCCACCAAATCATAATCCAAAAAGCTTTAATATTTTTACAAGTCTACCAAACATGAAAATAAGTTGCTTCAGAACTACCACATCTCCAACATTTGGGCTGCAAGTTCGGATACATACAAGACAACTTTTTAGGATCCAAATGCCAGCAGACAGCTGTTTTTGACAACCGTTGTCTCTTCTAGGTCATGAAGGACCACGATGCCTCCATCCATTCCATTTCCTTCTCTTCCACTGGGAAAGTTTTGGCAGCGGCTACTTTGGCTGGCTCCATCACCCTCTGGTCGTGGCAGGAGGCCATCATCCTGGGTTCATTCAAGGCTCACTCTGGATGCATCTCCGCGGCTCGGTTCCTTTCCGACGAAAAACTTCTTACAGCAGGAGAAGACTGCAAGGTGCAGCTTGGACCAGGCTGAATGATGTTAAAGACTGAGGGGAGGGATGCAAGGGCCGTGGGCTGATCAGTTGGTTTGAGTCCTCAACTTACATTAGTTCGCTTAGTGACCTTTCAAAGTTACAACAGCACTGAAAATGGTGACTTATGACCATTTTTCACAGTTACAACCTTTGCAGCATCCTCATGACCAGGGGTAGGCAACCTTGGCTCTTTTATGACTCGTGGACTTCAACTCCCAGAATTCCTGAGCCAGCCATGCTGAGGGAAAAAGGAGAGTTTCCAAGCTGAGCCATGCTGGCTCAGGAATTCTGGGAGTTGAAGTCCACGAGTCATAAAAGAGCCAAGGTTGCCTACCCCTGCCCATGGTGATGTGATCAAAATTCGGATGCTTGGCAACTGACTCACTGGCTGTGTCCCAGGGTCACATGATCACCTTTTGCGACCTTCTGATAAACAAAGTCAAATGGGGAAGCCAGATTCACTTAACAGCCTGGTTGCTAACTTACCAGCTGCAGTGATTCACTTAACCACGATGGCAGGAAAGGTCGTAAAATGGGGCAAAACTCACTTGGCAAATGTTTTCACTTAACCACAGAAATTTTGTGCTCAGTGGTGGCCATACGTTGAGGACTAACCTTATTAGAAAATTCTCTTGCACTTATAATGTATCTGTCATAATTTCAATTTCTGCCAGTAGATTGATGAATTTACAGAAGTCTATACTAGATTATTGCTGGTTGGGAACCAGGCAGAGTTCAACGTATATATTTATTAATTATTAAATAAATTAATAATAAATTACATTAACATGTATATGTATTAATTTAATTATTATTTATTTTATATATGCAGTATGTGTGTGTGTGTGTGTGTGTGTATAAATATATATATATATATATTATTTTTATTATATATTTATTTTATTTATATATATGTGTGTGTGTGTGTGTGTGTATATATATATATAATAAATTAATAAATTAAATAAATAATTAAAAATAGTTTATCATGAGAAAAGGATCTCAATAAAAGTAAGACTTACAAATATAAGCCCAAAACAACTTTTCCTTCATAAATAAAGCATGTGAGAAGCCCATAGTCTATGGAAAGGAGTGAGAAGATTTAGACTGGGTGGGGATTCTGAGTGACCCCCAAGAGTCCGGCTTTGGGAAAAATTGGTTTCTAATTCACATTTTTCCAACTCAGCAACAGTCCACAACATGCAGCAATAGCTCACTAGGATGAAAAACTCTTGCTTTTGTTGTCATTTTCTAATCCATTTAACTAGCTGGAGACCCACTTTGATTATTAAAGAAAGACATGGCCATTAATATGAAATCCCACACCATCTGCATTGGAGTTTAGCCACAAATAGGACAAACCAATGAAGTATGATTGTGTATGCGGTCTTTTTAAAAAAAAAAAAAAACTGAAATTTTATTGAGATTTTTGGCACCTTTTTTTTATTGGCAGGTTAATTCTCTTCCCTCCCCCTCAATGAATTATATAAATATTAGTAAATCCCCATCTGTATTCCTGTGTGTGTTGCCTAATTGATCATTGTATCCTGCTGCACAGGTCCAGATTTGCAAAGGCCACTTGGGGCAACTTTGGACCAGTTTAGGATCAAGAGACCTTTCCCCAGCCTTGTGCGTGGCCTCAAACCTTGATGGAAGTCGACTGGCTGTGGGACACCATTCAGATGGCATCTGGATCTACAGCCAACCTTGGCGTAAGACAGCTATGGTTGGAAGTTTGGTGATGCAGTTTGGTTCCTTTATTTATTATGGGGAACTATAATAACTTCCTTCCTTCCTGCCTTCCTTCCTGCCTGCCTGCCTGCCTGCCTGCCTTCCTTCCTTCCTTCCTTCCTTCCTTCCTTCCTTCCTTCCTTCCTTCCTTCCTTCCTTCCTTTCCTTCCTGCCTACCTGCCTGCCTGCCTGCCTGTGTTCCTTCCATCCTTCCTTCCTTCCATCCTTCCTCCCTCCCTCCCTCCCTCCCTCCCTCCCTCCCTTCCTTCCTTCTTTCCTTCCTGCTTGCCTGCCTGCCTGCCTGCCTGTGTTCCTTCCATCCTTCCTTCCTTCCTTCCATCCTTCCTCCCTCCCTCCCTCCCTCCCTTCCTTCCTTCTTTCCTTCCTGCTTGCCTGCCTGCCTGCCTGTGTTCCTTCCATCCTCTTCCTTCCTTCCATCCTTCCTCCCTCCCTCCCTCCCTCCCTTTCCTTCTTTCCTTCCTGCTTGCCTGCCTGCCTGCCTGTGTTCCTTCCATCCTTCCTTCCTTCCATCCTTCCTCCTCCTCCCTCCCTCCTCCCTCCCTCCCCTCCTTCCTTCTTTCCTTCCTGCTTGCCTGCCTGCCTGCCTGCCTGTGTTTCCTTCCATCCTTCCTTCCTTCCATCCTTCCTCCCTCCCTCCCCTCCCTCCTCCCTTCCTTCCTTCTTTCCTCCTTGCCTGCCTGCCTGCCTGTGTTCCTTCCATCCTTCCTTCCTTCCTTCCATCCTTCCTCCCTCCCTCCCTCCCTCCCTTCCTCTTTCCTTCCTGCTTGCCTGCCTGCCTGCCTGTGTTCCTTCCATCCTTCCTTCCTTCCATCCTTCCTCCCTCCCTCCCTTCCTTCCTCCCTCCCTCCCTCCCTTCCTTCCTCCTCCCTCCTCCCTCCATTCCTTCCTCCCTCCTCCCTCCTTCCTCCTCCCTTCCTCCCTCCCTTCCTTCTTTCCTTCCTGCTTGCCTGCCTGCCTGCCTGCCTGTGTTCCTTCCATCCTTCCTTCCTTCCTGCCTACCTGCATTCCTTCCTTCCTGCCTGCCTGCATTCCTTCCTTCATCCTTCCTTCCTTCATTCCTTCCTTCCTTCCTTCCTTCCTTCCTGCTTGCCTGCTGCCTGCCTGCCTGCCTGTGTTCCTTCCATCCTTCCTTTCTTCCTGCTTACCTGCCTTCCTTCCTGCCTGCCTGCCTGCCTGCCTGTCTGAATTCCTTCCTTCCTTCCTTCCTTCCTTCCTTCCTTCCTTCCTTCCTTCCTTCCTTCCTTCCTTCCTTCCTTCCTTCCTTCCTTCCTTCCTGCTAGCTGCTGTGAGCTGTGTGTTATCTCTCCATGCTGTGGTTATTTTTACTGAGTGTCTTTATGATCTGCTCACCTGTTAAAAGTACCAGATCTCTAATCAGTCATGTGTGTACTTTTTAAAGGGAAAAAAAAAATCAGGAAAGACTGCATATTGCAGATTGAGTCTAAATTGGTCTCAAGTCTGAAAAGTATTATTAGAGCGTGAATCCTTAGATATCTTTTTCATCCATGCATGTTCTCTTATTCTTGTAGGCTTTCAGACAAGCCGGATTCATTTACAAGGAAGCGATGTGGCTGTTTGTAGCCTGGCCTGGTTACACCATGTATTTTTGGTTGTGGGCCTCGGCGATGGGTCCCTTTGTGTCTGGAAGACTTTTGAGAGTAGCTCTGACTGCTGCCATCAGTTCAAGGCTCATGAGAAAGCGGTGATGGGCCTTGCGGTGTCTGAGAAACTGGTGGCTTCTGTCTCAGGTGAGTCCAGGGACGGCTGGCTTTGACCAGTCAGGTTGCTTTGAAGACCTCAAGAACCAGAAACAATTGGGCAAAGAAAGGGAAGCTCTCCTGGAAGGATTCGGTGAGATTGAATCATGGTGGTGCAGTGGTTAGAATGCTGTATTGCAGGCTACTTCTGCTGACTGCCGGCTGCCAGCAGTTCGGCAGTTCGATTCTGACCTGGCTCAAGGCTGACTCAGCCTTCCATCCTTCCGAGGTTGGTAAAATGAGGACCTAGATTGTTGGGGGCAATATGCTGACTCTGTAAACCACTTAGATAGGGCTGTAAAGCACTGTAAAGTGGTATATAAGTCTAAATGCGATTGCTATTGCAGGTAGCAGTACCTGCCTAATATTGTCTACGCTTGATAACTAAGTATGGTCCAGCTTGGTTAGAACCTGGATGGTAGGCTACAAGTAGTTCTCAATTTATAACCATTCCTTTAGTGAATATTACCTTGGTCAATGGTAGTAACTGTGAGAGGGACCTCAGAGTCCTAGTGGACAATCACTTAAATATAAGCCAGCTGCCAAAAAGGCCAACACAGTGCTAGGCTGCATTAACAGGGATAGAATCAAGATCACGTGAAGTGTTAATACCACTTTACAATGCCTTGGTAAGGCCACACTTGGAATACTGATTACGTTTTGGTCACCACAATGTAAAAAAGATACTGAGACTCTAGAAAGAGTACAGAGAAGAGCAACAAAGATGATTAGGGGACTGGAGGCTAAAGCATATAAGGAACGATTGCTGGAATTGGGTATGTCTAGTTTAATGAAGAGAAGGACGAGGGGGGACATGATAGCAGTGGTCCAGTATCTCAGGGGTTGCCACAAAGAAGAGGGAGTCAAGCTGTTCTCCAAAGCGCCTGAAGGCAGGACAAGAAGCAACGGATGGAAACTAATCAAGGAGAGAAGCAACCTAGAACTAAGGAGAAACTTCCTGACAGTTAGAACAATTAACCAGTGGAACAACCTGCCTCCAGAAGCGGTGAATGCGCCAACACTGGAAGTTTTTAAGAAGAGACTGGACAGCCATTTGTCTGAAATGGTATAGGGTTTCCTGCCTGAGCAGGGGGTTGGACTAGATGACCTCTAAGGTTCCTTCCAACATCATCATCATCATCATCATCATCATCATCATCATTATTATTATTATTATTATTATTATTATTATTATTATTATTATTCAAAGTTACAATGGCACTGAAAAAAGTGATTTATGGCCATTTGCACATTTACAGCCATTGCAACATCCCTATAGTCATGTGATCAAAATTCAGACATTTGGCAACTGACTCATATTTATGACAGTGTCCCAGGATCATGTAGTCACCTTTTGCAACCTTCTGACAAGCAGATTGTTACTAGCTTAACAACTGCAGTGATTCACTTAACAGCCGTGGCAAGAAAGGTCGTAAAATGGGGCAAAACACAGCAACTCTCTTGCTTAGCCACAGAAATTTTGGGTTGAATTCCAGGTTTTTAGACCAGGCTGAGAAGCCAAAATCTATGCCATGGATGGCAAATCACTTCCATCAGTCTAGCACTGATGATTTAACCTACTTTGGGTAATGAAACAAGTGCAAGAAAACAGCCAAGCTTAGAGTGCATAGAGGACCTCTCCCCCTCCACTTTGCTCCCAAGGAAACTCTAGTCCAGTGATGACGAACCTTTTAGAGATCGAGTGCCCAAACTGCAACCCAAAACCCACTTATTTATCGCTGGCTGCTGGGTGGGTGTGGCCCACTGGGTGGGCGTGGTTGTGGTCATGGCAGATTGGGTGGGTGTGGCCAAGGTGGGCATGATCACCTCAATGTTGCTCGTGGGGAGGGACACCTGTGGGGGCTGGGCAGGGTTGGGGGAGATCCAAGGGGTCTCTGGCAGGTGGGGCAGTGGGAAGGAGGCTCATCCTGCAGGGTGAGGCAAGGCGAGGCAGGGCGGGCATGCCATTGTCACAGGGCAAGGTGAGGCAGGTGAGGCTGCCTGACACTATCGGCTCCTGCACACAGAGGCCGGCGAGCACATGGGTGCTGGGATGCATCCTGTTGTGATTCCGTGCCAGCCTGTGTTCCCAACAGCTGAGTCTGAGGAATCTGAGGAGGAGGTGGAAGAGGCATTTGAAGGGCCATCAGGGTCAGAGGGAGGCTCAGATGAATTACATGATTCACAGTTTGATAAAGAGCCTGGGCCCTCCAGTCGTGTTCCTGATGAAGCTCAGCTGTGTGAGGAGAATGAGTCAGACTCGGAGGACTCACACCTGATGGACATGCTAATTGATTGTAAGGACCCACCCCACTTTGCATCTTAAGAAGACAGAACTCTTAGAATAATTCTTCCAACAGGAATCCTTTATTAAGAGAAAATGGTTGTAGGCATGCTAGACAGGACTTGGGGTCCAAGCTCTCCCATTCAAGGTTTTAAGGGGTTCCCCAGTAGTCCCACCCAATCAACCCCCCTTCCAGTTATAGTTTCAAGTATCACAATTCCACTCCCTTTCTTCTTTCTTCCGTCTGGATGGAGACTTCAGATAACTACATGAAAGGCAACTTCCCTCCTTTGGTAGGTTAACGCTTCGAGGTTACAATAAACACACATTCAGCATTCAGCTCTTTGAAGTGTAAAGAAGGAAGTGAGGGCCATAAAGCCCCTTTGTTCTCCCCCTTCTCTCCCTCTTATGGCAGAATCCAGAGAAGGCAGAATTGGGAGTTTCTATATTTGATAATTTAAAGATGAAATATAATTGGATTCTGACATCCGGCCCCTCTTAACAATAAGAGAGATCCACCTGAAGAAAACACAAGTATAAAATTTAGTCAGGCTTGTTAGGATACTCTGTGTGAAACTTCTTCAATAGCTTCGGGGCTCTGACATGACGTTTATGGACCCACTCATTTTGTGAGGGAGGGAGGTGTTTCCAGGCAACTAGGTACTGAGTTGCTCCATGATATCTCCTAGAGTCAAGGACTTCCTTTATTTCGAAGTGTTGTTCACCCTCCACCATGATTGGAGGTGGTGGGGGGGGGGATTTTTGGCCGTAGAGGTGACTGATGCTCTCTTTTCAGCAAGCTGCAATGAAAAATTGGGTGTATTTGCCTGAGATTTTTGGGTAATTCTAATTCTACTGTTACTGGATTTATGATTCTTTTGATTGGAAAAGGTCCTATGTATTTTGGTCCAAGTTTTTTACAGGGCTGTAGGGACTTTAGGTATTTTGTAGATAAGTACACCATCTCTCCTATAATGAATGGTGTAGGCTCAACCCTTTTTTTATCGGCTTGTGTTTTGTAAGCCTGCCTAGCTTCATCTAGTGCTTTTCTGACTATTGGCCAGGTGTTTTGTAATTTTTCCATCCATTCTTTCAGCGAGGGGATCGTTGGTTCGTTTGGGGTTAATTCTGGCATGGGGTTGAAACTTTGACCGGTGGCTATTTGAAAAGGAGTGTAACCTGTGCTGGAGTGGACTGCATTATTGTAGGAAACTTCTGCAAAGGGGAGTAAGTCCGCCCACTCGGTCTGCTGGAAACTAAGAAAACATCTTAAATATTGCTTAAGTACTGAGTTCATTTTTTCAGCCCCCCCATTTCCTTGAGGGTGGTGGCTAGATGTCAGTCCCTGAGTGGTTCCTAAGAGGGAAAAAATTCCTTCCAAAATGCAGACGTAAATTGCACCCCCCTGTCAGAGATGATGCGTTGGGGTGCCCCATGCAATCTGTAAATGTGTTGGATGAAAAGTTTTCCTAAGGCTTTTGCAGTGGGAATCTTTTGGCAAGGGATAAAGTGCACCTGTTTGGAAAACAAGTCCGTGACCGTCCAGACCACAGTATTCCCATTGCTTTCTGGCAATTCCACTATAAAATCCATGGCTATTTCTCTCCAGGGGGCTGAGGGACTTGCCACTGTTTGCAATAGTCCTGGCACTTTCCCTTGCAACCTCTTTGCCGTGGCACATTTTGGACAACTGGCTATATAACTTTCAATGTCCTTTTTCATGGATGGCCACCAAAATTGCCGTTTAATTAAATGTAAAGTTTTTACAAATCCAAAATGCCCTGCTGATTTTGTGTCATGGCAAAGGTGCATGAAAGTTACTCTTTGAGTTGTTGGTATATATAACTTTTTCCCCTATCCAAGGCAACCCGTCTTTCATTGTGCACACATTTTTGTTTTTCTGGAACCAATCATCTGTTTCCAAACTTTTTCTGATTCAATTCCAGTTTGGCTGTCCAGTTGTGGTTTTAATTTGGCTTGGGTTCTTGTGGTTACTGGTGCTGCCAGTTGTGACTCTGCCATTATTGGTCTAGAGTCTGTGGTTCGTGCGCTGTTATATTGGGGCATGCGAGATAGTGCATCTGCCAGGAAGTTCTTTCTTCCTGGTAAATGTTTGAGCTTAAATTGGAATTGGTGAAAATGCTGGGACCAGCGGGCTTGTTTGGGATTGAGTTTCCTGGAAGTTTTCAGGGCTTCCAAATTTTTGTGATCAGTCCACACCTGGAAGGGGATTTTGTTGCCTTCCAGGAACTGTCGCCATGTGAGTAATGCCCAACGTATCCCATAAGCCTCCTTCTCCCATACGGGCCAGCGCTGTTCTGTTTCCGTGAGTTTCTTGGATGTATATGCACAGGGTTGCAATACTGCATCATCATTTTCTTGTAATAGCACAGCCCCCACTGCCACATCACTTGCATCTGCCTGTATTATGAAGGGTTTGTCCATGTCTGGGTGCCTTAGTACTGGTTCGGCAGAAAAAAGTCTCTTTAGTCTCTCAAACGCTGCTTGCACTCCATTGTCCATGTTAGTGGCTGGCTAGGTTTTACTGAGGATGTTCCCTTCGTTTTTAGTAAGTTAGTGAGGGGCAAGGCTATCTGTGCAAATGAGGGGATGAATTGGCGGTAAAAATTTGCAAAGCCCAGGAAACTTTGTAGTTGCTTTCTTGTGCGGGGTGGTGCCCATTCTAATACTGCTCTGACCTTCTCTGGGTCCATTTCAATGCCCTGTGGGGATATGCGATAGCCTAGGTAGTCTATCCTTTCCTGGTGGAATTCGCATTTTGAGAGTTTGGCATATAGGTGAGCGGCTCGCAGCTTCTTTAAAACCGCTCTGACAAGTTTGACGTGTTCTTCTTTTGTTTCAGTAAAGATAAGAATGTCGTCCAAGTAAACAAGGACCCCCTTAAACAGGTGCTCCCTTAGAACGTCATTGATTAATTGCATAAAGACTGCAGGGCCCCCTTGTAATCCAAATGGCAAGACTTTGAATTGATAGCACCCCATGGGGCAGTTAAATGCAGTCTTCCATTCGTCCCCTTCCTTGATTCTCACTCGATAGTAAGCTTCCCTTAAGTCTAGTTTAGAAAAATTTTTTCCCTTTCGATAGGTGTGACAGCATGTCTTTCATGAGGGGCAGCGGGTATAGGTTGCTTTCACTGATTGTATTCAGGGCCCTATAATCCACGCATAAACGTAAAGAGCCATCCTTCTTCTCTCTAAAAAGGACCGGGGCAGCCACTTTAGGCTTGGCTGGCTCAATGAAACCTCTCTCCAGGTTTTTTTTTATAAATCTTTCCATTTCCTCCTTCTCCTTTGGGCTCATGGAGTATAATCTGGGCTTCGGGAGTTTTGCCCCAGGCTTGAATTCAATGGTACAGTCTGTGGGTCGGTGGGGGGGAAGCTCATTCGCCCTCTCCTCACTGAAGACTTCAGCAAGGTCCCTATATTCCTCTGGTATTTCTGTTAATCTTTTTTCCTCTCCTATGGATGCTTTTTCTATTCTTGATTCTGGTAGCCTCCCTTGGGGTTTTAAGTCCATAGGGTCCCCCTTCGGGAATTTGATTTCTGTCGTCCTCCAATTTACCCAGGGGTTCCATTTTTTCAACCATTCCATCCCTAGAATCATTGGGCATTCCATACCTGGGGTCACCACAAACGTTAAGTCCTCTTCATGGTTGCCCAGGGAGAGATGTATTGGCAAAGTGGCTAGGGTAGCTGGCACCCCCCCTGCTATGGATCCATCTAGTTGGCCAAATGAGATTGGTTGTTCCAGTCTCCTGGATGGGATGCCCAGATTCCCCACTAGTGTTGGGCTAATGAGGCAGCGGGTACAGCCAGAGTCTATTAAGGCTTTCACCTTCACAGCTTCGGGCATGGGGGGGATTAATATAGTCACTGTTTTGAAGATGGGTGTGATGCATCCACTTACCAGGGGTTCGCCCTCCGAGCTGTCATCTGAGGCATCCACCGGCCCTGTGGTGTAGGCTGGAGTCCTTTCCCCTTGGTGAGCAGAGGTGGGGGTTTCTGCAATTTCCATCATTCTCATGGCCGTTTCTTTTGGCTTAGCTGAATACTTTCCGGGTTTGTTGATTGGGGATCTGTCTGGGTTGTGCTGGGGGGCCTTTGAGCGGCATTCTACAGCTCGATGCCCTTCTCTTCCGCACTTGAAACATCCCATTTGCTTCTTGGCTGTATCCGATGATTTCACCGGTTGGTGTGTCAGCTCAGGCGGGGGGCGGCTCCATTGTTTTCCTCGGCGGTGCCTCTTCAATATGTCGATCTCTGCTTCCTCTGCCAAGACGTACCATTCCTCAAGTCGATGTGGGTCCCCTCGGGGCAGGCAAGCATCATATAGATCATAGTTTAGTTCGTCTTTGAAATGGCCAAGGAGGATGTCTTCTGGCCAATTCAGTTTGCTGGCAATGGCCCGGAATTCTTGTGTATACTCAGCCACTGGGCGTTTGCCCTGCCTCATCGTTGTTATTCTTTCACGGGCTTTGCGATCAGCCAGGGGGTCTTCAAATCGTCTTCTCAAAGAGGACATGAAACGGTTGAAGTTACTGAGTTCTGGGGCATTGGAGTCATGCAAGTTCACTACCCAATCCGCAGCTGGTCCATCCAGGGCAGATTGCACGATCCGGATGCGGGCTTTGTCGCTGGGAATATCCTGCCCATATTCCTCCATGTAGCTGAGGACTTGGGTTAGGAAAAACCCCAAGCGTGTTGGCTCCCCTTTGAATTTCACTTCCAATGGTGGACGTCTTGGAATGGATCGGTGCCTCTGTTGTGGGTGGTAGTGCCTTCCGTCCAGATTGCCATCTGTGGTCCGGTAGGGGGTGGGAGCTCCTGGATCAGTAGATGTCCCTGGGGTTGCAGGTTCCATGTCCCCCTCGGTGTCTCTCCCTTTGCGGCTCCAGGAACTGGGGCGGCCGTAGGGTTCAGTATTCTCCTCTCCTAGGGAGCTGAGAGTTCTCTTCATCAGGTCAATAGCTTTCTCTAGGATCCAGTCTGAGTACGGTGCCCAGCTTCCTCCCTCTTCACTTGCGTGCAGGGATTTCTCCATCTCCTGCTTCCATTCTGGTTGCTTGGTCCCCCGTCTCAGGGTCACCTTTCTTGATTCCTTTCCCCACTCACTTTTCTTTCCAACGCCCATCGACCAGCGAGGCTTGTGGTCCTGTGTCTCCACCACTTCTTCTCCTGAGGAATCTGGCCTCTCGGATCCCAACATCTGGCAAGGTTCCAACTGGGTCAGCGGCTCTCTTTCCAGGGAGTTTTCCCCCTCTCTTGCTCCATTGTCTGACATGGTAAATTTTTGCAAAATCCCCCGGCAAGGGTCTTCCTTCCAGGTGGATTAATTTTGCAAGTCCTGTCTAATGTAAGGACCCACCCCACTTTGCATCTTAAGAAGACAGAACTCTTAGAATAATTCTTCCAACAGGAATCCTTTATTAAGAGAAAATGGTTGTAGGCATGCTAGACAGGACTTGGGGTCCAAGCTCTCCCATTCAAGGTTTTAAGGGGTTCCCCAGTAGTCCCACCCAATCAACCCGCCTTCCAGTTATAGTTTCAAGTATCACAATTCCACTCCCTTTCTTCTTTCTTCCGTCTGGATGGAGACTTCAGATAACTACATGAAAGGCAACTTCCCTCCTTTGGTATGTTAACGCTTCGAGGTTACAATAAACACACATTCAGCATTCAGCTCTTTGAAGTGTAAAGAAGGAAGTGAGTGCCATAAAGCCCCTTTGTTCTCCCCCTTCTCTCCCTCTTATGGCAGAATCCAGAGAAGGCAGAATTGGGAGTTTCTATATTTGATAATTTAAAGATGAAATATAATTGGATTCTGACATTGATGCTCGTATACGCCGGCAATTAGCAAGAGTAGATCAGCAGCAGTCAATATGACGACTCCAGGGAAAAAGGAGAAGGCACTGAGAGGCAACACCTTGGGACTGCTGTATAAAAAGAGGAGGTGTGGGCGGTGCTGGTTGCTGAAGGCAACCGTTTGCAAAGTACTTCATGGGATCCTGTTCTGTTCGTCTTGCCTGTGTCTACTCTTCTGTTTGCAACGTGTTTCATGTGGACTATTTCCTCCATTTGGATTGAGTTTTGCTGCTTTTGTTTATGGACTATTTGGCAGGTTTGTCACCCATATTAAAAGGGGTTTGTTTTGTTTTAAGTCTCCAGCCTATTTTATCAACAGGGGTTTGGTCCTTGTGCCTTTAACAAGGACGGCTATAGGCTGGGATAGAACACATCCAACCATGTGGGACCTCGGCGAGTTAGTGGGTGGCTGGTTGAAGAGGGAGGGTTGCCATTTCCAGGGCATGGTGAGCATGTCCACAAAGAGGGCTCTGAGTGCCGCCTCTGGCACGCATGCCATAGGTTCACCACCATTGCTCTAGGAAGTCACTTCAGAGCCGAACTTGACTTGAAAGAGATTTCCCTTGTCTTCTTTTGGTGAATACAGATATTGTCTCATTTACTTACATATTTGTGATAAGAGGAGAAAGGAAGAATCTGGCTCTGTAGGTAACATAAAACCTTACTTTCCAGAGATTTTACTGGAGAAGTGTATGGCTAAAATTACGTGGAGGGTGTGTTGTTTACAGGCGGGTTTATTTTTGGCATAGATGGCACCTGGATTACTTTTAAGATCCCAGCTTTGATGTTCCGGGCAGTCAGTTGGTTTGCTTGATCCTCTTAATTCTAGACAGGCTCTTTGCAGGAGCAGAAATGAGCTACAGAATCTGGAATGAAATGTTTGCAAAAGATGTCTCTGGATGTGTTCAGAATGCTTAGCTTTAATTACCTCCCCCTTTATTTGTTGAGTTTTTGCAACCCAGATTTGCAATAAAGAGGCAGTGCTTGTAAGGACAATACCACTTAGGGGGAAAGGAGTAGAATGGGTTTATATTTAACCCCATATTTATATTTATATTTATTTATTAATAAAATGTATATGCCGCCCAATCCCTAGGGACTCAGGGTGGCGTACAAAATTAAAACAATAAATATAACAATAAAATAAGTGCATTCATACAGCATGTCCCAATCGTATCCCGGCCCCCCCGGGGACATCAACCCCAGGCCTGCCGGAACAGGAGAGTTTTAATGGCTTTCTTAAAGGCCGGCAAGGTGGGAGTAGTTCGAATCTCGGGGGGAAGTTGATCCACCACGTCAGAGCCACCACAGAAAAGGCCCTTTCCCGAGGGCCCGCCAGCTGACATTGTCTAGCCAACGGGACCTGAAGGAGGCCCAATCTGTGGGACCTCACCGGACTCTGGGAACTATGCGGCAGTATGCGGTCCTGTAAGTAACCTGGTCCTAAGCCATGAAGGGCTTTAAAGGTAATAACCAACACCTTGAATTGCATCCGGAGACCCACAGGAAGTCAGTGCAGCTCGCGGAGGATAGGTGACACGTGGGTGTACCTTGGTGCACCCACAATCGCTCTCGCGGCTGCATTCTGAACCAACTGCAGCCTCCGAATGCTCTTCAAGGGTAGCCCCATGTAGAGCGCATTACAGTAATCCAGTCTTGAGGTGACAAGGGCATGAGTAACCGTGAGTAGAGCCTCCCTCCGGTCCAAATAAGGCCGCAACTGGTGCACCAGGCGAACCTGGGCAAAGGTCCCCCTGGCCACAGCCGATAGATGTTGTTCCAAATTTAGCTGTGAGTCCAGGAGGACACCCAAGTTGCGTGCCTGCACTGAGGGAGGTAAATTTACCCCCCCCAGGACTAATGATGGACCATCAGGATGACCCTTGGGGGGCAAGACCCAGAGCCACTCGGTCTTGTCAGGGTTGAGTCTAAGCCTATTCACCCCTATCCAGACCCTCACATCTTCCAGGCACCGGCACATCACGTCGACTGCTTCACTGAAAGGACACAGGGTGGAGATATACAATTGGGTATCATCCGCATACTAATGATACCTCACCCCGTGTCGCCGAATGATCTCACCCAGCGGTTTCATGTAGATGTTAAAAAGGAGGGGGGACAGGACCGAGCCCTGAGCCCTGATTTAAAGCTTCATGGTGTCCAAAGCAGAACATCCAGATTTAGTCACAGTTTTGTTCCATACAGTATTGACCTTGTGAACTGTATACAGCTTCCTCTTTCCATTATGTATTCAAGATGGACAGTGATTAATATTTATATGTTACGTATATGTAAGGGTATAGGTCTATACATATATTGTATATAGTATGTTTAAATGTGTGTTATGTATGTGTACACTTTGAGAGCAAGCTACTAAATTACATTTTTAACGTGTGCCATTGTGCCCACAGTAAAAAATAACAATAAAGGTCTGTCTGTCTGTCCGTCCGTCCCTCCCTCCCTCCCTCCCTCCCTCCATCCATCTATCTATCTATCTATCTATCTAGTTTAAAATATCAATATCAAGATGGTTGTTGGGCTAGCTAGAGCAAGGTGATGTTGAAGGAATTCAGGTGGCCACGTTTTGTGAAACTACTAAAAGACATATGTTGCTTTAACCTCGTTAAGTTTCAAACCTTTTGATTTCTCTTCACTTTTACTTTCATATATACATATATAATATTCATATTTATATTCTTACATATTTATATTTTTATGCATATATATATGTATATATATGTGTGTGTGTGTGTGTGTGTGTGTGTGTGTGTGTGTGTGTGTGTGTGTATATATATATCTTTTTCCAGAGGATTTCACCGTTGGGCTGTGGCTTTCAGAGACCTTGAGACTAGGCTCTGCTTTGGACGCTGGCACCTCACCACTCTCCATCCTCCGTGGTCACACTTCTGGGGTGACCTGTTGCGCCTTCAGCCTTGACGGCAACTATCTTGCTACTGGAAGCAAAGACCGGGTAAGGCTGTCAGATGACCGTCACCCAAGGGCAGAAGAACTTTTATCAGGTCCCAAAGGAAATGGGATGAGCTTCTGGGGTACAGCTTCCCTGTCACACCCAACCTGCCCCCCGATACTCCAGAACAAGAAGATTGGTGCATTCATCAGTTGTGCAGGCTCTGTCTCCTCACAAATGTCTGCTGGAGTAGTTTGCTCACCTGCACACCTGCCCGCTATCCTTTGTAGCCTACGTATGAATCTTTCTGACCTGTGAAAAATGGGTGCCTAAGAAAGTAGAACGAAGGAAAGAATAGGGCAAAAACTGCTGTGGTTCTTTCCTTTGCACTGAATGCATCTCCTCCCAATCTCAGGCCTTGTTTCTATGGGATGTAAGGGACCCTCTTCAGAAGACTCCGTCTCTCTTGTGCACCCTGCTTTTCTGTCACCAGGACTGGATTTCCAGCTGTGCTTGGATTGGCACCATGTTGGTGAGTTTGGAGAAATGCCCAGAGCATGCACTTCTGAGCTTCTGGGGAGGAGAGTCTCCAAGGCAGAGGTGGGGATGGGTTAGTTTCTGTCATTGTCAAAGGGATGGCCCACCACTTAGTGGCCACTGAAGTAGCATTTGCAAGCCCACTATTGTGAATCAGTAGGAAAAAAGAGCCAGGCTAGAAACCAGGAGACTGTGAGTTCTAGTCCCGCTTTAGCCATAAAAGCTGACTGAGTGAATTTGGGCCCATCACTCTCTCTCAATCCCGTTCACCTCACAGGGTTGTTGCTGTGGGGGAAAATAAGAAGAGGAAGGAGTATCAGGTATGTTCCTAGCCTTGAGTTGTTTCTAAAAATAGAAATCTAAAAAAAAATAAAATGTGTGACAGATGGGAACTTTCCTCTGAGTCAATCAAAGAGGCAGCACTTTCTTACCATTGATGTCTGCTGGGTGGCTGGATTTGCCTAGAGCAGGGGTAGGCAACCTTGGCTCTTTTATGACTCGTGGACTTCAACTCCCAGAATTCCTGAGCCAGCTAGGCTGAGGGGAAAGGGAGAGGTTTCCAAGCTGAGCCATGCTGACTCAGGAATTCTGGGAGTTGAAGTCCACGAGTCATAAAAGAGCCAAGTTTGCCTACCTCTGGCCTTGACAGTTGTTGCATTAATTGTGGAGCATTTAAGTGTTAGATGTTATCATTATTCAGACCCATCACATTTTTATTATGGCCATAAGACCAGCAGACAGGTGAAAGTAAAACAGAGGAAAATGGAAATATGCAAGGCTAAAAAAGGAAAGAAATTAGGACACATTTTCAGACCCAAGAAGATGTGAGTGGTTGCTTATATAGCAGAACTGTATCTCCTTTTTCAGGGAAAAGGACCAGGGTGCAATCATCTAAGTAAAAATAAAGTTGACTCTCCTACGGGCTTAAAGAGAGAAAAGCAGAAAAGTTTTCTTTCTAGTCACTTACAGTTAGTTCTTGACGTGCAACCGTTCATTCAGCGACTATTTGAAGCTAGGCCACTGCTGAACAAAGGGACTTACTGTACCCGAAGTTATGGCCACTGCAGCGCCCCCGTGGTCATGTGAAAAATATTGGGCACTTGGCGGTCTGCCTGCTCTTACAACCAATTATGGGTTCCTTGCAGTAGCCCCTACCCACCTATCAGTTCTGGGAGCCATTTTGTGATAAGGTAAACCCTGTGGCTTCTGTTTCCTTTGAGCATCTACATCAGTGTTTCTCAACCTTGACAATTTTAAGGCATGTGGACTTCAACTCCCAGAATTCCACAGCCAGCATTGCTGGCTGTGGAATTCTGGGAGTTGAAGTCCACATGCCTTAAAATTGTCAAGGTTGAGAAACACTGATCTACATGCTTTCAAAGGATGACAAAGGCTGGATAATCCTCATGTGGGCAATAGCATAACTTTTGACTGACTGACTGACTGACTGACTGACTGACTGACTGACTGACTGACTGATTATGTGCCTTCAAGCCACTCTCAATGGCCACACAGCTTTCTCCAGAGAGCTGGCTCCCCTCATAATGTGTCAAAAATAGGATCGTTGAAGCCCGGTTCTTTGTGTCTTAAATGAGAAATCTTGATTGATTTGTTTGATGAACCATCCATTTGTTCAGTTTTCAGTCTGGTGGCCTATCAATTAAGACAATGTTGGCAGTTCGAGACTCAAGTACCGCATGATGGGGTGAGCTCCCGTTACTTGCCTCAGCTCCTGTCAACCGAGCAGTTCAAAAGCATGCTAATGCGAGTAGATAAATAGGTACCACTTCAGTGGGAAGTTAACAGCATTCCTTGCCCCTCAGCATATCGTCATGCTGGCCACATGACCATGGAAATGTCTTTGGACAAGGCTGGCTCCCTTGGCTAGAAAATTGAGATGAGAACCACCCCCTAGAATCAGACATGACTGAACAGGAGAAATCTTTGCCTTTACCTTTATAGTTCTAAAGTTTTTTCTCTCTCTGCATTTATAACTCCTCTCTCTGACCCTTGTCCCTTTGGCAACAGCTATCCGGCTCCCATGATGGTACCGTTTGTCTCTGGGATTCTACAAATAGCGAGTGTATCCAGAAATTCCTGGGGCACCAAAGCCCAATCTGTGGTATTACAACTGAGGTAAGCCTAAGGTGGAATATTTTCAAAGGATGATTCTTTCCTAAATATGTCTTTCGTCCCCCCCCCTTTTTTTTTCTTCTCATGCAAAAAAAGGCATTTGGGCGATTTGCAAAACAAAGTGAGGGAGTTTGAATTCAGAAAGGAACCCACTGGGAACTCTGTAAAGAAGCTCAAAGACTTTAGAATTGGAAATTCTTTTAGAGCAGGGGTGTCAAACTCAATTTCATTGAGGGCCGCATCAGCCTTGCGGTTGCCCTCGGGGGGTGCGGCCGGGGGTGTGCAGCCTACTGGGTGTGTGTGGATGGAGTGGGTGTGGCCTACTGGGTGGGCATGGCCAGCTCTACATCGTTTGCATCAAGGGTGCCTGTGGGGGCCTGGGCAGGAGTGGGACAGATCTGAGGGTCTCTGGCAGAAGGGGATGGGACCGGGGCAAGCACCAAGGTATGGTCCATTTCTTCATTCCTCACAAAGGGTGACACCTCCCCAGCATTCACCCAGGGGGTGGGGCCAATGCGGCAGAGGCTGGTTCCTCGCTGTTTCTAGACGGCCTTGTGGAGCTAAAACTGAATGCGCTTCAGCATGGATGGCCACTACAAAATTGTACATTGGCTCCCAGCTGGCCTGGGCCAGGGCCAAGGCAGCGGGGGCCGTTCCCTCACTGTTTCCAGGATGGCTTCGTGGGCCACATAAAACCACTTCGCAGGCCGCATCCAGCCCCCGGGCCTTGTGTTTGACATGTCTGTTTTAGAGAGTCATTGAGGCCATTTGGAGGTTTGCCTGGATCCTCAGGGTCACCTGAATAGTGCAAATGGGTGTGGAGCCTTTTTGGCTGCAGGATGTTTTCTGCCCTGTTTCTCTTTAGTGTTGAAGACAGGCACAGGCTGTTGGGGATGAGTCTGTGTTGATTGCATCTCAAAGTGAAGCGCAAATGGTTTTTGTAGTCTGCAATGTTTTCTGGAAATCCATTCAGACTCCCGCACCGTTTGAAGGGTGTTCATCTCAGAGTTCATAGCTAAATGTCCATGGAGATTCTCAATCATCCAAGTCATGACCCTGAGGATACAGGTAAATCTCCAAATGGCCTCAACGACTCTAAAAGAATGCCAATGACCAGCTGCCTGCAAGGAATATAAATCCTTCCATTCTCCACCATCCAGTCAGAGCTGAAGAAGCTTCTTGGATGAGAAGCGAAACATCTTCAAAGAAAAACATGGAAGCCCAGTTGCTTCCTGAAAAAGCACCATTAGGACAACCATGACTTGATAACTAGAAATTGCCAGAGACACAGCTCTGAAGGGTAGCACATTTGGAAAATCTCTGTGTTGCAGCCAGCTTCAAGACTTTTTGGATGTTCCCAGCCATTCCCACAGAGCAGTTGCTACACATATCATGACTGTAACTATGCCTGATCATGCTTCTCGTTTCATTCCTCTGAACTCTTCCCTTTCTGGATCCTTGTACAGAAAGACCATGTCATCTCCATGGGCAGGGATGGGCTGCTGATAACATGGAACCTCCAGGGAGTGGAAGAAACTCGGTTCTTGGCCCACCCGAGTCAGACCAACAACTGCACTGGCTTCAGGGATCCATGTAAGAAATTTCTTGGCACTGTTTTGCAAAAATGTGACTCTGTTTTGGAAATCTGGAAGTGGGGAATGTGAAATTCCTGCCTGCATTGTTTACCCTGTAATGCAAATGAATCTTTGGTTGTGTATATCTTTATATCGGGGTTTAATTTTGATGCAGAGGATGCTTCCCGTTTGTGAAAATATACATTAAAATGTACTTTAATTTGGACAGGCCATCTTCTGTTAAGCCCAGAGATAGACACACAGAAACACTACATTTTTTGATCTAGTGGTTTGATCTAGTGCAGTGGTTCTCAACCTGTAGGTCGGGACCCCATTTGGGGTAGAATGACCATTTCATGGGGGTTGCCAAACAACGCAGCCCGCCATTTTTTCCCCCTTTTCCTTAGCTGTGCTACTCCCTTTTATTCTATTGGCTTTTGAAAGCAATAGAATAGACTCTCTTGAATAGAGTCTAATTCTATTGGCTTTCAAAAGCCAATAGGAATTGTCCAGGCTGTCTCTGCCCTACTGAGCCTGCCAAAAGTCCCATTCTGCAAATGGTGCTGCACCAGTTGAGTAGTCCTTGACTTACGACCGGTTGAGTAGTCCTCGACTTACGACCGGTTGGGGGTCGCAGCATTAAAAAGGTTGAGAACCACTGATCTAGTGGTTAATGCACCAGGCTAGAAACAGGAGACTGTGAGTTCTAGTCTTGCTTTAGGACTAGGATACCTGGCAAAGTGACTTTAGGCCAGTCCCACTCTCTCAATCTCACCTGACAGCATTGTCGTTGTAGGGAAAAATAGGAAGAGAAAAGTGTGGTGGATATATTCGCCGCCTTGAGTTATTTGTAAAAATAATAAAGGCAGGATAGAAATAAATAAAAATAACCTTGCAGTGACGTTGAGGCGTTAAAGGAATTAAATAGGACACTTCATTGTATTTAGAGCAATTCATAATATTTGGATGGGCCTTTCCCATTGGTTACCCACTGTAGAGCTGGTATGAAAACCTTTCGTTTTTATCCTCCGCAGGGCAGAAAGACTTTATGCTGGCTGCAGCTGGTGCTGATGGCACTGTGAAAATTTGGAGGCCCTTGACGGTAAGGAAGGAGGGGAATCTTTGTTTTCTTTGTTTAAGAATCCCCAATAAAACAAGCTTTTTATTACTTACTTATTGCACAGCTTTCTCCATTGCCCATTCCTGTGGCATTGGAAGCCTTTTACAAAAACAAGGGGATATGTATAGTAAAATCAGGAGCAAAGCATAGATAACTAAAAGCTACCCACACATCATAAAGCCCAAACACTCAGTGGAAAAATCTGGTTGTAATTTGCAAGAGGCCAGGGAAGCATGTGCTTCCATTATATTTGGCAGCACCAGAAAAGTTAGGTCATCGGAGCTCTCAGCTCACCCTTCCTTGACGTCACATAGGGTGGGGAAACCTTTAGTAATTGCTTGCTGTAAGAATTTGTGGGGTGAGGAGCAAATCTGAGGAGAAGATGGATGTTCTTATAGGTATGAGGAACTTCAGCCAAGTACGACTTGAGGGAGAAACAAACTGGTTACAAATGTAGTAGTTGTAGTCTAGTACAAGATGCTCAATCTTCTATCTCTGCTTAATACTGCACTTTGGACTTCTTGAAGCTTCTGAGTACTATAGTCTTCAAAGGCAGCCCCATGCAGAGCATGCAGCAGTAATCTAGCTAGATGAGTCTTTGTAGTTAAGGTACCCTGTTACAGGTATGTTTCCACAAGAGCATGGTTCTTGTGTCCCTTCCATTAAGGAATGTTATCTTGTGGGGCCCAGGAATTGGGCCTTTTCTGTAGCAGCAACTGCTCTGTGAAACAACATCCCCCAGAGATCCAGATGACCCCAACCCACAAGACATTACAGCAACCTTTCTCAACCTTGGCAGCTGGAAGATGTGTGGACTTCAACTCCCAGAATCCCCCAGTCAATATGCTGGCTGGTGCGTTTAGCGCAGTGATGGTGAACCTTTTAGAGACCGAGTGCCCAAACTGCAACCCAAAACCCACTTATACATTGTTGGGTGCCAGGTGGGTGTGGCCCATTGGCTGGGTGTGGCCCATTGGCTGGGCGTGGCTGCGGTGGTAACGGCAGACTGGATGGGACTAAAAAGTTCAATCAATCAATTCCAACTTTGCAGGATCTTTTTTTTCCCCGTGAGAAGTTGAAATTGACTGATTGATTGAACCTTTTTTTTTTGGTACACAGCAGTGAGGGCCTAAAGCAGGGGTAGGCAACCCAAAACACTCAAAGAGCCACTTGGACCCGTTTCCCACCAAAAACAAAACACCGGGAGCCGCAAAACCCTTTTGATATCTAAAATGAAGATAACACTGCATATATCCTTTTTTACCTTTATTATAAGTGTGTGTGTGTGTGTGTGTGTGCGCGCGCGTGTGTATGTATGTGTGTGTGTACACACACACACACACACACACACACACACTAAAAAAAAGTAAAAATATGACTCTTGGGAATATCCATACTATTAAAACAATGATCACCAAGAGAATGCTTTAAGAGAATAAAATTACATACACACACAGGTTAAAAAAAGGATATATGCAGTGTTATCTTCATTTTAGATGTCAAAAGGATCTCTCTCTCTCTCGTCTCTCTCCCTCCCTCCCTCTCTATCTGCCCTTGGTCTGCCACTCCTCTTCCCCCACTCTCTCTCTCTCTCTCTCTCTCTCTCTCTCTCTCCCTCCCTCCCTCTCTCTTTCTCTCTCTCTCTTTCTCCCCTCCCTCCTATCTGCTGCTCACCTGGCAAGCTTCAAGCTATTGTCCAACAAGATCAGGGGTAAGCAATCTCGTCTCTTTTATGACTCATGGACTTCAACTCCCAGAATTCCTGAGTCAGCCTAGCTGGGCTAGCTAGCTCTCTCCTGCCCTTCCTGCTTCCTGCTTCCTGCAGAGACGCAGCAAAGGGAGGAGCTCCGCCCAGAAAGCTTTTCAGCTCCTCGGAGAACACTGTGAGTACACTCTCTTTTACACATACACATACACAAAAACACAAACACACACGCACACACAGAGAGAGAGAGAGAAGCAGGGAAGCGCAATTGCCTCTCTCTGTCTCTGTCTCTCTCTGCAAAGGCAGAGGAGGCTGGGAGCCACAGGGGAAGGCTCAAAGAGCCGCATGCGGCTCCGGAGCCGCAGGTTGCCGACCTGTGGCCTAAAGCAAAAAGGTTTTATAAAACCCAGCTGAAGGCCTAGGGGTGACGGTGTGCGTGCCCACAGAGAGGGCTCTGAGTGCCACCTGTGGCACCCGTGCCATAGGTTCGCCACCACTGATTTAGGGAGTTGAAGTCCACAAAGTTGCTAAGATTGAGAAACACTGATCCAGAAGATGCTAAATGGAATTTACCTCCCTCAAAGTAAAAATGATAAATAAGTATCAGCATGAGCTGGCTGAGAAATTTTGGGAGTTGAAGTCCACATTTCTTCAAGTAGCCAAGGTTGAAAACATTGCACTTGATGTTGTTCCCTCGGGCATTTGGGTGAGGTTAAGCAAGTGCTCTCTGTTTAACGTTTTCTTGTAAATTGGAATTGTGTTTTTGTGATGTTGGACGTTACGATTTGTATTATTTAAACTATTGTTCTTAACTTTGTATGTTGGCCAGAATTATTGTCATGAGATGGGCAGCCATACACATTTAATAAATAAATCATATTTTCACTGCAACTAAGTTTTTTGTCAGTTTCAGTCCCTTTGAATTCTTGATTGCACAGTACAAATAATAGGATCAATTCTTCCAGGCACTGAAATAAAATTAGGTTACAACTTGAGAGTTGTAACATTGATGCATTAGAAAATATTGGTTGAAATGATGAAGTTTGGTTTTACTGGTTTGGGATTTTTATTGTTGTTGTCAGCTACCCAAAGTTAAGTTACTTGTAACCATATAAATATTTTAAATACAATACATACATAAACATTTATTTATTTCTCCCCATTTTTTCACTCGCATGAGCGTGAACGTGCAAGAGGACAAATTCAATATGGAAATACAGATTCCACATAATGCCTCTCATCCCGTGGTTTTCATTAACGCCTTTCTGGTGATTTGCAGATTGAACAACCTCAAGTCCTGTTTGGACACTCTGCTTCTGTCTGTGCAGCGGCTGCTACCTCATCGTCTTTCCTGACCATCTCCAAAGACAAGACAGCCCGCATATGGGCAGTTCCTAAGAACGATGGTAAGTAGATGGGTCCCGTAAAAGCCTTGCACCCTTTCAAACTCTGTGGATTGAACAAGAACAAAAAACAGAGGCAGAGATGTAGGATGAGGGTGTGAAGCATCACCTGATTACCAGTTGTCCTCAGCTTAACAACATCAGCAATTAACGTAACAACAGTGGCAAAGAAAGGTTGCAAAATAGGAAAAAACCACTGCCATGCTTAGCAACATAATTTGTAGGCTCGATTATGTTCGTAAGCCGAGGACTTCACTTATATTTTTCTTTCCCTTCTCCACAACAGGTGATTCTGAACACCTGCCTCCTCACCAGGGTGTTGTCACAGCTGTGGCTTGGTCACCTGGTGGGAACTTGGCTGCTTCTGGTGGCGAACACGGTGACCTGATTGTCTGGCAAGGAGGAGAGCTTTTGGGGATGGCAAAGGTAGGGCAGGTGTTCTGCACTTGTGTCCTCAAATGTATTTGGAGAACAGCACCTTTTGGGACTTGGGCCAGGAGCTGCAAATGGATTTAAGTGCCTGCTTTCAGTTGATGCCTGTTTTTTTAAAATCAACTTCCAGGTTGGGCCCCAGTGCATCAGTGCTCTCGGCTTCCATTCTTCTCATACAATCCTTGTGGCTTGCGATGGGATCAGCCTTTGGGATATAAGTGACAGTACACAGAATGTCAAGGCAGTTAGGTAAGATTGGGCAAAGCACCATGGGGGTGACTGTCCATCCCTTTCTCTCCTGGATTTGTATGCAGGTCACTGCTTGGAGTCTGTTTAACCCCCCAGAAATAAGACCTCTTTTGGAGGCAACCCCCCCCCCCCCGGGTCTTATTTTCAGGGAAATACGGGTAGTTGATGGTTCTTGTCATTCGTTAAGTCTTTTGAGCCTAACCTTCATTCATCAATTGAGTTTCCACAACACGCCTGAAGACAGGACAAGAAGCAATGGATGGAAACTAATCAAGGAGAGAAGCAACCTAGAACTAAGGAGAAACTTCCTGACAGTTAGAACAATTAACCAGTTAGAACAACCTGCCTCCAGAAGTTGTGAATGCTCCAACACTGGAAGTATTTTAAGAAGAGACTGGACAGCCATTTGTCCAAAATGGTGTAGGGCCGTGGTGGTGAACCTATGGCACGCGTGCCACAGATGGCACTCAGAGCCCTCTCTGTGGGCACGCATGCTGTCATCCCAGTCCTAGGCCTTCAGCTGGGTTTTATAAAACCTTTTCACTTTAGGCCTTCGCCGCCGTGTGCAAAAAAAAAAAAATTCAATCCATCAATCAATTTCAGCTTCTCTCAGGAAAAAAAAAGATCTTGCAAAGTTGGAATTGATTGATTGAACTTTTTGACTGTCCCACCCAATCTGCTGTTACCACCGCAGCCACGCCCACCCAACAGGCCACACCCACCCAATTGGCCACACATAAGTGGGTTTTGGGTTGCAGTTTGGGCACTCAGTCTCTAAAAGGTTCGCCATCACTGGTGTAGGGTTTCCTGCCTGAGCAGGGGGTTGGACTCGATGACCTCCAAGGTCCCTTCCAACTTTATTATTATTATTATTACTACTACTACTACTACTACTACTATTTGTCTTTTCCTTCTTGCTTAGCTTGACGTGTAGGAGAAAACTATGGCAAACCAAAGGAGTCTCTGTGTTGTGTATGGGGACGCTCCCCTCTCTGGGCACTTCGGTTTGTGGGCTGAGTGATGGACACTTGTTGATCCTTCAGCCTGGAGACGAGAGTTTCCAGAAGGTCACGTGAGTAAGATATCCATGGATGGTGATGAGATGGAAGAAGGGTTTTTTTCCCCCCCTGACTCTATCTAATTGTGACTTTCTCCCTGCAGAGATATGTTTTCACGTTGTTACTATGATCATAGTGCTTTTAATATATCCCCATCTGATGAAGAACGGGAGGAGGTCTTACATGTGTGGCACACCATGGAGAAACCAGGCTTGATGAAGATGGTGAGCCAGATTTGACCAAATGAAAGTCCTTCCAAAGACTGAATCCTCACACACCACGTTAGCCAGAGAACTATGGCTCCTTTATGACTTGTGGACTTTAACTCCCAGAATTCCTGAGCCAGCACGGCTCAGCTTGGAAACCTCTCCCTTTCCCCTCAGCATGGCTGGCTCAGGAATTCTGGGAGTTGAAGTCCACAAGCCATAAAAGGGGCATCGTTCCTCACCCCTGTGCTATAAGCCATTGTTTGATTTATTTGGATTTGGATCAAAATGTTGTAGAAACCCAGTGGTTGACCCTTGTGAGCTTAACACATTGTGTGAATTGATTAGAGCAGTGGTTCTCAACCTTTTTAATGCCGCGACCCCCAACCGGTCATAAGTCGAGGACTACTCAACCGGTCGTAAGTCGAGGACTACTCAACTGGTGCAGCACCGTTTGCAGAATGGGACTTTTGGCGGGCTCAGCAGGCAGAGACAGCCTGGACAATTCCTATTGGCTTTTGAAAGCCAATAGAATTAGACTCTATTCAAGAGAGTCTATTCTATTGGCTTTCAAAAGCCAATAGAATAAAAGGGAGTAGCACAGCTAAGGAAAAGGGGGAAAAAATGGCGGACTGCGTTGTTTGGTGACCCCCGTGAAATGGTTGTTCGACCCCAAATGGGGTCCCGACCCACAGGTTGAGAACCACTGGATTAGAGGTTGGGAGGTGCTTCAAGCCCACAGATTTGGGAAATAAAAGGTACTCACAGAACCTTTTCTCAAATCAGCAAGCTGACTTATCTCCTTTCTCCAACAAATGAAATTGATTTCTGGAAAAAAAATCTCTTCGGGATGTCCAGTAAAGAGACAAAAAGGAATCTTTTGTTGAATCAACGCCATTTTAATATCGCAGGATATTCAACAGCCTTAAAGTTTCTCAGCCTCACTTTTTTTCAGTGCTGTTGTAAATTTGAATGGCCATTAAACAAATAGTTTTTAACTTGAGGACTATCAGTAGTACTTTGTTAGGATTTAATTAAGAGGAGTTTCATCCGCCGTTAACCTGAGTGAATTTTCAGGGTCTGAAATGGTCTCTCTCACCTGTGTTTTGTTTTGTGATGCTTCCCCCCCCCCCAGAAATTGGGTGAGAATAAAAAGGCCAGATTCATTAAATACGTCAAATGGACACCGAACAAGCCTTCAAGCTTTGTCACCGTTGCCAGACTGGTCAAAGGTGAGGCTATGCTGGTTTCTATTTCCGCTCAAGATTCTTTGAAAGAAAATTCATGTCCAATTTCTGTGCTTATGGTAGAAGTATAATAGATATTTCTAGCCTCCAGGGCAGAGAGCGTGGAGCTATGTATTTGTTATTTCTTTTAAGAAAAATTCACCGGGGTCAGTGTTGAACCGAACAATTACAAATGTAAAACCTGTGGTAGGTGGGTTTTCTTTGGATTCAATAGTGCAGGGGTGTCAAAGTCAATTTCATTGAGGGCTGCATCAGCATTGTGGTTGCCCTCAGGGGACTGGGTGGGTGTCGCCAGGGAGGGTGCGACCTACTGGGTGGGCGTGGATGGAGTGGGTGTGGCCGGGGTAGGAGTGGGATCTGAGGGTCTCTGGCAGAAGGGGGTGGGACCAGGGCAAGAGCCAAGGCATGGTCCACTGGAGGAGTCTCATTGCTCCTCTCAGGCCATGCGGGGCGGGGGGGGGGCTTATGGAGCTAAGACTGAATGCGCTTCAGCATGGATGGCCACTACAAAATTGTACATTGGCTCCCGGCTGGCCTGGGCCAGGGCCAAGGCAGTGGGGGCCGTTCCCTCACTGTTTCCAGGATGGCTTCGTGGGTCACATGAAACCACTTCGCGGGCCGCATCCGGCCTTCGGGCCTTGTGTTTGACATGTCTGCAATAGTAGGTTGGTTAATTTCATAAGATCCAATAATATGTTTGGCAAAGAGAATCTGGCATGGACCTCAGAGAAAAGGGTCCCTGATTTGTAAAGGGATGTGAGACAGCGAGGTACACAAAGGGATGATAGACCACTGGGTAGAAGGTCATTTTAAATACTGCTTTTCCCCTTTTTTTTGGAAGACAAATTACTATTATATGGCGACTCGGAGGGATTTCTCTGGAGTCAGACTCCGCAAATAGAGGAGGAAGAGGAGGAGGAGGAACAGGAGACAGAGGATGAGGATGAAGAAAAAGAAGAGGAGGCAAAGGAGGAGGAAGTAGAGAAGGAAGAGGACGCGGAGGAGGAAGTGGAGAAAGAAGAGGAAGAGGAAGACGCATCTAAGGACTGGCACAAGAGGAAGGTGAGACAGGTTCAGAAAAATGGATGCCCAACTCTCCTTGGTTATGCCACGTGAGCAAGAATTGATGTCATGTCAGCTCAGTCAACTGATTGGCAACACCACTGCTCCCATTTGCTGACTCCCTTGCCATGACACTGGAGGGAATGATTACTTCCAGGGCAGATTCAAAGTCCGTTCTCCTTCACATAGAGATACCAGTTACTGGATCCAATTTGGGTCAGTCACCAGGATCAGAGCTTTAGTCTTCTGAGCTTTTGGACTCGTGCAGGAACCCATGCTCAGGAAACTTCTCTCTCACCAGAATGTGTGCTATTGAGCTGTTCAATGTGTAGTACTTATGTGATGCCTAGATGTGTGTGGATTTTTAATGGTTGATTGGGGTGTTGAAGACCGGTTATTAAGATGTTGGCTGTGGTTTCCTTGTGCTGTCAAGTCCTTGGCTCCTGAATATCTGATAAGCTGGTGGTAAATCAGCACCCTTGTTGACTGACAAGGGCTCTGTTTTCCAGGCTTCAATCATTTCTCTGGCTATTTTTATACCTGCTTGGCCAACAATCTGAGTAGCTGCAAAATTGAATGTATGTCCTTGTTCTTTGCAATGTGAGGCTACCAATGAGTTTGGGTCTCTTCATCTGATCACTCACTTGCAATCTGATGGTTAGTGTCCTCCCTGTCTGTCCTATGTAGTCCCAGGGCAATCCACGCAAGGGATCCTGCCAATTACTATTGTTCAACTAGGCCTGATGCAACTGCTAAAATTTACTCCAGCTTATCTTCTTTCCTCCTTAGATCCATTGTGACAAAATTACAGCTTTACATCTGATGGGAGACAGGATTATAACTGCCTCCTGCGACCAGGATGTGAAGATTTGGGATGGCAGCACAATGAAGCTGGTGAGTGACTCTGAAGATGCTGGGCTGAAATTGGGCAGATGTCATCATTGGTCTCACTTTGTTCTCCCTCAATGCAAGTTTCATTTCCCCAACTGTCTTTTCCCACATGCCAAATGCACTCGAAACACATTTGATGGTCAGAATGGCTAGAGTTAATCTAGAGATCTCTGCTTCTTACATAATTTATTTATACAAAAATTCTATCTGCCAATAATACTGGTTTTAGGACCAAGACTTGGATCAACTATTTACTGTATATATTTCTAGTTAGACAGGGAAACAAACCCTGCTACCCTCTTTAGCTAAACTCTATAGAGAAGTGTTTCTCTACCTCAACGACGTTACGATTTGTGGACTTCAAGTCTCAGAATTCCTCAGCCAGCATGCTGGCTGGAGAATTCTGGGAGTTGGAAGTCCACACATTTTTTTTTTACAAATTTTATTTATAATACAGTTAAAAAGAAACAAACATTGGATTTAACGTGACATTCCAGTATATACATTCTTATCAGATTATTCCACTTTTTACAATCAATTCTTCATCTCTACATATACACCTAAGTTTTATATACAATACTTATTCTAAAATAACATATATTTCTATCTTAACATTCATCTTTAATCCCAACCGTCCTCTTCGAATTCCTCCAGCGGTAAAATTTATCCCAGGTTTCATAATAAACTGATCCACATTTAATATCATTGTGAGCCTGTCCATTTCCGCATATGCTGATATTTTATGTATTAACTCTTCCTCTGTGGGAATTTCCTTGCTCTTCCATTTTTGCGCAAAAGCAAGCCTAGCTGCAGTCAGGATGTGTAGCAGCAGGTAGATTGTTCCCTTGTCGTATTTTTCTGTCATTATTCCCAACAAGTTCAGGTTTTAACTCTAAGTCCAGTGTTAATAGATCCCTCAACCAGTTTCGTGTCCTGTTCCAATAGGAAGTCCACATATCTTAAAATTGCTGAGGTTGAGAAACACTGCCATAGAGCGTATAAAAACATTGTGAGACTTTTTCTCATCATAAGTAGAGTCTCACTCTCTCTCTCCCAAAGTTGCAAGCTAATTCAATGTTTTGCATTCTTTTGCTGATGTCTCTTTTCTGCTATACCCCCCCCCACCCCCGTCTTGGTTACAGATTGGCCAATTCCGATGCCGGGCTCCAGTTTCCTGTCTCCAGCCCTGCCCTCGCAAGGACTCTTCTGTCTTCCTAATGGTGGGAGATACTCTGGGCAGTGTTTACTTTCTGGATTGGGACTGCCTTCGTGTGTGAAGAGCTTTCAAATGCCACTTCAAGCCTCTTCTGACCTGTTCAGATGACCCTTTTGTTTCTTGTGACCTCAAAATGGTTCCTGGGTTGCAATTGGTGGCAGCTTAATAACCACGAGACTTTAGATTGAGCCTTACAATCAGGAGAAATAAAAATTCCAAACTCCACTTGATCATAGCGGAGCCAGGATTGAATATAATTACCCCATGGTGTACACGGGAATACCTAAATTGATATAGAATTTAAAGAGATTTTTCATGTAAGATTTAAATTGAATTAAAATTAATTTCCTTTCGCTGTATGTAGTGAGTCTTTAGTATTTTTTTCTTTACTTTAGTATGTTTTTTCTTTACTTTAGTATGTTTTTTTTTTAGCCCCATCTCTCAGCCCAAGCCACCATTTATACTTTTTCTCGCCGAGTATTTGTGAGAGCATTAAGAAAATCCTATTATTGGGTTATATATTACAGAAGAAACTAGATATTATATTAAAACAGACCTGGAATTTAAATTTGCTCACTGTCAACTTACAGTAAGCCCTCAAATTATGGCTACAATTAGGACCAGAATTTCCATTGCTAACCAAAGTGGTGAAGTGAGATTTGTCTGATTTCATAAACCTTTTTTTAACTGTGGTTTTATGTAAATCAGTGCAGTTAAATTAATCACTTGGTGATTAATCTGGCTTCTCCCATTGATTTTGCCTGGGAAGATCGCAGACCATCACATCACCACATGACCCTGGGAGGCCGCAACCATCATAACTACATACTGGTTGCCAAACCCCTGAGCTTTGATCATTTTGACTGTGGGGATGCTGTGATGGTTGTGTGAGGGACGGCAATAAGTCATTTTCAGTGTTGTAACTTTGAACAGTCACAAAACGAATTGTAAGCCGAGGACGATCTGCTGCATTCCATCTCCCTTAATAGCCTCTGAGGAGTTATTCAGCTGTTTACTGTCCATATCCAGAAGCTCTAAATTAAGAGTTTCATCTGGACTTTCTTAAACCTGGCATTTTTGCCTGGTTTCTAATGACACCTCTATGGATCTCTTTGAAGGAATGATAGGGTTCAAATGCACTGCAAATAATACATCTAGTATTTGGACTTCTTGCCCGCAGATGAAAGATAAGTCATAGCTAAGAGTAATTTTGAGGTACATTCACCATTCTGTGCATGAACATATGATCTGGGCCCAGAATAAAATGGATCTTGGTTTGGGCAGAAGTGACTGGGTGACAAAACCAAGGACATCAGCAGTGGGGAAGAAGGGAGGAAACACTCCTGAATTGATGGTCTGTGCTGCAGATTTTGTTTAATCCAGAACCCAGAAAGTCCAAAGCATTCTGAGGTTACGTTCTGCAGAGCTGTGGCTGATTGTCTGTGGAGATTCTCAGTCATCCAGGTCATGGTTGTTCCATGCCTGTTTTTCAAAAGGCAACTGGACTTTGTTTTTCCATGAAGACATTTCACTTCTCATCCAAGAAGCTTCTTCAGTTCTGACAGAATGGTGGGCGATGGAAGGATTTATATTCCTTGCAGTAAATCCTTCCATCCTCTACCATTCCGTCAGAACTGAAGAAGCTTCTTGGATGAGAAGAGAAATGTCTACAAGTTGTCTCCAATTGTCTTTTGACAAAAGCATCTCTGGGACAACTATGGCTGACCTAAAACAATTTGACTCATCCTCCTGAAGATTCGAAACATTTTATGCACCTGCATGGTGAATATTTGGTCTACTAGAGCAAGGCTTTTCAACCAGTGGTACGGGTACTACCTGTGGTACATTGGCACCTGACAGGTGGTACGCAACCATCCTAGAAAAGTAGCGGGAGAGGGGAATGAGCTGAACTGGTGGCAGCACCGCACAAGCCTGAGCGAGAGATGGCTAGGGCTATCAGGGCTCAGCGGAAGCTCCAGGATCAGCACTTCTTTGGGTCTGTCAGGGCTCAGCAGAAGCGCCAGGATCAGCACCAGGCTCCAGCTGGAGCTCGGCGCTGATCCTGGTGCTTCTGCTGAGCCCAGAAGAAGCGCCGATCAGCTGGAATGTTGCAGCATCTCCAGGGTCCTGTGATTTACATTCAGATGCTTGGCAACTGATTCATATTTATGACGGTCACAGTGTCCCAGGGTCATGTGAAGTGACCAAAACCTGCTGCAACCACCCAGCAGACGGGGGGAATAAAAACCAAACACCCCCCACCCACCCCTGCTGCCAATCCTCAACAGAAATGCTCACAACAATGAAAACCTCAGACAGGAGGAAGAGCGCGGCTGGGTGGGCAGGCAGGTGTCTTGCTTGGCTGTGCCTTGGGGGGGGGCACTTTTTCAGTGCCATTGTAACTTCGAGCAGTCACTAAGTGAACTGTTGTAAGTCGAGGACTACCTGTACTCTTTCCTTTTTTTTTTGTCATCAAGTTTTTGACACCTTGCTGGTGGTACTCGGATGTTGCCACATCCTAAAAGTGGTACAATGGGTGAAAAGATTGAAAAGCCTTGTACTAGAGATGGAAGGACTATGCTACTGTATATAAAAATAAAAATTATACTAATTGAAAGATACAAAGAAATGTTATTTTCCTCCATCCAAGTCCCCAAATCACTAACATACACCAAAGAACAGAGTGAATATATTCCTTTATTTAAAAAAAAAAAATCAAGCAATTGGTGTGTTTCTACTGGAACTAATTTTCAGATCATCCAAGAAAAAAATAATGACCACCTGGAAATCCTAAGGATTAGCTTTCCTTCATAACATAGTTTTTGTCATTCAGGAGCAAACTTCAGAGCAGAAAAGTAAACTAAAACACGGCAAAAGTCTTCTAACCCGTGACAGAGTCAGTTTCAGGTGTTGAGCTCTCAGCCTGTCAGCTAGAAAGCACTTGACATGTCCCATTGAAAGAGAACCATCCACGTGCTTCAAGATGTCACTCTTATGCCAGTTTTTCTCTCCATTTTTTCCCCCCGTTCACCAAAGCTGTACAAAATTGAAGCGCACCTTCAGAAGGTATTTCATACGCACCTGGCAGGGGTCATAGACAATGAATTCGTTGTAATTCAGGGTATAGCCACGAGAGTTTGCTATCCCAGTTTCTACAGCTGGGCCCAGGGGAACAATTGCACCATGCCTGGGCAGGAAGGAAAGAGACAAGGCCACTGTGTTGAGTCCTGCAGATCCTGCCACAGTTCCATCCGTCAATTCCCAAGGTTTTAAAAGGAGAAAACCCTAATTTTGTATAATTAAAGCTAAGCTGCTCCGTGCCAATGGCTAGTGTAAAGACATTCAACCGTAAACCAAACTAGACTGTTGTTTCTCTGTGTCATATTTGTGGGTATGTGCATAATTCTGTATTTATTTATTTTTGTCATATGTAGTGTATATTGGAGGTGGTGACCCTTTGAGAGCTGTATGCAATGAAATTTCATTTTAATGTATGCTGATTAGTGTACATTCAAAGTGACAATAAAGTTGTTATTCTCTTCTCTTCTCTTCTCTTCTCTACTCTACTCCTATTCCTATTCCATTTCCGGTCCCAGTCTCCTATCCTATCCTATCCTATCCTATCCTATCCTATCCTATCCTATCCTATTTGAATATCAAGACTGAAAATTAAGTATTTTTTTGTGTATCTTTGCATGCTGGCTTTCTTTTTCTTCTTTGTTCAACCACAGTGACTTTTAAAAATTGTAAAAGAGGTTCAAGTCCCACAAAGCTACAGAATCAATATGAAATGTGATAAGTTTTATCTAGCCCAGTGTTCTCAACCTGTGGGTCGGGATCGCATTTGGGGTCGAACGACCATTTCACGGGGGTCGCCAAACAAGGCTGTCCGCCATTTTTTCCCCCTTTTCTTTGGCCACGCCCCTGGCACCCGGTGATGTATAAGTGGTTGGGGGTCACCACAACATGGGGAACTGTATTATGGGGTTGCGGCATTAGAAAGGTTGAGAACCACTGATCTAGTGGTTAGAGCACCAAGTTAGATACTAGGTGAGGGTAAGTTCATGAATGCCGGCTGGGTGACTTTGGGCCAATCACACAACTCTCAACCCAACTGACCTCACAGGGTTGTTGAGGAAAATCGCAGAAAAAAGGAGTACTGGGTACATACGTAGCCTTGGGTTATTTAATAATAATAATGACGATGATGTCAGAGAGAGTGTGGAAGAAACTTGTGTCCCGGACAGGTAGTCCTCGACCTACAACAATTGAGCCCAAAATTTATGTTGCCAAGTGTGACCTTTGTTAAGTGAGTTTTGCTCTATTTTACAACCATTCTTGTGACAGCTGCTAAGTGAATCACTGCAGTTGTCAAGTTAGTTACACGGCTTTAAGTGAACCTGGATTCCCCACTGACTTTGCTTCTCAGGTCGCAAAAAGGGGGTTGCATGATCCCGGGACACTGCAATCGTCGTAAATAGGAGCCAGTTGCCAAGCATCTGAATTTTGATCACGTGACCCACAGGGATGCTGCAATGGTCATAAGTGTGAAAAACAATCACAAGTCACCTGTTTTAGTTCTGTTGTAACTTTGAGCGGTCAGTAAATGAAACGCAAGTCAAGGACTACCTGTATTTCACTATACCAGGGGTGGGGAACCTTGGCTCTTTTATGACTCGGGGACTTCAACTCCCAGAATTCCTGAGCCATCCATGCTGAGGGGAAAAGGAGAGGTTTCCAAGGTGAGCCATGCTGGCTCAGGAATTCTGGGAGTTGAAGTCCACGAGTCATAAAAGAGCCAAGGCTGCCTACCCCTGCACTATACCCTCTTTTAAAAACCAGATTTCAGCATTTTTTTCCCTCCCCTCTAATTCAGTGTTTCTCTACCTTAGGAACTTTAAGACACGTGGACCCCACTACTCAAAAGTCCAGAATTCTGGGAGTTAAAAGTCCACTTTCTTAAAGTTGTCAAGGTTGAGAAACACGGCTTCAGCTCTCTCCTTGATTGCTTAAATCAGGGGTCCTCAAACTTGGCCACTTTAAGACTTGTGGACTTCAACTCCCAGAATTCCCCAGCCAGTCATGCTGGCTGGGGAATTCTGGAAGTTGAAATCCACAAGTCTTAAAGTGGCCAAGTTTTGAGGACCCCTGGCTTAAATCATGCTCCCCCATAGTGGCACCAGTCAGATTGCGCTGGCTAAATGTTGTGGGTGTGTCATAGCCATCTTCCCAGTTAGGGGAAACTGAGTTAAGTAGTAATTTTTCATCCCAACTGCTCCCTTCCCATCATCCCCAAACTCACAGAGAAACACAATTGGCTGGAGCAAGCTTGCCTAAGCCTTTGGTACTGTGTTTGCTGGCGGGCAGACGTTCTGCTTCTGGATCGGCCTCCAACAGTTCATTGCACTCCCCTAGGGCAACCTGTAAGCAATACAAAACTTAAGTGCTGTCTCACCTGTATTGCATAGATCAGGGGTGTCAAACTGCTGTCCTGCAGGTCAGCTGCGTCACACTGAAACTCACCCCATTGCCGGCAATGGGGAAAAAGTCGTGATATGTTGCGACATGTCATGTGACATTGCGAGTTTGACACCCCTGGCATAGATGCTGTTTAATAGACAAAGAAAGAAGGGGATTACAGTTGAGATGCTGGCCAAAAAAAAAAAAAAAACCAAACAAACCAGGAAACCAGAGAGTCAGGTTACATCTAGGTGCAAACCTACAGAATAATAGAGTTGGAGGTCTTCTAGTCCAACCTCCTGCATTAAAAATATATATAAATGTACCCTGATTATGAACTTAACTCCCAGTACAAAGAATTAGGCAAGTAGAATGATGTAACTAGATTAGAAATAGCAGAATAACAGTTTTAAGGGACCTTGGAGGTCTTCTAGTCCAACCTGCTCAAGCAGGAAACCTTGTACCATTTCAAACAAATGGTTGTCCAATCTCTTCTTAAACATCTCCAGTGATGGAGCACCCACAACTTCTGGAAGCAACTTTGTTTCACTGATTAATTGTTCTAATTGTCAGGAAATTTCTCATTATTGGGTTGGTTCTCTCCTTGATTACTTTTCATCCACTGCTTCTTGTCCTGCCTTCAGGCGCTTTGGAGAATACGTTTGACCTCCTTTTCTTTGTGGCAGCCCTTTAGATATCAGAACACTGCTATCATGTCAATCCTTCTCCTCCTCTTTATTAAACTAGACCAGGGGTCTGCAACCTTAAACACTCAAAGAGCCACTTGGACCCATTTCCCAGAGAAAAGAAAACACTGGGAGCCACAAAACTTGCGCGCCTACGCGCATCCAAGGGGTAGGGAGCTTGATTAAAGAGTTTAATTAAAAAGAAATGGAGACTGCTGTGCATGAGTGCTCTCTCTCTTTCTCTCCCTCTCTCTCTTTCTCTCTCTCTCTCTCTTTCTCTCCCCCCCCTCCGATCTTCTACCCACCTGGTAAGCTGGCTTCAGGCTGTTCTCCAACAAGCTGACACTATTATTCAGCTGGCTCTCTCCTGCCCTTCCTGCTTCCTGCAGAGATGCAGCAAAGAGAAGAGCCCTGACCAATAAGCTTGTCAGCTCATCAGAGAACGTGAGGCCACTTTTTTACACACACACACACACACACACACACACACACACACACACGGGGGGAGAGAGAGAGAGAGAAAGAGAGAGAGAAGGGAAGCACAAGTGCTTTTCTCTGTCTCTGCAAATGGCAGAGGAGGCTGGGAGCCACAGGGGAAGGCTCAAAGAGCCACATGTGGCTCCAGATCTGCAGGTTGCCGACCCGTGAACTAGACATATCCAATTTCTGCAACCCTTTTTCATATATTTTAGCCTCCCACCAAGATATCATCTCACCTCTGACAGCAGGAGGAGGCCGATGTCTTTCTCGCGAGTGGCAAAACAGTAATTGGCACTCTTAGAGGACATGTCCGCGAAGTAAATGCCTTTTCCAAACTGGGGGAAGAGACAGAACAGGAAAAGACCTCAGGCCTGATTGCTCCCCGAGTTGAATGAATCCTGGGTTCAGCGCAGCCTAAAGTAGATGCTCACCATATAGCCCGTGATGGGTGCTTCTGGTGGTGCCACACGCAATCCCTGGCTCAAAATCCCCGCCCAGTTCCCCAGGCGAGATCCATGCCACAGCAGCATCCTGAGAAGGGAAAGGAGGATGAAAGACGCAATTCGGAATGTAGCCCAAGGACAGGTTGAATTTTACCCCCCCCCCCCTTCGGCTCCTTTCTTTACCTGTTGGACAGGTCAAAACGGAAAGTGGCTTCTGAGCTTTTCTTGTTCACTTCAAAGGCCTCGACCAGAGTCATTGTGTAATCCTTGTGGGTGGGAGCATGGGTGGAGAGCAAGTAGCGCTCCAGTACCTGAAGAAGGATATGAAAGCAAGCTGAGATATAACCATCAGAATGGCTCCATCTAGGTCAGTGGCCCCCAACCTTTTGGGAATTAGGGACCGGTTCTGTGGAAGTTTTTCCGTGGACCACAGGGGATGTGGTTTTGTGTGCTGCCTACATCCCATAGATGGGGCTTCGCTTGTTTGTGTGACCGGATTGCTAGTGTGTCACAGATTGGGGGTTGGGGATCCCTGATCTAGGTTCTTCCTAGACTCGTTTGAGCTGTGGTGCTGGAAAAGGCTCCTGCGTATTCCTTGGATGGAAAAGGTGACCAACAAGCAAGTACCAGAGCCCGTTACGCCAGACATATCAATAGAAAGCCAACTCATGAAACTGTGTCTTACTTGCTTTTGGCTAGGGGGAATTCAGGGTAATTCACTGGAGAAAGCAATTATGTTTGGAAGTGTTAGCGGTACAAGGAAACCAGGCCATCACAGAACACAATGGCTGGACACCATAAAGATTGACACCAGACCAAGCATAGAAAAACTCAAAGTAGTGCAAGATCGGAAGATGTAGAGAAACCTGGTCCATAGAATCGCCCAGAGCTGGACTCAACTGAATGGAAAACATCATAATCACTATCATCACCATCATGTTCTTCCTTTCCTAGCTTATTCAGCTGCACACCTGGAAAACATCGCTGGCCTTTTCTAAGGGCTGGAGCTCACAGTCGAGACTCCTGTAGCTCCGGTCCAAAGGATGCTCCAGATCCAACTGTTCTGACTGCACATGTTTGATGCCAATACGGATCTCACTGAGAGCCTAGAAAATCAGCAGAGAGCAGTCATCACCAAGTGTAGGATTTTATAGGGCAACAACCATCTCAGAAGGAGCCCCCACTGGAGTAGATATCTGGATGGCTGCCTTCTGGATGTGGTGAGAACTGGAGTCCAAAATACACGGGAGTTTGTCAAGTTGGGAAAAGCTCGGTGGAAAGTTACGACTGTAATTGCAAGGCTCAATTACTGTCATAATTTGAGGACTATCTGTAATCCCATCTGCCTGAAAGGATATAAGCTTTGAAACTCTTACCATGTAAAGCAGGGGTGGGGAACTATGGTCCTTTTATGATTTGTGGACTTCAACGCCCAGAATTCCTGAGCCAGCCATGCTGGTTCAGGAATTCTGGGAGTTGAAGTCCACAGGTCATGAAAGGGCCATAGTTCCTCACCCGATATAAAGAAATTTAGAGATCACCTTGGTATGGAAGAACCTTTAAGAAGGGACTTAGAGAAGCAACTGTAATTCAGAACTTGAAGCAAGCATGATAAAGAAACTCAAGCCCTCCTTGTTTTTATTACCATAGGAAGGGATAAAAACTTGAAAAGATTTTCAGGCTTCTTATTATCCCATACTGTTATAAAACAGCACTACTGGTATCCTTTAGCACCTCTCTCTTGGCTAGTCTATCTTGAAAAGCTGACATATACCCCTCAACCTCATTTTCAAGTTCCGCACAGAAGCTGAAGAACTATTTATTCCCTTGATCTTAATAGTCAGACCGTCCACAACACTAATCTTTTCCCCTTAAACAATCGTGACTTTTCTTACCTCCAGTAGCTGTGCCTTTTCTTGGAGTTCCTTTAATGTCTTTATTAGTGGAGGTGTTTTCAGCCTGAAAAGGGGAGGGAGAATGAGAGCAACACTTTTTTTAAAACAAACAAACATTGCATTAAAAAGATGAATTGCCGATCGCTGAAAGTCGGAGGTGTCCGCCCACCAAAAACTTGGGAAGTAGCAACCTTCTCATAAGCACTCTTTACAAAACACTCTTCTTTGATCAGGGATGCATGTGGCTTGTTTTCCAGCATTTGATTGGACCATTGGCAAGATGTAAATGGCTATGGGAATAACCTTGGGAGACAGGAGAAAGAGCCGTAACCAGGGCAACAGTCAGAGAAGAGATATCTCAGCCCACTGAAGGTATAAGGGCGGAGAAAGCCACACAGAAGAGACCCTACTTAGATTCTCTGGGGGGGGGGGGGAAATGCTTACAAGATCTGTCGCTGTAACTTTAGAGTAAAGGCCCTATTACTACTCATGGCTTTGGTTTTGTGTCTGGGCTACTTCCGAAACACTGCAAAAAAAAAAAAAAAAAAGGTTGCACTATTACAGTGTTTCTCAACCTTGACAATTTTAAGGCATGTGGACTTCAACTCCCAGAATTCTGGGAGTTGAAGTCCACATGCCTTAAAATTGTCAAGGTTGAGAAACACTGCACTATTAGGTCAGTCACTTTATGATCACCACAATTTACAACTTTAATGGGCAGATTCCATTACAGTCGTAAGTTGAGGATGATCCATATAGAAAAGTATGAGAATATCATCTTTCCCCCAAAATAACACCCGGTTTTATATTATTTTTTGCTCCAAAAGACACATTAGGGCTTATTTTCCAGTTAGGGCTTATTTTAGGGGAAATACGGTACTAAATGCGTCCATCTGGCTGACAATCGTAACTGGGGCTTATTTTTGGGGTGGGGCTTATATAACGAGCATCCTGAAAAATCATGCTAGGGCTTATTTTCTGGCTGGCTCTTATTTTCGGAGAAACACAGTAGTGCCAAAGGAGACTGTTTTTTTTTTTTCCCCTCTCCTGGACAACTTACAACTCAAAGAAGGGAAATCAGCACTACTAACCCAAAATCATGGGGGATCCGTGTGTAGAATTCATTGCAAGCTTCCAGCAGGGCAGCACCAGTCTGACTCCGCTTCAGACACGCTTCCACTTTCTGTAATGACCGGTAGCCTGCCTGGATCTGCTCAGCGGTCAGCTTTCCTATAGCAGAAGATTTTTTAAAAAATCTTAAAAAAACTAATTAAAGAGAGAAGCAACCTAGAACTAAGGAGCAATTTCCTGACACTTAGAACAATGAACCAGTGGAACAACCTGCCTCCACAAGCGGTGAATGCTCCAACACTGGAAGTCTTTAAGAAGAGACTGGACAGCCATTTGTCTGAAGTGGTATAGGGTTTCCTGCCTGAGTGGGGGTTTGGACTAGATGACCTCCAAGGTCCCTTCCAACTTTATTATTATTACTAGGCCACTTTAGCTGACTGTGTTCAGCAGGTCAGCGATTCAAATCTCACCGGCTCAAGGTTGACTCAGCCTTCCATCCTTCCGGGGTAGGTAAAATGAGGACCCAGATTGTTGGGGGCAATGTAAATATATATATATATATATATATATATATATATATATATATATATATATATATATATATATATATACATTGCTTACTGGTGTACACCGCTTAGAGACTGCTTGCACTTAAAGCGGTATATAAGTCTCATAAATAAATAAATAAATAAATAAATAAGTGAGGCAGGCAGTTTAAACTTTACAAAAATCTACACATGGAATGTCAGGCGTAAAGGATCAGGACCGTACATTAAGTTGCAGCACGTAAGATTTATTCAAGCCTATGCATATGAATCCAGTCAACTAATGGTCAGCACTAAATTGGTGCTAGGTTTAAGAGTCAATAGAATTCAAGGGGGACTTGACTTGGGTTGTTTGTGACAATGTAAGGACTCTAAGCTGATGACACACTTAACTCCACCACCTAGATCTACCTGCTGTTCTACGTGGAGTTATGGTGCAGGACTTTCCGTGATATCTCTGCTGATGCTCACTCAAATACCCTGGTTAATCACTAATTGTCAAAAACACTCAGCCATGATCCTCTCAATAGAAGGCTTTAGTCATTTCCTGAGCCTACATTGTGAGTTAGTTGTACTCCACAATTTATTATCAGCTTGTGGCTGACTCTTGCAAATGTAGGTAGACCTCGCCTTACCACACCACAACTGAGCCCAAAATTTCTGATGCTGAACAAGGCAGCTGTTAAAGTGAGTTTTGTCCTAAGCGTGCTTTTTCACGAGGCAACTGGACTTTGTTTTTTCTTTGAAGACGTTTCGCTTCTCATCGAAGAAGCTTTTTCAGCTCTGACTAGATCAGGGGTAGGCAACCTTGGTTCTTTTATGAATCATGGATTTCAACTCCCAGACTTCAACTCCTGAGCATGGCTGGCTCAGGAATTCTGGGAGTTGAAGTCCATGAGTCATAAAAGAGTCAAGCTTGCCTACCCCTGGACTAGATGGTGGGGAATGGAAGGATTTATATTTTTTGCAGGCAGCTGGTCGTTTGCATTCTTTTAGAGTCGTTGAGGCCACTTGGAGACTTGTCTGTGTCCTCAGGGTCACCTGAGAAGTGCAAATGTATGTGGAACAGAAAACATCCTGCAGCCAAGAAGGCTCCACACACATTTGCACTACTCAGGTGACCCTGAGGACACAGACAAGCCTTCAAGTGGCCTCAATGACATGGCTGCAGGATGTTTTCTGCCCTGGGTCCCTTCGCTGCTGAAGACAGGCACAGGCTGTTGGGGATGAGTCTGTGTTGTCTGCCTCTCAAACTGAAGTGCAAATGGTTCCTGTAGTCAGCAACGTTTTCTGGAAATCTGTTCAAACTCTCGCACCATTCGAAGGGTGTTCATCCCAAAGTGCATCACTAAATGCCTATTGAGTTTCTCAAATCATCCAGGTCATGGTTGGTCCCAGAGGTGCTTTTTAAGAGGCAACTGGACTTTCTTGTTTTTCTTTGATACAAATCTTTCCATTCCCCACCATCCAGTCACAGCTGAAGAAGCTTCTTGGATGAGAAGCGAAACATCTTCAAAGAAAAACGAAGTAAGTCCAGTTACCTCCTGAAAAAGCACCTTTGGGACAACCATGGCCTGGATGACTGAGAACCTCCATAGAGTTTTGCCCTGTTTTACAACCTCTTTTTGCCACAGTTGTTAAGCAAATCACTGCAGTTTAAGGAAATCCTCTGATCATTAAGAGAATCTAGTTTCCGAATTGACTTTGCTTGTTGGAATCCAATCCAACAACACAACTGTCATAAATACATTCCAGATGGTGCCAAGTGCCCAAATTTTGATCACCTGACCTTAGGGCAGACATGTCAAACACAAGGCCCGGGGGCCGGATGTGGCCCGCAAAGTGGTTTCATGTGGCCTGCGAAGCCATCCTGGAAACAGTGAGGGAACGGTCCCCGCTGTCTTGGCCCTGGCCTGTTTTTCTCCCTCCCTCATCTCAAATATTTTCCCACCACTCTGTACTTAGGAAGGAAGGAAAGAAGGAGAGGGAGCGTCTGAGGGAAGTCCTGCCTTAGACCTGCCCTGCTGTCCTTTCACCATCCCCCTGCCCCCTCCTCCTGGCCTATCCTGGGGGTCTCCCATCCTATTGCTAAGAAAGCTTTGGATACAAAGCCGGGTCTCCTCCCATGGAGAGGGAATGGGACTCCCTCTGACTTTGCCCTTGTACCCATCATGAGCAACCTGGCTAAGGAGAGCAAGCACAGCAGCAGCAGCCGTGAGGAGGAGGTAAGTGCAGCTGGGCGCCCCCTTGGGGAAGTGGGGCTGGGCTTGGGGCCACGGGTGCTCGAGGGCCAGGCTGGGCATTTGACCTCTGCTGCCCAGGGTTCCAGGCAGCCCGCACCACCATCCAGCCCTCCCCCCCCCCCGCACGGCCTGAGAGGAACAGTGAGGCTCCTCCAGTGGACCATGCCTCGGCACTTGCCCTGGTCCCACCCCCTTCTGCCAGAGACCCTCAGATCTGTCCCACTCCTGCCCAGGCCACCACAGGCACCTTTGACACGAACGATGTAGATTTGGCCACGCCCACCCAGTAGGCCACACCCACTCCATCCACGCCCACCCAGTAGGCCGCACCCACCCTGGCCACAACCCCCTCCCGAGGGCAACCGCAATGCTGATGCGGCCCTCAATGAAATTGAGTTTGACACCTCTGCCTTAGGGGATGCCACAACAGTCATAAACGTGAAAACTGGTCATAAGTCACTTTTTTCCAATACCATTGTGAGGACTCTCTGTGATTATTGGTCAATAAGCAGGTTTCCTAAGCAAGGGAACCTTTCTCCTTTCTTCTAAAAGATGATGATAATAATAATAATAATAATAATAATAATAATAATAATAATAATAATAATAGTAGTAGTAGTAGTAGTAGTAGTAAAGTTGGAAGGGACCTTGGAGGTCATCTAGTCCAACCCCCTGCTCGGGCAGGAAACCCTACACCATTTCGGACAAATGGCTGTCCAGTCTCTTCTTAAAAACTTCCAGTGTTGGAGCATTTACTGCTTCTGGAGGCAAGCTGTTCCACTGATTAATTGTTCTCACTGTCAGGAAGTTTCTCCTTAGTTCTAGGTTGCTTCTCTCCTTGATTAGTTTCCACCCGTTGCTTCTTGTCCTGCCTTCAGGTGCTTTGGAAAATAGCTTAATTCCCTCTTCTTTATGATTCCACTCTACTGTCCTTTCTCTGCTGAACCGTTTCTTTTGGCCACATCGACCTCCTTAAGTAAGTTCAAATGAAGGGAAGAGGGACAAATTAGAATTTGCGTACCTAGTGGAGCTTTCCGGGTGTCGTACTTCATCTCGATCACCATCTCCTCCATCATCCGAATATTACATATCAGCTCTAGCAAAGCCTGCACCCGTGGCTCCAGCTGGGAAACTGGCTTGGGCTTGGAGACTGTTTTCTCAGGGCCAGCATCTGCTGAATTCTCCTGGCAGGAATGCAAAAGGAGAGCTTATGGGCAAAATATCCTTCTGATTTCTTTTTTTTTTTTTAATTTTTATTTTAGACCAGTATTTCCCAAACTTGACAATTTTAAGGCATGTGGACTTCAACTCCCAGAATTCCACAGCCAGCAACGCTGGCTGTGGAATTCTGGGAGTTGAAGTCCTCATGCCTTAAAATTGTCAAGTTTGGGAAACACTGTTTTAGACCAACAAAACAAAACAAAACACAACAAAACATTACACACATACACCCGTAATATATCCTTTTTTGTTGACAGCAATTTCCTTCTGATTTCTAAGCTGCCTCCCTGCTCTTTCCCGCCAAAAGTCTTACAGCATCTCGGGCTTCGTAGTCCAGATGAAGGAGATCATATTTGCCTGAGACTTTCTGGAAGCTGTTCCGTTTGTCCCATTCGTTTTTGGTTTTGTCTAGGAACCTCAGAGGCAAAGAAGAAGAAGAAAAAAGCCAGGTTCAGGAGAAGGGAGGTGTTGAGAGGGATAAGGACACTGCCAAGAGTTTTAGAGGGACTCACTTTTTGGTGAAGATGTCTTTGGCTTTCGCTAAATCTCCAGAGCAAGGCACAAGGGAATGCTGGCCAGGCTTACCCACTAGAAAGTAAATAATAATAATGAATGAATGAATGAATAGTAAAAAATAATCAGAATGAATGAATGAATGAATGGCAATAGCACTTAAGACTTATATACCCCTTCATAGTATATAAGCCCTCTCTATAAAATCCCTCTAGCATATGAGCCATGTCTAAACGGTTTACAGCAGGGGTGTCAAACTGCCAGCCTGCGGGCCGGACACGTCATGTGGAAGCCACGCCCAGTCCATTGCCAGCAATGGCAAAACTGGCCCGATACGTTGCGCGACGTCACGTGACATCGCGAGTTTGACATGCCTGGTTTACGGAGTCAGCCTGTTGCCCCCAACCATCTGAGTCCTCATTTTACCGACCTCGGAAGGATGGAAGGCTGAGTTAACCTTGAGCCTGTCAGGATCGAACTCCTGGCAGTGGGCAGAGTTAGCCTGCAATACTGCATTCTAATCACTGCGCCACTACAGCATGAATGAATGAATGAATGAATGAATGAATGATCAAAAGGATCATTACAGAGTACAGAAGAGGTAAAGCCACATTCTAGAACTCAGAAAAATCCAAGAATTCCAGAAGACTCCAAAAATTTGATTGACTAACATTTCAATCATTTTTTTTAAAAAAAACAGGTTTTTATGATAATTCTTATAGCTTTATAGCAGTGGTTCCCAACATTTTTAATGCCGCGACCCCCAACCGGTCGTAAGTCGAAGACTAAACCAGTCGTAAGTCGAGGACTAAACCAGTCGTAAGTCGAAGACTTTCCCTACCTGGGAGCGCTGCGCATTTATGGTGCCGCACCCTGCGCTGGCCGAGGCGTAGCTGGCAAGCGGCAGAGACGGAGCAGGCCGACCACTAGCTGGCCCAGCCCAAGGGAGGTAAGGCACCCGCCAGAAAAGGAAAAAAAAATGGCAGACAGCCTTGCTTGGCGACCCCTGTGAAATGGTCGATCGACCCCAAATGGGGTCGCGACCCATAGGTTGAGAACCGCTGCTTTATAGACAGTGAGATTCTTGATTGTATTTCTCAGTTTAAGATGTGTGGACTTCAACTCCCAGAATTCCTCAGCCAGACCCTCAAAGGCGTCTAGAGCCATGTTTCTCAACCTTAGCAACTTCAAGATGTGTAGATTTCAACTCCCAGAATTCCCAAGCAGCAGGCTGCCTGGGGAATTCTGGAAACTGAAGTCTACACACCTTGGAAGTTGCCAAAGTTGAGAAACACAATCCTAGATCTATAATTGCTAGGTGAAATAGAGCAATGATTTTTTTTTTTTAGTTTTTATTAAAAACGAAGGCCTACTCCTGTTCCAGGCTTGTCAGCTTTTGTTCTCACTTCCTTCCTCCATGACTCAGTTCCTTGCCCCAACTCACCGCGCCCCCAGCGCATCCAGACGCTGTAGTTCTGTGCATTGTCTTCTTCCAACAGTTGTATGAGGTAGTATTTATTGTTGTTGAATTGAAGGTTTGTCTGGAGGAAGCCCAAGATGGAAGAAAAGGAGCTGGTCAGAAATGAGACAACATCTTTTTTTTTTTATTGAAAATTTTTAAAATTTTACAAAAAAAAAAGTTCCCTTCCCCAAACCCTCCCAACCCACCCCAACCCTCCCCCAACCTTCCCAGAGCTGAATACAGGCTTAATTAAAATTTAAAAGAAAAAATTTTAAACACAAATGAACCATATACAAATTTGGTTACAATAATTAAACAAATCATAAAATACTTTAACACCAATACTTAAAAAACAGAAAGAGAAAAAGAAAAGAAACAAGAAGAAGAAGAAAAAAGAAAAGAAAAAAAAGAAACTAGAAAAAGAAAAAAAATATCTAAAAAATATCTTAAACTTTAAATATAAGCTATTCAAAAGCTAAATAATATTTTTAGAAATGAGACAACATCTTGTTCCTTTTCTATTTCATGTACTGCTCTCCTACATGTCTTCTGAACAAACATCTATGAAAGATCAGGTTTTCATACAATTATTTCTCCAATCTCCAATTTCTTCAGGGGAAGTTTGCTCTGTAGGATAATATGAACCCAGCTGAGGAAGTGGGGAGCCCAAATTTATCAATAAGCTTCACCTACATCAGTGGTTCTCAAGCTGTGGTCCGTGGACCACTAGGGGGGATGTCATCACAGGTGGTCTGCGAAGGCTTGAAAAAATATTATGATTTAAATCTTAAATTAAGTCTTGGGAGTCCATGGCCATGGTCTGTGGTCACAACAAACATTTAAAGGTGGGGGGGTCTGTGGTGAAGAAAAGGTTGAGAACCACTGCCCCACATCATTATAGTTTCTAGTTCTGTCTTCCCTGCCTCTTAGGAGAGCATAGATCAGTGGTGGCGAACCTATGGCAAGCGTGCCAGAGGCGTCACTCAGAGCCCTCTCTGTGGGCATGCGCGCCATGCCCCGGAGATGGCAACCGTCCCTCTTCAACCAGCCGCCCGCTAACTCACTGAGGTCCCACATGACCGGATGCATCCCAGCACCCATGTGCTCACTGGCCTCTGTGTGCAGGGGCTCTTGGTGTCAGGTAACGGCCGCCCCGGCCTCACCTTGCCCTGTGACAATGGCATCCCTGCCTCGCCTCATCCCGCAGGACGAGCCTCCTGCCCACCGCCGCACTGCCAGAGACTCCCTGGATCTCCTCCAACCCTGCTCAGCCCCCACAGGCGTCCCTCACCACGAGCAACATCGAGGTGATCACGCTGGTTGAAGAGGGACGGTTGCCATCTCCGGGGCATGGCGCGCGTGCCCACAGAGAGGGCTCTGAGTGACGCCTCTGGCACGCTTGCCATAGGTTCGCCACCACCTTGACCACACCCACCCAATCTGCCATGACCATAGCCACACCCACCCAATGGGCCACGCCCACCTGGCACCCGGCAATAAATAAGTGGGTTTTGGGCTGCAGTTTGGGCACTCGGTCACTAAAAGGTTTGCCATCACTGGCATAGATGGTTCTTCCCACAGTTTTGTCCTCCAGATAATTCTTGTTAAGAACAAGAGATTCAGAGATAGGCCTTGTCTGATCTCATTTGGTGGACCCTGTGACTGAAATCAAGAGATTAACTGAAGTCCTGCAACTGAAGTCCAACCTTTTTTTTTTCTTAACCAGGCAGAATCTCTCGCAATGACAGGTGAGAGGGGTGATCCCATGGGTGCTCTTTTTATTTGTTTGTATTTTTGGCCGTTATAGATGAAGTATGTATTGGATAGGCAGTGGTTGGTCAGATCTAGGATGTGTTTGGGGGGTTTATATTTGTTTTGGATAGCTGTCAAGGCTTTTTTGATTGGCACTTGGGTGAAGAGGGATATGACATCAAAGCTCACAAGTAGGTCGCTGGGCTGTAAGTTTTGTTTCTTTATGATCTCTATGAACTGGAATGAGTTTTTTACATGTGAGGTGATGGATTCTGCATAGGGCTGTAGTTGTTTGGTGAGAAATTTGGCTAGGTTTTGTAGAGGTGAGCCTATGGAGCTGACTATGGGTCTAAGTGGGGTTCCTTCTTTGTGTATCTTGGGGAGACCATAGAGCTTAGGGCATCTGGATGATTTCGCTCTGGGAATGATTCTTTGCTGGATCTCTTCGCTAATGGGGGAGGCTTTTATTTTGGATCTAGTGGTTTTTTCCAGGTATGTGGTGGGATCTATGTTTAGGTATGGTCCACTCACCTGATTTAACATCACGTCGTAAATGTCGTCTCCTTCACAATAAACATGAGCCTTTAGAAAAGGCAGGAAAGAGGAAGGGAGGTTATTCAAAGCAAAGGAATGAAAAAAAATTAAAAAGAAAGCCTCTTTCAAGCTAGGCTTGACTCCTAATGACTTCATAAAGACAACCATGGAGTTTCCTTGGCTGAAAAATGCAATTGTCTTCTTCCAACTTGCTAGTCTGACCTACAGCTTTTGGACTTCCTGTAGGGCTCCATCCAAGTACTAGCCAAACAAGACCCTTCTTAGCTTCCAAGACCAGACAGGATGACCACTTGCTTGCTAAAAATAGTCTAATGAGAGTCTTTTCCAGGCTACAAAAACCTTCTATTTCCCCACCAAATGCTGTTCCAACAAGCTGGATTTCAACTTCCAACATTCCCAGAAAGCATGGCTAAAAAGGGGCTGTTTTAGGCTAACAAAAGTCAGCATGAGGAAGTGGCTTAAGGCAGTGATCTTTAACCTGTGGGCTGTGGTCCTCTACTGGTCCGTGGCCTATTTGCAACTAGGACATGTGAGTGACTGGCTGGTGTGCATGCATGCACAGACCCACTCAAATGAGTACTGTAGGCCATCGGGGCCTCATACAAGTATTACGGGTGCTGATGACTTACTTTTCCCGCTTTGGCTGTGCACTCTGGGTCCACCGGAGCTTTTCCTTTCACTGTCAATGTCTTCACTGCTTCTGTAGACAAAATTAATAATAACAACAACACCACTTGGGTATCCTTCAAGCTGACAACATCAAGCACACTGAAGTCAAGAAAAAGATTAGAGGTGAATACATCAAGAGAGTGAAGAAGATCTTAAAGTCCAAACTCAATGGAGGAAATACCATGAAGGCAATCAACACCTGGGCAATTCCAGTCATTAGATACACAGCTGGAATAGTGGACTGGACTCAAGCAGAACTAAAAGCAATGGATAGGAAGACCAGAAAAATAATGACAATGAATCATGCCCTTCATCCACACAGTGACATTGACAGACTTTATCTACCAAGGCAAATAGGTGGGCGTGGAATGCTGCAAGTACATCAGATGGTTGAAGAAGAAAAAAATGGCTTTGGAAGAATATCTGAAGGACAGTGATGAAGATGCACTGAAATTAGTTTATCAGGAAGGCTTACTGACTACTGGAGAGACCAAACTGGCCTACAAGAAAGATCAAATAAAGAACAGAATAGAGGCATGGGAAGACAAAGCACTACATGGCCAGTACGTTAAAAAAATAGCTGGGAAAGCAGATAATAACAAGACCTGGCAATGGCTAAGAGCAGGAAAATTGAAGAAAGAGACCAAGGGACTAATGCTGGCTGCACAAGACCAAGCTTTAAGGACAAATGCATATAAAGTCAAAATTGAGAAGACAGCAACAGATAGTATAAGTGCCGCCTATGCAAAGAAACTGAAGAAACAATGGACCACCTGGTAAGCTGCTGCAAGAAGATCTCACAGACTGACTAAAAGCAGCGGCATGACAAAGTAGCAACAATGGTGCATTGGAAGATCTGCAAGAAATATCATTTACCTGTATGCAAGAACTGGTGGGATCATAAAATAGAGAAAGTCATAGAAAATGATAAGATTAAACTGCTCTGGGACTTCAGAATTCAAACAGACAAGCACCTGCAACATAACACCCCGGACTTAACAATTGTCGATAAGAAAGACAAAAAAAGTCTGGATAGTGAACGTGGCAGTGCCTGGAGACAGCAGAATAGACGAGAAAGAACTGGAGAAGATAACAAAATACAAAGACCTACAAATAGAAAGACTGTGGCAAAGGCAAGCAAGGGTAGTACCAATAGTAATAGGCTCCTTGGGTGCAATCCCAAAACAATTGGAGCACCACTTGAACACCATTGGCATTGACAAATTCGCCATCAGTCAATTGCAAAAGGCGGCCTACTAGGAACTGCTTCCATCCTGCAATGATATCTGTAATACCATCAAACATCCACATCTGCCTATCCCAGGTCCTTGACAAAAATGCCAAAACCAGTCTGAAATCTGGCTGACTGTGCGATGATCAATCATCATCATCACCATCCCACTTTGCATTGAACAGTGTCTACAACAGAGTAGACACCGTACAATCTCAGCATTAAAAGAACCCATGATCTTACTCCTTATGATCCTAGCGTCTCTGGGCTTAAAACAAAATGGCACTTAATTAAAGGGGTATTTCAGCAACACTAACTTCTTATCGCGATGGATCAGAGGTTAAAGACACTAAGTTTGTCAGTTGGAAAGCTGAGACCCAAGTGCCGCGTGATGGGGAGAGTTCCCATGATTGGTTATTGGTTGCATGCAAGTGCAAGTAGATTAATAGGTACCACTTCAGTGGGAAGGTAACAGCATTCCGTGCACCTCGGCGCATAGTCATGCTCGCCACATGGCCACGGAGGTGTCTTTGGATAATGCTGGCTCCCTCGGCTAAGAAACGGAGATGGGCACCACTCTCTAGAGTCGGACATGACTGGACAGAGGAAAACCTTTAACTTCTTATGAGATTCCTAATTGCAGTTCCTATTACCAACCTCCCCACCATGAATCTATTTCTGAAGGATCAGACTGTTCTTTTCATCACATTGTCATGCATTAACCCCCCAAATCATTTTCTCGGCTTTTACCCTGCCCATCTCCTTCCCCACGCGATGCTAGGGCATCTAATTCAGTCTGGGACTTCTTAGCAGGAACCGCCGTACTGGCATCCAAGTCACGGCTGTTTAGCTGGGATCCGCCCACAGCCTCTGTTGCATCTGAATCAGGAAAAGAAAGGCAGAATGGGACAGAGGTGTTAGTTGTGGTTTCAATTCCTGTGTAAGGACAGAAGGGAAGGGGCCTCCGAGGCCAAATCTATGCTCACAGCAACCTAGAACTAAGGAGAAACTTCCTGACAGTGAGAACAATTAATTGGTGGAACAGCCTGCCTCCAGAAGCAGTAAATGCTCCAACACTGGAAGTTTTTAAGAAGAGACTGGACAGCCATTTGTCCGAAATGGTGTAGGGTTTCCTGCCTGAGCAGGAGGTTGGACTAGATGACCTCCAAGGTCCCTTCCAACTTTACTACTATTACAAGATTTCCATTTGCAAGGAGCCCAGCCGAAGTTCCACAGTTCAGTTCCCAGCGTAAGAATAAATTTCTGTACCCCGATACCTGACTCCCTGCATTCCATCCGACGTTCAAATTTAGTCCGCTGGTTTGTCTGCACCATGCGGTCCGTGTCCAGCTTGTAGCGGGTCCGACCGACTGTCAAGTCCACTATGGGCTCCCGGTAACCATTCTTGGCTGCCTGTAAATCCAAGCAGGTAGCAGCGGGGTATGGATTCCAGTCGTTTTCTTGGTCTCCTTCCCATTGCCAGACCAAATCTGCACCCATGTGGGTGAACAAAGGAAAGGGAGAAGAAAATTGAATTAATATAAGAAGCAAAGGCTAACTCTCTCTCAGGTGTGAAGGAGGAGGAGAAATGAGAAACTGCCTTGTCCTGCAGCTGGTCTCCTATACAGATAAAAGTTCATCGGCCTTCAATGGGGGTCAGAATTCACTTGTCTTGTGCCCATGTAGGGATTCCAGATTAGTTCCCCATTTCACTCCTCCCCCTGGCTCCACCAGCCTCTCTCTTATATGTGGCCAAGTTTTATGATAGTTTTGTCCAAATCCATTGCTTACTTAAATCTCTCCAGATTACATATAGTCCTCGACTTATGATGACCACTGGGACCAGAATTTCCATTGTTAAGCAAGGTGGTTCTTAAATGAGCATTTATTTAACATTGTTGCCATGGTTGCTAAGCAAACCATGTCGTCATCAAGCGAATCCGGCTTTCCCCCATTGACTTTGCTTGTCAGAAGCCAGGTGGGAAAGTCACAAATGGCGATCACATCACCCAGGTAAATATGTGCCCATTGCCAAGCGTTTCAGTCAAATCATGTGACTGTGAAAAGGCTGTGATGGTTGCAAGTAAGAGGACTAGACATACTGTAGACCAGGGCTTTTCAACCTTTTCACCCATTGTACCACTTTTAGGATATAGCAACATCCGAGTACCACCAGTCGCCTAGCAAAGTGTCAAAAACTTGATGACCAAAAAAAAAAAAGGAAAAAAGTAATGAAGTACAGGTAGTCCTCGACTTACAACAGTTTCCTTAGTGACTGTTCGAAGTTACAATAGTACTGAAAAAAGTGCCCCCCAAGCCACAGCCGAGCAAGACACCTGCCTGCCCACCCGGCTGCGCTCTTTCTCCTGTCTGAGGTTTTCATTGTTGTGAGCATTTTTGTTGAGGATTGGCAGCGGGGATGGGTGGGGGGTGTTTGGTTTTTATTCCCCCCGTCTGCTGGGTGGCTGCAGCAGGCTTTGGTTACTTCACATGACCCTGGGACACTGTGACCATCATAAATATAAATCAGTGCCAAGCATCTGAATGTAAATCACAAGACCCTGGAGAGGCTGCAACATTCCAGCTGATCGGCGCTTCTTCTAGGCTCAGCAGAAGCACCAGGATCAGCGCCGAGCTCCAGCTGGAGCCTGGCGCTGATCCTGACACTTCCACTGAGCCCTGACAGCCCTGCAGCTCTAGCCATCTCTCGCTCAGGCTTTGTGGTACTGCCACCAGTTCAGCTCATTCCCCTCCCCCGCTACCACTTTTCTAGGATGGTCGCATACCACCTGCCAGGTGCCAATGTACACAGGTGGTACCCGTATCACTGGTTGAAAAACCCTGCTGTAGATCACTTTTTTCCAAGTTGTTCAACTGTGAAAAGTCACTAAATGAGTTATAAGTCAAGGACCGCCTGTATCAGAACCAAAGGGCAGGATCAGATAAAGGTGGTCACTGGAAATGTTGACCTAAAAGGCAGGATACAAATGCAATAAATACAGGCAGTCCTCAACTTACGACCACAATTGAGCCCATAATTTCTGTTCCTCAGTGAGACACTTGTTAAGGGAGTTATGTCCCATTTTACGATCTTTCTTGCCACAGTTGTTAAGCGAGTCACTGCAGTTGTTAAGCTAGTAACATAGTTGTTAAATGAATCTGGCTTGCTCCCTTGACTTTGCTTGTCAGAAGGTCGCAAAAGGGGATCACATGACCCCAGGGCACTGCAACCGTCACAAACATGAGTCAGTTGTACAAGCGTCTGGGTTTTGATTAGGGGACCGTGGGGATGCTACAGCGGTCGTAAGTGTGAAAAATGCTCATAAGTGACTTTTTTCATGGCCATTGAAATGTCTATCCCGAAGATGCGTTTTCACAAGGCAACTGGACTTTCTTGTTTTGCTTCTCATCGAAGAAGCTTCTTCAGCTCTGACTGGATGGTGGGGAATGGAAGGATTTATATGCCTGCAGACAGCTGGTCATTTGCATTCTTTTAGAGAGTCCAGGTAGCCTCAACGACTCTCTAAAAGAGTGCAAATGACCGGCTGTCCGCAAGGAATATAAATCCTTCCATTCCCCACCATCCAGTCAGAGCTGAACAAGCTTCCTGGATGAGAAGCGAAACGTCTTCAAAGAAAAACAAGAAAGTCCAGTTGCCTCGTGAAAAAGTATCTTTGGGATGGCCGTTGTAACTTCAAACGGTCACTAAATGAACTGTTGTTAAGTCAAGGACTACCTGTGTCTTAGAAATAGCGACTTACAGGATTTCTGATCCCAGACAGCCACACGGACACGGTTCTCCTCACCGCTCTGCTTGTTCCACTCCACCATCTTGCACAGGTCCACAATGTCTTCCCCAAAATCTTCTGTACTTTTCTGTTCCCTGCAGGGAACAGACGAGTTTGTATTACAACCTCTGCAATCAATTCCTGGCTGCTGCATCCTCCTCCTCCTTCTCCTCCTCTTCTTCTTCCTCCTCTTCCTCCTCCTCCTCCTCCTCCTCCTTCTTCTTCTCCTCCTTCTTCTTCTCCTCCTTCAGCTCCTCCTCCTCCTTCTCCTCCTCCTTCTTCTCCTCCTTCTTCTCCTCCTCCTTCTTCTTCTTCTCCTCCTCCTTCTTCTCCTCCTTCTTCTTCTCCTCCTTCTCCTTCTTCAGCTCCTCCTCCTCCTTCTCCTCCTCCTCCTTCTTCTTCTCCTCCTTCTTCTTCTCCTCCTTCTCCTTCTTCAGCTCCTCCTCCTCCTCCTCCTCCTTCTTCTCCTCCTTCTCCTCCTCCTTCTCCTCCTCCTCCTTCTTCAGCTCCTCCTCCTCCTCCTTCTCCTCCTCCTTCTTCTTCTCCTCCTCCTTCTCCTCCTTTTTCTTCAGCTCCTCCTCCTCCTCCTCCTCCTCCTCCTCCTCCTCCTCCTCCTTCTCCTCCTCCTCCTTCAGCTCCTCCTCCTCCTCCTCCTTCTCCTCTTCCTCCTCCTCCTTCAGCTCCTCCTCCTCCTCCTCCTCCTCCTCCTCCTCCTCTTCCAAGCCAACTTACCGAATGGCTTGGCTCAGGGCCTCACTCTGTCCAGACGGGAAGATCTGCCATTTGTTGTCACTGATCTCTCGCTCCCAGCGCAGTGCAGGCTGGGTCCCTGCATCGGCAGGCTGGACTTCAGGAGCCTTTCGTTTCCTTTTCATCCCTGTGACAACACAACACACCTAAGCGGCCAGATTGCCAATTGGGAGCCCCCAACCTGGCATGGAAGATAAGCTGCAATAGCAATAGCGCTTAGACTTACTGTACAGATAAGTCCTTGACTTAGGACTACAACTGAGCGCAACATTTCTGTTGTTCAGCGAGACATTTGTTAACTGAGTTTTGCCTCATTTTGTGACCTTTCTTGCTGCAGTTGTTAAGTGAATCACTGCAGTTGATAGGTTAGTAACACGGTGGCTAAGTGAATTTGGCTTCCGCATTGATTTTGCTTATCAAAAGATTGCAAAAGGCGGGAATCACGTGACCTTGGGACACAGCAACAGTCGTAAGTATGAACCAGTCACCAAGCACCTGGATTTTGCTCACCTGATCATGGGGATGCTACAATGGTCGTAAGTGTGAAAAATGGTCATGTTACCTTTTTCAGTGCCGTTGTAACTTTGAATGGTCACTAAATGAACTATTGTAAGTCGAGGATTAACTGTATAGAGTGCCCCATTGTGTTTTATAGCACTCTGAGAAGTTTACAAGGTCAGCATATTGCGCCCAATAATCTGGGTCTTCATTTTACCCACCTCGGAAGGATGGAAGGTTGAGTCCCATCAGGATCGAACTCTAGGCTATAGGCAGAGTTTGCCTGCAATACTCCATTTTGACCACTGCACCACCATGGCTCTAAGCTGCAACTATTACCCCATTTCTGCAAAAGGGAAGATGGGTTTCTTTCTCCACCCCTTCCCTGGGCATTGTGTGCCCAGCCATTCTTGAGCTGCTAATAGGGACTGCCAGTATAGATAGTCCTTGACTTACAATTATTTGTTTAGTGACCGAAGTTACAACGCCACTGAAAAGAGTGACTTATGACCGTTTTTCGCACTTACACGAGCATCTTAGATGAGCATCCCCATGGTCATGTGATCAAAATTCATATGCTGAGCAACTACTTCAAATTTACAACGACTGCAATGTCCTAGGTCAGGGGTAGGCAACCTTGGCGCTTTTATGACTCGTGGACTTCAACTCCCAGAATTCCTGAGTCAGCATGGCTGAGCTTCGAAAACTCTCCCTTTTCCTCAGCACGGCTGCTCAGGAATTCTGGGAGTTGAAGTCCACGAGTCATAAAAGTGCCAAGGTTGCCTACCCCTGCTCTAGGCCCTTTTGTGACCTTCTGACAAGCAAAGTCAATGGGGAAACATAGTCACTGAAGAAACGTGTTACTAACTTAACAACTGCAGTGATTCACTTAACAACTGTGGCCTGAAAGGTCGTAAAATGGGGCAAAGCTCACTTAACAACGGTCTCACTTAGCAACAGAAATTTTGGGCTCAATTGTCATTGTAAGGTGAAGACTACCTGTAAGCTGTTTTTCCTGCCTCTAAAAATCAAAGTGAATGCCTTAATAACCTTGCTATCCACAAGATTGTTATCTTTCCCTAGGAGCGTCTTTCTCCACCTATCATAAGAAATAACTTTTAGGTGCCAGGCAAATGTTTTGCAGATTTGAATCAGCTAAGTATCATTTAACCACACCTCTTTTAGGCTCTTATGGACAGTTTTGTAGGAATAGGGCAGTGATGGCGAACGTTTTAGAGACCGAGTGCCCAAACTGCAACCCAAACCCCACTTATTTATCGCCGGGTGCCAGGTGGACGTGGCCCACTGGATGGGCGTGGCTGTGGTGGTCATGGCAGACTGGGTGGGTGTGGCCAAGGTGGGCGTGATCACCTCAACGTTGCTCGTGGGGAGGGACACCTGTGGGGGTCAGGCAGGGTGGGGGAGATCCAGGGGGGTCTCTGGCAGGTGGGGTGGTGGGCAGGAGGCTCGTCCTGCGGGGTAAGGCGAGGCAAGGTGAGGCAGGGTGGGGGTGCCATTGTCACAGGGCAAGGTGAGGCAGGTGAGGCTGCCTGACACCATCGGCCCCTGCACACAGAGACCAGCGAGCGCATGGGTGCTGGGAGGCATCCAGCCATGTGGGACCTCGGCAAGTTAGTGGGCAGTTGGTTGAAGAGGGACGGTTGCCATCTCCGGGGCACGGCGAGTGTGCCCACAGAGAGGGCTCCGAGTGCCGCCTCTGGCACAAATGGTATAATTTCGCCACCACTGGAATAGGGTGTCATTCTGGATCATGAGAGAGCCGGCTTTGAAACATTTTTGTTTTTGCAGCAAATATAACATCTTATAGTTCTTTAATACCTGTTAAGTAAGTGTTCCGTATGGTTCCTTGAAGACTAACAAGTCTGTGTGGATTTGTGCATTACAATCCCCTCCTTTTGCTATTCCCCCCCCCCCCCGTAATAAAGCCACTGGTTTTGAAAGTGCCATACAACTTGTTTTGGCATCACCACCATTGCTATAGCTGCCTTTTTCCACTGGAATATAGCAAGACATTTTTCTCATCTCTTCAGTGTTTTAATTTCCTAATTAGTATGCAGTGTGTTTGTGTGGATGTTCTGAAACTTCATCCCTGGAAGTTTCAAAGGTGCTTTTTTTTTCAAAAAGGCAACTGGATTTTCTTAGTTTTTAATTTGAAAACATTTCGCTTCTCCTCCAAGAAGCTTCTTCAGCTGTAACTAACTGGTGGGAATGGAGGGATTTATATTCTTTGCAGTCATCAAATTGTTAGCTGAAAAAGAGTTTTTATCCCAGAGCTGTAACCATATTAAATAGTACTGTATAGTGCAACATTGAAGTGCAATATTAGGGGCAGAACAATGGTGAATAGAATGTGAAGGATGTGGGTATATAATGCATGTTTTTACTTGTGTGTAGTGTGCACTGTGGACAGCCCTTAATTTTGTTGTGAGATACACAATGACAATAAAGATATTCTATTCTAGCACTTTGAGAGTCATTGAGGCCACTTGGGGGTTATCTGTGTCCTCAGAGTCATCTGAATCAGAATGTAAATGGGTGTGGAGTCTTCTTGGGATTGCGTTGTAAACAGGAGATAGGTTGTGTTATATCCCTCCCCTTTTGTTGAGAGAAGGCTGTTCAGTTTTAACATAAGAGGCCTCTTTGACCCCCTCTTTTCAAACCAGTGGTCCTCTCTGTCCAGAATGTGAACTTTGCTGTCTTCAAAAGAGTGGCCCTTACCTTTCAGATGCAGATGGACTGCTGAATCCTGTCTTGATGAGTTTGTTCTGTGATGTGTTGTGCCATGCGTTTGTGAAGTGATTGTTTTGTTTCTCTAACGTACAGGTATGGACATGTCTCGCTGCATTGCACTGCATATACCACGTTGCTGCTTGTGTTTGGGTGTTCTGAGAGGACCACAGGTTTGAAAGAGGAGTCAAAAGAGGCCATCTATATTAAAATAGAATAGCCCTCCCTCAACAGAAGGGGGAGGGATATGACACAATCTACCTTCTGCTTACAACACAGTCCCAAGAGGATTCCACACTGTTTACACTCCGATTCAGGTGACTCTGAGGATACAGATAACCCCCCCAAGTGGAAACTCAGTGACTCTGCAGATAACTGCAAAGAATATAAATCCTTCTATTCCCCATCAGTCAGTGAAGCGAAATGTTTTCAAAGAGAAAAACCAAGAAAGTCCAGTTGCCTTTTGGAAAAAGCACCTTTGGGACAACCATGACCAGGATGATTGAGAATCTCCATAGATACCCATCCCTGGAAGTTACCACTACCCCACAAACCAGTGTTTCTCAACCTTGACAATTTTAAGGCATGTGGACTTCAACTCCCAGAATTCCACAGCCTTAAAATTGTCAAGGTTGAGAAACCCTGCCCAAAACAGTTTGCCAGCCACTTTTATTAGTACTGTACCCTTTTATTATGACTATCAAGTGACACTTAGCAATATTAGAAATGGCTGGTCAGTTGCATGGGAAATACAAGTAGTCCTCAACTTACAACAGTTCATTTAATGACTGTGCGACACTGAAAAAAGTGATGTTTCATATGACCATTGCAGCCCCCTCAGGGTCACGTGATCAAAATTCGGATGCTTGGCAACTTACTCATATGTCCCGAGGTCATGTGATGACCTTTTGCGACCTTCTGACAAGCAAAGTCAAGGGGGAAGCCAGATTAACTTAACAACCTTGTGACTAACTCACCAACTGCATGATTCACTTAACAACTGCCATAAAATGGGGGCAAATCTCACTTAACAAATGTCTCACTTAGCAAAAGAAATTTTGGGGACAGTTGTGGTTGTAAATCGAGGGCTACCTGTACTGTACACTCCAGCACCTGCTCAGATCTTGTCTGCCCCAATCAGAACAAAACGTAGATAAACCTCACATTCAGACTGGTATTTGGTGATAAAGTCCACTCCATTCTCCCATCCTGATTTAAATGTTGTTATTTGCAAAAAATGATGGACCAGGCAGTTTTACTGAAACCACTCAATCAACCTGGAAACACCGGCAAACAACAAAGCAAATTCTTTGGGACAACCTAAGAATTTAGGTGCTGGCGAGGATGGCAGAAAAAATGATTGGCAGTTCCCTCCCTTTCATCCAGGACATAGCATATAAGTGTTGCTCGAGCAAGGTCCGCAGGATTGTCTGGGACGCTACAGATCCTCTTCCCGACCTGTTTTCCTTGTTACCTTCAGGGTATCCGTGGCAGAACATCCAGATTCAGCAAGTTTCATGCCATACAGTATCAACCTTGTGTACTCTCAAGCTTCCTCTTTTCGCTATGCATTCAAGATGGACAGTGATTACTATTTATGTGTATTCATATGTAAGGGTGTAGGTATATACATATCTATGTATATAGCATGTGTATATGTGTTATGTATGTGTACACTTTTGAGAGCAAGCAACAGAATTTCATTTTTAATGTAAAAATGATAATAAAGGTTATCTGTCTGTCTACCTACCAATGTGTCTGTCTGTCGTCTGTCTCTCTCTCTCTCTCTCTCTCTCTATCTATCTATCTATCATCCTAAGCGTGCATTTTTCCCTCTCTCCGCCTTTTTTGCTTCCACCCCTATTCCCTCCCCCATCCATTTCTTAACAAGGTCTATTTTACTGCAAAGAGGAGTTTTTGCAACTTTGTCCCGCTGATCTCCCCCGCCCCGACTTGATGCTAATGCAAAACTAGCTTTCCCGCGTCGTGCGAACGCGTTTCCACGTTTTTTTGCAACCAACGCGCCACTCACCAGCAACTTCCGCTTTCACCACCCGGGATGCCGCTTCCGCCTTTCTCTCGCAAGGTCCTTCCCGGGAACGTTCTGCGCCCCTCCTCCGGACAGACTCCACCCCTTTTATTTGCAGTCGTCAAATTTGCGCGGCGCTCGAAAAGAAAAGCGGGGAGGTCCCACGGGGAGGAGGGGAAGAGCGGGGAGAGATCCTCGCCCATCCATTGGCTAAACCGGCTCGGGGGGAGGAAGCAGAGGGAGAAAAAGCAAAGGGCGATTTGCAAATGAAAAGAGGTGCATGATGGTCGCCGCTCGAACTTGAACTATCCATTCTCCCGCCCCTGTTTTGTTCCAAGAGGCATGTTTTATAACCTGTAAGCATTGTGTCTTTTATTTAAAGGTTTAATTTTTTTCGTACTTGGAACTGGTACAAAGACAGCTGACACAAATCAACAGTCACCATAACTGGAGAGAAAATTAAGAATTAGTGTTTATATAAGATTTGTTGTACGTGTACTAGATAATTGCTGGGAGGAAGCTCTCCGTAGAGGCCACTAGCTGGGTGTCTATCACCCTACTTCTGCCTCTGGGAAGGTCTGAGGGAAGGGCCAAATTGCCACCCTAGCAGGGTGCCACCTTCTGAAGGTGGGTGAGTTCCCAGCAATGTGGGTCTCCGATGAAGTCCTAATATTGAGGCAGGAGAAGCGGAGAGGGGTCCTAGGCTCTTCCCCGCGGATGTCTCTGTGGCTCCGTTCGGGATTTGGGAATGACTCACGGCCGGCAGCTTTGAGTACAATGGGAAGAGGTGAAGCACTGTCAGCTTCATAACCCAATTCAGACTAGTCTCCTCCCAGTATTTTCCCTGCTTTTAAATTTTGTAAAAAAAATTTTTTTTCTCTATTTCCCCCATTTTTTTCTGCAGAGCGCTACGTTGGAGATGACAATTTAGGAGAAATTTCAGAAGGGAGCAGAATTGGAGTTTCAGCTGAACTACTGGAGTAGAATCAGCATAACAGAGTTGGAAGGGGCCTTGGAGGTCCTCTAGCCCAACCCCCTGCACAAGCAGGAGATCCTATATCATTTCAGACAAGTGGCTGTCCAATCTGTTCTTAAAAGCCTCCAATGATGGAGAATCAGAGCAGAGCTGGAAGGGATCTTGGAGGTCTTCTACTCCAGCCTCCTGCTCAAGCAGGAGATTCTATACCAGTGATGGCAAACCTTTTAGAGACCAAGTGCCCAAAAACTGGCCCCGCTCCTGCTCCACCCCCCTATCTATTTCCCCGCCTGCCCGCAGGGCCACTCACCGCCTCCAGGGCCCGCTGCAGATCACCCAGCCAGCCCAGCAGTGCTATGGTGGTCACGCCCTCTGCCCGCGCCCTGCAGCATCAACTGTACACGATGGGGTGTGAGGGCAGAGTCTTGTCTACGCTGCCTGGCTGCCATGTCCTTGGCTACGCTGCTCCCCGTGGGCCATGCTCAGGGTTGACTCTCCTTCAGGGGGGCTGCTGGAGAGGAGGGGGTCAGGGGGGAGGGAAGGCTAGGGCAATGGCACTTGTGCCCACAGAGAGGGCTCCTAGTGCCGCCTCTGGCACCCGTGCCATAGGTTTGCCACCACTGTCCTATACCATTTCAGACAAGTGATTGTCCACCCACAGCTTCTGAAGGCAAGCCTTTAATTGGTTAGTCATTCTTACTTTTAAAAAATTTCTCCTTAGTTTTAGGTTGCTTCTCTCTTTGATTAGTTTCCATCTGTTGCTTCTTGTTCTGCCTTCCGGTGCTTTGGCAAATAAGGTTGACCCCCTTTTCTTTGTGGCAACCCCTCAAATATTGGGCACTACTGTTATGTCACCCTTGGTCCTTCTTTTCATTAGAAGAAGCCCACCTTCTTCTCCTCTGCTAAAGAGGATCACACTATTCACCCATGAAAACTGGTCTTCAAGTTTAGCATTCTTTACGCAGTGTTCATAATCCTACAGAAAAGCCATGGATTGGTACAAATCAACTTTATGATCAGAACGGCAAGGAATAGTTTTCTAAAACAACAATATAATGAAGGAAAAAAGAACAAAGCATACATCATGAACAGATTTGAAGATTTATTTCTGTATATTTTATATGTATTATGCAGATCGTGTGAAAGTTGCTGAAATCAGTTAGATACCTGGTCCGTGGTATAATTGGACCACTTGGAAAAGCGCTGGTGCATCATAATAACAAAGGCATTAAGAAAAAATAAATGATTGAGCCCACCTACATTTATACAGGTTGTTGTTGACTCACAACAGTTCATTTAGTGAATGTTCGAAGTTACAACGGCACTGAAAAAGTGACTTATGACCATTTTCACAATTACAGCATTCCCATGGTCATGTGATCAAAAGGTGGATACTTGGCAACGGGTTCATATTTATGACGGTTGCAGAGTCCCTATTCTGTCCCTCACAGAATAAGCTGCTGGATTCCGCTGAGACAGGCAGTTACTCAGTGAAAACAAGACAAAGAAAATATCACTTTTATTCTAGGAATCTTCAAACATCAACTTACGTTTATGTAGAAATGCATCCAGAACATAGACAGCAATAAGCTCATTCTTCACAGGTAAATTGACAATGGAATTCCCCTCTTCTGTGTAACCTTACATGTTGGAGATCTTAGTCCAGCCACCACATGGCTAGCTTTCAAGTAGTGAAAACGATACAAAGGCACAAGACAAAAGCATTCCTTCCAAGCTGGCACATAGCCAGGATATCCTGTGATGAACTTAGTAGCTCCTCCAACTGACTTGTTAAACATAGGATTCACTGAACAGCTAAACTACATTAGCCATAAACCCTTTCTTAAGGAAACAGCATCTAACCCTTTAAATGCCAAACATTCCAATATACAGTTCTTATAGCTAATACATGCTCTGGCCAGGTGATTACATTACCAGTCCCGCATAGTCCCATGATCACGTGATCCCCTTTTGAGACCTTCAGCAAGCAAAGTCAATGGGGAAGCCAGATTCACTTAACAACTGTGTTACAAACTTCACAAGTGCAGTGATTCACTTAACATCTGTGGTAAGCAAAGGTGTAAAATGGGGCAAAATTCACCTAACAGTGGTCTCACTTAACAACAGAAATTTTGGGGCTCAATTGTGGTGGTAGATTGAGGACTACAAGTACATTTTTTAGGAACGTACTTGAAGTGAGTTTTGCCTCATTTTGCAACTTTTCTTGCCACAGTTGTTAAGTGAACCACTTCAGTTGGTAAGTTAGTAACATGGTTGTTAGGAGAATCTGCCTTCCCCCTTGACTTTGCATGTCAGAAGGTCACAAACGGGGATCACATGACTTTGGGACACTGCGACCATCATAAAAACATGCCGATAGCTAAGCATCCAAATTTTGATGACGTGACCATGGGGATGCTGCAATGGTTGTAGGTGTGAAAAAGGTCATAAGTCACTTTTTTCAGTGTGTTGTAACTTTGAACCGTCACTGAACAAATGGTTATAAGTTGAGGACTACCCTGTAAATAAGGAGAGCTCTATATTAGGATTTTATGTTCCCACAATGTCTTTAATCCCATCTGTCAGATTTCTTAAACAATTATTTTGGCAGCACGTTATTACATCAATAAGTTCAAAAGTTTTGGAATTACAGATAGTCCTTATCTCACAATAGTTCATTTAGTGACTGTTCAAAGTTACAACATCACTGAAGAAATTAATTTATGACCATTTTTCACACTTATGACCATTGCCGCATCTCCATGGTCATATGATCAAAATTCAGACACTTGGCAACTGACTAACAATTGTCTCCTTTAACAACAGAAATTTTAAGCACAATTGTGGTCATAAATTGAGGGCTACAAGTACATTGCGTAGGAATCATCTGTTCCACAACTCATTCCCAGTTGTTGCATAGAAGAAAATTCATAGGGACACCATAACAGATTCCTTCCAATTCTGAATAATGCCTTAATTTATCAGGAGGAGCCCTACCCATGCAGTACCTAGGCATGAAATCTGTGCGACCATGAAGTTTCCCAATTGGTATTAGTGTCGTTGAAATAGGAGGTTGGCAGATGCAAAGGGACGTAGTCATGGCAACTGGACCCAGTCAGAGTGGGAGCACACATCAACACGTAATAGAACTTAACGTGTCCGTAATGGAGGTAGCATTTTTGCCATTTGCTAAGACCTGAACTCAACATCCTGTGAGATCTATACAAGAGATCATCGTGCCAGACATCACTGTCCCAAACTTCCACTAGAAACCTGTCATTGCCCTCCAACGTGATAGCCCCAAAGTCCAGATTTTCTGACCATTGAGGGTTGTTGTTCCCACTGATGACCCTAGTGCGCCTTTCCTGTTTTTGAAAAAAAATTTTGACGTAGGCATCGGTGGAGGAAAAATGGTCACCCCAAAGACCGGATCCACTGTCCACATGGAACCTGAGGTACGCCCTGCCCCGCTCGGTGCCACAACATTTGTCATTGATGACACCGTTTGGTATACACATGCAGGTGCACCTTCGGACCAAGCTGTTGAAGTTATTCTCGGGACAGCTTTGGCGACAATCTCTCCTTAGGGCTCTCCGTTTGATGTAGCTCACAGTGGCTTGCTTCAAAAAATTCCTCCTGGGATCCGTCTTGTTCAACAAGGTGTGTAGAGATAAAAGGGAATAAGACACCAGCCCGGGTGTCCTTTTGGTGCTCTCCATCCACTCGGAGAGATGATCCATGTTTCTGCTGTCTGAGAAGAGCATCTGTTTGTGACCTCCTATCACTTCGGTGTGCTGGGTCATATAAAGGTCGTAGAAGCTGGGTTTAGATTTCCTGAACCAGAGCTTGGCACATTCAAAATGGAAGGAAGCAACTCCCCAAAGCCCTTTACCTTTCAGGGATGTCTCCAAATCCAAACAGGCCTTGACTTTCTCCACCGTGAACCCCATTAAGCTCATGGCACAAGTTTTCAAGGCCAGCAAATAGCGGGCTCGCCCGCCCAGATACACCCGGTTGATATAATGGGTGCCGTAGATGTTGATGAAATTCTGGTATTCCTCAGGATCATAATAGGGAGGCAACCTGCCGATGGCCCAAGCAAAGTGGAAGGACAGCAGAGGATTCTGCTGAAGTCTCAGACTGCAAAGGAAAAGAACGAAAAATGCAGAATATTGTAAGCAAGGTTGTGTGTCAAAGGCACATACCCAAAGCTTATTTTCTGCCTCGGCATTCAGCAGGAAGAAGGAAGGTGATGCAACAATCATGCTGAAGGTCAGATGGTTTCTGGTGGTCATTTTATGGGTAGGAGTTCACTGCTCAGTTTGATGTGGCATTGGGAAAACATATTTTCTGTTCCCCTTTTCCTTTCCTGATTAATCTTGAAAAGATTCTCTGAAAATAGGGGGGGGGGCCTTTTTTATTTTTTCCATCATGACACCAAATAATACTTTACTGAGTCAATACCCAGTACAAGCAGACCTCAATGTATAGCCATTTGTTTAGTGACCAATTTTACAACAGCACTAAAAAAAAAGTGACATACAGCAAGTTCTCACACTTACAACTGTTGAAACATTCCTGCGGTCATGTGATCAAAATACATGCAACTGGCATGTATTTAATGACAGTTGCACTGTCCTGGGGAAGTCACGTGATCGCTATTTGTAACCTTCTTAGCTCATCTAATGAGTCAAATCAACAGAAGTCAGATTTGCTTAATGACCGCATGATTCACTTAGAAATAGAATAGAATAGAATAGAATAGAATAGAATAGAATAGAATAGAATAGAATAGAATAGAATAGAATAGAATAGAATAGAAATGATTCGCTTAACAACTGTGGCTAAAAAAACCATAAAATGGGGCAAAACTCCCTTAACACCTGTCTTGCTTAATAATGAAAGTTTTGGGATCCCTTGTGGTCATAAATCAAGAAATACCTGTAACCTGGTTGTCTGTGCCTTTTTGAAGTACCAGATCTGCAATTTATTTTAAAGGTAACCCACAATAAATCTCAGATGTCACCTACAATAAATATCCATCATAGACGGATTGTTAGATTGTCTGCAATTATGAAGCTTCTCTACCGAGCTAGAATCATGTCTGTAAAATTTCTACTGTAAACCAGGTTCTGGGTTCTGGGTTTGAATGTTTGGCCCTGTGCAGTGGTGGGATTCAAATATGTGAACAACCGGTTGTCTGTGTGGATGCCGCTTCCAGAAGTCCATTCTGGGCCCGGGCAATAAAAAATTAGCTACTGGTTTTGCTGAAGTGGTGCGAAACGGCTGAATCCCACCACTGGCCCTGTGGTTTATTGCTGTTTTTGAAGTCTGGCATCAGATCACATCCTTCCACCAGTGATTTGGTGGTTTCCAAAAGTACATCTTCTTAACCAAAAATAGGTCAAAATATTTTGGAAGAGGCTGTTTAATCTGGAATGCTGCCTCCTTGACCTCCTCAAACTACTTCCAGGTCAGAGAATTTATTTCCAGAAACCATTTAACTGCCCCACCCCAAATGGTATGGTCCAGAGAGGACACAGAACATTTTGGAGCTCTATGGAACATTCTATACCATGCTGGGAGAAATATCAACAACCTAAGATATGCAGATGATACCACTCTAATGGCAGAAAGTAAAGAGGAACTGAAGAGCCTTTTGATGTGGGTGAAGAAAGAGAGTGCAAAAGTTGGCTTGAAACTCAACATTAAGAAAACCAAAATCATGGCATCCAGCCCTCTCAATTCCTGGCAAATAGATGGGGAAGAAATGGAGGTAGTGACAGATTTTATTTTTCTGGGCTCCAAGATCACCTCAGATGGGGACTGCAGCCAAGAAATTAAAAGACGCTTGCTCCTGGGGAGGAAAGCTATGGCAAATCTAGACAGCATACTAAAAAGCAGAGACATCACCCTGCCAACAAAAGTGCGTATAGTCCAGGCCATGGTTTTCCCAGTTGCAATGTATGGCTGTGAAAGTTGGACCATAAGAAAGGCTGAGCGCCAAAGAATTGAGGCCTTTGAACTATCGTGCTGGAGAAGACTCCTGCGAGTCCCTTGGACTGCAAGGCGTTCAAACCGGTCAGTCCTAGAAGAGATCAACCCCGACTGCTCTTTAGAAGGCCAGATCCTGAAGTTGAAACTCAAATACTTTGGCCACCTAATGAGAAGGAAGGACTCACTGGAGAAGGGCCTAATGCTGGGAAAGATTGAGGGCAATAGAAGAAGGGGACGACAGAGAATGAGATGGCTGGATGGAGTCACTGAAGCAGTAGGTGTGAACTTAAATGGACTCCAGAAGATGGTAGAGGACAGGAAGACCTGGAGGAACGTTGTCCATGGGGTCGCGATGGGTCGGACACGACTTCGCAATTAACAACAACAACTTCACTGCAAAACTTATCCTGGCATTCTGCACTAGCCATAACTTCTGAATCGTTCCTTTTCTCAATTTTCAAATTCTTTTATACTGTTCTTCTTCATGCTGTAAGCTGCCCAGAGTTGCTTGAAAGTGAGATGGGCAGCATATACACTTAATAAATAAAGAAAGGTAGTCCTTGACTTGTGACACCATTGTTAAGGGAGGTTTGCCCCATTTTGCGACCTTTCTTGGCACAGTTGTTAAGCGAATCGCTGCACTTGGTAAGTTAGTAACACGGTTGTTAAGTGAATCTGGCTTCCCCATTGACTTTGTTTGTCAGAAAGTCACAAAAGGGGATCACGTGACCCTGGGACACTGCGACTGTCATAAAAACATGCCAGTTGCTAAGCATCCCAATTTTGATGGCGTGACCGTGGGGATGCCACAGTGGTCATAGGTGTGAAAAAAGGTCGTAAGTCGCTTTTTTCAGTGTGTTGTAACTTTGAACAGTCACTGAACGAATGGTTATAAGTCGAGGACTACCCTGTAAATAAGGAGAGCTCTATATTAGGATTCTCTGTTCCCACAACTTCCTTAATCCCATCAGTCATTGACTTAGTCAAATCTCTTCAACAATGATTTTGACAGCACATTATTACATTAATAAGTTCAAAGGTCACCAGTTTTGGAATTACAGATGGTCTCTGTCTTACAACAGTTCAGTTTAAAGTTACAACATCACTGAAAAAAGTGAATTATGACCATTTTTCACACTCATGACCGTTGCTGCATCCCCATGGTCATGTGATCAAAATTCAGTCACTTGGCAACGGACTCACATTTGTTACCTTTGCACTCTCCTAGAATCATGTGATCCCTTTTTTACGATCTTCTGACCAGCAAAGTCAATCGGGGAAGCCAGATTCAGCCACGCTACTAATTTAACAACTGCAGTGATCCACTTAACAACTGTGGCAAGCAAAGGCGTAAAATCGGGCAAACCTCGCTTAACAAATGTCTCACTTTGCAACATAAATTTTGGGCTCAGTTATGGTCGTAAGTCAAGGACTACTACCTGTACTGAGCTCCACCTTGTTCTCTCCAGGAGGTATCTGGTATCTGAAGAAACCTTACACCAAAGTACTGGCAGTGCTCCAGTTCTTCACTAGCTGTACTAGCCAAGCAAGCAAGGCATAACGGCAGGGCCTGGCTGGCATTGTGGCACCCACTCAGTGTGTGTTGCTATACCTTGGCAGTGAGTCCAGTAATAGAAATGCTTGTTTTCTTTTTAACTGCCACCTTACCTCTATCTTTTTTTGAGAGAGAGAGAGAGAGAGAGATTGAGAGAGAGAGAGAGAACTAAGTACAAACAATCTGTCCCCTTGCCTTTGTGTGGGAGTTCTGCAACTCAGTTGACAAGATGGAATTTAACCCTGTCCATGATTGAACCTGTCATGAGATAAAGTTTACCCCCCTTGAGATTATTGTTGCCTGGATTAATTATCTATTCTTCCCTCCCTCCAAATTGAGCCAGTTAAATTGTGTTGGAGGAATCAGGACGAGGAACCTTATTCCGAAATTAGGTTGTAGCTACTCAGCAAACATAGTATTTTTTGGTGAGGCGAGCCCTTGAAATTCTGATGATTCCAGAAAGATCTTCAAAAATCCCATCTGGAAAAGAGCAGTTATCCGACTCTTAGCCACAAACCCTCATTCCTGACCACATTCAGCTACAGCCTGAAGACCATTTTTCATATGACTGTTGCAGCACCCTCAGGGTCACGTGATCAAAATTCGGATGCTTGGCAACAGACTCATATTTATGACAGTTGCAGGGTCCCGGGGATATGTGATCCCTTTTTTTTTTTTTTATTAAAGAGTTTTATAAATTTTACAGAAAATAAAAGACAATACAAAAACAAAAAACAACATATACAAATAAAAAACAAACATTACCCAACAAAACCCCCCTTCCCCCACCCCTACCCAAACCCCCCCTTCCCCCCCCCAGGGCCTCCCAGAGCAGAATATAGGCTTAATTAAAAAAAATTAAAAAAATTTATATTTATAAAAAAAAGAATATAAAATAGAAAATATATATATATATAAAGTTAAAAATTATGAAAAAACTATATAGTATTTTTTTATATCAAATTTAAATTGTATGAATTTTATCCATTTATCCCAAAAAGCAAGATCCCCTTTTGTGACTTTCTGACAAGCGTGATCCTTTTTGTGACTTTCTGACAAGCAAAATCAATGGGGAAGCCAGATTCACTTCACAAGCGTTTGACTAATTTAACTGCAGTGACTCGCATAACAATGGTGGCAACAAAGCTCGTAAAATGGGACAGAATTCACTTAGCAACAAAAAATTTTGGTTTGATTGTGGTCGTAAGTTGAGGACTATCTGTATTTGCAGCCAAACACCAATGTGGGTTATGCACAGGCAGCCCTAGCTCAGATGCAAAATTGAAAAATAAGAGTTGTGTGTCCCCAACATTTTGACTGTGTCGATTACACAGGCTCCCCTGATTAGCGCCTATAATAGATTCATACCGAGGTCAAATAAAATGGGGGGTGCAAATCGCCTTGGGTTATCGCACGTGTTAACTGGCATGAGCGCCTAACACAGCCCTTCCACCCACTTCCCCAAAACTAATTTTGTATGGAAATACTGCAATACAGTGCCTCCAACTTTGAGTTGTTCCTAGAGGACACTACAGCTGGCAATTTCAAAAGCGTCTGGGGGGATGATGGAGAGACAACAGCTATCTGAATAAAGATTGCTTGTCGGGATGACAAAGACTAATTCATTCCCCTTAAAACAAGAATGAATGGATTTGGATGCCGGTGTTTTTTGAGATAATTGCAGTCATGCCATCAACACCCATCAAGTATCTTGTCCCCAGAGCTGATACTGGTAGCTGGACAATAGTTACTACAAGCTTCTGAGACCTAGCATGAGCGAAGCAACCTTTTGTTATAGCCCATTGGATGTTCCACAATAAAGGAGATATTTGTAGCTCAAGGTTGAAATGGGGGGGGCCCTTGGTGTTCTCTGAGCTTGGTTGTTTTCTCGCAGACGTTTCATTACCCAACTAGGAAACAACATCAGGGCTAGTGAGGAGTGGGATTTGCTGTCAGTATAAACTGAGAGCAAACCCCACTCCTTACTAGCACCGATGATCGTCCGAAAGATGCTTTTTCAAGAGGCAACTGGACCTTCTGGTTTTCCTTGAAGATGTTTTGCTTCTCATTCTTGGACGAGAAGTGAAATGTCTTCAAGGAAGCCAAGAAAGTCAGTTGCCTCTTGAAAAAGCACCTTTGGGATAACCATGACCTGGATGACTGAGAATCTCCATAGACATTTAGCATTGATGACATTTCCTAGTTTGGGTAATGAAATGTCTGCAAGAAAACAACCAAGCTCAGAGAGCACCAAGGACCCCCCACCTTCCACAATAAATTCTGGTCAACTCCAGTTCTGGATGATGGAGCTGAAATCCCTTCTTCATCATCCAAGAGACGTTCAACATTTAATAGCTTTGGGATGGGATTTGGACAGGTGGATTCAAATGAGAGTTCTCCAAAGTGGTCTTTATTAACCCCCAAGGATCAATGGAACTCTTCAAGGACTCTATTATTATTATTATTAATAATAATAATAATAATAATAATAATAATAATAATAATAATAATAATTGTAGTAGTTCTATTAGTTAAAGTAGTATTTATTAAATTATTGACATACAATACATGTTTGGAGGTCCATGAACCATCTGAAATTTCATCAAGAGGCTGATGAGCTGAAGAAATTGGGGACCCCTGATCTAAATCATCTTAATAGTAGGACTAAGATCGTTCATTTCGACTTATGTCTCTGTCTGTAGTATTATTTTCTCCAGCAAGCTGGCTACTGCAGCTGTCCCCCTCCCCGCCTCCGGTTTATTCTTTGAAGTGCTTTGATGCTTACCTGTAATGTTCGCATTCGATCTCATTCCTCAGAAAGCTGTATCTGTCCTCGCGGGTTTTCTGATGTGCAAAAATGGCCAAGTTGGAGTGAGAGCCAGCAAAAGCCACCTGGGCTTTGGAGAGCCCCAAGTCGTCCTCCATGAAATCCTCAGTGAACTCTGTTTTCCAGTCATTCTTCACTTCTTTGGCTACTGCGTTGGCCACATCTATGTCTAACTCATCCACAAAGTTGTTTGCTTGTCGTTGGCAGGTTTCCTTCTCCCGCCAATCCACCCCAACTAGGGGGAGTCTCTGCAGCTTCTCACCCATCTTATGATTCCGACACAGGGTACACGTCCCGTTGGGTCCCTGCCACTTGCTGATATCCACCACATAAGCTCCTTTCTTCTCCAGAGTGGTGATATCAACTCCTTCCCCGATAAAGTTATAGCCTGGTACGAAGTTGGCCTGATTCTTGCAGACAGGACTGGGATATGTGTCGCATTCACTGTTGTGGAAGGGGAGAGAGGAATGGAAGGAAACAAGGAAGACCATGAAGAAGAGATAAAGCTGGGACATGTTCCTCATAGAGCGTTTCATATTCTTAGACAGTTCGTTTCTGAATTATCCTGAGGAGAAAAAAAAAAGCAACAGATATTTTTTTGGGCAGGGTTTTGGAGGTGTGACAAAAAAAATTGAATCAGAACAACACCTTTCCTACATTGAAACAGGGCAGTCCAACTTGCAGGCACAAGAAAAAGAAGGTTAGGTGCTGATGATGGACACTACATTATTTGATATTAAATTTGGGAGGTCCATTGGGGAGCCTCCAATTTTCAAGGGACCAGAAATGGTCCAGAAGCTTCAGATGGTGCACATTTTGGATAAAGCTGACCAGTAATGACCCACCAAGTAAATTCCATGGCTGAGGATGCACATGAATACAGTTGGATGTTATGCATGAAACAGCTATTTGAGTTAGAATAGAATAGAGCTGGAAGGGACTTTGGAGATCTTCTAGTTCATCCCTCTCCTCAAGCAGGAAACTCTATATTTGAGACAAGTAGCTGCCCAGTCTCTTCTTAAACACCTCCAGTGATGAACCACCCACAATTTCTGAAGGCAAACTGTTCCACTGGTTAATTAACTGTTAGGAAGTTTTTCCTTAATTCCAGGTTGCTTTTCTCCTTGATTAGTTTCCATCTATTGCTTCTTAATTTGTCCTTTGTGTTTTGGAAAATAAATTTATCTCCTGTTCTTTGTCGCAGCCCCTCAAATACTGGAATATTGTTATCCTGTCACCCCTAGTCCTTCTTTTCTCTAGAATAGCCAAACCCATATCCTGCAACCCTTCTTCATATGTTTTAGTCTCCAGGTCTTTATAATCATCTTAGTTGCTCTTCTTTGCACTTTTTCCAAAGTCTCAACATCTTCTTTGTAATGTGGTGACCAAAACCGGATGCAGTGTTATAGCTAAGGAAGTCACCATTAGATGCTTTGTTCCAGAAGCCCCATACAGGGTTTGGAATGGTAAGGTAGACATCACCACCCCTACCACTATCATCAATCATCATAATCCATTCCTCTCTGGAGATAGCCACTTGCCTTTTTCTGAACCTGGATTCCGTTTCCAGCTTGGTAATAGCTAGAACTCCATCATTGCTGGTTTTGCTCTGTGATGCAGCTGCAACAAAGGAAAATGTTTCATTTGTCCTTGCACTCTAAAGAAGTCAGAATGGCAATCTTCCCTTCTTTCACCTTTAAACTGCAATTGTCATTTGATGTCTCCTATCATCACAGCCACTCTCTCGCTGTCTGGTCGACCCTTGCTGTGAAATCAAGATTGGATATATTTAGAAACTTACCTCTTTCTTTAAAACAAGCAAGTCTATACCCGAAGACCAATTCTGAGAAAAGTCTCTCTTTTTCTTGCTCTCTTTGCTTTTTGCTTCTTCCCTGTTCTAGCAAGTGTGGCTAGAATTCTAGGAGAAATGTTAGAGAAAGAGGAGGGGGGAAAATATGAAGAAATAGCTTTTCATAGCAGCATATTCCCCTTGCTTTTAGCAAAGACCGAGAGCGTTTGGTGTGTGTTTTAGTTTCGCTTCCTCTTTTTAGTTGACCGTTACTGGATTTGAAAAATTCCTGTCTGGCATCCAGAGCTGGAAAGGAACATTGACATTTAAATTTTTTCCAGATGGATGTTTATTTATTCATTTCATTTAGCAATAAAGAATTCCTTGTGATGTTCCTTCGAGAATTGGGCATTCCACTTTGGGTGGGTTTTGGGTCTAATGAGGATTCAAGGAAGAACATGATTTTACCAAAAAAGAGAAAGAGGCCTCTAATGCCTGCCCCCCCCCTCAAAAAAAAATAGAAAAAATGGGGGAGTATTTTTGCCAACAGGTCCTTTGTGTTTAATCTTCATTTTAAAAAGAAAATAAAAATGGAGGTGGCCTCATGCAAACTGTCATATCCCATTTAAAACCTGAATGCTGATTTGTGCCTTCCGAGCTAAACAGAAAAGTGGGCAGTGTCTTCTTATAAACAACAGGCCATGTTAGTAGTTACATTATTAGAAATCTCTGGTGTCTCCCTTTGTGGTTGCTTTTGATGAGGAGAAAGCTTTATTCAGAGAGAGAAAGAGGCATTTTAAAGGGAGAACAAATCAACAAAGTAGAGGGAGAAATGGATTAAAAATAGGGAGGTGAAGTACAGCAGAGATTTTCAGCTACCGTAAATGCCGGCGTATAAGACGACTTCCGCGAGCGCTGAAATCGACGCCAAAGACAGGGGTCGTCTTATACGCCGAGTCGTCTTATACGCCGGAAATACTGGTAGTTTCCGGCGTATAAGACGACATTCTAGGAATGCGGCCCGGCTATAAAGACATAAAGACGGGAGTCGTCTTATACGCCGGGTCGCCTTGTATGCCGGCATTTACGGTATGTTTTTTTTTTTCGGCCTTTCATTTGTTTGTTATAAATGGCTGAGTGAATTATATTAAGGTGACCAACTTTTTTGCAATGAAAAGAAGGACACAAATAAATTGAAGAAAAAAATATCGTAAATAAAAGAAACATTTTATTCATTGCAACAATAATACAGATAACTTGCATGTGCAAAGTTTGCCAGCTGGGTGTTTTGGCGCGCTCGGCAGCAATTCCTATTGGCTTTTGAAAGTCAATAGTGGGAGTAGCACAGCTCATGCAAAAGTTGAAAAAAAAAACCATCAAAAAAAACGTTCCAGAACACCATTCTGAGCGTTCTATGAGGGGAAAAAAAGCCATGCAGATTAGTCTTCAAATATCGAAAAGGAGGACATGAAGGAGGACACTTTTCAAGGGAGGACAGAACTTACAAAAGGAGGACTGTCCTCCCTAAAGGAGGACGGTTGGTCACCTTAATTATATTGCTTGTAAAAATGGCAGACTGGTTTAAAATTAAAAAGAGCACAAATATCTGGAATAATATTCATTAGAATATATGGTAGATAAGAAAAAGATTATAGATTACAATCCTTTGTATGCATACTGCTAAAGTTTCTTCTGACTGAAGCATTATACAATGCCGAAATAAGAAGGCCATATTTGTACCATATTTTGCATATAATACAATTCCACCTAGAAACAGCCATCTAGAAATGGTTTCCAAACTGAGTGATAGTCTGTATCAGATTTACTTTTAGGATAGAAGTTTATTTTAAGTAACAAAGCAGACTCCGAGTTAGTCATTTATCTACAGAATGAGATCAATTTTCCAATGTAAAGTATTGCATATCTTCACAGCAGTTAAGATATCCAAAGATAATTCAGCATACAGTAGTGTTATGGTTCCGGCTAATAAAACACTTCAAAGAACTTCCAGGCATTGATTTTCCTAAAAGTCTTTTATTGTTACAAAATGTCGGCACAGGCATAACGGAAGGTATGCCAAGATCTAAATTCTCTTCCCCTGAGCAATTAAATTATCAGCATGTTCTCTCCCCAAATTAGCTGTCATATATCAGGTTATCCAATTAGTATGAAGGTCAAAGGTTTCCTTCCTCTCCCTTTCCCTTTACCCTCTTCTGCTCTGCATTAACTCTAAAAATACCAGACAGTTCTGCATATTGTCAGAGCAAGAATATACAGTATTTGCAGCGTTGACACAGTAGTTTATGGGAATACATGGCTTAGTAAAAATTAAGAATATTGCAGAAAAAATGTTCCTTGGAAAAAGAATTCAACTTTTAGAATTGACCCCATTCTCATACAAAACCATTTTCTAGAATTGTTGAGCCTTACCACATTCTCACCAAATAAGAAAACAATGTCTGACCAGATTATTACATTTATCATCGTTTTTAGAAAATTATCTGTCCGTTTGAATAAGCAGAAGTAGAATAACATACCGGTGATGCAGAAAGCTTGATTTCTTATGCATTTTTTTTTTAAAAAAACCCACTGGTTCTACAGTTAGTCCTCAACTTACAACTGGTCACTTAGCGACCATTCAAAGTTATGATGGATCTCCCCAGTTCCAGAGTTCTGACAGCTAGTTCCTCTCCCTTTTCACTCATGTGACCATATTTCAAGCATTCAGCATTCATTTATGGCAGTTTATAGCATCCTATAGTCATGTGACCACAATTTACAACATTTCTGCCAGAATCCCCTGAAGTAAATAATGGGTTTGCTTAACGACTTTGGCGTTCTCCTAATGACCACCACAAAAAGTAGTGAAATTGGGGTCTGTCACGCGATGACCCACTTTACAACCATCATGACTTACAACCATAATGGCCAGGTTCCATTATAGTCATAAACCGAGGACTACCTGAACTTCTGCCAACCTCTATTCCTTCTTGTGTCCTGAAACATCCTTTCCCATTTTAGCTCCGTTTCTGATGGCATTCACTAAACAAACTTGGGTTAAGAAAGAATACCACATTTCTCATCTTCTGATCTTCTTTGTCTGAGGCTGATTCAGTCAACAAAGGACATAAAAGTTTATTGTACAAGAGTTTATTTACCAGCTAGGTGTATTATTATTATTATTATTATTATTAATAATAATAATAATATACCATCAAACATCCACATCTGCCTATCCCAGGTCCTGGGTAAGGACTCGATAGGTAGACAAAATGCCAAATCCATTCTGAACATCTGGCTGACTGTGCAATGATCAATAATAATAATAAAGTTGGAAGGGACCTTGGAGGTCATCTAGTCCAACCCCCTGCTCAGGCAGGAAACCCTATACCATTTCAGACAAATGGCTGTCCAGTCTCTTGTTAAAAACTTCCAGTGTTGGAGCACCCACAACTGGAGGCAGGTTGTTCCACTGGTTAAATGTTCTAACTGTCAGGAAGTTTCTCCTTAGTTCTAGGTTGCTTCTCTTCTTGATTGGTTTCCATCCGTTGTTTCTTGTCCTGCCTTCAGGCGCTTTGGAGAATAGCTTGACTCCTTCTTCTTTGTGGCAGCCCCTGAGATACTGGAACACTGCTATCATGTCCCCCCCTCGTCCTTCTCTTCGTTAAACTAGACATACCCAATTATCTAATACTTAATTGGAACTGCTCAGAGTTGGTTGGAAGATGGGCAGCTATATGTTTTAAATAAACAGATCAATAAATTATTCTGCTCAGTGCTCCAATATTTGAGGGGCTGTCACAGAGAGGAGGGGGTGGGGTGTCAACTTATTTTCCAAAGCACCTGAAGGCCAGACAAGGAATAATGGGTGGAAACTGATCAAGGAGAGATTCAACCTGGAAATAAGGAGAAATTTCCTGTCAGTCAGAACCATCAACCAATGGAACAGTTTGCCTTCAGATGTTGTGGGAGCTTCATTACTGGAGGGGGTTGGACTAGATGACCTACAAACTCCCTTCCAACTCTGTTATTCTGTTCTAACAAATGAGCCCAAAATTTGTTCTGCTAAGCAAGGTGATTGTTAAGTGAGCCATGCTCCCTTTTATGACCTTTTTTCATCATTGTGGTTAAGAAAATAACTTACGGTAGTTAAGTGAATCATGTGATCATTAAATAAATCTGGTTCCCCCCCACTGACTTTGTTTCCTAGAACCTCCCAATGAAGGCTGCCAATGAACATCACAGAACCCGGGGGATGCTGCAAGCATAAATAAATGCAATTGCCAAGCACTCAAAGTCTGATCATATTGCTGTGGGGATGCTGCATTGGTCATACGTACGAGAACTGGTCATAAGTCACTTTTTTGGTGCCCTTGTAACTTTGAACAATATGAGAAATGAATGGTTGTAAATTGAGGACTACCTTTATAGCCACCCATCTTATAACCCACTCTGCGCTGCTCCCAATCAAAAGTTAAAGCAACATAAAAGCCATATTAAACCTATAAAGCTAAACACATTAGCAACATCCAAAAACAACAAAAACCTGGTGCCAAGTCAAACCTCTGACGTGCGATCTCCTAACGTACTTTTCTCGGTGATTTGAGGATGATGTTCCACTGAAATTCCGCTGTTTTGAGCCCAAAAGTGGCCACAAGTTAATAATCCAAGATCTTCAGTTGTGTTCGCATGTACTTCATTCATCCATGGGTCCTTTCATCCAAGCAGATTTCATTCCCAGTTTAAGATGTATCCTAATTTGATCCAGAGTGTTTTGATTAGTTTCAGATCTGTTTGGATATCAGGACACTGGGCAGCTTTATATTTCTGAGAGATGACAGATATTGTGAAGAATCACCGGTTAATCTACATTTCCTCTATCTGTAGTCAACAGTTGACCAAGGATAAGAGCTAGCCAGCAGTTACCACCCTGTTGGGTCCATGCCTAAACACACATTCCTTCCTCCTGTTAGTACCATTTCTTTATGTTCTGTATTCGACAGGATGACTCAAATTCTTCACCGTTCCAAACTCCTATTCTGCTTGTTCTTCATTTGGGCCTTTGCAGAACATGAGCTAGAGCAAGTACAGAACAAATCATCCCTTTAACGTCCAGGGAGCAATTTGTTGATATTCCAGAAGTGGCATTCCCTGTTTTAAAACAAAATTTCCTAAATCCACATGTAGCATGGGGAAAGAAAGAGAATAAATTAAACAAATAAACAAATAAACACCCCAGGCATAGAAATATGCCAACATTGTTTACAACTGCAAATCCCACATGATCAGTAGAAAAACCTATTCTTATAAACACTGGTTCTCTGCCCGTGTTTGGAAAACCTTTGATCCTCCTGTTTCCACTAAAAGCTTATTTTCTTTTCGTTTTTGCTGAGTATTCATGTCCTGTTCAAGCAGCCACAGTATCAAAAGCAAGGCCTTACTTCACTGAACCTGCGACACTCTGTATTCCAAGAATTTAAACCCAATGGCAAGAAATGTAATTCTGATTAGTGCAGTGGTTCTCAACCTTCCTAATGCCGTGATCCTTTAATACAGTTCCTCATGTTGTGGTGACCCCCAACCCCCATCCAGCTGGCTGGGGAGGGGGGGCAGGAAGGTTGCTCTGCCGTCTCCGCCCAATATATATATATAGTCAATCAGATAAAAATAAAGAGCTCTGGGATGTAAGATAAAAGGCTTTTTTATTAATTGCTGAGCTTTCGTTAACAACCTGTTAACATCATCAGAGCAAAGGGCTAAATTAAATAAATTAATTGATTTGAGTTAGAAAATCAAGGAGTATATGAAATCCCATGCACCACTTGTCCCACCACATACATCGGACAAACCAACAGAAGAATAAGTGCACACATTGAAGAACATAAGAACTCAGTCAAAAAAGAGGAACCAACTTCTTCCCTGGTCCAACACCTTAAAGCCACAGGACATGAAATTGACTTTTAAAAGACCAGAACTATCGCCAAAACTGAACACTTTAATAACAGAATAATCAGAGAGGCCATTGAGATAGAAAAACGCCCACACAGCATGAACAAAGAAGATGATACCTCCCGCCTACCAGCCATTTGGAAACCCACCCTTATTGACAAACGAGTCCCTAACACAAAGAATGACACCAGACCCACACTCACGAAAGCCACACAGGATGTCACCACCACACGTCCACACAAAAAGCAAACCCAAACCCACACCGATGATGAGGCACAACCACAAACCAGAAGCCAGACCACAGCTGCATCATTAGCCACTTTAAACCCCTCCAATCCATACATGAAGCAAACTGACACCCACCATGAAGTTGAGGCACGACCACGAATGCAAAGCCAATCATTTGCGGTTGCGTATAAGCTTTCCCAACGACTACCATTTACACTCTGATGATGTCAAGAGTTCTTGACGAAAGCTAGGTTCAGTAAATAAAAATCTTTTATATTTTTATATTTTTATTCTCTTGGTGATCAACTATTTATTGATTTTAACATGAATATACCCAAGAGTCATATTTTTACTTGTATAGCTGATATATATATATATATATATATATATATATATATATATATATATATATGTGTGTGTGTGTGTGTGTGTGTGTGTGTGTGTGTGTGTGTGTGTGTGTGTGTGTTTTCTGAGGTTTTCGCGGGTGTTTGTATGTAGGCCTTTGGTTGTTCGGGTTTTCTCCTGCGTAAAATTGGAAGTGTCTTGGCGACGTTTCGACGAAGTCCCATTCGTCATCTTCAGGCTGGTGTTTTCAGCTTCGTGCTTCGAGGAGCAATGTGTGGTTTTAGCTGTTTCTTCCTTTTAACTGCCAGTGGGGGTATGAACTGATTGGGTGGGAGCTTGGCTGTGTTCTGATTGGGTGGAGGTATGTTCTGATTGGTTAGGGGCTTGGCTGTGCTCTGATTGGCTAGGGGGTTGGCTGTGCTCTGATTGGCTGGGGGAGTGTTCTGTTTGGGTGGGGGCTTTGTTGTGCTCAGGTTAGTCTGAGTTGCAGGGGGATTTAAGATGGTGGGCTGCCTTGCTATTTTTTGGCTTCGCGTTCGTGGTCGTGCCTCATCTTCATGGAGGGTGTCAGTTTGCTTCATGTATGGATTGGAGGGGTTTAAAGTGGCTAATGATGCAGCCAGCATGACCACAAACCAGAAGCCAGACCACAGCTGCATCATTAGCCCCTCCAATCCATACATGAAGCAAACTGACACCCACCATGAAGTTGAGGCACGACCACTAACGCAAAGCCAAACAACAGCAACGCAGCTCTCTATCTTAAGTCCCCCTGCAACTCAGACTAACCCGAGCACAACAAAGCCCCCACCCAAACAGAACACCCCCCCAGCCAATCAGAGCACAGCCAACCCCCCATCCAATCAGAACACAGCCAAGCTCCCACCCAATCAGTTCATACCCTCACTGGCAATTAAAAGGAAGAAACAGCTACGATCACACATTGCTCCTAGAAGCACGAAGCTGAAAACACCAACCTGAAGATGACGAATGGGACTTTGTCAAAACATCGCCAAGACACTTCCAATTTCACGTGGAGAAAACCCGAATAACCAAAGACCTACATACAAACACCCATGAAAACCTAAGAAAACATATATATATATATATATATATCACATATATATATATATATATATATATATATATATATATATATATATATATATATATATATATATTTGCGGACCGGTGCTGGCATGCCGCAGCCCGGTGCTGGTCCAGGAAGGGGGTTGAGGACCTCTGCACTATAAGAGGTAAGAAGAGTAAATGGAAAAACTGAATGGTAGTCAGTAGAAAAGATGGAAAAGTTAAAAAAAAAGTCCTCAAGTGACAGGAGGAAGTAAAAAATAATTAAAATAATAATAATAATACATTTAGTGACAAAGAAAATGTACATAGTGACATGAGGGAGGAAGATTCAATGAGAGTGAACTGAGTAAATATCCCTCTACTGAAAGTGAAATTGAGGGACTCATTAGATGGGTATAAAAAGAAGAAGTTTGGAAGATGATGAAGATGTGAAGGAAGAATCCTAATGATCAAAAGAAATTTGCAGAGCTGCTGGGTGAAATGGGCAGTTTTTGCTTTGCTACAGATTTACTTCCTCTTATTGTGTCTCTCGTACAGTAATAGACAGCCAAGTCCTCTGGTTTGAGGCTGTTCATTTGAAGATACAGCTGGCTTTTGGCATTGTCTCTGGAGATGATGAAGCATCCTTTCACTTTGACTGAGTACTTAATGCTAGATGAACTTGTATGTATTTCTGAAACCCAGTCAATTTCATGTCCTGTGGTTTTAAGGTGTTGGACCAGGGAAGAAGTTGGTTCCTCTTTTTGACTGAGTTCTTGTGTTCTTCAATGCGTGCACTTATTCTTCTGTTGGTTTGTCTGATGCATGTGGTGGGGCAAGCGGTGCATGGGATTTCATATACTCCTTGATTTTCTAACTCAATTTTGTCTTTGGGGTTTCTTAGGATGGTGGATATTTTTCTGTTCTTGCAGAATGCTTCTTGATGTTGTGTTTGTGGAGGATCTTGCTGATTCTGTCTGTGGTGCCTTTTATGTATGGGAGGAGGGCTTTGCTGTTTTCTTGTTCTCTGTCTTGGATTTTTGTGGGGGTTTCTTTTTGGATTAGGTTGGTAATCTTATTTCTTTGGAATCGTTGGATGTTAGTACATTAGTGAGAGTGTGTAGTTCGGTTTTTAGGTGTTGTTCATCAGCTAAACGTTTTGTTCTGGAGATGAGTGTCTTGGCTACGGAGTTGATCTGTGCTGGGTGGTGGTGTGAGAGTGCGTGCCATAGTTGTTAAGTGAATCACTGCCGTTGTTAAATTAGTAGCATGTTTGTTAAGTAAAGCTGGTTTCCCCATTGGCTTTGTTTGATAGAAGATTGGAAAAGATGATCATATGACCCGGGGATACTGGATCTGTCATAAATATAAATTTTGATCAAGTGACCATGGGGATGTAGCAATGATCATTAATGTGGAAAACTGTCACAGGTCACTTTTTTCAGTGCCCTAGTAACTTCTAACAGTCTTGATAGTGCTGAAGGAAAAGCCTTCATCATGGTTCAGTCCAAGCCGGGAATAAACAACATGGTGACTGCTTTAGAAAGAAGGTTGCGGTTTATTGAAGAGGAGAGCCAGACAGAAAGATGGCTCTGGAAGAAAAAAGAGCATATGCAGGGAGTGAGTTTTTATATCCTCTGGAGCCCTTTGTTTGGAGTTGTTCCTGTGGCATGAACTTTAGCCTGAGTCTAAGTGTGCCCTTTGGCATCTGTGGGTTAATCCTATTATGTCCTGTTTTAGAGTTTGGGTGGGGTATGTCCTGGGGAGGAAAGCTATGGCAAATCTAGACAGCATTCTAAAAAGCAGAGACATCACCCTGCCAACAAAAGTGCGTATAGTCCAGGCCATGGTTTTCCCAGTTGCAATGTATGGCTGTGAAAGTTGGACCATAAGAAAGGCTGAGCACCAAAGAATTGAGGCCTTTGAACTATGGTGCTGGAGAAGATTCCTGCGAGTCCCCTGGACTGCAAGGCGTTCAAACCGGTCAGTCCTAGAAGAGATCAACCCCGACTGCTCTTTAGAAGGCCACATCCTGAAGTTGAAACTCAAGTACTTTGGCCACCTAATGAGAAGAAAGGACTCACTGGAGAAGAGCTTAATGCTGGGAAAGATTGAGGGCAATAGAAGAAGGGGACGACAGAGAATGAGATGGCTGGATGGAGTCACTGAAGCAGTAGGCGTGAATTTAAATGGACTCCAGAAGATGGCAGAGGACAGGAAGACCTGGAGGAACGTTGTCCATGGGGTCGCGAGGGGTCGGACACAACTTCGCAATTAACAACAACAATGTAGATTTTAGGTGTCTTTGTCTTCCTAAGCTTCTCTCTGGGGGCCTCCAACCTTCCTGAATGGATTATCACATCTGCATTTCTACAAAGCTGATTTCTGCTTGGGAGAGGGAAACTTGGGGCTATTAAGAAAAACTGGGCATGCTTTTCTGCCTCTTTAAGATCCTTTGAGGAAATATAATATTCTGCCCTTTTTAATATTTCCTTCTCTGGGGGGGGCTGACTTCTCACAATAGTGACTCCCTTGCTTGGACCAAAATTCTGATCCCAATGGTCATAAGTCGAGGACTATCTATAATGATAATAAATCTGCTCATAGCCTCATTTTCTTGATATTTATTTGGGAGGAGGGTATCATTTTTATGGGCCCAGCCACAAAATCCTGTCACACAGACATATTTCCCTTCACCAGGAAATACTAAAAAACCCCAAAAGTTTAAACCTGACCACTTATTTTGTGGAGTTTGTACTTATCCCATTTGCTTATCACTGTGCAAATACATTTCAGCTTCAGATTTTTGAAAGGGTGCCAGTTTAAGGAGTTTGAGGAAGTCCGGGCATGCAAAAGAGAGATTTCCCCTTTATTTATTTGTTTTGGGATCTTCTACTTTCCTCAGGCCCATCCAAATCAATAGAGGGCACTTTAAAAAAAAAAAAACAGAAAAAGGAAAAAGAAAAAGAAAGAAAAATCTCACACCCAACATGAAACAAGCTCTTGCAGAAAGAATAGAAAGTGAAAGAGCTTCACAGCAGAAACAGACTTTGAGAAACTCAGTTGCTTGATTCTTTCAATCAAGGCTCAGTAGCAAGGGAGCGTGTCTTAGATTAAATGCTCTGGGCAGATGCAGAATCTGGATGAAAAGGTGAGTTGAATTCTTTAATATATATATATATATATATAAAGAAACTATCCTTAGCAAAAGTAGTTCTGTTTATTCCTAATGCCAGATTTTTCTGCTTTGAATATTTGAAAGTCAGACTTGAGAACTTATTTGGGAAAACATCCCACCATATATCCTCTTCACCCTAGGAAAAGTTTAATTTGTTGACTGAATGAAAATGAAAGGATGTTGTGGCTGGGCTAGTAAAAATGATACATCTGTGCTCCCCTCCCCCCCAAATAATAAAAAATAGGCTGGATTTGCACAGCACCCCTAAACATAAATTAGGCAAACCTATTTTAACAAAAGATGTTATGCAAATTCAAAAGATCAGGTTGAGGGAAATTGTGGTTCAGTCAACCATGGGATAAGTCTATCAGGTGAAGATAGTTTGAATGGGAGAGCCAGAGGGGACAAGATTTTATAGTATTAAAGCAGGGGTCTTAAAACTTGGCCCTTTTATGATTTGTGGACTCCAACTCCCAGAATTCCTCAGCCAGGCACACTGGCTGAGGAATTCTGGGAGTTGAAGTCCACAAGTCTTAAAAGGGCCAAGTTTGAAGACCCCTGTATTAAAGCATGGTCATTGCCACATCGGGCTACTGACACCCCTACTGAGAATTCAAAGAGAAGACCAAGTTTCAACAGAGATAGTAACCACTCAGATTAAATCTTCTACATTTGTGTGACATGCTTAACCATAAACTAACTAGACTAAGTTTGTACGACACATTCAGTAAAAATGCAGCAAGCTGATTTGTGGATCAGGTTAAGATTTGAGGTAAACCTCTATTGTTATCTGATGTTTTTGGAAATGTAACTGCAGAGACCAAGTTTTATCCAGCTGTGGGTAACTTCCTGACGTGCTAAGAGAGTTGAATTTGTTGGAAAGGGGTTGGGAAGCTTAGATCTGAAGGTAAGTGGAAGCAAAGGGAAGTTATAATCTATGATCATTAACTTTCTATTCTTGGAAAGAGTGATTAATTAGAGTAATTAATGCCAAAAAAGGCAAACCTGAGGTACTCTAGTTACTAGTAACTATCTCCAATATACACTGCATAAATATGACAAAAAATAAATAAAATAAGTTATGCATATACCCACATACATACACACATATGTGGCCCAGAGAAACAACACAGTCTGTATACATCTGAACTACAGTGTGTTGTTTCTCTAGACCACATATGTATGTGTTTTGGGGTATATGCATAATTTATTTTATTTATTTTTCCTCATGTTTATGCAGTGTCTATTGGAGGTGGTTACCCTTTGAGAGCTATACACAACAAAATCTCATTTTAATGTATGCTGTTTAGTGTACATTTAAAGTGACAATAAAGTTGTTATTCTGTTCTATTTTTCTACATGAAGTTGGGCATAATATAATTTGATTTTGGAGGAATATATATAGACCAGAGGTAGGCAACCTTGGCTCTTTTATGACTCGTGGACTTCAACTCCCAGAATTCTGGGAGTTGAAGTCCACAAGTCATAAAAGAGCCAAGGTTGCCTACCCCTGAATAGACCTACCTTCCTTCCTTTCTTCCTTCCTTTCTTCCTTCCTTCCTTCCTTCCTTCCTTCCTTCCTTCCTTCCTTCCTTCCTTCCTTCCTTCCTTCCTTCCTTCCGGAGTTCAAGAATGGTGTGTATGGTATTTGCTCCTGTGATTTTTCTCTGTAAGGTACTAATAACTGTAAAGATTAGGCTGAAAGAGAGGGAGTGGCTCAAACTGGTCCTAGTTTATGGGTTAGTTAGCTAGTTCTTGTCAGCCCAGTTGTGGATTATTCACTCTATGCATAGTCTGCAACAACCATTCATTTAGTTGTAGGTTTGAAGTTACTACAGCACTGAAACAAGTGAATTACAACTGATCTTCGCCCTTATGAGTGTCACAGCACCCTCAGGATCTCAGGATCAAAATTTAGGCCTTTGGCAACTGATGTGTATTTATAATGGTTGAAGCATCCCAGGGTCATGTGACTGCCATTTGCAACCTTCCAACAAGCAAAGTCAAATGGGGGAAGCTTAATTGACTTAACAACCACATGATTCACTTAACTGCAGAGATTTACTTAACAATAAATCATAAAATCGGGCATGGCTCACTTAGAGCTTTTGGTTATAAGTCAAGGATTGATTATACGACATTTTCACAAGACCTGCCTTGGGACGATAGATGAACTGAATTCATAGGATGCAGTGGGTAAAGTGTGAGTCTGGAGTCAAGAGATTTCTGATGTGTGAATTTCAATGCAACAATAAGATAATCTTGGTTGCTCTGCTGCTTTTTTCCCCCCTAGCATATTTCACAGGGTTATTTTGAAGATAAAATTGGACAAGATAATAAAATCAAACAGTCGCGATAGGACCAGGCATGTGAACAATAAAACAGATCTATGCAATCTGAAAAGAGATAGGGAAAGATGACAAATTGGAATTCATCTAGGAAAACTTTCCATCAGATGTTAATCCAATTCTTTAAAGCCAAATTATACGTCAGGCTGTCACTTAGGAACCACGGCAACTGTAGTCAGATATATTTGCTAGATATCCAGTTGGGAAAACCTGACGAATGGATCAGAGTTGTTTGAATCAAGAAGGTGATAGCAGGCTGTTGGATGAAATTTACAAATCCAGTTTGATCCAGCTTTCTTGTAGCTCCTAAAATTGAAATGGAGGAAGAGGCTATTAGAAAACAGTAAATGCGCCGCTCTGATGCACACATTTTCCAGAAATAGATGCCGTCACTGACTTTATTTAAGCATGGCCTTCCTGTAATATTGGAGGGGGAGGGATTTAAAAGCATAACCATCCTTTTAGTGGTTCCCAGATCTTTCCAGAGCAGCCAACGTTTTCAGTTCTTTTAGTGCACTGGGGGATTTTAAGGGACAAAATGGATCTTTATACTTTGCTGATGCTTAAAGAATCCATTTTGTCTTTCAACTGCTTCACACCCCCCAAAAATGGTTCTTTGCCCCCCCCCACTCTTGTTTAAAGGGTTGACATTGATGTTCCTCACAAAACCTGGGGCTGTCCTTGAGCTGATAGAGGTTTTGCACCCTTCAAATGCTTTACACCCCAAAAAGATTTTTCTTTGGCCCCCAACCTTGTTTAAAGGGCGGCCATTGAAGTTCCTCACAAGATCTGGGCTATCTTTGAGGTGATAGAAGTTGTGCATCCTTGCTTTAAGCAGCAGACTCTTTCTTCTTCCTACCATAAGACCAAAATCAGCACACTCCATTCCGCCACCCAAGGAAAAATCTGTCTGACCTGGCCTTGCAATTATCATCTATTTTATTTTTCCTCTAACTCAGTGGTTCTCAACCTTTCTAATGCCGCGACCCCATAATACAGTTCCCCATGTTGTGGTGACCCCCAACCACTTATACATCATTGGGTGCCAGGGGCATGGCCAAAGAATAGGGGAAAAAATGGCAGACAGCCTTGTTTGGCGAACCCTGTGAAATGGTCGTTCGACCCCAAATGGGGTCCCGACCCACAGGTTGAGAACCACTGGTCTAACTTCTTTATCCTAATAGATCAAAGACTGGCAACATCTGGCTTTCTGTGACTGGGAAATAGATAGGACTATCCACTGGCAAACTATCTGCTATCAGATAGTCCTCAGTTTACAACAATTTGCTTGAACAGATAATAGCATTGGAAAAAAGTGACCATTTTTCACACTTATGACCTTTCTAGCATTCCCATAGTCACACGATCAAAATTCAGACACTTAACAATTGACTCGTGTTTATGACAGTTGCAATGCCAGGGGTCATGTGATCACTTTTTCAAACCTCTGACACGCAAAGTCGAGGGGGAAGCCAAATTCACTTAACTGTATTACTAACTTAACAACTGCAGTGATTCACTTAACAACTGGGGCAAGAAAGATTGTAAAATGGGGCAAAACTCGCTTAACAACTGTCTTGCTTAGCAACAGAAAATTTGGGCTCAATTGTGGTCATAAGTCGAGGACTACCTGTATGTCACGGGCCAAGTAAATGTTTTGATGTGGGTTTTGCTAAATCTTTGTGTCTTTCCCTTGAAGACTATTCCTAGACTGTTATTCTCTTTCAGGAAATCAACTGGGCAGATGTGAAAGGAGTTGAGCGCTGCTTTCTCAGGCCAAGCAAGCTGTGAATTGTTATTTGAATAATTTTAGCAAGAGGATTATCTAAGAAAAAAAGGTTGTAGCAGCTGCTAAGGTACTGTGGAAGGCCAGAATGAATGAAGAATTCAAGATGGGGCCATCAAGTCTAGTTCGAAGAGGTGAACTTCAGGTGGTCTCTGATGAAAAAGTGCCAAGCAGGCTTAGACATGAAAATCCAATCAGGAAAACATCTGAAACAACAGAGCTTCTGTTCATTACTCTTGCAGAGCAAAGGTTGTGGAAACAGCTTCTGGAAATCCTCTCTCCATCCCTTTGGGAAGTTAAGGTTTCAGCAGCCCTCCAAAGCGATTCACCAGTCATCTCTTTCACTGGCTCTCCAGAGGTGGTTCCGAGAGCCAAAGAAACCATCAGCAAATTGCTCATTTTAGTAGGCTCCCAGGTTCAAGTCAATCGGATAGATGTTCCACACCTCAAAGCTGCTGGCTTCTTCCAACTCCAGAAGGGATCCCATCTTTTCCTTTGGGAAGGAGAAGCTTCTCACATCAGGGCAGATGCTGTGGTGAGGATCGGCACCAACGGTGGTCTGGACAGTGGAAATGCCGTGTTTGCTCAGAGGGTGTGGAGCCCAGAAAGGTCTCTTTATACGAATTTGGACATTCACTTTTCATGTCCACCAACAGCTGGACTAGCAGCTGGGATGGTGAAACTGGCCTTGGACGCCGCCTCGCGGAAAGGATTCCAGTCTGTAGTTGTAACCTACTCAGGCAGTACAATCTCTACAACTGAAGCTGAGGTAATAGTTCTAGGAACGGAGGCCTTTAGGAAAAAACATCCTGTCGGTCCCTTGAAAAGCCTTCATGTGGTCTCTGAAGACAGACATGCCACTATGCTGTTGTACAAGGAATGTCAGAAGCACTGGTCTTCTGGAAAAGATGACTCAGAGAAGTTAAGAAACATGCTATTGTCTTTAGAGTCCACCAAGATTGAGGTAGCGACCAGTCCTGATGAAAAGAAAAAAGTAAGTATCTGTTGGGGTTTTTTTTCCAAAAAAATCAGTTGACTTACTGCCATTTGTTTAATGTCCTTTTGAAGTTACGACACTGAAGAAAGTGATTCATGATCCCTTTTCACACTTATGACTATTGCAGCATCACGTGGCCAAAATTTAGAGCAGTGTTTCCCAACCTTGACTATTTTAAGGCATGTGGACTTCAATTCCCAGAATTCCACAGCCAGCAATGCTGGCTGTGGAATTCTGGGAGTTGAAGTCCACATGCCTTAAAATGGTCAAGGTTGACAAACACTGATTTAGAGGCTTGGCAACTGGCTTGTATTTATGACGGTTGTAGTATCCCTGGGTCATGTGATCTCCTTTTGTGACCTTCTGACAAACAAAATCAATAGGGAAGCCAGATTCACTTACTGGCTCTCAGAACCACCTCTGGGGAGCCAGTAACTGTGTTACTAACTCCATCTGGCAAGAATTATGGGTAAGAAACAGGAAGCTCGCTCTGGCCACCTCCTACAAAGAGAATCTCTACAAAATGTTCTATAGATGGCATCTCCCACCCATAAGGTTAGCCAAAATGGGTCCAAATTTTTCATCTACATGCTGGAAATGCAAATTGGCAACAGGGACCTACTACCATATGTGGTGGGAGTGCTCAAAAGCTTGTGATTTTTGGAATAAGATAAAAAAAATGGCTGGAAGAAATATTAATGATAGAGATAGAGCTAAAACCAGAACTTTTCCTGTTAGGCATAACTACACAGAAATATAAAGGGATATTTTACCTGATGTTACACATCCTCACTGCTGCTAGATTGGCGTATGCACAAAGTTGCAGGAATAAAGAAACCTCAACAGAAGAAGAGATACTATACAAAATACCATCGTGTGCCAATATGGACAGGCTCACAATGGAAATGAAGGACAAGACTGAGTCAGATTATTTTGAAATATGGGACAAATTCTACTATTGGTGTGAATGAAGGAGGACTGTCTGGGTTATAGTTTAGTGTCAAGATAGAAATATATATAATTTTAGGTTAGTAAATAGAGAAATAAATTAGATATTGTATAGAAAAATATGTATGTATATAGAAAGATAAAGAATCATATGTAAGAAGAGGAACAAATTGTTAGACATACTCACACTGGAATGTTACGTTATGTCCACTTTTTTTTAAACTGCATTATAAATAAAAAAACTTAAAAAAATAACTGTGTTACTAACTCAAGAACAGTAGTAATTCACTTAACAATTGTGTCAAGAAAGGTCGTAAAATAGGGCAAAACTCACTTAACAAGGGTCTTGCATAGCAATGGAAATTTTGGACTCAGTTGTGGTCATAAATTGAGGACTGCCTGTACTTATTGGGCAGGAACAGGAAGAGAAATGGAAAAATAACATGGACAGGTAAAATGAGTGTGTGTTTGCTGTAATTGTAAAAAAAAAAAAGTTTCACTAGGTTTTACTTGAACAAACTTGCATTGTTTTTGACAGGTTCTCTGGGAGCTCCTGATGCTAGTTTTGATTGTGACAGCACAGAAACATGCGTAATAAATAAACAAGTAGATAAAGACAGGATTAGACAAGTGGGAGACCAGGATTTTCGTCAGATGATTTGAAGTAGATGAATAATGGTCTACAGACGTTTCCTCATTAGAGATTTACAGCTTCTGAATAGTCATCCCACAATCATTGTGGCAGGATAAAAGTGAGGTAAATAGCTTTTCGGTTGTCATGGTGATGACTGAGTAATGGTAGAAACCACTCAAAGAAAAAAAAAGAGCTTATGATTTTCATATGTTGTGCAACAACAGTTACTCAAACCACAACCAAAAAGTGTTATGATATGCATTAATAGTTGAATTAGTTACTGAATGACCTTTTTTCCCCCTGATTCAAAAAAAAAAAAAAAAAAAAAGCTTGGGGGCCCAACTTGGAACAGCATCTGGGAAGAAGTTCCTTAATCTTGACCAACCTAAAGCTCCCATTTATGAAGGAGTTAGTAATTAGGGGGTAGTTACTAACTGCCTCATAAATGGGAGCGTTAGGTTGGTCAAGATTAAGGAACTTCTTCCCAGATGCTGTTCCAAGTTAGGCTCCCAAGCTTTTATTTTTTTTGAATTGGGAAAAAAACAGCTACTTTTAAAACATACCAAGCTTCCATTTTCATAATTTTGTACACCCTCTTATATTAACACGATGGAGGAGGACATACTTTGGAGGAATTGCAACTGGCAAGAGAAGACCCCAACCTTCCTTTGTGTTGGAGCCCTGAACTGAGGAGCAGATGTTTTTTTTATTAAATTTATATGTCACCTCACGATTCTGGGGACTTACCACAAGCGAAAAGCGTAAAACATCCATGATAAGTCAGAAATTGGGCTCCCGAGCACCTGCATCTTTTACTATGAATATCTAATTGAGTTAAAGCATTTTTTCTTTGTGGACAGGCAGACGTGGTGGTTCTGCCCCTGGTTCTGGATCCTGATGGGCTGGACTGGGGATCAGGAGTCCATGCCATCACCCAGAAGGCTCTGGAGATTGTCCCCCAATGCAGTGACCTGTGTCCAGGAGATATTCTTTCGGTGGCAGGTTCAGCCTTTCCAGAGCTTGGCTGCAGAATGATATACCTAGTAAGGTTTGATGACTTGCAGCGGACATCTAAAGAAGCTCATAAGGTAAACAGGACAGAAGCTATCATGTTGACGCCCAATATCTGTCTTCTCTCTGTGTTTTCCTTCCTTCCTTCCTTCCTTCCTTCCTTCCTTAGATATTTTTTTACCGATCTTTGATAGTGAGCTTTCTACTTTTCATTTTTCTTCTGATGTTCTATTCAAGCTTTCCAGATCTGGGGAGGTTTTATATACTTGTCCTCTACTTTTCATTCTACTGATAGAATATTTATAACTCAGGGGTTGAACTATAGGGTCTTGGTGCTCTCTGAGCTTGGTGGTTTTCTTGCAGACGTTTCATTACCCAGCTAGGTCTGATGATGTTCGGTGCTAGTACTGATGATGTTACCTAGTTGGGTAAAGAAATGTCTGCAAGAAAACCACCAAGCTCAGAGAGCACCAAGGACCTCATTTTTCATCCTTTATTAAATCTTTCAAGAGATTTTCCTCCTATGTTGTCATGTGTAGCCATTTTCCTATACTGTCCTCATAATAACACTACTAGTTAGATTGAAAGGAGGGAACTAATTCAGTCAAAACCATTTTTTGAGCATCCTAATTTTTGGCTGGGCCTAACCATACGCAGATGCATGCATTGTGTACTGTACTGTGTGCACTGTGTACAGTCCATTGTGTACTGGAAGTAATCCAGTCAAAACCATACTTTGAGCATTCTAATTTCTGTCTGGGATTAACTGCAGATGCGGGCACTGTGTATTTGTACCGTGTGTGTTGTGTACAAACCAGTGTACTGTACTGGATGTAATCTAGTCAAAACCATCCTTTGAGCATTCTAATTTCTGTCTGGGACTACCTGTATGCAAATTGTGCATTGTGTACTGTGCTGTGTGCATTGTGTACAGTCCCAGTATACTGTACTGAAATTAATCCAGTCAAAACCACCCTTTATGCATTCTAATTTCTGTCTGGGACTAACTATATGCAGATGTTTATTTATTTATTTATGAGAATTATATACCCTTTAAGTGCAAGCACTCTCTAAGCGGTGTACACCAGTAAGCAATGTATATCTATATTTACATTGCCCCCAACAATCTGGGTCCTCATTTTACCTACCCCGAAAGGATGGAAGGCTGAGTCAACCTTGAGCTGGTGAGATTTGAACCGCTGACCTGCTGAACACAGTCAGCTAAAGTGGCCTGCAGTACTGCACTCTAACTGCTACGCCACCTCGGCTCTTGACACTGTGTACTGTACCGTGTGTGTTATGTACAGTCCAGTGTACTGTACTGGAATTAATCCAGTCAAAATCATTCTTTGAACATCATAATTTCTGTCTGGGACTAACCATATGCAGATGTGTGCATTGTGTACTGTTCTATGTGCATTGTGTACAGTCCAGTGTACTGGACTTACAGTAATCCAGTTGAAACCATCCTTTGATCATCCTAATTTCTGTCTGGGACACTAACTGTATGCAGATGTGTGCATTTTGTACTTGGATGAGTCAGACTTTGATGTTCGTGTTTTGCTAGATTAAACTAACACTTTTTTGACTCATTAAGCCATGTGGATGCCATTAACTATCTACAGATGAATCAACAAAATTTCTGGGTGTTGTTCTTTGCCATGGGTTAGAAAAACACAAGCTCTTTTTTTTTTTTGCATGGTTAATATCATTTCAAACCAATACAAATACAGAGAGTCCTTGACTTACAGACATTTGTTTAGTGACCAAAGTTATAACAGTATTGAAAAAAGTGATTTACAACTGGTCCTCAAAGCATCCCCACGACCATTTGATCAAAATTTAGGCGCTTGCCAACCGGCATGTATTTACAATGGTTGCAGCATCCTGGGGTCATGTGATTGTCATTTGTGGCCTTCCGAGTTGGCTTCTAATAAGCAAAGTCGAGGAGTGATGCTGGATTTGCTTAATGACTGCATTGATTCACTTAGCAACTGTGGCAGAATCCTTGGCCTAATTTTTCCAATCGTCCTATGTATGTTGCTTTCCCAGCAGGCTATTCGAAACATGGTTTGGAGCTGTCTCAGAACCTTCTATGGGTCCTTCCTGGAATCCATTGTGTTTCCCATCCTCCAGCCAGTAGATGCAGGTCCAGTTGTGATGTGGGAATGGCTCCTTATCTTGCTGGAGGAAGTTAATCGGTTCTTGAAAAACTTTCCCAATACTTGGATGAAGCTGGTGCAAATCAGGCCCCTTCCAGGATGGATTCTGCCATGTCCGGTAACCATCATGGGCATCAAATGGTTCTGGAATATGTGTGTGTATGTATATATATATATACAGGTAGTCCTCGACTTACAACAGTTCATTTAGTGACCATTCAAAGTTATAATGGCACTGAAAAAAAGGGAGTTATGACCGTTTTTCTCACTTGCTACCATTGTAGCATCACATGATCGAAATTCAGATGCTTGGAAACTGACTCATATTTATGACGGCTGCAGTGTCCCGGGGTCATGTGATCACCTTTTGTAAACTTCTGACAAGCAAAGTCAGTGGGGAAGCCAGATTCACTTAACAACTGTGTTACTAACTTAATAACTGCAGCGATTCACTTAAGAACTGTGGTGAGGAAGGACGTAAAATAGGGCACAAACTCACTTAACAAGAGTCCTGCTTAGCAAAAGAAATTTTGGGCTCAGTTGTAAGCTGAGGACTACATTTATATCCATGTGGATTTTCAGATGAAGAAGGAAATGCAACCCAGATTGGATTTTTCAAACCTTTGCACACTTTAGATACCTCGATTTCAAAACTCAGAATTCTCCACAAGCTCATAAATCTGGGATTGCAAAGGATTAGGTCTGCGTAAGAATACAATATTGATTCCCTGCATATTTAATGCTCAGGTTACAATGTTTTTCTGGGTGTACCATCGTAAGCTAATTCTGTAATAGATGCGTTTCTTTTGAGCTTTGTGACCGAACACTACAACCTGAACAACACAAAGTCATATAGAAATTAAAATAAGCAATAGGATGCTTAATTTCTGGATATCAGTCACTCTATATTGTGAGAAGAGTGGCATATAAGTTTAATAAATAAATGATTCCATTTTTAAATAGACAAGAATGTAAATGTGCCAGTACTCGGATATCTTTATTTTTCATTTAATGTCTTTTTGTCTTAACAGATAGAAGATTCTGTCTGTTTTGCTGCAGGTAAGACCCTGCAATTCTCACTGCTGTATCAGTGAAACACAGCACAGATGTCTGGAAATGTGGTTGTTATTACTCCATACACACAGTGCATTAGTTTGACTTATGTGGCTTGCAGATGTCCTGTACAAGCCCAGTTTCAACTGTGCTACATTATGATTATCGTTATATGCTAAGGAAATGTCATGCAATGGACAAAGATATTCTTTACTTCTCCAACTATCAAAAAATATGGGAATGATTTAAATAATATATACAACATGCTTAACCTGATTATCTCAACTAATTTTCTGGGTTTATAATATATATATACTGAATTATGAACAAACTGAACAGGGTAGATTGCAAAACATGCTAATCACTAAAAATAACCAAGATTAAAATTAATCAAATAGTATATGGTGTGAATACAGCCAGTATATTTAAACCAATTAAGTGTATGTGGATCCAGCTAAAGAGTTAAAGACAGTTTAAATTCCATCTATATATTAATTCCAGTTTGATTTCTAATGTCACTTGAAAAATCTTCAAAATTTATTTGGAGATAAATCTCTATTAAAATATTTTCCTCTGTATTTTGACATAGAGAGATGCCAACGCCGGTTTGCAAATACATATATATTGTAGATTAAACATGTGTTTCAACAGAATACAAGAGAATAATAAAAACAGAATACTAAATCAGAGCTAGATAAAAGATTCCAATCAAGATAAAAATTTCAAGCAGGAAATAAACCAACCAGGGAGGTTTTTGAGATGTGTCTGAATATTAGTAGTTTGGGTGGTAGCTGGGCTGTTAGTTTGATCTCCGAGCTTGGCGATTTGGCTGCAAACATTTTGTCTCCATTTGGGGGGGGGACACCTTCAATAAGTAATGAGCAAGTTTTCTTTTTAATCAGAAATTATGAATATGACTTTTTAATCAGAAATTATGGATATGACTTTTGAAAGATAGAAAGGAGAGAGAGAGAAAGATGCAAATGTGAAGGGGGAAGTATTAGTCAATGCTATCCACAGGCTTTTTCCCCCAGATGTAAGGTCTTTAGTGAAAAAGAAGTCAGCCAGAGGTGCCACCACTGAGAAGACTCTATCCTTGTAAACTTTCAAAGCAGGATGTGCTAGTTCTTTTGTCTCATCCAAAATTACAGTTTTTTTGGGGGGGAAATAATGATAAGTAAGCATGTTGCCCATCTCGATATTACTTAGCTTTAGGTGCTTGTCTTTTCTTTATTTTGGAAATGCCATATCCACACTTAGTTAGTGTACATTTCATCTTCTTAAGTAACAAGAATCTGAAACAGAAACAGATTTTAAAACTTTGCAGCCTTTGGGGATGAGCAGGAAAGTAGTTGGATGCTGCCCAAAGTACACAGAATTGTTTCCTTCTAGGTATAATGTAGGAGAAGAAAAGGCACAGCAGGATGTAAGCTGATGGATTGATTTTATTAATTATTTACTGCGTCGTGGTCAGTGATGGGATTCAGCCAGTTCACACCACTTCGGCAGAACCGATAGCTAATTTTTTTGTTGCCCAGGCCCAGCATGGACTTCCGGAAGCAGCATCCACACAGAGAAGCAGTTGTTCCATATTTGAATCCCACCACTGGTTGTGATGGCACAGTAGTTGGAATGCAGCATTGCAGGCTGACTCTGCTCACAGCCAGGAGTTTGAGTCTCACCAGCTCAAGGTTGACTCAGCCTTCCATCCTTCTGAGGTCGGTAAAATGAGGACCTGGATTGTTGGAGGCAACAGGCTGACTCTGTAAACTGCTTAGAGAAGGCTGTAAAAGCACTGTGAAGCGGTATATAACTCTAAGTCAGTGGTTCTCAACCTGTGGGTCCGGACCCCATTTGGGGTCGAACGACTATTTCACGGGGGTCACCAAACAAGGCTGTCAGCCATTTTTTTCCCCCTTTTCTTTGGCCACGCCCCTGGCACCCAGTGATGTATAAGTGGTTGGGGGTCACCACAACATGGGGAACTAAATTATGGGGTTGCAGCATTAGAAAGGTTGAAAACCACTGCTCTAAGTGCTATTGCTATTCTGCAAATAGGACAGAAGTACAGCAGGCATGAGGAACACCTGGCCCATGAGACTAGCCCAACTGAACTTCAAGTATGGTTTTCTTCTCTGAGTCTAAACTTGCAGGAGTTTCATCAGAATTAAATTATGTGCTGAGGTCACATAACTACCGTTTGTAACCTTCCCAGTTGGTTTTCAACAAACAAAGTCAATGGGACAAGCCAGATTCGTTTGACAGCTGGGTGATTCACTTAACAACCACACTGATTTGCTTAACAACCCTGGCCGAAAGGTCATAAAATTTGTCATGACTAACTTAACCGCCACCTTGTTTAGCAAAATAAATTCTGGTGCCAGTTGTGGTTGTCATTGTTTATTTTATTGTTCTATTATGTTACTTCTGTTCTGTTCACACTCCTTTCATTTTTATTCTTTTTTTGTTATTGCAAGCTGCCTGGAGAGACAGAGGCAAATAAATATGACAAATAAATAAAATAAGCTACCCATACAGCAAATTATAAATTATTAGCAAAGTTATCCACTAGAGGGCAGCATAGGCACACTAGTTTTTAGCTCTGTCGCCGGGATAGGAAAAAAAAAAAAGCTATTTTGTAAATTTATTTTTTTCCTTGTTTTTGAAGGTTTCACAATAACAGAGTTGGAAGGGACCTTTCCTTATTTCTAATAAGATACGGTGTAAAACTCTCTTGCAAGTCTATTACTGTAATAAATTCCTGTCCTCAGTTCTTGTTTTCTCTCAAGTTTATGCATTTTTCTATTATTTTTCTGCCCCCCCAAGCTTTTTTTGGGGGGGTGGGGAGCTTTAAATCACTCACACACGCACTCACTTCAATTACCTGAACTGTGAAATATATAATTCATTTATAACAGATACATTAAATGTGAAATATGTTGTTTGGTATATCAAAGAAGCAAAAATAATTGATTTAAATAATAATGTAGTTTGGATAATGAAATATCTGCAAGAAAACAACCAAGCTCAGAGAGTATCCAGGACACCTCATAATTTATTTCCCCTAGGATGAGGTTAAACGCCCATTGAGACAAATGTTGGCTTATCAGTGACTTGCTCTTACTTATGCTGACTTCTCCCCAAGTAAAATGGCTAAGAAAGAAAAATGCGGTTGTAAGGTTTTCCACTTAGCCTCACAATTGCCCCAGCCTTACTCAGGAATTTAAAAGAGCCAAAGAAACTCCTGCATCGAGGTTTCAGCAAGCAAACAACTTTTATTTTGATCAAAATAGAGTTGGGTGACCCCATCTCTCTTCGTGGCTGGTAGAGAGATGAAGGCAACAACCAGAAAAGATGTCTTCCACCTTTTATACCTTTCCAGAACAAAAAGATCAGGTCTTGGTACTAGGCATAAGATGGCACAAAAAAATAATTCCTAGATGATGATCCGTAACTCCTTTTCCCCCCTCCCCTTACCTTGCTCTTTTCATATAAGCAATCACCTATACCTAAAGCATAAAACATTTGCTTCTATATAACTAATTTCCCAATCTAAAGCATCTACAAAGCTGCTTGCACATAAACAAATATCTATATCTATACATCTATATATCTATATCTATATATATCTATATATATATATCTATCTCCAAATTTCATTTTCTGACAAAGAATTAAAGAATTAAATTGGGAGACTAAGATGGCCATTTAGAGCTCATTCTGCTCTCTTCAGTTAGCCACACCCTTTATGGGATTCGAACCTGGGCAGTTTACATACAAGGCAGTGATTTAACCACCAAGCCACAGGCTCTCCTCCCTGTTTGCCAGCTGAGTCAAGGGAATATATGCAGGAAGTTTTTCAGACAGATTTACAATCTAAGAGATTGTAAAAAGTAAAACTGCAGTATAGCAGTTAAAAAATGTCAAGGTGTAATCAATTAGACATCTGTCTGAAAAACTTCCTATATATATATATATGTGTGTGTGTGTTTTCTGAGGTTTTCGCGGGTGTTTGTCTGTAGGTCTTTGGTTATTTGGGTTTTCTCCCACGTAAAATTGGAAGTGTCTTGGCGATGTTTCGACGAAGTCCCATTCGTCATCTTCAGGCTGGTGTTTTCAGCTTCGTGCTTCGAGGAGCAATGTGTGGTCTTAGCTGTTTCTTCCTTTTAACTGCCAGTGGGGGTATGAACTGATTGGGTGGGAGCTTGGCTGTGTTCTGATTGAGTGGAGGTGTGTTCTGATTGGTTAGGGGCTTGGCTGTGCTCTGATTGGCTGGGGGCTTGGCTGTGCTCTGATTGGCTGGGGGGTTGGCTGTGCTCTGATTGGCTGGGGGAGTGTTCTGTTTGGTTGTGCTCAGGTTAGTCTGAGTTGCAGGGGGTTATTATATATATATATATATTATATAATATATTATATATATATATATATATATATATATATATATATATATATATATAGACATATATATATGTCTTTGGTTGTTCGGGTTTTCTCCCACATGAAATTGGAAGTGTCTTGGCGACGTTTCGACGAAGTCCCATTCGTCATCTTCAGGCTGGTGTTTTCAGCTTCGTGCTTCGAGGAGCATTGCTAAAGGCTAAAGACCTATATATATATAATTACAAAATAACACTACTAATATCAATATTACTAATATCAACCTTAAGCATAATAAAATCCCTTCACACTGTTTATTTTTAAGTTTGTCCACATCATCTGTAGAGTATTTTCTGATCCCCTTAACTCAGGGGTGTCAACCTGCCGGCCCACGGGCCAGACGTGTCATCCAGAAGCCATGCCCACCCCATTGCCGGCAATGGCAAAACTGGCCCGGTAGATTGTGCAACGTCACGAGTTTGACATGTCTGCCCTAACTAGTGCCATAATAAACAAATCTGAAACCAATCTTAAGAATGCTGCCTGGTTAGCAGCACCCTAAAGAATTCTGCAAATGACACAATAGAGTTCCAACAAAATATGGTCCCTGGTGCCCGGTTTTGAAATGAATATGATTTGCTTAACAAGTTGAATGTACAGATCGCCCCTTCCAACGCTGTTATTCTGAAACCTCCAAAAACCAGGCAAAAAAATGAATTTGCAAAAGAGCTTTCACCCCTCCCTATCACAGCAACTGAGCTGTGATAGGAAAACTTACAACCATTCATTTAGTGATTATTTGAAGTGACAGTGGCACTGAAAAAAGTGACTTACAACTGGTGGTCACATTTATGACCATCATCCCTACAACCACTGATAAAAAATTCACATGTATTTCCAATGGTTGCAATATCTTGGACTCACCTCATTGTTATTTGTGATCTTCCCAGCTGGTTTCGGACAAAATCAACGGGGAAAGCCAGAAAATAGAATAGAATAGAATAGAAGAGAATAGAATAGAATAGAATAGGAACACGAACAAGAACAAGAACAGAATAGAATAGTAATTTTATTATCACTTTAAATGTACATTAATCAGCATACATTAAAATGATATTTCTTTGCATGCAGCTCTCAAAGGGTAACCACCTCCAATATACACTGCATAAACATGACCAAAAAAATAAAAAAATATGCATATGCTCACATACACACATATATATGACCCAGATAAATAACACAATCTAGTTTGGATGTACATGGCGAGAAAAAAGAATCCTGCAAATTTACAAGACAAATGACATAGGGAACAAAAGCTGTTACAGAATCTGGTAGTCCTGCTGTAAATACTTTGAAACCTCCTCCCAGAGGGGAGCAACAGAAACAGACCGTGAACTGGATATGTGGGATCAGATTTGCTTAATGACTGTGTGATCCACTTAACTTCAGTGATACACTTAACCAGGGGAAAAAATAAAAATAAAAAATTGTGCAAGACAAACTTAACTGCTTTGCTTAACAAAAGAAATTCTGGTCACAGTTGTACTTAGCCAACTGAATTGATAGCATGATTAAACAGCCACAACGTAGCTTTAGATTTGAAGATGGGATTGAGAAGACATACTTTTAGCTTATAGTTGGATAACAAAACTTTGATCTTGGCCACAGATAGTGGAATTACAGTAATCCAGACTGAGTTTATTCTCTACAACTAATTTTCAGTTTTTCCTCCCTTCCCATTTCCTGTAAAGGCATTTTTCCTTTTAAGTATTTCACGAGGGAGTAGGGAAACTAAGATCTCAGACCATGGTAGCAACCTGGCCTAATGTTCATGACATCCATCTTTCTTTCAGAGCCGGTGGGATTATGTCACATGGAAGAACCACTTTTTCTCCAGTACCTTGAGGAGAACTCAAGCGCCTTCAATGAATTTCAAGTGCAATTGAAGAAGGCTGGTTATGACATCCAGATCGACTTTGATTGGAGACTATTGATATTCCAGGCCATCAACCAGTCTATGCAGCTGCTTGACTTAGAAAAAGCCTTTGAGTTTGTGCGGAAGAAGTATGTGCTGCATTGTGAGACACGGGGAGAGATTCTAAAAGTCCTGATTGACCACCAAAGACTTATGAAGAGATACAAATCCCTCAGGATCTACATCCTTGACCGAATGTGGCTTGTAGGCCTGTTGGATGAGGTCTGTTGCTTCTTACAATGCCTTGCCCAGGAGGCATCTCAGAGGCAATTGGTGAGCTGGGAGTGCACAGCTGAACCATTGCCCTGGTATACTATTGCCAAAGATGTTGTCCTTCAGGAGATACTCCCATCCAATCCTATGATAAAGCTTGAAATTATTGCTAAGACTCCAGCAACTATCAGATTCTGGGGACCCCATCGGAGAGTCAAGGAAGCAGAGAGGCGTCTCAAGGAGCTCTTGAACACCTTCCAGATTCTACCAATACCTTTGTCTAATTTCCAGTTGCAATTTGTCAAGGCACATTGGGGCAAAGTGTTCTACAACCATTTCTTCCTAGAAAGGAGCATCCCTGTTGTTTTGGAGCTCTCTCAGGTTGTCCAAATTGCTGGCCTAGACTTGGGCAAAATGAAGGAAGCCAAAGAGATCCTCATGAAGCTAGTGTGTGAAAGGACTGTGGACATTGCAGAAGACTTGAAATGGGCTACTGAGTGTTCAGAATGGAAGGAGCTGCTGCAAAGACTGGGAACCCATAAGGAAGTAGCCATTCATCATGTGGCACCTGGTTGGGTGATCTTGGTGGGTTTCTATCCTCTGGTCTTTCAAGCAGAAGACTCTATTAAGGAATACTTGAGAGAGAATTCTCCTATGGAAGAAAAAGTGAGACTCACTGGACCAGAATTAGCTTTAGCTGGGAAGGATCTGCTTCATATAATGGGCTGGGAACGTCTCGGCATGAATGTCGCATTCCAGGTGAACAGTCAGCCGTTAGTGCTGCTGGTGAGCGGTCTTCAAAAATACGTGAAAAAAGCCCTGCCAGCCATCAAGAAGGACTTGGATTCTTTGGCGTTTGATATAGTACCTCTAAGGAAGAGAATTCTTAGTGAATACTTCTCTGGAGTTGGAGCCAGTCTGCTCAAGAACATGGCTTGGCCGTTGGGCTGCATTGCCGGGATGAAGACTGAAAATCCCGATGCTTGGAACAGCTTCATAAATAATGAGGACCTCATAAAAGAGGTAAGTATAATCCATTTTTTAATAGTTTCTATTTGGTTTTTGAAAAAGCTTGCAATGTAGTAAGGAAGATGGTTCAATTCATCCTAAACAAGGTTAAGTTAAGAATATGGGTCATTATGTGTAAAATAGTCAAAACACTGATGCTCTGCTTCTTAAGGGCAGAATCTAAACAGGTTATTTTCTCAAAATTCAGTGCTATGTTGTCTGCCCATGAGCTTGCAAAAAATTATACTAGCTTAAATTATGATGGCTTTCATTGCGCATTCAGGTGAGCATGATTAGTGCTGTCCTTACTGATCTAATGAAGGACAGCTTAAGAAAAGTGATGAGTGGCTTAGCTTTTATCCCAGATGCAGTGTCAATCTTGCGTCCATTCTAGTTAGCTGTATGAGAGTTCATTAGATTCCCTTTGACTTTACTGTCCACTTCTGGTTTTTCATTGAAAGCTGAATGGAAGCTGTCCTAGTCTTATTGGATCCTACCATTGATGGGTATTCAGGTTGTCCTCGTGACTCTATCTGGCTGGAAACAGTCCTGGAAATACTGATTTTGACAGGTTATTAAAATTGTGAATTATTAACACAATTAACAGTCAATGAACACCATGATTGGTGTTCATTGACTGTTAAGTATGTAACCAAGTTTTATTGTTTATAATGTAGCTGTTACGTTTCTGATGTCCCCTGTTAGGTGGGAGGAGGTCTTCATGTTTTCATCTCTAAAATAAATGTATTTATTTATGAGAACATGATAGAAGAGAAGTAAACATGCACGCCATCCACATAATTATATACATAACTTCTAAGGTGTTACAGCTGTGGTTCATAACTTGATATTCAGTTCAGCTATTCAGGTGATCGTCTCTGGAGTTGCTTCATGCAGATAATAATAATAATAATAATAATAATAATAATAATAATAATAATAATAATAATAGACTGACTACAAGCAGTGGCATGACAAAGTAGCAACAATGATGCATTGGAAGATCTGCAAAAAATATCATTTGCCTGTAAGCAAAAACTGGTGGGATCATAAAATAGAAAGTCATAGAAAATGATAAAATTAAACTGCTCTGGGACTTCAGAATTCAAACAGACAAGCACCTGCAACATAACACCCCAGACTTAACAACTGTCGATAAGAAAGACAAAAAAGTCTGGATAGTGGACATGGCAGTGCCTGGAGACAGCAGAATAGACGAGAAAGAACTGGAGAAGATAACAAAATACAAAGACCTACATTCGCTATTAGTCAATTGCAAAAGGCGGCCTTACTAGGAACTGCTTCCATCCTGCGACGATATCTGTAATAGTATCAAACATCCATATCTGCCTATCCCAGGTCCTGGGTAAGGACTCGATAGGTAGATAAAATGCCAAAACCAGTCTGAACATCTGGCTGACTGCGATGATCCATATAATAATAATAATAATAATAATAATAATAATAATAATAATAATAATGATGATGATGATGATGATATCTGTAATACCATCAAACATCCACATCTGCCTATCCCAGGTCCTTAGTAAGGACTTGATAGGTAGACAAAATGCCAAATCCATTCTGAACATCTGGCTGACTGTGCAATAATCAATAATAATAATAATAAAGTGGGACGGGACCTTGGAAGTCATCTAGCCAACCCCCTGCTCAGGCAGGAAACCCTATACCATTTCAAACAAATGGCTGTCCAGTTTCTTCTTAAAAACCTCCAGTGTTGGCGCATTCACCACTTCTGGAGGCAGGTTGTTCCACTGGTTAATTGTTCTAACTGTCAGGAAGTTTCTCCTTAGTTCTAGGTTGCTTCTCTCTTTGGTTAGTTTCCACCCGTTGCTTCTTGTCCTGCCCTCAGGCGCTTTGGAGAATAGCTTGATTCCCTCTTCTTTGTGGCAGCCCCTGAGATATTGGAACACTGTTATCATGTCCCCCCTCGTCCTTCTCTTCGTTAAACTAGACATACCCAATTCCAGCAACCGTTCCTTATATGTTTTAGCCTCCAGTCCTCTAATCATCTCTGTTGCTCTTCTCTGTAGAACACACATTATAGTCAGTCTGGCACAATATATTTAATAACCAGATAAATGTGAAAGTAAGATAAAAATCCATATGGCTGACTCACGCTCCTGCATCAGAAAGTAATAGGCCAAGATGGAAAATTATCAAAGATACTGATGGGAAGAATTAGTTTCTCAGCTATAAATTTAGAATGCTTCACACTGATTTTATGACTTAACATTGTAGATCATATCAAGAACTATTGTGTCCTTAACATCCAATTTTCTTTATTTTTAGAGATTCGCTACGGGTTTCTCAGAGGCAATATATGTAATGGGCAAAAGGGACCCCGTGATCTTATTGAAGCAAAATGTGGCTGGCTTCATCACAAAGTTTTCTACAAAATCCATCCGTCATGAAGCAATTGCCACTTCTAAAAATATGAACATTGATGAGTTCCTTAGAAGCATATTCCACAATTTTCCTGTAGATATCCGTTGGTCGCAGGATGATGAACTCCAGATTTGTGGTTTCCAAGAAGATGTGGAGAATGTTCTGGAAGCTGTTCATAGAAAAATTGAGAAATACCTATCTGAAATAATTGAAGTCAAAGCTCAATATGAGTCAGTCCCTTATATTGTTATTAAAAAAAGCTTGTTCCAGAAGAGATTTCCAACAAGCCCTTTTGTAAGCACAGAAATGTTGGCCAAAGATCCAGCAACTATCATATTTAGAGGTCCCCGTCAGAAGTTGGTAGAACTGAGAAGGCACTTTGAAGAACTCTTTAGTGGTTTCCAATTTTTACCGGTCTCTCTCTCCGAACTCCAGTTTCAGTTTGTCAAGGCACAATGGGGCAAGCTCTTTCACGATGGTTTTTTTTCAGAAAGGAACATCCTGGCCATTTTGGAGATCTCTGAAGTTGTCCAGATTGGTGGTTTAAGCTTGGGTGAACTCCAAGAAGCTAAAAAGCTCCTGATGGAACAAGTGTGTGAGAAGACCGTGGAGATTGCAGATCAGTTGCAATGGGTCACTGAGGAGACAGAGTGGGAAGAGTTGTTAAACAGATTAAAGTCTCATAAGGACGTTGCTGTTCATTACACTGCACCCAACCAAGTCACTGTGGTTGGTCCTTCTCCTCGGGCTGCTGAGGTAGAAGAATATATTAAGGAGCACTTAAGAGATAATTCCCCTTTGAAAGAAAGTATGATGCTTACTAGATCAGAATTAGTATTAGCTGGTGGGGAAAGTCTCCTTCATATTATGGATTGGGAACACCTCAAGGTAAACATCAAATTCAAGCCGAGCAATTGTAGGTTGTCATTGCAAGTGAAAGGACTCCGGAAATTTGTGAAGGAAGCCATTCCTGTGATCAAGAAAGATTTGGATTCTCTGATGTTTGGTCTGATACCTCTGAAGAAGAAAACATTATGCATCTACTTCTCTGAGGATGGGGCAGATCTGCTGAAGAACATGGCAGAAACCCAGAATTGTATTGTAAAGATGCAAACTCAGGGGAGCCATAATTCTAGCAATGGAACTACCCGTAGTAATGGGGAAGTATTGCAAGTAAGTGATGGTGTTTTTAAAGGCAACAGTTAATTGTTCTTCTCTGTCCTTCTGTCAAATGTATATAGGTAGTCCTTGCAACTGAGCCCAAAATTTGTTTAACAAGACAGTTGTTAAGTGAGTTGTGCCCCATTTTTACAGAGTTTCTTCCCACTGTTGTTAAGGAAATCCCTGCAGTTTATTCAGTTAGTAACATGGTTGTTAAGTGAATCTGGCGTCTCCATTGACTTTGTTTGTCAGAAGGTCATAGAAGGGGATCACATGACCCCAGGACACTGACAACCATTACAGCCAGTTGCTGAGCATTGAATTTTGATCAAATGACCATGGGAATGTTACAGCGGTTGTAAGCGTGGGCAAAAAAAGGTCCTAAGTAACATTTTTTTTAGTGCCATTGTAACTTTGAATGGTCACTAAAAAAAATGGTTGCAAGTCAAGGACTGTCTGCATTCCCCTCTTTTGTATATATGTCTTCAGGTCAGTGCTGGCACCTGTACTGGCTCCTGCAGTTTTCTTGGCAGCTAGAACTCACAGTCTCCCAGTTCTACAAAATGGAATGGAATGGAATGGAATAGAATAGAATAGAATAGAATAGAATAGAATAGAATAGAATAGAATAGGAATAGGAATAGGAATAGGAATAGGAATAGGAATAGGAATAGGAATAGGAATAGAATAGAACATTTTTCAATCTTGGCAACTTTAAGATGGGTGGACTTCAACTCCCGGAATTCTGCTGTTTTCTTGGCAACATATCAGAAGAGATTTGACTGCTTCCTAAGGCAGTGACTGGCTTAAAGTCACCAAGCAGGTTTTGTACCTAAGACAGGACTAAAACTCACCGTCTTCTAGTTCCTAAGCTACTGCCTTAACCACTATGCCAAAACTGGACCTAGCTTGTGTCAAATCCAAGCCCCAATTGAGGCATGTATTCACTATGTAAGTTTCCTGATTAATGATTGATTGGATATTTCCTCAGTACTAGAAGTACTTTTTTCTTTAAATTAGTTTTGTAGTAATTGTCTAAATGGAACTGGGAATAATTCTGGTACGTTGAGTTCTAGAAACATAAATTAAAACTTGAGGAGCACTGCGGTTCATGTGTTTAGGACACTGGGTTGGAGGTTAGCAAACTTGAGTTCAAGGCCTGAGTGCTGCTATGGGGTGGAGTGAGCTCCCATCCTTTGCTCCAGCTCCTACAGCAGTAGTTCTCAACCTTTTTAATGCCGCGACCCCCAACCGGTCATAAGTCGAGGACTACTCAACCGGTCGTAAGTCGAGGACTGCTCAACTGCTGCAGCACCGTTTGCAGACTGGGACTTTTGGCAGGCTCATCAGGGCAGAGACAGCCTGGGCAATTCCTATTGGCTTTTGAAAGCCAATAGAATTAGACTCTATTCAAGAGAGTCTATTCTATTGGCTTTCAAAAGCCAACAGAATAAAAGGGTGTAGCACAGCTAAGGAAAAGGGGGGGAAAAATGGCGGACTGCGTTGTTTGGCGACCCCCGTGAAATGGTCGTTCGACCCCAAATGGGGTCCCGACCCACAGGTTGAGAACCACTGTCCTACAGGGACATGAAAGGAGCCCTCTTACTAGGTATTCCCCAGGCAATAGTGATGTCACTGGTTAATCCTGAAAACCTGGAAGTGCCTTGGTGCTTCTGACACAAATGCAATGCATATTAAAACTGACATCCACATTTCTAACCCATTTGATGTTGATTTTCTTCCAAAAAAGTGTTCTTTTTTCCCCTCCCTTCCAGGACTTAGCTGAGGACCACAGGGCTGTGATCCATGTAGTGGGCATCAGAAGCGAAGTGACTTCACTCAAGCAGCATTTGTCAGATTTCATTGCTAAATTCCACAAAAAAACCATCTGTAGTGCCGAGCTATCAACCTTCAGTAATGACAGCCTTAAAGCCCTTTGCGAAGCTGTCTCACCTCAGTATCCAGTTGTCTTCCATCGCCTAACAGAAAAGGTGGTTTGGCTTTGTGGTTCTCAAGAAGATGTTGAAAATGTTTCTGGGAAGATTTACACCAAGTTAGAGGAAGTTCTTGTGGCAAAGATCGAAAAAGCTCAAGCTGAACACACAGATTCCAAGCTTCTGTATGAGACTATCCGTTGGCATCATAGGTCTGATGCCGGATGGTCTACTTTTGACATGCTAACCAATCGCTATCTGGAGCAGGCATATAGTGAGAAGAAAACAGAGGCACTAGTGCCATGGGATGGACAAAAACTGGCAATCAACTTTCTGACAGGTGAAGCTTTCATGCCAAGCAAGAAAAAAATCAGGATAAGGAGAGAGATCTGCTTATGGGGTAGGAAGAATGTGCCTTACTTTATTAAAAACTCTCTTTTTAGACTAGACTAGACTAGACTAGACTAGACTAGACTAGACTAGACTAGACTAGATTAGATTAGATTAGATTAGACTAGACTAGACTAGACTAGATTACTAGAATAGGATAGGGTAGGGTAGGATAGGACAGGACAGAATAGAATAGAATATAGTAAAATAATAGACTAGACTAGACTAGACTAGATTAGATTAGAAGAACAGAATAGAATATTCTTTATCGGCCAAGTATGATTGGACACACAAGGAATTTCTCTCCAGTGCATAAACTTTCAGTGTAAATACAATCAACAAAGTGATAAGTCATAGATCATACATCACAAAATACAATCATAAATCATAAGACACAAACAACAAAATGATAAATCATAAGATACCAATGATATGCCTAATGATATTTACCCATGTAATAGGAAAGATGAGAATACAGTCCTATTACATGGGTAAATATCATTAGGCATAAGACAGTGATGTGGGAATTAGGTGTTTAGCAGAATGATGACACAGGGGAAAAAACTGTTTTTATGTCTAGTTATTTTGGCATGCAATGCCCTATAATGGCATCCTGAGGGAAGGAGTTAAAACAGTTTGTTTCTAGAATGTGAGGGTTCTGTAGATATTTTCTATTCACCCTTTCTGTATCACCCTTTTTATTAGATTTTCTATGGAAGCGGTATCTACATTTCTTATATCATCCCCATTTTCACTTCTTTTTCTTACTCCATTCTTTAGTGCAGACATGTCAAACACAAGGCCCAGGGGCCGGATGCGGCCCGCGAAGTGGTTTCATGTGGCCCGCGAAGCCATCCTGGAAACAGTGAGGGAACGGCCCCCGCTGCCTTGGCCCTGGCCTGGGAGGGAGCCAATGTACAATTTTGTGGTGGCCATCTAGGCTGAAACGCATTCAGTCTTAGCTCCACAAGGCCTTCTGGAAACAGCGAGGAACCAGCTCCTGCTGCGTCGGTCCCGCCCCCTGGGTGCATGCTGGGGAGGCGTCACCCTTTGTGAGGAATGAAGAAATGGACTGTGCCTTGGCGCTTGCCCCGGTCCCACTCCCTTTTGCCAGAGACCCTCAGATCTGTCCCACTCCTGCCCAGGCCCCAACAGGCACCCTTGACACGAATGATGTAGAGGTGGCCATGCCCACTCAGTAAGCCACACCCACTCCATCCATGCCCACCCAGTAGGCCGCCCCCCCGCCCCCCAAAGGGCAACCGCAATGCTGATGCGGTTTGACACCCCTGCTTTAGTGGGTTGCTTTCTTTGACAGAGAATCTATTTTACTTGTATTTTAGCCTAGAGAAATCAACAGATATTTTTTTTACCATAACATTGCTAATAAATAAACAGCATTGTCAGGTAATTCTGACTCACCATATTCCACCCACTTGTTTATCCGATCTAAGTTTTTTTCTGCTAGGGAAAACATGTGTAAGATTTCAGCAGTATTCAGTGAAAGGTTTGACATCCCTTTTAAAAGTGTGGTCTGCATTAATAACTTTGCTTAGCAAAATAAAAATTATGGATATTTTCAAAAGGGTTATACAGTTGCTTTGAGGATATGGCCAAGCGGATCTGAGGGCAAAGGCCTCAGTCAGCAAATATTCATAACCAGCTTTATTTTTTAATATTGTATATATGTGGAAACCAGTTTGATTTTAGAGTAAAGCTTAAAAAGTGGGTTTACAAAGGAAGTGAGTGTACTTTTAAATCCTCCCAGGGATAGCTATATGGTATTCAAAATGTTTCTCTGAAAAAGAAATAATACAATATGAGAATAGACTAGACTAGACTAGACTAGACTAGAACAGAACAGAACAGAACAGAAATACAATATAGTACAATACATACAATATTTTTCAACCTTGGCAACTTTAAGATGGGTGGATTTCAACTCCCAGAATTCCTCAGCAAAAATGGCTGGCTGGGGAATTCTGGGAGTTGATGTTCTCCCATCCCCATGTTAAAGTTGCCAAGGTTGTGAAACACTTATCCATATTATAATCTATATATAATATGACATATGACACACAGATATATATATATATATATATATATATATATATATATATATATATGTATAATATAATACAAGGCTGGATAATAGAATTTGTAGCCGAGGAGCTCTCCTATTAAAGACACTTTGCACTTGTTCAGTTTGAAAGACTAATTACTGTATATTGTTGAGTTCAGCCTTGATTCTGAGCAAGCAACAGGCTTAGAAGTCAAGGTGACTTTCTTCATGCTATTGTTCTGATGTTGCAACTGAATGCTGGGCAGAGGTTCAGAGTAAAGTCAGCACTGTCACATAATTGATATATGTTGGTATTTAACCTTTTTATCATGGGAAATTCGCAAACAAACTATCCCAAGCTATGAAAAAGATAAAAAAAGTGAACAGTTTCTTTCCATTAATCTTTTATGGCCGATCCCAATGACATAAGTATAATAGATTTTGGATCTAAAACAAGGTTTCCTTTCATAATCCTATCCCAACATAAGCTATATCAAGCTGCATTGCTTAGCCAAGTTCAGAGTCATGATTATATATTAAGAGTTTCAATTGTAGTCTTTAAAAACTGCCCAGACAGCTCTGCTTTTGGTATCCTGAAGAGCAATGTTCATGTCTACATAATAATAATAATAATAATAATAATAATAAATATTATTTATTATAATTATAATAATATAATTATAATAATATAATAATAATAATAAAATAAATAGTGCCAGTGAGGCACTACCTTGACGTGGTTGTGGGGCTTGTGTACTCTGAGGAAGATGAGAGCTATACCAGAGGTTCAACCATACTGGACAGGTCTCATCAGAGGAGTCAGACAAAGAGTGTCTCTCCCATAAAAAATATGGTGAGACGTAAATTGCAGAATGCCATACCGGCTCGGACGTCGCCCGGGTTAACAAGGTCCGCACTAGATATTGGAGTTCCTGGATATCGGGTGAAAAATGGGTTACAGGACTCAGGACTGTTGGCTGAGCAACCAGGGCCAGCAGCTGCAGAACTACTGTAAGAAAAGGTGTTTACCCGTCGCAGATACACAGTGATGGAAAACAAAGAAATAATGATCTGTTACTACAGATCAAGTCCAACAAGAAGAGGATATCTAAAACGAATGCACCAGTTCTGGAAAGAACAACATCCATAATCAGAAATAACAAAACAGAGACTAGCAGATCAACGCCGATTTATAATACGAAATAAAGTATTCACAGAAACAGAATTGGACGAACTGCAAAGGTTTACCCAGGGCAAAGAAATCAAAGCCTTACAAGAAGTAATTCAGAATGTAGAGGCAAACCAGGAGGAGTTGGCAGTGAAAGAATCCAGTAGAGATATACAACTGCTCTCATTTGGAAACCAGGCACCTCTTCCTCAGGAAGAACAAAACCCTCTAACTAAAGAAATAAAAGAATTGAAACAAAGAATAATTGAGCATCTAGAACAGCACAAAAACACCAGAATAAGGCTGCCTGCATTGAAGCTTGTTCCAAAGAAACAGCTAGCACAAGCATTAAAAGATGCAAATACTGCAATAGCAAGTATAAGCACCAATTCACTGCAAGAAACAAACCAACTAATGTACAGCACAGCTGCAGTTATAACTGAATACCTGGGATGCAAAATCAACAAAGAAGAAAAACAAACAAACAGTGCACCAGAAAAATGGAAGGTTAGACTAGAAAATAAGATCAGCAAGTTAAGATCACATGCAAGCAAGCTAGAACAGATGAAAGAAAAGAAGCTGAAGAACAAGAAGACCAAAGAATACCTAATCAAGAAATACCACTTAGAAACAAGGAAGATCAAGGAAGCACTGGAAATAATAAAGCAACAAATAACAGCTATAGCCAGGAAAATCAGTAGATATGAAGCTCGAATTGCAAACTATAGGGAGAACCTCCAATTTCAATCCAATCAGAAACGTTTCTACCAATCCATCAATGGAGAAACTGCAAGGAATCAGTCAGTACCTGACAAGGAAGAAACAGTGCAGTTCTGGAAGCAGATATGGGATAACCCAAAGAAATACAACAAGGATGCGGCTTGGTTAAAAGAGGTGGATGCAAATAAAACAGAAGTTGAAATGAAAGAACTAGTAATAACAACAAAAATGGTAGAAAAAAGAGCAAAGAAAATCAAAAATTGGTCAGCACCAGGTGAAGATGAACTGCATGGGTTTTGGTTGAAACATCTAACTGTTATACACCCACTCATTGCCAAGCAGTTCAACAATATACTACAAGGAGGAGAAATTGAAAAGTGGCTAACAACTGGGAAAACCTACCTAATAATGAAAAATCCAGCAAAAGGGGCAACACCAGGTAACTACAGGCCAATTACCTGCTTACCAACAACTTTCAAATTACTAACTGGTGTGGTAGCTGATGCAGTACAACAGCATCTAGTTGAAAACAATCTCTTTCCACCTGAGCAGAAAGGAAACCGCCCCAATAGCAGAGGAACAAAAGATCAACTCCTAATAGACAAAATGATCTTGGAAAACTGCAAGAGAAGGAAGACCAACCTGAATATGGCATGGATTGACTACAAAAAGGCATTTGACTCTCTACCACATGATTGGATAATAAAGTGCCTAGAAATAACAGGAGTCAGTAGAAACATCAGAAAATTTGTGCAAAGATCGATGGCACAATGGAAGACACAGTTGCAGATCAATGGTGAGAGGCTGGGAGAGGTTAATATCAAGAGAGGAATATTTCAAGGAGATTCATTATCACCATTACTATTTGTTATTGCACTGTTTCCTCTGTCAACAATACTGAATAACTCAGGACATGGCTATCAAACATCAAAAACATCTGCCAGACTATCCCACCTCCTTTACATGGATGATCTGAAGCTGTATGGAAAAACATCATCTGAAATAGAATCGCTGCTCAACACTGTCCGTATATATAGCCAAGATATTGTAATGGAGTTTGGCTTGGACAAATGTGCCACACTTACTATCAAACAAGGAAAAATATGAAAACTGAAGGAATCAAGATGCCCCACGAAAATAACATTAAGAGTCTGGATGAGGAAGAGTACTACAAATACTTGGGTATCCTTCAAGCTCACAACATCAAGCACACTGAAGTCAAGAAAAAGATTAGAAGTGAATACATCAAGAGAGTGAAGAAGATCTTAAAGTCCAAACTCAATGGAGGAAATACCATAAAGGCAATCAACACCTGGGCAATCCCAGTCATTAGGTACACAGCTGGAATAGTGGACTGGACTCAAGCAGAACTAAAAGCAATGGATAGGCAGACCAGAAAAATAATGACAATGAATCATGCCCTTCATCCACGCAGTGACATTGATAGACTTTATCTACCAAGGCAAATAGGTGGGCGTGGAATGCTACAAGTACATCAGATGGTTGAAGAAGAAAAAATGGCTTTGGAAGAATATCTGAAGAACAATGATGAAGATGCACTGAAATTAGTATATCAGGAAGGTTTACTAAATCAACAGATATTTTTTTTACCATAACATTGCTAATAAATAAACAGCATTGTCAGGTAATTCTGACTCACCATATTCCACCCACTTGTTTATCCGATCTAAGTTTTTTTCTGCTAGGGAAAACATGTGTAAGATTTCAGCAGTATTCAGTGAAAGGTTTGACATCCCTTTTAAAAGTGTGGTCTGCGGACTTCCGGTGGTTAAAGCGGTGGAGATGGCGGCTACTTTGTAGCCGTCCTCCTGAGAAGGTGTCAGATCCGCGGAGCACAGCGTTTACCAGCTGGCCCGCGGCTCGCAATCCCCTTCCCGGGCGAAGGGAAGGGGTAGAGATCGCATGAATAGAGGTAGAACCTCTTAACTCTCCCTGGATTTTTATTTTTAGGGGGGTAGAAAGAGGGTTCCCTCGGAGTTCATTGCCTTCTCCGCCTCTCAGCTGTCTTTGTTTCTTCGGAAACAAAGCGAGACGCCGCTACCATCTCCGTACTTAAAGAAACCGTGAGTAATCTTAAACCGGACAGAACTGTTTAAAGGATTTTATCTATAGTTTAGCTTTATTTTATTTTTTTTTAGTTTATTTAGTTTATTTAGTATGTGCTGATTTTTTTTTATTTTTTTGAGCTTTCTCTTTTTTTTTTGGGCGGAAAAGTGAGAGTGAAAGTAAAATGGCGTTTTGAAAGTTTTTTCCTTTAAAAGACGGATCGGCTGAATTGTTGTTTAATACTGCTTTTTTTTTACTTTTCTATTTTTTTATTCTTGGTGACTTTTAGATTGATCTTATTTTATTCTATTTTATCTTATTTTTAATTTTTTTTTTGGATTACTTATTTTTATCGGTATTTTTAAGAAGAAAGGAAGATAAATTAAAATGGCTTCAAAACGACAACCAGCTACTGCAGCTTCTAAAGTAACTTCTTCTCCTGCTACTTCTACTGTGCAACAACAACTTAAAATAATACCCTCAGTGCAGCAACCTAAATCCACTCCACCTTCACCTCCCCCATCTGGCACATCAGCACAAGACATTAAAGAAATAATGGTAAGTGCTGTTTCACAGTTTAGGGAGGAAATGAAACAACTTTTGGACCAGAATAAATCTGAAACTAAGGAGGAAATGAAGAAAGAGATGAAGGAGCTTTTAGAACAGAATAATGCTATTTTGAGGGATGATATACTTCTAGCTCTATCTGGAATGGCCTCAGTGGTTGTGAAGCTGGACTCCAGAGTAGAGGAAATTGAAGAAACAGTTGAACTTTTGGATTATAAATTTCAAGATATGGAGAAAAAAGTGGAGACTTCACAAGATGATATTCTTATGTTCCAGTATAGACAGATGGAATATGCTTTGAGAATAAGGGGTCTGAAAGAAGATAAAACTCAAGATTTGATGGAAATGGTGATTAATGACTTGGCTGTTATTTTGAATATTGATAAAGAAGAGTTACGTGGGGATGTGGAAAGAATTTATAGAGTTAATTCTTGGATTGCAAAACAGAGGAATTTGCCTAGAGATGTGGTGATATATTTTGCTAAGAAGTCTTTGCGAAATCAGATTCTACAAACTTTTTATAATAAAAGATTTCAGATTGCTGCCCAAGATATTATTATTTTAAAGGAAATTCCACCTAAAATTTTAAGAAGCAGAAAAGATTTTGCTTTTTTGGTAAATGAACTTAAAGCAAGACAAATGCCATTTAGATGGGAGATTCCGATGGGCATTGTTTTGAGCCATGCGGGGACACGTTATAGACTTAATACAGTTGCTAAAGCTAAGGAATTTTATAAAACGGTCCTGGGAGCAGGCTCTCCTTTGCCCATGATGCATAAAGTCTTGAGTGACAAAGAGATGGAACAGAAATCTGAAGGTACAGGGATGATGACTGCTGGACAGGTGGTATGGATGTCTCAACCAGAGGTTAAAGAACAGAGAATGACCCGTGCAGCACATAAACGTAAAGAAAAAGAACAACAGAAAAAAGAAAAAGAAAAAGAAATTGAAGAATCTACTCAGCAAATTGCTTCAGTGCCGGTGGGAGGAGCAAGACCCAAAAGCTCTGCTACATATTCATCAGCAGCAGAATTTGAGCGGATCTTCTCCAGGCTGAAGGCCAAGGGAGATGGCAAAGCTCCTGTCCTGGAATGTTAATGGATTAAACATTCCTCAAAAGAGAAAAAAAATTTACCACTATTTGAAACAACATAACAATGATATTATTTGCTTGCAAGAAACTCATATTACAGCTAAAGATCAAAAATATTTAAATAATCCTCGCTTGGGATCTCATTTTGTATCTCCCGCCCCTGGGAAGAAAGGGGGTGTGGTAATCTATGTTAAACAGAATTTATCTGCTACCTTGTTAGAATCAGATCCTTACGGAAGATATGTTATGCTTGAACTTGGTTTATATGGCAAGAAAATTCTTATTGTGGGGTTGTATGCACCAAACCAGCAACAGGAGCAATTTTATAGGTTACTACATCAGAAAATAACTTTGTTGGACTATAGATCTGTGATTTTAATGGGAGACTGGAATGGTGTCTTAGATATACAAATGGACAAAAAAGGCTCTTCTACCTTTTTTAAACAGGCTAAATTACCTAAAGCCTTTTTTGATATGAAAGAAGATTGGGAATTGAGAGACTATTGGCGTGAACGTAATCAAGAAGAAAAGGATTTTACGTTTTTCTCAGATAGACACCAATCTTTCTCAAGAATTGATTTCTTTTTGATCACAACAGATTTATACAACAGGGTGAAGAATGTAAAAATTTTTCCTAGGACATTGTCCGATCATAGTCCAGTTTGGATGGAACTGTTTGTAGAGAAAGAAGATAGGAGATCCTGGAGGGTGAATGAGAATTTATTTAAACAAGAAAAAAATGTTCATAAATTAAAGGAATGTTTAAAGGAATATTTTACTTTAAATATGAACAAGGGAACATCAATGTCAATGGTCTGGGATGCAAGTAAAGCTTTCATGCGTGGTATTTTGATAAAAATGAATAATTTGCATAGACAGAAACAGACTCAGAAACGGAAAGACTTGGAAGAGGAGATTAAATTAAAAGAGAAACTTTTAATTTTAAATCCCTTAGATGAAAAGGTTAAAGGAGCTTTAAAATTGTTAAAAACACAATTTAACATGCTGATGGCTGATCAAGCTGCAACTAATTTGCTATTTATGAAACAAAATACATTTTGTAATGCTAATAAACCAGGGAGATGGTTGGCTTATCAGTTAAGAAAAAAACAGAAACAGAGGAATATAGATAAAATAAATTATAATGGTAAATTGGTTTATCAGAAAGAATTGATTAAGAAATCTTTTTTAGAATACTATCAAAAATTATATAAGGGTACTAATATTCAAATTACAGATATAAATAATTATTTAGGCAAAGTTAACTTTCCTAAATTAACAGAAGATCAGGAAAAAAAGATTAACGGTTTAATTACTAAGGAAGAAATTGTTACAGCTATTAAACAATTGAAATTGGGCAAAGCGCCGGGTACGGATGGGTTGACATCTATTTATTATAAAGCTTTAGTAGAAGAGATGATTCAACCGTTGTGTGAACTGTTTAATAATTTATTACAGGGGTTAGAGATCCCTCCATCCTGGCGTAATGCATTTATATCATTGATTCCAAAAGATAGTCAAGATCTTACTTTGCCTAAAAATTATAGGCCTATATCTCTTTTAAATGTGGATTATAAAATTTTTGCAAAAATTTTAGCTAACAGGCTTATGGGGATCTTGCAGCAGTTTATACATAGGGATCAATCGGGTTTTATAACTGGAAGGTATATGAAGAATAACGTTAGACAAATTATTAATTTATTAGAGTATTTAGAAAAGAATAACCAAGTCTCTGCAGGCCTGATATTTTTGGATGCTGAAAAAGCCTTTGACCAAGTGAATTGGCAGTTTATGCTGTGTTTAATCAAGGAGATGAATTTTGGACAAAATATATTACAAGTATTATCCAATATATATCAAAAACAGACTGCTCAAATTATTGTAAATGGGGGTTTGTCAGAGGCTTTTGTAATAGAAAAAGGAACAAGACAGGGATGCCCGTTGTCTCCGTTATTGTTTGTTTTAACACTGGAAATTTTGTTGATTAAAATTCGGGAGTCTCAAGAAATAAAAGGAATAGAAATTAATAAAAAAGAATATAAATTAAGAGCCTTTGCAGATGACTTGGTTGTTACTTTGTCTCAACCTGTTTCTTCGGTGGTGAAATTATTACAATTGATTCAACAATATGGACGTGTTTCTGGCTTTAAAATTAATAATAATAAGACCAAAATATTAGCTAAAAACATGACTAATGGTGATAAACAGGCTCTAGTTAACTTAACAGACTTTGAAATTGTTGATAAGGTAAAATATTTGGGGGTTACATTATCTGCTTCTAATGTAAAATTGTATAAAAATAATTATGAAAAGCTGTGGATGGAGGTACAGAAGGATTTAAAAAACTGGAATAATTTACAGTTATCCCTTATGGGCAGAATTGCAGTTATTAAAATGAATGTCCTGCCAAAGTTTATTTTTTTGTTTCAAATGTTACCTATCTTAAAGAACGAACGTAATTTAGATGAATGGCAAAAAGGTATTAATAAATTTGTTTGGGCAGGGAAAAAACCAAGGGTGAAACTTAAAATAATGCAAGATTTTCGTGAGAGAGGTGGACTCAAGGTACCAAATATGAAATTGTATTATGATGCTGTAGTATTGACATTGATTAGCGACTGGGTGAATTTAACAAATACAGAAATACTTCATTTGGAAGGCTGGGACCTACTTTTTGGATGGCATGCCTATTTAATATTTAATAAAAAAGTGGATTGGGTTTTTAAGTCTCATATTATAAGAAACTCTTTGCTAAGAGTGTGGAGAAAGTATTATAAAAGTGACTTTAAAATACCATTATGGGCTATACCTCGGCATGCCATAGAAGGTATAAGGAAAGGGGTAAATATGGACAAGGTCTCTTACGTACAGTTATTAAGATGGGATGGCCAAGACTGGCAGTTAAAATCTTTGGAAGAATTAACACATGAAAACTTAACTTATTCATGGTTCCAATATAGACAAATAGTGGATAGATGGAAGATGGATTGTAAAATGGGCTGGCTTAGAGAAGATGAAATTTTTTTAAAACAAGTAAGAGATCAAAGGCCAACCCATATTAAGAGAGTTTATGGGGTTTTAGTGGAATTAGATTCAGAACTTGAACTAGTTAAAGATTGTATGATTAAATGGGCACAGAATATTGGTGAAACGATTTCAATGGATACTTGGGAACTTATTTGGATAAGAAATGTTAAATTCACACAAGCGCAAAATTTAAGAGAGAATTTTTATAAGATGTTTTATAGATGGCACCTTGACCCAAAGAAAATGTCCATTATGTACCCTAATCTACAGCCGAAATGCTGGAGATGTGGATATTTGGATGCTACCTATTACCATATTTGGTGGACGTGTAAGCATATAAAAGCTTTTTGGATTAAGATATGGTGGAATATTCAAAGAATTTTTAAAAGGAGGGTAAAATTTACTCCGCAATTATTTTTACTAGGTATTGTTATTGACTGTGATGCTAAGGAGGTTATATTGATGTTAAATTTGATTACAGCCGCTAGGTTGTTAATAGGACAATATTGGAAGAAGGAATCTTTGCCTACTTTACAAGAATGGTTTCATAAAGTTTCGTATTTGGCAGAAATGGCAAAGATTTCGGCTTTCTTAAAGGAGCAATCTCAAGAAAAATTTTTTGCGGTATGGGAAAAATGGATAAATTTTATACAACAAAATTTGGATATGGAAAAATATTATTTAGCCTTTTTATAATTTGTAATGATTGTTTTTTCTTTCTTTCTTTCTTCTTTTTCTTTTTTATATATATACATTTTTTACGTATTATTATTCATATATTTTTTTCCCTTTTTTTTTTTATATATATATGCTTTATTCTTCGTCTACTTTCTTCTTTCTTCTTTCTCTCTCTCTCTTCTTTTTTTATTTTTTTTTTAGTATATATTATTCATTTTAAAGTTCATGTTATGTATATTATTATTATATATATTATTACTGTGATTTTTATTATTATTATTAATTATTTTATAAGTTGCAAATGTTATTTTTAAAATATTTGTTAAATAATCCTATATTCAGTTCTGGGAAGTCGGGGGGGGGGTGGGGTGGTTGGGGAGGGGGGGGGTGGATTCTTACTTGTAAAACTTTTGAAAAATTTCAATAAAAAAAAAAAAAAAGTGTGGTCTGCATTAATAACTTTGCTTAGCAAAATAAAAATTATGGATATTTTCAAAAGGGTTATACAGTTGCTTTGAGGATATGGCCAAGCGGATCTGAGGGCAAAGGCCTCAGTCAGCAAATATTCATAACCAGCTTTATTTTTTAATATTGTATATATGTGGAAACCAGTTTGATTTTAGAGTAAAGCTTAAAAAGTGGGTTTACAAAGGAAGTGAGTGTACTTTTAAATCCTCCCAGGGATAGCTATATGGTATTCAAAATGTTTCTCTGAAAAAGAAATAATACAATATGAGAATAGACTAGACTAGACTAGACTAGACTAGAACAGAACAGAACAGAACAGAAATACAATATAGTACAATACATACAATATTTTTCAACCTTGGCAACTTTAAGATGGGTGGATTTCAACTCCCAGAATTCCTCAGCAAAAATGGCTGGCTGGGGAATTCTGGGAGTTGATGTTCTCCCATCCCCATGTTAAAGTTGCCAAGGTTGTGAAACACTTATCCATATTATAATCTATATATAATATGACATATGACACACAGATATATATATATATATATATATATATATATATATATATATATATGTATAATATAATACAAGGCTGGATAATAGAATTTGTAGCCGAGGAGCTCTCCTATTAAAGACACTTTGCACTTGTTCAGTTTGAAAGACTAATTACTGTATATTGTTGAGTTCAGCCTTGATTCTGAGCAAGCAACAGGCTTAGAAGTCAAGGTGACTTTCTTCATGCTATTGTTCTGATGTTGCAACTGAATGCTGGGCAGAGGTTCAGAGTAAAGTCAGCACTGTCACATAATTGATATATGTTGGTATTTAACCTTTTTATCATGGGAAATTCGCAAACAAACTATCCCAAGCTATGAAAAAGGTAAAAAAAGTGAACAGTTTCTTTCCATTAATCTTTTATGGCCGATCCCAATGACATAAGTATAATAGATTTTGGATCTAAAACAAGGTTTCCTTTCATAATCCTATCCCAACATAAGCTATATCAAGCTGCATTGCTTAGCCAAGTTCAGAGTCATGATTATATATTAAGAGTTTCAATTGTAGTCTTTAAAAACTGCCCAGACAGCTCTGCTTTTGGTATCCTGAAGAGCAATGTTCATGTCTACATAATAATAATAATAATAATAATAATAATAATAATAATAATAATAATAAATATTATTTATTATAATTATAATAATATAATAATAATAATATAATAATAATAATAATAATAATAATAATTATTATTATTATTATTATTATTAATAATAATAATAAAATAAATAGTGCCAGTGAGGCACTACCTTGACGTGGTTGTGGGGCTTGTGTACTCTGAGGAAGATGAGAGCTATACCAGAGGTTCAACCATACTGGACAGGTCTCATCAGAGGAGTCAGACAAAGAGTGTCTCTCCCATAAAAAATATGGTGAGACGTAAATTTCAGAATGCCATACCGGCTCGGACGTCGCCCGGGTTAACAAGGTCCGCACTAGATATTGGAGTTCCTGGATATCTGGTGAAAAATGGGTTACAGGACTCAGGACTGTTGGCTGAGCAACCAGGGCCAGCAGCTGCAGAACTACTGGAAGAAAAGGTGTTTACCCGTCGCAGATACACAGTGATGGAAAACAAAGAAATAATGATCTGTTACTACAGATCAAGTCCAACAAGAAGAGGATATCTAAAACGAATGCACCAGTTCTGGAAAGAACAACATCCAGAATCAGAAATAACAGAACAGAGACTAGCAGATCAACGCCGATTTATAATACGAAATAAAGTATTCACAGAAACAGAATTGGACAAACTGCAAAGGTTTACCCAGGGCAAAGAAATCAAAGCCTTACCAGAAGTAATTCAGAATGTAGAGGCAAACCAGGGGGAGTTGGCAGTGAAGGAATCCAGCAGAGATATACAACTGTTCTCATTTGGAAACCAGGCACCTCTTCCTCAGGAAGAACAAAACCCTCTAACTAAAGAAATAAAAGAATTGAAACAAAGAATAACTGAGCATCTAGAACAGCACAAAAACAACAGAATAAGGCTGCCTGCATTGAAGCTTGTTCCAAAGAAACAGCTAGCACAAGCATTAAAAGATGCAAATACTGCAATAGAAAGTATAAGCACCAATTCACTGCAAGAAACAAACCAACTAATGTACAGCACAGCTGCAGTTATAACAGAATACCTGGGATGCAAAATCAACAAGAAGAAAAACAAACAAACAGTGCACCAGAAAAATGGAAGGTTAGACTAGAAAATAAGATCAGCAAATTAAGATCACATGCAAGCAAGCTAGAACAGATGAAAGAAAAGAAGCTGAAGAACAAGAAGACCAAAGAATACCTAATCAAGAAATACCACTTAGAAACAAGGAAGATCAAGGAAGCACTGGAAATAATAAAGCAACAAATAACAGCTATAGCCAGGAAAATCAGTAGATATGAAGCTCGAATTGCAAACTATAGGCAGAACCTCCAATTTCAATCCAATCAGAAACGTTTCTACCAATCCATCAATGGAGAAACTGCAAGGAATCAGTCAGTACCTGACAAGGAAGAAACAGTGCAGTTCTGGAAGCAGATATGGGATAACCCAAAGAAATACAACAAGGATGCGGCTTGGTTAAAAGAGGTGGATGCAAATAAAACAGAAGTTGAAATGAAAGAACTAGTAATAACAACAAAAATGGTAGAAAAAAGAGCAAAGAAAATCAAAAATTGGTCAGCACCAGGTGAAGATGAACTGCATGGGTTTTGGTTGAAACATCTAACTGTTATACACCCACTCATTGCCAAGCAGTTCAACAATATACTACAAGGAGGAGAAATTGAAAAGTGGCTAACAACTGGGAAAACCTACCTAATAATGAAAAATCCAGCAAAAGGGCAACACCAGGTAACTACAGGCCAATTACCTGCTTACCAACAACTTTCAAATTACTAACTGGTGTGGTAGCTGATGCAGTACAACAGCATCTAGTTGAAAACAATCTCTTTCCACCTGAGCAGAAAGGAAACCGCCCCAATAGCAGAGGAACAAAAGATCAACTCCTAATAGACAAAATGATCTTGGAAAACTGCAAGAGAAGGAAGACCAACCTGAATATGGCATGGATTGACTACAAAAAGGCATTTGACTCTCTACCACATGATTGGATAATAAAGTGCCTAGAAATAACAGGAATCAGTAGAAACATCAGAAAATTTGTGCAAAGATCGATGGCACAATGGAAGACACAGTTGCAGATCAATGGTGAGAAGCTGGGAGAGGTTAATATCAAGAGAGGAATATTTCAAGGAGATTCATTATCACCATTACTATTTGTTATTGCACTGTTTCCTCTGTCAACAATACTGAATAACTCAGGACATGGCTATCAAACATCAAAAACATCTGCCAGACTATCCCACCTCCTTTACATGGATGATCTGAAGCTGTATGGAAAAACATCATCTGAAATAGAATCGCTGCTCAACACTGTCCGTATATATAGCCAAGATATTGTAATGGAGTTTGGCTTGGACAAATGTGCCACACTTACTATCAAACAAGGAAAAATAATGAAAACTGAAGGAATCAAGATGCCCCACGAAAATAACATTAAGAGTCTGGATGAGGAAGAGTACTACAAATACTTGGGTATCCTTCAAGCTGACAACATCAAGCACACTGAAGTCAAGAAAAAGATTAGAGGTGAATACATCAAGAGAGTGAAGAAGATCTTAAAGTCCAAACTCAATGGAGGAAATACCATAAAGGCAATCAACACCTGGGCAATCCCAGTCATTAGGTACACAGCTGGAATAGTGGACTGGACTCAAGTAGAACTAAAAGCAATGGATAGGCAGACCAGAAAAATAATGACAATGAATCATGCCCTTCATCCACGCAGTGACATTGATAGACTTTATCTACCAAGGCAAATAGGTGGGCGTGGAATGCTACAAGTACATCAGATGGTTGAAGAAGAAAAAATGGCTTTGGAAGAATATCTGAAGAACAATGATGAAGATGCACTGAAATTAGTATATCAGGAAGGTTTACTAACTACTGGAGAGACCAAACTTGCCTACAAGAAAGATCAAATGAAGAACAGAATAGAGACATGGGAAGACAAAGCACTACATGGCCAATACATGAAAAAAATAGCTGGGAAAGCAGATAATAATAAAACCTGGCAATGGCTAAGAGCAGGAAAATTGAAGAAAGAGACCGAGGGACTAATTCTGGCTGCACAAGACCAAGCCTTAAGGACAAATGCATACAAAGTCAAAATTGAGAAGACAGCAACAGACAGTAAGTGCCGCCTATGCAAAGAAGCTGAAGAAACAGTGGACCACTTGGTAAGCTGTTGCAAGAAGATTGCACAGACTGATTACAAGCAGCGGCATGACAAAGTAGCAACAATGGTGCATTGGAAGATCTGCAAAAAATATCATTTGCCTGTAAGCAAAAACTGGTGGGATCATAAAATAGAGAAAGTCATAGAAAATGATAAAATTAAACTGCTCTGGGACTTCAGAATTCAAACAGACAAGCACCTGCAACATAACACCCCAGACTTAACAATTGTCGATAAGAAAGACAAAAAAGTCTGGATAGTGGACGTGGCAGTGCCTGGAGATAGCAGAATAGAAGAGAAAGAACTGGAGAAGATAACAAAATACAAAGACCTACAAATAGAAATAGAAAGACTGTGGCAAAAGCAAGCAAGGGTAGTACCAATAGTAATAGGCTCCTTGGGTGCAATTCCAAAACAACTGGAGCACCACTTGAACACCATTGGCATTGACAAATTTGCCATTACTCAATTGCAAAAGGCGCCCTTATTAGGAACTGCTTCCATCCTGCGACGATACCTGTAATACCATCAAACATCCACATCTGCCTATCTCAGGTGGGTAAGGACTCGATAGGTAGACAAAATGCCAAATCCAGTCTGAACATCTGGCTGACTGTGCGATGATCCATAATAATAATAATAATAATAATAATAATAATAATATAATAATAATAATAATAATAATAATAATAATAATAATAATAATAATCACTGCCACGTCCACTATCCAGACTTTTTTGTCTTTCTTATCGACAATTGTTAAGTCTGGGGTGTTATGTTGCAGGTGCTTGTCTGTTTGAATTCTGAAGTCCCAGAGCAGTTTAATTTTATCATTTTCTATGACTTTCTCTATTTTATGATCCCACCAGTTTTTGCTTACAGGCAAATGATATTTTTTGCAGATCTTCCAATGCACCATTGTTGCTACTTTGTCATGCCGCTGCTTGTAGTCAGTCTGTGCAATCTTCTTGCAACAGCTTACCAAGTGGTCCACTGTTTCTTCAGCTTCTTTGCATAGGCGGCACTTACTGTCTGTTGCTGTCTTCTCAATTTTGACTTTGTATGCATTTGTCCTTAAGGCTTGGTCTTGTGCAGCCAGAATTAGTCCCTCGGTCTCTTTCTTCAATTTTCCTGCTCTTAGCCATTGCCAGGTTTTATTTATCTGCTTTCCCAGCTATTTTTTTCATGTATTGGCCATGTAGTGCTTTGTCTTCCCATGCCTCTATTCTGTTCTTCATTTGGTCTTTCTTGTAGGCCAGTTTGGTCTCTCCAGTAGTTAGTAAGCCTTCCTGATATACTAATTTCAGTGCATCTTCATCATTGTTCTTCAGATATTCTTCCAAAGCCATTTTTTCTTCTTCAACCATCTGATGTACTTGTAGCATTCCACGCCCACCTATTTGCCTTGGTAGATAAAGTCTATCAATGTCACTGCGTGGATGAAGGGCATGATTCATTGTCATTATTTTTCTGGTCTGCCTATCCATTGCTTTTAGTTCTGCTTGAGTCCAGTCCACTATTCCAGCTGTGTACCTAATGACTGGGATTGCCCATGTGTTGATTGCCTTTATGGTATTTCCTCCATTGCCTGTAAGCAAAAACTGGTGGGATCATAAAATAGAGAAAGTCATAGAAAATGATAAAATTAAACTGCTCTGGGACTTCAGAATTCAAACAGACAAGCACCTGCAACATAACACCCCAGACTTAACAATTGTCGATAAGAAAGACAAAAAAGTCTGGATAGTGGACGTGGCAGTGCCTGGAGATAGCAGAATAGAAGAGAAAGAACTGGAGAAGATAACAAAATACAAAGACCTACAAATAGAAATAGAAAGACTGTGGCAAAAGCAAGCAAGGGTAGTACCAATAGTGATAGGCTCCTTGGGTGCAATCCCAAAACAACTGGAGCACCACTTGAACACCATTGGCATTGACAAATTCGCTATTAGTCAATTGCAAAAGGCGGCCTTACTAGGAACTGCTTCCATCCTGCGACGATATCTGTAATACCATCAAACATCCACATCTGCCTATCCCAGTCCTGGGTAAGGACTCGATAGGTAGACAAAATGCCAAATCCAGTCTGAACATCTGGCTGACTGTGCGATGCTCGATAATAATAATAATAATAATAATAATAATAATAATAATAATAATAATAATAATAATAATAAGAAGAAGAAGAAGAAGAAGAAGAAGAAGAAGTTGGAAGGGACCTTGGAGGTCATCTAGTCCAACCCCCTGCTCAGGCAGGAAACCCTATAACATTTTCAGACAAATGGCTGTCCAGTTTCTTCTTAAAAAACTTCCAGTGTTGGAGCATTCACCACTTCTGGAGGCACGTTGTTCCACTGGTTAATTGTTCCAACTGTCAGGAAGTTTCTCCTTAGTTCTAGGTTGCTTCTCTCCTTGATTAGTTTCCATCCACTGCTTTTTGTCCTGCCTTCAGGTGCCTTGGAGAATAGTTTGACTCCCTCTTTTTGGGGGCAGCCTCTGAGATATTGGAACACTGCTATCATGTCCCCCCTCGTCCTTCTCTTCATTAAACTAGACATACCCAATTCCAGCATCCTTTGCTTATATGCTTTAGCCTCCAGTCCCCTAATCATCTTTTTATTAATGCACAGAATAAGCCCAAAGTCTTTTCTTTTTTTTAATGATAGATATACAGGTAGTTTCTTGACTTACGATCGCAATTGAGCCCAAAACGCACATATTCCAGAGAGAGAGGATGGGCTCCAGCTTATAAGAATAAGCCTGTGGTCCCAGGGACCGACTCAGATTGGATCCCGAGCCCTAAATTTCCATTCCTAAGCGGGTTTTGCCCCATTTTACAACTTTTTGCCACAGTTGTTAAGCAAATCATTGTGGTTGTGAAGAAAATCATGCAGTCATATGCAAATCTGGCTTCCTCCCATTGACTTTGCTTGTCGGCAGCTGGCTAGGAAGGTAATTTCATGATTCTGGGACAGTGCAACAGTTATAAGTACATGCTAGTTGTCGGAAGTGTCAGAATTTTGATCGTGTGACCCTGGAGATGCTGCGGCAGTCGTAAGTGCGAGGATGGGTCATCAGTCACTTTTTTCAATGCTGTTGTAACTTTGAACAGTCACTAAACGAATGATTGTAAGTCTAAGACTACTTGTGCAATTGTTCAGTTTTCCCTAGACAGAGAAGCTCTCTGGCATCCAATGCAGAGACTAAAACAGAGGTGTTAGACTGACAAATCTCTTATTTTGAGTCAATTATAATAGATTCAAAGCCATCTTCAAGGGCAGCCTCACATATAGCATGTCGTAGTGGCCCAACTGTGTGAAGATGAAGACATGAGCCACGGTTATAATGGCTCCCTAGTCCAAAATAGCTGGTGAAGGCTGGCGATTATGGGACTCAGCTTTCCCTGCCCTGAAAAGAGACCACTGACATAAAATCAAGTACCAGCTATAAATTCTGGTCTTTCTTTTTCTGTAGAAACCCAACCATTGAGTCCTACCATGTCATGAAAAGAAGGACTAGGGGTGACATAATAGCAGTGTTCCAATACCTCAGGGATTGCCACAAAGAAGAGGGAGTCAAGCTATTCTCCAAAGCACCTGAAGACAGGACAAGAAGCAGTGGCTGGAAATTAATCAGGGAGAGAACCAATCCAGAACTAAGGAGAAATTTCCTGCAGAACAATTAACCAGTGGAACAGCTTACCTTCAGAAGTTGTGGGTGCTCCATCACTGGAGGTTTTTAAGAAGAGATTGGACAGCTCTTTGTCTGAAATGATATAGGGTTTCCTGCTTGAACGGGGGTGGACTAGAAGACCTCCAAGGTCCCTTCCAACTCTGTTATTCATTTCCTGCTTATCACTCAAGAGGTCCACTCCCCAGCACTTTTAAATCCCCAATGTTCTCTCCACGTTTCATTTATTTATTCAATTTCTACAGCTATCCCCTTGGTCAATGACTCTAGGCAGTTTACAGTTCAAAAAAGATACAATTAAAATACTGAAAACATTTTAAAATAATAAAAAACAATAGAAACATCCAAAATAAATATACACAGCAGCTGAGATACTTGACCAGTTAGCCATGCAGCCAGGAAACGGGGTCCTTAACTCATTCAGCACTTCAAACCAGCATATGCATTTCCTGCATCGGATGAGGAACCACATTTTTTTCCTTCTGTCCTGGCCACTTTTTACAGAGGCACGATTGAAAGCATTTTAACAAACTGCATCACTGTCTGGTTTGGTGCCTCAGACACAAAGTCCATACAGAGATTGGTAAGGACAGCCAAGAAGATCATAGGAACCTTGCTTCCTGGTATTCAGGGTGCTGCTTATAAGTGCTTATATGTGCTTAGAGCTCAAAGCCTTGTTAGAGACCCCACACACCCACTTTACAGTCTGTTTCTGTTGCTCCCCTCTGGGAGGAGGTTTTGAAGTATTTATAGCAGCACTACCTGATTCTGCAATAGCTTTCTTCCTTATGCCATCCATCTAGTAAAGTCGCAAGATTTGTTTTTCTCTCCATGCACATGTATATATAACCCGAACTAGACTATTGTTTCTCTGTGTCATGTAATATATGTGGGTATATGCATAATTCTGTATTTATTTTTGTCATATTTATGTAGTGCATGTCGGAGGTGGTGACCCTTTCAGAGCTGTATGCAACAAAATTTCATTTTAACGTATGCTGATTAGTGTACATTCAAAGTCACAATAAAGTTATTATTCTATTCTAACCAGTTTTTTGGGGCATTACAAAAGGCTAACAGGGTTGGGACCATTTTAATTTCCAATGGGAGGATATTCCATAGATCAGGGGCCACTGCGGAGAAAGCCCATCTTTGGCTGATGGGATCTGCAGCATATTGGACCATCCTAGACCACAATAATAGCAGCAGTCCTACTTGGTGGTCTCTCTCACACAACACTCGATTCTGCCTTGGACACTCATCCTATTTCATCCTGAGCATCACAATTTAAGATTTACTGTAGAATACTTAAGTATATGAGGATTTAAATCATTCTTCTCTAAGTGAAATAAATAGATTGATTGCAAAAGCCTAGGTTGTCTACATGATTTACTGGATGAATTTGTCAAGGCAGACGACTTTCCATGGTCAAAAATGTTCTTCCTACCTATACAGTGTATCAGAAGAGAACCGTAGTTCATTTATTCATTTGTTCATTCAATTTATTTGTTGCAGACAAGAATATTGCTCCCTACTGGGAAGCCATGGATGGATTAGTTAAGAAAGTGGAACTGCAGGCACATTCAAAGGAATATCAGGATGTTGTGAAGAATTTCAACAAGACAGCTGGGAACTACAATGTTGTCAAAGTAAGTTGTGATCAATTGGAGACCTTGCTATTAAGATAAATTAATGTAGATCAGTCTTTTCCAACCTTAGCAACTTTATTATTTCTGGACTTCAATTCCCAGAAATCCCCAGCCAGCCTGTAGTTTTTTTTTTAAGGCATTCCGTTCTCTAAATCAGATGATAAAATTCAGACTATAATAGATAAGAAGCATAGAATAAGCACAAAGCAGGGAAAAAGAAAAATAGCTAATTTTAAATTATTTAAGCAAGAGAGCCCAGTCACATATTACAATAGTGCCAAACTTTCTTTTAAAAGTTGAGATTTGATATAGTTCATTTCATGATAAAGTGATCCCTTACATATCTAGATGCGGGTAGCAAAAAGTAACAAAACTCCACAAAACTCTTATTATACTTTTCTCAATCTACAATTTAAGATGTGTGAAAAATAAACCTGTGACTCAAGTTTCTGTTCATATTCTTTCTCTCTCTCTCTCTCTCTCTCCCCTTCCTTTCCTCTCCTTCCTTATTTCCTTCCTTCCTTCCTTCCTTCCTTCCTTCCTTCCTTCCTTCCTTCCTTCCTTCCTTCCTCCCTCCCTTCCTTTCCTCTCCTCCCTCCCTTCTTTCCTCAGACACACAGGGCTCAATAAAATAAAATGACTCACCAAGATTCTTGCTTTTTCCATATAGGTAGAGAGGATCCAAAACCGATATTTGTGGGTTTCTTATTGCTGGAAAAAAAGCTGGATGGAGAAAAGAAATCCAGAAGGGACAAAGAATGAACTTATTCTCTATCATGGGACGCTGTCAGAAAACTGTTCCTCTGTCTGTGAGATTGGCTTCAAAAATGCTTTTCGAAAGCGTAAGTGACTGAGAAAGGGGTTCCTATCGTTCTTTCCCAAAAGTTGTTTAGTTCACCACTCTCGAACAAATAAATCGATCAGTAAAGAGTCCAATACATGATAATTTTGCTGCCGGTTTTTATTATCCTAACTTCAAGTCTTGCTAGAAGAGAGACAATAAAAAGGGTGGGGAACCAAAAGAAGGAATAATATCTGCATAATTCAAGGAGATATAGATAACATAAGAAACCAGAGCTCATAACACAGAGCTCAATCTTTTTAATGCCGCGACCCCCAACCGGTCGTACGTTGAGGACTACTCAACCGGTCGTAAGTCGAGGACTACTCAACTGGTGCTGCACCGTTTGCAGAATGGGACTTTTGGCGGGCTCAGCAGGGCAGAGACAGCCTGGACAATTCCTATTGGCTTTTGAAAGCCAATAGAATTAGACTCTATTCAAGAGAGTCTATTCTATTGGCTTTCAAAAGCCAATAGAACAAAAGGGAGTAGCACAGCTAAGGAAAAGGGGGGGAAAAATGGCGGACTGCGTTGCTTGGCGACCCCCGTGAAATGGTCGTTCGACCCCAAATGGGGTCCTGACCCACAGGTTGAGAACCACTGTCATAACAGAAGAGATTTAAGGTTGGGGTGAGCTCTTGAATAGCCTTAAAATTCTGAATATTCAGTCAATAGAAATCGGTTGTTTTTAGTGTCTACCGGGGGAGATTTTTGTTTGAAGTATAAAAAGCAAACTATTTCTTGAATAGCGCAAACTTCAAACTATTCACATTTGTAGCACTGTAACTTACACTGTTTTTAGAACAAAATCACCAAAAGGACACCCTGCCCTCCAGCACTGTTTCCTTCGGTCAATTTTGGTTTGCTTTTTATTTGCAGTTCAGAGGTTGAGCTATACGAATGTCAATCAATCAATCAATCAGAATAGAGCTGGAAGGGATCTTGGAGGTGTTCTAGTCCATAGGCCCCAAAACCTTTGGGCACCAGGGACTGGTTCTATGGAGAAATATTTTTCTCCGGACCAGAGGGGGCATGGTTTTGTGTGCTGCCTGAATCCCGCAGATGGGGCTTCGCTTGTTTGGGCGGCCCGGTTGCTGGCATGCCATGGCCCGGTGCCGGTCCGTGGACTGGGGGGGGCTGTTCTAGTCAAACCCCCCTGCTCAATCAGGAGACCCTATACATTTCAGACAAGTGGCTGTCCAGTCTCTTCTTAAAAATCTCCAGTGATGGGACACCCGCAACTTTTGAAAGTAAGCTGTTCCACTGGTTAATTATCCTCACTGTTAAGAGGTTTCTCCTTAATTCCAGGTTAATGTCTGAGAAACATCCTGGAAAGATGAATTCCACAGATCAATACTCATCTTTTACATGTGACTAATTCTAAAATGTGCATATCGTCTGGGTCTATGACAGTGATGGCAAAGCTTTTAGAGACCGAGTGCCCCAAAACCACCCCCACCCCCGTCCCCGCTCTGCCCTGCCCACTGGGCCACCCACCACCTCCACTGCCCACCACAGATCACCAGCCAGCCCAGCAGCGCCATGGTGGCCATGCCCTGTGCCCATGCCCTGCAGCATCATCTGCATGCAACAGGGCACAAGGGCAGTCTTCTCCCCGCTGCCCGGCTACCATGTCCTTGGCTGCGCTGCTTCGCATGGGCCGTGCCCAGGGGTGACTCTCCTCCGGGGGGGCTGCTGGTGAGGAGAGGGCCATGGGAGGAGGCGGGGCTGGGGAGATGATGTGTGTGCCCACAAAGAGGGCTCTGAGTGCCGCCTCTGGCACCCGTGCCATAGGTTCGCTACCACTGGTCTATGAGAACTAAAAATATGGTCCATATTTTCTTGACCTCATTAAAACTTGCCACATTTAGAGGGATGTGAGAGATTTAGAATTAGAATTGATAATTTTTGTTTTAAATTTTTAACTATTGTAATTGTAAACTGATAAAACTATAATACAGGTTTAATAGTGATAGAAATTAAAAATAGAAATGGGATATTTAAATGTATTATGTTATTTGAGGGGAATAGAGAGGAGATAGTGAAATGTATTGAGTTGTGTTGTTTATATATATTTTTACTTTTGAATGTTTGACCACCCAACCACCACGGTGGGTCCTGAGTACTTTTTCTTAAGAATTTAAATAAAAAAAACCAATAAAATGTCTTATAAAAAAAAACTTGCCACATTTACAAGATCTAATGTAAGTCCAAAGGTTCATGAACAATGGAAGATCCACACTGGTCATATATGTGTAAATTCAATGTATTCTGACTATATTTGTTATAAATACAAATACAGGTAGTCCTCGACTTACAACAGTTCTCTTAGTGACTGTTCAAAGTTACAGCAGTGCTGAGAAAGGTGACTTATGACCGCTTTTCACACTTACGACCGTTGCAGCATCCCCTTGGCCACGTGATCAAAATTCAGACACTGTGCAACTGACTCATATTTATGATGGCTGCAGTGTCCCGGGTTCATTGGGTAATCACTTCTGGTGACTTTCTGGCAAGCAAAAATCAACAGGGAAGCCAGATTCACTTAACAAACCGTGTTATTTAATTAACAACAGCAGTGATTCACTTAACAGCTATGGCAAGAAAGGTCGTAAAATGGGGCAAAACTCACATAGCAACTGTTTTGCTCAGCCATAGAAATATTGGGCTCAGTTGCGGTTGTAAGTCGCGGATCCCCTGTACAGGATGCTTAAACAAACAAACAAGTCAAATGACACCAGTGAATTCTAAGTAGATCAGGAGGAAAGGTGTACAGAACACTGAGAAGTAAAAGAGTAACTATATAAGTATGACGGGTTTTTTTTTGTTTTGTTTCTTTTTCTAGAAAGTCTCTATGGACAAGGCATTTATTTTTCTGTGGCTGCTGGCCGTGCTGTGTACTATGCCAAACCAGATCCGCAAGGGCTCCGATACGTTTTTCAAGCTCGCGTTCTTACGGGAGAATATGGTTGTGGGAAAGAAAATATGATATTGCCTCCAATGAAACAAGAGGGAAACGGCCGCTATGATAGTTTGGTGGACGTTCTTTCCAAGCCGAATATTTTCGTGGTATTTTTTGACGATCACGCGTACCCTGAGTACTTGATCACCTTCCGAGGCATGACATCTTCATAGCAGTTCTGAGGGACCGGAAACAACCTCAATGGAACACAAGTGGAAGCACACAGATTTTCCGATGGGAACAAAGAAGAAATAATTTATTTCAGGGGGTATATAGTGTATCGCCGGAGGAGAGATTGTCGGAGAATTATGAAACATGCAATTCAATTTCAGTTGGAGGTCTTAGCCTCTGGAAATGGTTTGTGGAACATTCTCATGTCAGGACAAGGAGGCTGTGTGAATATACGAATGAATTGTACCGTTCCTAACTTATCCTTCTAAAGCCACACAGTTTATATGTGTGACACAGCTCTAGCTACTTTGCAATTCTCAGCCTCTCTGAGATTAAGTATAAATTTTGGGTGAAATAAATATTAAAGGTAGTTCTAGTCCAGTGTTTCTCAACCTTGACAATTTTAAGGCATGTGGACTTCAACTCCCAGAATTCCACAGCCAGCATGGCTGGCTGTGGAATTCTGGGAGTTGAAGTCCACATGCCTTAAAATTGTCAAGGTTGAGAAACACTGTTCTAGTCATCAAAAGGTTACCTGGGCTTGTTTCATTTCCAAAATCGCTCACATAACAGAAAAAACAGAGGGGACATCATTACAGAATCAAAATTTAGTATCCAAATCTTTCCCCGCACGGTCAAATATCCATTTTCCCAGCTATTGCTCATTTCTGCTTCCAGTACATCAGCTTTTCTAAAACCCATGTGCAAACAATAAACCTTGTGCAGTATAATTATTGTTTTGTTTTTCTGTCCACAAGAGTAATGTAAAATTTTGAAAGTGTTGGGGTATACCGTGTTTGCAAGAAGAAATCATTTTGGGATAGTTCTGCTTTAATCCTTGTCATATTTTCAGTCAGTTAGGCCAAAAGTATAGCGTGTGGTATAAAACATTGTCTTCTGTGGGACTTCAGTACTGCAGAATCCTAAGATATAATTCTTTAGATGGATGGGTAGATATCAGGACCACAAAGATAAAGATTTCCCCTGTCTGGTCATGTCAAATTCTGGGGGTGAAGCTCATTGCTGTTTCTTAGTTGAGGGAGCCAGCATTCCGTGGTCATCTGGCCAGCATGACTATAGGCCGAGATGCATGGAACACTGATACCGTCCCACTGAAGTGGTACCTATTTATCTACTTGCATTTTCAAACGCAACCTACTACTTGATAAGATAGTAAAGCATTTGAATCACTGCAGTTGTTAAGTTAGTAACATGGTTGTTAAGTGAATCAGCTTTCCCCATTGACTTTGCTTGTCAAAAGGTCGCAAAAGATGATCACATGACCCCGGGACACTGCAACCGTCATAAATATGAGTCAGTTGCTGAGCACCTGAATTTTGATCATGGGGATGCTGCAATGCTTGTAACTTTGAATAATGGTCATAAGTTATTTTTTTTCCAGTGCAGTTTTAAATTTGAACTGTCGCTAAATGAACTGTTGTAAGTCGAGGACTATCTATAATACTGTTATAGAGTTCACAATGCCAACACAAGATTTTGCCAAAGCAAACTAAAAGAATTAGAATAACCATATTATGCATAACTCTGTAGTATAAGTACAGATGTAATTTAGGTGCTGTTTATTATTTATCCAGTTTTTATCCTCTGCTGAAGTTGTGCATCTGTGCATGAAGAGACTAACATGCAGTATTATGAATAATTCCTCCCCCCTGGATTTAATTTAAACTTCCCTACAACAACCCTCAATTTAATCCCTAATCGTAGTTATTCTCTGATTTAGTATTATGGTAATAAATTTGATGCTTTGAAATTCCACAAAATAGAAAGGACTATTACGCCAAGTCTTTCTAGCTTTCCTTTGACATATTGTATATTAAAAGGGTGGCAAAAGAACATCCAAAGAAGTAGAATTATTTGTAAATAATTATTAGTAATTCTCTTGCAACACACAACATCCACTATCAGAATCAGAATCATCCCGTCAACTCATTATCTGAACCACAAAAAAACCCCCAAACAACTTTGGGCTATTGAAGCTAATTTTTGTTTGCCTTCTGCACCATTTCTTTTACCTAATCTCAGCTATGGATTATATCTCTGATTCTGAAACCTACCAGCAGCATCTGCTCTCTAGGTGTATTGGAATGCTGTATTTTGAAATCTGCCCAAATTCCAGGGTGATGAAGTAAAAAATCTTGATATAATGTGGAATCTTTTAAATCAGACATCCAAGCCTTCACATACGTGCACTCTAAATGCCACTTCTGATAATGGCTGTTATTAGACCAAGGCATACTTGATAATGTTTTGCACACTTGCAGACTCATTGCCTAATATTATATCATGTCTGGCTAAAATATATAAAGAACGGTTGCTGGAATTGGGTATGTCTATTTTAATGATAAGAAAGACTAGACATGATAGCAGTGTTCCAATATCTGAGGGGCTGCCACAAAGAAAAGGGAGTCAAGCTATTCTCCAAAGCACCTGAGGGCAGGACAAGAAGCACTGGAAGTTTTTAATAAGAGACTGGACAACCATTTGTCTGAAATGGTATAGGGTTTCCTGCCTGAGCAAGGAGTTGGACTAGAAGATCTCCAAGATCTTCTATTCTTCAAATCAAATAGAGTTTCTTCTCCTTTCACTACCATTACCATTTCCTGGTTATTTCTGTACTATACAGGTAGTTTTCAGTTCACAAGCATTAGTTTAGTGATAGTTTGAACTTAAAACGGCCCTGAAAAAAGTGACTTGTGATCAGTCCTCGCACTTATGACCATTTCTCTTCCCTACCTGACAGGATCAAAATTCAGGCTCTTGTCAAATGGCATGTATTTGCATCAGCTGCAGGGGTCATGGAATCATCACATGTGACCTTCCCAGCCTGCTTCCAGTAAACAAGGTCAATGGGGGAAGCTGGATTCACTTAACAATTGTGTGATTCACTTAACAACCGTGCCAAAAATGTCATAAAATTGGTTGTGACTCACTTAAACAACTGCTTTGCTTAGCAATGGAAATTCTGGACCCAATCATGGTCCTAAGTCAAGGTAGTCCCTGACTTAAAGCCATAATTAAGCCCATAATTTCTGTTTCTAAATAAGACAGCTGTTAAGTGAGTTTTGCTCCATTTTACAACCTTTCTTGCTAAAGTGAATCACTGTAGTTGTTAAGTTAGTAACAGTTGTTAAGTGAATCCGGCGTCCCCATTGATTTTGCTTGTCAGAAGATTGCAAAAAATGATTGCATGACTCTGGGACACTGCAACCATCAAAAGTATGAGCCAGTTGCCAAGCAGCCAAATTTTGACCACATGACCACAGGGAAGCTGCAAAGATCATAAGTGTGAAAAATGGTCATAAATCGCCTTTTTTCAGTGCCATTATAACTTTGTACTGTCACTAAACAAAAGATTGTAAGTCAAGGACTACCTTTACCTATATTGTATCTATTGTTGCACATCTGCAACCATGGGGTCCTCTCATGAGTAACACAGTTAGCAAACTATAGATGGCTTCTTTATAGTTTTGGGTTTTGTTTTTTTTTAAACTCTGTTGGGTCAAGCATTATCTGATATCAACAAACAAGAGAAAATAAACAAAAATTGGATGTAGATGTGATGTATCTTTAGGAAGTTTATATAAAATAGGATTATAGAAAATTACTAGAGAAAGTAAAATTTAGAAACATTATATACAATATTAGCATAAAACAAGAAAGGAGGAATTATTATATATGTCAAAGAAAAAATCAAATCAATATACTTGGATGAAAAGGGGTGAATTTTAATGTTGGAAATAGTATTAGAGTAAAAACAGTATATGCACTAAATAATAATTAACGTGAGTCTTTTTTTAAAAAAATAAGGTATATAAGAAGCTAGTGGATTTGGACTATGAGAATATTTGTATGATCACCAGGCCTAGATGGAATCCCGGTCGAGTCTTATAAAAAATACAAGAGTTACTACAGTAATAATATTGGAAATTTAAAATGAGGTGTTGGTAGAGGCAATATGTGTATAATAATGTATAATAATAATAATATGAATTATTTCTAGTAAGTAGTAGAATATGAAAGAAGGAAAACGTAAATAAGAAACAATGGGGCAATAAGGACAAATATTTCAAAGAAGAATGAGGGAGGAAATGTAAATAATAGAAGAGTACTGTTACAAATTGCTGTTAACAAAAAAGGATATATTACGTGTCTGTGTGTAATGTTTTGTTGCATTTTGTTTTGTTGGTCTAAAATAAAAATTAAAAAAAGAGAAAATAAACAAAATCTATGCTTGTCTGGATTGTTCATCTCTATTCTATTTACCAAACACAGATAGATAGTTGCGCTATTATGCTTCTTCGTGATTAATAATCTATAAAATTTATAACCAGGACCATAATCTGTCAGATTTATAGTTGTTGCAGACTAAATTTCCCTATTCTTTAAGGCCCATTAAGCAAAAATCATTTGCAGGGCCAATGATGGGCTCTCAGGATGGAGGGAGAGGCGGGGCTTGAGCACCTGCCACTTCCTGCTCTCCTTTTCCCGCCTTTTCCCACATATTGCTGCTCTTTTCTAGGGAGAGACACCCCCTCCAATGCTCCAGTCTCCATGGCAACCTAATTCGGCCTGCAGAAAAACATACAAAAATCGCCTGCATGGCCATCAAACCTGGCTCCTCTCTGGCCTGCAGGGATAGGGCCATTTTACAAGATGGCTGCGGGTTAAAAAGGGCTTCTCTGCCTTAAGCACTGCTGGGCCAGTCTGGAGGATCTCAGGGGACCCTTGTCCATTTCTGGCAGAGCTGTGCCTTTTTGATTGCTCTTGCAGAAATTTGCAGAAATTTGCCATCCTCCTTGCACTCCTAATTAAGAAAGGAGGCCTGAGTAGCCCTCATTTCCTTTCCCCACTTCAAGACTGCTCATAAAAAATTACAAAGAGCTAGTCTAAACCCTGCATGTTTCAGGCATTAAGCAGGTAAAATAAAACAGAGGCTTTTGAAACTTTGTTTTTTTTAAACTTTTGTTTTTTAAAAATGAGGGTTGACATGGTGGAAATATGGAGAAATATGGGAAGGCTGGATTTAAATCTATGAAAAGGGACACGTGCTTCAACTTGGCACATAAGAATGGTGCACTTTATAGAGGGAATCCTGGCTTAGTTGGTCTTTGGGTTGCTACACACATGACAAACATGGCAAGCATTTTCAAGTGTTTTTAAAGCAAAATGCATTGTTCAGATGATGAAAAGAAGAAATGACTGTTAATGCTTATGGAGATTCTCAGTCATCCAGGTCATGGTTGTCTTAAAGGTGCTTTTTTTGCAAAAGGCAACTGGAGCTTCATGGTTCTTTTCTTTCTTTTTGAAAACATAGAACATAGAATAATAGAGTTGAAAGGGACCTTGGAGATTGAACAGAACAAAACAAAACAAAACAAAACAGAATAGAACTGGAAGGGATTTTGGAGGTCTTCTAGTCCAGCCCCTTGCTCAAGCAGGAGAACCTATACCATCTCAGACAAATGACTGTCTATCCTCTTCTTAAAAATCTCCAGTGAGATTATTAATTGGATGATTTAATATAGTGAGAAATAGATAACTTTTAGGAAATAGAACAAGACTATATTCAAATAGATAAGATGTGTATTTTGAATATTTGATTCTGTTATGAATTGAGATAAGGGAAACTTTGGTTACCTAAAGCCTGGAAATTATAAATATCAAATGTGAAGGAATTATCCAGGGTGACAAACTTTAGCCCTTTAATTAACAATGAGCTGGAGGATAGTGGTGATGGTAGTAGTGAGTTGGGGAATTAAAGAGATGAAATTGGTGCCTTAAAACTCTGCAAAGTTTAAGACATGCATTTTGCTCCTCACTCCAAATACTGAAAGACCCCATAACGAAGAGAGGTGGAGGTGGGGGACACAAGGTTCATATCTACTAGGCCACACTTTGAAACAATACTCTGGAGTCCAAAATATCTTGTAAGGTCCCATCCCTTACTTAATCTTGAGATACCATATCAATCTAATTTGATAACCCAAGCGGAGACTTCTTGATCAAGCAGCACTTTATTTGGTCAAAATAAGCAGCTGGGTAGCCCACAATCTGGAACGCTGGCAGAGTTCCATCCAGAAGTGCCACACATTAGAAAGTTGGTAGCATTGCTTTATAAACTATGTTAGCCAATGAAAATCAGACAACAGAGGCATTACATCATAAAGAAGACATCAATCATTCCTGTACACTCCCTTATTCCCTCCTTCAGTATATCCCATCCATGTACATGTTTCCCACACATGCATGAAATTTCTCTGGTGCAAAAGCTGATTACAAAAAGCAAGAAAGCAACAGTTAGACTAAACAATTTCCCTTTGTTCCAGAACCCTTCAATCTCTTTGTTATTCCTGCTTTCACCAAATTCATGTCTTTCAGATATATTGGCCAAACTGGTTTGGAATGACAAAAAAATACTTCAACCGAATTTGGAAGGCAACAGTTTGAGGCAGGTTGTTTTGCTTCATTTATTTCCTTTGATCCATCATATCAATTTATTAGGTTCAGTTGTAATTCTTTGGTTGTTTAGACGTTGCAAATTTATTTAGTATCTTTCTTATACTGTCAGAAGGGATGCTGGGAACCGTAGTTCAGGAGCATCACATGTTCTACGCTCTTATTGTACTGTAATAGCAAATGTATTTGCATTTGAAGGGGAAAAATGATTTTAAGTCCTTCTGAATACCACCTCTGTGTCTGATCAAATGACCATATTTTTTTCTAAATTCAGGTCTGTGTTGAGACTAAACCATATAAGAAATCTAAAAATGTTGACAGTAATATTTTTTTTTGCCCTATAACTATGATACTGTGTAGTGAATGCTATATAACTCTTCCACAGGAATCCTTTGTGATACATTTTCCTTGGCTGCAATAATATGTCTGTCTGTGAGGATATGCTTCTTTGCAATTATCGCAAATGTCGAGTCAAGCTTTCAGGCTACGCATGGGTCACGGCCTGCTCACATATCTTCTGTGACCAACATGGCAGTGGAGAGTTCAGCCGATCGCCAGCAGTCTGTCCAGCATGCACCAGTGCCCTCTCTGGCAAGTTGGATATTGTTCGGACAGAGCTCAGTCCTTCGGAGGAATATAAAGCCATGGTATTAGCTGGATTGCGTCCAGAAATTATTCTGGATATCAGCTCCAGGGCTTTGGCTTTCTGGACGTATCAGGTAAATTATATCCAGTAATGGCAGTTTGAGTTAGAAAGAATTCTTTGGTTAAAAACTAGCTAGGTACCTTGCTCCTAGGCATATTTAGTCTGAATACAGGTACAGAACTGATGGGAAACTGTTCAACCTGCGAAGACCTCAGGCTGTCACCAAGGTAAAGGAGACTGTGCTACAAGATCTCCTCTTTGCTGATGACTGTGCCCTTAATGCAGGATCGGAGCAGGAAATGCAAGCCAGCATGGACAAATTCGCAGCTGCTTGTGACAACTTTGGCCTCTTCATCAACACGAAGAAAACTGAAGTGATGTACCAGCCAGCTCCAAAAGCCCAATATCAAGAGCCTACCATCACAGTAAAGGGACAAAAGCTGCAAGCAGTGGACCAATTTACGTATCTTGGTAGTACCCTCTCCCGTGCAGTGACAATTGACATCGAGGTCAACTGTAGAATTGCCAAGGCAAGTTCTGCATTTGGCAGATTGCGGACTAACATGTGGGACCGCCGTGGAATAAGTCTTGCTACCAAGCTTAAAGTTTACCAGGCAGCAGTGCTAACTACCCTATTGTATGCTAGTGAGACCTGGACAGTGTACAGGAGGCATGTTAGGCAACTGAACTACTTCCACATGACCTGCCTTCGTAGAATTCTGAGGATCTGGTGGCAGGATAAGATACCGGACACAGATGTCCTCTCCAGAGCAGGCCTATCATCAGTTTACACTCTGTTGATGAAAGCCCAGATGCACTGGGCAGGCCATGTTGTAAGGATGCCAGATCATTGCATCCCTAAACAGCTCTTCTATGGTGAACTGTCTCAAGGAAAGCGATCGCACGGGGAACAAAAGAAGCGATACAAAGACACGTTGAAAGCTTCTCTTAAGTTCCTGGACATTAACACCATCTCTTGGGAACTTCTGGTGCATGATCGACCAACATGGTGCACCTTGGTGTACCAGGGTTGCCAAACATATGAACACAGAAGGAGAATCTTGGCACAAGAAAAGCGAGCACTCCGCAAAGCCAGAGCTGCAAATGCTGAAGTAACAGTGTCTACATTTCTTTGCTCAGTATGTGGCAGAACATTCCGTGCTAACATCGGTCTTATTAGCCACCTACGGACACATCATTGATGGCGCATAACCCACAAGATGTCAAGGTCTTCATTGAAAATCGATGGACGAACAACAACAACTATTTAGTCTGAATATTTTTATCATTCTTATTGCTTTAAAATGTTTTCAGTACTTTTAATTAGAAACACACTTTTTTTAATTGTAAGCCACTCAGAGTCATTGAGAAAGGCTGCTATAGAAATGGACTAGATAGATAGATAGATAGATAGATAGATAGATAGATAGATAGATAGACAGATAAATTTAAGATTGAGAATCTCCACAGACACATAGAATGCTGTATTGAGTGACAAAAGTAATTTCATTCAAATCTTCCCAAGACTTACTCCTTGCTATTTGTTCTTTATATTTACGTAGGTCCATCAAGAGCGCCTGTATCAAGAATATACTTACAGCAAAGCAGAGGGCCATCTGAAGCAAATGGAGAAAGTCTACACTCAGCAACTCCAGAGCAAAGATATGGAGCTGACATCTATGAAGAGTGAAGTCTCTTCCTTAAAGAAAGTATTGGAGGAATACAAAAAGAAATTCACTGAGCTGTCAGAGAAACTCATGGAGCGTAATCGTCAGTACCAAAAACTGCAGGGCTTGTATGACAGCCTGAGATTACGGAATATTGCTGTGGCCAATCAGGAGGCAGGACAAGAGCCTGCCATGATGCCTCAGCCTGCTGTTTTTGGTTTCCCTCTGGGTAAGAATGGTGACTTTTAGTATGATACTTCACAAGCACTTCATTGACAGGGTGAATAATGCTTGGATGAAATCCATACACACAGAGCATTATTAAAATGACATAGGACTGATAAAGATACTGGGCGTTAGACAACTACATGAGTGTGGCAAGTATTATATACTATGTTATGCTCCCATTAATAACTTACTGAGCATATCTGGCTTTCCTAGCAATTTAAAAATGTATTATCATAACATAGTGGTTAACTAGACCTTTTAATTATCACATTTCACTGACTGACTGTTCTCTACTTACGTTGTGTCAATGCATAACCATAGGGAAAAATAACATCTGCTTTTTATGACTGTGAAGGTTTTTTCTGATTACTTGCATGCATTGGATCATACAAAACATAGACTGCATCAGTAAACTGCAAGAAAAGCAGTATGTTGTTCTGTCTTGGGGTTTGGGAATTGTAACATGAAACATAAAAATGAATCCCATCCATTTTTAGCTATTATTTTGAATCTAAGCTATTTTTAAACAATCTGGATATTAAGGGCTTCCTGAATAAATATGATGCCAATCAATATTTGCATGTTTTCTCTTCTGGAGCAAATAGCTTTGGGAGTTTAAATTGGAAAATTGTGAAGAAATATTTCAGTAACTTGTCCCTAGCATCAAAGTATAGATTCCTACTTCCTGTATCTGTAATATGGTTTACTTTAAAAATAAAGAGAGATTCTGATTATGGATCTCTCACCTAAATATAATCTCTCTAGAGGGTACCTTGCTCAATAGTAGTAACTGTGAGAGGGATCTCGGAGTCCTAGTGGACAATCATTTAAATATGAGCCAGCAGTGTGCTGCAGCTGCCAAAAAAGCCAACACAGTGCCGGGCTGCATTAACAGAGGCATAGAATCAAGATCACACGAAGTATTAATACCACTCTACAATGCCTTGGTAAGGCCACACTTGGAATACTGCATCCAGTTTTGGTCACCGTGATGTAAAAAAGATGTTGAGACTCTAGAAAGAGTACAGAGAAGAACAACAAAGATAATTAGGGGACTGGAAGTTAAAACATATAAGGAAAGGTTGATGGAATTGGGTATGTCTAGTTTAATGAAGAGAAGGACGAGGGGGGACATGATAGCAGTCTTCCAATATCTCAGGGCTGCCACAAAGAAGAGGGAGTCAAGCTATTCTCCAAAGCGCCTGAAGGCAGGACAAGAAGCAATGGGTGGAAACTCATCAAGGAGAGAAGCAACCTAGAACTAAGGAGAAATTACAGTTAGAACAATTAACCAGTGGAACAGCTTGCCACCAGAAGTTGTGAATGCTCCAACACTGGAAGTTTTTAAGAAGAGACTGGACAGCCATTTGTCCAAAATGGTATAGGGTTATCTGCCTGAGCAGCGGGTTGGATTTGAAGACCTTCAAGGTCCCTACCAACTTTATTATTATTATTATTGTGATGGTGATGATGATTATTATTATTATTACGTGCATGTATCAGTGTTTGGCACCAATGTAGCTAATAAGGCCATTTTTACAGGAGAGGAAATTTAAGCCCTTCTCTAACATCATGTTTCTCACTCACATGTTCTAGGTAACGCTGCCAGATTCTCTCGGAACACTACACCTATCCAGGGCCGGCATGGTGAGGGGGACTTCCATTTCAAGCCCTTCTTTGCCTCCTCTCCACCCATGGGCGAGTCTGCCAACGGCTTCTTTTCCTTTGCCTCTCCTGACAATGATTTGGAACACCACGCAGGAGGCAACAGAGCGTATAAAATTAAGAGAATGTAAATCCTAATGTGCATTTCAGTTCAACTGCAGGAACTTCTGAAAACCCAGTTCAATATTTACAGGCCCGAGGTTTAAAACTAAACAAAATCTCAACCCAAGAAACCAACTTTTCGTTACATCAGTGAACGTCAAATATTTTCCGAGCCATGTCATATGTTAAAGCAAGAGAGGGACACTTTGCAAAGTCAATGTTTTTTGAACGGTTAGATAGTATACTGGGTTACCATAGTTTACATGTGCATGAGTTTGTTAACAGTATACAGCTTGTCATTGTTCCTCTATATAGCAACCTCCTTGCAAACACAACACTTCTGACACATTTGCAGTGATTTAATTATTGTGCATTATGACGCAGTTTAATTAGTGCTCAAACACTTAATAATTGCTTATTGTAACAAGCTTGTTATAATGTTTTAATCCACTGGTGACTGTTTTCAACTCTCACATCTTAAAACAGCATGTTTTCTTCGATGGGTGTGTAAATATATTTGCAAGGATTTTTTCTTTGTTTCATTGTTACTTGTAAATAAAAATATATGGAGGGGAAAAAAATTACCTGTGTGTATATATTTCCATTGGTATAAACATCTGTGGATGTCCTTTTTGTGTTTTGTCATTAAGCATGAAATGTTTTTCTGGTCATCAGAAAAAATAGACCACGACCTCCTCCTCCTCCTCCTCCTCCTCCTCCTCCTCCTTTTTTACCACTTGGATGTTGAAGGAGAATCATTTTATTAATTTCTTTAAATGAACCTAAATTATGAGGGCTGTGTTGCTTCAAGCACTTCATCTATTTGATAAATCAAATCACTGGATCACAATCATCCATATGATTTTCTCTATGTTGAATTGTAACAGGTAAAATATACCAAATGGGCCTTAAATTAGTAATGATTATTAATTCCATTTATTTAATAGATTTATGGTAAATGCAAGCCTTGATCTCACGGTATTTCACTATATCACTTTGTAATACTTCTAAAATCACTCTGATCAAAGGAAGGTTAAGATGGGCAAAATGAGCATGAAAAGCATTTACTGTTTAAAATGAAATCTCACAAGCATGGGATGTACTACATATGGACATGGTGACATAGAGAGTGAGGGAATTTATTTATATATTTGTATCCTGGTTTTATTATTTTACAAACAACTCAAAGTGGTGAACATATGTATTTATTTGTATTCTACCTTTGTTAATTTTACAAATAATTCAAGGTAGCAAACATATCCAACACACCTTCCTCTTCCTATTTTTCCCACAACAGCTGCGTGTTGTGTGTTGCGCTGAGAGAGATTGAGTGGCCCAAAGTCACCCAGTCATCTTTCATGACTAAGACAGGACTAGAAATCACTGTTTCCTGGTGAGTCACCCAAAGTCACCCAGCTCACTTCTAATCAGGCAGGATTAGAACTCATGGTCTCCAGCTTTCTAACCTGGTTTCTTAGGAGCTGAATTAAAACATTTGAAAACATTTTCAAATCCTCTAATAGGAGTTTATTCTTCATGATTCAAACTTACAACACCCTATTGCAGCATGCCACTCCATTCCTTGACCTATTTAGTTCTGATTTCTGAAATCAGTTATTCTGAGGGTACCAATCATAATCAAACCCCAATTTTTATTTCTAAGTTTGGAGAAAAAAAGGCCCATTTTCTGAATTGTTATGGATTTTTTGCTTTCTTTGTTTCCTGAATTACTGTTTTTGATGCTTCCATAAAATATAGAAAAGCAATATATAACTTTTTTGGGCTCGGGGCACATCTACAATTTTGAGAGGAAATTATGGATAAATGGATACCAGGGGAGAATTGGTGGTTGTTGATTTCCCCCCCACAAAATGGACATACATCATGGAAAGCATGATAACAGAGCTGGAAGGGACCTTGGAGGTCTTCTAGTCCAATCCCCTGCTCAGGCAGGAGTCCCTGGCCTATACCATTTCAGACAAATGGTTGTCCAATCTCTTCATAAAAATCTCCTGGGAGATTTTTTTTTCAAAGAATTCTTGGAGCTGAAGTCCACTCAATCTGCCAAGGTTGAGAAACACTGGTCTAAAGCAGGATCCTTGGTTAGAAATACTCTCCAGAAATTGTGGGTGCCAGAGGTTTTTAAGAAGAGATTGAACAACCATTTGTCTGACATTGTATAGGGTTTCATGCCTGAGCAGGGGGTTGGACTAGAAGACCTCCAAGGTCCCTTCCAACTCTGCTATTCTGTTATTCTTCTTATGAAAATAGAAAAAAACCAAAGTTACTGTTGCCCTGCAAGTTAATAATACAACAATCCTTGGCTGTATAAACAAAGACACAGAATCAAAATCACATAAAGTATTAGTACCGCCTTAAAAAGCCTTAGTAAGGCCACACCTGGAATACTGCATCCAGTTTTGGTCACCACATTACAAAAAAGATGTTGAGACTTTGGAAAAAGTACAGAGAAGAGCAATAAAATGATTATAAAGGCCTGGAGGCTAAAACGTATGAAGAACAGTTGCAAGATTTGGGTTTGGCTAGTCTAGAGAAAAGAAGGACTGGGGGGGGGGGAGAGACATGATAGCAGTATTCTGGTATTTGAGGGGGTCACCTTATTTTCCAAAGCACCAGAAGACAAGACAAGAAGCAACTAATCCAGGAGAGGAGCAACCCGAAATTAAGAAGAAACTTCCGAACAGCGAGGACAATAAACCAGTGGAACCGGTTCCCTTCAGACGTTGTTTTAAGAAGAGACTAGACAGCCACTTGTCTGAAATGATATAGGTCTCCTGCTTGAGCAGGGGGCTGGACTAGAAAACCTCCAAGGTCCCTTCCAACTCTATTCTGATCCTGATTCTGAATTCTTCCTCCCGCTACGTCTGAACTGCTCCGAGTCCTCCCAGCCTTTAGAGGCCTCTACCTCCCTCCGTGCTTGCAAGAATGAGAGAGCGAGAGAGAGAGCAGGAAAGGGAGGGGAGGCTGCAGCTATCATGGCCGAGGACGAAGAAGAAAACTCGCAAGGTCGGCAACGTCTGCAGGTAACGGCCAGCAACAGAGAGTTTTTCTCCCCTCTGCATTTTAAAGCCACGATTTAAATAATAATAAATAATTTTAGAAATGCCCGCGCGTCCTCTTCTGGGGAAAGGGATAGAGCAAAGTCCCAGAGCTTTTCTCGGATTTACGCAGGCAGATAACTAACTGAGCTGTTGTGCAGGACGCGCTGTCCAAAGCTAGCAGCGTTTTAAGAAGCCGTGGACGAGCAAAAGCAGCTGGCAAAGCTTCTGCTTTATATTTGGTTTTCGCTAGCCGATATGCTCCTCTAGCAATTTTCACAGCTCAGTAATTTAGGCAACGCTGGAAGGGACGAAGTAGACAGAGCAGGGGACAACGATTGAGAAGTAGAAAGGGATTTGTATATGCCCTCCTGCTTTGGGTGCCGAGAAGGGTGTCCCTTTGTAGATCTCCCCAGGTTTTCTTGGATTCCTAAAATCTCAGAATGATCAGAGAAATCCAGTCTTAATTGCTGCGTCCGGAGTGAGCCATCGTTTCACTCCGTGATCTTTAGGATCAAAGATTTCTGTATTAATCTGTGGCTATTCCACGAGGAGGTTAAATATGCTGGTTGGTTTTGTTATGTAAAAATAGTGGTTCTGTGCTGTGGAATATAGTATATATATATATATATATATATGAATGATCTTTTGCTAAGTCAAGACATGATATCAGTTGAGCTGCCAGGTTTGCATGCAAGACATGATATCAGTTGAGCTGCCAGGTTTGCATGGAATGGACACGATAAATTTCAAATTGGGCAATTACATTTTAGCTTCGATACTGACAAATGCTTAGTTTATGGTACGCAACCTGGGTTTGTCAGTTTGGCCATCCCTTCGCAAATGTCGGTGTATTTTGTATTGGCAAGACATCGCTATTGGGAGATCTGACAGTATTTATCCATTTATGAATAGGAATTGGTTGACCACCTGTATCATTTCCGAGATCATTATTTTGAGAACCACAGTGTGGAAGATGCTGGAAAAAAACGACAGGATGTTCAGGAAGAGATGGAGAAGACTCTTCAAAAAATGGAAGCCATAAGTGGTAATTCACACATAACTTGCAGTTCTGTATCACCATCTTAAGGCATCTGTTTTGTTTCATTACCAGGTCCTTCAAATATACCAGTACATATAATGCAGCCATAGAATTGAAGAGTCTAGTACCTTGAGAGAAGGGGAAGTTGTAGGAACAGAAAAGGCACAACTGGGGCAGACACAATTAAACATACCAGCAATTTAGAGTCCTTGTATTGCCACAAGAGTCCAGCTCTTCTTGAATTCTGTTGATCCTTATCTAATGCCAATTTTGCACTGACCGTTAGTTGACCAGATTCTAGTGTCTAGGCCTCAATAATTTTTTTTATGCTGCAATCTGCACAAATGGTCCAGATTCTTTACATCTGACAGAAGTAGATCTGACAAATGATTAAGTATAATCCTTCCCTCAAAAACATCCAGTCCCATATACCCAAATTTTCTTCATTTCAGCATTTTGATATTGTGATTATGACTTGCCTACCAGAAGTCTTTATTGTTTGTTTGTTTTAATTAATTATTTAAAAGATTTGGACAGTCACCCATTTTGAAAGAACTTTGGGTGGCTCACAAGGACCGTAAAACGGCAAAAAGCATAAAAGCCATGGCACAAAAATTAAAAACCTGGTGCTGTAAACAATCTTCCAAGGTTCCCTAACAAGCAGCCATGGACTCCACCCTTTGACCCAGTCCCTTGGAAAAAAAATTCTAATTGCCTTCTGGAAGGTTAAGAAGATGGGGGCCTGTTGGACTGTGGGATGGAGGATATTCCATAGAGACAGCCACAAAAATGGCATGCTTCCCAAGTTCCCTTGAGGGCAAAATGAGGCCTGGAACTTGCTTACCCTATCCAATCAAGGGGGAGAGGCAAATACCCTGAGGGAAAGGTGGTCTCACAAATACTTTGGTCCCCTGTGATGTAGAGCTTTAAAAGCAATGGCCAGCATCTTGAATTACATCAGGAAGGCACTTCTAGATGTACCCAACACTGTGCTGCTGTGTTCTGGACCAGTTGTAACTTCTGAGTGGCCTTCAAGGGCAGCCCCATGTAGATTGTATTTAAGTAGTCTAGATCAGTGGTGGCAAACCTATGGCATGGGTGCCAGAGGCAGCACTCAGCCCTCTCTGTAGGCATGCATGCCATCACCCCAGTCCTAGGCCTTCAACTGGATTTTATAAAACTTTTTCGCTTTAGGCCTCCGCCGCCGTGTGCAAAAAAAAAAAAAAAAAGTTCAATCAGTCAATTTCAACTTCTTGTGGGGAAAAAAAAAGATCTTGCAAAGTTGGAATTGATTGATTGAACTTTTTAGTCCCACCTAGTCTGCCGTTACCACCACAGCCATACCCACCCAATGGGCCAGGCCTACCCAATTGGCCACACCCAGCCAATGGGCCACACCCACCTGGCACTCGACGATGCATTTGGGTTTTGGGTTGCAGTTTGGGCACTCAGTCTCTAAAAGGTTCGCCATCACTGGTCTAGATCCTATTTCCCATAATGAGCAACAGATGGTTCTGGGAAATCCTTTAACTAACTAATTTTCTTACTTGCTTATTTCATTTGTATACTAATGAATTATGAGTTGCTCAGCAAATGACTTTGGGCAGCTCACAATTCATTAGTCAATGTGAGGACATGCTTAGTTTTCTGTTGATAATTAACTTTGATTTTAATTGGAAGAAAATCTGAGGGTCATTTAAGCAAAGAAATTTAAAACTTAAATCTGTCTTAGTGCGATTGCTATTATGCGTTCTAATCTTGTAAAAGACAGTTGAAAATTCACTTTTGTGAATTATCAACAACTTTACAGACAAATCATCTCAAGCATTTGTAGCAGCCAAAGATCTGTTAGGACTTCTACAATCAAAACAATTTGAATATTCCCTAAATGTAATAATTAAAAATACCAGAAATCAGAAGAAAAAATGGAAATTTTACAGCTAATCCTCATTTACCCACTGCTTTGTTCAGTGACTGCTTGAACTATGACAGTGCTAGGAAAAAAATAGATTTACAACTGATCCATGCAGTTCTCGCAGTGGCCACATGATCATGTGACTGCAATTCGGGCACTTTGCGACCGGTGTTCATTTATGATGGTTGCAGCATCCTGTAGTCATAGGATCGCCATTTGCAACCTTCAGAACCAGCTTCTAACAAGCAAAGTCAATGGAGAAGCCATCAGGAAGTTGCAATTTGTGATGACGTGATGTCATGTGATTCATATGATGTAATGAACATAGTGGAACTGATGTAACTCTGGTGCAGTTGAACATCATTTTTCTTAACAGATGCATCACTTAAAGACATAGCTGCTGGTCCCAATTGTGCTTGTTAAGTGAGGACTACCTGCATTAGTTGATATAGCAAAACCCATGAAAGTTTATATCTGGAATTCAGATTTACCATTACTTACTAAGATAGCGTATTTCAATTGCCATTTGTATGGTTTTTGTATCGAATTATATCGGTGACATTTGTACATTGAACAGACATCTGTACATTGAACAGCAAATGGAAGAGAAAAAAATGAACTGGCAAAAAGAAATATATAATTACTTACAGCTCAATATTAGGTGGACTTTTTTTTATTTTTGGGGGACAATAACATATGAATGGAATCTCTCTTTTTTCCCCCCTCCACTTTTATTAGGCTTATCAGAAGGGCGAGCGTACACACTGATGCTTAAAGGGAAAGCTTTGAATGTATCAACAGACTATAATGCCCAGTCTGAAGAATTGCTCTCCAAAGCAGTCAAGCTGGACCCAGAATTGGTGGAGGCGTGGAATCAATTAGGCGAGGTTTATTGGAAAAAGGGAGATGTCTCTGCTGCCCACACCTGCTTCTCTGGAGCGCTCAGCCATGTAAGCTTCCCCTAAGTTCTCTGCTATCAAATAGTTCTTTTGTTTGAAGGATTGTTTGGAAACCTGGATTCCAAAATGGTGGCACAGTGTTAGAATGCAGTACTGCAGGCTGACTCTGCCTACAGCCAGGAGTTCGATCCCAAGCGGCTCAAGGTTGACTCAGCCTTCCATCCTTCCGAGGTCAGTAAAATGAGGATCCAGATTATTGGGGGGGGGGGGCATATGCTGACTCTTTTAACTGCTTAGAGAGGGCTGTAAAACAATATAAAGTGGTATATAAGTCCTAAGTGCTATTGCTATTTCTGATGGTATTCTGTAGATCAAGTAAATCCCTTTCAGAGAAAAGATAATAATAGTAATAATAATAATAAAAAAAGTTGGAAGGGACCTTGGAGGTCATCTAGTCCAACCCCCTGCTCAGGCAGGAAACCCTATACCAGGGGTAGGCAACCTTGGCTCTTTTATGACTTGTGGGCTCAGGAATTCTGGGAGTTGAAGTCCATGAGTCATAAAAGAGCCACAGTTGCCTACCCCTGCCCTATACCATTTCATACAAATTGCTGTCCAGTCTCTTCTTAAAAATTTCCAGTGTTGGAGCATTCACAACTTCTGGAGGCAGGTTGTTCCACTGATTAATTGTTCTAACTGTCAGGAAATTTCTCCTTAGTTCTAGGTTGTTTCTCTCCTTGATTAGTTTCCACCCGTTGCTTCTTGTCCTGCCTTCAGGTGCTTTGGAGAATAGCTTGACTCCCTTTTCTTTGTGGCAACCCCCGAAATATTGGAACACTGCTATCATGTCCCCCCTCGTCCTTCTCTTCATTAAACTAGACATACCCAATTCCAGCAAACGTCCCTTATATGTTTTAGCCTCCAGTCCCCTGATCATCTTTGTTGCTCTTCTCTGCACTCTTTCTAGAGTCTCAACATCTTTTTTACATTGTGGTGACCAAAACTGGATGCAGTATTCCAAGGACTGCCTGTGTTTGGAGCTTATTAAAAGTTCTCATTTTATACAGAAATGTTGTATAAAGATTTGACCTTTTGACTCAGTTTAATTAGCGCTCAAATCCTTAATAAATGCTTATTGTAATGAATGTGTTGCAATTTTTTAATCCATTGATGACTATTTTCAATTCACACATCTTAACCCAATGGTGCTCTTTCACAAGGCAACTGGACTTTCTTGTTTTTCTTTGAAGAAATTTTGCTTCTCATACAAGAAAGGCTACTTTTTTGAAAATAGCAAAGTCCACATTTTGGACAGAGGGGACTGCTGGTTTGAAAGAGAGGTCAAAGAGACCATCTTTGTCAACACTGAACAGCCTTTTCTCAACAGAGGGAGAGCGATACAACATCATCTATCTCCAGTCTACAACACAGTCCTGTCAGCAGTTCCAAGAAGGCTCCACACCCATTTGCACTACACAGGGGACCCTGATGACACAGATAAACCTCCAAGTGGCCTCATTGACTCTCTAAAACAGTGGTTCTCAACCTGTGAGTCGGGACCCTATTTGGGGTTGAACGACCATTTCACGGGGGTCACCAAACAACGCAGTCCGCCATTTTCCCCCCCTTTTCCTTAGCTGTGCTACTCCCTTTTATTCTATTGGCTTTTGAAAGCCACTAGAATAGACTCTCTTGAATACAGTCTAATTCTATTGGCTTTCAAAAGCCAATAGGAATTGTCCAGGCTGTCTCTGCCCTGCTGAGCCCGCCAAAAGTCCCATTCTGCAAACGGTGCTGCACCAGTTGACTAGTCCTCGACTTACGACCGGTTGAGTAATCCTCGACTTACGACCGGTTGGGGGGTCGCGGCATTAAAAAGGTTGAGAACCACTGCTCTAAAAGAATGTAAATGACCAGCTGTCTGTGAGGAATATAAATCTTTCCATTCCCCACCATCCGGTCAGAGCTGAAGAAGCTTCTTGGATGAGAAGAGAAAAACAAGTTGCCTCGTGAAAAAGCACCTTTGGGATAACTATGACCTGGATGACGGAGAATCTCCATAGACTCTCCCATCTTAAGATAGCTTGTTTTTTTGATGGGTATGTAAATATATTTGCAAGGATATGTTCCTTTGGTTCATTGCTACTTGTAACTAAAAATATATGGAGGGAAAAATATTACCTGTGTGTATGCATTTTCATACAATTTCAAACAATTGCTTAATGAGTGGAAAATGGAGAACTGCCTGTATTTGGAGCTTATTAAAACTTCTAGTTTTATACAGAAATCCTGTCCTGCAGTGTTGCTGTTTCAGCCAAACACGCCTTTCTTTTTCCACCCTCTCAGCGTAAGAACAAAGTCTCCTTGCAGAACCTCTCCATGGTGTTACGGCAGCTGCGCACCAGTTCTCCTGATGAACATGCACAAAACGTGATGGACAGCGTGCGGCAAGCCAAACTGGCGGTACAGATGGATGTGCGCGATGGACGCTCTTGGTGTGAGTTTTACAACATGGTCTTTTAGCCTAGGCAGGGAAAGGGCAGAAAAGAGAACGGGATATGCCATTGGCTAATTTATGTTTTCTGCATTCCACAGATGTGCTGGGCAATGCCTACCTCTCCTTGTTCTTCAATACGGGGCAGAACCCCAAGATCTCCCAGCAAGCCCTAAGTGCCTATGCTCAAGCAGTAGGTACTGGAGGGGACCCAAGACAAAGCTGTGGTATGGGGAGGAAGGGATGGTTGTTCAAGTTAAACCTCTGGAGTAAATTCTAGAGTAGCGATCCCCAATTCCGGTTTTGTGGACCGGCGGGGAGAGAGACTGGTCATGACAATAAAGGTTATCTTATCTTAATGTGCACAGCTCGCCCGCAGCTTTTGCCTTCTGGTTCTGAATAGGCTTTGGTCCAGAAGTGGGCCACTGCCCGGTGATTGGGGACCCCCGTTCTAGAGGGCTAGGTGAGAAAAGTACGTTTTGTGTAGTAGTCTATGGTGCTGGAGAAGACTCCTGTGAGTCCCTTGGACTGCAAGGCGTTCAAACCGGTCAGTCCTAGAAGAGATCAACCCCGACTGCTCTTTAGAAGGCCAGATCCTGAAGTTGAAACTCAAATACTTTGGACACCTAATGAGAAGGAAGGACTCACTGGAGAAGGGCCTAATGCTGGGAAAGATTGAGGGCAATAGAAGAAGGGGACGACAAAGAATGAGATGGCTGGATGGAGTCATTGAAGCAGTAGGTGTGAACTTAAATGGACTCCAGAAGATGGTAGAGGACAGGAAGACCTGGAGGAACGTTGTCCATGGGGTCGCGATGGGTCAGACACGACTTCGCAATTAACAACAACAACAACAGTGTGGTTATTGGAAGACTTGAGCTCCTATTTTGATTTAGATCCAGAATACGCTACAGGTAGACCGTGACTTACGACCATAATTCAGCCTGAAGTTACAGTTGGAAATCATATTGGTTGTTAAGCGGGTCACCACGTGACCACACCGGATGTCGCAACTTTTTTGTGGTGGTAGTTAACTGAATGCCGTGATCTTTAAATGAGAGCCATGATGGCACATTGGTTAGAATGCAGTATTTCAGGCTAACTCTACCCACTGCCAGGAGTTCGATCCTGACCGGCTCAAGGTTGACCCATCCTTCCATCCTTCCGAAGTCGGTAAAATGAGGATCCCAGATTGTTGGGGGCCATGTATTGTCTCTGTTAACTGCTTAGAGAGGGCTGTAAAGCACTATGAAGCAGTATATACGTCTAAGTGCTATTGCTGTTGAATGGGTCTATTGTCTGCAATGGGTGTTTTTGCTGGAAACTGGAAATGTTATAAATCATGGTCACATGACTACAGAATGCTGCAAACAGCTATAAATACCTGCTTGTTGCCGAGCGCCCAAAATACAATCATGTGACCACAGGGGGGAGGGTGCTGTTGAAACTTCAAATCCGGATTGTAGAGAGGCCTGGAGAGGTCTGCCATAATTTTGAACGGTTGCTAAGTGGCTGGTTATAAGTTGAGGATCACCTATATGTTCTCCCAATTGTATATTCTTACATCTTGTCTACCAATACAGGTGAATGGCAATGTCTGAAAACATAAAAAGTGCCATGGAACTGAAGGTTGTGGATAGGGAGAAAATTATATATGACCATAGCTTTCCCTGCAAGCAGAAAACTTACATTCCTGGAGTTATCTGACTAGAGCTTTTGTTTTGGTGGCACAAGTTTTGCACCTAAGTCATCTTTGGGGAAGATGGAGCTGGAACAGGATTGTAAGATGCATAAGATTCTGCTAACTCATTGTATTGTGCAACAGGGGTCCACAATCCCCATGCCACAGCCCGGTACCAGGTTGGGGCACATTTGGAACCAGGCCGCGCAAGCAGCGGGCGACAATGTTTGCATGGACAGCTCCACTTGCATGAGTGGCATGTGCGTGCGCAAGTGGTATACACATGCATGAGCGTGCGAAGTTCCATTTTGCAAGCAGTGAGTGCACGCACCCGCTGGTTGTGCAAATGGAGTTGCCTGCACGAGTGTGCTCACCTGCTGTTTGCATGGAACCATCCCCTCTCTGCCACCACCAGTCCACAAAGTCAAAAAGGTGCTGTTGTACAGTATAATATAATAATAATAACAATAAAGTTGAAAGGGACCTTGGAAGTCATCTAGTCCAACCCCCTACTCAGGCAGGAAACCCTATACCATTTCAGACAAATGGCTGAATAATTGTCTTCTAGTTGTCCAGACTTCCTTTTTTTGCTGTGAGAGACCTAAAGCGTTGCTGCCTTCCTTAACATAAGATTTACAGTACTGTGCTAGATTGATATTCCATTAATTCAGTGGCAGTAAAATAAATTTTTCAGAAAAAGTTCACAAGTATTGTAGAAACATCCATGATCCTCAATAAACCCTGACAAAAGAGTTTATTTTGAGATAGTGTATAACTTAAGAAAAAGGTGTAGAATTGATTATATTCAATAACAATAACAATAATAGTTAGAAGGGACCTTTGAGGTCTTCTAGTCCAGGCATGTTAAATTGCTGGCCTGCAGGCCGGATGCGTCATGCCGAAACCGCGCCCACCTCATTGCTGGCAATGGGGGGAAAGTCCCGATACGCTGTGCGATGTCACGTGACGTTGCGAGTTTGACATGCCTGTTCTAGTCCAATCTTCTGCTCAGGCAGGAAACCCTACACCATTTCAGAGAAATGGCTGTCCAGTCTCTTCTTAAAAACCTCCAATGTTGGAGCATCCACAACTTCTGGAGGCAGGTTGTTCCACTGATTAATTGTTCTAACTGTCAGGAAATTTCTCCTTAGTTCTAGGTTGCTTCTCTCTTTGATTAGCTTCTGGAGTATAGACCACAGTTGCCTTAACAATGTATTTCTAATGTGATTCTCGCTTGATAATGACATTCTCCTTATGAATCCATGCACCCCGAGAGATTTTATAAAAGGTCCATTTGCTGGCTAGAGGAGGGAACAGCAGGATTAATAGTGCATGGGAAAGGGTGTCTGTCATACCTTTGAATGGTCACTAAGCAACCGGTTATAAGTCAAGGACTACTTGTAACTTGGTTTGGGGGGAAAAAAGGCATTCTCTTGACTTCACTGGAAAGCTTCAAATTTAACTGTGGCAAAGATGAATCCTATTGGTCAGATCAGTTCCTTAGCTGTGCCTTAAACTGAGAATTCTGTGGGTTCCTTTTTGCTATAAATAAAATGTCTATTGATACCTACGCATACAGTAGTCCTTGGTTGAGATAGGTGTAAATAAGAATGAATGTTTGTTTTGCAATAACAATAATAGATTTGGAAGGAACCTTGAAGGTCTTCTAATGCAACCCCCTGCTCAAGCAGGAGATCATATACCATTTCAGTCAAATGGTTGTCCAGTCTCTTCTTAAAAACCTCCAATGTTGGAGCATTCACAACTTCTGGAAGCAAGTCATTCCACTGATTAATTGTTCCAACTGTCAGGGAATTTCTCCTTAGTTCTAGGTTATTTCTTTCCTTGATTAGTTTCCATTCATTGCTTCTCGTTCCACCTTCAGGTGCTTTGGAGAATAGGTTGAACCCCTCTTCTTTTGAGGGAGTGAGGGAGGAAGAATATTCCATGTGAATGAATTTGTTCTTTATCAGTGTTGATTGTGCATGCTTTTCTTCTGATTTTTCTTTCTTTTTTCTTTTTTGCAATAGGAAAAGGTGGACCCCACTGCTACTTGTAACCCAGATTTGCATCTCAATCGAGCCACGGTAAGGAAATGGAATAACGAAGGCAACATAAAGTTGGCTAATGTAGGAATGATCCATCAAGAAAAGCTTTAGAATCACAGCTGGTGATTCCTAAGTGTAATGTGATCCAAGGCTGTGGGCTAAGTTGTTAATTGGAAAAATCACTTTTTTTTAAACTTTGGAGAGTTGGGGCGATGTTTTAATTGCTCAGTATCAGGACTTAGCAGCATTTGTTGATCTGGTTTGGACTTGGGAGCTTAAACAGCATTAGGGGTAGTTAGTATTTAACGGAGTCACAGAGCTAGAAGGGACCTTGAAGGTCATCTAGTCCAACTCCCTGCTCAGGCAGGAAACTCTATACCATTTCAGAGAAATAGTTATCCAATGTCTTCTTAAAAACTTGGAATTCAGATGAAGCATCCCAGGGTTGGAGGCAGATGAAAAAAACATTTTAGAAAAGGCAGCATCAAACTCAATATGCTCCATGAGAGTTCTAAGATGGCAGCGCCTGGATCGGCTGCGGCTGCATTGGCTCTCGAAGGTGAAGAGTTATGGGAGGGATATTAAGGGATATAGACCACATGATCGGGAAGGTTTTGACGTGTTTGAGCAATGGGGTGGAACTAAGGTAACATACAACATACGACTGACAATCTTTGCTGGCATGGCGAGTTTCTAGCTGTTTCGGAACTGTCGGTGAGACCGTTAAAAGTCGTTGGTGCTGTTTGAAATTGTTCTGCTGGCAGCAAGATCTGACTGCTGGCCCAGCGACGGACTCTATTGCAAATAAGGGCTGTTTCCAAAGGAGGCAGAGAGGTCCCGGGGCTTAAGGAGCGAAGGAACTGGATGAGGCTATCAGCAGGCCCACAGAATGGCAGAGAGGTTTTTGGAGGAGTTGGTGGCGGCGGCAGCGTTCTCCAGGGGTGAAAAGGAGTGAGGTCTCTTTAAGGAAAAGATGGAAGAGACAAGATCAGAAAAAGAAAAGGAGGCGAGGTTGTCGGGCAGGAATACAAGCTAATTTGAGGGATAATCGACATGAAGCTCCATTTCCATCTGTCCTGTTTGCCATCGTTTGCTCCCCAGAGACTAAAATGGAAGATCTGTAACTTGAGCTGGCCACAAACAAGGAGTGTGTATCGGAGGTCTTGTGGAAAAATAAAGCCTTAAAAAATAAAGGGCTTTTACGAAATTCCATGGGTGAAAGAGAGATCTTTATTTTTGCGCAAAAAGGTTCAGAAGTGATTTAACAATCAACAAATTTCTGAACAAGGGGGAGGGTCTAAACTAAAGCTTTATAGGTTTCTTTTTCTCAGGAACAAAGGAGGCATAGATGGAATCTTACATTGTATATGGAATCTACTTTGTGTAACATTCAGATAGTTTCTCACAGGTTAGGTCCATTTCTCATGGGAATACAATGAAGGCAGTTTTTACTTTTATACAATGTTTCTAAATATGCATTAGGTCATTCACATACTGTTAATACAGTTTTTGGCTAACACAGCTTTCTTTCAGAGATTATGCAGACACATGATTTTTGCTTTTAGTGATTTTTCATTATTATTATTATTATTTTACTTTATTCTTCTTTATTCTATGTTATTCTATTTCTTTCCCACTTTAGAGGTGGTGACCCTTTGAGAGCTGTATGCAACGAAATTTCATTTTGATGTATGCCGATTGGTGTACATTCAAAGTGACAATAAAGTTGTTGTTGTTGTTGTTGTTGTTGTTGTTGTTATTATTATTATTATTATTATTATTATTATTATTATTATTATTATGAGTGTCACCAAAGATCTCCATGAATGTGTCTAGGAAACACCCTGGGGCAGAGACTCTTGTTGACAGAGAGATGGGGAGCTGACTATTGAGTAGCAGAAAACACGCACTCAGTTCTTCAAAGACATAGAGAACTTGCTTAAATTTATTCTCCCCAATTCTTCAAACAGATCTGTATACCTTCTAGTGGGAAAAAAGGCTACACTACTAAATGAAAGATCACTGGGCCACTAGGGAATACCTGGTGTGTCAATCAACTGTTGAATGGTTAGTTGACAGTGGTTAGTGGTCCCAGAGCTGGTGGCAGCAGTGAGGCTTGGAGACACTTGGAATTGTGTCTTTTGGGAAAGCAGCACATTTGTTTAGTTTTGAAAAAATAACAACAGTGGGTCACAAAGGCTGTTTGATGGGCTGCCTGTGGCCCTTGAGCCAAGTGTTTTCCTTGAGCATTTAGGGACAGGGGCTGAAAACAAAGATTGTGGGAGTCACAGAAGTCGAAACTAAGATTTCACAAGTACAGGTGATCCTTGACTTACAACCATAATTGAGCCCAGATTTTCTGTTGCTAAGCATGACAGTCATTAAGTGAGTTTTTCCCCATTTTACGACCTTTCTTGCCACAGTTGTTAAGTCAATCATTGCAACTGTTAAGTTAGTAATGTGGTTGTTAAGTGAATCTGGTCTCCCCCATTGCCTATGCTAGTCAGAAGGTTGCAAAAGGGGATCACATGACCCTGAGACACTGCAACATGCCAGTTGCCAAGCTTTCAAATTTTGATCACACGTCTGTGGGGATGCTGCAACAGACGTAAGAGTGAAAAGCTATCACAAAGCACTTTTTTCAGTGACAAAACTGCCACTAAACGAATAGTTGTAAGTGGAGGACTACCTGTATATGTTTTTCATTCATGTATTTGGATGCTGAGCTTTTTTTTGGATCCTAGAGACAGGCATCCATTTGACCCCAAATTGTCTTGCAGTGTTGTTTTTATATACTTTTTGCCCAGCTTTCTAAGTATGAAGAAAACTACATGGAAGCCCTAGAGGGTTTTGCACACGCCGCAGCCCTTGACCCGGCTTGGCCAGAACCTCAACAACGGAAGCAGCAACTCATGGACTTCCTTGAGAGACTAAGTGGACTCCTTGAAAACAAGGTATTGTGGTGGGATTTGTCTTTTTTTGTCCCACCCCCGTACTGCCCATGTTAGGTAAGTTCATGTTTGCAAACAAGTCTTGTTTCTGCTGTATTCCTCTCATAGGGCAAGGTGAAAGGCAAAAAGCTGCAAAGCATGTTGGGAAGCCTACGGACCTCCCATCTGGGCCCTTGTGGTGATGGACATTATCAAGGGCCTTTGGGTCAGAAGGTAGAACTACGGAGACAATCCCTTAGTGCCTTGCAGCCTGGTGTTAACACTGGTACTGTGATCTTGGGGAAGGTGCTATTCAGCCTGACTACTGAGGAAAAAGTGCCTTTGTGAGTAGAATTTTGAATCTTTCCTGCCCTGCTATCACTGATTTCTGGTGTTGGCTTTCACAGCCTGTGTCTGTTAGGCAGTGTTGGACTTCAGGGTTTAGTGACCTTGGTGTAGAGCAGGGATGAGTAACTATGGCAATATTACGACCTGTAGACTTCAACTCCCAGAGATCCTGGCTCAGGAATTCTGGGAGTTGAAGTCCACTGGTTGCGAAATTGCCATAGGTACCCAACCCCTGAGCTGGAGAACTGTGACTGGCATCTAAGGAGGCAAAGTTAACACAGACCAGAGGCAACATAATTTTCCTTCTGAAGATGGCAGCCACAGCTTCTAGCGATTTGGAGGGTTTTAAAGATTGATATAGAAGTTGAGACCAGAGATGATTTTTTGGGTGGGTGGGTGGGTGGTGGAATTGATGGACAAAGAGTTGCAAAAAAGTTGTGGAATTTTGTTTATACGACAACTATAGCGCAAAGATGGAAAGATTTGAATCACTGGTGATGGAAGAACGGTTGGTAAAGATGACAGAATTTGCTGAGATGCTGAATTGACTTCTTTGATCAGAGAAAAGACAATATATATGTTTATTGATATAAACTTATGATTTATGGTAGAGGTGGGCAACTATGGCCCTTTTATGACCTATGTGTCAAGGTTCCAACTGATGATCCCAACGAAGTAAGCACAGCTAAGACTTTCGGATATCTAATGAAAACTTTATTGAGCACACCATTTCGGCACAGATGAATAGAAAACCGGTTCTGAATAATTGGCGCCAAAAATCAGTATATTAAAGTATAGAAACTCCCCTCCCTCCTAATAGTGCAGGTCACATTGTCCAGTAATGGGTCAGACAGTTGTTGTGAGAAAAAGTCTTCAGTTCTTCCTAAACAGTTTTTGAGAGACCTTGATTCTCACAACCTGGCAGCTTGCACCTGCAGTCCATATTCCATTCCTCCCTCCTCCCCCCTGAGTCTGTAGGCCAGCTAAGAAGCAATAATGAATGAAGCAGCATAAGCAATCTTCACAGCTTGACACTATGGACTTCAACTCCCAGAATTCCTGAGCCAGCCAGGCTGGCTCAGGAATTCTAGGAGTTGAAGTCCACAGGTTGTAAAGGGACCATAGCTGTCTACCCCTGATTTATGATTTAGAAACTGCCTCTTGAATTCACAACATGTAGTCCATGCTGGATCTTTATTGAGTATGTTTGGCTTAAATTGCACAACAGGGGCAATAATTTACTTATTTCAATTTTTCCACTTTCTGTTCTCCAATAGCACCTTCGGATTGGTAGACTCGCTCGAAGGCCCTTGTTTTGCTGTCACTGTTTACAACATGGTACAAAGCTGGGGGGTCCTAATTGGGGACTCGGTGGCCATCCCTGAACCATATCTTCGGCACCATCACATTCAGCACCAGAACAAAGTGAGTCTACTCTCCTTATTCCCCCTTTGTCTCTCCTCTGTCATGCCATGAATCAAGTTCAACCTTAATCAGAGCCTTCCACAAATAATTTAAAGCTTATAAAGGGCAGCCTGGAATTACAGACTGCCCTCAATTTATGTCCATATTTAGGGCCAGAATTTCTGATGCTGAACAAGATCATTGTTGAGTCATGCCTGATTTTTATGACGTTTTTAACCATGGTTGTGAAACAAATCACTGCAATTAATGACTTCAGGCAGTTGTTAAGTGAATCCAGCTTCCTCCATCAACTTTGCTTGTTGGAAGCTGGGGAGATTACACATGGCAATCATGTGACCCCAGGATGCTTCAACTGTCCTAAATACACGTTGGGTTGTCAAGCACTTGAATTTTGATCACGTTACCATGGGGATTGCTGTAAGGTTTGTGAAAGCAAGGACCGATCTCTAGTCGCTTTTGTTCTGTGCTATTGTAACTTTGAATACACAAAGGGTTGTAAGGTGAGAAAAGTGTTTCATGTGGGGTTTTTTTGCCATGTATATGTATAAATTCAAACTAGACTGTGATGTTTCTCTGTGTCATATGTGTGTGTGTATGGCGATATTTGTATAATGGTTTTGGGGTTTTTTTTGAGAGCTGAATGCAACAAAATTTCATTTTAATGTATGGTGATTAGGGTACATTTAAAGTTTTTATTCTAGTCTAATCTATTCTAAAGTATCTGTGTAAGCCAGCTATGATTGTTCTTTTGTCATTGTTTACATTATTGTTCTATTATTTTACAAGGAGTCCTTGACTTAACAACAGTTCATTTAGTGACTGTTCAAAGTTACAATGGCACTGAAAAAAGTGACTTATAACCGTTTTTCACACTGTGGCAGCTTCCCCAGGTTCACATGACCAAAATTCAGATGCTTTGGCAACTGACTCATACTTAGGGCGGCTGCAATGTCCTGGGGTCACGTGATCTCCTTCTGCAATCTTCCGACAAGCAACATCAATGGGAAATCCAGATTCACTTAACAACCATGTTATTAAGATTAGATTAGATTAAATTAGATTAGATAACCATTATTGTCATTTTAACAATTTCAGTGATTCACTTAACAACTGTGGCAAGAAAAGCAGTAAAATGCGGCCAAACTCACTTAACCGCTGTCTCGCTTAGCAGTGGAAACTTTGGGCTCAGTTGTGGTCGTAAGTCAAGGACTACCTATACTCCTGTTTTCAAGCCTTCTCATTTTTCTTCCTTTCCTTTCAATGTTTCAGCTCCCTCTCTCCACAGAGAGATAGGCAGCGAATGCATGCAACAAATAAATAATGCCACTTACACTGATGTTTTTTTTTTAAAGCATCTCACATAACCTTTTTCTTCTTCTTCTTTTTCCTGCTTTTCAGAGTTTTACTTTTTCTGGCATCCGCGTAGAGACTCCTCTGGTTCTGGTGGTGAACGGCAAAGTGCAAGGATCGCAAAACCAGGCCGCCGCAACCATTGCCTATCAGGCACAAAGTGAATGAGGAGAGATGAAGGACAAAATTTCCAGGGATGCTCAAGAGTTTTATGCTACATCAGTTCTCTCTCTGCCTACTTTTTTAGTAGTTTAGAGAGATGGGACGGATTCGTAAAATACCATCCAGCCGTTAAGTGAAGGAGTGAGAGAAAAAGGGAATTGCAGAACATTTGTTCAACCTGGTGCTTAATTCTCATCTCTTTTGGGTTTTTTTCCCCCCAAGTTTCTTTTCCACAGACAGCTGTTTTGCTTTCATTTGTACTGAAATGAGTGTCTACAGAAAATCAGAGGGCTGCTCGTTTTGTTCCCCTTCTCTTTAGTTTTCTCCTCCTTTTCTGATCCCTTCTTTCATCTTTGCTCTTGCTTTGCCTCCATCGCATTTAAGTTTGGGCAGTCGGTCAGTGTAGATTTTTTTTTAGATCCCGTTCATCTGAATCAAACTCTGTTTTTCTTACAGTTTATTAATGAAGTCAGTGGGACTTAGGCTAGCCTGGCTATCCTAAATCCCACTGTCTTGTGGGTCAGTATGATCAACGCTACACCCAACTCGTTATTTCTTTGTAAATGGAAGAGATGCTTTCTGTATTTATTTGATATTATTTTGAGATGTTTTTTTTGTAATTTTTGTATAATTTTTCCTCTGGACTCCTGATCTTTTCCCTTCCAACCAATAAAATGAGTCCTTTGCCATAATATCGTGTAAAATTTCTGTTTATGGAGAATGGTAAAACAACTGTTTTAATTAGAATTAAGCAAATCTTCTGTGTTGATCTCATATTGTTTAGAATGGAATGGAATGGAATAGAAATAGAAATAGAACTAGCAATAAGAACAGAAATAAGAATAGAACAGAACAGGAATACGAATGGGAATGGACTAGGAATAGGATTAGGATAGGGATAGGAATAGGGATAGGAATCAGAGTAGGGATAGGAATAAACCGGAATGGAACAGAATAGAATAAAATAGAATGGAACGGAATAGGAAAGGAATGGAATAGAAATAGAAATAGAACTAGCAATAAGAACAGAAATAAGAATAGAACAGAACAGAACTGAATACGAATGGGAATGGACTAGGAATAGGATTAGGGATAGGGATAGGGATAGGAATCAGAGTAGGGATAGGATTGGAACGCAATGGAACAGAATAGAATAAAATAGAATGGAACGGAATAGGAAAGGAATGGAATGGAAGAATAGAATGGAATGGGAACGGAACAGAATAGAATAGAATGGAATGTAGAATAGAATGGAACAGAACAGAACAAAACAATAGAATAGAAAGAATAGGAATGGAATGGAATAGTATAGAATAGAACAGAATAAAATAGAATGGAATGGGAATAGGAATGGAATGGAATGGAATGATAGAATAGAATAGAATTAGAATAAGAATAGAACAGAACAAAAGAGAATAGAATTTTTTATTAGCCAAATGTGATTGAACACACAAGGAATTTGTCTCCGGTGCATAAGCTGACAGAGTACATATAAACAGCATGTAATATGTCATAGATCATAATAACAACAGATAAATCATAAGAAACCAATAGGAGCAGATAGTAGGAAAGATGAAAGGATGGGAAATGAGATGGTGCTGTGAGAATTAAGTGTTCAGCGGAGTGATGGTGGGGGCGGTGGAACTATCTTTGTATCTAGTAGTTTTGGCATGCAATGCCCTCTAGCGGCATAATGGTTGCAGTTAAAGAAAGCTGCTTGTGTAAGGCCATGCAGGGATTATTATAGTTGACAAAGTGTTCATTTTGGTAGCATGACCAATTAGTTTCCAAAGAACGGGCAAGAAATATGGAGTGAATCTGCCTTTTCTTTATGGCAAGTAATTTTATTCAGCACCTGCTGGCCCTATCAAGCTGGGATCAAGAAAGGCCCATGGTTACCCTTATAAATAAAAAAAACCCTAATCAAATTGTAAAGCATAGGCAGCTCGTACACTGTGAAATTTAAAATTGATTTCTTTAACGGTCTGTAACAAGAATCCAGCAGTTTTACATGTATAATATGCATATGAAAAGAATAATAATGGTGGTGACATCCTCAAAATGGAACTTTAACTCATGCTGATGTAAATGGATGCACTTTCCTTGGCAAATAATTACCTGGGTTTTTATTCTTTATTTTTTTTCAGTCTAAAACAGTGTTTCTTAACCTTGGCAATTTACAGATGTGTGTAATTTTAACTGCCCCAGGAACTGATGAAAGATTAGGTTCATTAGATTCTATAATAAAATTCCAGCAACTTCATCTATCCTTTCTAGAAGGGAATTGTAATAGCTTATACGCACAGGAAAATTTCACATACAGGTAGTCCTCGACTTAACAACCATTCATTTAGTGACTCTTCAAAGTTACAACGGCACTGAAAAGTGACTTACGGACATTTTTAACACAACTGTTGCAGCATCTCCATGGTCACATGATCAAAATTCAGATGCTTGGCAACTGGCATGTACTTATGTCTGTTGCAGTGTCGTGGAGTCATGATCTCCCTTTGTAAGCTGCCCAGCCAGCTTCCAACAAGCAAAGTCAATGGGGGAAGCCAGATTTGCTTAACAACTGAACAATTCAATTAACAGCTTCAGTGATTCACTTAACAACTGTGGCAAGAAACATTGTAAAAATGGACAAAACTCACTTAACAACTATCTTGCTTAGCAATGGAAATTTGGGGCTCCATTGTGGTTATACGTTGACAACTACCTGTAGTGTATTTTACCTGTGGTGTAAAATAGATCAAGTCTATTTTAATATAAAAAATGAGTTAAAATACCATACTAACTGATATACATATATATGCATACATATGATTTACTGTGTGAATTCAGTAACTGCTTATTTAATAAATCATGAGATGGGTGGCATATCCATTTAATAACTAAATCATGGTTAACCAAATCATGGTTTAACATAACGTGTTAATTCAGAGTTTCTGCTGCTTAATTTGAGGTAAAATCCAGCCTAATACCAGTTCCTTAATTAGCATGTATGTGAATAGATTCCTCAACTGTGTTCAACAGAAGAGTAGAATAACATTTCTATAACCTTTCTTCAACTCTTAATTGCGAGACGTGTATGTTGTTTAATTGCTTGGCTTGGTACTGTAGAAAAAAGATACATTGCTGTACAAAGCTGACAGTTTTAATTGGCTCCTGAAGGAGATCCCAAAGGCATAAGTTCAAATCTATGTCTGCCTAATGATGTCAAAATGTTTTTAATTAGTTTAACTCTTGTTTCCCTTTCTCTCCCTTGAGAAAGTGGCAGCTTTTGGACTAATGTATCAAGTAGATGCTTGATGCAAATGCCAGGGGAAAGTAGTGGAGACTTTTGAAGCTCTTATCTACTTTTTTATGTTAGAAAGAAGAAGACAGGATGACTTGCTGTTTCCTGCCATTAAAGATGACTAACAAATTGTTTATGAAAACAATTTGTGGTGGTTTGCCAAGGACAACCTCAGTTTTTATACATGGGTGGGGGAGGCAAAGCCTTGGTGACTTTACGCGATCAGACAGGATGGTGACATCTGCTAAAGCGAGATTGCTACTTTTTCTGGCCAGAGACTAAAACATATATGAACCAAAGAAAAGGGAGTCAAGCGACTTCCGGTTTGCCGACGCAGCTGCCGTGGACGTTTGGAAAGTGAGCTCCGTCTTCCACGTTTGATTTTGCATTGCTGGGGGACCCTGGAAAGGGTCGAAAGTCACCCTGTAGGGGCGACAAGCAAGGAGGGGATCCCTGCTTGATCGCAGGAGGGTGGTAGCCCTTCTGCTCGGTCCGGGGCAACCCTCCAAACAGGCAGACGAAAGACCGGCCATAGAAATATGGCTTGTCACTAGGCTGCAGACAGCCGAAGTCAAATTTACCAGCAGACACGTACAAAGCAGTGCAGATGAGACTGGGTGAGATCTGAACCTCTCTTCAATCCTAATTATTTTTTCTACCTGTATAAGCTGCCCAAAGTATTTTCCCCCCTGTGGAGAGAGGGAAGGGAAATTCTATCCCACCCTCTAAAATCAGCGGTGACTGACAATCCAGGGGAGTTTAAAATGCTAAAAAAAACAACTTAATTCTAACTGGATTTTTATCTTTCTAAAATTTGAGGACTAAAAGATTTCTTATTCTTATTGAAGATTTGGGTTCTTACTTATAAAAAAGAAGTAAAATTGAGAAAGGATTATAAAAATTTTGGACTTAAAAAAAACAAAAATCTTAAATGGTGTGGGCAACATCTTGTGGCTAAACCTGATATTACAACTTGTTATTGCCTAAAAAAGACTTGGCTTGAAGCCCAGACTATAGATAAGACTTTTACAACCTTGGCAGATATCAGCTGTGAGAAGCCCAGCTGTGTTTTATACTCAGTGACAAAATTATTTTCATTCTCTGATTGTAAAGCTTTTAATTTAACACACTACTAAGAGAATATGGAAGAAGATCAGGAACAGATTCTTTTTATGTTGAAAGCAATTTATGAAACTATTCTTACAGCTATTGATGAAATAAGCTGCAGAAAAGAACAAGATGTCAACCTAGATATACGAACCCAAACTTTGATTACAAGTAAAGAACCAACTACACAGAATATAATAGAAGAACAATTAAATACTATGATAGAAGATTCAACTGATCAACAAACACAGTTAACGGAAAACCCAGAAAAGGGACTGACAACACTGAAAATGGAAAAGACTTTCTATATAAACCAAAAGAAACCTGAGGATCAAGAAGAACAGACCGAAGGGAAGATAAACATTTCAGGACAACTACATCGAGATGGAAAAAATAGACGATTTGTTAGCCCTTCCCAAAAAATGGAGACTGGATGGCGTCTTTTATCTCAAACAACATATATAATATCAGAGGGAAACTATTTGATGATATGGAAGGCAAGTTGGCAAAGAAAGAAAGCTAGAATAAGGCTGAAGAAATTGGGGTTTTGACTCATTAGTGAGGATTAAAATAGAATATACTCAAATAGACAAGATGTGTACTTTGAATATTAGATTTTGTTATGAACTAATATAAAGAAAACTTTGGTCATTTAAAACTTGGAAGTACAAATATCAAAAGTTAAATCTGAATATTGATTGGTTTATAAAGGTTGAATGTAAAAGTAATTAAGATATATAAACTAAAAATCTGACAAATGTAATAAACATGTTTTTACTTAGCTGATATAATAAGAACTGTACTAGCTTAAATATGAGATAATAGACTCTAAGAGAAAAAGAGAGGAAGTATTTGAGGTTAAAACAAGGGAAATTTTGGTTACTAAATTTAAGACATTTGGAAATTAATAGAAAATAAGAATGTTACACTGTATTATTAATTAGATGATGTAAGATGGTGAGAAATAGAGTATATTCAAATAGATAAGATGTGTATCTTGAATATTAGACTTTGTGATGAATTGTGATAAAGGGAATTTTGGTCACTTAAAATTTAAAATTATAAATATTAAATGTTAAATTTCAATATTAATGGAAAACTAAACATTGGGAAAAACTAATTAGGACATTGATTGTCTATAAAGACTGAATGTTAAAATAACCAGGATACGTATAAGCTAAAATTATTGATAAATGTTAGAATGTTATTTTTATTTAATTGATATAATAAGAATTGTATGACTTTAAACATGAGAAAGTAAACACTAAGGGGAAAAGAGAGGAAATATTTAATGTGGTAGTTTGAGACTTGCACTAAAGATGTTTGTGTGTCATTGAATTTTCAATTAACTCAGCCGCCACGTTGCTTTTTAAATACTTAAATGTAAAATTAGAAAATCAATAAAACATTAAAAAAAGAAAATAAAAGAAAAGGGAGTCAAGCTATTCTCCAAAGCGCCTGAAGGCAGGACAAGAAGCAATGAATGGAAACTAATCAAGGAGAGAAGCAACCTAAAACTAAGGAGAAATTTCCTGACAGTCAGAACAATTAACCAGTGGAACAACCTGTCTCCAGAAGTTGTAAATGCTCCAATGCTGGAAGTTTTTAAAAAGAGATTGAACAGCCATTTGTCTGAAATGGTATAGGGTTTCCTGCCTAACCAGGGGGTTGGACTAGATAACCTCCAGGGTCCTTTACAACTCTTGTTATTCTGTTAAAATACAATTTACATTTGATCATTCCTGTATATTTTTTTTTGATAATTTTCTCCTTTAGCCACTTAAAAATTACAGTTCAGAGGCAATTCTTCAAGATGTTTTTGGAATTTTACATAAGGTTGAACATCTCCATTGAGATTGTTTATAACTATGTTCACTGAAAAACACATTTAGTTCTGTTTACACGTGAAACCAAAAACCATGATCCTACAAATCATCGAGTTTAAGTACACCCAACACAATATACCAAAGCAAAGAAAAGCATGTTATAGTTTAGCACCAAATATGACTTTGTTCATAGCGTGATACCAAGGGATGACTGCTGATCATAACCTTGTCATTCGGTCTACCAGAATTTCTAAATCTGAAATAGAATAATCATACAATGTCTATTTGGCTTCAAGGCAATTTATTAATAATACGATTTGCAGAAATTGTAAAACCCTCTTTAACAAACAGACTCAGCTAGAGAATCTGAAAATTAAGAACAGTTATGAACGACAGTAAAAGAAACCATGGACAAAGATATGTAGTAGTAGTGTGCTAAACAATAGCTCAAACATAATTGATATTTCTGTTCTTTAAGCATCATACCTTTGTATATCCCATAGTAGTATTTTAACTTTCACTGTACTCTAGTCCTTGTAAAAGGCTTGGCTTATTTTTGTATTTGAAAACCAGTGATTGACTTTCAAGTTTAATAGTCCCTACAAAGGCTCTGTTCTCTTGACCAAGATCTTGACCAGTCATCCATGAATTATAGCCATAGATGATAGACAGACAGACAGACAGACAGATGGATAGAGATAGTAAGACCACATCTGGAATACTGCAACCAATTTTGGTCACCATACTACAATTCAAAAAAGATGTTGAGACCTTGGAGAAAGTTCAGAGAAGAGCAACTGAAATGATCAAAGGTCTGGAGACTAAAACATATGAAGAACAGTTGCAGGACTTGGGTTTAGCTAGTCTAAAGAAAAGAAGAAAAGGGGGCAACATGATAGTAGTTTTCCAGTATTTGAGGGATTGCCACAAAGAAGAGGGCATCAAACTATTCTCCAAAGCATCAGAGGGCAGGACAAGAAACAACGGTTGGAAACTGACCAAAGAGAGAAGCAACCTGGAATTATCAGTGACGACAATTAGTCAGTGGAACAGCTTGCCTTCAGAAATCAATGGGCGCTCCATTACTGGAGATTTTAAAGAAGAAACTAGACATTCACTTGTCTGAAATAGTATAGGTTCTCCTGTTTGAGCAAAGGGCTGGACTAGAAGACCTCCAACGTCCCTTCCAGCTCTATACTATTCTATTAGATAGATAGATAGATAGATAGATAGATAGATAGATAGATAGATAGATAGATAGATAGATAGAGATAGAGATATGTGGTAGATATAAATGATAGATGGAGAGATAAATAGATACAGAGATAGGCAGAAAAACAGACAGACAGTAGGGGTAGATGATGGAAGTATATGATAGATATAGATAGGTGTGTGTGTATGTGTGTGTGAGTGAGAGAGAGACTAATAGTAATATTGTGTGTGGCAAAGTTAAGCACTGGCCTTAAGCATAATACATGTCTCTAGGCCCCCAGAGCCCTGGGGTTGCAACCAAGTGCTTTTAAAAAAAAGAAATGTCCCATTTATCCAGAGAGAAAAATACAAGAATAAATTGAAGTAATAGCATATTCTGAAGTGTTGGATTTGGAAACAAGCTTGCCCTGTGTTGAATAGTTTTGGGGATTATCCAAGACCATCAGGGCAACTATTCTGTGACACTGGATCTGCCACAAAATTCCAAATGTGTCCACCTAAACTGGGATGATTGGTGGCGTCTGTTCTAAACATTTGAGTCTCTCTCTCTCTCTCTCTCTCTCTCTCTCTCTCTCTCTCTCTCTCTCTCTCTCTCTCTCTCTCTCTCTCTCTCTCCTTAATTGAGGATGTGCTCGTCCTTAATTCCTTTTTCAGCAGTTTAAACTATTTTCTCATTTTACATAAATCTCCCTTTTCTTTTCAGCAACCTGCCCAAAGCCTCTTTCACCTGGTCATTCCTCAGGCAGTAAATAAAGGGATTTAGAAATGGGGTAATGGTGGTGTAGAAGATGGTTGCTAATTTGGTGACATCTGATTGACTTTCTCCCCCAGGAGTTAAGTAAACCCCTGCCACTGACCCATAGAAAAGTGTGACCAGTACTAGGTGGAACACGATAGTGGAGAAACTCTTCCTTCGGCTCCCTTTTCTAGATTTTTGCATCAGTGTGAGAATCACCATGCTGTAAGAAAGCACAACAAAGATGAGGTTGACTGCAAATACAGTATTCATAAACACTTGGCAAATAAAAGGAACTTTCCCTAATGGTGGACATGCCAAGGATAGAATTGGTCCAGGGTCACATAATAAGTGATCGATGATGTTTGAGCCACAATAGGATAACCTGGACATTAATATCACAGGGACAATGTACCACAGAAAGCCAAGGATCCAACAAGTAGCCACCAGAGCTGAGCAGATAGTTTGGGACATTACTTGGAGGTAACGCAATGGACAGCAGATAGCTAGGTAGCGATCCAAAGCCATAGCTGATAGGAAGAAGCATTCTGTGCTGCCCAGGGAGAAGAAGATGTAGAATTGAAGGAAGCAAGCCTGGAAAGAGATGTTCCCCTTTGAAGTGACCAGGTCATAAAGCATACGAGGCATGGTTGTGCTCACATAAGCCATCTCCAACCAGGAAAAGTTACTCAGGAAGATGTACATGGGAAGCCGAGCCAAGTGGGAATCTAGGAACACCAGCATGATAATGACAACATTCTCTGTCAAAGTCAGGATGTAGAGAACAACAAAAATAATGATGAGCAGGTGATGTATCTGTTTCTGACCTCCAAAGCCCACCAGAACAAACTCTTGAACTTTGCTTTTATTGACCAACTCCATCTGGAAGGCAACAAAAGGATTCTCATTACATACCAGAAACAAGTTTCATCTTCCCATCTTTCTGTTTCCATCAAAAGGAGAAGCTGAGCAACCACGCCATGTGACATCTGAAAGGGGAGCCACCTGAACTGTCTTAAAGAATTCTAAGTCAATGTAGCTAGTCTTCCCTCCTCAGCCTTTGTGGGAATCAGCAAAGCTGGTAATGGCATCAGGGGTTGTGTCCCTGGTACTCTATGCGTGAATGTCTAGGGGACAAATTATTCTGTCCCCTAGAGATTTTCCTAACTGTGTTTATAAAATAGTGGTTCCTTTTCACAATTGTATCTTCTTCCCTTGTTTCCCATATAGTGAGGTCCACATTTTCTTGAATAAGCCAAGATCATTTGGTTCTACTGATTTTCATTCAAAGGTACCTCATCCAGTTTGACCCCCGGTTGACTTTACACTGATAACACTTGCCAGTATCTTATGCCTATGCAAAATGTTGATAACATCTAGATGAAGAATCATCCAAAATATAGCATCAATATTTGAAGGAACAGATGATAATGCCTTAGATGTTTGGTTATGGTAGCAAGCAGGAATGTAAGGTATTAGCCAAAGGCAAAATGATCCAGAGTCAAAAATTATGCTTGAAGGCTGACTTTAAATATTTGGACTGGGTCCATCAAATGAAACTCAAAGCAACATCCCTTTGGAGATCATTAATTCCTTCCTATTTAGGGAACTATTCCCAAAGGTGATTTTTTCTAATGGGTTTTGCTTTTGCTTAATGTAGAGTAAACAAACCAGTATAGTGTATTATGCAGGAGTTATTTGTGAAGACCTAAAAGTCTTTTAAAAACCTCCACCTTCCTCCAAATATTTTGGTCACCTTCCATCATATGAAAATACTTTCTGCCTATGGAAAGTTAGAGTTTGAGAGAGAAAGCATAGCTAGATCCATTTCCTTGCCATTTTTGTTTTTTCCTAAGAATCATGCAAAGGATTTTTGTTTCATTTCTTTCTTATCACAAATATAAGAGATTTTGTGGAGTCAGGTTAAAATCCCTAATCCAGATACATCTTCCTAGAGCAGACATGTCAAACAGAAGGCCCGGGGCAGATGCGGCCCGCAAAGTGGTTTCATGTGGCCTGTGAAGCCATCCTGGAAACAGTGAGGGAACAGCCCCCGTTGCCTTGGCCCTGACCCAGGAGGGAGCCAATGTACAATTTTGTGGTGGCCATCTATGCTGAAACGCATTCAGTGTTAGTTCCACAAGGCCATCTGGAAACAGCGAGGAACCAGCCCCTGCCGCGTCAGCCCCACCCCCTGGGTGCATGCTGGGGAGGTGTCATCCTTTGTGAGCAATGAAGAAATGCATGGAAGTGGCCAGCAAATGGCCCTTGCCTACTTCACATATCCGGCTTGATGGGCTCTGGGGGAGGGGTTTCAGCAGGTAAGTGCAGCTGGATGCCCCCTTGAGGAAGTGGGGCTGGGGTTGGTGCCGCGGGTGCTCGAGGGCCAGGCTGGGCATTTGACCTCTGCTGTCCAGGGCTCCCGGCAGCCTGCACCACCATCCAGTCCCCCCCTCCTCCAGTGGACCATGCCTCGGCACTTGCCCCGGTCCCACCCCCTTCTGCCAGAGACCCTCAGATCTGTCCCACTCCTGCCCAGGCCCCCACAGGCACCCTTGACATGAACGATGTAGAGCTGACCACGCCCACCCAGTAGGCCACACCCACTCCACCCACACCCACCCAGTAGGCCGCACCCACCCTGCCCCCCTACCCCACCAAGGGCAACCGCAATGCTGATGCGGCCCTCAATGAAATTGAGTTTGACACCCCTGTCCTAGAGAAAGAGTTTAGGCTTGGCTATATAGAATCAAATTGAGCAAATATCCTATTACAAGAACACTTGCCCAGGAAAGTTATATTGTCACCTTAGCCATAGAACATTCAGAAGGCCAAAGAATGCTGATAAACTGGGAAAAGATACTGGAAGATGAGCAGAACTCTGAGGAAATAAAAGAAGAAAGTAATTCCCTAGAAAGAAAGTACAGGTGGTCCTGGTTTAACTATCTCTTCTTTGGGGACCATTCAAAATTACAACAGCACTTGAAAAGCAGAACTTAAAAGTGGCATAAAGTTGCAGGATCCAATCTGAGTCGGCCACCAGAGGTTTGGTCTTCCAAGCTTTTGGACTCATGCTGGAGCCCTCAGGAAACTTCTCTCTAGCAGAGTGCATGCTTTGAGCTATTCTCTGGGCAGTATTTATGTGGTGCCAAGTTGTGTGTGGCTTTTTAGTTGTTGATTGGGGGTGTTGATGGCCAGTTGCTAAGTCATTGACTGTGGTTTCCTTGTGCTGCCAAATCCTCAGCTCCTAAGTGCCAGATAAGCTGGTGGTAAATCAGCACTCCTGTTGACTGAAGCCTGGGAAATGGATCCCTCGCCAGTCATCACATAGCCCAAGGCACATATTTTGGTGAGAGAGAAGTTCCCTGAGGAAGGGCACCAGCATGAGTCTGAAAGCTCGGAAGACTAAATCTTTGGTCCTGGTGACCAACCCTTATTGGATCCTGCAGCATTATCCTGGGACATTTGCCTTCCTTCGTGGCATAAAGTTCCGGCTTTGCCAGCACTCCCACGATCATGTGTTCATGATCTGGGTGCTTGACAACTAGCTCATACTTATGATGGGTGCAGTATCCACAGCCCTATGTGATCATAATTTATGACCTTCCTTGCTGGCTACCAAAAGTCAATGGGAAAGCCAGCAGGAAGTTACTTGCAAGTTACTTGGGTAAGTTGCTTGCAACCTTCCCTGTTCACCAGCAATCACCTGCAGCTCTAACATGCTTATGCCATGCCTCATGGGCCACTCATATAGCATCCTCTGCTCAGCGGTACCTAAACCTGGCCCTCCTGCACTCTATGCCTTACTGTACCTGCTTGCCAACCTGGGACTTAACAACTGATGATCCACACTTAATGATGGCTGTGGGGAGTACTGGGATTGCCATCACTAAGTGACATGGTCACATGACATTGTGCTTTACCGCTTAGTGAGAGAAATTCCAGTCCCAATTACTCTTGTTAACTGAGGGCTACCTGCCTGTTTGTTTTTTCAAAGCCATATTATCTTTGTAGTCAAGGCTCAGCTGTATTTTACATTGAACTTCTGTTCGGTATTGCAAGATCCTTGAATGCATCTCCTATCATATTTTTAATACAATAGTATCAACTTGCCACCTTGTTTTATGTTTCATTTGTTTTGTAAAGAGATGAGAGCAGATGGTTTGCCAACACAAACAATTATAGGAGATGACCAGGAAGAGCTGGAGGGCAGGATCAAACATGTCATCAGTTTAGAGTTGTTCCGCTCCTGCAAGGGACCTAAATCCATCCCCTTTCTTGAATTCCATTGACTCTTATCTAGCACCATTAGCAGAGAAAGATTCTTGTGTATAGATAATGTGTAATAAACCTGAAGTGCTTTAACTGAACTCCTGTTCCAGATTACATGTGCCTGACAGCAATATTAAATTGAGCTGAAACATCTGTAGATGATTAAACACACGAGGCAAGCATATAACATCACTACTTGGATCCATTCATAAACACTATCATATCTCTCCATAAAATGTAACCTCAGAATATAGCGTATTCTTAGTCAAAATGTCACAATATCAAGCTCTTAAAAAGAGACAGCCATGTTTTGCAAGCATCTGTTAGCAAAGGTAAAGATGCCCTCAAATGCACTCTTAACCAGACCTCATTTCTCTTTAGCCCTCTGCCAAGTGGCCCATACCTTCTGCTTCTTGGACTAGCTGCCACCTCGTCATTTCTTATTTGGCATCCTCCCCACTGACCCCAGGATATGTGTCTGAGAGAAGGCTCCCACTTCTGGTGTTACTTTCTTACTTAGTAAATAAATAAACAAATCTCTCCCCATACTACACAGCATCAGAAAGTAGCAGCTTTTCTTTGATGGAATGTGCAGCTGAAGAAGGAGTAGGAGGGGAGGGGGATTGGCAATAGTACTATGACTTTCCAGGGAGGAGATAGCATATTCCAGATAGGGGCCTAAGACATCAGACTGCACAGTCCTGAACTGGATGAGGGAGGGAGGGAAAGGATCAGGGTAGCCACACTGTAGAATCTCCCAGGTTATATCTATTCTGTTAGAAGACTATAACTTTAGTCTGGCAAGATTCTGTCTATTAGGTAGAAGCAAATTAAAAGCTGAACTCAACTGGATCTCACTGTGCCATTTTTGCACTTAGGCATGACTCTTCCCACATGCATTGAATGCAAACCAATCTCATAAGAGATAGAGAAAATAAAATGTTATTAAAAAGGATTTACAATGTGGAAAAACATTTCAATGTTGATAGGTAGGCAATCAACCTTGGAAAATATACTATTCTGATTAAGACATCCAGCACATGCAAATGAATGGGACAAGAGCAAGAATTCAACAGAATACATAGAGGTTCTTTTATTTAAAAAAGTTTTATTTTTATTAGGAGTAAAAAAAAGCTTTACAAAATTCTGATCCATTGTAAGATGATGCTAATCTGAGACCAATGAAAGAAAACCGTTTTTGAAAAAAAACAGGAGCATTAATTTCTTGAAAGTTTGCGTTAAACTGATTGAAAATATTTTAAAATTATGCAGTGAAAGTAAATAGGCAAAGATGGATGGCCTAGGGCAGTGATGGTGAACCTTTTAGAGACTGAGTGCCCCAAAAATGCCCCCCCCAGCCCCTGCTCCACCCCAGTCCCACCCACACTGCCCCTGCCTGCCCCCAGTTCTGCCCCTAGCCCCACCCACTCTGCCTCCACCTGCCCTGCCCCCACTCCACCCCCGCCCACCCACAGGGCCACTCACTGCCAGCCGCAGATCGCCAGCCGCAGATCGCCCAGGTGACCCAGCAGCACCATGGCGGCCACGCCCTCTGCCTGCACCTTGCAGCATCAACTGCATGCGATGAGGCATGAGGGCGGAGTCTTGTCCCAGCTGCACGGTTGCCATGTCCTTGGTTGCGCTGCTCTGTACGGGCCGTGCCTGGGCACGACTCTCCTCCGGGGAGGCTGTTGGGGAGGAGGGGATGGTGGAGGGAGGCGGGGCTGGGATGACGGCACAAGTTCCCACAGACAGGACTCTGAGTGCCGCCTCTGACACACGTGCCATAGGTTCGCCACCACTGGCCTAGGGAGAATTAGTCTTTTCCTATGGGATAAATTGACAAATCTTCTCACTTAAAGAAAAACAAATTGGGATGGGGAATATGGAGTTAGAATATGGAGGAAAAGACTTTCTCTCACTCCTTAATTTTAATCCTTCCTTTTTCCACTCCAAAACTGCCAAATAAACAGGAGAGAAAAGGAGACATCCTAATTTCACTTTATCACTCTCTGTGGACAGGACCCTCCTGAGACCTTAAATAATGAAAATGCGGTGCCAGGTTGCTTTTATTGGTGAGCTCTTCATAAAGGGGAAGCTGGCTGGATTTGCAGAGCATTCTTCCAAATCTGGTAGTGTTTGTAGGTTTGCATTAGTGCTTTTTTCCACGATGTGACCTTCTTTTTCTTTTAATCTCTAAATCCAATTGCCCTTCTATCCTTGAATCATGAAAAAAAAATGAACTGTGGATGGACGTGCAAATAAACTCAGTTCTCTCTAACCTATCAATTCTTCTTCTAGAGCTGAAGAAAGAGCCCTCAGTTGGTTCCTTAAGGAAGTTGCAACCTTTCCTTAAGTTTAGGAGAAGGAAAAGTGAGGAAAGGTAAACATCAGTATTTAAAATATTGATCCTGTAGATCTGGCAAACTTGAAAAACTGCATACATTGAGGCAATAGGTTTGATCCTTCTGGGGAAGGTCTAGTTACCTAGTCACTAGAAGTCAGCTCTGAGCTGATAGCAGATAATAAATAAGTTTGAATCAAAGATCATAGGAATCAAAACATATATCCTGTTACACACGTGTTTCTCTGTATAAAATAAAGATTAATACTACTATTTCTTTTCTCCTCATATGTAATTTACTTGTGCCCCAGATCTGGACATATGAAATTACCATGAGAGAATGTCATCTTAGATGCCTCCGAACCTGTGGTAAGGAATTCTGATTTATACATTTTAAGGACTATTTCAGGAACAATCAATCCAGAGTTTTGAAAGAATAATGTTGGACTGTGGTCCCTGACAGCGAAACTGGTGAGATGTGTGTCTGATGGACAAAAACTAGTGAGAAGCTGTGGTCTGATGGGGGAAGTTAGCTTGGGTAGATTGTATAACATTGCAGTGACAGGAAATGAGTTTAGGAGGTGATGGGACAACTGTATAGGATAAACTCCACCTTTAAATTTTTTATCACTCCAAAGCCCACTTCCCCCTTTTTGTTTTCTAGAGATATGTTCTCAAGTCTTTGATGAACTCTCCAACATTTCTTTTTTTACAAGGGTTCCTGCCCTGTGAATAGTTGACTGTCATAGAGACATTAATGTTCATCCAACAATAGGTCTATTGGGTGATGGCTAGATGAGCAGCCTAACAGGCACGCCAAAAGAAATTGCCTGTCTGAATTTAGAAGTGGAGAACTTCAACAGAGAGTTATCAGGCCAGTGAGCATAGCTTCCAGTCAGGGTTAGTCATAGTGATCTTAGACTTCCGGTAGACATGGACTTCAGCTCCAGAATTGTGCAGCTATTATTGCAATTATTGAGAATTCTGAAACTTGAAGTCCATATATCTGGAGACCACCCAGTATGTGGAAGGAGATCGTAGCATGGCTTCTCTGAGATCATTTTACCATGAAGGAACATTTATTCATGTTTGGTGGACATGGAAGAAAGCTAGAAAAATGCATTGCATTTAATAATACAGAATATTTTAAGGATGAATATATAATTAAAAGTAGAGACTTTTCTTTTGGGACTGAAGGATAAGGAGAGGGAAAAAAACCCATGAAACTTTGTTTTTGTACATGAAATTTATAATGCGATTGTTATATTAACAAATGTGGAAAGATTCAGTTTTAGCCACAATGGTGGTCTGAGGGATGAAGATGATGCAGTTGCTGAGAGGACTTATGTCTTCGCTATCTCTCTGTTTTACTGAGAGACAGTAAAGGCATCTAAGTTCAATGAAGATTGGAAATATGAAATGATGATTATGATGTTTAGAACAAAAAATAGATCAGAGATAAAATATAAGTAAAGTTGTAACTATATAGTAAGTTATAACTGCTGTAAAAGAAAATCAGGAGTCATTTCTTTGTATTTTTTCTCTCTTTTCTCCCTATTGATTTCTCCTTCCTTCCTTCCTTCCTTCCTTCCTTCCTTCCTTCCTTCCTTCCTTCCTTCCTTCCTTCCTTCCTTCCTTCCTTCCTTCCTTCCTTCCTCCCTCCTTCCCTCCCTCCCTCTTTCTTTCTTTCTTTCTTTCTTTCTTTCTTTCTTTCTTTCTTTCTTTCTTTCTTTCTTTCTCTTTCTCTTTCTCTCTCCTTCATTCCTTCCTTCCTTCCTTCCTTCCTTCCTTCCTTCCTTCCTTCTTTCCTTCCTTCCTTCCTTCTTTCCTTCCTTCCTTTTCTTCTAAATATTAGTTGTTAGTTCTAACTTTCATCTTAACACTTTAATCAAATTCTATTTTTAAAAAATCAAGTTGATCATTTCCCCAATTTGATTCTTCTAGCAACAGAGGTACAACCCTTTGGATCAAGTCAACCATACCAGGGTGATGAAGGGCTTTGTTCTTCTGGGCTTCCCATCCCTTTCGCCCTCCTTCCAGCTGCTCCTATGCTCCCTACTTTCCATCTGCTACGCCTTCACCTTGGTGGGGAACCTCTGCATCGTATGGGCTGTTCTCTTGGACTCTCGACTCAGCCGCCTGCCCATGTATATCCTCCTGGGAAACTTTTCGGGTCTAGAGATGTGTTACGTAACCACCACGGTACCCAGGATGCTCTTCGATTTGGCCTCTCCACTGCCGGGTGTCATCTCTTTCCATGGCTGTTTTCTCCAGTTCTATTTTTTCTTTTCTATGGGGACCACCGAAAGTTTCCTTCTTGCTGCAATGGCCTTAGACCGATACTTGGCCATCTGCCACCCATTGAGATACCCACTGCTGATGTCTCAAAAGTTCTGCTGCATCCTGGCTGCTTCCTGTTGGGCTTCTGGCTTTCTCTGGTTTCTGGCACCCATCGTTTTGATTTCCCAGCTCCATTTCTGTGGCTCCAATGTCCTCGATCACTTTATCTGTGACCCAGGGCCGCTGTTGGCCTCTTCATGCACTCCAGCCCTAGGCATAGAACTGGGCTTCTACAGCCTCAGCTCCATCACTATTTTTGGTGTGTTCCTCTTCATTGTTTGCTCCTATGCTACTCTCCTCTGGACAGTAATGAGGCTCCCTTCAAGCACTGGGAGACAGAAGGCATTTTCCACATGTACCTCACATGCAATAGTGGTAAGCCTTTTCTATGGCTCAGTAATGGTCACTTAGGTAGTCCCCGAAGCTTCAGGAGGAAGCAACAAAGTGGTGACGCTTTTCTATTCGGTGCTGACCCCCTTGCTCAATCCACTCATCTATAGCTTGAGGAACAAGAAGATGAAAGATGCTATAAAAAGGACACTGTTCCCGGAAAATTGGGATTCGTGGATTCATTGGTCTAGATCTTGGTCAAGAGATCAGAGCCTTTTCCCTTCTAGGATCTTTTATAGTTGAAAGTAAATCATTCTTATGAGTTTTGAAGTACAAAAATATGCCAAACAATGAAGGACTAGAGTACAATGAAAGTATGCTCTTAGTTTAAATACTATTAAGGGACATACAAAAGTATGATCCTTAAAGAAAAGACATTACTGTTCTTTAAAATAATACTTCTGTATATTTCATAATAACTGTGGAACTTGTAATTGTAATTTGTAATTATGGTGTTCGTAATTTATATTGCCTTGAAGCCAAGCAAATATTGGATGGCTATTCTAGCTTGATGAAGGAACATATTCAGGGGATGATGAAATTAAATGTTAATTAAATCTAACTTAATTTTTCTTTTGAATCGTGTGTGGGGGGGGGGTTGGTCTTTGACCAGAAAAAGCAGTATATCTACTTTATGAAATGTAATAATCTAGGCCAGGGGTAGGCAACCTTGGCTCTTTTATGACTCGTGGACTTCAACTTCCAGAATTCCTGAGCCAGCCATGCTGAGGAGAAATGGAGAGGTTTCCAAGCGGAGCCATGCTGGCTCAGGAATTCTGGGAGTTGAAGTCCACGACTCATAAAAGAGCCAAGGTTGCCTACCCCTGATCTAGGCTATGAAACTGGTTTTAAAAACTGTTGAAAAGCAGATAAATTAAATAATGAAAGGTTTCTATCTGTTTTGGGGTGTGTTGTGAATTGTTATTAGCCATCCAGGTTTATATAAGTAAAATCAGAGAGGAGCATATATATTTTTCAAATACCAATTGGAGAGAATATTTATAGCTCAGGCTTTAACTGTTGGGTCTTTGGTACTCTCTGAGCTTGGTGACTTTCTTACAGATATTTCATTACACAATTAGGTAACACCATCACTTCTACCATAGTGTCTTATGATTTGTTACCTGACATCCCCCTCACTAATCCCAACATATGTGTATACGAGAGAGCTCCTGTGTAACTTTCTGACATAGTAATTGCTAAATAAGTACATAAATAAATTAAATACTGTAACATCAAGTTCAAGCTATATGGCATCTTCAGGTTTTCTGAAGAAGGACTGAGGGAAAATGTCAGCAGTAGCACCATGGCTTCCCAAGGAAGAGGCAGCATGTTTCAGAAAGGGGCCCAAGACAAGATGTCTGTGGAGATTCTCAGTCATCCAGGTCATGGTTGTCCCAAAGGTGTTTTTTCACAAGGTATCTGTATTTTCTTGTTTTTCTTTGAAAATGATTCTCTTCTCATCCAAGAAGCTTTTTCAGCTCTGACTGGATGATGATGATCCTTCCATTCCCCACTGTCTAGTCAGAGCTGAAGAAGCTTCTTGCATGAGAAGCGAAACGTCTTCAAAGAGAAAAGAGAAAGTCCAGTTGCCTTGTGAAAAAGGACCTTTGGGATGCATAAACCAGAGCTGGATGGGGTGGGGAGGAAAAGATTCAGAGTAGCCACACCATACTATCTCCCAGGGCATATCTATAAGATTAGAAAGTTATAACTTTAGTGTGGCAAGATTTTGTCTATTTGTTGTACAGAAATAAAGAACTGGAGTTGATTGACTCTCACTGTGTTGTTCCTGTGCTTAGATCTGACTATTTCCACTCCCATTAGATATAAACCAAATTCACAAGAGATAGAGAAAATAAAATTTCATTTAAAGGAAGGGTTTAAAATATGGAAAACATTTAGCTTTAAATGTTGGAATGCAGGCAATCAACCTTGGAAAAGATATCTGAGAATGCTGTCTGTGAAAAGTGCTCTTGAATGTTCCTTTTGGTTTAATTTGTCAAATGGACCAGCTCATTCATGAACTGTTGGCTTTAGTTTTCTGAGGTCCAAGAACTGTTGTTCATAAAATATGGTTTCTAGTTTGGTCTTTTCTACAAAAGCAACTACACTGTTTAGCAAACAAGCATGGTTGTTACTACCATAAAGTATCAACATGATGTAAGGATGAGCCAAAAGGTTATTTGGGGACTATATACAGTAGTAAGTGAAAATTAATTGGATTATGCGACTACTATGCTGACATTGTAATGCAGGATCAAAATACAAACATGTCAACTTCATTGTTCCTAAGTGAAGAGTGGCTTCAAACTATTGAGTTCCAATAGTTTGAAGTTCTGGAATACTGTATCCAGTTTTGGTGATCACGTTGCAAAAAAAAAAAAAATATTGAGACTTTGGAAAAAGTGCAAAGAAGAGCAACTAAGACAAGTGTTTCTCAACCTTGATAATTTTAAGGCATGTGGACTTCAACTCCCAGAATTCCACAGCCAGCAATGCTGGCTGTGGAATTCTGGGAGTTGAAGTCCACATGCCTTAAAATTGTCAAGGTTGAGAAACACTGATTTACTAAGATGATCAAAGGTTTGGAGACTAAAACACATGAAGAACAGTTGCAAGATTTCAGTTTGGCTAGTCTAGAGAAAAGAAGGACTAGGGAGGACATGATAGCAGTACTCCAGTATTTGAGAGGTTGTCACAAACAGAAAGGGATCAATTTAGTTTCCAAAGTACCAGACAACCGGACAAGAAACAATGGATGGAAACTAATCAAGGAAAGGAGCATATTGGAATTAAGGAGAAACTTCTGAACAGTGAAGACAATTAGCTTGCCATCAGAAGTTGTGGGTTCTTCATCACTGGAGGTTTTAAAGAAGAGACTAGCTAGCCATTTGTCTGAAATGGTATAGGGTCTCCTGCTTGAACAGGAGGTTGGATTAGAAGACCTCCAAGATCTGTTTCAACTCTATTTTGATTGAGTGAGTGAGCACATTCACATAGAGGGAAAAAAAACAAAAACCTTTTGTTAGAATTTCATATAGAGACAGTTCTGTTTTGGTAGGTGATTTTCATTACAGGAAGAACTTTGAAGCAACTGATTTATCTGTGGAAATTGCTGATAAAAAACAATCAATTAAGTAAATTCCAATTACCACATTGTTTGTACTTTTAAAACAATTGCAGAAGTTTTGCCATCCCCAAAATAATAATTGTAATTGTCCCCTGCCCAGAGAACTCTATTTAATAGGGTAAATCAGAATTATATAGTATTTGCTTGTGAAGTCAATTTAACTTTCTGTGGGCTTATTGAATAGAAGGTACAACAACAGGACAACTGAAACAAATAATGGCAAATAAAAACCTCAGTGAAAACAGACAAACAACACAAAACCAAACAAAAGAAAAAAAAACACACACCACAACATCTTCATCCCCTTTTTCATCCTGGAAGTGTGTGTAGCCCTTTGAGGTAGGACAGGTCATGAAACATGCATTGCAAGACTTATAGGAATGTTATTTTATTTTTGTAAGATCTTATAACTGAACATGAGAGCATGCCAGAATTTCTCATTCTACATTCCTATACAAAGATGGACTTGCAAGCAGCTGCTTCTACAAGATTAGGACCAAATATTTTAGAGCAGGTCAGTCTGCAGTCAACACAAATGCCTCAAGTTGTACCTCCAAACCAATTGGCGATTAATTCAAATTGGGAATTTGCTACTACAAAATGTGGTGCTGGTACTACCTACGCTGGCTTCAGAAAAGGGTGGACCAATTCATGGAAGTCATGGGAAACATTGGTTATTAGCCTGGATGGAAGTAGGACTGTCTCTGAAGGGCATCTGCTGGAAGACTTGTGGATTTTTTGCAATTGGTTGGCCACTGTGAGAACAGACTCCAGAACTAGATGGACCAGGATAGGCCACAAAGGGCTCTGCTCATGTTCTTGACTAGGAATAAAGGTAAAGTTTCTGTCTAGTCATGTCTGACTCTCTGTTTCTTGGCCAAGAATACATTTCTTGGCCTGAAAACATTTCTGTGGTCATGTGGCCAGCATGGCAATACAGCAAAAGTGCATGGAACACTGTTACTTTCCCACCAAAGTGGTACTTATTCATCTGCTCGCATTTGCATGCTTTCGAACTGCTGGATGGCAGGAGCTGGAGTAAGCAATGGGAGCTCACCCCATTGTGAGGTGCTTGGGTCTCAAACCTGAGCTGTCAGCTTTCCAGCCGACAAGCTCAGCATCTTTAACCAGTGAGCCATCGTACCCCTTCTTAACTAGTACACAGGCCACAACCTCAGTGTTCTGTACTCCCAATACCAAGAGGCAGTTAAGGACATGACCATCACATTTTGAACCTCTTATAGTTTCTGAATAATGCTAAAGAGCAGCTCCACATAAAATATATTGCAGAAATCCAACCTTATAGTAATGAAGGTGTGAGCTACTCTAAGTCTTCCTGCCATTCTGTTGTCCTCTTGGGCTACAATGAACAGGGTTCTCAGCCAGAAGGACTCATGCATCTGACCAGAGTTGCTACTAAACAAATGAAAACATCCCAAGTTCACTTTCTCTTCTCAAGAGAGAGAAAACCCTCTTGAGACCTTAAATAATGGAAATACAATGTCAGATTTCTTTTATTGGTGAACTCTTCATAATGGAGATGTGGGGTGGATTTGCAGAGAAATCTTCCAAATCAGGTAAGATTTATGGGTTTGCATTACTGTTTTTTCTACTAACTAACCTTCTTATGTTCTAATCAATAAATCCAATTGTTCTACCATCCTGGAATCATTGAAAAAATGTAACTGTAGATGGACTTCCAAATTAACACAACTCTGTAACCTACTAATTCTTCTTTTAGAGCTGAAGAAGGAATCTTCTTCACCCTTAATCTAAAGGAAGTTTTAACCTTTCCTTAAGTTTAGGAGAAGGAATAGAGAGGAAAAGTAAATATTAGTATATCAAACATTGCACTTTTTGAGCTGAAAAACTCATATAGATTTAAAGCTACATACAGTGAAACAATAAGTTTGATTCATCTGGAGAAGATCTAGTTATACGGATGGCACCCAATCATTATGCTTAAATCAAAGACATTTGATCTTAGGAACAAATACATGTATGATGTTACGCAAGTGTTTCTGCATATAAAATAAAGATTACTACCTCTTCTTTTCTCTTCTTCTCTAATTTCCTTGTGTCCCAGATCTGAACATATGCAATTAGCATGACAGATGTCATCCTGGCATGTCTCCGAACCTGTGGTAAGGAATTCTGATTTATAAAAGTTAAGTACTATTTCAGGAACAATCAATCCAGTTTTTTGAAAGAATGATGGTAGGTCCTGCTAGTGAAACTGGTGAGATGTGTGTCAGATGGACAAAAACTGGTTAGAAGATGTGGTTTGATGGACATGATGGGTTGGTGGAAGTTAGCTTGGGTAGAATGTACAATATTGCAGTGACAGTTAGGAAATGAATTTAGGAGTTGTCTAGAAAACATAGATGATGGGACAACTGTTTAGGATAAACTCCACCTTTAAATTCTTTATCACTCCAAAACCCACTTCCCTCTTTTTGTTTTCTAGAGATATATTCTCAAGACTTTGATGAATTCTCCAACTTTTCTTTTTTACAAGGGGTCCTGCCCTGTGAGTAGCTAACTGTCACAGAGACATTAATATTCATCCAATAATAGTCTACTGAGTGGTGGTTAGATGAACAGCCTAGTAGGCATGCCAAGAGAAATTGTCTGTCTGAATTTAGAACTGGAGAACATCAACAGAGAGTTTTCAGGCCAGTGAGCACAGCTTCCAGTCAGGTTTGGTCCATAACGGTCTTGGACTTCCTGTAGACATGGACTTCAGCTTCCAGAATTGTGCAGCTATCATTTCAATTACTGAGAATCTGAAACTTGAAGTCCATATATCTGGAGGTCACCCAGTTTGTGGAAGGGAATCTTAGCATGGCTTCTCTGAGATCATTTTACCATCAAGGGACATTTATTCATGTTTGGTGGACATGGAAGAAAGCTAGAAAAAATGCATTGCTTTTAATAATACAGAACATTTTAAGGATGAATATATAATTAAAAGCAGAGACTTTTCTTTTGGGACTGATGGATAAGGAGAGGGGGAAAAAACCATGAAACTTGTTTTTGTTTTTGGAATTTGCTGAGAATTCTGAAACTTGAAGTCCATAACAACTATATAGGATAAACTCCACTTTTAAATTATCACTCCAAAATCCAGATCCCTCTTTTTGCTTTCTAGAGATACATTCTCAAGTAAGGACTCTTTCAGAAACAATCAATCCTGATTCTTCAAACAGTGATATTGAACTATAAATGGTGTGAAACTGGTGGGACACATTTCAATCTGTAATCGGATGGACAGTAATGGATCAGGGGAATGTTGGTAGAATGTTGTCTGATAACATTGCATGATAGTTAAGGAAATGAGTTTGGGAACTCCCTAGAAAATATGGGTGATGGGACAACTATAACAGGATAATGCCCAAAGAAGGTCGATAAGGATGATTCAGGAGCCAATTTCTATGAATCAGAAGGACCTGGCCATGTTTAGCCTGGATAAATGATGTCTGAAGGACAATGTGATAATGCTCTTCAAGCATCCAAAAGATCCATATTTGTTCCCTCTTGTTTCACAGCACAGGATTCAGAATGACAGATTTAAGCCTCAGAGATGCAGTTTGGATTAAATGTTAGACAAAATTAGTAATGGTAAGAGCAATTCAGTGGTGATATCCATCATCTTGAAAGAAGATGGGGTCTCCTTCATTGGAGGTGCTCAAAGAATTCTCAACATCCATCTGCTGGGATGCATAATTTGGATTCCTGGATTGAACAGATGTTGAACTCAGTGGTCTATGTGAAGTTATGATCCTGTAAACTAAGTTATTTGAGGTTAAATAGGTTTAGTTTTGATGAAATGGTCCCCAAAGTTTTCTTTTTATAAAGTATTTAGAATATGAGTCTAGAATAGACTGAGTAAATCAAAGTTCTATTTTTTTTTATTTTTGGAAAGGCTACTCAGTTTTGCACATCATAAGCCTGCTTTGTAGGGAAATTATGAAAATAAAAGGAAATGGGACCATATTTTATGTCCCCACTGGCTTTCTTGATAAGAAGAAAAGAAGGTTGGGCAAGTGAAAAGTAAGTTAAAAAAAAAGTAAAAATCACAAAAGTGATTTTTTTCCCTTTCTAGAAAAACTGAGAGATGCAGCAACGGGAGAAATCCTTCATTCTTAGTAATATTTATCTGCATTCTAAAAGGATGCTATTTATTGGAATTCCAGTCCCAAATCTAGCTATCTATCACTTTACCTCAGATTTCAGGGAATAAAACAGACCTATGTTGGTAACTCTACAATCATTTAAAATCAAAATATCTCATAATGTGCCACCATATTTGACAATTACAATGTTTATTTTTCTCTTTCAGAAATGTTACACTTAGGGTCCTTTTGACAGCTAAAAATGGTTTGTGCATTGATTAATTACCGAAAGCATTATTATAAAATATTTTTCCTTCCAATTTTAAGTTCTTTCTGTTTATTTTCTCTTGATCTTTAAATTTCTTAGCACTCCGAAACTCAGTTCTATCTTTCTGCTTTCTAAGATATGTTCTTCAGTCTTTGCTGTTTTCTTCTATAAATTCTCCAACTTTTCTTTCTTTCATTTTTCATGTATTCCTGCCCTTGTGAGTACCTGACTGGGACAGAGACATTAATGTTCATAGTAAAAATAAATCTATTGGGTGATGGTTAGTGAATAACATGGTAGACAAGCTAAAAATTATTGCTTATCTGAATTTAGAAGTGAAGAACAACAGAGAACTTTCAGACCAGTGATCCTCTAGGCATGCTTAATCCATAATAGTCTTGGATCCACCTCTAGATGTGGACTTCAGCGCCCAGAATTGAGCAGTTATTATGGCAATTACTGAGAATCCTGGTAGTTGAAGTTCACATATCTGAAAGCTATCCAAGTTGGGTAAAGATGTCATAGTATGGTTTTTTTTCAGACATTGATTGTTTTCCCAATGTGTGATTCTCCTAGCAACAGAAGTACAACCCTTTGGATCAAGTCAACCATACCAGGGTGATGAAGGGCTTTGTTCTTCTGGGTTTCCCATCCCTTTTGCCCTCCTTCCAGCTGCTCCTATGCTCCCTACTTTCCATCTGCTACACCTTCACTTTGGTGGGGAACCTCTGCATCATATGGGCTGTTCTCTTGGACTCTCGACTCAGCCGCCTGCCCATGTATATCCTCCTGGGAAACTTTTCGGGTCTAGAGATGTGCTACGTAACCACCACGGTACCCAGGATGCTCTTCGATTTGGCCTCTCCACTGCCGGGTGTCATCTCTTTCCATGGCTGTTTTCTCCAGTTCTATTTTTTCTTTTCTATGGGGACCACCGAAAGCTTCCTTCTTGCTGCAATGGCCTTAGACCGATACTTAGCCATCTGTCACCCACTGAGATACCCACTGCTGATGTCTCAAAAGTTCTGCTGCATCCTGGCTGCTTCCTGTTGGGCCTCTGGCTTTCTCTGATTTCTGGCACCCATCATTTTGATTTCCCAGCTCCATTTCTGTGGCTCCAGAATCCTCAATCACTTTATCTGCGACCCAGGGCCACTGTTGGCCTCTTCATGCACTCCAGCCCCGGACACAGAACTGGCCTTCTACAGCCTCAGCTCCATCGCTATTTTTGGCCCCTTCCTCTTCATTGTTTGCTCCTATGCTACTCTCCTCTGGACGGTAATGAGGCTCCCTTCAAGCACTGGGAAACGGAAGGCATTTTCCACATGTACCTCACATATGCTGGTGGTAAGCCTCTTCTATGGCTCCATCATGGTCACTTATGTAGCCCCAGAGCATCAGGAGGAAGCAACAAAGTGGTGACGCTTTTCTATTCGGTGCTGACCCCCTTGCTCAATCCACTCATCTACAGCTTGAGGAACAAGGAGATGAAAGATGCTCTGAAAAGGACAGTATTCTGGGAAAATTAGGGAGTGTGATTCATGGATGGTTGGTCTGGACCTTGGTCAAGAGATCAGGGCCTTTTCCCTTCTAGGACCTTTTTGAGTTTATAATGACATCATTGTTATTGATTTTCATGTGTAAAAATAAGCAAAACAATGAGGGACTGGATTACAATGAAAGTGTGCTTTTAGTTTAATTACTACTGTGTTTCCCAGAAAATAAGATCCAACCGGAAAATAAGCCCTAGTGTGATTTTTCAGGATGCTTGTAATATAAGCCCCACCCCAAAAATAAGGTTGTCAGCCAGATGGATGCATTTAGTACTGTATTTCCCTGGAAATAAGACCTAATTTGAAAATAAGCCCTAATGCGTCTTTTGGAGCAAAAATTAGTATGAGACCAGTCTTATTTTCAGTATAACGGGAGATACATGGACATGATGGTTAAAGAACAGAAATGTCAATTATATTTGAGATATTTTTTGGTACAGTACTGTATCTTATCCCTGGTTTCTTTTACTCATAATTTTCAGATTCTCCATCTCAATCTGTTTGTTATCAGGTCGAAAGAAGATTTTACAATGTTTGCCAATAATATTGCTATTAATCAATTAGATTGAAGCCAGACAACCATTGGAGGGTTATTCTGTTACAGACTGAGGGATTCTAGAAGTTGGAATGACTCGGATGTGATCAGCAATCATTTTTTGGGGTCATGCTGTGACCAAATTCCTACTTAGCACTAAACTATCATGTGTTTTTCTCTGGGTTGGTATTGTGTGTAGGTTACCCCTGTGATTTATGGACCATAGATTATGGGTTAACATGCTGTGTAAAAAGAAACCATTTTACAATAAACCATGGTTATAAACAATGGCTCCCAATCGAGATGCTCAGTGTTAAAGTGTATGAACTCTAATAATAGCTAATGGGGAAATTATAAAATATACAGATAATCAAATGAAAAAATAAAAATTGTCGAGTTAAATTTATGTTTCGCCTCATGTATATCCATATATATGTGAACCTTTTTTCATTAGGTGTAATTAAAATGTCTGAACATTTGCTGCACGTTTATTTATTTATATCCAAGCTTTATTATTTTTTTCAAATAACTCAAGGGGGTGAACATATCTAGCACATCTTTCCCCTATTTTCCCCACAACAACAACCCTGTGAAGTAAGTTGGGCTGAGAGAGAGGGAAAGTCACGCAGATGGTTTTCATAGCTAAGATGGGATTAGAACTCGTGGTCTCTAGCCCAGGGCCTTAACCAGTAGGCCAAACTAATTTTCTATAGCTCTGGACAATCTGTTTACTGGCCTCATGCTTGAGATGTTTTAGAATATTTTTTATCATTACAATAACCTCTTCCCCTCCTACAAAAAAAAAATTATAAGGAGAGGTCTTAGTATCATCTTCTGTTTGCAATCTTCCCAATTTCTCAGTTTCTCTTTTGACGAAGATACAATAGTTCCACAATATTAATAGCAACACAAGTTCAGTTGAGAAACCCAAGACATCAGCCTTATCTCTTTCCACTCCAGAAACAGTTTTTTTGACTCCAGGAAACAATCCTCAATACCTAATATTCAGAAGTAAGGATATTATGGGATGTAAGATGGTGGAGTATAGACAAACCTGAAATCAAAGTATATGGTTGGTCATGGAAGATAGGGATAAGAATAAAAGAGAATATTTGTAATTCAGGGTTGAACTATGGAGTCTCTGGTACTCTCTGAGCTTGGTTATTTTCTTGCAGACATTTCATTACCCAACTAAGTAACATCATCAATGCATTGATGATAAAGTGACCTAATCTTTAATGCCTTTCGTTGCATGGGCCCAGGTTACCTGAAGAACCATCACTGAAAACATTAAAAACAGCAGACAGAAAATTCCAAACTCAAAAAAAAATGGCACAAAAGGAAAAGGAATAGATATATCTATATCATTGTCACCATCAATAACAATAGTTTATTTATTCCACAGCAAGATAATCCGGCTATATATCATATATTCATTAAAAAAAAATAAGGCAAGCATTTTGAAATATCAACACCAAATGTAGAAATCCATGGCTGAATATTGCACATTTAATTAAAAGTATTTTTATATCTTGCATTAAGTACATTTTGCTTTTGACCTCAAATACACTGTCATTTTCATAGCTACACAACAATTTAATTAAAACACACATATACAATCCTCAGGTTTTTCCATTTCTTGTAGGAAGAGAAAATGACAGTTGAATGAGAGAAGAGGCAAGTATCATAGATTATTTATCAGCAGTTTTCCCTCTTTCAGAGATAACACAACAAGATAAAGCAAAAAAAGGGGGGGGGTTGTAAAAAGCATTAATGAAACTTGGCTGTCAGACTTTTTATAGCTTAGCTGCAACTATGTTGCATGAAAAGAGACCGACATGAAATAGAAATAGTTCTGAAAAAAAGGGAGGTTGGCTAAAAAGCTAAATAAATACACCTGTTTTTAATCTCCCAGTAAGATTTTGCATTGCATGATTATACCATGCAAAATATTTCACAAGAATATTTATTTATTACATTTTTATGTCGCACATCTCACCTACAAGGTGATTCTGGGTGGCTTACAAGTTATAAAACAAGTAAAACATAATTAGAACGTTAAAACATTAAAGCTACACAGATTAAAATATTATAAAGGTAAAGATGAAAGTTTCCCCATTTGCATTGGACTCTAGTGGGAGAGTGCTCATCTCTGTTTCTTAGTCGAGGGAGCCTGCGTTGTCTGAAGACATTCCTGTGGTCATGTGGTCAGCATGACTACACACTAAGGTGCAAAGAACACGGTTAACTTCCCGCCAAAGTGGTACCTATTTGCAATAGTGGCAAATATCTGTAGTTTGGGTGTAGAATGAGGGTGAAGGTTCATTCGCTGAGTGTATGGGTTGATTTCTGAACGTTTTGTTACCAGGCTAGCTAACACCTTCAGTAGAGTTTAGGGGATATCAGTGTTCTTATGTTTATAAGGGCTTCAGGTGTGGGTGTGTCATGTGAGCGTCTTGTGATGAGTTTTGTGATGGGCCAGGTGTGAGTCATCAGTGAAGGGCTTGTGATGGGTCTTGTGATGGGGAGGTTACCTCAGGTCAGGATCATTGGGAGGTGAACTACTGGTGGCAGGTAAGAGGGGGCTTGCCTGGGTTGGTTGAGGGTTGCTGCTGTCTCTGGTTGGCTATGTAGTTGATTTGGATCCTGATGGGTTCTTAGGCTGGTTGTAAGTCAATGTGTCTGTGGATGAAATTGCTTGTGGAGTGCCAGGCTTCGATGAATTCATGAGTGTGACGGGTGGTAGCATGGCCAATGATTTTTGTGTTACTCAGATTGAACTGGTGCTGTTTGGTGTTGGTGTGAGTAGACATTGAGGGTTTAGGATCGTGGTGTTTGACTGCCAGCCAGTGTTCGCGGATCTTGTTTTTTAATTAACGTGACATTTGTCTCATGTATTGGTTGCAATTGGTACCTATTTATCTACTTGCATTTGTATGCTTCACTGCTAAGTGGGCAAGAGCTGGGGCAAAAACGGGGGGCTCACTCTGTGGTATAGTGCTCGAGTCTCAAACCTGGGCTGTCAGCTTTCCAACTGTCAAGTTCAGCATCTTTAACTGCTGAGCCATGATGCCCCTCAAAATATTATTAAAATCTATACTAAAACTGAAACTAAGAAAGCAAAGAGATGGATGAAACGGGGATAAGGTATTCATGAGAAAACAATATTGCTGTTTTCCAAACTGCGACAACACTTGTTTATCTCACTGATTGGATGATTAGTTATATTTGTGCTATTTTCTTCTAGTTTCCTAACATTTATTTGGGTTAAATCTCAGTAAAGCTACCTTACTTCTATGTACCCTGTCCAGGGCCTCCTTCATCTGATCATTTCTCCAACAGTAGATCATGGGATTGAGAAAGGGTATAATGGCAGTGTAGAAGACAGTAACTAAATTTTTGATACCCGACTCGTTTTCCGCACTTGGGTATATGTACATCCCTGCTACGGAACCATAGAAAAGGGTGACCACCATGAGATGGAAGGAGATGGTGGAGAAGGCCTTCTTACTGCCGCTTTGGTGAGTGGCTTTCACCAAGGTGAGAACCACAGCACTGTAGGATAACACAGCAAAGAACAGGTTGAGTATGATGACTAGAGAGCTCATTGCAAATTGATAATGAAGGAGCATATTTCCAAGTGGAGAGCAAGCCAAGGAAAGGATGGGTCCAGGATCGCATATCAAATTATCAATGATGTTAGGGCCACAGAAATCCAACTTGGAGATCATAACAACTGGGATTAGATTCCACAAAAAGCCAAGAATCCAACAGATAGCCACAAGGGCATAGCAGGAATGAGGAGACATGATATAGGGGTAGCGTAGTGGGTGGCAGATAGCCAAATAGCGATCCAAGGCCATGGTTGAAAGGAAAAAGCACTCTGTGGAACCAAGACTAACAAAGCTGTAGTACTGAAGGAAGCAGGCATGGAAGGAGATGGTCCCATTTGGTGAGATCAGGTCCAAGATCATACGAGGCACAGTTGTGCTCACATAACACATCTCTAACCAGGAGAAGTTGCTCAGCAAGATGTACATGGGAAGATGGGCCAAGATGGTGTCCAGGACCACTATGGTGATAACGATGATGTTCTCAGCCAAAGTAAGGATGTAGAGAGTAGTGAAAAAAATGAGGAGCAGTAAGCGTTTCTTCTCCCCATCTCCAAAGCCCACCAAAATGAATTCCTGGACTTTGGTGCTATTTGCTGTCGCCATCTTTTAACATATAACACAGGTTACAGAATATACACCTGAGTAATCAAGGCCCATAACCTTTGGAATATCTGTATTCTAGATAAGATTTTTTTGCTGAGAAATGTCACATGGACTAAAGTTTGTGGGATCCTTGGTGCTCTCCGAGCTTGGTGGTTTTTCTGGTAGACATTTCATTATCAAAGTAGGTAACATCTGCAAGGAGCACTGATGATGTTACCTAGTTTGGTAATGAAACATTTGCAGGAAAATAACCAAACAAAAGAGAGTACCAAGGACCCCACAGTTCTACTCTGATCTACAAATATTCCTTCTTATCAGTATTAAAGTTTGCTGATCTACTAGTTCATAGCTGAGTTAGGATTGAAGTTGTAGTTATATCACAAAGTACTCATTTTAGCTTTAAAGATTTAGCAGAGTTTTAAGATGAAAAATGGAAGATCTTTAAGAACTCATCAATGTTCTCCCCTCCCACCCCATATATTTATAGATAGATATCTATCATCTAACTAGGTATCTCAATTAAATCACACAATTAAACCACACAATTCTTTTATCAGAGTAGACAGCCTACTCTGTAGGGGTTATAAGTGCAGAGGTTATAAGAAATACTATTTCAAAGAAATTAATCATGAAAAAGGAAAGAAAAAGGAAGTACAGCAAATCTTAATTTAATGAACTGTTTAATTATCTTCATTACCTGCTTTTTTCTATTTTTAGATATTTTGAGTATTTTAACTTCTGTTAAATTTGCTTCATCTATATTTTATTTCCTGTTACCAATATAAGATCACAGACACAAACACACAAAACAAAGTAATAATACAATGGATTTAAAAAATTAAATAAATTAATAAAGAGTTTGAGATTGAATTGCAGTGGTTCTTTCTTTTTTTAACTAATATCATTTCTGGATGAAAAGTTAAATAATGTTATATGTGTAACTGTGACATTTCAAATGGCAATTGATACTGATAAGAGTTTTTATTTTCCTCTTTTTATTTTCAATACTTTAAATTTTTAAATAATCAAAGATTAAAAACTTTGAGTCATATTATATAAAGATTGCTGCATTCAGATCTGTATTGAAATAATACAATATATTGTGATTTATGATATTACAACAAAGGAAAAAAACAATCTTGAGAACTATTTAGGTTGGGATGGTAATTTTCTATAAATAAATAAAGTGTTCCCCTTTTCTAATTGTGTTTTTGTGTGGGAAGAAATCTGTTTTTCTGTGTGTGTGTGTATCTGTCTGTCTGTCTGTCTGTCTGTTTGTCTGTCTGTCTGTCTGTCTGTCTCTGTGGTTGACTACATCTTTCTCTCTCTCTCTCTCTCTCTCATCTCTCTATCATCTATATCTCTATCTAGACATCAACTTATTTGCTCAGGATTTCAGCAAGTGTTGCATGCAATACTAAAACTGCAATTTCAAGACAAGTATATGTGTGTAGATCTCACATGAATGTCTCCACCCTAGTTCCTTTCCTTGTGTCATAGGTTGGCATTGCAGGTACATAGAAAAGGATGGGGCTTAGACTGCACTGCAATGCTTGTCCTTGTTTTGACGTTTGTATGGATGCTACTGAATCTGTAACTCTCAATAATCCATCCCCCCCCCCGGATGCTTACAAAGCAGTCTTATGAAACCTTTAGAAAGAGACTACAAATTCTTCTAGGGTAGAAGTAACTTGGTCAGCAGCCATGACTCAGCTCCTGGAAGCATTGACTTCCCTTTCTCCAGTCACACCTGATTCAAACATAAATGCCCACCATTTCTGGAGCATGAGAATACATCTATCATACTCAATATACACCAAACAAGCATCTAACGCCAGCACCACTTGCGTTTTCTAACTCTGTTTCAAAAATGGTTTTCTGTCTTGCACCCACCCAACTGATGCTATCTGGCTTGCATACTGTGCTTCAGTTCCTTGTCAGCAGATGACAAATAGTTACTGTATGTTAGTGGGAATGTCCTAGCCCCTCTGATCCCTGGTTCCTGTCCCCCACTGCCATTATTTTTAACAAATTTGTTTTTACACTGGTCATTGTAACAGTAAATGAACAGCCTTTAAAAAAAAATCCCTTGTGAAGTTGTCAAGAATTCTCCCTCTTTTCTAGCCCAAGATATGGAAAAAATAGTAAAATAACAATAGCACTAGACCTATATACCATTTCACAGTGCTTTACAGCCCTCTCTAAAAGGTTTACAGAATCAGTATATTGTCCCCAACAATCTGGGTCCTCATTTTACCGACCCTGGAAGGATGGAAGGCTGAGTCAACCTTGAGTCAGGATCAAACTGCTGGCAGTCAGCAGAATTAAGCCTGCAATACTGCATTCTAATCAATGTACCACCACAGCTCTTCCAAAATAGTAATCTTTTTATTTCTTTTTCCCTTTTTTTAAAAAAAAACCTGATTCAGGAGGGATAGAAAAGCTGGGAATCTGTCACTCAAGGTCTCTGATAAATGTGGACTGGATAAAACATCAAGCCAATTCTCTGGCCAAATTCAACAAAAGTGTTGAGATTTGGAAAAGAATTTCTTAACCAACTTTATTTCCAGAAAGTTGACAGTATGGAAAAAGTCAAAGAGTACTCACAGCAGTTATAAACTGGTGAATAACTAAAGAATCCCATATCTAGTTATACTTGTGGTTTATGTCCCTTACTATATGTTCCAGCCTTCTATAAATTCCACCACAACTATTTCCTAAAGTGCTTAATCTGTTTCAAGAGTAAGAGTGTTTGTGTGTGTGAAACATTTGAAGATTGCTTAGAACTGGATTTTTATGGAGCTACTTTTATTGCTGTGTTGTACGCTTCCTAGAGCTACATGTTTGTGATATGGACGGCTGTGTAAGTACGCTAAAATAAACAAATATTTATTAGTGTCATTTAGTTTCCTGATCCTCCTTATTAGGAAAAAAAAAGAAAAGAAAAGAGAATAGACATTAGACTTGACCTTTTTTTTAGGCAAGCAGAAAGCTACACAATTGTTCACCTTTTAATTTTAAGCTAAGGAAGAATTTAAATAATACCTATTTGGTCAATTTCTTCCCTTTAGCTAATTTCTTGTTAATTCTCACCCCCTTCTTCTGTTGAGTCTTCCTGTATCTCACTGGCTGCAGTACACCATTTCATGCTGCAGTGCACATGAAGACAGATAGTGCAGGGAGTATTCATGGGAAGACGAAAGATGAAGAGTCTAGATCATAGCATGAGGATCTCTCTTATATACATCCGGTTTCTCATGGGAAGGTGACCCAAAGGATCTGCCTCCTTAGTCTCCAAAAGATCTTTTCTTTAGAGATTGGTTCCTCAGCCTTCAAGGATGAAACATAGACCAGTTTCTAGAAATGGATGTGGTTTTTTTTTTTGAAGTTATGAGGTTCTGAGACCCCCCAGTCTTGAAAGCACTTCATTTAAAAAAAGCAATATATTCTTTTCATATTCAGCCCGGGGGTCATGTGGCCAACTTTTGCAACAGTCTGACACGCAAATTCAATGGGCAAGCAAGATTCACTTAACAACTAACTTAATAATGGCAATGATTCACTTAACAACTCTAGCAAGAAAAATTGTAAAATGGGACAAAACTCACTTAACAAATGTTTCACTTAGCAACATAAATTTTGGACTCAGTTGAGGACTACCTGTATTTTTTCCACAACGTCAACTCTTAGTCCATATGGCTTGGACTAAGAGAGAGTGATTGATCCAAAGTCACCCAGCCATGGTTTCCTGATTCTAGGCCAGCACCTTAACCATCAATCCAGATGCCCTTGTCTAAAGGCATTTGCACACTGCAGCCTTCAGTTGCCTCCTTCTTGTGAACAGGTCTTCAGCCAATTTCCAGGCTGAATTTCCAGGAGAAGCATAAAAATCAGTAATGCCCAGAATGCCCAGAAATTTGAACTTTAGTTCAGGTAATCCTCAACTTACAATCACAATTGAGTCCAAAAGTTCTGTTGCTAAGCGAGGCAATTGTTAACTGAGTTTTGCCCCATTTTACGACCTTTCTTGTCACAGTTGCTAAGTGAATCACTGCAGTTGTTAAGTTATTTATGCAGCTGTGAAATGAATCTGGCTTCCCATTTTTAACTTTGCCAGGTCGCCCAAAGTGATTACATGAACCCAGGACACTGCAACCGTCACAAATATGAGTCAGTAACCAAGCATCTAAAATTTTGTTCATGTGACCGTGGGGATGCTGCAGTGATTCACTTAACAACAAGAAAGGTCATAACATGGGGCAGCACTCACGTAACAAATGTCTCACTAAGCAACAGAAATTTTGAGCTCAGTTGTGGTCATAAATCAAGGACTACCATTACATTATTAAAAAGGTATTAATCTATCTTTCTGGCACAGATCCTATTTTGGCCAAAGGCACACTGGGCTAAGAACTTTGCTTTTGTTTATGGCTAGCAAATGTTTGAATAGAGCTTGCTAGAAGCAGATAGATTGATGGCCCACTGCTAGTTTATGGGAATTATCTTCCTTGTGCCACATAGAGATACTGATAAACTGGGCGCCATCTAACAAAATGAAATTCAGTGGTGAAAAAAGTAAGGTTCTACATTTAGGCAAGAAAAACCAAATGTACAGGTATAGTATAGGGCAGGGATAGGCAACCCAAAACACTCAAAGAGCCACTTGGACCCGTTTTCCACCAAAAACAAAACATGGGGAGCCGCAAAACCCTTTTGATATCTAAAATGAAGATAACACTGCATATATCCTTTTTTACCTTTATTATAGGTGTGTCTGTGTGTGTGTGTGTATGTGTATGTATGTATGTATGTATATGTATACACATGTATATATATATACACACACACACATGAAAAATAAAAGTAAAAATATGACTCTTGGGAATATCCATACTATTAAAACAATAATCACCAAGAGAATGCTTTAAGAGAATAAAATTACTTACATGCACAGGTAAAAAAAGGATATATGCAGTGTTATCTTCATTTTAGATGTCAAAAGGGTCTCTCTCTGTGTGTGTCTCTCTCTCTCCCTCCCTCTCTATCTGCCCTTGGTCTGCCACTCCTCTTCCCCCACTCTTTTTCTTTCTCTCTCTCTTTCCTCTCTCTCTCCCCTCCCTCTTTTCCTCTCTCTCTTTCTCCCCCCCCTTCTATCTGCTGCTCACCTGGCAAGCTTCAAGCTGTTGTCCAACAAACTCAGGGGTAAGCAACCTCGTCTCTTTTATGACTCATGGACTTCAACTCCCAGAATTCCTGAGTCAGCCTAGCTGGGCTAGCTAGCTCTCTCCTGCCCTTCCTGCTTCCTCCTTCCTGCAGAGACTAGCAAAGGGAGGAGCTCCGCCCAGAAAGCTTTTCAGCTCCTCGAGAACACTGTGAGTGCACTCTCTTTTACACATACACACACACAAAACATGAACATACACACACAGAGAGAGAGAGAGAGAGAGAGAGAGAGAGAGAGAGAGAGAGAAAGAGAGAAGCAGGGAAACGCAATTGCCTCTCTCTGTCTTTGTCTCTCTCTGCAAAGGCAGAGGAGGCTGGGAGCCACAGGGGAAGGCTCAAAGAGCTGCATGCGGCTCCGGAGCCGCAGGTTGCCGACCTGTGGTATAGGGGATACCTTGCTCAGTAGTAGTAACTGTGAGAGGGACCTCGGAGTCCTAGTGGACAATCACTTAAATATGAGCCAGCAGTGTGCTGCAGCTGCCAAAAAGGCCAACACAGTGCTAGGCTGCATTAACAGAGGGATAGAATCAAGATCACGTGAAGTATTAATACCACTTTACAATGCCTTGGTAAGGCCACACTTGGAATACTGCATCCAGTTTTGGTCACATGATGTAAAAAAGATGTTGAGACTCTAGAAAGAGTACAGAGAAGAGCAACAAAGATGATTAGGGGACTGGAGGCAAAAACATATAAGGAACGGCTGCTGGAATTGGGTATGTCTAGTTTAATAAAGAGAAGGACGAGGGGGGACATGATAGCAGTATTTCAATATCTCAGGAGCTGCCACAAAGAAGAGGGAGTCAAGCTATTTTCCAAAGTGCCTGAAGGCAGGACAAGAAGCAATGGATGGAAACTAATCAAGGAGAGAAGCAACCCACAACTAAGGAGAAACTTCCTGACAGTTAAAACAATTAACCAGTGGAACAACCTGCCTCCAGAAGCGGTGAGTGCTCCAACCCTGGAAGTTTTTAAGAAGAGACTGGACAGCCATTTGTCTGAAATGGTATAGGGCTTCATGCCTGAGCAGGGGATTGGACTAGATGACCTCTATGATCACTTTCAACATTATTATTATTATTATCAATCATCGCACAGTCAGCCAGATGTTCAGACTGGATTTGGCATTTTGTCTACCTATCGAGTCCTTACCCAGGACCTGGGATAGGCAGATGTGGATGTTTGATGGTATTACAGATATCGTCGCAGGATGGAAGCAGTTCCTAGTAAGGCCGCCTTTTGCAATTGACTAATAGCAAATTTGTCAATGCCAATGGTGTTCAAGTGGTGCTCCAGTTGTTTTGGGATTGCACCCAAGGAGCCTATGACTATTGGTACTACCCTTGCTTGCTTTTGCCACAGTCTTTCTATTTCTATTTGTAGGTCTTTGTATTTTGTTATCTTCTCCAGTTCTTTCTCTTCTATTCTGCTGTCTCCAGGCACTGCCACGTCCACTATCCAGACTTTTTTTGTCTTTCTTATCGACAATTGTTAAGTCTGGGGTGTTATGTTGCAGGTGCTTGTCTGTTTGAATTCTGAAGTCCCAGAGCAGTTTAATTTTATCATTTTCTATGACTTTCTCTATTTTATGATCCCACCAGTTTTTGCTTACAGGCAAATGATATTTTTTGCAGATCTTCCAATGCACCATTGTTGCTACTTTGTCATGTCGCTGCTTGTAATCAGTCTGTGCAATCTTCTTGCAACAGCTTACCAAGTGGTCCACTGTTTCTTCAGCTTCTTTGCATAGGCGGCACTTACTGTCTGTTGCTGTCTTCTCAATTTTGACTTTGTATGCATTTGTCCTTAAGGCTTGGTCTTGTGCAGCCAGAATTAGTCCCTCGGTCTCTTTCTTCAATTTTCCTGCTCTTAGCCATTGCCAGGTCTTGTTATTATCTGCTTTCCCAGCTATTTTTTTAATGTATTGGCCATGTAGTGCTTTGTCTTCCCATGCCTCTATTCTGTTCTTCATTTGGTCTTTCTTGTAGGCCAGTTTGGTCTCTCCAGTAGTTAGTAAGCCTTCCTGATATACTAATTTCAGTGCATCTTCATCATTGTTCTTCAGATATTCTTCCAAAGCCATTTTTTCTTCTTCAACCATCTGATGTACTTGTAGCATTCCACGCCCACCTATTTGCCTTGGTAGATAAAGTCTATCAATGTCACTGCGTGGATGAAGGGCATGATTCATTGTCATTATTTTTCTGGTCTGCCTATCCATTGCTTTTAGTTCTGCTTGAGTCCAGTCCACTATTCCAGCTGTGTACCTAATGACTGGGATTGCCCAGGTGTTGATTGCCTTTATGGTATTTCCTCCATTGAGTTTGGATTTTAAGATCTTCGTCACTCTCTTGATGTATTCACCTCTAATCTTTTTCTTGACTTCAGTGTGCTTGATGTTGTCAGCTTGAAGGATACCCAAGTATTTGTAGTACTCTTCCTCATCCAGACTCTTAATGTTATTTTCGTGGGGCATCTTGATTCCTTCAGTTTTCACATTTTTCCTTTTTATTATTATTATTATTATTATTATTATTATTATTATTATGGATCATCGCACAGTCAGCCAGATGTTCAGACTGGATTTGGCATTTTGTCTACCTATCGAGTCCTTACCCAGGACCTGGGATAGGCAGATGTGGATGTTTGATGGTATTACAGATATCGTCGCAGGATGGAAGCAGTTCCTAGTAAGGCTGCCTTTTGCAATTGACTAATAGCGAATTTGTCAATGCCAATGGTGTTCAAGTGGTGCTCCAGTTGTTTTGGGATTGCACCCAAGGAGCCTATACTATTGGTACTACCCTTGCTTGCTTTTGCCACAGTCTTTCTATTTCTATTTGTAGGTCTTTGTATTTTGTTATCTTCTCCAGTTCTTTCTCTTCTATTCTGCTATCTCCAGGCACTGCCACGTCCACTTATATTATTATTATTATTGATCATCACACAGTCAGCCAGATGTTCAGACTGGATTTGGCATTTTGTCTACCTATCGAGTCCTTACCCAGGACCTGGGATAGGCAGATGTGGATGTTTGATGGTATTACAGATATCGTCGCAGGATGGAAGCAGTTCCTAATAAGGCCGCCTTTTGCAATTGACTAATAGCGAATTTGTCAATGCCAATGGTGTTCAAGTGGTGCTCCAGTTGTTTTGGGATTGCACCCAAGGAGCCTATGACTATTGGTACTACCCTTGCTTGCTTTTGCCACAGTCTTTCTATTTCTATTTGTAGGTCTTTGTATTTTGTTATCTTCTCCAGTTCTTTCTCTTCTATTCTGCTATCTCCAGGCACTGCCACGTCCACTATCCAGACTTTTTTGTCTTTCTTATCGACAATTGTTAAGTCTGGGGTGTTATGTTGCAGGTGCTTGTCTGTTTGAATTCTGAAGTCCCAGAGCAGTTTAATTTTATCATTTTCTATGACTTTCTCTATTTTATGATCCCACCAGTTTTTGCTTACAGGCAAATGATATTTTTTGCAGATCTTCCAATGCACCATTGTTGCTACTTTGTCATGCCGCTGCTTGTAATCAGTTTGTGCAATCTTCTTGCAACAGCTTACCAAGTGGTCCACTGTTTCTTCAGCTTCTTTGCATAGGCGGCACTTACTGTCTGTTGCTGTCTTCTCAATTTTGACTTTGTATGCATTTGTCCTTAAGGCTTGGTCTTGTGCAGCCAGAATTAGTCCCTCGGTCTCTTTCTTCAATTTTCCTGCTCTTAGCCATTGCCAGGTCTTATTATTATCTGCTTTCCCAGCTATTTTTTTCATGTATTGGCCATGTAGTGCTTTGTCTTCCCATGCCTCTATTCTGTTCTTCATTTGGTCTTTCTTGTAGGCCAGTTTGGTCTCTCCAGTAGTTAGTAAGCCTTCCTGATATAATTATACTTCTTCTTCTTCTTCTTCTTCTTCTTCTTCTTCTTCTTCTTCTTCTTCTTCTTCTTATTCTTCTTCTTCTTCTTCTTCTTCTTCTTCTTCTTCTTCTTCTTCTTCTTCTTCTTCTTCTTCTTCTTCTTCTTCTTCTTCTTCTTCTTCTTCTTCTTCTTCTTCTTTCTTATTATTATTATTATTATTATTATTATTATTATTATTATTTCAAATCCCATTCTTAGAGCACAGAGGCTGATTTTTTTTACTGTAAGTGAAGAATAAAATCATGATTGGGCACCCCCCACCCTGGGCATAACATTTTTCTGTAAATGCAGAAGGCACTAAATCTCCTTTGGGAACCTTTTGATTGTAAGTTCGATTTTCCTAATTAGTAATAGTAATAGTAATAGTAGTAAAGTTGGAAGGGACCTTGGAGGTCATCTAGTCCAATCCCCTGCTCAGGCATGAAGCCCTATACCATTTCAGACAAATGGCTGTCCAGTCTCTTCTTAAAAACTTCCAGGGTTGGAGCACTCACTGCTTCTGGAGGCAGGTTGTTCCACTGGTTAATTGTTTTAACTGTCAGGAAGTTTCTCCTTAGTTGTGGGTTGCTTCTCTCCTTGATTAGGAGAGAAGGAAGGACTGGTGGCCAGGGACTTCCTCTTACTATTTATCCAAGGTTCATTTATCCAATTCTTACAACTGCTCTTGATTGCCTCCAGGAATCCTCCTTTGTATTCTAATTTTTTTAAAAAATTACTAACAACGTCTACTCCTCTACTTGATAAGAACTGTTCATCTGGGATTGCCAGTGGATGCTGTAATGATACATAATGATGCTATAATGATACACAATGATCATTATCTTCCAACCAAATAACCCCGTTTGCACCAATATTTTGATCCGTGTGGCGTAACATGGTCTTGCTTATTGCAAAAAATGACTTGTTATTCTCCAGTATGACCCAGTATGGTAGGATCGCATAGAACCAAGATATTTCTTCATTGGGTCGGTTTGTAATGCTGAGTTTGATCTCAGTTTGGTTGACTGTCTTATGCAAGGCAGCCTCGGCTCGATTCCTCAGTTGAGAGGAACATTAAGGACTCCACCACACATCCCTGTCCTCTGGAGAAGAAACAGAGCTAATGGTAAGTGATCATTAGCTGCCTAACAATAACATTTACCAGAGACTTTAAATGTTTCTGAGGGATGCCTCTATATGGTGTTCAGTTTAGATCCAGTCCCCAATGTTACTCCCCTTGATCTATTCCATTCCTACAGCCTCTTTCAATTAAAATGAAGACATCCCTTTGGCTGGTAAATTGCACCATGAATTGTGTTGTGATGTTTCATTTCCCATTTTTGGATTAGAGTAACAGAATAACAGAATTGGAAGGGACCTTGGAGGTCTTCTAGTCCAACTCCCTGCTCAAGCAGGAAACTCTATACCATTTCAGACAAAAGGTTGTCCGGTCTCTTCTTAGAAACCTCTAGTGTTTGACCCACAACTTCTGGAAGTGAGTCATTCCATTGATTAATTGTTCTAACTGTCAGGAAATTTCTCCTTAGTTTTAGGTGCTCTCCTTGATGAGTTTCCATCCATTGCTTCTTGTCCTTCCTTCAGAATAGGTTGACCCTCCCTTCTTTGTGGAACCCCTTAGATATTGGAACACTGCTATCAAGTCACCCCTAGTCCTTATTTTCATTAAACTAGACTGTTGCATGGAGGAAGATGCTGAAATTCTACATCTAAATTCTAGGGCTGGTTCATTTCTCCTTTCCTGTTAGTCTCTATTGGAGCTACAGGCTGGATGTTTATTAGTTTAACCTTGTTACATCTTAATCCAGGCTATAGATCTTTACTCGCCTGGGAAGGAGAGAGTCCTTTACCATCAATATACTGCAGAATTTGATCAGCAATATCATTGCCACCCCTCTTAAATATGGCAAGTTTCATAAATGGGAAATTTGGGAGAAATAAATATTGTGAATTCCTCACTTAATCTAGCTCTTTCCCTGTTCCCTGCTTCCTTGAGCAAAATATAGTAATATCCATCTAGCATGGTGTTCTCTTTCTTCCAGATCTCCTATAAGAAACTAAAATCAAATTTGGAACTAAAGCTTATCAAATATATCTCTGAAGAAATGTCTATGGACATTTTCAATCATCCAGGTCGTGGTTGTCTTCAAAGGTGCTTTTGCAAAAGGCAACTGGACTTTCTTGTGTGGGGTTTTTTTTTAAATGTTTTGCTTCTCATCCCAAAAGCTTCTTCAAAGAAAAAAAAAAGTCCAGTTGCCTTTTGGAAAAGCACTTTTGGGATATCTCTGGAGAAATTCCAGAGTAGCAAGGCAAGGAGATGAAATGGGGTCAAAGGTGTTGCTCCCACTGTCTCACAAACTCTCATGGTTAATAGTAGGATTTTGCTGTGGTGCATTAGTGTGACTAAAGAAATGCACTCGTTCACCAAAGCTGTTTGAGGACATATCTGGAGAGATGCTTTATTCCAGGCAGCTGCTAATCTTTCCTTGACCCACTCTTTGTCTTGTCTCATTCCTCTTTCCAGAACAGTTTCTCATGTGAAGCCTGAGATTACATCTCACAGGAGATAAATACCAGACATCTGGGTTGCACTGAAATTAGATTCTCTGCCAATCTGACCTGTGAGAACTTGATGTTCATAGTGCATTGAGTGGAAAGATTCTGACTCATTATCCTGGAAGACTGAACTTCTCTCCTAGGTTTAATTACTGATGCTGTCATCCATTGTGTGATGACAGCTCCTTTCTGGAGTTTAGCTCTTCTATCAGCCCACAAAGCTTTGTTTCTTCCCCTCTACATCTACATCTCTGAGTCCAGCCTAAGTTGTAAGCAAAGGAGCTTCCTTTGGAAACATCTCCAGCCACACCATGTTGTCCTCCAAGTTTTCTTCGGTCACCTGCTGTGATATTAAGAGAGACAGTTCTAAACCTGCATCTACTGAAATATATCTTCTCCTATGTGTTTCATCTACTAGGCATAGGGAACACTCTACTTTGGCTATTGATATGATGAAACAGAAGTTGGTACAGAAGTCAAATATTTAGGTCTATATAACTGTGTGGATGATATACTCATAGCAATTATTTTTTAATTTGTATGATACTAAATAATAACAGTGAAAAGGTTTCAGTGACATAAGAAACTAAAAGGAGCTTGTATTTTATTATTCAAGTTGATGAATAATCCTTTTGATTTTTCAGTGATAGAATTATCTATAAGGTTCTCTAATCTGCTCTTCATTCTTCAACATTCTTGAAGAGCATTTGCTTAAGGACCCCCTTAGACGAGATAAGCAAACCCAGAACATTTCCTTTTTGTTGATTTGATAGTTCTGTATTCTGCCATTTTTAAATCCGTTGTGGAAATAGATATATTTGTGAATTGTAAGAATATTTTATCCTGATTCTTTTTCCTGATTCCAGATGGAGCTGACCAATGGAACTACCGTCCAGGAATTCATTTTGCTAGGCTTGGAGAGTGGACAACACAAACGTTTCTTCCTTCTTATTCTTTTTACTATTATCTACATCAGCACTTTGGCTGAGAATGCCATTATTATCATGCTGGTGCATGTAGATGCACAATTAGCACAGCTCCCCATGTATAACTTTTTGGGAAACTTCTCCCTGCTGGAGATCTGCTATGTGACCACTACCATGCCCCGTATGCTCTTCGATCTAGCTTCTCCTCAAGGGATCATCACCGTCCAAGCCTGTTTCATACAGTTTTATCTGTTCTACTCACTTGGTACCACTGAAGACTTCTTTCTCTCAGCCATGGCCTTAGATCGCTATCTGGCCATCTGTCACCCACTCTATTATCCATTAATTATGTCTCCAAAGAACTGTTCCAAGCTTGTGGCTAGTTGCTGGATAGTTGGCTTTTTGGTATACATTGTGCCAATAATTTTGATCTCTAGGCTGTCTTTCTGTGGCCCCAATGTCTCTGACCACTTTCTGTGTGATCAAGCCATTCTGTCCTTAGCTTGCCCTCCATTTGGAAATATTCTGCATATCCTTTTTTTCATGAATATTTTCATCATATCAGGCAACCTAATCTTTGTAACTATTTCCTATGGCATTATAATTGTCACACTGATCAAATCCTCTAACCAAAGTAGCAGGAAGAAAGCTTTCTCCACCATATCCTTTCACCTCATGGTGGTGACCCTTTTCTATGGTTCTGTGGCAGGAATGTATGGAACTCCAAGTGGGGGTGGTCAGTCACAGGTCACTAAAATCGTCACTGTCTTCTTCACTGCCGTTACGCCCTTTCTCAATCCCATGATCTACTGTCTGAGGAACAATCAGATGAAGGAGGCCATAGACAGGTTGCTGAGAAGAATGGAGGGATGGCTGAGAAAAAACATCACATCGTGATAAAAGGAATGGAAAGGAGAAATCTAATCAACCTTCAATACCAGTGTTGTAAATCCTTTTAGAAAATTCTCATTTTTTAAAGTAGATTTCAAGTACAAGGAACTTAACCAAGAGGAACATAGGTGTTCTAATTTTCAGATGATTGATCCAAATTCTTATTTACAATCCTATTATTCTCAATTCAAAATGCAACATTAATAGGGCAATAAAGGCAAAGGTAAGGGTTTCCCCTGTCTGACTCTAGGGAATGGTGCTCATCTCTGTTTCTTAGCTGAGGGAGCCAGTGTTGTCTGAAAACACTTCTCCGATAATGTGGCCCACATCACTATACGCTGCTGCATATGGAATGTTGCTACCTTCCCCTCAAAGTGGTACCTATTTATCTACTTGCATTTACATTCTTTTGAACTGCTAGGTTGGCAGGAGCTGAGGCAGGGATGGGAGCTCACCCTGTCATGCGACGCTTGGGTCTTGAACCCAGGCTGCCTTTAAACCTTCAAATAAATTTACGTCTTTAAATAGTGCAATATTTATGGGTTAAATTCTAACTTCTCCATTGTCATACTCTGAGATGTCCAATACATATCCACACAAAGACAAAATTTTCACTAATCTTATTTTACGATCACAGAAAAATATTTTACATTGTTTAAGTCGATCCTTCCTTGATCTCCCAAAACAAGACATTCAAGCTTCATAGATCTTTCAAATAACTAATATTGGTATAATTAGCTTCCTTCATCTTTCTATATAGACTTTCCACACATGTTTCCCTGAAAGTTAGACTCAGCCCAATAGTAAGCCCTAGCTTGATTTTTGGGCTTGGGCCTAATATAAGCCCTACTCCAAAAGTAAGCCCTAGTTTTGGGGTGAGGCGCACCCCTAAAAATCAAGCTAGGGTGGGGGTAAGGGAGGTGAAGGTGCCCCACACGCCCCGCACCCACTTACCTTACTGGTAGGACCACCATAACCAGGCCTCCCTCACTCTAACACCTGTTGCGCCGCTACTTGACTTCTTTATGGCCGCTTGCTGCTATTTGTGGCCAGATGCCATGTGGCACATTGCACCATTGCAGCTCCTCCCAGAAGGATGCCACATGGCACTTTGGGCCATTTCCGCTGCTTGTGTGCTTTAGGCCGCTTCTGCTGCTTGCATGCTTCAGGTCACTTTTATTGCTTGTGTCAGGAGGCCACGTGACACTTCAGGCCATTTCTGCTGTGGAAATGGCCCAAAGAGTCATGCAGCATCCTTCTGGGAGGAGCAGAAATGGCGTAAAGCACCATGCGGCATCCTGCTGGGAGGAGCAGAAAGGGGGAAAAGCACCATGCAGCGGCCTGCCGGGAGGAGCAGAAAGGGGGCAAAGCACCATGCAGCATCCTGCTGGGAGGAGTGGCAATGGTGCAATGTGCCACATGGTGTCCGGCCACAAGTGGCAGCAAGTGGCTGCAGAAGTCAAGCAGCAACATGACAGGTGTCAGGGTGTGGGAGGCCTGGCTGTGGTGATCCTAAGGTAAGACATTCTCTGAAATTAAGACCTAGTGCCTCTTCTGGAGGCAAAAAAAATAATATAAGACCAGCTTAATTTTGGGGAAACATGGTAATTCTTCCCCCTTCAAAACCTCCAACTACTATGAAGTACCTTCTGACAAGCAAACTTAAAGAGGAAGCCAGATTCATTTAACTACCATGTTACTGACTTAACCATTATAGGGATTCACTTAACAACTGTGGCAAGAAAGGTCGTAAAATTTAGGGTTCAATTGTGCCATTCTATTTGCAGTTTATCTTCCACTAGGTGCTATGCTGTAATACGAGGGCAAGAAGATGACAGTTCAGCCAGTCAAAAATGAATATACAAATCAGTAAAATAAGATAAAAGTATTTGAATAAAACTTGCAAGAAGCACTTAGTTTGATGGTCAAGAGCTGGTTAAGGGAACTATCTTTCTTTCTGTTCATGGAAATGCTGACAATTTTGGTAACCCCCTTCTGCACTTGGAGTATATCAGCTGATCTTTCATAGTGAAGAGTGAATCCAGGGTCAGTTTCCTCACCAGGCAAAATAATCCCCTGCCAATTCAAATGTCACAGAATCTCTTTTTCTGGATTTGAATGGTCTAATTAGTTTATCTCATAAACCCATAGGTTTAATTCCATTGACATCATTTAACATGAGCCTAGGGAATTCCTGTTCCTGAAAATCTCCAAAATTTATCCAGGACATCACCTTGACAACTGCTCTGGACTTCATCCAGCACCTTCTGTATTCTTTATAATGCTTTACTGGATAAGGAGTGTTCAATTGATGTTGCTAGTAGATGGTATAAATGAAGATAGTCGCTTTATTCTTGAACACAAATAGGCCTGTTCACATCGATGTTTTGGTCCATGTTGGAGAACATGCTTGTGCTTAATGCAAAAAGGACTTGTTCTTTGTCAGTAGAGCCCAATCAGGATCTTCTGGCAGCATAGCACTTTAAAATAAAAATTGGGGTGGCTTCTAATGATTTTTGACCAATCCAAGCCAGTCTCAGCCTGATCGCTGTCCTCTGAGTCAAAGAGTGGGGCTAATGGTAAGTGGAGAGAAAGCAGCATTAATATTTACTAGAGGCATTCAAAGTCTTTGAGAAATAGCTATGTATGGATCCAGCAACAAAAGTTGATCAAAAGGAGCTGTTGAATAAGAGGATGGTGCTGAAATTCTACATGTAAATTCTTGGTCTGGGTCATTTGGTCTTTCCTATCAGTAAAATCTCTACCTAAGAGGTGCTAAGCCCCTAGCTACATGGTTTTTAGTTTACCTGTGTTACTTCCAGAACATAGATTTTTAATCCACTAGGCGAGAGGGAGGTGTTTATCAGCAATGTATTGCAGAACTTGACCACCTCTCTTAAAAGTGTCAGGTTTATTGAATGATGCTTGCAATTTGGGGGAAAAAATGAATGTTGGGAGCTTCCTATTTAATCTAACACTTTCCCTGTTTCTGGTTTCATTGAGCAAAATTGAATTATAGCCATCTACTGTCCTATTAGTTGCCCATTCCTCCAGATCTCCTATAAGAAAATTCAATTAGATTGGAAGCTACTGTAGATCTGATCAAATATATCTGGGGACATATCCTTATAACCAGAGAAACTCCATGACAGCCAGATAAGGAGATAGAGTGGGGATGGTGCTGATGCTGAAATTCTACATCTAAATTTCTGAGCTGGGTCATTTGATCTGTCCATCAGTAAAGTGCTACCCCCACAGTCTCACAAACTTTTATTGTTTAATAGATAATGTAGAATTCTGCCCTGGGGCACTAGTGTGGCTGAAGAGACTCACTTTAAATTTGACTACTGTACTGGCAGATTTACTAAATGACTCAGGGTAGTAAGGGGAAAGATTTTGACCTGGGGCAATTGCTTATCTTTTCTTGACCCTCTCTTGTTTTTGCCTCATTCCTCTTTCCAACACAGCTTCTCAGATCAAGCCTGAGCTTACAGCCCATAAAGCACAAGCTGTGAGATGCCCCATTTTAATTTCTGTGTTCCTGTTGATGTTCATAGTGCTTTGAACCTGCTTTTCTCTGTCTCAGCACCTCTGGAGTTTTCTATGGAGTCTAAATGCAGGTGCTCTTCCTTCTTACACTGTGGCAGCTCCTTCCCAAGATTTAGTTCTTTTGTCTTCCCCCTCATTATCTTTGAGTTCAGCTTCAGTTGAAATGAAAGGCGCATCCCTAGCATCAATTTGAATTCATGCCCTGTTATCATCCATGTTTGGCGCTGTTGCTTGTTACAAGGCAACTCTAGGTCTGTATCTATATGCGAAGAAGATACAACCCGCAATAACCAAAGGAAGACCCACCACCAAGACAATGGTGAGATAGAAGAAGTTTGAGGGGGAAAGTAGAAATGCAATTTGAGAAAGCGACCCAGACAGGACCTGATGAAGATAAGGAGAAGGAGGATATTCAGGATTGCAAGTTTATATTACTATAACCTTAGAATAAAATTAGTATTAATATTCATAGTTTTGGTTTGTCTGTATAACCCACTTTGAAGAGGTAAGAGTATTTATCATCTCTTGTTTCATCTATATTTTATGCTATGTGAAATATTTTACTTTGGCTATTGATGGGATGTGTTTCAGTGCTCAGAATTATACAGTATTGCATAACTCTGAGTTCAAATATTTAGGTCAAGAAAGTTGTGAGAATGATGTACCTATAGCAGTTATTGTCGTGTTTCTATGATACTCTAGTAATAATCTTAAAAGGAATTCAGTTGAAGAAGAGACTGCCAACAATGAGTTTCTTTTTTATTTTTCACATTGATACAGGATATCCTGTGAAAGGTTCCCTCTCTAATCTGTTGACTATACTCCATCATTCTTGAAAGATTCTTATTCAAGAGTAACTTCAGAGAGTAGATGAGCAGGGTCAGAACAATTCCTTCTTGCTACCAAAGTGATTCATAATCAGCTGGCACTTAGATTAAATAAATTAAACCATCAATTCCGGTCGTTCCACATTTAAGAATGTTTAGATCATGGATAGAAACATTTGTGAATAGTACTTCTTTAACAGTGTAGAACTTTGTTTTCTTTCTATTTGATTCCAGATGGATCTGGCCAATGAGACCACAGTCCATGAATTCGTTTTACTGGGTTTGGAGAGTGGGCAGCAATGGCGATTCTACCTACTTATCCTTTTTAGTTTTACTTACATAATAACTTTGATTGAAAACACCACTATTATCACTCTGGTACATGTAGATGACCACTTATCTCAGCTGCCCATGTACATCCTCTTGGGAAATTTCTCCTGGTTGGAAATGTGCTACGTGACCACCACCATGCCCCGTATGATCTTTGATCTGGCTTCTCCTCAAGGGATCATCTCCTTCCAAGACTGTTTCCTTCAGTTCTACGTTTTCTTCTCATTTGGCAGCACTGAATGCTTCTTCCTTTCAGCCATGGCCTTGGATCGCTATTTAGCCATTTGCCACCCATTCCGCTACCCAACAATTATGTCTACAAGAAACTGTTCCAAACTTATAGCTGGTTGCTGGATTGCTGGGTTCTTGAGCTATGCTGTCCCAGTGACTTTGATTTCCAGACTCTCCTTCTGTGGCTCCAATCTCATTGACAACTTTGTGTGTGATCAAGGCCTCCTATCCCTGGCTTGCCCGCCTTTTAAAAATGTTTCTTTTATCAGCCAGATTTCCATGAATTTTTTTATTATATTGGGCAACTTTGTCTTTGTCACTATTTCCTATGGCATTATAATTGTCACAGTGATTAAATCCTCTAACCAACACAGCAGGAAGAAAGCCTTCTCCACTATATCCTTCCATCTGGTGGTGGTGATCCTTTTCTACTGTTCTGTGGCAGGAATGTATGTCGCTCCAGGTGGGGATGGTCAGTCACATCTCACTAAAATAGTCACTGTCTTCTACACTGCTGTTACACCCTTTCTCAACCCCATGATCTACTGCCTGAGGAACGATCAGGTGAAGGAGGCTTTGGGCAGGTTTCTGAGAAGGATGCAGCAAAGGCTGAGAGAGAAAAAATGATGTATATAAAATGGTTGAGAATGAGAAAACGAATCAGCAAATTGTATAATATTTATGGTGGACTTCCCCCCCGCCCTTATTTGTGTTTTTAAATAGCTTAAAAGCTGAATAATTAAATAGATTGGATTCAATTCCGTTAGATTAGAATGGAATGAACTGGATTGGATTGGAGTGGATGAAAAAATATAAAGAAAAAAAATTCTCTCACTTGTTTTACACCTGTTAACCTCATGGTCAAAATAAATCACGAATGCTTTTGGCAAATACATAACAGAATAAAGAAGACCACTTTTGCTTCTTGAAATATTAAGTATATAATTTCATTTTTAACTGTTCCTCCCATTTCAGCACTGTTCCGGCTGGTCTGATCATTGAAACCACCTAGTGAAATAAAAACGCAATATCTAACATTATAAATGAAAGAGATTGTCTACTCTTCATGGCAGGATGAATCATACTGTATGGCTGTCCCGGTAGGCAACAATTGTGCATGTGTGCATATATGGATATTTGTCTCTAAATCATGACAGTTTCACATCATCATCTCTGACACGTGTCCTCATCTGTTTGCCACTGACTTTTTAAAAGCCCATGAAATTAACCTTTTAACATAAGTGATCTTCTGAGTGCTGTGGAACTAGATGAATGAGACTTTGAACAGGCCTCCCTAATTTCATTATATTTGGTTGAATTTATGAAGAGGAGAAAGGAGACCTCTTAGTAATATCTAAATAAGTAGGAGGCCAAAGTTGAAAGGGGAATAGATGCTCCACTGTGATAATGAAAAAGCAGAGGTAGAACAAATACTCGAAAATCCTAAAGATGGATTTCAATCATGTGAATCATTTGTCTGAAAGGGTATCATAGGGCTTCCTGCTTAAGCTGGAGGTTGGACTAGAAGACCTCCAAGATCCCTTCCAACTCCATTATTCTGTTATTCACAAAAGAGATCTAGAGATTAAAGAACATTGCTATTATTAAAAGAGATGATTGGAATGATCCAATACTGAGATTTAACCTTCCCAATGTATAAAAGTGGTGTTGTCCTATGCTTAAATTTGCTGTTGCCTCCCAAAATACCAACAGTCTCCATGCAATTTGTCTATGATGGCCTATTGCCAGGAAGATCTATAGCTACTGACCAATTTGTTTTTGTAAGGAGACAATGGCACAAGAAATGAACTGTTCTTGTTAAGTTGCTGCTGTGCTCTCTTATTGGGAGGACATTCCTGGGAGCTATGAGTGAAGAACACTGGGAGGATCATTCCAAAGTTGACTTGGAGTGAAGGCTCCCTACTAGAAAATGTCAAAGCTTTAATTGTCCTCCTTAGAACCTCTGGACTTCTTGGACCTCCTTTTTCTTTCTCCAGGACCACTGCTGGGAAAGGTTTCTGGAGGAACATCAGGAGAAAATGTTCTTCCCTAGTTAAATACCCTCTTTAGTTTTGAGGTACAATTATAATATAATAACAATAAAGTTGGAAGGGATCTTGGAGGTCATCTGGTCCAACGCCCTGCTCAGGCAGGAAACCCTATACCATTTCAGACAAATGGCTGTCCAGTCTCTTCTTAGAAACTTCCAGTGTTGGAGCATTCACCACTTCTGGAGGCAGGTTGTTCCACTGGTTAATTGTTCTAACTGTCAGAAAGTTTCTCCTTAGTTCTAGGTTGCTTCTCTCTTTAGTTAGTTTCCATCCATTGCTTCTTGTCCTGCCTTCAGGCACTTTGGAGAATAGCTTGACTCCCTCTTCTTTGTGGCAACTCCTGAGGTATTGGAACACTGCTATCATGTCCCCCCTCGTCCTTCTCTTCATTAAACTAAACATACCCAATTCCAGCAGCCGTTCCTCATATGCTTTATCCTCCAGTCCCTTAATCATCTTTGTTGCTCTTCTCTGTACTTTTTCTAGAGTCTCAACATCTTTTTTACATCATGTGACCAAAACTGGATGCAGTATTCCAAGTGTGGCCTTACCAAGGCATTGTAAAGTGGTATTAATACTTCACGTGATCTTGATTCTATCCCTCTGTTAATGCAGCCTAGCACTGTGTTGGCCTTTTTGGCAGCTGCAGCACACTGCTGGCTCATATTTAAGTGATTGTCCACTAGGCCTCCGAGGTCCCTCTCATAGTTACTACTATTGAGCAAGGTACCCCCTATACTATACCTGTACATTTGGTTTTTCTTGCCTAAATGTAGAACCTTACTTTTTTCACCATTGAAGTAAAGAAACACCCACATTTACATGTCTACTTATTTGAACTGACCGTGAAAGATGTTGATTCTACACAGTTGCACTTTATCTTGCAATAGGTGTTATTGTAAGGACTCACCTCAGCTAACCACCCAAGAAAGCAGAACTCTTGAAACAGGCATGGTCTCAAAAGGAAACTTTTATTAAGGGTTAGTGACAGTAGGGAAGTCAAGGCAAGATCTGGGGAAAATCCTGCTTAAACGGTATAGTTAAGCTAGCAATGTTCCTCCTCCCACCAAAGTCATAATGTCCATTTGAAATTCAGCCAATCCACAGGTGGCACGATGTGGGAGTAACTGGCATAGTTGGCACACATCTCAAGGTCTTCTCCAGTTCGTTTCTCTGTAACCGTCTCCCTGATAAGGGAGATACATTCCTTTCTGAGTGTATAGAGGCGGGAGAGGAAAAGTAGAAAGCGAAAGTTATCCCAAGCCAGTGTTTCTCAACCTTGACAATTTTAAGGCATGTGGACTTCAACTCCCAGAATTCCACAGCCAGCAATGCTGGCTGTGGAATTCTGGGAGTTGAAGTCCACATGCCTTAAAATTGTCAAGGTTGTGAAACACTGTCCCAAGCGAAAGCAAATTCCCCCCTCCCCCCAGCAGAAGAGCAGGCCCCAAAACAAGAGCACATATGCAGGGAAAACAATAAGGATTTGGGGACCTGATAGTTATACTGTAATGAAAACATGAGGATAAGGCAAGAGTGGGCTGTAGCTCAGGAATTCTGGAAATTGAAGTCCACAATCATAATGTTGCCATAGTTACCCACCAAAGAATATTTGTAGCTCAGGGTTGAAAGGAAGAATCCATGGTGCTCTCTGAGTTTGATTGTTTTCTTGCAGACGTTTCATTACCCAAACTAGGTAACTAAAATAGCACTAATGTGCCTACTTAGTTTGGGTAATGAAACGTCTGCAAGAAAACAATCAAACTCAGAGAGCACCAAGGACCCTTCACAGTATCCCACCTTTGCAGTGAGGAGATAACTATTCACTGAAGTGTCCTTGGTGCTGTCTGAGCTTGGTTGTTTTCTTGTAGACATTTCATTACCCAAATTAGGTACCGTCACAAGTGCTAGCTTTTGCTCAACTCAATTTTGAGTTTCTGCCAAAGGATTTCCCTAGAGTCAAAAGCCTTCTATGAAATCCTGTGGAAGCAATTGACAAAGTTACTTTAGGATCAAATTGTAAAAGATGGAGTTCAGATCACACAAGGACTGGTTTGATCTAAGGCCATTCTGGTCATCTGTCAAGGTATTTTCCCCCTCCTGCCATTTCTAGGAACTTCTAGCATAAGCATTAAAACCAGTAAAATAAGCTAATAAGAGAAGGACGAGGGGGGACATGATAGCAGTGTTCCAATATCTCAGGGGCTGCCACAAAGAAAAGGGAGTCAAGCTATTCTCCAAAGCGCCTGAAAGCAGGACAAGAAGCAATGGGTGGAAACTGATCAAGGAGAAAAGCAACCTAGAACTAAGGAGAAACTTCCTGACAGTTAGAACAATTAACCAGTGGAACAACCTGCCTCCAGAAGCGGTGAATGCTCCAACACTGGAAGTTTCTAAGAATAGCCTGGACAGCCATCTGTCTGAAATGGTGTAGGGTTTCCTGCCTGAGCAGGCGGTTGGACTCGATAACCTCCAAGGTCCCTTCCAATTTTATTATGGATCATCGCACAGTCAGCCAGATGTTGTTGTTGTTGTTGTTGTTGTTGTTGTTGTTATTTAGCTTGCTGATAAGACTTAGTTTTTTTTTTCCTTTGTGAAAATGCTGACAATCATAGGCAAACACACACACACTGTTTAAACCTGATTTTACACTGTAAATGGAGAGTGAAACTAGGATGCCATTAGGAAAATGATCCTCTATGAATTCAAATTGCATTAATCCTCTTCTTGCACCTTTCTAGGTTTGATTTGCCTAATTAGATTGCCTCCTTCTGAAACCACCAGTGGTTGCCAATCATTTCACTCAAGCTCAAGAAATTTCCAGTGGTTGCCAATCATTTCACTCAAGAAATTCCTGTTGCCACAAGTCTCCAAAATTTATCCTGGGCATTCAGTCTGACAGCTGCTCTTGATTGCTCCCAGGCAACATTTTTTTGTATTCTTTTGTTTTTAATTGCTTGCAGCTATTTGTAATACCCTACTAGATAAGGTGTTGGTGTTGCCAGAAGATGTTATAAATGAGAGGCAGGGGCTTTTTGATGGCATACCATCAAACCTGTTCACACCAATATTTAAATTCATGCTTGATAACGTGCTCTTGCTTAATACAAAAAGGACTTCTTATCTGCCAGTACAGCCGAATTGGGATTGGATGGCACCATAGCATTTGTTCATTTGGATGGCTTGTAACTATTTTGCTTGTACAAATTCAAAATCTTAGCTCATACTGATCTGACACATATTGATAATTTTATGGAAGGCAGCCTCAGTCTGATCCCTCATTTGGAGCTGAGAGGAACAACAAGGATTCTACCACACATCCCTGTCCTATGGATGAAGGAGCAGAGCTAAGGTACGTGGCCATAATCCTCCTGGAGAGAAAGCAGCTTTAATATTTACTATAGGTTTTCAAAGTCTTTGAGAGATAGCTCAGTTTAGAAACAATTAAAGTCATCTTCCCTTGGAGGCTAAAGCATATGAAGAATGGTTATAGGAACTGGGCATGGCTAGTCTAGTGAAGAGAAGGACCAGCAGAGACCTGATAACAGTGTTCCAATATTTGAGGGGCTGTCACAGAATGGAGGGGGTCAACTTATTTTCCAAAGCACCTGAAGAACAGACAAGGAATAATGGATGGAAACTGATCAAGAAGTGATTCAACCTAGAAATAAGGAGAAATGTACTGACAGTGAGAACAATCAATCAGTGGAACAGATTGCCTTCAGAAGTTGTGGGAGCTTCATCACTGGGAGCTTTCAAGAAGAGACTGGACAGCCATCGATCAGAAATGGTGTACAGTCTCCTGCTTGGGTGGGGGGGTTGGACTAGATGACCTACAATGTCCCTTACAACTCTGTCTATTCTATTCTATTCTATTCTATTCTATTCTATTCTATTCTATTCTATTCTATTCTATTCTATTCTATTCTATTCTATGTGGTAATTCATTTCCCATGTTTAGACTAAAATACATCTAAGGAAATTGTTGCATGGAGGAGGATACTGAAATTGTACACCTATATTCTGGGACTAGGTCATTTATCTTGTCTGTCAGTAAAATGTCCACCTAAGAGCTGCTCAACTAGAGGTTGGATGACTGTTAATTTAACTGTGCAATTCCCCAATTCAGGACAAGGACTTTTAATACACTAGGAAACAGCGATATGTTTATTAGCAATGTACTGCAGAGCTTGAATTTGATCAGCAGTGTCACTGCACCTTTCTTTAATGTGGCATGTTTAGTGCCTGCTGCCTGCAGTTTGGGAGAAATGAATGTTGTGAGCTCCCCACTTAATCTAATTCTCTCCGTTGTTCTGGTTTCTTGAGCAAAATTGCGTTGTAGCCATCTTGCATTAAGTGGATTTTCTTCCAGTACTCCTATAAGAAAGTAAAATTAGATCTGGACCTAAATCTGTTGAAATATATTTCTGACTATATCCTTATAACTAGAAAAACACCACGATAGCCAGGGAAGGAGATGGAAAATTATTTGACTTTGGGCAGTCAACCTTTTATTGGTCTTCTCTTGTTCTTGCCTCACTCCTCTTTCCTGGACAGCCTGTCAGGTCAAGTCTGAACTTACACTGCACAAGATACAAGTCTGGTTATGCCTTAAATGTAACTGCTCTGTTCCTGTTGGTGTTGGTAGTGCATTGAATGGGAATGGAAATCTTGGTGTCAAGGTTCCAACTGATGAACCCAACCGAGCAAGCACCATCTAGAAATCCAATCTCTTAATGCAAAACTTTATTGAGTACATCATTTCGGCACAGATTACAGCAAAACCAGCTCTGGTTATTTCCCACACAAACCACTATAATTAAAATATAGAATTCTCCCTGCCCCTATTGGTGCAGGTCACATTGTCCAATCGAGTGTCAAAATATTGTTATGAGAAAATGTCTAGGTGGGTAAGCAGAAATCTGCTGAAACGTCCTTGGTTCACACAGGCTGATTTCTTGTTGTCTGGAGCCTGCATTCCATTTCCCCCCCTCCTTCCCCTAGTGCGTTGACATGCTGAGAAGCAAGAATGGTGGCAACATCATAGACACACTTGGATTTAAATTTAGGCACTGTCATTCAGTGTATCAATGTAGCCATTCCAGGGGATTAGCTCATCTATAAGCATGCAGAACTTTGTGTCTTCCCCATCTTTGTGTTCAACGTCAGTTGTAATCAAAGGCACTATCTTTCCCTAAATCTATAGTCCATACACTGTTGTCGTCTATGTTTACTTCTGTTCCATGCTATCATATTAGTGAGGATCCATCTATCAATAGATGTCAACAGATGTTTCTTACCATGTGTTTTTTATTCTGAACAGTGCTTCTCAACACTTTGAAATGTGTGGACTTCAAGTCTAGAATTCCCCAGGCAGAATTTAGGAAGTTAGAATCCACACATCTTAAAGTTCTCGAAGTTGAAAAGCACAGTTTTAAATTATAAAAAATGGATTATAGTACTTGGCTGTAGATGCGATGAAGCCATCTGAGGTTTGGTGCAGTTTAAACATTTTGTTCAAGGCAGCTATGTGAATGATATAATAGCATTCAGTTTCTACTGAATGCTATTCAATGTATTTATTTCTAATATAAAGTGCAATTCCATTCACTTTATGCTTTCATAATATTATTGGAAAGGGTCCAGCGATAGAAGGCATTGGGACTGTTCTTGAACATTTTTAATGACACCGTTAGAAGAGATCCACATTGCCAAACCATTTGTTCTGAATTTGGTAATCCCACAATCAGACATTTTAGAAATTTGTCCGAATTATATTGATATATTTGACAATCTTTAACAATGTATAATTCTTATTCGATTCCAGATGGAGCTGACCAATAGGACCACAGTCCAGGAATTCATTTTGCTAGGCTTGGAGAGCGGACAACAAAAACGTTTCTTTCTTCTTATTCTTTTTACTATTGTCTACATCAGCACTTTGGCTGAGAATGCCATTATTATCATGCTGGTGCATGTAGATGTGCAATTAGCACAGCTCCCCATGTATAACTTTTTGGGAAGCTTCTCCCTGCTGGAAATCTGCTATGTGACCACCACCATGCCCCGCATGCTCTTTGATCTGGCTTCCCCTCAAGGGATCATTTCCTTCCAAGCCTGTTTCATACAGTTCTACATTTTCTACTCCCTCGGCAGCACTGAAGCCTTCTTCCTCTCAACCATGGCCTTGGATCGCTATCTGGCCATTTGCCACCCACTCTATTATCCAACAATTATGTCTCCAAAGAATTGCTCCAAGCTTGTGGCTAGTTGTTGGATGGCTGGCTTTTTGGTATATGCTGTCCCAATAACTTTGATCTCTAGGCTGTCTTTCTGCGGCCCCAATGTCTCCGACCACTTTTTGTGTGATCAAGGGCTCTTGTCCTTAGCTTGTCCTCCACTTGGAAATGTTCCACTTATCCTTTTTTCCATGAATATTTTCATCATATTGGGCAACTTAATCTTTGTAGCTGTTTCCTATGGCATTATAGTTGTCACACTGATCAAATCCTCTAATCAAAGTAGCAGGAAGAAAGCCTTCTCCACCATATCCTTCCATGTTGTAGTGGTGACCCTTTTCTATGGTTCGGTGGCAGGAATGTATGTAACTCCAGGTGGGAAAAGTCAGTCACTTGCCGCTAAAATAGTCACTGTCTTCTACACTGCCGTTACGCCCTTTCTCAATCCCATGATCTACTCTCTGAGGAACCATCAGGTGAAGGAGGCCCTAGGCAGGGTTCTTAGAAGGACAGAGCAAAGGCTGGGAAAAAGATGACAATATGAAAAGGGGATGGGAACAAGAAAAACAACAAGTTGTAAAATATTTATAGTGGATTTTTAGTTGGCTCTTTGAATAGCTCAAAAACAAAACAATTTGATTGGATTTGGTTCAATTGCAACAGATTGGACGGAACTGGATCAAACTGGATTGGGTTGAACTATGTGAAAACTATCAAGGAATATATTCACTTGGAAAATTTTCTCTCACACTTGTTTTATATTAGTTAATCTGATGGCCCAAAATTAAACAAAAAAGACACAAGGTTTTGGGAAATATTTAATGAAAGAAAAAATTAGCACCTCTGTTTTCCGAAATATTTAGTATGTACCTTCCTTTTTAAATGTGCTTCCAGTTTCAGCAATTGTTTGGTCTGTTCTCTTCTTTGAAATGATGTAGTGAAATAAAAATACAATATCTTTCATCGTAAATAAAAATGAATGGTATATGTTGAGTCCTTGGCGAAAAGCAGACGCGAGAAGCAGTTGTAGTTCTCAAGTTTCTTTTATTCTGTGTTCAGCTTACAGGTGAAGGCTTCAGCAACGCCCAAAAGCTCCCAGCCTCTTATATAGGCAGTTCCCGGGTCAATGTGTTACTTTTCCCGCGCCAGCACCCGCGCATGCGCACAGGCGCTGGCGACAGCCTGTCTGGTCCCGGGCAGCTTGCACCTGCCCAGGACTGCCTGTAAACGCCCCGAGCCCGTTTGCATGGCTCGGGACATAACACCCCTTTCCCCCGGGCTAAGACTACTACCAACATACAATTATTTCTTGATGCAGTGTTCTACTCCCCAGTGCTCCTACTGTTTACTGGCTGTTGTTTGGCCAGCAATGTTATGTAATCCTCTAAGTATTTAGGAGATTTCCTTGCTCTCTGTGACCTTCTCAGCTCTGGGTTTCTGACAGGTGTTCCCTGACTGAGGGGAGACGTGAGCCTGTTCTCCTTATCATGCCTTGGTGCCTCCCAAGGACTGTGCCCCAATGCCCGGCCTGCTTGCTCGCCCACCGGGCTCGTCAGGCTAGGGCTTCTGTCACTTTGTGACCTGGTTGACCTGCCTAGCTGTAGGCCCTCGGGCCCCTTGAAGTGATAGCCACTGCTGGGCGTCTCTGTAGAACCTCCTAGGTCCGTCCAAGACCTGTCAGGAGGCTGTCCATTCCCTAAACCCCGTTCTGTGTCTGGGCTCGTGTGGGTTTCTGTACCTTCCCAAAACTCAGTTACTCCCTGATTTGGGCTAGAGGTGTTGCGGTCGGGACTTGGTTCCTCAACCACCTCCCTGTATGTTTGACCCCCTGTAGGACTTGGGGTAAGGTCAGGCCAACTCTGGAGATTATGTGCCAGCTCTCTTGCGGGGTATGATTTATTGGGATGCTCCCGGGTATCCTCCCTGACTGGAGTACTGTGCTGTGCAGGTGAATAGTGATTGTACCCCGGGGTGACTCCCTGGCTGGAGTAGGCGTGAATGCCTGGTAGTTGGATAGGCTCTTAGAATTCCTGTTTGGGGCACTCGCGGAATCCTGGAATGGGCCATTTGTGGCTCCATCATTGGAGGTGGGCAGCAGCTCGTGCCCCTCCCTTTGCTCTAAAGGGTCCTCCTCCCCCCTGGAAAAGACCCAGGAGTCTCATCTGAAAGATCCCGCCTAGGGCGGAGTTGGTCGATGTGCCGACGCAGGACACGACCGTTGTCCAGGGCTACCTCATAGGATAGAGGACCTGTGACCCTGGAAATAGAAGCGGGGACCCATGTATGACCAGGCCCGTAATTGCGAGTCCAAACCGGGGCACCCACAAGTAGTTGTCTAGGTGCCCTAGGATGTGAGGTAGATGAAGGCAGTCTGTCCGGATGCAACCGGTCAAGCTTCGTAGTAAGTTTGCGCCCCCAGCGAAGTTCAGCTGGGCTTCTCCCTGTAGAAGTGGACGGTGTGGTGCGGTAAGAAAGGAGAAAGTCAGCCAACCTGTGATGCCAGTCCCCATAGGTGAGTCTTTTCAAGGCGTCCTTTGTGATGCGGACCATGCGTTCAGCCATACCGTTGGTGGACGGGTGGAAGGGTGCAGACGTGGCATGACAAATCATGTTAGCCTGTAAGAAAGCTTGGAATTCGGAGGAAGTAAATTGAGGGCCGTTGTCAGACACGATGACATCTGGGAGCCCGTGTGCAGCAAAAATCCCCCTCAGTACCTGAATAGTCTTTGCAGTGGTGGTGGATGAGACAGGTACAACCTCAAGCCATTTTGAATGACTGTCAATGAGGACCAAGAAGAACTGGCCCTGAAAGGGCCCAGCGTAATCAATGTGCACCCTAGACCATGGAGACTGTGTTTCCTCCCATCTATGCACAGGAGCTTGGGGCATCTCTGGGCGAGAGCGCTGGCACAGGTGGCATGCATGCACCTTAGCCTCAATGTCCTTATCTAAACCAGGCCACCACAAGTGGCTGCGCGCAAGGGCCTTCATGCGAACAATGCCAGGATGACCCTCGTGGAGGGACTCTAAGATCCTAGTCCTCATTGAGGTGGGAATGACAACCCTCTTGGAGATGTGCCCGGATGGGTTTATGGTGCTTCATCAGCCTCGACATCAGGGCAGGGGTGGGGGAGTGGCAGTCATCGCTCGGAAGTCCTTGAGTCCTCGTGGGATTCCTGCCCCGGAGGTTGTTGGGTGTGAGTCCCTCCTATTGAAGTTGGGTTCTCGGGTTCAGTTGGGCTTGCTGCTGACGTACCTACCTCCCAGCGGCGTTGCAACAGCCCTGCCTGCGTTGCTGGAGTCAGTAGCCGGGTTGGTGGTGGAGTTCCCCAGACTTATAGTACTGGGGGACTTTAACCTGCCATCACTCGGTGATCGCTCAGAGGCGGCGCAGGAGTTCATGGCTTCCATGGCAACCATGGACCTGACCCAGGTAATTCAGGATCCAACTCATAGGGGTGGTCACACACTCGACCTTGTGTTTCTCTCGGGGCAATGGATACATGATCTGGAATTAAGGGGAATAGAGATCTCGCCCTTGTCATGGACAGATCATTTCCTATTGAGGCTGGACTTCAGAGCATCACTCCCCCATCGCAGGGAGAGGGAGCCGACTAGGTGGTTCCGCCCCAGGCGCCTAATGGACCCAGACCGGTTTCAGGAGGAGCTTGGGGAAATACCTGACTCCCTTGTCCACAACTCGTCCGGGTCCCTGGTTGCGGCCTGGAATGAGGCGGCGTCCGGGGCCCTGGATCGAATTGCACCTTTGCAACCTCTCTGTGGTGGTGGTCCCCGGAGGGCGCCTTGGTTTACTGAGGAGCTCCGGGAGATGAAGCACCACAAGAGACATCTAGAGTGACGTTGGAGGGCCAGTAACTCTGAATCTGACCGATCACTATTAAGAGCCTATCTTAGGACTTATTTAGTGGCGATAAGGGCGGCAAAGCGTGTTCACTTTTCCGCACTTATTGCGTCCGCAGAATCTCGCACGGCCGCCTTGTTTAGGGTGACCCGCTCCCTTCTTAAAGTGGAGGAGGCGGAGGAACCCTTGCAGGGGAGAGCTGAGGAGTTTGTTCAGTTTCTGTCGGACAAAATCGCTCAGATTCAGAGAGACCTGGACTCCGACTGGACAGTACCAGTCGAGTTGCCAGGGGCTGGTCTTAGTCATGTTATCTGGAGCGAGTTTGAGCCTGTGACCCCTGATGAAGTGGACAAGGCCGTGAGGGCAATGAATGCCGCCACCTGTTTATTGGACCGTGCCCCTCCTGGCTGGTTTCTGCCAGTAGGGAGGTGACACGAGGCTGGCTCCAGGCGATAATCAACGCCTCCTTGATGGAGGGGTCTTTCCCGCAACCTTTAAAGGAAGCGGTGGTGAGGCCCCTCCTAAAGAAGCCTTCCCTGGACCCAGCTGTTTTGAAGAACTTTCGTCCCGTCTCCAACCTCCCCTTTGTGGGGAAGGTTGTAGAGAAGGTGGTGGCGTCTCAACTCTTGCGATCCTTGGATGAAACCAATTATCTGGACCCTTTTCAATCTGGTTTCAGGCCCGGCTACAGCATTGAGACTGCGTTGGTCGCACTGACCGATGACCTCTGGCGAGCCCGGGATAGGGGTTATTCCTCTATCCTGGTGCTTCTTGACCTCTCAGCGGCTTTCGATACCATCGACCATGGTATCCTTCTGCGTCGTCTCGGAGAGGTGGGGGTGGGCGGCACCGTATTGCGGTGGTTCTCCTCCTACCTCTCTGACAGGTCGCAGTCGGTGTTGGTGGGTGGACAGAGATCGATCCCTAGGCGCCTCGATTATGGGGTGCCTCAGGGCTCGGTCCTGTCCCCCCTCCTTTTTAACATCTACATGAAACCGCTGGGTGAGATCATTCGGCGACACGGGGTGAGGTATCATCAGTACGATGATGATACCCAATTGTATATCTCCACCCCGTGTCCTTTCAGTGAAGCAGTCGACGTGATGTGCCAGTGCCTGGAAGATGTGAGGGTCTGGATGGGGGTGAACAGGCTTAGACTCAACCCTGACAAGACCGAGTGGCTCTGGGTCTTGCCTCCCAAAGGTCAACTGGATGGTCCATCTTTAGTCCTGGGAGGGGGCAAATCTACCTCCCTCAGTGCAGGCACGCAACTTGGGTGTCCTCCTGGACTCACAGCTAAATTTGGAACAACATCTATTGGCTGTGGCCAGGGGGACCTTTGCACAGGTTCGCCTAGTGCACCAGTTGCGGCTTTATTTGGACCGGGAGGCTTTACTCACAGTCACTCATGCCCTTGTCACCTCAAGACTGGATTACTGTAATGCGCTCTACATGGGGCTACCCTTGAAGGGCGTTCGGAGGCTGCAGGTGGTTCAGAATGCAGCCGCGAGAGCGATTGTGGGCGCGCCAAGGTACGCCCACGTGTCACCTATCCTCCGCGAGCTGCACTGGCGTCCTGTGGGTCTCCGGACGCAATTCAAGGTGTTGGTCATCACCTTCAAAGCCCTTCATGGCATAGGGCCAGGTTACTTACAGGACCGCATTCTGCCGCACAGCTCCCAGAGACCGGTGAGGTCCCATAGATTGGGCCTCCTTCAGGTCCCGTCGGCCAGACAATGTCGGCTGGCGGGCCCTCGGGGAAGGGCCTTTTCTGTGGTGGCTCCGACCTGGCGGAATCAACTTCCCCCTGAGGTTCGAACTACTCCCACCCTGCCGGCCTTTAAGAAAGCCGTTAAAACTCTCCTGTTCCGGCAGGCCTGGGGCTGATGTCCTCGGCGGGCCGGGATATGATCGGACTTGCGGTATGACTGGATTATTTTATTTTATTGTTTTATGACTGTTTTTAATTTTGTACGCCGCCCTGAGTCCTTTGGGATTGGGCGGCATATAAATATTTGTAAATAAATAAATAAACCCTGTTTCCCCAAAGCAGACAACCCTAAGAAGTGGACAACTCGTTCCTTTTGGACCAGAAACTCTGAAACTCAGGACTAGGGCAGTGCTCAGGCCATCCAGACAAAACCCAAGAAAGGACACGTGAAAGTGTGTGATCTGTGCCTGTTTCAGCGGCGACATCCCTGGCATTCAGAGGGGACTCGGGCAAGGCTTGGAGGGATAGAATGTTGACAGCTGGCGCAGGGTCAGCTTCTACTACTGGCAGGGGCAATCTACTGAAGCCATCAGCATGGCCCATTTCTTTCCCAGGCTTGTGGAGTAAGGAAAAATCATATGCAGACAGAAAAATAGACCACCTAAGCATTCTAGGGGAAATGATTTGGTGAGTTTGTTTACGTGTGGTAAACAGTCCCAGCAGAGGCTTATGGTCAGTGAAGACCGTGAAATGCCTGCCATACAAAAAATCATGGAATTTTTTAATTCCAGCAACAACAGCCAGAGCCTCCCTGTCTATCTGAGCGTAGTTGCGCTAAGCAGAAGACAGTGTTCTGGAGTAATATGCAACAGGAACCTGAGTTCCATCAGACCTGAGGTGGCTCAGGACGGCTCCTACCCTGTAAGGGGAAGCATCACAAGCAATGCACACAGGAAGGGACTCATTGAAGTGAGCAAGTACACTGTTAGAAGTGAGCAAGGCCTTGACCTCATTGAAACTAGCCTCATGTGTTTGTGACCATTGCCACGCTGCTTGTTTGTCTAATAGCCTGTGAAGAGGCTCAGCTACACTAGCTTTATGTGGAAGAAAGGAATTGTAGAAATTCAGGAGGCCCAGAAAGGCCTGAAGTTCGGCCTTAGACTTTGGCCTAGGTGCTTCTAAAATGGCATTTAGTTTGGATTCAGCAGGGTGAATCCCAGCAGCATCAATTTTGAACCCCAGAAATTCAGTAGAAGGCACCCCAATTTTGCATTTGTCTTTTTTGAGCTTGAGGCCTGTTTTCCTGAACCTTAACAGAACAGCCCTTAGCCTTTCAGCTAGAATGTGTGTGGAGTCTCCTGCAATTAAGACATCATCAAAGTAGGGCAAACCCCCGGTATGCCCCGTAGTGTGTTTTCCATTACGCTTTGAAAAATCCCAGGAGCGACATTCACTCCAAACTGTAGCCTTTTTACCTTAAAGGCTCCCCTGTGGGTCACAATAGTCTGAGCTATAGCAGCATCATCATCAACAGGCAGCTGTTGATACGCTTGAGCTAGGTCAAGCTTTGCAAAAACGCGCCCCCCTTGAGGGAGGCCAGAATATGACTGACCACAGGAACAGGATAGGCATGTTGCTGCAATGCCTTATTAAGTGTGCATTTGTAGTCAGCACAAATGCGAATGTCCCCATTTGCCTTTAGAGGCGTGACAATGGGGGTCTCCCAAGGGCTGGAATCAACAGGTTCTAGGATTCCCTGTTGGATCAGTTTGTCTAACTCAGTGTCAATTTTACTCCTTAAAGCAAAAGGGACCCTTCTTGCTTTAATTCTAATGGGTGTGACAGCGGGATCTAGTTTTAAGGACACAGGAGGTCCCTTGAATGTGCCCAGCTGGGGGCTGAAGACATCTGCAAATTCTTTGCAGACTTCCTGTAGGTCGAGTGTTTGTAAGCTGTTGAGCCCCGTGACGTGTATCCCCAAGGCTTCAAACCAATCGAGTCCTATGAGACTCGTTAGTTCATCCCCTACTACTAATATGTCTAGTGGACCTTCAAAATTCTTATACTGTACGTTAAGGGTGGCCTCCCCCTTAACACACACTCTCGAATTTTGAAAGTCTGTTAACACAATGTCAGAAGGCCTTAATTTAGCCTGAGTTCCACTGCCGGAACAAATCTTCCTAAATGTGTGTAAGGATATGATTGAAAGGGCAGACCCCGTGTCTAGTTCCATAGTTAATGGAACCCCTTGTAGCTTCACCTTGAGTGACAGCTTTTTCTTGATGGGCTTGTGTGTGCCTGTCCTGAAGATGCTTCTTCGCGAAGGGCAAAAACCTACCCTATTCTGGCTGGGGACCCTGGTACCTTTCAGGCGCAGTTCTTCCTGAGGTTGTATCTTTCGTCGGCCCAGACAAACAGCTGCAATATGTCCTTTTTTCCCGCACACCCGGCAGATAGCGGAGCGGAACTTGCAGTCGGTTCTCCTGTGGCGACCTCCACAGCCGATGCACTTAAGGGGAACTGCAGAGCTTCCTTTCTGATTCCCTTCCTTCGTGGGGTGGAGACGGTCGACTTCCTCGTCCGGATCCTCCTCGGAGTTCCCTTGGACGTCCTCTGGGTGCACGGATGCAACATCTGGACTGTTCCTGATCGGCCGCATGTTTTTGACGGCGCCGCCTGCTGCTTCTTCTGCGGTGACCTCTCTTAAGGCATCTTGGAAGGACAATTCTTCTTTGGCGAAAAGCCTCTGTTGGAGATCTCGATGCCTTAAGCCGCACACGAATCGGTCCCTCAGTCGTTCTTCGAGGTCCTTGAACTCGCAGTGCTTGGCGGCCTTCCTCAATGCAGCGATGTATTCTTTGGCCGACTCTCCGGATCGTTGATCCCTCTGCTCGAAGGTGTGGTGCCATGCGATGACGGACATCTTGGGCTGGAAGTGCTCCTTCAATAGCTTCTTTAGATCTGCGTAGCTGACAGACTCTAATTGGACAGGTGCTGCAAGGTTCTCTGCGATTTCGAAGGCTTGACCGCAGACACAAAGCAGGGTGGCAGCCTTCAAGCTATCTTCCCTCACTTGGTTTACCTTGAGGTAATTTTCCACCCTGGCTACGTAGGACTCCCACCGCTCTGGATGTGAGACGTCGAATTCCGAAAGCCTTCTGACTTTTGCCATTTTCAGGAGACGGATCTATCAGCCAGCCTACCCCCGAATGCGCACTGGATTGGCGGGTAGCTGCCGAGTCAACGCCGTTCCGCCGCTCAGGACTCACTTGGGTAAGCTTACACCTCTTCCTTTCCAGGCGATGTAAGGCATCCCATCCTCATCGCCAGTGTTGAGTCCTTGGCAAAAAGCAGACGCGAGAAGCAGTTGTAGTTCTCAAGTTTCTTTTATTCTGTGTTCAGCTTACAGGTGAAGGCTTCAGCAATGCCCAAAAGCTCCCAGCCTCTTATATAGGCAGTTCCCGGGTCAATGTGTTACTTTTCCCGCGCCAGCACCCGCGCATGCGCACAGGCGCTGGCGACAGCCTGTCTGGTCCCGGACAGCTTGCACCTGCCCGGGACTGCCTGCAAATGCCCCGAGCCCGTTTGCAAGGCTCGGGACATAACAGTATACTTTCTGCAGTGTTTATATTTGCTGTTGCTCTAAGCCCCCAAGAATCTCCATGCAATCTGTCTATGATGGCCTATTGTCAGGAAAGTTACCAGCCAGTTACTTTCTTGGTGTAAGGAGACAACGACACAAAAGGTTAATTAGTTTCCTGAATCCACTATGACCTGAAACAAAACAGAATGTCAATATTTTAAAATATATGGAGCTCAGGATTGTATTGTTGACTTCTTGAGGTTCAAAAAAGTTTCTTTCAACATAGAAATAACAAGAAAAAAGTCAAGGAAACAGCAGGTTCACTTAAAAGAGAAGATGGCAGCAGAGAGAAACAGAACTGCTTAACGCTTTTGTATTAGTCTTCATGCAAAAAGAAACAATAGCCCAGCCTACTAAAAACCTAACTATAAAAGACAGACTAGAAATAAAAATTAAAATAAGCAAGAAAATGGTTAGAGAATGCTTATCTGATCTTGATGAATATAAGTCACCAGGACCTGATGGATTACATTCCAGAATTCTGAAGGAGCTGGTAGATGTTATCTGAGAACCTTTGTACCATATCTTTAAAAAATCCTGGAACACTGGGTAATTACCTGAGGATTGGAAAAGAGCCATGTGGTTCCCATCTTCAAAAAAAGAGAAAAACACACCAGATCTAGGAAACTACAGACCAATCAGCCTAACTTCAATACATGGGAAGACACTGGAAAAGATAATAAAAAACAGATTTGTGAACATCTAGAAACAAATAAAGTTATAACTAAAAACCAGCATAGGTTTGTTAAAAACAGATCATGCCAAACCAATCTTATTTCATTCTTTGGCAAAGTTACTAAATTAGTAGACCAGCGAAATGTTGTGGACATAGTAGACTTAGACTTCAGCAAGGCATTCAACAAGGTAGACTATAATCTACTTCTTGATAAGCTAGAAAAGTGTGTGATAGACAGCATCATCACCAGATGGATGTGTAACTGGATGACAAACCATACTCAATGAGTCATCCTTACTGGTACTACATCTACATGGAGGGAAGTAAACAGTGGGGTACTGCAAGGTTCTGCCTTAGGCCCCATATTCCTCAATATCTTCATAAATAACTTAGATGAAGGAATAGAAGGGGAACTCATCAAATTTGTAGATGACACTTAGCTGGCAGGAATAGCCAATACCCCAGAATACAAGCTCAGGATCCAAAAAGATCTTGACAGACTTGAACAATGGGCCCTATCCAACAAAATGAAATTTAATGTGGAGAAAAGCAAAGTTTTACATTTAGGCAGAGAAAATCAAAGGTATAAGCAGAGATTAGATGAAATCTGGCTCAAAAAGAGTAACTGTGAGAGGGATCTTGGAATCCTAATGGATGATCACTTAAATAGGAACCAGCAGTGTGCACTGTGCAGCATAAGCCAAAAAAAAAAAAAAAGCTAACACAATCCTTGGTTGTATAAACAGAGGAATAGGATCAAAATCACGGGAAGTATTAGTGCCACTTTATAAATCCTTAGTAAGACCACACCTGGAATACTGCATCCAGTTTTGGTTACCACATTATAAAAAAGATGTTGAGACTTTGGAAAAAGTGCAAAAAAGAGCAACTAAGGTAATGAAAGGCCTGAAGACTAAAACATATGAAGAACGGTTGCAGGATTTGGGTTTGGCTAGTCTAGAGAAAAAAAGGACTAGGGGGGACATGATAGCAGTATTTCAGTATTTGAAAGGTTGTCACAAAGATGAGGGGGGGGGGGTCAGCTTATTTACCAAAACACCAGAGGGCAGGACAAAAAACAACGAATGGAAACTAATCAAGGAGAGAAGCAACCTGGAACTAAGGAGAAAGTTCCTAACTGTGAGAACAATTAACTAGTGGAACAGCTTGCCTTCAGAAATCGTGGGTGCTCCATCACTGGAGGTTTTTAAGAAGAGACTGGACAGTCACTTGTCTGAAATGGTATAGGATCTCCTGCTTGAGCAGGGGGTTGGACTAGAAGACATCCAAAGTCCCTTCCTGCTCTATTCTGATTGATTGATTGATTGATTGATTCTCTGAGTGTGCTTGTTTTTCTGAAGTTGTTTCATTACCAGGATAGGTAACATCATCTGTGCAGAGAACATAAGGAAACCAAGAAAAATAATTCTTGCAAGAAAAATACAATTATTCTTAAAATAAGGAGGTTCAACTTTGGAATGTGCCAACTGACGTTGTGTCTTTCTCAATGAAAAATATATCCACATAACATTCAGTACTCTTAAATTATTCGGTTCAGCATCATGATTATATGTTTGTTAATATAACTCATATGGCAGTAATATAGGTTAGTATAATACAGTACACTATTGTGGAACATAACATAACATAACATAACATAGCATAGCATAGGATAGGATAGGATAGGATAGGATAACATAACATAACATAACATAACATAACATAACATAACATAACATAACAACTGTCATGGTTCCGACTAATGAAACACTTCAAAGAACTTCCAGGCATGTTATCCTAAAAAGTCTTTTTATTCATGTGACAAAATGTCGGCATGGCACGATGAAAGGGATGCTAAGATCTGAAATTTCCACCCACCGAGCAGTTATTTTTGCTAGCATTTCCCCTCCCTTATTTTGCTGTCATGGTTTATGTTCTCCAATTAGTTTGAAGGGCAAAGGATCTCTTCGTTCTCTTTCATGGGCTTTTTCCCTCCTCCCTCATTCTTCTCTGAATTAACTCTAAAAGTACCAGCCAGTTCTGCATATTTTGTCAAAGCAAGAATATTCAATATTAGCAGCATTGACAATAACATAACATAACAACAACATAACATAATACAACACAACACATAATGTAACAAACATGACATGATAACATAACTATAATATAACATATAGTGCAGTGTAATGTAGTAGTATCCAGATATCACTTATTAGCTACACTTTATTGATCTTCTATTGATAGTGTTTAGGTTATTCTATGTCTTTGATTATGCCAAACAATCTGTTTTGATTCTGATCAATTGGATATTACAGGAGTTTGTGATCTCACATTTTCTACAGTAGCCTGGATCTTTTATTCGTATGCTTCCATTGAGTAGGAGCAGGCATAGTGATACATCTCTGTTCTGACAGTGAAGATGGTATCTTACTTTAGCAATGGTATCTTGGTTTTATTCAATAGCACATAGTCCTTCCAAAATCCTTAAATGACATGTCCTCATGCCAAAGAACAGAAGATCTACTTCATTTTTCATTATGGTGAAATATATTGTATTTTTATTTCACTACATTATTTCAAAGAATAGACCAGACAAAACAATTGCTAAAATTGGAAGCACAGTTAAAAAGAAAGGAACATACTTAATATTTCAGGAAACAGAGGTGCTATTTTTCTTTCATTAAATATTTCCCAAAACCTTGTGCCTTTTTTCCTTAATTTTGGACCAACGATATAAAACAAGTGCAAGAGGAAATTTTGCTATGTGAATGCATTCCTTGATATTTCTCACATAGTCCAGTCCAATCCAATTTGATCCAATTCAGTCCAATCTAATGCAATTAAATCCAATCCTATCAAAGTTTTTTTCTTTTTGAGCTATTCTCAAAGCCAACTAAAAATCCACTATAAATATTTTGCAACTTTTTGTTTTGTTTTGTTTTGTTTTGTTCCTATCCCCTTTTCATATTGTCATCTTTTTCTCAGCCTTTGTTCCATCCTTCTCAGAAACCTGCCCAAAGCCTCCTTCACCTGATCATTCCTCAGACAGTAGATCATGGGGTTGAGAAAGGGTGTAACGGCAGTGTAGAAGACAGTGACTATTTTAGTGACATGTGACTGATTTTTCCCACCTGGAGCAACATACATTCCTGTCACAGAACCATAGAAAAGGATCACCACCACGAGATGGAAGGATATAGTGGAGAAGGCTTTCTTCCTGCTGTGTTGGTTAGAGGATTTGATCAGTGTGACGATTATAATGCCATAGGAAATAGTGACAAAGACAAAGTTGCCTAATATAATAAAAAAATTCATGGAAATCTGGCTGATAAAAGAAACATTTTTAAAAGGTGGGCAAGCCAGGGATAGGAGGCCTTGATCACACACAAAGTTGTCAATGATATTGGAACCACAGAAGGACAGTCTGGAAATCAAAGTCACTGGGACAGCATAGCCCAAGAACCCAGCAATCCAGCAACCAGCTATAAGTTTGGAACAGTTTCTTGTAGACATGATTGTTGGGTAGCGGAATGGGTGGCAAATGGCTAAATAGCGATCCAAGGCCATGGCTGAGAGGAACAAGGATTCAGTGCTGCCAAATGAAAAGAAAACGTAGAACTGAAGGAAACAGTCTTGGAAGGAGATGATGCCTTGAGGAGAAGCCAGATCAAAGATCATACGGGGCATGGTGGTGGTCACGTAGCACATTTCCAACCAGGAGAAATTTCCCAAGAGGATGTACATGGGTAGCTGAGATAAGTGGTCATCTACATATACCAGAGTGATAATAGTGGTGTTTTCAATCAAAGTTATTATGTAAGTAAAACTAAAAAGGATAAGTAGGTAGAATCGCCATTGCTGCCCACTCTCCAAACCCAGTAAAATGAATTCCTGGACTGTGGTTCCATTAGATAGCTCCATCTGAAATCAGAAAAAAAAAGAATCAGAATTATACTGTATATTTTCAAAGTTATCCCAAAGATGCTTTTTCACGAGGCAACTGGACTTTCTTGTTTTTCTTTGAAGACGTTCCATTTCTCATCTTCAGAGCTGAAGAAGCTTCTTGGGTGAGAAGGAAAACATCTTCAAAGAAAAAACTAAGAAAGTCCAGTTGCCTCATGAAAAAAACACGAACTTGAAACAGGCATTCTTTCAAAAGGAACTTTTATTGAGAGTTAATGACAGCAGGAGAGCAAAGCAAGGTCTGAGAAAATCACGTGAAAGGTTACATCATAATACCCACTCAGAACTCTTCCCCCCGGGTCCAACTGTCCAGTTGAAATCTAGCTAATCCATAGATAACAGGTTGTTTTGAGAACCTGGTGATTTAGGTCTCTCTCTGTTTCGTTTCCCAACAGTCCCAGGCTCCAGCATCTGAAGATAAGGCAGATATTTTCCAGCCACATTCATTTCTCATCGAGGGAGGGCAATGAAAAGAGCACACAGCAAAGAAAAGCAAATACATTCCCCCTCCCATCAACCAGCCCCTCTCCCACCAGAATGGCTGACCCCGAAAAAGAGTATACAGGCAAAGCAACATAGGATGGAGGGGTCTGACAAGTGCTTGTCTTGGGTTCTTAGCTGAGGAAGCCAGCATTGTCTGAAGACACTTCTATGGCCAGCATGACTATAGGCCAAGATGCATGGAACACTGTTACCTTTTCCAATGAAGTGGTACCTATTTATTTATTCCATTTGCATGCTTTTGAATGCTAGGTTGGCAGGAGCTGAGGCAAGGGATAGGAGCTTATCTGTCAGCTGCCTATCTTCGTTTTCTTTGAAGCTTGCTAGCAACTGCCATAATCAGGGGGAGGGGGCACTTGGGATGGGAAGAGTGCTGGAGGTATGAAATAATCTTGTGGGAAATTGGGGAGTATGGACACTGACAGGAACCAGGGGTACTAAATTGAGTCATCTTCCTGCCTTCAAGGACACTGGCCCTGGGAAAGGAATTTGCTATGGAACCAGAAGCACCATGTTCCCAAAACATCAGAACAAGACCTGATTGGACTGCTCCCAGAGGGGGGGCAGGATTTTGGATATTAGGGATTGCTTTCAATATATGTTTTTCATGTGGTTTTTCTTCAGAGCTTGCCTCCTTCATACTGCACTCAATGTCTCTAGTAAAAGTACCTTTTCTCTAATACCTATGGTGTCAAAGATCATTCTTTCCTAGCGAACAAGTTGGGGCCAGTTTTGACATTACCCCATCACATGGCACTTGGGTCTTGAATCCAGACTGCAATGGTGAAAAAAGTAAGGTTCTACATTTAGGCAAGAAAAACCAATTGTACAGGTATAGTATAGGGGGTACCTTGCTCAATAGTAGTAACTGTGAGAGGGACCTCGAAGTCCTAGTGGACAATCACTTAAATATGAGCCAGCAGTGTGTTGCAGCTGCCAAAAAGGCCAACACAGTGCTAGGCTGCATTAATAGAGGGATAGAATTAAGATCACGTGAAGTATTAATACCACTTTACAATGTCTTAGTAAGGCCACATTTGGAATACTGCATCCAGTTTTGGTCACCACGATGTAAAAAAGATGTTGAGACTCTAGAAAGAGTACAGAGAAGAGCAACAAAGATGATTAGGGGACTGGAGGCTAAAACATATAAGGAACGGTTGCTGGAATTGGGTATGTCTAGTTTAATGAAGAGAAGGATGAGGGGGGGACATGATAGCAGTGTTCCAATATCTCAGGGGCTGCCACAAAGAAGAGGGAGTCAAGCTATTTTCCAAAGCACCTGAAGGCAGGACAAGAAGCAACGGATGGAAACTAATCAAGGAGAGAAGCAACCTAGAACTAAGGAGAAACTTCCTGACAGTTAGAACAATTAACCAGTGGAACAACCTGCCTCCAGAAGCGGTGAATGCTCCAACACTGGAAGTTTTTAAGAAGAGACTGGACAGCCATTTGTCAAAATGGTATAAGGTTTCCTGCCTGAGCAGGGGTTGGACTAGATGACCTCCAAGGTCCCTTCCAACTTTATTATTATTATTATTATTATTATTATTATTATTATTATTATTATTAGTAGTAGTAGTAGTAGTAGTAGTAGTACTTTAACTACAGAAAACAATCTCTTTACAATGTCAGTATATTACCGCCAAACAATCTGGGTTCTCATTTTACTGACCTTGGAAAGATGGAAGGCTGAGTCAACCTTAAGCCGGTCAGGATCAAACTCCTGTCTGAGGGCAGGATTAGCCTGCAATACTGCATTCTAAGTACTAAACCACCAGGGCTTCTATGTCTTTTGATTACAACTGAGATTGAATTCAGATATGGAGATACATATGGGGTGGGGGGAGGGAAACATGAAGTTTTGCAGGATTTAGAAAAGCTATTCTCCAGGAAATATTGTTGTGATGCAATGAAGAACAGCAGTGGCATTTGGATCCTTGAATCATTTTCACATCCTCTTCCATGAAACAGTTCTCTTGGATCTGTTTTAATCCAAAGATGGGAAATGAAATATCACAAAGCCTTTCCTGGTATAACTTACCAGCTATGGAAACGTCTCCATTATAAATGAAAATAATTCAATCAGAACAGAGCTGGAAGGGACCTTAGAGATTTCTAGTCCAACCCCCTGCTCAGGCAAGAGACCCTATACCCTAGACCATTTCAGGTAGGTATCTCTCCAATCTTTTCTTAAAACTCCAGTGATGGAGCACCCACAACTTCTGGAGGAAAGCTGTTCCACTGATTAATTGTCCTCACTGTTAGGAATTTTCTCCTTAATTCCAGGGTGCTTCTCTCTTTGAGTAGTTTCCATCCATTGTTTCTTGTCTTGCCTTCTGCTGTTTTGAAAAATAAGTTCACCCCCTTTTCTTTGTGGCAGCCTCTCAAATACTGGAATACTGCCATCATGTCACCTCTAGTCCTTCTTTTCTCTAGACTAGCCACACCCAATTCCTGCAACCGTTCATATGTTTTTGTCTTCAGGCCCTTAATCAGAGATTAAGAGTTTGTGGAAACGGAGGAGACTTGGAAAAATGGTCTTTGAGGCTGACACTAGACTGAGGACCCTATTTACAGCAGCTCTCTCTTGAAGATTTTGAAAGCCTCTAGTAAACATTACTGCTGTTTTCTCTTCAGGTAGGCAATGATCACTTACCATTAGCTCCACTCTTTCACCAAGAGGACAACTGTCAACTGTAAATGAGGAATCAGGCTGAGGCTGCCTTGCATAAGATGATGATCAGCCCAAACGAACTCACTCTCAGCTAAAGCAATGTCCAATGTCATTACAAGTCAACCCAATGAAAAAATATTGTGGTGCTATGAGATTGTGCTGTACTGGCAAATAATGAGTAATTTTTGCAGCAGGTAGAATCACCTTATGTGACGCGGAGCAAAACAGTAGCGTGGGCAGGATTTCTTGTGTGGAAAAAAAATATCACATGTTTAAAGTATCTACTGGCAATCCTGGCTAAACACTCTATCCATCAGAACATTATAAATTCTTATTGACCATTTAAAAAAAGAATGCAGAAGAAGGTTCCTGGAGGCTGTTAACAGCATTGGTAAGAGTGAATACCTTGAATAAATAGCAACAAGAATTCCCTGGAGTGGAGTGAGGTGATTAGCCACCACCCCTGGGTTTAGAAGGAGACAAAGTAAATAGGCAAATCAAACCTAGGAATGCCACCAATTGACTTTAGTGTCATGTGAATTCATAGAAAATAATTTTGCCTGTTGGGAAACCAACCCTGGTTTCATTCTTCACTTACAATTAAATATAAGCTGTAAGGTATACAATATATTTACATCAATGGATGAAGAAAGAAGTAACTTGAAAGCTCTAATACAGAATATTATGACAAGCAGAAAACAAGCAGTGGTTAGAATGCAGTACTGCAGGCTAATTCTGCTGACTGCCGGCTGCCAGCAGTTCGGCAGTTTGAGTCTCACCAGCTCAAGGTTGACTCAGCCTTCTATCCTTCCGAGGTCGGTAAAATGAGGATCCAGATTGTTGGGGGCAATAGGCTGACCCAGATTGTTGGGGGCAATGTAAACTGCTTAGAGAGGGCTGTAAAGCACTATGAAGCAGTATACAAGTCTAAGTGTTATTGCCATTACTATCACCCAGTTATATTTGAAAATTATAGGACACACTTCACATATTAAGAGAAGGACAGCAATCAGTTTGGCCCTGACAAAGGAAACATCAACAAATAATAAAGATTTGAAAAAGGACAGCAGATATGCCAACAGTTTTGTCAAATAATATAAAGCAAATGTCAACATCCAGTTCGAGGATCCAAATAAAAGTCCAGGTTCATTGTATTTCCAAAAATCTTACTGTTTATTGAATACACGGCATGGTAATGTCGAAGCAAAACTAACTCTAAGGTTCCCAGGCACCAGTTCATAGAATTAAACAATATATCTCTGGCCCAACCCCCACTCTCTCATATTGTCCATGTAAACAATTTAATTTTGTTATGGAAACTGCTTCTTCTCCACACCTGCTGCAGTGTCCTTGGAAAGGTTTCAGGCTCTCACAGTCTTCAGCGGAATCATAGAGGTTTCATTTCTCCATCTTAACCAAATCTAAAACAACATTCCCCCCCCCTTACTCTAATGGCAAGCTGAAAGGAAGAGGCACATAGCTGCCAAAGTTTCATTCTTGACAGCAAATATATAGATAATATCCAGGATATGGGTGGATGTGTTCCAAATGTGGAAAGGAAAACCATGTGGCTGAATCTTAGCATTTTTCCTGTAGGTACAGAGTCTGCTTTTTGGATCAACACAAACACCATCTTGTGTGATCAAATGCAGCATCTGGGTTTAACTGGGCATTTTTCATGCTCCCATTTATTGTATCTTGCCAACTTTGCTTTGACCTTCCATGTGGACACTTGCCATCTGTATTAAAATGGGAGGCAATGTGGACAACAGTGTGGGGTGCTGCTCATAGAACATGGCTCTACCATTCAAGGAGTGTCTCCTGCATTTTTTTTCTGATATTGGCATGGTGGCCATTTGCTTCCAAACTATGTCATGGCTGACCTGGTCAAGGAGAGAAATGCCTAAGGACCAATGAAGGAGAGAAGTTTGTGCATGTGAATAAATCCCTTGTTATTTTTTCATGCCTTCCACTACAATTTATTGTCGAGCAGTTTAAAGGGACAAATGAAATAAAAATGTAACCAGGCCTTATGTAGTATAGTGATTTGGTTTGTTTCTTCCTCCCTCATGTTTACACTACGTTCTCCTTCCTCGCACCTGGGATATTCCATGGGGTGAGAAAACTTGGGATTTCAAAATTATATGCATAATTTGTTGCCATTATTTCAAACTTTTGTAAGGGGTATGAGAATATATCAGAAGCGTTCTAGAAAAGGTTGGGAGCTACTGCTCTAGCCATTGCTAAATCAGATATTTTCTATCCTATATTTGTCCATTTCATATGTTCCCTAAGTGAGCTTTCTTCTATTAAATTTCATTTTGTTACTTTCAGCCTATTTCTCTAGCATTATCAAGATTTTGAATTTTACATCTGTCTTGTAGGATATGAATTGTTTCACCCAATTTGGGCTCATCTGGCAATTTGATAAGTTTTCTCTCCATTTCTTTGTTTAAGTCTCTTACAACAATTGAAGAATATAGAACCCAGAATTGACTTTTGTGGTATCCATGTGGGCATTATGAAATTCATGTAGTAACCAGAGACCTGCTTGGACATAGAGTTTGTGTCTGTCTGTGTGTTTGTGTGTGTGTGTGTTTGACACAGCCTAAAGTTCACTTGCCCCATTTTTTGAACCCACACAAAATGCACACTCATATTCAGTCTCCATTTAATATTCCAAGGTCACTAGTGTTTGAATTCATTGTTAGAATGTATTTTGTACTGCAACAACTACAGAATTAATCAGCCAGTAAATTGCAGTGTTTAGTTAGTACCTAATGTATGGTTATAGATCCATGGTTCCTTTATGTTCTCAGGAGAGTTTCCTGTGACAGTTGTGATAGTTTTGAAACCGTTAAACAGCAAAGTTTATGGTGACTGTACATTGCACATTTTATTTGATCTGTATGGCTATATAACTATCTTCTGCTAGAATTTCTATGTAATTTATTTTATTTATTTAGAAAATTTATATTGCCACCTACTGGGACATGGCGACTCAAGGCAGCTTACATGGATATAAAACACCATATAAAAAGAATAAAAAATAACAAGAAGAAAAATAATAAAATAACCCCCACCCCAACAACAACACACATTCAAATGGGCTCCATCCCCCTCTTGTTCCCCAGGCCCAGTGGCAGAACCAGGTCTTCTAGTTCTGAAAGAGTGTTAGAGTGGGGGCTAGTCTAATCTCTGGAGGAATGATGGTCCAGAGAGAGGGAGCCACCACGGAGAAGGCCCTTCTTCTGGGTCCCACCAGAGGTATCTCCTTAGGGGGCAGGACCTGCAACATTCCTTGCCCCCAACCACTCTAGTGGGTCAGTAGATGTGACCAACAAGAGATGGTCCCTGAGATAATAAAAACAGATTTTCTAACAGCTAGCCACAACTAAACCAGATATTCCCTATTCTATAATTGTTCATTTATATGTTCCCTAAGTGAGCTTTCCTCTGTTAAATTTCATTCTGTTACTTTCAGCCTACTTCTCTAGCCTTATCAAGATTTTGAATTTTATATCTGTCTTCTAGGATATGAACCATTTCACCCAGTTTGGGCACATCTGACAGTGTGATAGGTTTTCTCTCCATTTCTTTAAGTCTCTTACAACCTTTGAAAAATGTGGGACCCAGAATTTACCTTAATGGTACTGCATGTGGGCATTATGAAGCTCATGTAGACCTGCTTGGACATTGGAATTTTTCTTTTCAAAGTGACATAAATACTGTTACTATTCTCCAAAGCACTTGAGGGCAGGACAAGAAGCAATGGATGGAAACTGATCAAGGAAAGAAACAAGCTAGAACTAAGGATAAATTTCCTGACAGTTAGAACAATTAATCAGTGGAACAATCTGAAGTTGTGAATGCTCCAACTCTGAAAGCTTTTAAGAAGAGATTAAACAACCATTTGTCTGAAATGGTATAAGGTTTCCTGCCTGAGCAGGGGGTGGACTATTAGACCTCCAAGGTCCCTTCCAACTCTTCTATTCTATTCTATTCTATTCTATTCTATTCTATTCTATTCTATTCTATTCTATTCTATTCTATTCTATTCTATTCTATTCTATTCCATTCCATTCCATTCTAGAAGCACACCATTGATTTAGAGTGTTGGTACATGCTTGTGTTTGATTTTGGTTATATCTTTCATCTACAATTTTAGACTATTCCTTGCTCCATATGAGTCTCACCTTTCTCCTTAGTAATGTATTCAGTGCTTCTTTAACTTGATTGTTCCTCAGACAGTAGATCAAGGGGTTGAGAAAAGGTGTAAAAGTGGTATACAAGAGAGTCACTGCCTTAGTGATACCTAACTGGCTTTCTCCACCTGGTAACAAATACATTGCTGTCACTGAACCATAGAAAAGTGAGACCACAATTAGATGGAAAGAGATGGTAGAAAAGCCTTTCCTACGACTACCTTTGTTGGACATCTTCATTAGAGTGAAAATCACAGTGCCGTAGGACAAAATAACAAATGTCATATTACCTAGGAGCAGACCACTGAGACAAATCTGACTCCAAGTGGGAACCATTCCAAGCGGAGGGCAAGCCAAGGATAGGATTGGACCAGCATCACACAAAAAATGGTCAATGACATTGGCGCCACAAAAGGACAACTTAGCGATCAACGTTGCTGGAACAAGATACCACAGGAAGCCAAGGATCCAACAAAGAGCCACCAGAATGTAGCAGACATTTTGAGACATAATTTGTGGGTAGTGCAATGGGTGGCAGATGGCCACGTACCGATCGAAGGCCATAATTGAGAGGAAAAAACACTCAGTGCCCCCAAGGATGAAAAAGATGTAGAACTGGACTAAACACTCTTTGAGAGAAATGATGCCGCCAGGAACTGCTAAATCGAAGATCATGCGAGGAACTGTGGAGGACACATAGCACATTTCCAACCAGGAGAAGTTGCTCAGCAGGATGTACATAGGAAGCCGCCCAAGGTGGGTGTCCAAAAACACCAAGATAATAATGGTGATGTTCTCAACCAAAGTGAGCACATAGAGAAAAGTGAAAAACACAAGGAGCAGCAAACGCTTGTGCTGTCCAATTCCAAAACCTAATAAAACAAATTCCTCAACTGACGTCTTGTTGGTTGAATCCATCTGCAATGAGATAAGAATTTACATCCCACATTCTCTTTCCACATTTCTCAGTCACTTCCAAAAGTAAATATTCCAGTTTATGTGTGAAATCAGGCAAGTAAAGTGGCGCACCAAGGTTTCAAGTTTTAAATTCTGCTTTAACATTGCAATCATCACTTGGGGCAAACAATATGGACTGGATTACTTAGTCCATTACAGGAATATTGACCAACCATACAATTTTAACTAATCAATTTGAATAATACACCTACAATAATAAAATAATGTTGTTTAAAAAAGGAAGAAAAAGACATTGGAATTACCAGATAATTGTTTTATATCAACTGCCTCTAGTATAGTTTCTTCAAGATGAGTTTGACTATCATTTTTCTGGAGGTGATGAGGTTTGTGATTTTAGTGGTCTGTCGAAAGGACCATAGGAGACATCAGCATAACTCTACTGTTTCTTGTAGGACAAGCCTACATTGGAAGTTTATTACATCTCCCTCATTTTATGTATTTGTCTGTTTATGTCGTCCAATGTATAGGATACAGTTATCCAAAAACTCAGCGTACAAACATAGCAAAGAATTATATTAAACATGAAAAACAACTAAAATGACATTGAGGCTCAGGAAAAACGCTAACCTTTAACAGCCCACCCTCTTCTTCCCATCTCCTTTTCTAAATATATGTTTGATATTTAGTAGTTTTGAAATCTGTATGAAAGAAAAACTGGAGTCAATACATCAATTACCTTTTGCATAAAATATGCACATATTTTGCTGTCACCGGATACAGCTCATGCTGATATTTGATGAAGGTGTGTTGTGACCTATCTGCCCTAGGTCACAACACACATAATTATTTTTGTTATGTTCAATCTGGTAAGAACCCAGTCTCTATACAATACACTGTTGAAACTATCCGAGCCTAGCAGACCTAGTGGAATGATAGCCAATCTTCTTGCTTCTCTTTGCTAAGCAAACCATCTCTTGTCAACAGTGGTTATTAATCAGCATTAACCTACAACTTGAAAGAAACATCTTATACCAAATAGAACCCCAACTGGTTGGAGATGCAAGTATTCATTTCTTGCAGCAGCAGAGGCTGAATTTGGTTCACAGTGGAGAGAAATGCTGAAATAATGGTCTCTGTCATAGTCCAACTATAGAGAGAGAGACTAAAAGAAATAGGAAAGCGGAGCATACTAATTTGTGCTAACCCATAATGTGAAGGCATGTTTTATCTTCCATTAGCAGTATCTTTCCAATGAAATAAGCTTGTTTTTATTAGGCATTCCATAGGACTGATACAATATAGTGTCTACCTGCTTATTCCTCTCAAATCATTGCAGCAGATAGAATTTTTTTTTTAGTTGGGACTATAGAGCAAGTCTTGAAGAAACTATGGTTACTTGGTGATTTAGGTTTGTTAAAAACAACTCTGGGTTCAGGAAGAAGGGACTATCAAAAATGCTATTCCGCACAGCTTATACTGTAACTCATAAAAGTTCTTGCTCTCTTTCTACAATGCATCTGTGAATTTTCAGGGTCAGATACATTCATGCAGGATTAATCTATCAATGTTTATTACAAGTCAAAATGATATTATGGAGCTTATGAAGTCTCTGTCAAAATATCCTTCCAGTGGATTCGGGAGCTGTCTGATCTTTAATGATGGGTTTATGAATAATATTCCACAGGAATGACTAAAGTTTGATATTCATGTTCTCTACCTGCTTGTTCGTTTCAAATCACTAGAGATATAGAAATAATTTGCCTTAATTCCAACTCTGCTTTTTACTGAGCCCTCGCAGTGCCTACATAAAGGTTTTTATTTAACAAAGCTACTCTGTCTAAGCCCGTTTCAATCATAAATTGCCCATGAATTAATTATCTTCCAAATGGCACAATGGTATCTTACCTTGGTCCTCAAAAGTGTTGCTCGGCTATCAAGAAGGATCTGCTGATGATATAGGTTATGTGCTTGATGCTGAGAAATGGTTTGGAAGGATTCTAATCACAGGGCCATGATAGGAGAATATAACCACAGGACTTTCCCAAGCGTACAGACAAGCTATGTTGTGAAATCAAAAAGCAGTTAAATTTGAAAATATTCTGGCTTGAGTTAATAATAATAATGATGATGATGATGATGATGATGATGATGATGTTAGAGAATTTTAATTTCTCTGTTGGTGAAAAAATAAACCAGAAGCTCTCACAATTGACTGCATTTAGCTGATTCAAATAAATTTCTTTATATTCATATCAAAATATTTACAATACCATACATTCTTCTTTACAGCAACATAGCACAAATGAAGACTTCTTACAGAGAGATACAGAGACAAACCTGAGACTGGAAATCCAGCTTCTAACTCAATACCCTTTTTGCACAGACTCAGTAGCACTTTCTTCACATTGGTTGACTGAGTTACTATATGACTCTTCCTGCTCATGAATATTCCAACACTCCTCCCTTCATGACAGGAAGAGACATCAGACCTATTGATTTAATACATTCTCCATAGTAAACACTACCCAATGGTTTAATCATCATGTCTGCCAAATTATCCTCAGAAGAACAATGATGTAAACTAATCAATTTTCCTTTTACAGCTTCCCTGACATTACAATACTTAATGTCTACATGTTTATTTTTGTTCTTCACCCTGTCACCAGTTGCCATTTTTATACAGGCAGCATTATCTTCAAATACCTTTTACGTTAATATTTAAATCTTGCAACAACTGTACATATCATGTTACCTCAGAACACAATTCAGATAAAGCAATAAACTCTGCTTCTGCTGTTGAAATAGCAACAGTTGTTTGTTTTCTCGACTTCCATCCAATCAGAGTCCCTCCAAACAATATTACAATCCCAGAATTTGATTTCCTTGTGTTTATGTCATTTGCATAGTCACTATCGACATAACACTTTAATTTCAATTCCTCAGTAATATGTATTTGAAGACTCAAATTTATAGTTCCCTTTAAATATCTGAGAACCCTTTTTACACCCATCCAATGTAACTTTGTAGGTGCAGCAGTAAAACAACTCAAAATGCTTACTGCGCAAGCTATGTCTGGTCTGGACCACTGTGATAGATATAACAAACTCCCTATTGCTGAGTGATATATCTCTTGATCACAGGTTTCACCTTTGTCCGCACTTAAACTATTATAAAAATCCATACTCATGGGTGTGGGAGCATTATTGCAATCTTTCATATTATATTTTTCCAATAACTGCTCAATTTTTCTCCTTTGACTGAGAATATAATCACCTTTTTCATTTTTCTATATCTCTACACCGAGATAATTTTTTATTTCTCCCAAATTCTTTAATTGTGAAAAACCTTGTGCCACTAACCTGGCCTTATACTGTACATCATTATTTGGCAATACCTTTTTCTTATATACCCACTTACAACCCACAGCTTTGGTTCCCTGTGGCTAAGTCACTGATTTAAATACTTCATGTTCTCCCATGGATTTCATCTCTTTATCCATGGCCTCCTTCCATCTTTCTTGTTCAGCTTTTGGTAATGCCAACACCTCTTTATAACTTCTTGGCTCATACCATACATTGAAAACCTTTACCTTGCTGGCAGAATACCTGTCAGGCGGAATTCCTTTATTACATCGCTCTGAACTACGTGGTATTAACTGCTCCTGTGTCTCAAGTCTATCTGGCTTCATGTCTTGTTCAGCCTCTCCTCCCTGAACATTGACATCTTCAATAATCATTTTTCCATCATCAGATGAGTTATTGTCATTAACTAGATCACCGTCATTAAGTGAGACATACCCAGAATTTGCATTAATTCTGTCCCAATTTTGTTCTGCAAAATTAGCAGACCTTGAAATTACAATTCTTTTACTTCCATCGCTAAAGCAATATCCTTTTGACCATGGCTCATAGCCCACAAACCTGAGCTTTCTTGCCTTTTGCTGTCCCTTTCTTCTGATTGCTTTTGGAATATGTAACCATGCAGTATTTCCAAAAATTTTCAAATGTGCCAGTGATGGCTTTCTCCCATATAGAATGGCATATGGAGTATTATTAATGGAGGAACTCCACAGCCTGTTAACTATATAATTGGCAGTCAATATGGCTTCTCCCCAATATGACCTCTCATACCAGAATCCTCTAATAATGAATCTTTCATTGTTTGCAAAACACCATTCCTTCTTTCAGCTACATTGTTCTCTCCTGCTGTGTAAGGATTTGTACATCTGTGTCTTATCCCCAACTGCCCCAACCATTGTTGGAATTTAGTTGACATAAATTCAGTACCTCTGTCAGTTTCAACTGACACACTTGTTGTCTGTACCTTCTCTCTACAAAACTTACCCACTGTTTGAAATGTTGTAGCACCTCTGTCTTACCTCTAAGCAAGTAGAAAAACCAATACCTGCTATAATCATCAACAATTACCAGTGCATATTTTGCTCCTCCCAAACTGGCTTGCATAGGTCCCACCAGATCTGCATGGACCAGCTCTAGAGTTCTTTTTGTTTGTCTTGTGCTATATTTACTAACTGGGAATGCCTTTGACTTCGATGCTTTGCATACTGCACAGTCCAAATATGTTTTGCATCCCTTCAAATTTAGCCCTTCTGCAAACTCTTGCATTTGCTGCAAAACTTTAAAGCTTGCATGGCCAAGTCTTCTATGTAGAAGATGAACACATGAATTGTGCTCTGCAACATTCTTAAATATATGGGAACATTGAACCTTTTGTCCCTGCAATACATATAGATTATCTTCCTTTATGCCTTCTGCACAAATATTCCCATTCCTTTTGATGAGACACTTCCCATTTATAAAAAATGGTCTCAAAACCTTGTTTGTCTAAATTAGACACACTTAACAAATTATGTTCCATCTCAGGTACACAAAGCACATTGGTAAACTTTGATTCCAAATATGGAATTTTTACATTGCCTTTTCCAATGACTTTTGCTTTCTGGCCATTTGCCAAAGCCACAGCTTCTTGTGCTACTGGAACAAACCTGCAAAATAATTCAGAGTCATTAACAATTGTTTGACTTGCCCCACTATCTATTAGCCACTTGTCTCTGTTGTTGCTATAGCAGACTTTTGCAACACCAAAATGTTCCTTTTGCAAATCAGTCCTTTTTGCTTGCACAAATGTCCTTCGCTGCAAATTGTTCCTCTGCAAATAGTTCCTTTTCAGATGTGTGTTTGCATCGCAAATGTAGCAATTCTTTTCTTGCTGAGCTCCCTGCTTGCAAAATCTCTCTTTTGATGCAACTTGTCCCATCTGCTTGTTTCTTCTACAGAGACTTGCAGTCTGGACCCCCTCCTCAGGAATTTCACCTCCTCATGGCTGTTCCTAAAATGGTGCTTTTCTTTTTCATTAAGCAAACATGCCTTTAAAACCTCAAAATTTAAGTCTTGCTCTTCTTTACACTCAAATATCACAGAAACTGTGTCCTAGGTTTTATCTAAACTGTTCAACACCAATAAAACCTTCTGGGACTCAGGGAATTTAATCCCACATTGTTCTAAGTCCCAAAATAAACTTTGCATTTTATTTAAATGCTGTTTCACAGATTCACTTGGTTGCAAACAGGCCCTGTAAAGTTTTCTTGACAATTGCACTATATTGCATGCAGAAACATTCACATACACAGCTCTCAATTTCAACCAAATCTCCTTTGCAGTCTTTAAATTTGCAACATTTAGAAATTGTTCATCATCTAAATTCAAGATGAGATAAGCCATTGCTTGATCATGACTTTTCTGATCAGCAGCTGCAAACACTTGTGGTGGATTTTCTATGATATACCACAGCTCTTTTGCTTTGAGCAAACATTCCATTTTTGCAGCCCACACAATGTAATTTTTCTGGTCCAAACGAGGCACAGAGCTTTCCTTAAATTCCATTGCAGCCATTCTGCTAATTCTGCCTTGTTCTTATACTTTCTAAACACAGGCAATTTCTTCCAGCTTTAAATTACAATGCAGTCCTTAGTAAGCTCTGGCCCCATAACCTGTTGAGAATTTTAATTTCTCTGTTGGTGAAAAAATAAATCAGAAGCTCTCACAGTTGACTGCATTTAGCTGATTCAAATAAATTGCTTTATATTCATATCAAAATATTTACAAATACCATACATTCTTCTTTACAGCAACATAGCTCAATGAAGACTTCTTACAGAGAGATACAGAGACAAACCCGAGACTGGAAATCCAGCTCCTAACTCAATACCTTTTGCACAGACTCAGTAGCACTTTCTTCACATCGGCTGACTGAGTTACCACATGACTCTTCCTGCTCATGAATATTCCAACAAATAATAATAAAGTTGGAAGGACCTTGGAGGTCATTGAGTCCAACCCCCTGCTCAGGCAGGAATGTGGGGAAAAATGCACGCGCAGCAAACTGCCATGCTTCCCCCCCCACAAACCTCATAACCTTTTGATACCCTTTGTCCCAGTGAAGCAGCCAGAAGGTCATACCCCTTTGACTTAATGTCTCACCTACCTAAACAGATAATATGCTTAAGTTCCTTCCTATCTCTTCCTGTCTTTGTCAGTTCTTTCTCCTTTTGATCTACCTGTATTTGTTCTTACCTGGTCTTTGACCATGTAATGTGTTACTAGAAAATAGTTGCTTACATGAAGACATTTTCCAATGAAGAAACCTTTGTCAGCATTTAATGGTAAAGCCTATGTATGTAACAAGTATATAAGAAGCAATAAACTCAGAGTTTATCAAGCTGTGTCCTGCAGCTTCAAACCTCTGCTCAAGACATGCCTGCATCTTTTTCTTAGCATCTTACACAGGAACCCTACACCATTTCAGACAAATGGCTGTCCAGTCTCTTCTTAAAAACTTCCAGTGTTGGAGCATTCACCGCTTCTGGAGGCAGGTTGTTCCACTGGTTAATTATTCTAACTGTCAGGAAGTTTCTCCTTAGTTCTAGGTTGTTTCTCTCCTTGATCAGTTTCCATACGTTGTTTCTTGTCCTTGTCGGGCCCTAAGAGGAGTATGATCATGTACGTTACCACCGGCTTCGGAGCGTGGTTTCCCAGACGAGTCGGGATCCTCGCCTAACTTGACTACTCCGTACCGAAGGCTTCCTGTGTTGATGGCGGTGTTCTGTGAGGCCCGACATCCAGTTGAGAACCTTTGAGCATGCACAGTCCAATCACCGCGCATGCGCAGTGAAACAATATCACGGACTTACCCATAAGCGGCTGGGATGGTGTAGGGCAAAGCCACACATGTGCAGAAGGATCTTAAAGCCCAACTCACTGTCTGAGCATGCGTGGACAAAGATTTGAAGCCGATCAACGAGACCGAAGATAACAGCTGATCGCAGGAAACACCTGGAAGCTTCAAGACCGGATGGTAGCTTAATAGGGAACAGGGTGGGGTAAGGAACATGGGTGGTGATGTATGGGTGATGGATTGGGTGTGGTAAAGGGCTTGGATTGGGTGTGGTAAAAGGAGTTGTATAAAAAGCGTACCTGGGAGAGCTGTTCCCTAGTGCTAACTTTTTGCAGCCTTCGTATGATGAATTAAAGCATTGTTCCTCGTACCTGGCAGAGTGATTATTTGATGTTAAACGGATCCATTAAGTCAGGATGTCATAACAGTCCTACCTTCAGGCGACCTCCTTATTTCTTTTTGTTTCCAGCTGTCCAAAATCAGAAGTAAATCAATATTCTTCAGATGCCAAACTGAAAGAATGATGATCCTCTTTTAATTGAAATTTAGCATGTGAAGACCTCTAGAAAATGCTATCTGAAGATGTGAAAGCATTTAAATACTTTCCCAGGTGTACAATTCACAGGAAGGTTCCTGTTCTCATCCTATCTTATCTGAGTAAGAAATGACTTTTGATAGGAATATTGGCGTTATGTCATAAAATCATTTTAAAGATTTGCATTGATGTTCTTTACTCCTGTTAATAAATTTTTCTAAGCATCTCCCACTATTTTGGGCATATATTGGCCATTATATTTTGTGTAATTAGATTCTTAGACTACCACCATGAATTCATTTGAGAAATGCTTTTATACACACCACGCACACACATATGTGAAAAGTCAAGAAGAAAGTATTTTATATTTTTTTATTCAAAATCCCTGTGTGATCCTAAATTGAAAATTCATAAATCCCAAATTCAAATTAATTTTTTTTCATCAAATACATGATAAAAAGAGAAGAGATTGCCAAAGAGTTTGTTTCGTCCACAATTCCACTACATTCAGACAGAATCCTTGAATATTTTAACACTATGGGTTGTGTTTGTTCTTAAAAGACCTTACTATGCAATCCTATTAAAATTATTTCAAAATAAAATCTGCTACATTTCATTGGAGAATATTTTATTGTTGTCATTTTTTGAAGCATATGAGAAAGTTATAGGTTCATCTGACAAATGTTTGAAATTTTTAAAATAATTTTATTCACATTCAAATAATACAAACATAATACATATAAGTTTAAATAAAAAACAATATAAAAATACAAATATTACAGTGCACCCACCTCCCTGGAGACTATTTTTGTTACCTATATTTCTTCTTGTATAACAACTAACAATATACAATATCCCCTTATCTCAAATGTTTGAGATTTTGTAAGCCTTTAGTTCCCAGATTCAGATACCTGACAAGCATTAAACTTTGTTTCAGGATATTTAAAAACATGTTTTGTTGATAGGAAAGAGGTCTTGGCCTTTCCTTTGTGGGGTGTCAGAAGCTCATTCCTCTCTCCACCCCAGTTTAATATTTACATGAAACCATAGCATTAGATCATCTGCTAGCTTAGAGGACAATATTATTGATATACTGATGATACCCATTTAAAACTCCTGACCCCAAGCTGGCCAGGTTGAGGTCTTATCTCAGTGTCTAAAAGTTGTGCCAATCTGGATGGGGAGAAGCAGATTTTGAGATAATCCTACTGACTAGCTGTGGATTTTATGCCCCCCCCCTGATGATGGGTTTTCCACCTTTAATCTTAGATTGCACATCCACATTCAAAAGTAGTTCCCAATCTGGAGGTTCTCTCGGTATTTGCACAGCTTCTTATGCACCATTTGTACCCTGTCCTGTATTAGAAAGCCATTCAGATGGTCACTCTTGTCTGAGTCACCTTGTAGTTTGATTACTGCAATGCACTCTAGATAGATCTGCCCTTGAAGACTACTTGGAAGCGTCAGTTGACCCAGAATGCAATGGGAAATGGTGAGCATGTGCTTTCCTTCTTTGTGAGCTGCAGCGGTTAATGGTATGCTTCCAGGTGAAATTCAAGATGCAGGTTATCACCTGTAAAGCCACACATGACATACAGCCAGGTTATTTGATGGACCACCTATTTCATATGGTATCTACCCATAGAGTAATCTGCAGCCTTGTCAAGATTCTTCTGAAATTTATTTCTGTCTTCTAGGAAGTTAGTTATTCCATTCCAATTTGTCTCATTTACAAATCTGAACAGCCTTCCCCAACCTCTTTAAGTCATTAAAAATATTGAAGAATAGACAACCCATAAGAGATTTTGAGGAAGCTAGAGAAGGAATTGTAAACATAAACAATCAACTCATTGCTGACAAATCAGGAGACAGCATCTTATCACATAAAAATGGAAAGAAATTGGGAAGAATTCAAATCACTATAAGGGACTCTCTCTTAATTAACTCACTGTAAATGAGGCTGGGAAATTTCTCTTGCAGTTATCAACACTCTGAATTTACCCCACTCTACTAAAATCTATGTTCTTTTTTCCCTCTTAATTTTGCCCAAGTGTGTGCGGCTTCACAGGATCTAGGATGAAGCATTGCCATATTTTATACGGCTATGATGAGGACGAGGTGGGGCCCAGGGACATTTTTGGAAATAAAGAGGAGGTTGGACATTGAAAATTTCAAGATGACATGAACATTATTTAAAGAAGCATGCTTTTTGGTTTGCATTTTCTGTAGCTTTTGATTTTCCTTGTACTGTATCTTTTTTGTGTAAACAAACAATTACTTCTTCCATATCAGTCTCACCTTTCTTGTTAGCAATCTGCCAAGGGCTTCCTTCACTTGATTGTTCCTCAGACAATAGATCAAAGGATTGAGAAAGGGTGTAATGGCGGTATAGAAGAGGGTCACAGCCTTTGTGACCCCTAATTGACTTTCCCCACCTGGCAATAAATACATCGCTGCCACTGAGCCATAGAAAAGTGAGACCACAATTAAATGGAAAGAGATGGTAGAAAAGCCCTTCCTAAGACTGTCGGAGGTCTTGGCTAGAGTGAAAATCACAGTGCTGTAGGAGGCCACAACAAAGGAGATATTGCCTATGAGGAGACCATTGAGACAAATCTGGCTGAAAATGGGAGCTTTTCCAAGTGGAGGGCAAGCCAAGGATAGGATTGGACCAGGATCACACAAGAAGTGGTCAATGACGTTGGCAGCACAAAAGGACAACTTAGAGATCAACTTTGCTGGAACAAGGTACCACAGAAAGCCAACAATCCAACAAAGAGCCACCATAAGGTAGCAGAAGCTGTGAGACATAATGTGTGGGTAGTGCAGAGGGCGGCAGATGGCCACATACCGATCCAAAGCCATTGTTGAGAGGAAAAAACATTCGGTGCAGCCAAGGGAGAAGAAGATGTAGAACTGGATGAAACACTCATTGAAGGAGATGATGCCACCAGGGACTGCTAAATCAAAGAGCATGCGAGGCACCGTTGTGGAGACATAGCACATTTCTAACCAGGAGAAATTGCTCAGCAGGATGTACATAGGTAGCTGGCCCAGGTGGGTGTCCAGAAGCACCAAGATAATAATGGTGATATTCTCAACCAAGGTGAGCACATAGAGAATAGTGAAAAAGATGAGGAGCAGCAATCTGCTGTGTGGTCCAATTCCAAATCCCAGCAACACGAATTCCTCAACCGAAGTCCAGTTGGACGATACCATCTGGAATAAGTTAAGATAATTTCCATCCTTAACCATATTCTCTAAATTCATTTTATATCTTCTTGCACTATTTTGGACTTCCCTTACAAAACAAGAAGCTAAACAACACTCCCCATGTTCATCACTGGGTTACATCTTTGCATACTAAAAATCAGAGAGGGGGGAAGAGGAAGGAAGGAAGGAAGGAAGGAAGGAAGGAAGGAAGGAAGGAAGGAAGGAAGGAAGGAAGGAAGGAAGGAAGGGAGGAAGGAAGGAAGGAAGGATTTTTATTTATATCACGCTCATTCAATGTGTTCCTTTCAGATGTATATGAACACAACGTCTGGAGACCATGAAGTTTGTAACATAATGGCTCATTGTCTTCTAGAGGAATGGTGAAAGGAGTAAAGGAGATATTGGCCTGATTTACTTTTTGACATAGATCTGGCTAGCATTAAGGACTTATCGCTCACTGCTTCCCATACAGTGGCACTCTCTGTAGCTGTAGAAGGCAGGATAACACATTGATGGGAATTTCCTCTAACTCCTTCTTTCCAAAAGCTGCACTGCAATTACAGCTCTCTCTTGTACATAGTACAAGAAAACATCTATGAAATTCTCAAATATGATAGAATTTCATGAGACAAGACAATTTTTGGAAATATTTCTGAACTTCTCCACTGTGTTTCACCGGAATGTAGGAACCTCCCTTGTATCATAATCAAATCTTTAATCCATTAAATATAGTATTGTTTCCTCTGGTACTCAGGCAAAACTGCTTCCTCATTTTTTCCCTCTTCCATTTGAATGTCTGAATCTTGTCGGCTGCCTGGATATATCCCTGCAATTAATTTGGCAAGGTTTTATTTTTTCAGAAGTGGTTTGCTATTGCCTCCTTCCTAGGGCTGAGAGAGAGTGACTGGCACAAGGTCACCAAGCTGGCTCTGTACTTAAGGCAGGACTAGAACTCACAGTCACCTGGTTTCTGGTCTGATACTTTAATCACTACACCAAACTCTCTCTCTCTTCCTCATTAGGCACACCTTTATCCTTGAAAGGATGCTTAATTGCATTGAAATAGGTGTTCGTTATTCAATTATATTTTTCCCAAATTTTTCTTAAGGGGGATATTCAGGGAGGAGAAAGCAGAAGATGCATCAAATATTCTGTTACTAAATAGTTTGGATGAATCCTTCATTTTAAATCTGACTGCAAGAAGGACTCATTAGTCTAGAAAATAAACACTATTTTGTGCTGAGATATATATGCAAAGTAGAAGAGATAATAAACAGAGATGGATATTTATTAACTGTTATCAGTGAAAGCAGGTAACCCATACATTTGTCTGACTGTATTACAATTTAAAATGAAGTTTAAAAACCACAGCCTTGGCTTATCGTTGTTAGTCATCACTTATATATTGTTCTCATACCATCTTCCTGACCAACCAAATCTCTTCTTTCTTGAGAAGGTGGTAGCTGATCAAATTAACTCCTCCATGGTCCTTCCTCACAAAGTAAATCCTCATTTTATAAGAATAGTTCATGCTTTACCTCAGGGTTACTCCCTCCAATGGAAAGGATGTTGAAATGTGTTAGGATTAAGGAATGAGAAAAAGCTGTCATCCATTCTTACAGTGATGCTTAAAATTCATAGTCAGGGACTGAGCAGGGAGAAGGATGTGCTGTAATTTACAAACCTTGAAGGCTGGTGTTAAGCATTGGGTGCCTTGGGGATTGTGTCTCTCAAGAACAGAGATCATTATCCATAAACCCCAAAGAGTGTTTCTTTGGGGTTCTTTGGGATTGTTGTTTAAATGGAAAGATGCTATGTTTTCTAATAGTAGAATGAAGTCAATTCTTTCAGATAATCAATCCTTTTGTCAAATATCTATGGAGATTTCAGTTATCTATGTGAGGGCTTTTCAACCAGTGGTACAGGTACCACCTGTGGTACATTGGCACCTGGCAGGTGGTACGCGACCATCCTAGAAAAGTGGTAGCGGGGGAGGGGAATGAGCTGAACCGGTGGCAGCACCGCACAAGCCTGAGCGAGAGATGGCTGGAGCTGCAGGGCTGTCAGGGCTCAGCGGAAGCGCCAGCATCAGCGCCAGGCTCAGCGCTGATCCTGGTACTTCTGCTGAGCCCTGAAGAAGCTCCAATCAGCTGGAAAGTAGCACTGATTCTGGCGCTTCTGATGAGTCCAGAAGCCCTGATCAGCTGGAATGTTGCAACATCTTCAGGGTCTTGTGATTTACATTCAGATGCTTGGCAACTGATTCATATTTATGACGGTCACAGTGTCCCAGGGTCATGTGAAGTGACCAAAACCTGCTGCAACCACCCAGCAGACGGGGGGGGGATAAAAACCAAACACCCCCCAACCCGCCCTCGCTGCTAATCCTCAACAGAAATGCTCACAACAATGAAAACCTCAGATAGGAGGAAGAGCACGGCCGGGCGGGCAGGCAGGTGTCTTGCTCAGCTGTGGCTTGGGGGGCACTTTTTTCAGTGCCATTGTAACTTCGAACAGTCACTAAGTGAACTGTTGTAAGTCGAGGACTATCTGTACTTTAACACTTTTTTCCTCTCTCTTCTTTTGGGGGTGTCATCAAGTTTTTGACGACTGGTGGTACTCGGATGTTGCCATATCCTAAAAGTGGTACAATGGGTGAAAAGGTTGAAAAGCCCTGATCTATGTCATGGTTGTCTCAAAAGTGCTTTTTCAAAAGGCAACTGGACTTTGTTTTTTTCTTGAGGAAGAGTTTTGCTTCTCATCCAAAAAGTCTCTTCAGTGATCTGAAAAAGCTTCTTGGATGAGAAGCGAAACATCTTCCTTAAGAAAAAAAGTTGCCTTTTGAAGTAGCACCTTTGAGAAATTTTGTCTAATGGTTGACTTTTCTGAGCAAACTAGTGGAGAGAATATGTTGTAGAGGAGGCAGTCACATTTGAAATGTTAAAGAAAAATGTGCATCTGCTAGAATAAAATAATAATAAATGCCTAAGTAATCCGTGGATACTTTTCAAGATATGTAGGATCTTGCTTCATTGCCTGGAAACCAGTTATCAGAATCTTCATTTATTCTAATCCTGGATTGAGGATTAAGAACAGACATTGCTGTTGCCCAGGTCAGAGACTTGATCTTATGTTAGTCACTGGATGCTTTGGAGCTCCAAAAAAGTGCCATAGCTAAGTGGTAAGGTTGGTTTCTCTTGGGAGGGTCTCCCTCATGACCTGCCTGGGCAAAATAGTTTGCAATCCAATAAATCCCAAGCTTCCATTGTTCCTAAGTATTTCTCATACAGTATATTCTGCCCTTGGTCTTCAATCCATCTTCATCAACACATTTGCCTCCTTTATCAAAGATGAACATTTGTTGAGATTGAATTACATGCCTTTCTCCTCAAGAGCAGTGTTGAATATATATCTAAGTTCTGCATTGTGGTTGCCCTCAGGGGGCCGGGTGGGTGTGGCCAGGGTGGGTGCAGCCTACTGAGTGTGGATGGAGTGGGGGTGGCCTACTGGGTGGGTGTGGCCAGCTCTACATCGTTCACATCAAGGGTGCCTGTGGGGGCCTGGGCAGGAGTGGGACAGATCTGAGGGTCTCTGGCAGAAAGGGATGGGGCCGGGGCAAGTGCCAAGGCATGGTCCACTGGAGGAGCCTCAATATTCCTCTCAGCCATGGGGAGGGGGCTTATGAAGCTAAGACTGAATGCGTTTCAGCATAGAGGGCCACCACAAAATTGTACATTGGCTCCCAGCTGGCCTGGGCCAGGGCCAAGGCAGAGAGGGCTGTTCCTTCACTGTTTCCAGAATGGCTTCACAGGCACATGAAACCACTGTGTGGGCCGCATCCGGCCCCCGGGCCTTGTGTTTGACATGTCTGATCTAAGCCATAACAGGTTGCCTTTTCTTTTCTTGGAGATTTTAAGGATAATGTTGTTTTTTGTGCTGCATGGATTTGTGTTAAGTTCTTTTTGTTCAATGAGGGAAAGTGAATTTTCTTTCAAATGAGAATATAGTAAGTTTTCTAGGATTCCTGCAAATAAGTAAAATGAGGTGGGAAGGCAAATAAAAGATCTATAGGTGTCAGAATTGGTGGCCATTTCTTTGTGCCATAGTGCGTGAGATATTTTGGCAAAGCTTGGTCTGTTCTAGGAAAGATACAGCAGACTTTTCCTTTTGTAGAATGCTGCCTCTGATCACTGTGACTTTTTATTAATAATTTTATTAAAGAATATGTCATATAGATGCAAGTAATACAAAGTATAAGTGCAAAGAAAAAAGAGAACTTTTTTGAAAGAGAAAGATGTAACCTCCACCTTCATCCCAGCAAGCATAAACAATTTATCACCATCTCTTAAAATAAAACAATCTCTTCATTTTATATCTCACCTCATTTTTTAATAAACAGATCTTTAAAATCTCATCCTCCATCTTAGTCAGAAAAAGAGTGAGCATGAGGAGCTGTGGTGGCGCAGTGGTTAGAATGCAGTATTGCAGGCTAATTCTGCTGACTGCCAGGGGTTCAATCCCTACCGCTCAAGTTGACTCATCCTTCCATCCTTCCAAGATCAGTAAAATGAAGGGGGCAATACGCTGACTCTGTAACTGCTTAGAGAGGACTGTAAAGCACTGTGAAGCGATATATAAATCTAAGTGCTATTAAGGGTTATCAAAAATAATAATGTTTTATAAACTCAATCTAATAAAGCTACTTTAATTATTTAATTATTTATTATTATTAAATTATTAATTGTTTAATTATTTTAACATTTATATCTCATTTTCCATCATTAGACAAATCCCCCAAATCTCACCATTCAAATCTAATCTTTAAAAATCCAATGGCTTCTGGTGGTTTAAGCGTCGGTGATGGTGGCTACTTTGTAGCCGTCCTCCTGGGAAAGCGTGAGAACCGCGGAGAACAGCAGGCACCAGCTGTTCCGCAGCTCAAAACCTCCCTCCCGGGCGAAGGGGGGGAGGGGAGTATCACCTGAATAGAGGTAGAGCCTCTTAAACCCCCCAGGATTTTTTTCCTTGGGGGGTGAAAAGAGAGCTCCCTCGGAGTTCGGGTTGTCTCCGCCTCCCAGCTGTCTTTGTTCCTTTGGGAACAAAGCAAAACGCTGCTTCCACCTCCGTGCTTAAAGGAACTGGGTGAGTTATTTTTAAAAGTGGACAGAGCTGGATAAAGGATTTGATTTATTGGATATTATTTGGACTTTAGTCTGAAAGGCTGACCTTTCTTTTTTCTCTTTTTTTTTCTTTGTTTTTCTTTGTGTGGAGAGTGAAAGTAAAATGGCGATTTGAAAGTTTTTTTTTTCCGGAAAAAAGTGAGTGAAACGGAATGTTATGGACTACATGGTTTTCTTTTAAATTTTTTCTGAAGGTGGATTTGTGTTTTGGAAAGATTTTTTAAACTCTCCTTTGTTTTTTTTGTTTTTCTTTTTGAGGATTTTTTTATTGTTTTTTTTTTAAGAAGGAAGAAAGAAGAAATAAGATTTTTTCTTTTTTAAAATGGCTTCAAAGAGGCAAGTAGCTTCTACAGTACCCAGGGTGGCTTCTTCTCCTGCGATCCTACTGGCACAACAACCTAAAGCTACACCACCACCTTCTCCTCCTTTGCCAGCAATAATGGTACAAGATATGAAAGACATAATGGGAAATGCTGTATCTCAAATCAGAGGGGAAATGAAGGAGCTTTTAGAGCAGAATAAAATTCAAATTAGAGGGGAAATGAAGAAACTTTTAGAGCAGAATAACACTATTCTGAGGCAAGATATAGTTATGGCTTTAACAGGACTTGCTTATGTGGTTGAGAAGTTAGATTCCAGAGTGGAAGAGGTGGCAGACAAGGTGGATATTTTGGAAAACAAGTTTGAAGGTATGGAAAAAAAGATGGAAATTTCACAAGATGACATTGTTATGTCTCAGTACAGAGAGATGGAACATGCTTTAAGAATCAGGGGCCTGAAAGAAGATATGCAGCAAGACCTGAGAGAGATTGTGGTAAATGACTTTGCTGTTATTTTGAATAGAGAGAAAGAGGAAATATTCAGAGAAGTTGAAAAAAATTATAGAGTTAGCTCCTGGGTTGCAAAGCAAAAAAATTTACCAAGAGATGTGGTGATTTATTTTGCAAAGAGATCTCTGCGCAATGAAATCATACAAGCTTTTTATAATAAGAGGTTTCAGATTGCTGCTCAAGATGTCATTATTTTAAAGGAGATCCCATCCAAAATTCTAAGAAAGAGAAAAGAGTTTGCTTTCTTAGCTAATGAACTTAAAAAAAGATTGATGCCATTCAGATGGGAGATTCCGATGGGTATTGTTGTGAGCCATGCGGGGACACGTTATAGACTTAATACAGTTTCTAAAGCAAAGGAGTTTTACAACTCGGTCCTGGGAGCAGGTTCACCACTACCTATGATGCAGAAAGTTTTGGATGGTAAAGAGGTGGAACAGCAGTCTGAAGGAGTAGGAGTGATGGTTGCTGGAAAGTTACAGGCGGAGTGGTCACAACAAACAGAGATCAAAGAGCAAAGAATGACTCGTGCAGCACATAGACACAAGGAAAAGGAACAACAGAAGAAGGAAGTTAAAGAATCTCTTCAAGAAATTGTTTCGCTGCCAGTGGGAGGAGCAAGACCCAAGAGTTCTGCAGTACATTCTTCAATGCCAGATCTTCAAGCAGTCTTCTCCAGGCTTCTGGTTAAGGGAGATGGTAAAGCTCCTGACTTGGAATGCTAATGGCCTTAATTCCCCCCAAAAGAGAAAGAAAATCTTTCATTATTTAAAGCAACATAATAATGATATTATTTGCTTTCAGGAAACACATATTATATCTAAAGATCAAAAATATCTAGTTAATGCTCGTTTGGGATCTCATTTTGTATCTTCTGCTCCTGGGAAAAAAGGGGGAGTAGTTATTTATGTTAAGCAAAACTTATCAGCCTGTTTGGTAGAATCTGATCTTCAAGGGAGTTATGTTATGATTGAAGTTGGTTTGTATGGTAAGAAAGTACTTATAGTGGGACTGTATGCACCAAATCAACAACAGGAACAATTTTATAGATTGTTACACCAAAAATTAACCTTGTTGGATTACAGATCTGTTATACTAATGGGAGACTGGAATGGTGTTTTAGATACACAAAGAGACAAAAAAGGATCTTCTATTTCTTTTAAACAGGCTAAATTACCTAAAGCTTTTTTTTTATCTGAAAGAGGACTGGGAGCTGCGAGATTATTGGCATGAACACAATCAGGAGGAGAGAGATTTCACTTTCTTTTCAGATAGACATCAATCTTTTTCAAGAATTGACTTTTTCTTGATTACAACTGACTTATATTTTAGGGTAAAGAATGTTAAAATTTTTCCTAGGACATTGACGGATCATAGTCCAGTTTGGATGGAATTGGTCAATGAAAAAGAGGAGAGGACATCGTGGAGGATGAATGAAAATTTATTTAGACAAGAAAAGAATGTTCAAAAATTAAAGGAGCATTTAAAGGATTATTTTGTTTTAAATATGCATAAGGGAACTTCAATGTCAATGGTCTGGGATGCAGGCAAAGCCTTCATGCGAGGGATTTTGATACAAATGAATAATGTTCATAGACAGAAGCAGATTCAGAAATGCAAGGAATTGGAAGATGAGATTAAATTAAAAGAAAAAAATTTGATTTTAAATCCTACAGATGAGCAGGTTAAAGAATCTATAAAACTGCTTAAATCACAATTTAATATGTTGATGGCTGATCAATCTGCAACTAATTTATTGTATATGAAACAAAATACATTTTGTAATGCTAATAAACCAGGGAGATGGTTGGCTTACCAACTGAGAAAGAAACAGAGACAGAGAATTATAGATAAAATAAATTATAATGGTAAACTGGTATACCAGAAGGAGTTGATTAAGAAATCTTTTTTAGATTATTACCAAAAATTATATAAGAGTACTAAAGTACAGGTTTTAGATATAGATAATTATCTAAATGAAGCCAACTTCCCTAAATTAACAGAAGATCAGAAACAAGAAATTAATGGTTTGATTACTAGTGAGGAAATTGAGATGGTGATCAAAGAATTAAAATTAGGTAAAGCACCGGGTATGGATGGCTTGACATCTATTTATTATAAAACTTTGGTACAAGAGATGATTCAACCTTTAAGTGAGCTCTTTAATAACATATTACAGGCTTTAGAGATCCCTCTGTCATGGGGTAGAACCTTTATATCTTTAATTCCAAAAGAAGATCAAGACCTTACTTTACCAAAGAATTATAGACCTATATCTCTCCTAAATGTAGATTATAAGATTTTTGCAAAAATTTTAGCTAATAGGCTTATGAGGGTTTTGCATCATGTTATACATACAGACCAAACGGGTTTTATAACTGGAAGGTACATGAAGAATAATGTTAGACAAATTATTAATTTATTAGAATATTTAGATAAAAATAATCAAGTTTCTGCAGGATTGATATTTTTAGATGCTGAAAAAGCTTTTGACCAATTGAATTGGCAATTTATGTTAAGACTAATTGAGAAAATGAATTTTGGAGAAAAATTTTTACAAGCTCTTGGTGTTATTTATCAAAAACAAACGGCACAACTTATAGTTAATGGAGGTTTGTCAGAGGTGTTTACAATAGAGAAGGGGACTAGACAGGGTTGTCCACTGTCACCGTTGCTGTTTGTTTTAACTTTGGAAATATTGCTGATTAAAATTCGAGAATCACAGCAAATAAAAGGAATAGAAGTTAATAAAAAAGAATATAAATTAAGGGCCTTTGCAGATGACTTGGTGGTTACCTTATCCCAACCTACTTATTCTGTAATAGAGCTACTACAATTGATACATCAATATGGACAGGTTTCGGGTTTTAAAATTAATAATAACAAGACTAAAATATTGCCCCAAAATATGACTAATCTGGACAAGCAGATTTTGGTTAACCTGACAGATTTTGAGGTTGTTAATAAGGTGAAATACTTGGGGGTTATTTTATCTCTTTCTAATGCAAAATTGTATAAAAATAATTATGAAAGGCTGTGGGTCAATATACAAAGAGATTTGAAAAATTGGGAGAAGTTGCAATTATCTCTTTTGGGAAGAATTGCGGCGATTAAAATGAATGTTTTGCCAAAGTTTCTTTTTTTATTTCAAATGATACCTATTTTAAAGAATGAGGTTAATTTAGATGAATGGCAGAAAGGTATTAATAAATTTATCTGGGCAGGGAAAAAACCAAGAGTAAAACTTAAAATTATACAAGATATTCGCGAGAGAGGTGGACTCAAGGTACCGAATTTGAAATTGTATTATGAGGCTGTGGTTTTAACATTAATAAGTGATTGGGTTAATTTAACAAATATAGAAATACTCCTCTTGGAGGGTTGAGATTTACTTTTTGGATGGCATGCCTATTTAATTTTTAATAAAAAGGTCGATAGGGTTTTTAAATCTCATATTATAAGGATTTCTTTACTTCGGGTTTGGAGGAAATATTATAGAAGTGATTCTAAAATTCCATTATGGGCTATACCGTGGCATGCGATAGAAGGGATAAGGAGAGGAGTTAAGATGGATAGTGTTTCTTATGCACAATTACTTAGATGGGATGGTAAAAATTGGCAGTTAAAATCCTTGGAAGATTTAACACAAGAAAATATTATTTACTCATGGTTCCAGTATAGACAAATAGTGGATAGGTGGAAGATAGATCGTAATGTGGGTTTGCTTAGAGAAGATGAAAACTTGTTAAAACAAATAAAAGTTCAAAGACAAACTCACATTAAGAGAATTTATGGGGTGTTAGTAGAATTGGATTCAGAAGCAGAATTAGTCAAAGAATGTATGATTAAATGGGCACAAAATTTTGGTGAACCAGTTCTACTAGATACCTGGGAAATTATTTGGGTGAGGAATGTCAAATTTACACAAGCCCAAAACTTAAGGGAGAATTTTTACAAAATGTTTTATAGATGGCACCTTGATCCACAAAAAATGTCTCGCATGTATCCTGACTTACAGCCTAAATGTTGGAGATGTGGATGTTTGGATGCTACTTACTATCATATCTGGTGGTCATGTAAAAATATAAAAGCTTTTTGGATTAAGATATGGTGGAATATTCAAAGAATTTTTAGAAGGAGGGTAAAATTTACCCCACAATTGTTTTTGTTAGGTATTGTTACTGATTGTGATACTAAAGAGACCACATTGATGTTAAATTTAATTACAGCCGCAAGGTTGTTAGTAGGGCAATGTTGGAAGAAGGAATTTTTGCGTACTTTGCAAGAGTGTTTTTTTAAAGTTTCTTATTTGGCGGAAATGGCAAAGATTTCGGCTTTTTTGAAGGATCAATCGCAAGAGAAGTATTTTGCGGTATGGAAAAAATGGATAGATTTTATACAATATAAGTTGGATATAAAAAATATTATTTAGTTTTTTAATAACTTATATTTAAAATTTAAAATATTTTATAGACTTTATTCTTTTTTTATTTTTATTTTTTATTTTTATTTTATTTTCTTTTATCTTTTTCTTTTTTCTTTCTCTTTATTCTTTTTCCTTTTAAGCATTTTTCTTTTGGTATTTATGTTTTTTATTATTGTTAATTATTTTATAATTTATAATTTGTTCAATTAATGTATTTAGATTTATTCATGGTTTATATCTTTTTAAAGATTTTTTGAAGAAATTTCAACTAAGCCTATATTCAGCTCTGGGAAGGTCGGGGGAGGGAATGGGAGGGTTGGGGAGGTTTGGGGAAGGGTTGCTTTGTTTTTGTTAAATTTAAAAAAAAAAATCAATAAAAAATAAATAAATAAATAAAATCCAATAACAGTTACCAGAGATAACAGCATAATTGTTCTAACCTTAAACAAATTTAATATGCAGCAAATAAGTGGTTTCCTGTATAATTCTTACCTTTCAACAAAATTTTAAAATATCATCATTTAGTCCTGGTCAGAAATTAATCCGTTAAAAATTTTCAGAAATCACATTATCTATTTTGATTTTGATTAAATAAACTAACTTTGTATTCCCTCTCCTTGCTCTTAACAATGTCAATTGTTAGTCCTTTCAAATATTGTCCAAACACTTGGTTTATTTTCATTTTCTCTTTGCCTCTTCTCACAAAATCACTGATAATATTAACAAATAAAAAACTCTCTTTTTATGACCCTGTAATCCCTTAACTTGGGGTAGAGTCAGGTCAACTGGATGGAGCTGAGCATTTACTGGCCAGATGCTCTTCCCGATGCCTAGGGAGAGTTTACAGCAGATTTTTTTTTTCTTTGCACCTTAGGAAAGAAACATCTTCTGCTACCTGGGATTGAATTCTCAATGTTCCGAGTGAGAGGAAAGAGACTTCACCATTAGATCATCATGCCACTCAAACAATATTAAAAAATATCTTTTGTAAATCCAATGTAGAAAGGTTAATGGCCAGTTTGATTTGTATATTCAATATTTCACTTCAGGTGATAGAGAAAGGATTGGGGATTATGTTCAGTAATTAAAACACACCTTCCCAACAAAGCATTGTGAACTGTGGGCCTCTGTCAAACAAGATATGATTGGGAAAGTTTTGTTTCAGATAATGTGTTGAATAAATTATCTCAAGAATATAGGGGAAGCCTTCCGGTGGATTAGCGTCGATGATGACGGCTACTTTGTAGCCGTCCTCCTGGGAAAGCATTAGAACCGCAGAGAACAGCAGGCACCAGCTGTTCCACGGCTCAAAACCTCCCTCCCGGGCAAAGGGGGGAGGGGAGTATCACCTGAATAGAGGTAGAGCCTCTGAGACCCCCAGGAAGTTTTCTTTGGGGGGTGAAAAGAGTGCTCCCTTGGAGTTCGGGCTGACTCCACCTCCCAGCTATCTTTGTCTCTCGGGGAAAAAGCAAGACGCCGCTCCCACCTCCGTGCTTAAAGAGACTGGGTGAGTTATTTTTAAAAGCGGACAGAGCTGGATAAAGGATTTTTTTATTGGATTTTATTTGGACTTTAGTTTGAAAGGTTGATTTTTATTTCCCTTCTTTTTTCTCTTTTTTTTTTCTTTTGTGAGAGTGAAAGTAAAATGGCGATCAGAAAGTTTTTTTTTAAAAAAAAAGCGAGTGAAACGGAATGTAATGGACTAGATTGTTCTTTTTTTAAAAATTTTTCTTAAGGTGGATTTGTGTTTTGGGAAGATTCTTTTTTGTTAAACTCTCTTTTGCTATCTTTTTTCTTTTAAGGGATTTTTTTGTACTTTTAAAAAACAACGGAACAGATTTTTTTATTTAATTGTTATTAAATTATTAAATTATTATTATTTTTTCTTTTCCTTTTTTATTTTTTTTTCTTTTTTTATTATAAGGATCTCCTTTTGAAGGAGTTTTTGATTTTTTGGAGTCAATCTCCTTTTTTTTGTTTAACTGTTCTTTCCCTCTTTTTTTGGTAATTTTTAAGAAGGAGTAAAGATTTTTTAAGATGGCTCCAAAGCGTCCAGTAATTTCTACAGCTCCTAAGGTGGTTTCTTCTTCAGTGATATCATCAGTGCAACAACCTAAATCAATAGCTTCACCCTCTTCTTTGGCACAGTTATTAACGGTAAAGGATTTGCAAGACATAATAGGAAATGCTATATCTCAAATCAGGGGTGAAGTGAAAGAGATTTTACTGGAAAATAATAGGATTCTGAGGCAAGATATAGTGTTGGCTTTAAAAGAATTTGCCTCTGTTCTTGAAAAGTTGAATTTTCGTGTAGAAGAGGTTGAAGACAAAGTGGAGCTCTTGGAGGGAAAATTTGAAGGTATGGAAAAAGAGATGGAAAATTCTCAAGATGAGATTCTTATGCTTCAATATAGAGAAATGGAATATGCTTTAAGAATTAGAGGCTTGAGAGAGTCTCTGCAAGGAGATCTGAGAGAGATGGTTGCAAATGACTTTGCTGTGATTCTGGACAGAGAAAAAGAGGAAATATTTAGTGAAATTGAAAAAAACATTTAGAGTTAATTCTGTGGTGGCAAAGCAAAGAAACCTGCCAAGAGATGTGGTTATTTATTTTGGGAAAAGATCCCTGCGCAATGAAATTATACAAGCTTTTTACAATAAGAGGTTTCAGATTGCTTCACAAGACGTTATAATTTTAAAGGAGATCCCATCTAAAATTTTAAAAAGAAGAAAGGAGTTTGCTTTTTTAGCAGATGAACTTAAAAAGAGGCGAATGGTGTTCAGATGGGACGTTCTGATTGGAATGGTGGTGAACTATCTGGGGATACGTTATAGACTTAATACTGTTTTCAAAGCAAAAGAGTTTTACACTTCGGTCCTGGGGGTATGTTCATCGCCACTTATTATGTCTAAAGTTTTGGAAGAGAAGAAGGTAGAATCGCAGTCTGAAGAGCCTATATTGATGAAAATTGGGAAATTTCAGACTGAGGGGTCTCAACAAGTTGAGATGAAGGAGCAGAGGATAACCTGTGTAACATATAAACGTAAAGAAAAGGAGCAACAGAAGAAGGATGTTAAGGAAGCCTCACAAGTATTTGTTTCCGAGCCAGCGGGAGAAGCAAGATCTACAAACTTTTTGGAGCAACCTTTAAGGCCAGATTTCCAAGCACTTCTCTCGAGGTTCTTGGATAAGAGAGATTGATTAAGAATGTATAGGTTGTTTTTAGGTTATTGATAGATTACAGTTCACTGTGGATGGAATTGGTTATTGGTAAAGAGGAGAGAAGATTATGGAGAGTGAATGAAAATTTTAGATAAGAAATTTAACTTTAGTAATTTAAGGAGTATTCAAAAGAGTATTTTGTTTTAATGGTATAACTAACGTTTATATGTTTATTTTTGTGTTTGATGATAAAGAAAGAGGGATAGATTAGATTTTATATAATATAAGTATGATATTATGGAGATTGAATGAAACTTCTAGATAGGTAGTGTATGTTTAGATATCTAAGGAGCATCTAAAGGAATATTTTGTTTTAAATATGTATAAGGGAACTTTAATGTTATATGTTTATATGTGTGTTTTTGAGGGTGTTTATAAAGAATGATGGATAAACTTTATATAATATAAGTATGACATTAGAAAATGTTTAGGTTTTTTTTTTCCGAATAATTTATAAAGAGGAGAGAAGATTATGGAGATTGAATGAAAATTCTAGATAAGAAGTTTAAGTTTAATTATTTAAGGAGTATTTAAAAGAATATTTTGTTTTAATGGTATAATTAATGTTTATATGTGTACTTTTGAGTTTGATGACAAAGAAAGAGGGATAGATTTTATATAATATAAGTATGATATTATGGAGATTGAATGAAAATTCTAGATAGGTAGTGTATGTTTAGATATAATTTTTTTGTTTTTTATATATTGGTCTTAAAGTATTTTATAATTTGTTTAACTATTGTAATTAATCGTTTATGGTTTACATGTGTTTAAAAAAATTTCTTTTAAGTTTTAATTAAGCCTGTATTCAGCTCTGGGAAGGTTGGGGGAGGGTTGGGGTGGGTTGGGAAGGTTTGGGGAGGGGATTTTTTTTTCTTCTGTAAAATTTCAAAAAACTTTCAATTAAAAAAAAAAGAATATAGGGGAAGCCACAAGAAAAGAAATCAGATGGTAACTAGGTTTTTGACATAGAGAAATCAATCATAAATTTCAAGAAAGCTCTATTCCAACATTCACGTTTCGAGATGTAACAATCTAGTAAGTTTATTTATTAGTGGCATGGAGAAAATGGTGGCAAAAGGAAATCACCTTGACTTTGAAACCTGTTCTAATGCAAAGCCTTTAAAATCACAGAGAAGGAGATGGACATTTTAAATACTCAAAAATGTCAGCAGAATATCGGGTTATGTTCTCAAGAACATCTTACTGAGCATGATGGAAAGGAGTTGTTGAATGCATGGTGAGAAAACTGCCTTCAAAGGTAGACCATAAAAATACAGCTTCCAAGATGAATTCAGCAATTCAGCCTGTATAACAAAGGAGTATGCTGGATTTGGATATTGGAGATAAGCTGAGAAGGGCTGTTTCAATAAAAGGAACATTTAGGGCAGGGGTAGGCAACCTTGGCTCTTTTATGACTTGTGGACTTCAACTCCCAGAATTCCTGAGCCAGCAACTATCTTTGTTAGGGAGAATTGCTGCAGTTAAAATGGATGTTCTGCCAAAGTTTCTTTTTTTGTTTCAAATGATATCTATTCTAAAGAAAGAGGCAAATTTAGAAGAATGGCAGAAGGGTATCAACAAATTCATTTGGGCAGAGAAAAAACCAAGAGTAAAGCTCAAAATTATACAAGATGTTCGAGAGAGAGGTGGACTCAAGGTGCCAAATTTGAAATTGTATTATGAAGCGGTGGTTTTAACATTGATTAGTGATTGGATTAATTTAACAAATTTAAATATACTTTTTTTGGAGGGATGGGATTTATTATATGGATGGCATGCGTATTTAATTTATAATAAAAAGGTGGATAGGGTTTTTAAGTCCCATATCCTGAGAATTTCTTTATTGCGAGTTTGGAAGAAATATTATAGATCAGATTCTAGAATACTGTTGTGGGGAATTCCAGGGCATGCAATAGAAGGGATAAGGAAAGGAGTGAAAATGGAGAGTATTTCTTATAAACAATTGCTTAATTGGGATGGGAATAATTGGCAATTAAAATCTATGGGTGAATTAGCGCAAGAAAATATTAATTATTCTTGGTTTCAGTATAGGCAATTATTAGAAAGGTGGAGAATAGATCAAAAAGTGGGTTTTATTAGGGAGGATGTGAATTTGATGAAACAAATTAAAGATCAAAGTCGAACTCATATAAAAAGAGTTTATAGTGTTTTAGTGGAACTTGATTCAGAAACAGAATTAGTTAAAGATTGTATGGTTAAATGGGCTCAAAATTTTGATGAGCCGATTTTATTAGATACATGGGAGATAATCTGGGTGAGGAATGTTAAATTTACTCAGGCTCAAAATTTACGAGAAAATTTTTATAAAATGTTTTATAGGTGGCACCTTGATCCACAAAAGATGTCTCGTATGTATTCAAATGTGCAGTCTAAATGTTGGAGATGTGGTTGTTTGGCTGCAACCTATTATCATATTTGGTGGTCATGTAGAAATATAAAAGCTTTCTAGATTAAGATTTGGTGGAACATTCAGAAGATTTTTAATAGAAGGATAAAATTTACACCACAATTGTTTTTGTTAGGCATTATTGTTGATAGTGATGCTAAAGAAATTATTCTAATGTTGAATTTAATTACAGCGGCAAGGTTGCTGATTGGGCAATATTGGAAGAAGGACTCTTTGCCTACTTTAGAAGAATGGTTTCTTAAAGTTTCTTATTTATCTGAAATGGCAAAAATTTCGGCTTATTTGAAAGATTAATCGCAAGAGAAATATATTTTGGTGTGGAAAAGATGGGTGAATTTTATACAGAATAAATTTGAGATTAGAAAATATTATTTAGCTTTTGAATAATTTATGTTTAAGGGTAATGGTTAGAATCTTTGCTTTTATGTATTGGAGTTAAAGTATTTAAATTTTGTTTTTGGGATGTATGTATAATTGTTTGATGTTCATCTAAGTTGTATGTTTTTTGTTGTTTTTAACACTGTATTCAGCTCTGGGAAGCAGGGGGGACGGGGGTGGGGGGGCGGGAGGGGGGGAGTATTTTATTGTAAAATTTTAAAAACTTTCAATAAAAAAAAAATTGCCAAGGTTGCCTACCCCTGATTTAGGGGCATTAGAATCCCACTTCATGTAGACCTTCTTCTTGGTGAGATGAGCCAGTGTTGTGGTTGCAACTGCCCTTGTTTTCTAATTTGCTGAAAAAAAGAGTTTTGTGTGTTCGTGTGTGTGTGTGTGTGTGTGTCGCTTCCTGAGAATCACTGGTCTTCACCTTGCTAGCTTCAACTTTTATATATTGAGTCTTCACATTGAATACTCTTGAGAAACCTGTCCTCCCTTGATTTATCCATTCTCATAGGAAATTTTGTTTTCATGGAATTAAATGTATTCTCAGTAGAGCAGTTCCCAAGAAGCTTTTCTTTGTTGGATGAAATGTGTAGCAACCTTTCTGAAATTTCTGATTTAAGTTCAGCATGAAGCATATAATCAAACTTAAATCCTTTGTCCCTTCACCAGCAAGTGAAACTCTGAGCACCAGACGTCTTGCCATGTCCTTGTCTGGTTGTAGCTGCTCATCCTGCACTGCTATGGTAAATAAAGATTTCTTAACAAACTAAAATAGGATGATGTAATCTCAGAAGATAAATAAGATTTACTAAGATTGGTCTGGACCAGGGGTAGGCAACCTCGGCTCTTTTATGACTCATGGACTTCAACTCCCAGAATTCCTGAGTCAGCTATGTCCATGAGTCATAAAAGAGCCGAGGTTGCCTACCCCTGGTCTGGACGGTCCTGGATGGTTTCTGGAAAATGCAGATTTATTAAAGGAATGAGTCTTTTTGATTAAATTGTTAAAAGTAGTGGCTTGGTGGGGAGAAGAAATGAGGATCACTTTGGTCAGTTTCTTACAGACTATCTGTGTCAGCTGACCACTAGAATTTGCTTGGATTTTTAAAGAATTCTGCACCAGAATTAATTCTGAAACATACATTTTCTCAGACAAGAATGTATACACAAAATCACAGAATATTAACTTTTTAAATAACCTCAGTGTGAAGATGGGGGGAGGGGGAGGAGATGAGTGAATGACAGATATGTAGCAAAAAGAAGCAGAGTAGATAAGACTGAAATCAACTTATATCTTTTATAAAGGTATCCAACTTATTACAATCTAAATGACTAATAGAGAAATGTATTGCATCATGATCCAACAACTCTACAATAGAACAGACTTCTTTTGGCTGCTATTTCCAAATCCTGTGGCCTGCTCTCTCTAATTCATATCATTTCAAAAAAAAGTTGGATCAATTCTGAGCCTCAAATAGGAAACTTTGGATCAACTGTTACTTTGGGAACTGTGCTCTAGGTGGAACAGTTTAATGTGTCAACACTGCAGGAATTCATTCTGCTTGGCTTCAGAGTTGGACAACAAGGACGTCTGCTGCTTCTCATCTCACTCACAATGGTCTACATCTTCACTTTGATTGAAAATCTGGTCATCATCTTGGTAGTATCTGAAGATGTTCAGTTATCTCGTCTTCCCATGTACATTTTGCTGAGCAACTTTTCCTGGCTGGAGGTCTGTTATGTAAGTGCTACAGTGCCAAGGATGCTCTTTGACCTGTCCTTCCCAGGTGGGGTCATCTCTTTCCATGCCTGCTTCATCCAATTTTATGTCTTCTTCTCCCTTGGCACCACGGACTGCTTCTTCCTCTCAGCCATGGCCTTGGATCGGTACTTGGCCATCTGCTGTCCACTACGGTACACACAAATTATGTCTAAAAAGTTCTGTTTCCTCTTGGTGACTCTTTGTTGGATTATTGGCTTTCTCTGCTACATTGCCCCTGCATCCTTGATCTCCAGGTTGTCCTTTTGTGGTCCCAACGCTATTGATCATTATATTTGTGACTCTGGAGGACTTCTAGCCCTAGCTTGTCATCCTCCAGAATCTCTCTCTCTTTTCTGCTATGTCACCAGTTCTACCTTAATTCTGGGCACTTTCCTTTTTATTATGATCTCCTATGTGGGGATTATTTTCACCTTGGCAAAAAAGTCTGGTGAAAACACTGGAAAAAAGGGCTTCCAAACGGTGTCTTCTCACCTAGCAGTGGTGACCATTTTTTACGGTTCTGTGGCCACAATGTACATTGGGTACACTGAAAAAAACCGTACTGAGAATATTAAAGTGATGACATTGTTCTATTCGGCTGTTGCCCCTTTGCTTAACCCCTTGATCTATTGCCTCAGGAATAATCAGGTGAAAGGTGCATTGTCTAGGGTCTTGAGAAAGAAGGGAGTTATATAGGGAAATAAAAGCAATTGTAATGAATTATGTCAGGATTAAGTATTAGTTATACTTGTTAGGATAGATCAATAGCTGTGAAAGCAGGGAGGCCAATTCAACTGTGGGCAAAGAGGAATAACGAGATATTATACAAATTAATAGCAGGGAACCATTGCAGGGGCATAAAAAGTTAGTAGTAGGGAACCATTAAACCTTAATAGTAGTATTACCCTTAATACCAATAATATTAATTCTTGTAGTTTTAAAAGTAGTAGAAATATTAATATCAATAATGCTGATTCTTGCAATTGTTATTTCAAAGTAATATTTCAAGACGGAAGTGATATAAGAACATTTCATTTGCATAGTTTCTCAAACTGACTATTCTGAAAAAGTTTAACTTTAATAGTTCTTTTGAGTAAGAAATTGTTGAACTCATAACCTTCAAAAGGATACAGTTGATATCAGAAGATGTCAAGAAACACACTCTGTTTTTAATATATTGCACTTGTTAATTGATAAAGTACCTGTAATTTATTTTGCACCTAACCTGTAGCTACATAACTAATCTGTCTTCTCCTTTTTTACCCCACCTTCTCCTCTACCTCTCCCCAATTTAAATCCTACTTCTGTCTAGCCAATTTATGCATCTAATAAAGTGACCTGCAGTAGATGAAAATGTGTGTCCTTTAATACATTTTGTTATTTGATAAAGATTCTTCTATACTATCTCTCTCTGTGTGTCTCTCTCTCTTTGTTTGCTTTAAAAAACATGCGATTGTCATAAAAGTTTAGGTCAGGATTCAACTAACAAGGCTATGGTTGGGTAGCATCCTAAGGGAGAGGCTGCTGGAAGCATGTTTGAAAGAGTTTGTGACACACACACCCCACACACACATTTATCAAGAACAACAAAACAACTCTACCATTGTTATGAATTTTATGAAGGAAATGAAGGAAGTTCACAGTTTAGATATGAATTCTGAGTTCAAAATTCTTTCAGTCTAAACGTACCACATTCTGCAAGCATGATATTTCCTATCATTCAACCAGTCTAAATATTGAGCATTGTTATTAATTTAAAGCAAGAACAAAATTGGATATATAACTAGCTCTAGTGCCATCTATTGACTGAACTAGATTGTGACACTGAACAGCAACCAAGTGTTTAAGGTTATAGTCCAGTGATGGCAAACTTTTTAGAGACCGCGTGCCCAAACTGCAACTCAAAACCCACTTATGTATCGTCAGGTGGCGGGTGGGCATGGCCCATTGTGTGGGTGTGGCCCATTGTGTGGGTGTGGCTGTGGTAGTAACAGCAGACTGGGTGGGACTAAAAAGTTCAATCAGTCAATCCCAACTTTGCAAGATCTTTATTTTTCCCGCGAGAAGTTGAAATTGACTGATTGAACTTTTTTTTTTTTTTTTTGTACATGGAAGGGAGGCCTAAAGTGAAAAGGTTTTATAAAACCCAGCTGAAGGCCTAGGACTGGGGCAACGGTGCAAGTGCCCACAGAGAGGGCTCTGAGTGCCGCCTCTGGCACCCGTGCTATAGGTTCGCCACCACGGTTACAGTCAATTATTACTACGTATATTGTGTGAGTTTTGATTCTCCATTGGGGATATTTCTAGGATAGATCAACCAATACTTTCTGGGAAAATAATATTATTTTCCCATATCAACAGACATATTCAAACCCCACAAATTCCACAAGGGGGGAATTGTGAAAATGCCATAATTGGCAAAACTGATCTGTTTGGTCAGGGAGAAAATATACTTACTTTTTGAATAATTAGAAAGCTTTTAAGGATTTTATTGCTGAAAGAAGACAAAAGAGAAATGATGATTTATGGATGCAATAATTCAAAAAGATATGAATTAAATAAGGGGTTGAAGGGATCTCTAGAATAGTTAAGAGGAGGGTAGTTTGTTATCTATTAAAAAGAAGGTTGAAAGTTATTTAGTTCCTGTGTTCAATTTTTTTTAATAGTTTATCAAAATATAAAATACAGAAATATAAAGAAAAATAAAGATAATGGGGCAGTAACTCTTTTTTCCTTCTTTGCCTTCTCTCTCTTTTCTCCTTTTTTAATTTGTTTTTTTTCTTTATGAAAAATAAAAATTACACACACAGAGAGAAACAGACAGATAAAATCCAAATCATATAGGTTCTTTTTTCATATGATATATTAGGGGTTAAATGCTTATCTCATCACCTCTAAAGAATACCTGCCCCTTGCGGAAATTATTTCCACCCCTTGTATTCTTCAATTTTCTGAAGAAGCTTCTTGAATGAGAAGCAAAACGTCTTTGTTAAGGAAAAAAACAAAGTCCAGTTGCCTTTTGAAAAAGCACCTTTGAGACATGGCCAACTTTTCTGAGCTCACAAGTGGAGAGAATGATTGTACAGGTGGCAGTCACATTTGAAATGTGATAGAAAAATATTCAGCTGCTAAAATAAAATAATAATAAACACCCAAGTAACCTGCAGACATTTTTCAAGAAATATAGCATTTGTTTCACTAGATGGAAATCAGATATCAGAATGTGCATCCATCCTAACCCCGCATTAGGGATTAAGAACAGGCATTGCTGTTGCCAGGCTAAGAGATTTGGCCATAGATCGGTATAGCTTTGTTGCCTCTGATCACTGGATGTCAATCACTCACCTTGGCCTTTAATCCATCTTCATCAACACATTTGCTTCCTTTAATCACCAAGGGCGCATATTTGTTGAGACTGAATTGCATGCCTTTGTCTTCATTCAGTGCAAGAGCAGTGCTGAATAAATATCTAAGTTCTGCATTTGATTTTGCAATAATTTTGGGTCATACATGCATGGATAATGAGTGCATTATGGATTTTAATTTGAGAGAGGCATCATCGCTGAAATCCTTATTAAAGGTGACATTACGGTATTCTTTTTCTAATTTTGACCTTGATGATCCCTTCATTATTAGCTATGCCAGGTTTGTTTTCCATGCATTCATCAACAGTTAAGTAGTTTTGAAGGTTTTTACTAAGCCTCTCTCATAGTCATGTCCTGATCCATCTATGAAGATGAGAAACAAATTCCTGTTTACAGTATATCTAAGCCATTCTTGGAGTTTTTTTAAGGATCTTTTTTTGTGCCGCATGGATTTGTGTTAAGTTCCTTTTAGTTCAATGAGGGAAAGTGAATCTAGTCAGTTTACTAATGGCATGGAGAAAAGTGTGGTTAGAGGAAATCACCTTGACTTTGAAACCTGTTCTAATGCAAAGCCTTTAAAGTCATAGAAAAGGAGGTGGACGTTTTAAATACTTAAAAATGTCAGCTGGATATTGGGTTATGTTCTCAAGAACATCTTACTGAGCCTGATGGAAAGGAATTGCTGATTGCATGGTGAGAAGACCGCCTTCAAAAATAGATCATAAAAATACAGCTTTCAAGATGAATTCATCCTGAAGTTGAAACTCAAGTACTTTGGCCACCTAATGAGAAGGAACGACTCACTGGAGAAGAGCGTGATGCTGGGAAAGATTGAGGGCAATAGAAGAAAGGGACGACAGAGAATGAGGTAGCTTGATGGAGTCACTGAAGCAGTAGGCATGAGCTTAAATGGACTCCAGAAAACGGTAGAGGACAGGAAGGCCTGGAGGAACGTTGTCCATTGGGTTGCGATGGGTCGGACATGATTTTGCAACTAACAACAACAAACAAAGGAGCATGCAGAATCTGGATATTGGAGATAAGCTGAGAAGGGAAGGTTTGTTTCAATAACAGAAAGATTTGGGGACATTAGAATCCCATTTCAAGGTGAATCTTCTTGGTGAGATGAGCCAGTGTTGTGGTTGCAACTTCCCGTTTTTTCTAATTTTCTGCAAAAAGGGTTTTATGTCTGTCTGTGGGTTCCTGAGAATCACTGGTCTCCACCTTGCCAGTTTCAATCTTTATTCAAGTTAAATACCCATGAGAAACCTGTCCTCCGTTGATTTATTTATTCTCATAGGAAATTTTGTTTTCATGGAATTAAATCTACTCTCAAGAGAGCAGTTCCCAAGAAGCTTTTCTTTGTTGGATGAAATTTGTAACAACCTTTCTGAAATTTCTAATTTAAGTTCAATTTGAAGCATATAATCAAACTTAAATCCTTTGTCCCTTTCACCATCAAGTAAAACTCTGAGCACCAGACATCTTGCCATGTCCTTGTCTGGTTGGAGCTGCTTATCCTACACTGCTATGGAACAGAAAGATTTCTTAACAAACCAAAATAGGATAATGTAATTTTAGAAGATAGATTTAGTAAGATTTACTAAGATCTGAAAAATGGTTTAGACTGTTGAGGATGGTTTCTTGAAAAATACAGACTTTATTAAAGGAATGAGTCTTGTTGATTATTTTTTTAAAAGTAGGAGATGAATAGGGAGAAGATGGGAGAATCACCCTGGCTCAGTTTCTGATAAACTGTCTCTGGCAGCTAGAATTCGCTGGGACTTTTGAAGAATTTTGCATAAAGAAATGATTCTGAAACACATATTTTCTCAGACAAGAATGTGCATACAAAATGCTAACTAACAGAATACTAACTTTTTAAATAAACTCAGTATGATGTTGGTGGGGAGATGAATGGATGACAGATATCTAGCAAAAGTAAACACAGCAGGTAAGACTTAAACCAACTTATCTCTTTTAATAGGAATCCGATTTATTACAATCTAAATTATTGATCGAGAAATGTATTGCATCATGATCAAATAGGAAACTTTGGATCAACTGTTACTCTGGGAACTGTGCTCTAGATGGAACAGTTTAATGCATCAACATTGCAGGAATTCATTCTGCTTGGCTTCAGAGTTGGACAACAAGGACATCTGCTGCTTCTCATCTCATTCATAGTGGTCTACATCTTCACTTTGATTGAAAATCTGGTCATCATCTTGGTAGTATCTGAAGATTCTCAGTTATCTCGTCTTCCCATGTACATTTTGCTGAGCAACTTTTCCTGGCTGGAGGTCTGTTATGTAAGTGCTACAGTGCCAAGGATGCTCTTTGACCTGTCCTTCCCAGGTGGGGTCATCTCTTTCCATGCCTGCTTCATCCAATTTTATGTCTTCTTCTCCCTTGGCACCACGGAATGCTTCTTCCTCTCAGCCATGGCCTTGGATCGGTACTTGGCCATCTGCTGTCCACTACGGTACACACAAATTATGTCTAAAAAATTCTGTTTCCTCCTGGTGGCTTTTTGTTGGATTACTGGCTTTCTCTACTACATTGCCCCTGCATCCTTGATCTCCAGGTTGTCCTTTTGTGGTCCCAACACTATTGATCACTATATCTGTGACTCTGGAGGACTTCTAGCCCTAGCTTGTCATCCTCCAGAATCTCTCTCTCTTTTCTGCTATGTCATAACTTCTGCCTTAATTCTAGGCACTTTCCTTTTCATTATGATCTCCTATGTGGGGATTATTTTCACCTTGGCAAAAAAGTCTGGTGAAAACACTGGAAAAAAGGGCTTCCAAACGGTGTCTTCTCACCTAGCAGTGGTGACCATTTTTTACGGTTCTGTGGCCACAATGTACATTGGGTACACTGAAAAAAATCGTACTGAGAATATTAAAGTGATGACATTGTTCTACTCAGCTGTTGCCCCTTTGCTTAACCCCTTGATCTATTGCCTCAGGAATAATCAGGTGAAAGGTGCATTGTTTAGGGTCTTGAGAAAGAAGGGAATTATATAGAAAAATAAAAGCAATTGTAATGAATTATGTCAGGATCAAGCATTAATCATACTTGTTAGGATAGATCAATAGCTGTGAAAACGGGGAGGCCAACTTCAACTGTGGGCAAAGAGGAATAACAAGATATTATACAAATTAATAGCAGGGAAGCATTAAATTTTAATTGTAAGGTTGCCTTTAATGCCAATAATATTATTCTTACAGTTTTAATAGTAACAGTGATATGAATACAAGTAATGCTTATTCTTGCAGTTATTTCCAACTGTAATAATGAAGACCTAATATCAGAGCATTCAAACTGTACCCGAGTTTTAATTCCCCCAGCATATCTCTAATTGACTGTTCTAGAAAAGTAGGACTATTCCATTGAGTGAGAAATTATTGATACCAAATACATCAAATCTCAAGAAACAGAATGGTTTTTTTTATACATTACAGTTGTTAATTGATAAGGAACTTGTAATCTGTTTTGCATGTAACTTGTATCTGCATAACTAACCTGTCTTCTCCTCCTTTTTAATCCACTTCTTCCCCTCTATTTTTCCCCAGTTTAAGTTCTACTTCTGTCAAGCCACTCTGCATTTAATAAAGTGAACTGCAGCAACATGAATATATGTATGTATGTATGTATGTATGTATGTATGTATGTATGTATGTATATCTTTTAATGAATTTTGTTACTTGGAAAAGATGCTTAGAAACTCCTGTTATTTTTTGCCATAGGAAGCATGTGATTGTCATAGAAAGTTTAGTTCAGGATACAACCACAAGGCTATGGTTGTTCTATATTTGGCAGACCTCAAATGGTATAAAGCCCCTTCCAGCCCTATAACTTTGTGATCTGTAGATATTGCTTAGCTCTTCCTTGTTCAGTTCCATTGTTTCACCTGATGATAGTTTACTCTTGGGAGATTTCCAAAGTCTACTCTTGAACTCATGGGAATAAGGTAAGCCATCTGTATTTGAAGGAGACAGAGGCTTATGCATTTTGTTCTTTGACAAGTAAAAATGCAGAGGGGGAATACAGGTAATTCTTGACTTACAAACACAGTTAAGTCAAAAATTTCTGTTGCTAAATGAGACATTTGTTAACTGAGTTTTGCCCCATTTTACGACCTTTCTTGCCACAGTTGTTAAGTGAATCACTGGAGTTGTTAAGTTAGTAACATGACTGTTAAGTGAATCTGGCTTCCCCATTGACTTTACTTGTCAGAAGTTTACAAAAGTTGATCAAATGACCCCAGGACATTGCAACCATCATAAATATGAGTCAGTTGCCAAGCATCTGAATTTTGATCACATGGGATTTTGCAATGGTCATAAGTATGAAGTCACGTTTTCAGAGCTGATGTAACATTGAACAGTCACTAAGTGAACTGTTGTAAGTTGAGGACTATCTGTTCTCATAAGAATTTCAGCGGTGAATTAGGAAAAATACTTGGATTTAAAATAGGAATGGAAAAAACCTTGACTTATTAATTCCTGCATTGCCAGGAACTGGATATATATTATGCAAACATTTTTACTCTTTATTGCTGTTTCCTTGAAAGGAAATCAAGTCAGGATCACCTTGGGTTTGAAATAAATATTTTTTGGGGGAAATAAAGAGCACATGACATTATGGATTAATGCAGCTAACCCAGAACCCAGAAAGATTTATTCTCCATAGGAACCTGGAATGTAAGATCCATGAATCAAGGCATGCTAGACGTAGTCAAAAAAGAGATGACAAGACTGAACATCGACATCTTAGGAATCAGCGAACTAAAATGGACAGGAATGGGTGAATTTAACTCAGATGACCATCAGGTATACTACTGTGGGCAAGAATCCCTCAGAAGAAATGGAGTAGCCTTCATAGTCAATAAAAGAATAGGAAAAGCAATACTGGGATACAATCCCCAAAATGACAGAATGATCTCAATTCGAATCCAAGGCAAACCATTCAATATCACAGTAGTCCAAATCTATGCCCCAACCACTGGTGCTGAAGAGGATGAAATTGACCGGTTCTATGAAGCCCTACAGCACCTTATAGAATTAACACCAAAAAATGATGTCCTTATCATCATGGGGGATTGGAATGCTAAGGTAGGAAGCCAAAAGATAACCGGAATAACAGGCAAGTTTGGCCTTGGAGTACAAAATGAAGCAGGGCACAGGCTAATAGAATTTTGTCAAGAGAATACGATGGTCATAACAAACACTCTTTTCCAACAACCCAAGAGACGGCTCTACACATGGACATCACCAGACGGTCAACATAGAAATCAGATTGACTATGTGCTCTGCAGCCAAAGATGGAGAAGCTGTATACAGTCAGTAAAAACAAGACCAGGAGCTGACTGTGGCTCAGATCATGAGCTTCTCGTTGCAAAATTTAGGCTTAAATTGAAAAAAGTAGGGAAAAGCACTAGGCCACTCAGGTATGAACTAAATCATATTCCTGATGAATATACAGTAGAGGTGACAAATAGATTTAAGGAACTGGATCTGATAGACAGAGTGCCTGAAGAACTATGGATGGAAGTTCGCAACATTGTACAAGAGGTAGCAACTAAAACCATCCCAAAGAAAAAGAAATGCAAGAAAGCAAAATGGCTGTCTGAGGAAGCTTTGCAAATAGCTGAGGAAAGAAGGGAAGCGAAAGGCAAAGGAGAAAGAGAAAGATACACCCAATTGAATGCAGAATTCCAGAGAGTAGCTAGAAGAGATAAGAATGCCTTCTTAAATGAACAGTGCAAGAAATAGAAGAAAACAACAGAATAGGGAGGACCAGAGATCTCTTCAAGAAAATTGGAGATATGAAGGGAACGTTTCATGCAAAGATGGGCATGATAAAGGACCAAAATGGCAGAGACCTAACAGAGCAGAAGAGATTAAGAAGAGATGGCAAAACTACACAGAAGAACTATACAAGAATGAGCTTAACATCCCAGATAACCACAATGAGATGGTCATTGACCTCGAACCAGACATCCTAGAATGTGAAGTGAAATGGGCCTTAGAAAATCTGAGCAACAACAAAGCTAGTGGAGGTGACAGTATTCCAGCTGAGCTATTCAAAATCTTAAAAGACGATGCAGTAAAAGTGCTACATTCAATTTGCCAGCAAATTTGGAAAACTCAACAGTGGCCACAGGATTGGAAAAGGTCAGTTTACATTCCAATTCCAAAGAAAGGCAATGCCAAAGAATGTTCAAACTATCGCACCATTGCACTCATTTCACATGCTAGTAAAGTTATGCTTAAAATCCTACAAGCTAGACTCCAGCAGTATGTGGATCGAGAACTACCAGAAGTACAGGCAGGATTTCGAAGAGGCAGAGGAACTAGAGATCAAATTGCCAACATACGCTGGATCATGGAGAAAGCTAGGGAGTTCCAGAAAAACATCTACTTCTGCTTCATTGACTATGCAAAAGCCTTTGATTGTGTGGATCACAACAAATTGTGGCAAGTTCTTAAAGAGATGGGAGTACCAGACCATCTCTTTGTCTCTTTCGAAACCTATATGTGGGTCAAGAAGCAACAGTGAGAACCGAACACGGAACCACTGATTGGTTCAAATTGGAAAAGGAGTCCGGCAAGGCTGTATACTGTCGCCCTGCCTATTTAACTTATATGCAGAGCACATCATGAGAAAGGCAGGGCTAGATGAATCAAAGTTGGAATTAAGATTGCTGGGAGAAATATCAACAACCTAAGATATGCAGATGATACCACTCTGATGGCAGAAAGTGAAGAGGAACTAAAGAGCCTCTTGATGCGGGTGAAGAAGGAGAGTGCAAAAGTTGGCTTGAAACTCAACATTAAGAAAACCAAAATCATGGCATCCGGCCCTCTCAATTCCTGCAAATAGATGGGGAAGAAATGGAGGTAGTGACAGATTTTATTTTTCTGGGCTCCAAGATCACCTCAGATGGGGACTGCAGCCAAGAAATTAAAAGACGCTTGCTCCTGGGGAGGAAAGCTATGGCAAATCTAGGCAGCATTCTAAAAAGCAGAGACATCACCCTGCCAACAAAAGTGCGTATAGTCCAGGCCATGGTTTTCCCAGTTGCAATGTATGGCTGTGAAAGTTGGACCATAAGAAAGGCTGAGCGCAAAAGAATTGAGGCCTTTGAACTATGGTGCTGGAGAAGACTCCTGCGAGTCCCTTGGACTGCAAGGCGTTCAAACCGGTCAGTCCTAGAAGAGATCAACCCCGACTGCTCCTTAGAAGGCCAGATCCTGAAGTTGAAACTCAAGTACTTTGGCCACCTAATGAGAAGGAAGGATTCACTGGAGAAGAGCCTAATGCTGGGAAAGATTGAGGGCAATAGAAGAAGGGGACGACAGAGAATGAGATGGCTGGATGGAGTCACTGAAGCAGTAGGTGTGAATTTAAATGGACTGCAGAAGATGGTAGAGGACAGGAAGACCTGGAGAAACGTTGTCCATGGGGTCGCGATGGGTCGGACACGACTTCGCAATTAACAACAACAACAACCCAGAACCAGAAGAAAGCAGGATTCATGCAATGTGGGCAGAAGACATGCAGGACAATCCTCAGAAATATTGTTTTATGGGCAAACAGCATTTTCTTTGATAATCAACAGGCTGTGCAACCTGAAATGCTAGTGCATACAATGGGCATTTCCATGATAGCGCACACACTCAGGAATACACCTGGAGTTTCCCTCTTGTAAACCTACAATAAAGTCCTTTGTGCTCTTTGCTTGATTGTCCTAAAGATGTTTTTCCAAAAGACAACTAGGACTTTCTTGGTTTTTTTTTCCCCTTTGAAAACATTTCGCTTCTCATCCAAGCAGCTTCTTCAGTTCTGAAGAAACTGAACTGAAGAACTGAACTGAACTGAAAAACTGAAGAAGCTTCTTGGGTGAGAAGCAAAATGTTTTCAAAGGAAAAAAATCAAGAAAGTCCAGTTGCCTTTTAGAAAAACACCTTTGGGACAACCATGACCTGGATGATTGAGACTCTCCATAGATACTCTTTGCCTGATTGGTCCTGCAGGGAAAGGATCATGTCAGGCACTCAGAAGGAAATTGTCCTTCCTGAATTATGATGAAGTCCTTGAGCAGAATCTTCCCAAGGGGAAAAAGGACCATGTCAGGCACTCAGAAGGAAATTGTCCTTCCTGAATTATGATGAAGTCCTTGAGCAGAATCTTCCCAAAATGGCTTAAATCCTACTGAGGTGTGAGAAGGGAATGTTTTTGCATTTGCTCTGGTGGATATTGTGGAAGGTTAGAAAAGGACGGAGGATTTAGTATATTATTTCTAAGCGTCTACTGCCAGCAATGCAGAGAGGTCACATGACAAAACAACAGGATCTGACTTGAGTACAATACAGTACACTTTGATTTCAGTAGGTCTATTTGTGAGTGTGCCTCAGGTTCTGAGCAACAAGGCTGGGTTGGGAGCTACTGTATGTTAGGATGTTGCAAGGGATCCTGGAGGGACAGGAGACCTTGTGCTCAGGCTGTGTTAGATTTTGCAAGGGATCGTGGAAGGAAAGGTAATTTAGAAAATCTTTAGAACAATACCGTTTTTCTGTGAGCGAAGGAAGGATGGGCTCAAATGTTTTCTGCAATGTATCTCTGAGTCAATGTTGGTGGAAGCCAGATGTGATTGCTCAAAAAATATGATCATTAGTCAAAATATCATAATAAAACAGATAATTATTTCTCCTTTTTTTAACCAAATGAAATATAATCTGTAATCAAATGGTATTGTTTTTGGTAACAGGACAAAACAGGTTTGTGAGATATTTGATACATTAGTTGATCTTGATTCTTGAATGCTAATGTTTGTTCTGTTATTGTTTCATATTGTTTTTTTAAGTAACCTTTAAACACACCTTTCTAGCTTCTGAAAAACCCCAGTGCTTTTCAAATATTATAATTAAACTTTAGAGCAACCTTTTTTCAAAGTATTATGCATCTATATGATGCAGATAAATATTGGAACAGCCCATCTTCTTTGCTGGACATTAGCGAAGATATGGTAGAACTCTATAGTTTCTGGCAATTTGTAGAAAAATATGGCAACTGATGTTCACATTCATGAATTTATGTTTTTCTTTCAAGCTAATCCGATAGACATCTGAGATAATAACAAATGTATCTTTATATGATAGCAATTCTCACATATGATTCTAGATGGAGTTGACCAATGGGACTGGAGTCCAGGAATTCATTTTGCTGGGATTTGGAATGGATCAGGAGAAACAATTCCTGCTCTTTGCTTTCTTGATTGTCCTTTATGTGCTCACTTTGGTGGAAAATAGCACCATCATCACTGTGGTCCATATAGATGGTCAGTTGAGCCAACTCCCCATGTACATCTTGCTGAGCAATTTTTCTTGGCTGGAGATCTGCTATGTGACCACCAGTATTCCCCGCTTGCTTTTCGATTTGGCAACCCAAAACCATGTCATCTCCTTCCATGCCTGCTTCTTCCAATTTTATATTTTCTTCTCACTTGGCAACACTGAATTTTCCTTCCTCTCAGCCCTGGCCTTAGATCGCTATTTAGCCATCTGCCATCCCTTGCGTTATCCCAATATTGTGTCCTCAAATTTCTGCTATAGATTGATAGCTGGATGTTGGTTGGTTGGCTTTCTAGGATTCCTTCTCCCAGTTGTTTTGATCTCCAAACTGTCCTTTTGTGGAGACAACAGCATTGACCACTTTGTCTGTGATCCTGTGCCAATTCTTTCCTTAGCTTGTGCTCCTCTTAGGAAGGCTCCACTAGTCATGCAAATTAGCATGCAAATTCTGTTTTTGGTCAATGTCTTCTTTGTGATATTCTCCTACGGTAATGTGATCTACACTTTGATGAAATCCTTCAGCAAAAGTCGATGTAGGAAGGGCTTCTCTACCATCTCTATGCATCTCTTGGTGGTAGCACTGTTTTACAGTACTGTAGGAGCAATGTATGTAATTCCACATGGTGAAAGCCACCCAAACATTAGGAAGGCAATTACAGTCTTCTATACTGCTGTCACACCATTTGTCAATCCCTTGATTTACTGCCTGAGGAATGACAAGGTGAAAGAGGCACTGGGCAAGTTGCTCAGAAGAATGATAAGATTTCTGCTGAAAAAGATCACAGTGGAAATCCAGTAAACTCGACTGAAAAAAAAATCCAAATTCTTCTTAATTCATTTAGGAACAAGAAAGAGTCTGACTGGTCTGAAAGTATAAAAGGTCTAAGACTCATGAACTCTCTGACATGTGATACACAGAAGAAAATGCATATTCTCCTGATTGTCTCATTGGTTCAAAATATGTGACTTTCCTAATCGTGTCTGTGGAGATTCTCAATCATCCAGGTCATGATTGTCTCAAAGGCGCTTTTTTTTCAAGAGGTAACTGGACCTTCTTTGTTTTTCCTTGAAGACATTTCGCTTCTCATCCAAGAAGCTTTTTCAGTTCTCTCCTAATAGATGGTGTTATGGCTGGATCAGAAACACCTTAATCAATTCTGGATGGCAATACTTATCATACCTTAAATAACTTAAGTATTTCACCAAGATGACTGAACTCAAGAAAAATATATATAATACATATAAAATGTTTTAAATTAGAGTTAAGGGATTAGGTGACTAGATTTATTGAACAGAATGTTTAAAGATTAAATATATTTTTAACTATGATTAAAAAGAATTAGAAATTCGAGAAAATAAATACTACTAAGCTAGGTGAGAGATATATTTTAAGTACTATGTTATTTTTCTCTGTTCTGTTACAACTGCTTTTTTCTATTCTTTTGTATTTTTTTATTTATTTTTTTCTCTTATTCTCTTTCTCTTCCCCTCTCTTTTTACTTTTATATTTAATACTTAAGAAACACAAAAATGTGAGATGGCTTATATGGAAAAAATAGAATCAAGTCTGTCAATGTAAATGTAATTAATTGCTACCAATAAAAATACTCAGAATTTGGTGGGAGAAATAAACTAAAATAAGGACTGTAACAGGATTGATGATAAGGCAAATCCAAATGAATGGAAAGAAAAGAAATGTATTAATATGATGATTATTTTTTAGGAATATTGGAAAAAATATATACTAAATTGTCAGTTATTAAAATATTAAGAATTGTATTAACGCAATGTTTGCAAAAAAGGATGTTTTTAGGGAAAGAGGAAAGTAAACAAAATTAATATATGAAATACAGACTATAGAAATTAATTGTTAAGGACTGTTTTTACAAATGTAACCCAGACACCACACTGTTTATCAACTATTGAATGACTTATGTTTGTGTAAAAAACTAATAAAAATTATGATAAAAAAAAGTATTTCACCAAGAAAGAAATGGATAACAAAGGAGAGACTGCATGAAGAATACCTTCTATTATTCTGGATGGAGTGTGTAAAATTGAATTGAATACCTGGGCAGAAATAGTTCTTTACTTTGAAAGCATTTGTTGATGTTTCTGACACTTAATTCCCACAGAAAACAGTGGATATTGGATATTATCGCCTCTAGATGAGATAGGTGGCCCATAGATCAAACAAACAAACAAATGAAGCTTTCCCATTGAAAGGTTTTTGAATCTTTTCTTTCAAATTGAAGAGAATGGTATTTTTTTTTATTAAACTCTGAATCTCTGGGAAGCCTTTTAACTAATTTTCTCTGTGCCTTGTTCTGATTTATGATGTTTGCATATTTGATCCTTGATTATTTTATTGTGTTTTGAAAGTTTGTAGCTGTTTAGCTATTTTTCATGAGAAGGATGGTTTGGCTTGGTGGGTGGGGTGGGAGGGATGGGAGGAGTGAGGGAGAAAAGTAAAACTACAGGAATCCACCTGCCCCAAAGACACCTTGTACATTATAAATAAGGTCAGCAGCATTTATCAACACCATTCCTTTGTCAGGATAGGATGAGCAAGCTTTATGCTGGTATAACTTTCTTCCAGTGTCAGCTGTCACTTTATGCTTGCTTGTGCTTTGCTGCTGTGTGGTGACAGGCTGCTATGAACTGTGGATGCTGTATTTCCTTTAGACACTGCCTCAAGGTCACCCAGTTGGAAGGAGGGAGCAACATACCAAACAGGGCTTAGACCAGACATGTCAAACTCGCAATGTCATGTGACGCCACACAACATATCGGAGCTTTTTCGCCATTGCTGGCAATGGGGTGGGCGTGGTTTCCCAATGATGCGTCTGGCCCGCGGGCCGGCAGTTTGACAGCCCTGGTTTAGACTGACCATTATGAAAACATCTTTCCTGAGCCTGATTGGTTACACTGGACAATGGTGGGCAACGAGGGAGGAAAAAGTAGAATAGGAATTTTGGAGTGGATTCTCAGTTCTGGCTTTGTGCTACTGCAATATTCTTGATCTCTAATAAACTATACCTTTCTCAACAAATGGAGCCAAGGATCATTTCTATTTAAGTTGAGGCAGATCTGACAGCCAATTCAACTGGGGGGTAACACTTAAACTCAGTTGTAAGGAACCATGCTAAAGGTATATTAGTATTATGTTTATAGAATCCACACATGCATTTCCCATGCTCACATAGTCTATTGCCAGATATTTCACATTCTCCTGCATATTCTCAGCAAGTTATATTAATAGCCATACTATTGCTATGACTTTTACTACTAGTTTGTCAGTGGTTATTCCTAAATATGTATAACAGGTAGAACTTTGAACAGCAAGTCAAAAAAATAAGTTTTTCCTGATTTAGGAGATACCGTATATTACCCTTGAGTATGTTACTTTCTTAAAGTGTCATAATCTATGCCACTGACATACATAATAATTCATAAAAATGCCTTTGCAATGTATGAGCATAGCACCTCATAGTATCTTCTTAAAGGGCAGACATATTTTTTTCTGCAGAATTGAAAAATTCTATTGTGCTTTCAAAAATAATAGAGGTACTATGCTCATACATTGCAAAGGCATTTTTTATGAATTATTGTGTATGTCAGTGGCATAGTTTTATAAGCTTTATAAGATTTCAAATTCATTTATAGGCGAGTGAACATTTGTACTCAATTTAAAACATTATATTATAGGTAGTCCTCAACTTACAATCTCAATGGAGCCAAAATCTATATTGCAAAATTAAACAGTTGTTAACTGAGTTTTGCCCCATTTTATGACCTTTCTTGCCACAGTTGTTAAGTGAATCACTGCAGTTGTTAAGTTAGTAACACAGTTGTTAACTGAATCTGACTTCCCCATTGACTTTGCTTGTCAGAAGGTTACAAAGTGATCACATGACGCTGAACAATGGAACTGTCATAAGTTCATGCCGGTTGCCAAGCTTCTAAATTTTCATCATGAAATCACGGGAATGCTGCAACAGTTCATAAGTGTGAAAAATAGTCATACATCACTTTTTACAGTGCCATTGTAACTTCAAATGGTCATTAAACTAAGTGTCAAGGACTACCTATGTAGTTCAAGATGCTTAATTTTTACTTACATTATTTTATTAATAACACTGTAAAGTTAATAGCAACAATCAATCAATTATCAACTAAGACAAAAAAAAAAATCAAACAACAAACAACAGCCTAATCAAGGAACTGCTAAGAATACTTCCACTAACACTGACAGTGCAAACCAATACTATATAAACAGAGAACAAATCCCACATTCTTCTAACCCTAACCATAATCCTAGTTGGGTAATGAAATATCTGCAAGAAAACCATCAAGTTATGTTTAAAGAACATAAAGAACCCCGCAATTCAACCCTGGAATTAAAATATTCACTTCTATTGATGTTCTCCCTGAACCATGAAAAAAAGAAAATAAAAAAGGTAGGATAAACAGATGAAACAATGCCCATAACTACTACAAGCATAAGAAAAGTCTGGCAAGATCATATATTTAGATGCAGGATGCAATTATATTCATTGCAAAGCAATTGCCTATTGGTGATATTCAGAATGGAATTTATGCCCGATATAATTCATTTTATAGCACCAGATCTCGTGAATTATAGAGAAAGCCTTTACTGATCAGTTATGAACCTCTTATAGTTCTACTTTGCATTTCTGGTTCATAACATCACATTTCCATTAAACCCAGTAAGCAATCACTACTGGAAGTGATAGGTGACAAATCTTTTGAATTTCAGGATATTTAGTATATCCGTTTTGCAATCTTTTACTGGCAGGTTTGCAAATAGGTTCCAATGGGGGTTTCTAATCAAAATTTCTTACTCATCCTTAGTTCCAATGGCCCTCTGTCTTTCTGTATGTGTGTGTATGCATTTTGCTGTATATTTCAACAGCAAAATGTATGAACAGAGGTCATGCAAGGAAAATCAAGCTGCATTTTACGGAATAATATTGAAACAAATGGCAATTTCCTTATATCCCCCTGAATATATAGTGGAGAATGATGAATAGTTAATGAAGTAGGAAAAAAGATGATTAGGGGACTGGAAGCCAAAACATACAAAGAACAGTTGTAGGATTTGGCTATGTCTAGTTTAACGAAAAGAAGGACTAGGGATGATATGATAGCAGTGTTCCAATATCTAAGGGGCTCCCACAAAGAAGAAGGGTCAACCTATTTTCCAAAGCACCAGAAGGCAGGACATGAAGCAATGGATGGATACTAATCAAGGAGAGAACTAACCTAGAACTAAGGTGAAATAACCTGACAGTGGGAACAATTAACCAGTGAAACAGCTTGCCTCCAGAAATTGTGGGTGCTCCAACAATGGAGATTCTTAAGAAAAGACTGAACAGCCACTTGTCTAGAATGGTGTAGGGTCTCCTGCTTGAACAAATGGTTGGACTAGAACAGTGGCCCCCAACCTTTTGGGCACCAGGGACTGGTTCCGTGGAGAGAGATTTTTACCATGGACCAGAGGGGGTGTGATTTCATGTGTGGCCTGCATCTCGCAGATGGGGCTTCGCTTGTTTGTGTGGCCCAGTTTCTGGCATGCTGCAGACCGGGGCTGGTCTACAGACCGGGGATTGGGGATCCCTGGACTAGAAGACCTCCAAGGTCCCTTCCAACTCTGTTATTAAAACTTTCTTAGGTATTTTCTTCAAAAGATATGTTTGAGGTAAGGTTAATAATAATTAGAATTCTTTCTCCCAAGATATGTTATTTCATTGCATATTGGCCTTGCATATTCCCAAGTTCCATTTTCAGATAATGATAAAGATCAGCTGGGAGAATCTTTCTACAATATTTGAGCTCTTACTTATTACACATACATGATGAGCCTTTCTACTATCAATCCACAGTATGATTTATTCTGCATCAGTCTTCTAGACAAGTACCAATAATATACAGCAACCAATGTTTCTAATGAACTTACTGTTATAGAGAACAATATTTTTACTCTGCTAAGGTATGAAACTTGAAATTCTATTTATGAGAACCATTGGGTAGGAAGAAGAGATAAATGAACTATAATGTGGGTGACATTTCCACTTAAATCTTTAAAGTCTTTGGCAAACTAGCTACCTAGTTTGTTATGTTAATTAATAGCACATGCAAAAAAAGAAGGAAGGTTATAAAATTATATAAATAAAATAAATAAAGCATAAAGCATGTTTCTTGTTCTGCAGATATCAAGCACCATGGTACTGTTCTATTCTTCAATGAACTTTGTTATGAATATCTAACCTCATTATTTTAATTGTCAATATGAGGCACAACACTGAGTTAGGTTTATGATATATAAAATAATTACATCACAGCCCAAGGTATGGCTATAATGACTAGATAAAACTTTTGAAGCTCAAATATTTTGGCCACCAAATGAGAAGAGAGGACTCATTGGAGAAGAAGCTGACGTTGGGAAAGGTGGAAGACAAAGGAGAAGAAGGCGGCAGAGGATAAGATGGTTAGATAGCATCATCAACATAGTCGGTGTGCGTTTGGCCAGATTCAAGTGGAGAACAGGGCAGCCTGGCGTGCTATGATCCATGGGTTCCCGAAGAAATGAACCTGATTTAGCAATGGAACAACAACATATAAATCTTTTAATTTTTTTAAAAAAGCATTTTTATGTGATAGTGTTTTTATTATATGATTCCAGATGGAGTTGGCCAATGGGACTGCAGTCCAGGAATTCATTTTGCTGGGATTTGGAATCGATCAGCAGAAACGCTTCTTGCTGCTTTGTTTCTTGATTATCCTTTATGTTTTAACATTGATTGAAAACAGCACCATTATAACCCTGGTTTGTCGAGATAACCATCTGGGTCAGGTTCCCATGTACATCCTGTTGAGCAACTTTTCCTGGCTGGAGATGTGCTATGTGACCACCACAATTCCTCGCATGCTTTTTGACCTTGCGACCCATAACCAGGTTATCTCTTTCCATGCTTGCTTCCTCCAGTTCTACCTCTTGTTCTCTCTTGGCACCACTGAATTCTTCTTCCTCTCAGCCATGGCTTTAGATCGATACTTAGCCATCTGTCACCCACTGCACTACCAGACCATCATGTCCCCACATTCTTGTTATATTCTGGTAACCACTTGTTGGATTCTTGGTTTCCTGGGCTACATCACGCCTGTTGTTTTCCTCTCTAAGTTATCCTTCTGTGGATCTAACATTATTGATCATTTTGTCTGTGACCTCATTCCCCTTCTGTCTTTGGCTTGTCCGCCACTTGGAAAAGCTCCTTTGATTTGCCAAATTATTGTGAACATTCTATTTTTAAGCAATGTTACATTTGTTATTCTATCCTATGGCATGGTGATTTACACTTTGATGAAATCCTCCAGTAAAGGGAATTCTAGGAAGGGCTTCAATACTATATCTATGCATCTTTTGGTAGTGACCCTTTTCTACAGCACAGTAGGAGCCATGTATCTAATTCCAGTTGGAGAAAGCCATTTAAAGATTAGTAAGACAATAACACTCTTCTATGCTGCCATTATACCTTTTCTTAACCCCTTGATCTACTGTCTGAGGAACAATCAAGTGAAGGAGGCATTGCACAAATTATTGGCAGAAATATCAGGCTTGATTATATGTAAATGAGATGAATCTCTCCTGATGGTATAAAATACATGTATGTGATGTAGCTCTGGATTTATACAATTTCCCTCCCTATTTCTCTTCATTACGCCTCACACAAAAATTAGTGCAAAACCCTATATTTTCCTTGACAAGTTGGTTCCAAGGAAATGAGTTGCTACTTGGCTCTTGGATGGCTATGACAGTAGACTCTAAATAAATCACTCCACTCTTAATTTGCAACACTTCTTACTTTGTGGTAATTTAGCATGAAAACTATTTTATTTGAAAAGAAAAATTGGTCTAGACCAGGTGTAGGCAAGCTTGGCTCTTTTATGACTCGTGGACTTCAACTCCCAGAATTCCTGAACCAGCATGGCTCAGCATGGAAACATCTCCCTTTCCCCTCAGCCTAGCTGGCTCAGGAATTCTGGGAGTTGAAGTCCACGAGTCATAAAAGAGCCAAGATTGCCTACCCTGCTCTAGACCAATTTTCTTTCCCAGCATGAGTTAAATAGGGAAGATCTAGATTAAACTATTTGTCTACAATGAAATTAATGTTTGCCAATATTATTACTATTTGCTAGAAATAAGGAGAAATTTCCTGACAGAACAATCAATCAGTGGAACAGCTTGCCTTCAGAAGTTTTGGGTGTTCCAGCACTGGAGGTTTTTAAGAGGAGATTGGATAGCCATTTGTTTGGAGTGGTATAGGGTCTCCTGCTTGAGCAGGGGGTTGGACTAGAAGACCTCCAAGGTCCCTTCCAACTCTGTTATCTGTAATTTTCTAATTCTATTGGCTATTGATGAATCTACTGGTGAAAAAAATGCTTACTTTGCATATTTTCTTACTGGAAGACTTTTTAGTTTAATCTGCAGAATGAACTTTTTTTGACAAATCAGTTTTCTACTTGTTATGGAATTTTAGTCTGATTGTTTGATTGTTGGTGAAGTGCTTCAAGAACAATTCACAGTTTTCTTTCTTGCATTATATTCAGAATTGGGGGCATTATCAGAGTGGATAGAAAAATGAGTTTAAAGACACAAAGTAGTATATAGTATTCTGAAATGTCCATGACTTCCTATTAGCTGTGAAGCTAATGTCCTTTCACATATAGAAATCTAGCAAGATAGAGTGCTCATCATGTTGGGGGCTGATGTTTTTTACAGTATTGACATAAAGTGTAGCTAGTCATTTCTTGGTCAGGAAGATTATTTAAAAAATGTTCCTTTGGAGAAAAGCCACCAGAAGACAAAGGAGACAGAGATATGTGCAACTAAGAATAAAGATGTATTTGGTTCATATAAATGTGGCAGGACCCAGCTGACCTAGGTTGATCTCTCTCTCCCCCCCCTCTATCTATCTATCTATCTATCTATCTATCTATCTATCTATCTATCTATCTATCTATCTATCTATCTATCTATCTACTGTATCTACTGTATCTCTTGGATGAGAAATTGCCAGAGGTCCAACAGGTGCAAAGTAAAAATAAATGAGAAAGAACTGAGCAGAAAGTTGTGATGAAAGTAGTGACTATCTTCACTTCTGCTGTGATGCCTTTTGTGAACCTCATCATCTACTGTCCAAGGAACAATCAAATGAAGGAGGTCACAGCAGGGTCCTGAAAAGAAATGAAGAATTTCTGAAAGTGACAGTTTAGGGGCTGAGGAATATAGGATAAAAGAATTTGTGAGAAATAAATGAGATTGGAGAAGAGATCAAGAAGAGTTACTTTTATTTTTGTTCAGTTTATGACCTACTTTTCTCCAAAAGCTCAAGAGAACAAAATATTCCCTCCTTCATTTTTCCCTACAGAACTCTGCTAGATACATGAGTTTCCAAGTTTAACATCTTAACTCCTGCAGTGATGTCCCAATATCTTTGGAAAAGTCAAAACACGTAGTGTGCATAACATTTTTGTTTCATATGTTTTGTACCATCTTTGCAAATCAATACTGTTTGGGCTATCACCACTTTAATTAAAAGGATATTCTAAGAAGAAGAAGATGTATGGAATCACAACTCATATAACAAACACCATTTGAATCAATTTCAGTTCCGTGAAATGAGTTCAATAAATAAATGCTAATTATAATTTAGAATAGAATAGAATAGAATAGAATAGAATAGAATAGAATAGAATAGAATAGAATAGAATAGAATAGAATAGAATAGAATAGAATAGAGCTGGAAGGGACCTTGGATTTCTGGAGACAAGTTGTTCCACTGGTTAATTGTCCTCACTGTCAAGAAGTTTCTCTTTAATTCTAGGTTGCTTCTCTGATCAGTTTCCAACCATTGTTTCTCGTCCTTCCCTCTGGTGCTTTCGTGAATAATATGATCTCTTCTTCTTTGTGGCAGCCCCTCAAATACTGGAATACTGCTATCATGTCTCCCCTATTTCTTCTTTTCTTTAGACTAGTCAAACTCAAGTCCCTCAGCCATTTTTCATATGTTTTAGTCTCCAGGCCTTTGATCATCTTAGTTGCTCTTCTCTGAAATTTTTCCAAACTCTCAACATCCTTTTTTGTGATATGGTGACCAAAATTGGCTGCAGTATTCCAGATGTGGTCTTACTAGGGCAGTGGTTCTCAACCTTTTTAATGCCGCGACCCCCAACCGGTCGTAAGTTGAGGACTACTCAACTGGTGCAGCACCGTTTGCAGAATGGGACTTTTGGCGGGCTCAGCAGGGCAGAGACAGCCTGGACAATGCCTATTGGCTTTTGAAAGCCAATAGAATTAGACTCTATTCAAGAGAGTCTATTATATTGGCTTTCAAAAGCCAATAGAATAAAAGGGAGTAGCACAGCTAAGGAAAAGGGGGAAAAAATGGTGGACTGCATTGTTTGGCGACCCCCGTGAAATGGTCATTCAACCCCAAATGGGGTCCCGACCCACAGGTTGAGAACCACTGTACTAGGGTTTTATAAAGCAGTACTAATACTTCACATGATCTTGATTCTATGCCTCTGTTTAAACAATCCAGGATTGTTTTAGCTTTTTTGGTTGCTGGTACAAACTGCTGGCTCATAGTCAAGTGATCGTCCACTAGGACTCCAAGGTTCCTCTCACAGTTATTGCTTTTGAGCCAGGTCTTACCCAATCTGTACTCGTACCTTTGATATTTCCTGCCTAAATGTAAAACTTTGCTTTTCTCTGCACTGAAACTTATTTTGTTGGATAGGGCCTATTGTTCAAGTTTGTCAAGATCTTTTTGGAGTTTTTGAGTTTGTCTTCTGAGGTGCTGGCTACTCCTGTCAGTTTGGTGTCATCTGCAAATTTGATGAGTTCCTCTTCAATTCCCTCATCTAAGTCATTTATGAAGATAGAATACTGGGCCTAAGACAGAACCTTGTGGTACCCCACTGCTTACTTCTTTTCATGTGGATGTAGTGCCATTGAGGACTACTCGTTGAGTGTGGTTTGCCAGCCACCTGGTGGTGATGTTATCTGTTCCATCTTTTTCTAGCTTATCAAGGAGTAGGTTGTAGTCTACTTTATCAAATGCCTTTCTGAAATCTAAGTATACTACGTCCACAGCATTTCACTGGTCTACTTTATCAAAGAATGAAATAAGATTGGTTTGGCATGATCTGTTTTTAACAAACCCATGCTGGCTACTGGTTATGACTTTATTTGCTTCTAGTTGTTTGCAGATCTGTTTTTTTTTATTATTATCTTTTCTAGGATCTTCCCAGGTATTGATGTTAAACTGATTGGTCTGTAGTTTCCTGGGTCCATTTTTTTCCCTTTCTTGATGGGAACCACATCAGCCCAATCCTCAGGTACTTCCCTGGTGCTCCAGGATTTATGAAAGATGTGGTATAATGGTTCTGAGATAACATCTGCCAGTTCCTTCAGAGCTCTGGGATGTAATCTGTTGGGTCCAGGTCCACTGGGCTTGTGCTTAGCTATATCTGTGTGCAGGCATTTTTATGGGTCTGCTATTTTAACTCCTGATATTTACAACCAGTGTTATCAATGGTGAGGAACACTAAATATTGAAGTTCTAACATGTTAAGAATAATATAGTGGTTCTCCTTCCTTATTGTAAAGGGTAGTGCATACAAGCATAAATGAAAAAAAGGAAAAGCTCAAAAATTAAAATAATACAAGAAAAATATAAATCATCATCATCATTGTCATTATGTTTATTAAATTCTGAAAGTTTTAAGGGCCATCCCAAATGCAAAGAGGATAGGAGCCAATTGTGCATCTGGGCTAGCATATTGCACAATGTGGAGCCATCAATGAGAAATGAGCACCTCACTGCGCATGGGTACAACAAGATGCAGAGTCATTCTGCATGGGGCTGTCCAGTAACTTCTGCCCTTTGTGACTGTGGTGACATTCCTGCCCTTTGTGTCCTGATCAATGCACATTTGAGGACCTCATGGTGTCAGAATCCAATCATATTTCATCTTTAATTATCAAATATAGAAACTCCCAATTCTGCCTTCTTTGGATTCTGCCATAAGAGGGAGAGAAGGGGGAGAACAAAGGGGCTTTATGGCCCTCACTTCCTTCAGTAGACTTCAAAGAGCTGAATGCTGAATGTGTGTTTATTGTAACCTATTGTAACCTCAAAGCGTTAGCATCCAGAGAACATTAGCATTAACAAAGAAGAGTATTTGCCTTTCATGTAGTTATCTGAAGTCTCCATCCAGACGGAAGAAAGAAGAAACGGGGTGGAATTGTGATACTTGAAACTATCACTGGAAGGGGGGTTGATTGTGTGGGACTACTGGGGAACCCCTTAAAACCTTGAATGGGAGAGCTTGGACCCCAAGTCCTGTCTAGCATGCCTGCAACCATTTTCTCTTAATAAAGGATTCCTGTTGGAAGAATTATTCCAAGAGTTCTGTCTTCTTAAGATGCAAAGTGGGGTGGGTCCTTACATTAGACAGGACTTGCAAAATTAATCCACCTGGAAGGAAGACCCTTGCCGGGGGATTTTGCAAAATTTACCATGTCAGACAATGGAGCAAGAGAGGGGGAAAACTCCCTGGAAAGAGAGCCGCTGACCCAGTTGGAACCTTGCCAGATGTTGGGATCCGAGAGGCCAGATTCCTCAGGAGAAGAAGTGGTGGAGACACGGGACCACAAGCCTCGCTGGTCGATGGGCGTTGGAAAGAAAAGTGAGTGGGGAAAGGAATCAAGAAAGGTGACCCTGAGACGGGGGACCAAGCAACCAGAATGGAAGCAGGAGATGGAGAAATCCCTGCACGCAAGTGAAGAGGGAGGAAGCTGGGCACCGTACTCAGACTGGATCCTAGAGAAAGCTATTGACCTGATGAAGAGAACTCTCAGCTCCCTAGGAGAGGAGAATACTGAACCCTACGGCCGCCCCAGTTCCTGGAGCCGCAAAGGGAGAGACACCGAGGGGGACGTGGAACCTGCAACCCCAGGGACATCTACTGATCCAGGAGCTCCCACCCCCTACCGGACCACAGATGGCAATCTGGACGGAAGGCACTACCACCCACAACAGAGGCACCGATCCATTCCAAGACGTCCACCGTTGGAAGTGAAATTCAAAGGGGAGCCAACACGCTTGGGGTTTTTCCTAACCCAAGTCCTCAGCTACATGGAGGAATATGGGCAGGATATTCCCAGCGACAAAGCCCGCATCCGGATCGTGCAATCTGCCCTGGATGGACCAGCTGCGGATTGGGTAGTGAACTTGCATGACTCCAATGCCCCAGAACTCAGTAACTTCAACCGTTTCATGTCCTCTTTGAGAAGACGATTTGAAGACCCCCTGGCTGATCGCAAAGCCCGTGAAAGAATAACAACGATGAGGCAGGGCAAACGCCCAGTGGCTGAGTATACACAAGAATTTCGGGCCATTGCCAGCAAACTGAATTGGCCAGAAGACATCCTCCTTGGCCATTTCAAAGACGGACTAAACTATGATCTATATGATGCTTGCCTGCCCGAGGGGACCCACATCGACTTGAGGAATGGTACGTCTTGGCAGAGGAAGCAGAGATCGACATATTGAAGAGGCACCGCCGAGGAAAACAATGGAGCCGCCCCCCGCCTGAGCTGACACACCAACCGGTGAAATCATCGGATACAGCCAAGAAGCAAATGAGATGTTTCAAGTGCGGAAGAGAAGGGCATCGAGCTGTAGAATGCCGCTCAAAGGCCCCCCAGCACAACCCAGACAGATCCCAAATCAACAAACCCGGAAAGTATTCAGCTAAGCCAAAAGAAACGGCCATGAGAATGATGGAAATTGCAGAAACCCCCACCTCTGCTCACCAAGGGGAAAGGACTCCAGCCTACACCATAGGGCCGGTGGATGCCTCAGATGACAGCTCGGAGGGCGAACCCCTGGTAAGTGGATGCATCACACCCATCTTCAAAACAGTGACTATATTAATCCCCCCCATGCCCGAAGCTGTGAAGGTGAAAGCCTTAATAGACTCTGGCTGTACCCGCTGCCTCATTAGCCCAACACTAGTGGGGAATCTGGGCATCCCATCCAGGAGACTGGAACAACCAATCTCATTTGGCCAGCTAGATGGATCCATAGCAGGGGGGGTGCCAGCTACCCTAGCCACTTTGCCAATACATCTCTCCCTGGGCAACCATGAAGAGGACTTAACGTTTGTGGTGACCCCAGGTATGGAATGCCCAATGATTCTAGGGATGGAATGGTTGAAAAAATGGAACCCCTGGGTAAATTGGAGGACGACAGAAATCAAATTCCCGAAGGGGGACCCTATGGACTTAAAACCCCAAGGGAGTCTACCAGAATCAAGAATAGAAAAAGCATCCATAGGAGAGGAAAAAAGATTAACAGAAATACCAGAGGAATATAGGGACCTTGCTGAAGTCTTCAGTGAGGAGAGGGCGAATGAGCTTCCCCCCCACCGACCCACAGACTGTACCATTGAATTCAAGCCTGGGGCAAAACTCCCGAACCCAGATTATACTCCATGAGCCCAAAGGAGAAGGAGGAAATGGAAAGATTTATAAAAAAAAACCTGGAGAGAGGTTTCATTGAGCCAGCCAAGCCTAAAGTGGCTGCCCCGGTCCTTTTTAGAGAGAAGAAGGATGGCTCTTTACGTTTATGCGTGGATTATAGGGCCCTGAATACAATCAGTGAAAGCAACCTATACCCGCTGCCCCTCATGAAAGACATGCTGTCACACCTATCGAAAGGGAAAATTTTTTCTAAACTAGACTTAAGGGAAGCTTACTATCGAGTGAGAATCAAGGAAGGGGACGAATGGAAGACTGCATTTAACTGCCCCATGGGGTGCTATCAATTCAAAGTCTTGCCATTTGGATTACAAGGGGGCCCTGCAGTCTTTATGCAACTAATCAATGACGTTCTAAGGGAGCACCTGTTTAAGGGGGTCCTTGTTTACTTGGACGACATTCTTATCTTTACCGAAACAAAAGAAGAACACGTCAAACTTGTCAGAGCGGTTTTAAAGAAGCTGCGAGCCGCTCACCTATATGCCAAACTCTCAAAATGCGAATTCCACCAGGAAAGGATAGACTACCTAGGCTATCGCATATCCCCACAGGGCATTGAAATGGACCCAGAGAAGGTCAGAGCAGTATTAGAATGGGCACCACCCCGCACAAGAAAGCAACTACAAAGTTTCCTGGGCTTTGCAAATTTTTACCGCCAATTCATCCCCTCATTTGCACAGATAGCCTTGCCCCTCACCAACTTACTAAAAACGAAGGGAACATCCTCAGTAAAACCTAGCCAGCCACTAACATGGACAATGGAGTGCCAAGCAGCGTTTGAGAGACTAAAGAGACTTTTTTCTGCCGAACCAGTACTAAGGCACCCAGACATGGACAAACCCTTCATAATACAGGCAGATGCAAGTGATGTGGCAGTGGGGGCTGTGCTATTACAAGAAAATGATGATGCAGTATTGCAACCCTGTGCATATACATCTAAGAAACTCACGGAAACAGAACAGCGCTGGCCCGTATGGGAGAAGGAGGCTTATGGGATACGTTGGGCATTACTCACGTGGCGACAGTTCCTGGAAGGCAACAAAATCCCCTTCCAGGTGTGGACTGATCACAAAAATTTAGAAGCCCTGAAAACTTCCAGGAAACTCAATCCCAAACAAGCCCGCTGGTCCCAGCATTTTCACCAATTCCAATTTAAGCTCAAACATTTACCAGGAAGAAAGAACTTCCTGGCAGATGCACTATCTCGCATGCCCCAATATAACAGCGCACGAACCACAGACTCTAGACCAATAATGGCAGAGTCACAACTGGCAGCGCCAGTAACCACAAGAACCCAAGCCAAAATAAAACCACAACTGGACAGCCAAACTGGGATTGAATTCAGAAAAAGTTTGGAAACAGATGATTGGTTCCAGAAAAACAAACATGTGTGCACAATGAGAGACGGATTGCCTTGGGTAGGGGAAAAGTTATATATACCAACAACTCAAAGACTAACTTTCATGCAACTTTGCCATGACACAAAATCAGCAGGGCATTTTGGATTTGTAAAAACTTTACACTTAATTAAACGGCAATTTTGGTGGCCATCAATAAAAAAGGACATAGAAAGTTATATTGCCAGCTGCCCAACCTGTGCATCAGCAAAGAGGTTGCAAGGGAAATCGCCAGGGCTGTTACAACCAGTGGCAAGTCCCTCAGCCCCCTGGAGGGAAATAGCCATGGATTTTATAGTGGAATTGCCTGAAAGCAATGGGAATACTGTTATCTGGACAGTCACGGACCTATTTTCCAAACAGGTGCACTTTATCCCTTGCCAAAAATTCCCACTGCAAAGGCCTTAGCAAAACTTTTCATCCAGCACATTTACAGATTGCACGGGGCACCCCAACGCATCATCTCTGATAGGGGAGTGCAATTTACGTCTGCATTTTGGAAGGAATTTTTATCCCTTTAGGGACCACTCAGGGATTGACATCTAGCCACCACCCTCAAGGAGATGGTCAAGCGGAACGGTGCCAGTCGGTACTTGAGCAATATTTGAGATGTTTTTTAAATTTCCAACAGAGTGATTGGACGGACTTACTTCCTTTTGCAGAAGTTGCCTACAATAATGCAGTCCACTCCAGCACAGGCTACACTCCTTTTCAAATAGCCAACGGCCAAAGTTTCAACCCTATGCCAGAGTTAACCCCAAAAGAACCAACGATCCCTTCACTGAAAGAATGGATGGAAAACCTACAAAACACCTGGCCAATAGTCAGAAAATCACGAGATGAAGCTAGGCGGGCATACAAAGCACAAGCCGATAAAAAAAGGGTTGAGCCTACACCATTCATTATAGGAGAAATGGTGTACTTATCTACAAAATACCTAAAGTCCCTACAGCCCTGTAAAAAACTTGGACCAAAATATATAGGACCTTTTCCAATTAAAAGGATCATAAATCCAGTAACAGTAGAATTAGAATTACCCAAAAACCTCAGGCAAATACACCCAATTTTTCATTGCAGCTTGCTGAAAAGAGAGCATCAGTCACCTCTACGGCCAAAAATCCCCCCCCCACCACCTCCAATCATGGTGGAGGGGGAACAACACTTCGAAATAAAAGAGATCCTTGACTCTAGGAGATATCATGGAACAACTCAGTACCTAGTTGCCTGGAAACACCTCCCTGCCTCACAAAATGAGTGGGTCCATAAACGTCACGTCAGAGCCCCGAAGCTATTGAAGAAGTTTCACACAGAGTATCCTAACAAGCCTAACTAAATTTTTACTTGTGTTTTCTTTCAGGTGGATCTCTCTTATTGTTAAGAGGGGCCGGATGTCAGAATCCAATTATATTTCATCTTTAATTATCAAATATAGAAACTCCCAATTCTGCCTTCTTGGATTCTGCCATAAGAGGGAGAGAAGGGGGAGAACAAAGGGGCTTTATGGCCCTCACTTCCTTCAGTAGACTTCAAAGAGCTGAATGCTGAATGTGTGTTTATTGTAACCTATTGTAACCTCAAAGTGTTAGCACCAGAGAACATTAGCATTAACAAAGAAGAGTATTTGCCTTTCATGTAGTTATCTGAAGTCTCCATCCAGACGGAAGAAAGAAGAAACGGGGTGGAATTGTGATACTTGAAACTATCACTGGAAGGGGGGTTGATTGGGTGGGACTACTGGGGAACCCCTTAAAACCTTGAATGGGAGAGCTTGGACCCCAAGTCCTGTCTAGCATGCCTGCAACCATTTTCTCTTAATAAAGGATTCCTGTTGGAAGAATTATTCCAAGAGTTCTGTCTTCTTAAGATGCAAAGTGGGGTGGGTCCTTACACATGGCAGTATGAAAGAACACAATTAATGTTGCTAGATTCTGGGTGAGATCTGCTTATACTTGTACATATTTTAATCTTGTACATATTTTAATCTTGTATTTTATATTTTAAATTGTAATGTACATATTTTAATCTTGTATTTTATATTTTAAATTGTATGTAATATAGTATGCCTTATTTTAATTGTGATGCATCTGACACGAATAAACAAACTACTGAGAAAGCTTGTTTTTTAGTCTAAACCTCTTTTCCTTTCCTTAGGTGTAGCATCTTTGATGGATTCTCTCAATATTCATCTGAATATATAAAATCATGTCAGAGAACTTGATGTACTTATTCGTCAACATATGTTTCTAGATAAGCAACATCTCACAAGATAAATTACCAATAGCAATTTCATATTTAAACCACATGACTTTCAATGTTCTAAGTACATGCTTACAACATCAGACTGGTGGGAAGAAGTAAAATGGAAGTCCTCTTGGTTTGAGCTTGATTTCTCATGATTTCCGGGATGAGTTTTGTTGGCAACAGCATAGAAGAAATGTAACATTACTTTTTGCATTTTTAAAAATTTCTCAGTCTGGTTTACAGTCTGGGATGTGAAACAGGTTCAACACTCATTAGTTTCTTGAGATCATCCAAGGATGGCTAGAAGTAGCAAACCACTTCTGAAAAATCTTGGCAAGAAAATTGCAGGGACTAGTCCAATCAGTCATCAGGAGTCCAAAACTGACTCTCCTTAAAAAAAAAAAAAAAAAGTCTTAGTGCTGCCACCTGCCATTCTAAAAGTTACTTTGGCGGTTCATCAAGGTCACTCTGATTTCTGGTACCTGTAGATACACATCTTTCCAATTTTCTCGGAAGTGATTTGCCATTTTCTTTTCCCTAGGGATGAGAAAATCTGATTGGCCCAAAGTCACTCAGCTGGTTTTGTGTTTAAGGTAGGCCTAGAATTCATCATCTCTTGGGTTCTACTCTAGTGTCTTTAACCTCTATACCAAACTGGTTAAAAGTAGAGGTCTGATCAATACTTGTTCCAACAGTTTGCATTTCACTCTCAATTCTGCAAAGACAGGGCCAGACAAAAATGGGCACAATGATTGTGGAAATGGGATGACTTCCATGTTAGTCCAGAACAACTGGAAAATTGAGAACAAGAAATGGACTGATTTGCCCATTACTCCCATTGATGTCAAAATTATTACTTCCAAGTAAGTAGTTTAAAGATTAGAGCCCATGAGGCAACCTAGTTGTCTTTAAGACTCCTCTCCAAGGTCAATTATTTATTTTGGCAACTGCTTCTAATTGGGGGCATCACTTGTCACTTAATCCCTTAAGATATAATCAAGAGCTGGTATCCCAAAGGCTTTGATAAAGAGTTAATTACTTTTTTTGCTAATGCTTAAACTATGGTCAATATTGCAAGTTAAGAAGAAGGATGAAGGTTTGGCCCATTAATTTGTTCCTTCTCTCTGAAGGAGAACTTCTGTTTTTCTTCTCTAAAAAACAGTCTGCTTTTGAAATTGTCTGAAGCCTTAGCGAAGGAATGATCCATATCAACAGTAAACTTTGGGAATAAAGAACTCCGTTCCAGGCATGGGCTTTCAAGAAAGGAGACTGGTACTTAAGTCTTGATTTTAATTCTAGCTGGAGTAGCCATGAAGAGGTCTATCTGTGAACTCCATATACCAGAGTAAATGTTAATTTACCTATAAGATTTTATGCCACAGGATGAGATGCATGGTTCTTTATTCTTTTCAGCTTCATAATAGAATTTTTGAGATAGTTTAGATTATGACTGACGCCAAAATCATCCAAGTAGAACTTTATAGCCATCCAGATTTTGATCTGGTTCCTATATTTCATATTTTCTCTCTCCATCACTTTCTATTTATCTATCTATTATTCATCTATTTTATCTAATATCTAATATCTATCTATCTATCTATCATTATCTATCATTTTTATCTTCTCTCTTTCTCTCTCATTTGTCATCTCCTTTATAAATTACCTTTTTTCCTGAGAGCTCAAAATATTTCTAACATTTATTTATAAATTCATTACATGTTTATCCCACCTTTATTTTTGGTAAACTCAGGATGGTGCGGGTGCTTAATGCTCCCACTTTCCATTTACTCCACAACAACAACCCTATGAATTAGGTTGGGATGAGAAAGAGGGACTGACCAAAAGTACCCAACTATTTTTCATGCCTAACAGAGGAAGACAACTCTTGGTTTGTAGCCCAGCATCTTAGCCACTACCTCAGAATGGATTTCCCTCCAGTGAGGTGTATTGGGTTCAGGGAAAAAGCAAGGACTCCAGAGTTCCCAGTGAGCTCTTTATTGAATGGGGAGCAAGTCTCACATTTTTAACCGCTATGTTCTCATATTGGTCATGAGCCGAGGTGGCGCAGCAGTTAGAGTGCAGTACTGCAGGCCACTTTAGCTGACTGTGTTCAGCAGGTCAGCGGTTCAAATCTCACCGGCTCAAGGTTGACTCAGCCTTCCATCCTTCCGAGGTAGGTAAAATGAGGACCCAAATTGTTGGGGGCAATGTAAATATATATATACATTGCTTACTGGTGTACACTGCTTAGAGAGTGCTTGCACTTAAAGCGGTATATAAGTCTCATAAATAAATAAATAAATGATGGATTTTCTTATATGGGACTTATCCTGATGTTACTGGGATGTTTCTATCCATAGATATTGAGCTCTTCTTCTTGTGAAGAAAACATTTTTCAAGAAAGGCATCCACACAAGAACTAAGAGAGTGCAAATTTCAGAAACACTTCACACCCGTGCATCAAAAATTCTGCTCTTTTTCTCCATGAGTTATGATGGAATCCAATTTTTGTCCTTTGATGGAAGCATTGGATCTTATGGTTGCCCTTATAGAAGTTAACCATTTGCTCCATTCTGGGATAGAAGATAAAGTGAGATTAGATAGATAGATAGATAGATAGATAGATAGATAGATAGATAGATAGATAGATAGATAGACAGATGATAGATAGATAGATAGATAGATAGATAGATAGATAGATAGATAGATAGATAGATAGATAGATAGACAGACAGACAGACAGACAGACAGACAGACAGACAGACAGACAGACAGACAGAATTGTCCTAAGGGCTGTGGCCTGAATCACCTCACATAAAATGGTCTTGATTTGTGCATGGATCCTGAAAAGCTTGGGTCTGCCCATTCCAAAATACTACCTTTCTCTGTGGTAGAAGAAACCAGATAAATAAATGCTAACATAGAAAATGCCTCTAAACAATCATAAATTCTTTATATTGTCTAGAAACTATAGATAATGTGGAGAACAAATTATGGCAAAGGGAACATTTCATTTTAATGACTTGGCTGATTTAATGTAATGTAATTAAAACAGAAATGCAAATTCAGTTAAATCCAGCTTAGTTGTTGCTCTGGGGTCTTACTTCTGTCTTTGCCATGACCCCATCTACATTTTAGAATGCTATCCAGAGGGTCATGGGCTATCAATGATTCTCTAAAAATTGTGTATGAGAAGATCAGAATGATTCATGTTGGAGACTAGAAATCCACATGCTTCATTATTCAACCTGAGGAAAAACGTAATGCTTCACTCTGTCTTAAGTTGATGGAGACTCACACAGGTAAACATGATCAGCAGGCAGCATAATTATATAACTGACTTCCCCACTTTATCTCCATCTGCAATAGTTAGATAGATGATGAAATTATGGTCAGAGTGGCACAATGCAAGTGAAAGTGGGAAAACATGACGATGATGGTATCACATAGCTGAACTCAACTCAGCTGTACAGTCGGTGATCAAGAGAAAAGAAGGGAGGGACACTGATGATTATCCATTGTCTTACAGATTGTGAGGTCACCAATTTGCAGATGGGATGATGCATGATTTGTATAACTCCACTGAGTTTCTGATCTGACTATCACCATTGGTATGGAGCTTATTTAATGTCTACAAGAGCTAAAGTGAAATATTTTGTCTGCAAATATCATATTCCAAGAAGAATTTCTAGTTTCTGCTGATGTCTCCAAATTCACAAAACATGTCATTTTCTCTTCTTCCAGGTCTACTCATGGCCCTCAATGATTCTACTGTTACAGAGTTTATCTTCTTGGGTCATTCCAATTCTCGGCCGATCCAGCTTCTTCTCTTTGTATTAGTCTTGGCTGCTTATACAATATGTCTGGTGGGCAACCTCCTTATTGCAGTGACAGTGCAGGGAGAACCCCACCTCTCTCAGTCACCCATGTACTTCTTCTTGGCCAACTTGTCTCTCTTTGATATTACTTTGGGCTCACTGGCTACACCCAAGCTTTTAACAGATTTAGTGAGCTACAGCAGGACCATCAGCTTTATGGGTTGTATGATCCAGATCTTCTTTATCCACTTAATAGGGGGCTCTGAGATGCTCCTTGTAACCCTCATGGCTTACGATCGTTACATGGCCATCTGCCACCCTTTGACCTACATGACCAGGATGAACCGTCCACGTTGCATCAGACTTCTTGCCTCCTGTTGGGCTGGAGGCCTCATTCACACTACCATCCAAATGTTTTTGCTTCTCCAGCTCCCGTTCTGTGGACCAAACACTCTGGACAATTTTCATTGTGACCTCCCACAGGTGATTAAGCTGGCTTGTGTAGACACTTATGTCACTGAGCTGCTGGTTGTGGCCAACAGTGGCCTACTTTCCCTTGTATGCTTCCTTGCCTTGCTTGCTTCCTACAGTATCATTGTCAGCAGCCTTCGAGGTCACTTCAAGGAGAGTGGAGGCAAAGCCCTGGCTACCTGCAGCTCCCACCTCATTGTGGTCTTCATCAGCTTTGTGCCTTGCATCTTTGTTTATTTAGTGCCTTTCTCCAGGTCTCACACAGACAAGGTGGCTTCTGTGTTCTACACCCTAATTGTACCTTCTGTCAACCCACTCATATACACCTTGAGGAACCGAGACATGAGTAATGCAATGAGGAAGTTAAAGAAGAGGTGCCCTTTTTTACCTTCTTCTGGGAACATGGAACAAGTATGAGTTGTTTTGGTCCCCTCAGTTGTGAAACAAATTCCATTTGCCTGTTATTTTCTTCTCTGGTTCCCATTCATGTAGGTGACAGTTGAACCTGATCTTCAAGTCAGTACTGAATTCATGGCTGGGCAGACAACATACGGAGACATTCTTTGGACAAAAGAAATAATGGCCATTGTAGTATAATGTAGAAAATACACTGTTAACCTGGAAAATGTTATTCATACAAGTGTTTTCATCATTTCTTTCTAGACAGGTTGGACGTTTTCCTCTATTATTGAACGTTCTCCTGTATTGGATCCTGTTATTTCTTAACTGGAAAAAAGAATAGGTTGGCAAGGTTTGGTAAATGGAATAACCCATGTGATTTGTGTTGTCGGAAGGACTCACATAAGCCAAGTTCAATTTCAGTTCAGCTCTATACAGGAATTTTAATTAAAATACAACTGACAAATGGCAATCCTGTCTCTACTTGGATTGTGAGCTGTCCACAGTTGTCTGCTCGGATGGGCAGCTATAGAAATAAAACAAAGAAACAGATACTTGTAGACATGCAGTGAAGGAGAGTTCAGCATCTTTTTTGGAAAATGCTTTCTTTACCAATTGTTTGGACTGTTAGGGAGTTTTTCATAAGTTTGACTAGGAAAAAAATCTTATATTTCTGTATTGATTCTTTAAGAATAAAATTTATCTACTTTGCCTGTGTTTCTGCTGAGTCAATTCCCAGATTGCATCTGTGATTTTTCTAACAAAGTTGTCGAGGTAGGTATACCACTGTGGCATTTGTATTGCGACAGTGCAAATAGATACTTCAATATTACCACAACTGATTCTTTGATACGATGCATCTTTGCACTACTACAAGGGGGGGGGGGAAGAGATGTTGAAATGTCTTTGAGAAAACATAATTTTCATTTGACTTCACGATTCCAATCCTAATTTTTCTCCTGATTCATGTCCCTTTAACTTGTGTTTGTTGTATAACGTTAAGAGATATTCATGTTTTTCCTGTGCACGATATAAGAAGTATCATCTGCAAAACTGCACATGAAGTCAACACGTTTGAAAAGAGGTCCACGAACATCTAGAAAGGACAGGAGACAGGAAAGGGAGGTAAAATATCCTTGATATAAGGGCTTAAGGGACAGAGTCTCCCTTGTAATGTAATCATGCTTCATTATTTCAGTGCTATAGCCCTTTGTATTGGGCAACATAGCAGGACCAGAAGGTTGAGACCTCTTTATTAATGGTGAATCAGAACCATTGAGAGACCCTCAGCAAATCAGACTTCACCTAAGTCTCCTTCTTTTAAATGTGACAGCAGGAGAAATGATTTGCTAGAATGCCAGAATGTAACAAGCACACCTATTGGATCCAGATTTTGCACTCCAGTCAGAAGCACTGAGGCAGTTCCAGGTTGAAACTATTAGACCAGTGGCTCTCAACCTGTGGGTCGGGACCCCATTTGGGGTCGAATGACCATTTCACGGGGGTTGCCAAACAACGCAGTCCGCCATTTTTTCTCCCTTTTCCTTAGCTATACTACTCCCTTTTATTCTGTTGGCTTTTGAAAGCCAATAGAATAGACTCTCTTGAATAGAGTCTAATTCTATTGGCTTTCAAAAGCCAATAGGAATTGTCCAGGCTGAGCCTGCCAAAAGTCCCATTCTGCAAATGGTGCTGCATCAGTTGAGTAGTCCTTGACTTATGACCAGTTGAGTAGTCCTTGACTTACGACCGGTTGGGGGTCGCGGCATTAAAAAGGTTGAGAACCACTGTATTAGACGATGATATCACTGTTGCCTTGGAGACGCCCAGTTGGGGGCTCCTTTCATGTCCCCAGCAGGAGCTTGGTGAGTGAAGGACGAGAGCTCAATCCCACCCCATGGCGAGGGTCTCAAATGCAAGCTTGCCAGCCTTGTGCTCAGCATTTCAAGCACTCGAGCCACTGTGCTAAGATAAGACAACCTTTATTGTCCTTTTTTTTTTACTGTGGGCACCCTGGCACACATTAAAAATGAAATTTTGTTGCCTGCTCTCAAAAGTATACATATACACAACACACATATAAATATGCTATATACACACATAGGTATATATCTACACCCTTACATATAAATACATATACATATTAATGACTGTTCATCTTGGATACATAGCAGAAAGAGGAAGCTTGAGAGTTCACAAGGTTGATTACAAGGTTGGGACAAAACTGTGACTGAATCTGGATGTTCTGCTTCGGGTACCATGAAGCCTCCTCCCAGAAGGTAACAAGGAAAACAGGTTGTGAAGAGGATGTGTAGCATCCCAGACAATTCTGTGGACCCTGCTTGAGCATCACTTATATACCATGTCCTGAATGGAAGGGAGTAAACTGCCAATACTCTTTTCCGCCATCCTCACCACTCTCTGCACCGTCTTCCTGTCTGAAACAGTAACACTTCCAAACCAGACTGCAATGCAATATGACTGGATGCTCTCGATCGTCCCTCTATAGAAAGTGGTAAGGACAGGGGAAGGAAGATGTACTTTTCTCATGTGATGTAAAAAATGCAGGTGCTGCTGTGCCCCTTTCATCCTTACTGGATCAAATTACTGCTCAATGTAGTGGTAGATTCTCAAAACAACCCAACTTTAAGCATCTCTCACCTGGACATAAAGTGATTTGTATTAATGAAATAAAAGTGTTGCATATACAAGGGAGTTGTCCAATCCCTGCCTTGCTGTGCTGCAATGGCACTTTTATTAGACACTCACCAAGCATATGGGAGGAGAAGATTGGTGGAGAAAGACTTCCCAAAATTTAACCCAATGTGTCTCCCATTCATTGTCTTGGAGTACGAATGGATGAATTCACAATTACAGTAGTCCTTGACTTATGACACCATTGGGACCAGAATTTCCATTACTAAGTAAGACAGTTGTTAAGCAAATTCTGTTCCCACCATGGATTTTGCTTGTCAGAGGCCAGTTTGGAAGGTCTCAAATAGTGATCACATGATCCCAGGATTCTTCAACCAGCATTGCAAATATATGCTAGCCAGCATGTGAACTTTGATCACATGACTGTGGGGATGCTGCAACAGTCATAAGGATTATTTCTAAGACATTTTTTTCAGTGCTGCTATAACTCTGAACATTTGCTAATCAAATAGCTGTAAGTTGAAGACTACCTGTATATTACATAAACGGGCAGTTCTTTTAGGAAAAAAAATGGACTTTTAAGGGCACAAATCACTTACCTTTCACATTTCTGGCCTAACTGCTCACAATGCCAGACTGAACTGGGAAAGAGAAATTAAGAAAAAGAAAGTCAACTTAATTACTTAGAAAGCTGGGAGAATTTAGCTCTTTTCAAACATGTCCATCTTCTTTGCCTAAGGAATATAACAACAACAACAACAACAACAACAACAACAATAATAATAATAATTATAGTAATTGGAAAGTACCTTGGAGGTCATCTAGTCCAACCCCCTGCTCAGGCGGGAAACTCTATACCAGGGGTGTCAAACTGCCTGCGGGTGGGATGCATCATGCCAAACCCACACCACCCTATTGCCGGCAATGGGGGAAAAGTCACGATATGTCATGACACGTCAAGTGATGTTGCGAGTTTGACACCCCTGTCCTATACCATTTCAGACAAATGACTGTCCAGTCTCTTCTTAAAAACTTCCAGTCTTGGAGCATTCATCACTTCTGGAGGCAGGTTGTTCCACTGGTTAATTGTTCTAACTGTCAGGATGTTTCTCCTTAGTTCTAGGTTGCTTCTCTCTTTGGTTAGTTTCCATCCGTTGCTTCTTGTCCTGCCTTCAGGCGCCTTGGAAAATAGCTTGACTCCCTCTTCTTTGGGGCAGCCCCTGAGATATTGGAACACTGCTATCACGTCCCCCCTCGTCCTTCTCTTCGTTAAACTAGACATACCCAATTCCAGCAGGCGTTCCTTATATGCTTTAGCCTCCAGTCCCCTAATCATCTTGGTTGCTCTTCTCTGTACTCTTTCTAGAGTCTCAACATCTTTTTTACATTGTATGACCAAAAATGGATGCAGTATTCCAAGTGTGGTCTTACCAAGGCATTGTACAGTGGTATCAACACTTCACGTGATCTTGATTCTATCCCTCTGTTAATGCATCCCAGCACTGTGTTGACTTTTTTGGCAGCTGCAGCACACTGCTGGCTCATATTTAAGTGATTGTCAACTAGGACTCTGAGGTCCCTCTCACAGTTACTACTATAACCAGTGCTTTTTTTCTTAAAAAAAAAAGGTGCTGGAACTTACACACGTCATACAACCAGCCTTGCCTACCCTACAAGGTTCCATCCAAAAAAGGTGCCGGAACTCCGTTCTGGGCGTTCTATGAGAAAAAAAGCCCTGACTATAACTACTATAACTATAACTTATAAACAAACAAACAGGAAATCACAAAAAGTATGTTGGCTACAAATGCAATGGATGGAAGCTAATCAAGGACAGAACCAACACAGAACTAAGGAGAAATTTCCTGACAATTAGAACAATTAATCAGTGGAATGACTTGCCTCCAGAAGCTGTGGGTGCTCCAACACTGGAAGTTTTTAAGAAGAGACTGCACAGACATTTGTCTAAAATGGTATAGGGTTTCCTGTCTGAGCAGGGGTTGGACTAGATGACCTCCAAGGTCCTTCCAACTCTGTTATTCTGTTAAAGGGTGCTTTGATTTTGGTTATTGTTACTGTGGATTGTACTGGAAATGGTTTCAATGGTTCTTCTAAACAAGGGGATAAAACCTGTGGCTCACCCCAGAATATTAACTGTGAAGGCTAGAACTCAAGGAGGAGAGACTGTAGTAACATCAAGAGGGTAAATCAGCATAAAGAGAAGCCAGGAAATTGACTATGATAGATCTCTAATGAAAATACTATTGACATTCATGAGAACACCAATGCTTTGAGTATGTCATCTCATTATACAGATAGTCCTTGACTAACAACCTTTCATTTAGTGACTGTTCAAAGTTACAATAGCACTAAAAAGTGACTTATGACCCTTTTTTCACACTTACAACCGTTGCAACATTCTCATGGTCACGTGATCAAAATTTAGACACTTGGCAACTGACTCATATTTATGATGGTTGCAATGTCCCTGGGATCATGTGATCCCTTTTGCAATCTTCTCCCAAGCAAAGTCAATGGGGAAGCCAGATTCCCTTAACAACCATATTACTAACTTAACCACCGTAGTGATTCACTTAACAACTGTGGCAAGAAAAGTCTTAAAATGGAGCAAAATTCACTGGACAAACATCTTGCTTAGCAACAGAAAGTTTGGGCTCAATTATGGTCATAGGTTGAGAACTACCTGTAGTAACACTATGTCAATCTTCTGTAAAAAAACAAAGGAAGCCCAGTGTTTCAGTTGTAATCATTCCTTCCTTCCTTCATTTCTGTAGTTACCCAACTCAACCAAATGATTCTGGGTAGCTTACAATTCTATCATGATGATGATGATCATCATCAATCAATCATCCATTTTTTCATCAGATCATAGACCATAAAAATTACCAACTATCCAACTATCCTAGTCAACTTCAACCATATGCCCTTTGACTTCTGCAGTTACCTCCCCCTGACTGGGGATCTAAGAAAAGGCTCATAAGCTCATTGTCCCAAAGGTCTAATAATGGGTCACTGAAATGCTTCATTCGTACTGATTGGTGCCCTGGAGGAAGGAAACAGAAGGTGCCCCTCCCTTGTCAGATGGTGTGCTTGATTTTCCACTTCTGGAAGAACAAAAAAGACAATCACCTTTTAGAGTTACCTTCATTCCAGCTGGGAGAAGCCACTAAGTGACTGGAATGAACAGGTATTGTGGATCTTGGTCTCTTGGTTTTAGAAGAAGAGTAAGTTGAGTGGCGATCAGGAGCAGTGGGGAAAAGAAGGATGCAATGTCTTCTTTTAATTCTTCCTTAATGAAGAACCAATGTTGATGTTCTTTAGATATGTCTCTAGCCTCTTTTGGTAAGGTGGATTTATGTATGAAATGAGATAAGAAGAGAGGAAAGAAGAAAAAAAAACCTGGGACTAAGATTCCATAGTTCTAAAAGCAGCTATATCTGAATGCTTCATTTGAAATTGTTGTAGCAAATCAGTTGTTTGCCTTTACACCAGAACAGTAAGCTTAAGATACTCTTATAAGGTAGATATTTATCAAAATTATCAAAAATTTATAAATACCTATTAGAGATAAAGGAAGAAATAGTGGCCAATGATAGCGTGGGCACAAAATGTGGGGTGAAATATAAATTTAGAGGAATGGGAAAGATTATGGAACATAAATTGCAAATTGACGCTATCAACTGCATACAGAGAGAATCAATATAAAATGATTTACAGATGGCATTTAACACTGGCGAGATTGGCTAAAATGTATAAAAATATAGACCCGAAGTGTTGGAAATGTAAAATCAGAGAAGGAACATTTTATCACATGTGGTGGCTGTGCCCCAAAGCAAAAAATTATTGGGAACGAATAAGAGATTGGATACAGGAGATAACGGAGATACAAATGGATTTTAAACCAGAATTATTTTTGGGGGGCATAATAAATTTAAAGATGGAAAAACAACTCCAACATATCATTATACACATATTGACCGCAGCTCGTATAGCATATGCTCAATGCTGGAAGAGTGAAAATATTCCCACAAATGATATGATTATGTACAAAATCTTGGAATGTGCAGAAATGAATAAACTTACGTTAGAATTAAAAGACAAGGAGGCGACAGAATTTTACGAAATTTGGAATAAATGTTATAATTGGCTAGAGCAGAGAAAGGAAAAGACATAATTATTGATGTACATAAAACGTAAATAAGATGTAAAGAATGCTTAAAATGTATAGTACTGTTCTGTTAAAAGAAAAGATTTATGTTTATGTATTTTAAGTTTGTTTGGGTGTATGGTGTATGGTGAAAAATAATAAAAAATTTAAAAAAAATAAGGTAGATATTTGAAGTTCCTATCCCTTGATTCTTTCTTTTTATGCTTTCCTTCATGACTCAGGGACATCAGCTCTGAAGATATCCTAATGCAGTTCAGTGCTATCTCACACTACCAAATCCAGGAACAAGAAAGGGAAGAATGTCTTGGCCCAAAGAAATGGACAGTAAGTAACCAGGAAAGAGAGATGGCTTCAAAAATCTACTTAGGGAGGAACCATGTTATGATGGTATCATAACATTCATTTGTGATGATCTGGAGGGAGAAGACCTAAAACAAATTTCTCATATATTATTGTGGTGGTTGTGGTTGTTAATCAAATTTATGGGCTGCAGGTGTCTGTGGAGATGCTCAGTCATCCAGGTCATGGTTGTCCTAATGATGCTTTTTCAAAAGGCAACTGGACTTTCTTTGTTTTTTTTGTTTTTTTGCCTGAAGATGTTTTGCTTCTCATCCAAGAAGCTTCTTCAGTTCTGAAGCTTCTTGGGTTCGGTGGAGAGATTTATATTCCTTGCAGGATTTATATGGAAGGATTCAGTTCTGATTGAATGGCGGAGAATGGATCAGCGTACATAAAAATTTATCCTAAGAAGAAATGTGGATTGTAGGTGTCCTACCTTTTGGTGGAATTGGCAAGACTGTGGGTTTATGTTGTCTAGGTATTAATGGGGACTTCGAAATGAAGTTCTAAATTAGTATTCAGGATAGCTTTGGAAGCAAACAGATCCCCCCCATACACACCCAAGGGAACAAAATGGATATGGATGCTGCAGATGAAGAAGTCTCTCTAGTGCCCTGTGAATCACAGAAATATCATAGGTATAGGGGTGTGTGTGTGTGTGTGTGTGTGTGTGTGTGAGAGAGAGAGAGAGAGAGAGAGAGAGAGAGAGAGAGAGACTGTTGCACAGAATATTTTAATACTGCAGTTACATTGCAATACAAAGGAATAGATGTATACCTCTGTATATCTGCGTGTATATTTATATCTACTGCATATCTTTATAATCTTTATTTACATTATCTATATGTTTTTATACTGCCAATATATACTTATTTTTGTAGAGAATATTCTACCAAAACATTGTACTTATTTCCAATCTGTCATGTGCATGACTGCATGAACTAAATTTTTCACGTGAATCTGAAAATAATCTGCTTTATTCACTGGGCCTATAATATTTTAATTTCATACCTCTTTTTTCCCCTCTGGTTAGTAGTTAGCAGATTGTATACAGGGTACAGGTTTTCAGGACTATGTCCTGAATTTTTCTCATGATTTGGAAATATTTCTAAGTTGCAACTATATATGTTTAATGGAATTGCTTGTGGACAAGTGGGTATGAACTATTTTAAAGGGTGAAAAAATTCCCCTTGAAGAAATTGTGGAAGTAGATTGGAAAATTGGAGAAAGAGTATCAATATCTAACTTACTATTTTTCATAGATGTATGAAGCTGGGAGAGTTTTGCAAAGAGTCATGGCTTAGATGGACCTTAGTTGGCTACAGGAATCATCATTAATTATCCTAAATATGAACCCAATTCCTTTTGCCTTATTAGTTATACTGTTGTTAACTACTACTTTATCTGGTAGATTTCCTTGTTTTTTCAAATCTAAAACAAATTCATTCCCTTAGAACTTACTGCTACTACTGCTAGTATTAATATGTAATAACGTGTTACATATATACTGTATACAATATTCTACAAGAAAATGGTTCTTCTATACATCTGTGAGGCATGGGGAAGATAGTTACAAATTGGCTCACCAAAGTTATTTAATGCCAGTTTAACAAAAGAAGCTTCAATGAGAATTGGTAAGCTACAAAATGAAATATTGGACATCATAAAGCATTTATATGTAATGATGGTGGCATTAGGGTTTCAGAATCTGCTGCTCGGTTTAGTTTAAATTCTGGATTCTTTCCTGGAGTGTGAAATTGTAATTTGCAAACACTGCAGAACCACAATACCCAGTATCTCTAGTCCACAATAAGGCCCCGGGAGTAATGTAAACCAGTAATCTGGAAGGAAATGATTTGCTGCAAACTGTTGTAAAAAAATGCTCATTTCAATATTTTCTCTTCGCATTACAAGACTTTAGGAGTACTTTTGATTCAAATAGAAAAACAACATTAGTCACTTTTCCATGTTTTCATTGATTAGTAGGAGCAAGTTGTAATGATAATTATTTCTTGTTTCTTCTTGCAAGGTCCAGTCACCTTCATGAATGCCTCCAGGGTCACTGAATTCATCTTACTGGGTCTTTCCAGGTCTCAGTCCATCCAGCTCCTTCTATTTGTCCTGGTGATATTGTGCTATGCTGCCGTTCTGATTGGCAACCTTCTCATTGTATTGACGGTGCACATAGATCCACATCTTAAAAAATTGCCCATGTATTTTTTCTTATCCAATTTATCCATCATAGATACATCGGTGGGTTCAGTAGTAGTTCCCAAAGTAGCAGCAGATCTGGTCACCCAAAGCAGGACTATCTCATTTAGAGGCTGTATGTCCCAGCTCTTTTTCTTACACTTCTTTGGAGGTTCCGAGATGCTCCTCCTAACTCTCATGGCGTATGATCGCTATGTGGCCATTTGCCATCCACTGACATACACAACCATGATGAACCGGCCACGCTGCATTAGACTGATGTGCTTCTGTTGGTTTGGAGGCCTCCTCCACTCTTCTAGCCAGTTATTCCTGGTCCTACGGCTGCCGTTCTGTGGGCCAAATGAAGTGGACAATTTCTTTTGTGATGTTCCACAGGTAGTCAAACTAGCTTGCGTTGACACCCGTGTCACTGAGATACTCATGGTGGCCAATAGCGGCCTGCTCTCCCTGGTTTGTTTCGTCATCTTGCTGATCTCCTATGGCATCATCCTGAGCACCTTTCAAGGCCGCTTCAAGGAGAGTGGAAGGAAGGCTCTATACACCTGCAGCTCTCACCTGACAGTGGTCAGCCTTTTCTTCCTACCTTGCCTCTTTGTGTACCTTGTCCCCATCTTCAGCGCCAGTCTGGACAAGGTGTCTTCCGTATTTTATACCACAATAACACCTTTCCTTAATCCTATGATATATTGTCTAAGAAATCGGGAAATGAAAGAGGCAATGGGCCGAGTGAGGAAGACATTAACGTTTTCCCACTGGTCTTAGAAAGAAGCAGAAGGATGAATAGATTTTTCAAAAACCCTTTTTTTGTTTAAGGTAATCCTATTTGATAGTGTAGTTCCTACTATTATAATTGTAACAACAGTGGTGATGAACCTCAGCATATAACCTCCCATCTAGGACTACTGGTATCCCTGAGATAGAGCACAACCAAATATATGAGAGTCAATATTTCCTTTAGGAACATAGGAGCTCTAATTTTAGTGAAAACATGAGTGTTTTACACTTCATAGTGGTTTTAGCCAAATGTCTATGGAGATTCTCAGTCAACCAGGTCATGGCTTTCCCAATGGTGCTTTTTCAGGAGGCAACTGGACTTTCTTTGAAGACATTATTTATTTATCTATCTATCTATTTATTTATTTATTTATTTATTTATTTATTTATTTATTTATTTGACTTATATACCGCTTTAAGTGCAAGCACTCTCTAAGCAGTGTACACCAGTAAGCAATGTATATATATATTTACATTGTCCCCAACAATCTGGGTCCTCATTTTACCTACCTCGGAAGGATGGAAGGCTGAGTCAACCTTGAGCCGGTGAGATTTGAACCGCTGACCTGCTGAACACAGTCAGCTAAAGTGGCCTGCAGTACTGCACTCTAACTGCTGCGCCACCTCGGCTCTTACTTCATTTTACTTCTCATCCAAGAAGCTTCTTCAGCTCTAACCTGATGGTGGGGAATGGAAGGATTTATATTCCTTGCAGATAGCTGGTCATTTTCAGCTGGTCAGAGCCGAAAAAGCTTCTTGCGTGGGAAGCAAAAGGACTTCAAAGAAAAAACAAGAAAGCCCAGGTTTTTTTCCCTGAAAAAGCATCTTTGGGAGAGGCTTTAGCCCTTGATTGTTCCCTGAAAGTCTTGTGGAATTAGTCATAACAAGTTGTTTATGGATTAAAGTGAAATACTCAAGAACAAAAGAGAGGAGAGAGATGAATAATTCTAATAAACAACTAAAGGAACTGCAAAGAACTGACTATGTTTTCCTATTTGGGAAGTAAGTTTTATAGAGCAAGGTAACTATCAAGGCTTAACTAAAAAGGCTTGCCCTTGTAAGGAATGGATTCACAAGAACCTGGTCTCTGAGAAACACAAGGATATGGGTTTCATTTGTACAACAAGCTTATCTTGAAAGTGTGAACTATTTGAGGTTCACACCATGCACTGATTCATAAATTCATCAGTGAAGCGAAGGATAAAACTAATGTACACAGTATGTTAATAAGAACATAAGAACACTAGTTTACATGGTAATTGGATTCACGTGTGGAAAGTCAAAAGCAAACCTATTACATTATGGCTTAGTCCAGTGGAAATGTGAAGAACCTTTTAGATGTACATTGTTGAAATAAATTCACCTTTCCCAATGTTTCATTGTATTGTTTTCATTGTCTGTTTATGTTCATTTTGGTGTTTGGATTTTTAAGGGAGGTTTGTACACGAAGATTAACCTGAAGGGAGGTGTGATTATTCATTTCTGGTGAGATGGACATCTATATAGATTAGTGAAATAAATAGATAAATTCGCTCAACACCCAAGTGATAAAAGAGGAACTAAAGAAGAATAGAGAAAGAACTAACTAAATTTAGGAATCCCTGGCTTAAAAGTATATATCAGTAGTTCTCAACCTATGGGTCGGGACCCCATTTGGGGTCGAACGATCATTTCACGGGGGTCACCAAACAACACAGTGCACCATTTTTTTCCCCTTTTCCTTAGCTGTGCTACTCCCTTTTATTCTATTGGCTTTTGAAAGCCAATAGAATAGACTTTCTTGAATAGAGTCTAATTCTATTGGCTTTCAAAAGCCAATAGGAATTGTCCAGGCTGTCTCTGCCCTGCTGAGCCCGCCCAAAGTCCCATTCTGCAAACGGTGCTGCACCAGTTGAGTAGTCCTCGACTTACAACCGGTTGAGTAGTCCTCGACTTACGACCGGTTGGGGGTCGCGGCATTAAAAAGGTTGAGAACCACTGGTATATATGAACCATTCCACAAATACAAACTAGAGAGAAAGTTCCTCTTTCAACAAGGGTCACCAAACAAACATTATGCGGTGAATGCAAGGAGACCAAGTCACCACTGAGGTTTGCCCATATAGTTATTATAATTTTGATAAGGGAATTAATTCCCTTTTCTTTTATCATGAATAATGGAAAAAGGAAAGACAATGGATCCCTGTTGGTTGGGGACTTCCCTTTCTCTCTCTTGCTCAGCCAGTAAACCGGGGTCAAATTAGTTAATTAGCAACATTGATGAGAAAAGTCTTCCAAAATGTTATCCCAATCTTCATTTTTCTTAAAGTTGTGTAGTGTAAATGAAGATTTGTATATTTTTCAAGTCAAATATCCAGCTTTCAGTGGGAAAGACTTTAAGAAGAAAGGCACATCTTTCTTCTCCACCTCAATGACCAAGTTAGGCCTTTGACCAGGTTAAGCCATGATGCACAATGGAATTGAGACAAAGGAACGAACCCATTTGCTTAGGAAGTTGTAAGGATCAATATACTACTTTTGAACATCTATAGATGGAAGGAAGGAAGGAAGGAAGGAAGTCTGTATATTGGTTAGAAATTATTTGTAGTAATGATCTTCCATTTTAATTTTCCATCAACATGGCAGTTTAATGATTAAAGATTCCCACAAACACAGAGAACCCAAACATGACGCTGTCCTGGAAAAACATACTACCTGAGCAGGGTCAACTAAGTTTCAGCTGGAAAAATTCCAATTTTGTTTACCCTTTTCTTGGGTATTGTTAAAATAAAACTCATCCACTTTATAGTTCAATTTGTTTTGCCTTTCTTTTCAATCAAATGTTTATTTTCCTGAGTCCCTTTATCTCCAAAGGATCAAATGATCCTGAGATGTACAACTGTCATAAATTCATGCCAGTTACCAAGCACTTGAGTTTTTGATCACATGACTGTAGGGATGCTGTGACAGTCATAAGTGAAAGGACCAGTCATAGGTCACTTTTTTCAACCAATCAGCCTCAACAATCCTAGGAAGTAGGTTGGTCTTTTTAAAGAAAATGGACCAAAATTGCCCAATGACCTTCCATAGTTGAGGATAATCTAAAGCTTGGATTCTTCTACCCTTTTTCAACTTTGTTAACCATTATCACTAACTCTGATCATCATCATTTTTCACTGTTTTATACATGATGTTGGCCATAATGGTACATATTAGATAGAAAGATATAAAACACTGGTTTCTTTGCTTCAATAATATCTTCTGTAGCTTTTGCAGTTATCTTTCTTGATTGGGGACCTGGAAATGGCCTCATAAGAACCTCTCCCAAAGGTATAAAGCATGACATTGAAATATTTCTTATGTGTTTCTTGGTACACTGTCGGAAGGAGAAGTCGATGTTATTTCTTTTTAGACTGATTGCTTGCTTTTCTGAAGAGAAGAAGGTAATGGTGAACTTCTCCAGGTGTTAACTATAGGTCTTATCTTTATTCCATCTTGGAGGTCCTCTCTTAGCAACTGGAATAAACAAGTAATATGGGTGTCTTCTACCTGGCTTCAGAAAAAAATAATTGTTTAGAAGACAGGTAAGCAATGAACAAAAGAGAACCTACTAATGGATATTAGAGGTCAGTTTCAGAATTTGTGAGGTCATTTTGGCAGGATGCTGAGAAAAAATTAGGACAAGCCAAGATAGGTGTTTAAGAAGTCTGAGAATAATTATTGGTAGATTCTATATTTATATTTTCTACTTAATACTATCCTGGGTAATTAATACTCCTATTATATAGACATCTGATTATTTTTTGTCAAATAATCTCTTCTTTTGTTTTTTTCCCCTTTATGGACCTTATTTATGTCTTTCATTGCTCATGGGAGCTCAGTCCAAAAAGCATTGTGATGCAAGCTGACACTGGTTACTAATATGGACTAGGAATATGAAGTCTAGATAATGTCTAGAAGATAGGCAAGTAAACCTTTGTTACGGTCTTTGACCGACATGTGTATATATTCATAAAATATATATTAAAATGGGAATAAAAGAAGTAAAATAAAGAGGAAGAAAAGAACGGAAGGGGAAAGGAAAATGTTTTAATGGTATCAAACAAATATAGCAGTGAGGCAAAACTTGACATGCTGGGTGATAGCAGTCTTATGATCTGTTAAAAGCTATGAGATACCTCTCTTTAGTGAACAGATCTAAAATGGGGTTGATGGATGTGCTATATTTTCACATGGGTTGCCTATGTCCTATACTGCTGTATGGAATTGGCAGGACTGTGGGAATTGTGTAGCTTATGTGCCAATGTGGAGGGGACAGGTTGCTTTCATTCTACTAGCAGTGACATGGGTTACTAAGATAAAATCTAAAGTAGCTTCAGAAGCAAGTGAGACATCTATTTAGTGCACTGAGTGCTTGATATGTTGAGATAATAGATAGATGGATGAATAGATAAATAGATGGATGATAGATAGATGATAGACAGACAGACAGACAGACAGATGTAGAGAGACTGAGAGACAGACATAGAAATATGCAATTCAGCTAGACAATGTATGTACAAGGATTAGCACTGCCTAGTTAACTGCCAGAGAACAATATCCCAGACACAAGGCACAAGTCGTGTGTACAATAAAAAAAAACCTCCTGCTAGCAGTCAACACACAGATAAGCAGAAATTAACACCAATATTGATACTAGACTAACAGTCAAGCAGTAAACAATGTTCCAAATCAAAGAACTACCAGTACAGACAAACAATCAAACAACAATCTAATCAAGGAACTACCAAGAGCACATCAATGCGGACAGGGCAAACAATAAACAGAGACCCAACTCCCTTCTAGCACTGATGAGGTTACCTAGTTGGATAATGAAACGTACGCTAAAAAACAACCAAGCTCAGAGAGCACCAAGGACCCCAGAATTACACTGCATATTTTACTAGAATCCGAAAATTATTGCCACAATTAGTGAGTAATTAAAACCTGGTTCTTATACCTCCATTTGTCTCTGGTCGGTAGTGAAATTCTTTAAAATCGGATTCAAATGGTAAAGATTTTAATAAAACAAAAATTGGATGGAGAAGGAGTTGAGAATTTGATCTCTAGCTCAGTGAATGTTCTGGCTCCATTTCCAGTGGGGAAGTGGTAGCCCACTAAATATCAAAGAACTACAGTATGAAGAATCCACTGGATCATGGTAACTCAGACCTCTATACATTCTTTTTAATAAGGGCAACAAAAATGGTGCAAGGTCTGAGGGACAAAATATATCAGGAGATATTGGGGATACTGATTATGTACAGCCCTGAGGACAGAAGGGAAATGGGGAACATGATTGAAACCTTTAAATACTGTATATTCCGGCGTATAAGGCGACTAGGCTTATAAGACGACCCCCAACTTTTGAGAAGATTTTCAGGGTTTAGAAAGTCATCTTATACGCCAGAAAATACAGTACAATATTGAATTTCTGTTTATAGATGAGCACAATGGGAGCTCCTTTGCTGCAAAAAGCTTTGTTCTGTTAGTGTTTATTTCTGTAAAAAAAAAAAAATAGGGCTGGCCACTAGGGGGCAGATTGGTTTTAAATTCAGAGAATAGCTACCCGCATATTCCTGCGTATAAGACGACCCCTGACTTTTGAGAAGATTTTCAGAGTTTAGAAAGTCGTCTTATACAGTGGAAAATACGGTATATTAAGAGTGTGAATAAGGTTCTCAAAGAAAGTATTTTCAGTATTAAGCAAAAATCAAGAACACAACCGGAAGTTCAAAAGTCATGTTAGAAATTATTACTTTGTAGAAAGAATAGTGGAAGTTTGGGGCCAAGAGGAGGTAGTGGATCAATCATCAATAATTGAGTTTAAAAATGTTTGGGATAAACATGTCCATCATTGGACAAAAATTAAAAATTAAAATAAATAAATTAAAATAAGTAAAAATACATAAAGACATAAAATAGAAAACAAAAAACAAAAAAAATCTCAAAGCGTAGACTTGATGGACTACTAACTAACATCAGTTTTTTATGTTTCAAAGTTAATAATAATAATAATAATGTTATTTGTTTTAACAATGGAGATTTTGTTGATTCAGATTCGAGAATCAAGGGTATAAAGATAAAAAAGAATGAGTATAAATTGCAGGCTTTTGCGGATGATTTGGTTTTAACTTTGGAACAACCGACTCTAGTGGTTGATTGTCTATTAGAACTTATAACACAGTATGGGAAAGTTTCTGGTTTTAAAGTTAATAATCACAAGACTAAAATATTATCTAAGAATATGTCAACTAAGGATAAGGAAATTTTAGTTAAATCTACAGGTTTTCAGATGGTGAAAAAGTTTAAATACTTGGGAGTATATTTAATGCTTCAAATGGAAAATTGTATAAGAATAATTATGAATTATTATGGGCAAAAGTACAAAAGGATTTAAATGATTGGAAAAAATTGCAATTGTCATTGTTGGGGAGAATTTCAGCTGTAAAAATGAATGTTCTACCAAAGTTTCTTTTTTTGTTTCAGATGATACCTATTTTAAAAAAAGATGTAAATTTGGAGGAATGGCAGAAAGGTATCAATAAATTCATTTGGGCTGGGAAGAAACCAAGGATTAAGTTTAAGATTTTGCAAGATGCCTGAGAAAGAGGAGGACTTAAAGCACCTAATTTGAAATTATATTATGATGCAGCCACCTTAACTTGGATAAGTGATTGGCTTAATTTAACAAATAAGGATATTCTTTCTCTTGAAGGGTGGGATTTAATGTATGGTTGGCATGCATGCTTAATTTTTAATAAGAAAATTGATTGGGCTTTTAAATCACATATTTTGAGGAATGCTTTACTTCGAGTTTGGAAAAAGTATTATTATAGATTAAATTATAAAACACCTATTTGGGGGATTCCTGGACATGCAATTGAGGGAATTTCTAAGGGGATGAATTTTGATAAAATCTCGTATAAAGAATTATTAACTTGGTCAGGTTCGGATTGGCATTTAAAATCCTTAGATGTATTAAGGCAAGAAAATATTTTACAGTCATGGTTTCAATATTTACAAATAGTGGACAGGTGGACTGTAGATAAGAAAGAGGGAATAACATTAGGAGATGAAAATTTGGTAACTCAGATTAAAGATCAGAATCAGGCTCATATAAAAAGAATTTATAATGTTTTAATAGAATTAGATTCGGAAACAGAATTGGTTAAAGATTGTATGATTAAATGGGCTCAGAATATCCAGGAACCGATCCCATTGGATTTATGGGAGATAATTTGGATTAGAAATGTTAAATTTACACAAGCTTAAAATTTGAGGGAAAATTTTTATAAAATGTTTTATAGGTGGCATTTAGATCCTAAAAAATTATCTTGTATGTATTCTAACTTACAACCCAAATGTTGGAGGTGTGGTAATACGGATGCAACTTATTTTCATGTTTGGTGGAATTGTAAAAAGGTAAAGGCTTTTTGGATTATGATTTGGTGGAACATTCAAAAGATTTTTAAAAGGAAGATAAAGTTTACTTCTCAATTATTTTTATTGAGTATTTTTGTGGATTTAGATGATAAAGAAACTATTTTAATGTTGAATTTATTAACTGCAGCAAGGTTATTAGTAGGTTCATATTGGAAGAAAGATTCGTTGCCTACTTTAGAAGAATGGATATTTAAAGTTTCTAATTTAGCAGAAATGGCAAAAAATTCTGCTTATTTAAAGAATCATACAGAAGAAAGATATATTATTGTAAATGGAGAAGATGGATAGATTATATTCAGAAGAAGTATGGGACTATAAAGTTTCATTTATTTTATGAGTAAATCTTATAGTAAATGTTTTATAAGAGATTTGTTTATGATGATATAATTTAAGGGGAGTTAAGGGCTAAGTATGATTTTTTTTCTTTCTTTCTTTTCTTTTTTCTTTTTTACTGTATATTGTTAATTTTGTTATTAATAACCCTGTACTCTGCTCTGGGAAGTGAGGGGGGGGTTGAGGGTGGGTGGGTGGGTGAGTGGGTGGGTAAATAGGTAGATAAATAGGATAATATAGATAGGGTAATTTATGAGAGAGGTGCTGCTTGGGCATTCCCCCTACGCTGTATTCCTGTATTCGGGAGGGATGAGAGGGGAGAAAGGTGAAGGGAGGAAGTAGGATGGTAAGAGGAGAAGGGGAGGGGAAGAGAGTAGTGAGGGGAGGAGAGAAAGAGGAGGGAAGTAAGGAAGGTATTAGGGAGGGTGGATGCAGCTTGGGGGGGAGCAAGCGGCACCTATGGTTATGGTTATGATTATGAATTTATTTTATTTTGCAAAGTGAATTTTGTTGTATAATTATGTTGGATAAATGGAAAATAAAAAAAATTAATAAAAAAAATAATAAAGTTGGAAGGGTAATAGATACTGAAATTGACATTATTTCTCTTTCTACTATATGGATCATTGAGGTCTCTTCATTTTTTTCATACCTGAAGAGAAAGCCATTGGTCATTGTACCACATGATCACTGATTAGGAGGAGAAGATGCTAGAGGTGGCAACACTAAATAACTGTATTTTTTCTTTATAAGGTCCTGTTGCCTTCATGAATGCTTCAACAATCACAGAATTTGTCTTCCCGGGTCTTTCCAGTTCTCGGCCCATCCAGCTCCTTCTATCTGTCCTGGTAATGATGTGTTACACTGCCATTCTGATGGGCAACCTCCTTATTGTAGTAACTGTCCATATAGATCCATGCCTTCTAAGGTCACCCATGTATTTTTTCTTAGCCAATTTATCCATCATTGATACTGCCCTAAGTTCAGTGGTTGTTCCTAAGATGGCAACAGATCTGATTACCCATGGTAACTCTATTTCATATGGAGACTGCATGTCCCAGCTCTTTTTTCTACATGTCTTTGGAGGTTCAGAAGTGTTTCTTCTTACTCTCATGGCCTACGATCGCTATGTGGCCATTTGCCATCCACTGACATACATAATCAAGATGAACCGTCCACGCTGCATTAGACTGTTGTGTTGGTGTTGGGCTGGAGGCCTCCTTCACTCTGGCAGCCAGTTGTTCCTGGTCCTGCAGCTCCCGTTCTGTGGGCCAAATGAAGTGGACAATTTCTTTTGTGATGTTCCACAGGTAGTCAAGCTGGCTTGTGTTGATACCCATGTCACTGAGATGCTCATGGTGGCCAATAGTGGCCTCATCAACCTGGTTTGTTTTATCATCTTGCTGATCTCCTATGGCATCATCCTGCATGCACTTCAAGGTCGCTTAAAGGAGAGTGGGGGGAAGGCTCTGTACACCTGCAGCTCTCACCTGATCGTGGTCAGCATTTTTTTCCTACCTTGCCTCTTTGTATACCTTATTCCTATCTTCAGCACCAGTTTGGACAAGATATCTTCTATATTTTATACCACAATTACTCCTTTCCTTAATCCTATGATATATTCTCTAAGAAATCAGGAAATGAAGGAAGCAATGGGCCGGGTGACAAAGAAATTCATATTTAAGGACTGGTATCAGAAGAAAGGAAAAGTCTGGTAGAAGTTTCAAAATTCCTTTTTGGTCCTTGAGATAATCTTTTCTGGAGTTATTCTTATCACCAGAAAAGTAATGAGGGGTAAAGTCCACCAATCTATGATTTATTAATCTCCCAGATAAAGCAGGAATAACTCTTTTAGAGCCAATATTTGTTTATTAATTATTAGGAAATATAGATCGCTGTCCATCTTGTACATGAACTCTAGGTAGCTAAGAACAAGACATAATAAACAATATAATACTTCAATCAAATAAAAACAGAATTAAAATACTCGTAACACAATAGTCAAGTAACTGTATTCTAAGCAGACACACAAAAACTGCAATAATACTTGATCCAGTGTTTTGGGGTAGAATTGAACTCTGTAGTTAATGACAACATGTGTGCCTTATACTTTGAAAAATGTGTAGCTATTGTTCCCTTAGCAGTAAGTACTCAAATAGGAAAAGAGTTGGTAGACATGGAATAAGTCAATTAAAATATTAAAGAGATTATTGCCTGCAAATAATTTGCTAAGTCTTCCTATTTGGAAGGTAATGTTTACTGGTCAATGTGAGTACCAAGGCTAATGTCACTTCTTTTCTCATTAAACTCTCCACCTTCCACTCAACAGAGATGTTCCCTCAACATCTCTTGTGGGAAGGACTTCAACTGAGAATGTAGTTGCGTTGCCAATAAGTTTTCCTAATGTTCAGCTGGAAAAATTCTAAAATTGTTTAACTTTTTAATTTTATTAAAATAAAACTCATTCACCTTATGCTTCAGATTGTTTTGTCTTTCTACTGAGTCAAGTTTTTAATTTCTTGAGTTCCTTTATTTCCATGTCCCAAATGGCTATAAGCCAAACCAGTTTTTCCCATTGATTTTGCTTGTTGGAACCCAGCTGGGAATATTGCAGTGGTGATTATATGACCTCAACAATTGTTGTAATAACATGGCAACTGCCAAGCACCTGTATTTTTTAATCACATGACTAGGGATGCTGTGCAGTCATAAGTATGAAGACCATCCTAGGTTATTTTTTTTCAGTGTTGTTTTAACTTCAAATGTTTGCTAAACAAATGGTTGCTAGTCAAGGACTACCTGTAACACAATTGCTCAATGTCTATGGAGCTACTCAGTCATCCCCGTCATAGTCGTCTCAAAGGTGCTTTTTTTTTCCAAAAGGCAACTGGACTGTTTTTTCCTTGAAGAAGAAGAAAAAGATGTTTCACTTCTCATCCAAGAAGCTTCAACAGTTGTAATTGCTCAACAGTGTCTATGAACATGTTCATGACTGCACACTGGGAAGGATGTTCCTCTTTCAACAAGAGCCACCAGTCCAGCATTAGGCGGTAAATACAATGTGAGCAATTGGCCTCTCAGATTGGGCCATGAAATTATTATGCTTTTCATAAAGGAAACTCTTCCCTTTAAATGGGAAAGGAAGCAAAAATATATTCCTATTGCTTTTGTAAATGGGATACCCTCTCTCTGTCTTGCTTAGTCAGCAGGTAGATACCCCATTTGTTAAAGAAGAATACTGATGAAGAAACCTTCCAAATTTTAACCTTAGTTTCAAATTTCAAATAATGTAGTATGTATGTATGTATTATGACATACAGATATAATCCTAAATTATTCCAATATCCTGCTTTTAGAAGAATTGACTTTTAAAAGCCCTGACACATGTTATTGCTAGACATTGTTGACCAAGCTAGTTCATGATGCACACACGAGTTTGGACAAAGAAGCTCAATTGCTTCGAATGCCATGTGCATTCAATATACTGCTTATAAATGCTTCCATTCTCTTTGTCAAAGGAAGGAAGGAAGGAAGGAAGGAAGGAAGGAAGGAAGGAAGGAAGGAAGGAAGGAAGGAAGGAAGGAAGTCAATCCATATTTTGGTTAGTAATGATTTGCAATCAGGATCTACTCTCTTGATTTTCCATCAATGTGGGTTTGTGGGTATCATTAAGCTCTTAGAATAGAGCTCAGTCATCCCACAAACATACAGGAGTTGTTCCTAAGCCAGGAGTCGAATGTATGGTATGTTACTGAATTTTAAATATGTTTCCAGAACATGATGAAGGACAGAGTTCAGTATTATCTGAAGAGCTGCCATTATCATTTTATTGCAATAATTCCATCAGCAGCCTTCTCTGATGCCAATTTAAATTCCATTTCACCCTGCAACATGGGAAACAAAAGGAGACCACCACCACCACCACCACCTCCTGATCATCATCATCATCGTCATCACCACCATCATCATCTAATTTATTTACTAGATTTTTTCATACAGGAGCTCAAGTGCTCCCCCATGGTTTTCAATCAATCAACCACAACCCTAAGAAAGAGGTTGGGTTGTTAGAGAAAATGGTCCAAAGTTATCAAATAAGCTTCCCTGGTTGAAGATAAACTAGAACTGGGAACCCATGCCCATTTTCAATCCTTTTAACCACTGTTCCCCGTTAACTCTCATCATCATGATATAATGATGCATATTAGAAAAAAAGATGTAATAAAATCTAATCTTTTTCTTTCCATATCTTCTTTTGCTTTTGCAATTATCTTTCCTGACTGGGGACCTGGAAATGGCCTCATAAGAATGTTTCCCAAAGGTATAATAAAAAGACACTGAATATTTCTTATGTGTTTCTTGGTACACCGCTGAAAGGAGAAGTAAGTGTTATTCATTGTTAGTCTGATTGCTTGCTTTTCTGAAGAGGAAAAAAGGTAATGGTGAACCTCTCCAGATGTTAACTTTTAGGTGTTACCTTTATTCCAGCTTGGAGGTCCTCTTAGCAACTGGAATGAACAGGTATGGGTTTCTATCACTTGGCTTCAGAAAGGGAATAGTTAATCAGAAGATACTGTAGGTGAGCAATGAACAACAGAGAGCTGCTAATTGATGTTAGAGGTCAGTTTAAGAGTTTTGAGGTCATTTTGTCAAATTAGTGAGAACAAATTAGACCTTGACTGGGTGTTACTGGATGGTTAAGTTTTCTTTCTACACTAGATTTCCTTGTTTCTTACATTTAGATCATATCTGTGCATACACTTTGGAATATTGCTGCTGCTTATGCTACTGATCTTCATTTTTAAGTTTCCAGACATCTCTGAAATATTAATGGAAGAGATTCAGGATGTGGCTGGATAATTCTCATTTACTTCATTTCATGTTTGGCAAAGGCAAATTACACAAGATTTGGATCTCTTCGGAAAAATGTGCTTCATCAGCTAAATATGAAATTCTTTGAAAGATTTTCCAGTTCTGTCCTACAAAATGGTATGGATTAATAAAGCAAAATTTGGGTGTAAAGGGAGTTGAGAATTTGCTCTCTGGTTCAGTGAAAGTTCTGGCTGTAGTCCCCAGTGAGGAAGCTACTAAAAATTGCAGAACTATGGTATCAAGAATCCACTGGATCACAGTAATTCAGACCTCTATAATCTAAGGGAAGAACCAGGAGGGTCAGCTAGTGAATAGATATTGAAACTGACATTACTTTTCTTTGTATCATATGACAAATTGGGCTGACTTTACTGGTTACTGGGAAAACATGCTGGAAATGGCAATAGTAAATAATTGTCTTTTATCTTTGTAAGGTCCTATCAACTTCATGAATGCCTCCAGAGTTACAGAATTCACCTTCTTGGGTCTTTCCAAATCTGGACCAACACAGTTTCTTCTATCTGTCCTGGTCACCATGTGCTATACTGGTATTCTGTTGGGAAACCTCCTCATTGTATCGATGGTGTATATAGATTCACACCTTCTAAGGTCACCCATGTATTTTTTCTTAGCTAATTTGTCCATCCTTGATACTGCTTTGAGTTCAGTGGTTGTTCCCAAGCTGGCAACAGACTTGATCACCCAAAGCAGGACTATCTCATTTAGAGGCTGTATGTCCCAGATCTTTTTCTTACACTTCTTTGGAGGTTCAGAGATGCTCCTCCTAACTCTCATGGCGTATGATCGCTATGTGGCCATTTGCCATCCACTGACATACACAACCATGATGAACCGGCCACGCTGCATTAGACTGATGTGCTTCTGTTGGTTTGGAGGCCTCCTCCACTCTTCTAGCCAGTTGTTCCTGATCTTACGGCTGCCATTCTGTGGGCCAAATGAAGTGGACAATTTCTTTTGTGATGTTCCACAGGTAGTCAAACTAGCTTGCGTTGACACCCGTGTCACTGAGATACTCATGGTGGCCAATAGCGGCCTGCTCTCCCTGGTTTGTTTCATCATCTTGCTGATCTCCTATGGCATCATCCTGAGCACCTTTCAAGGTCGCTTCAAGGAGAGTGGAAGGAAGGCTCTGTACACCTGCAGCTCTCACCTGACAGTGGTCAGCCTTTTCTTCCTACCTTGCCTCTTTGTGTACCTTGTCCCCATCTTCAGCGCCAGTCTGGACAAGGTGTCTTCCGTATTTTATACCACAATAACACCTTTCCTTAATCCTATGATATATTCTCTAAGAAATCAGGAAATGAAAGAGGCAATGAGACGGGCGAAGAACAAATGCATTTTTCCCCATTGGTCTTAGAAGAATTGGAAACTATGAGTAGATGCCTCAAAAATCTTTGTGATTTTAGAGATCAGCTTTTTTGGAATAATTCTTGTTACTACTAAAGGAGTAATTGCAGATCTGTTCAACATACAAGTCCAAGTCACCATGTATGGTCATTCAAGTCCCCCAAATAGAAGAGGGTGATCTTTTTCAGAGCCAATGTATGTTTGTTTGTTTAGAAAATTTACATCGCTACTCATGTTACATATGAAAAACAGGGAGCTAATGATGAGGTCAATTCAATAAAACCTCTCCTGATCAATCAAAAACAGTAAAAAAATTAGCATAATATAATAATCAAGGCATTGTATACCAAACTCAACAACAAACAGCACACATACATATATTCTGCAAGTAAATAGCTATTTGGAAGATCAGGTTTGCAGGTCAATGTGCACCCAAGGCTGAAGTCAAATGTTTTCTCATCAGTCTCTCTCCCAACAAACTAACCCAAATGGAAGAATTTGATTCCAATGTTTTGGGTCCACCAATTTTGGGGTCATCTCAATATCACTGGTCATAAGCTTTGGTCAGTAGAGGAGAATGTAAACTGAAGCATCGTGCTCTTCCTTTTCTTTATGGGACAGATTTCCAAAAACTAAATCTCAGAAATGCAAAGTCATAAGTATTTTCTGCATTATCCTTACATGTTTATCCAGAATGTTTTCACATATTTGCAGGACCACTACATATGATAGCATTTACCTGGATTTTGATTACATTTCCAACACTTGTTAGAGGTCCCTCTATATATTTAGCTAATCTATCTGGAGTCACATATCAATGAAACGTCATTTTATTTAAAAAAATTCTTCAAAACTATAATTCAAAGTAAATTTTAATCCATTTGTCCATACATTCTCCTATTTGTCTAGTGCTATATTATGCCCCCCCCCAATTGCTTATTTTACCATACAGTCTTTTACATATTCATCTTCCAGGTTCATCTTAAGTAACATTTTATATACTATAGCAATCAATTGGTCATCTCCAGAACATGAATGGACATCCAATTCAGTTTTAACTCCTGTTTAACTTTCTTGTTAAATAAGGATGAGAAAGTTTATAACTATTTGCAGACCTATTATGTAAAGGGAGGAGAATTTCTCATGGGTTTTTTTTTCAGCATCCAGCCAGGGTGGAATTTTTTTTTTATGTTTATTGTTGGCTGTTTGGGACATTTTTTCCCTTTTTCCCTTTGTTGTTGTTACTGTTGTATGTATATTTTTTTCTGTTTTGTATTTTATTCCCATTGATAAAACACAATAAATGTAATAATAAAATAAAAAATAAATACAAAGTCATGTGCTGCATTTGTACAATAGGCTAACTTAATGCTGAAGTATTTTTGATCCATTTTCATGCTGAATCAAAAACCCATCAGTAAAGTTGTGCTTCCTAATAAATTAAACCAACAAATTTAAGCAAAGTTGGGATATACAGTATACTTTCTTAATACACCCCCCAGTGTATAACCCTTTTTAATGACGTTGTGCAAATCCAAAAGCTCACAACTATAACAGAATGACAGAATTGGAAGGGACCTTGGAGGTCTTCTAGTCCAACCCCCTGCTCAAGCAGGAGACTTTGTACCATTCCAGACAAGTGGCTGTCCAATCTCTTCTTAAAAGCCTCCAGTGATGGAGCACCCACAACTTCTGAAAGGCAAGCTGTTCCACCAGTTAATTTTCCTCAGTATCTCCTTAGTTCTGGGATGGTTCTTTCTTTGATTGTTTCTTCTCCTACTTCAGTGATGGAGAACCTTTTAGAGACCGAGTGCCCAAACTGCAACCCAAAACCCACTTATGCATCGTTGGGTGCCGGGTGGGTTTGGCCCATTGCTGGGTGTGGCCCATTGGTTGGATATGGCCCATTGGGTGGGTGTGGCCAATTGGGTGGGCGTGGCTGTGGTGGTAACGGCAGACTGGGTGGGACTAAAAAGTTCAATCAATCAATTCCAACTTTGCAAGATCTTTTTTTTCCCCATGAGAAGTTGAAATTGACTGATTGATTGAACCTTTTTGTGTGTGTGTGCACATGGCAGTGGCGGCCTAAAGCGAAAAGGTTTTATAAAACCCAGCTGAAGGCCTAGGACTGGGGTGACGGCACGCGTGTCCACAGAGAGGGCTCTGAGTGCCACCTCTGGCACTCGTGCCATAGGTTCGCCACCATTGTCCTACTTTCAGATTCTTTGGAGAATAGGTTGACCCCCCCCTTCTTTGTGGCAGTCCCTCAGATATTGGAATACTGCTATAATGTCACTCCTAGTCCTTCTTTTCACTATATATTGTGGCCTCATTGTACCCATGAAAAAACAGTATAAGAAGGATATGGGAGTCCTCTTGATATTCTTGAACTCAAAATCTCATTAACATCATTTGTATAGAAGGAGGCCAGAATTATGAGGACTTCAGGGCTATTATCATCCCTCTAGTGCAGGGATCCCTAACCCCCGGTCTGTGAACTGGTACCAGGCTGCAGCATGCCAGCAACCGGGCTGCACAAATAAACAAAACCTCATCCGCGAGATGCAGGCAGCCCACAAAACTACACATTCTCCGGTCCATGGAAAAACTTCTCTCCACGGAACCGGTCCCTGATGCCCAAAAGGTTGGGGACCTCTGCTCTAGTGGTTAGAGCATTGGGGTAGAGCTTGTAATTGTGAGGCTCAATCCTTTGTTTAGAATCTGTTGATGTGCCAGGAATCACATGGCTGGCTCAACTTAGATCTTAGGCAAGTTGGGAGGATGAAATGAAACATAGAAAACTGCTTATATTATTAAGTCCTTTTCTGAAAGCATTGCCATATAAAGTTGAAGATACTTCTTCCTCCATTTTACAAACACCAATTTTATATTAGAAGGCCTGTGGCTGGATTTTATTTATATTCAGAAAAGTGATTTATATTGATCTAAAGCAACATGTTTAGGCATTGTGAGTCTTCTCAAACCTGGTGCTCCTCTCATGCACAATGGCTGTGTTCCCGCATCTTGGTAAGTCACAGTTTCTTTTAGATGTTGGTTTCCACATTGGTTGAAACCATTTATATGAAAGCCAACCCCCACCCCACCCCCAGCAAAAAAAACCACAACCCAGCAATAGTTTGATCTTGTGTGAATTAATCCACGAGGAAAAAGTTCCATTTCAACAAGGACAAACAATGTCAGATTATGCAGTGAATGCAAGGAGACCAAGTCACCATTTACACTTGGCCATGCAAGGATTATAATTTTGATAAGGGAAATTCCTCCCTTTATTTTTTATGAAATTGGAAAGGAAGGAAGAATAGATCCCCCTTATCTTTGCGAGTGGGCTATATTCTTTCTGCCTTGCTCAGCCAGTAGACATGGGCTGAATTTATTAGAGTAGAACTTTGATGGAGAAGAATTTCTTTAATCCCAATGTGCATTGGTTGCAAAGGAGCATAGCATAAATGGATATGAATACATGAAACATGGATATTTTCCAAGACAAATGTCCTACTTTCGGGGAAAGGACTTTTATATAAAAAAACCCTTTGCAACACTGACCATGTTGCACAACTGGTTTATGACACAAATTGCTGAAATATGTGAGAAGTAAGCATGTTCTTTTCAAATATTTCTATAATCTTTGAAGAAAGGAAGGAAGGAAGGAAGGAAGGAAGGAAGGAAGGAAGGAGGGAGGGAGGGAGGGAGGGAGGGAGGGGGGAGGGAGGGAGGGAGAGGGAGGGAGGGAGGGAGAAATCAGTTTGCTTAGAAATATTGGCAATAGTGACTTCCATTTTGATTTTCCATTATTGTGGATTGGGTCAGAATGGGGCGCAGTAATTCCCACAAACAGAGAAGCAAAGTCTATGACACATTTCTGAATATTTAGTATCCCAAAGGTGCTTTTTCACTAGGCATCTGATCTTTCATGTTTTTCTTTGAAGACATTTCACTTCTCATTCAAGAAGCTTCTTCAGTTCTGACTGGATGGTGGGGAATGGAAGGATTTATACTCCTTGCAGACAACTGGTCATTTGCATTCTTTCAGCAAATCATTAAAGCTACCTGGAGGCTTATCTGTGTCCTCAGGGTCACCTGAGTAATGCAAATGCGTGTGGAGCCTTCCTGGAACTGCTGAAAGGACTGTTGTAGACCGGAGATGAATGATGTCCTATCCCTCCCCCTCTGTTGAGACAGGGCTGTTAAATTTTGACATAGATGGCCTCTTTGACCCCTCTTTCAAACCAGCAGTTTTCTCTGTCCAAAATCTGGACTTTGCTGTCTTCAAAAGGGTGGCCTTTGTCTTTTAAGGATGACTGAGAATCTCCATAGACTAATATTCAATATGCTTTCTGAGCAGGATAGAAAGCAGAATTGTGTATTATCTATTGGGTTGCCATTGTTCCCTCATTAGCAAGCCTTTTTCAAGTTATGACTACTTCACCCCCTTTTAAATGTACAGTGCTGAAGGCAAAAGGAATATATCAGTTTCATTTACTCATTAGATTTTGTTTGTATAGAACATGGTTCTCAACCTTCCTAATGTCGCGACCCTTTAATACAGTTCCTCATGTTGTGGTGACCCCCAACCATAAAATCACTTTTGTTGCTACTTCATAACTGTAATTTTGCTACTGTTTTGAATCGTAATGTAAATATCTGATATGCAGGGTGTATTTTCATTGTTATGAATTGAACATAACTAAATCATAGTGATTAATCACAAAAATAATATAGCAACGCTTGCTGGAGAAACTTACTCTTCCTTGCTGATAAATGTTGGGAGGGAGGGAAGGGGAAGGAAGGAAGGAAAATTGAAGGGGAAAGGAAGGAGATGGAGAAGGAAGGAGATTGAAGGGGAAAGAAAGGAAGGAAGATTGAAGGGGAAAGGAAGGAGATGGAGAAGGAAGGAGATTGAAGGGGAAAGGAAGGAAGGAAGGAAGGAAGGAAGGAAGGAAGGAAGGAAGGAAGGAAGGAAGGAAGGAAGGAAGGAAGGAGAGAGAGAGAGAGAGATTGAAGGGGATGGAGATGGAGATGGAAAGAAGGAAGGAAGATTGAAGGGGAAAGGAAGGAGATGGAGAAGGAAGGAGATTGAAGGGGGAAGGAAGGAAGGAAGGAAGGATCTTTGGAGAGTCATGTTTTCCCAGATGGTGATGAACTGCAACTCCTAGCATTCCCCACTCTTCCACTCTTTAGGGCTGCTGGGGATGGTAGTCTGGAGCCCCCATCCTCATCCCGGCACTTCTTGCCCTCTCCCAGCCACCCCCTGGGACCTGCCTGCCCCTCCAGCCTCCTGAGCACCATCACAGTGGTGGGATCGTGGGAGCCCCTTTCGATGCCATATGGCCCTTCACCACCACGACCCTTTCCTGACTTGTCACACGCGAGAGGGGTGCGGCCGGAATGCCAGCTCCCGCTCAGAAGGCGCCGCTTCTCCCCTCCCGGCCCGTCCGGCTGGCCTCTGATGCACATGTGGGCATTGCCCTCTTCCCTGCTGCCTGGCCACTTCCGAGGCCTGGAGCCCAGTGAGCCAGGAAGGGGTTGCTCCTGCCTGCCAGCCCCAGGTCCGCGCCGGGTGCCAGAGGACCAAGGCGGCCTCCAATGGTGAGGGAGGCGGGCCAGATGGCACGGGGGAAGCTCCAGCATGGTGCGGAGGGCAGCTGGGGACAGAGCATGGCTGGGCAACCAGGAGGCGTGGGGACTGGCTTGGCGCTGCAGCTCAGCTCAGCCAGCAGTGGCAGAGCAACTCAGCGGCAGCGACAGCAGCAGCCCAGACTGGCTCAGCTTGGACTGGCCACCCATGCAGCTGAACCGGCCTGCGGCATCATTGGGGGCACATGTCAAGCCCTTGGGCTTGCCATGAGCTGGGAGCCTGGGAGGACGCAGCCAGCAGCCGTCCGACGTCGGCATGGCCCCCTGAGCACTGCCCGACTCCCAACAGTCAGCTGGGAGTCGGGTCGGTGTCCGGACATCGGTGGGGAACCAGTGGGGCCACTACACACTGCCCGGCTCCCGACAGCCAGCTGAGAGTTGCCCGCATGCGCACATCAGCTGAGAGTCAGCCCAGCCCCCGCGTGTCGGCCCAGCTCCTGGGAATCAGCTGGGAGTCAGCCCGGCTCCCGGCCAGCAGCTGGGAGTCGGCATGGCCACCGTGGGATGGCACTGCAGCAGCAGGAGCAGGTGCTGGTGGAGGCAGAGGAGCCGGTGGAGGAGGAGGAGGAGGGCGGATAGAAGAAAAGGCCTCCGTAGAATGGTACCCCCTATTTCCAACCTCCAGAACCAACACAGGATGATGTCATGGTCCACAATATTGAAAGCCACTGAGAGATCAAGGAGCACAAAGATGGCTATACCATCTTCATCCTGGTTCTGCCACGGGTAATCAACAAGTGTAACCAAGACCATTTCTGTACTAAATCCTGGCCTGAATCCCAATTGTAATGGGCCTAGATAAATCGCTTCTTCCAAGGTTCTTGTAAACTGTTGACTAACCACCTTTTCAACAATTGTTTGCCTTGATAGGGAGACCAGACAGGAAACACAACCAGATGAGCAAATTATACTTTATTGTAAAGCTAGCAGGAGAGAGGGACAGGGACAGGGAAAGAGGGAGAGATCCATATTTTGGTTGTAAATAATTTGCAGTAATTAATTTCCATTTTGATTTTCCTTTGGAATGGAGCCCAAGTATTAACGCAAACACAGACAAGCCAAAACTGTGACACATCCCTATTAAATATGCTTTCTGAGCAGGATGGAGGTCAATATCCTATATTACTTTCTCATTACAGAATTGCTGGCTGTGGAATTCTGGGAATTGAAGTCCACATGCCTTAAAATTGTCCAGGTTGAGAAACACTGTTCTAATTACAGATAGTTCTTAACTCACAACTATAATGGAGCCTGAAATTTCTTTTGTATGTCATGATAATCATCAGTCAAAATATCCACAAGGCTGACCCAATTTTACAACATATTTGTGGCAGTTGTTAAATGATGCCATGGTTATAAAATGAAGTCATTGTCCGGAATGGGCATTTTTTGCCAGAAACAAAGAAGTAAGCAGTTGTTTTTGGCAATAAACATAAATCACAGTCACATGACTACTGGATATTGCAAACTGTCGTAAATGTGGGCCAGCTGACAAACATCCAAAATGCAAACATATGACTCTGTGTGTATATGTGGGGGGGGGGGGAGAAACCAACAAGGGTTGTTGGAACTTTAAATATGTTTTTTGGGAGTCCATCATAACTGACCAGTCGTAAGTTGAGAACTACATGTACTTAAGCACTACATTTCTATGTTCAGTATAGGAGACCACAAGGGCACATCCTTTATTTATTTGATTTGTATTCCATCCTTTTTTAATACATATTGCTTCCTCTTTTTCTGCCAAGTTTCAACAACCCTGTAAGGTAGGTTGGGCTGAGAAAGAGTGACTTCCCCAGAGTCTTGATGAGTTTCCACTGCTGCTAGAACCTGTGTCTCTTCATTGCCATTCAAAACCTTTAATCACTGCACCACACTAGCTCCCTGTCAAGTTTTGAAATCCCGTCTTGCTGGTGTGGCAGACATTGCTTCTCAACTTCCCAACAAGCTCAGGATGGGGAGAGGCTTGGAATGCAGACTTCAAAGATTAAGAAAGCAGACCGTGGGAATCAAGGACAATGGCCAGGTGTCTGCTGGATCTAGAGAAGCTTTCTCATAACAATATTTTCCAACTTGATTGGCCAACGTGACCTGGACCAGAGGGAGGAGGAAGAAGTCAATGCTTTTACTATGGGGGTTTGGTGAAGGGGTCTGCCAGAGCTAGTATTACTTTCATATGTGCTGATATGGTGTACTCAATTAAGTTTTGCATTAAGAGCCTGAAAAGAGTCAGAAGTGTTTGCTTCATTGGGTTCGCTAGCCAGAACCTTGACACTCTCATCTTGGTCAGAGAGAGCCAAACCAAGCTCCCATAATGTGCAAACATTGGGGCTGAACGCTGAAAGCTTCGCATGGCCTGGGATGAACAAACGATATTGAACCACAAATGAGCCAATGACCTCGCCTAGATATTTTATGTAGATTTTGAACATTAGAGGAGGAGAGAGTTGAATCTGGAGGCACCCCACAATGAAAGATCTCGTGAACAATGTCTCCCCCCAACCAACACCAAATGAAATTATCCCAGAGGAAGAAAAGGCCTCCGTAGAATGGTACCCCCTATTTCCAACCCCCAGACCCTTCCCAGAATGATATCATGGTCCACAATACTGAAAGCCACTGAGAGATCAAGGACCACAAAGTTGGCTGCACCACTTTCATCCTGGTTCAGCTGGTGGTGCATAGGTGCACATTAAAACAAAAATTCATGTCGCTGTCTACTCTCTTTCCTGCAGAAATATTTCCCTTTGTTTTTGCAATTATTTGATTTTAATCAGGGACCAGGGAAGGGCCTCAAAAGACTGGCTTCCCCAAGGCTTAATAAGAAGCTGCTGAAATATTTCTTACATGTTGCTTGGTGCAGCAGAGGCAGGAGAAGCAGGAGTCCTTCCCTTGTCACACCCTGCCCTTGATTTTCCAAAGAGGAAAAAAAGGTAACAGTAGGCTTCATCTGAGGGTGTGATCTTTATTGCATCTCGGAGGTCTCTCTAAGCAAGTAGAATGAACAGATAATGTGAGATTCCCCCATTTGGTTTCAGAAATAAAGTAACTGTAGAAGGCAGGTGAGTCCTGAACAAAGCAAGGCTACTAATTCAAAATTAAGAATTTTGGAATGACTTTGATATGCAGTGAGGATCTTGTCTATTTTGGGATGGGGGTTTGAGGAACTTGAGAACAAGGATTTGTAGTTCCATTTCGGCACTGATGCTATCCTGAGTCATTAGTCATTATCCTGAAATGGAGTGCTACTTGTTACACAAGCATCTGAAACACTCCTTTTATTCTTTATTTATTTTTTCTCTTTTATACTTTACCAATTTCCTTGATCTCTCAAGGGATCACAATTCTAAAGATATTATAAGGCAGGCTAACAATACATCTTGGGAATTAGAAGTAGAATGATAGACATGGAATCATGGACAGTTAGCAATCCTGAAAGATGGATAGTTTAAAGGTGGACTTAGCTAAAGACCTTAGAGTGGGATCCCAACCCATTGTTTTGTCCATTCTTTCGGATAATATGTCAAGGGCTGGAGAAATCAAGAGATTCAGACAGTTCAAATGAGTATAAAGATTTATTACAAGTTTAAGATCTCTACAAGAATCTAAACTACTAATGGTCAAGGAAAATTAGCAGGAGTTAAGAATAGAAAGAAATTCAAGGTGCACTGGACTTAGATCTCTTTTGGGCATGCAGGAACTCATGACTGATGATGCATTTGACCCTTCCCTCCGGGTCTGCCTGGTCATCTCCTACAGAACAGTTATAAAACAGTGTTGGCTTATTCTCTCTCTCTGTCTGTCTCTCTGTCTCTGTCTCTGTCTCTCTTTCTCTCTCTCTCTCTGGGCATGAGCACACACACACATATCATATGTGTGCTATATAACTTGGTGGAATGAGTGGGATGGTCGTCAGTATCCTGTTCCTATTGTGCTAGTTGCTCTCATTTTAATACCACAGAAATAGTTTACTGACCTAAAATCCAGAGCAGCTTTACAAGCACGCAAGCAAGTAGCTACCCAAGGAAGAAAAGGGAAGACAAATCTCACATAGATTCACATGCACATACAGAATTTTCTAGCAGACTGTAGCTACAGTACATGCCTACTTAATTGGTGCATACTGTAATTCTCCCTACACATTATGCTGACTTCTGATTATTCAAATCAGATTGCCGTAAGACATTTTTCAAGACTCTGAAAATGATTTGCTACAATGAGTGAATAAGTAAATCTTGACTCTTATGCTTCTGTTTATCTCCTGGTCAGAAATAGCAGATCTGATATAGGTTCAAGTTTTCAGGATTTAGTCAAAAGATGGGTGAATATCTGATCATCGAGAACTATGAATGGTACACACATGGACTTAAATCTGAGACTCATTTTCAGTGCGAGTTAATTCCGGATCAGCAGACATGATCTATTTAAAATGTTATATTTTCACCTTGAAAAATTATGAGAATTTTTGGGTTAGAAAAGAGCAGAATGGGGATCTAACTTCCACTCATTACTTCCCATAGAACCTCAGAATCAAGTAATTCTTGCAAAGAATCATATCTTAAATGGACTTTGGCTGGATAGGGACAGTCATTGCTTGTCACCCTTAGCTGGACAATTATAGGAGTCCTTTTCCATGGTGCTACTTGATGGTTAATGGTTCCTTTCTATGCTAGATTTCTCTGCTTCTTAGATCATATCAATGTATGCAACTTGGAGCATTACTGCTGTCATTAGTAATATTAATTTTTAATCCATCTGGAGATCTTTGAAGTACTGGTGGAAAAGATTCCGGAGATATCTGTTTATTTTGTGTTTGAGGAGCTACTTAAACAAGATCATGTGATTTCTCCCAAAAATAACCATTGTATTTCATGAGCTGCATATGAAATGTTTCATTTTCATTTTTCCATTATGAAAATGGAATAGATTAATGAATAAATTAATCTATACTGGGTGGGGGAAAATTTAGAATCTGCTTTCAGGTTCAGTGGAAATTTGGCTTCTTTCCCAATGAGAAACTGGTAGCCTTCCAAAAACTGAAGAATTACAGTACCCAGCATCTGCTTGCCCATGAAAACTCAGGTTTCTATGAACTGACTTGGAGTAGACAATGTGAAAAGCAATCTGAAGGGTGTCTTGTAATAGATATTGAAGTTAACATTGCTTCTCTTTGCACTATGTGGCATCAGGGGTTCATTTTATTTCTATGCAAATTTTTTATTGATCCATGTTATCATGAATTGTTAGAAGGTGTTGAAAGTTGTGGAGCTAAACTATTCTTGTTTCTATTGCAAGGTCGGTCACCTTCATGAATGCCTCCAGAGTTGCTGAATTCACCTTCTTGGGTCTTTCCAGATCTCGACCCATCCAACTCCTTCTAACTGTCTTGGTCATGATGTGTTATATTGCCACACTGTTGGGTAACATTCTCGTAATATTGACGGTACATGTAGATCCACGTCTTCTAAAGCTGCCCATGTACTTTTTCTTAGCGAATTTATCCATCATCGATGCTGCTTTGGGTTCAGTGGTGGTTCCCAAGGTGGCAACAGACCTGATTGTCTGTGGCAGGACAATCTCATTTGCAGGCTGTATGTCCCAGATCTTTTTCCTACACTTCCTTGGAGGTTCAGAGATGTTCCTCCTTACCCTCATGGCCTACGATCGCTATGTGGCCATTTGCCATCCATTGTCATACACAATCAAGATGAACCGGCCACGCTGCATTAGATTGCTGTGTTGGTGTTGGGCTGGAGGCTTCCTTCACTCTGGCAGTCAGCTGTTCCTGGTCCTGCAGCTCCCATTCTGTGGGCCAAATGAAGTGGACAATTTCTTTTGTGATGTTCCACAGATTGTCAAACTGGCTTGTGTTGATACCCGAGTGACTGAGATACTCTTGTTGGCGAATAGTGGTCTGCTGTCCCTGATGTGCTTCATCATTTTGCTGATCTCCTATGCCATCATCTTGACCACACTCCAAGGACATTTCAAAGAGAGTGGAGGGAAGGCTCTGTACACCTGCAGCGCTCATTTAACAGTAGTCAGCCTCATTTTTGTACCATGTCTCTTTGTGTACCTTGTCCCCCTGTTTAACACCAGTATGAACAAAACGGCTTCCATATTCTACACAATAGTCACTCCTCTTCTCAATCCTATCATATACACCTTAAGAAACCGAGATATGAGGGAGGCTATGAGCCAAGTACCCAGAAAATATATATTTCCCATTGTTGCACCACAGAAGAAAACTTAGGACTAATTGGTTTACAAATCTTTGGGTGAGGTGAGGCTGATGGCTCACTTTTGGGAGCTGAAAGTGAATATTTCTTTATGCAAATAAATATGTAGATATGGAAACCCATATATTTTTAAAATCTCGATCTGGTGTAGTTTTAATGCCTTAATATTTTAATTATTTTTCTATTTGCTTTATAACTGGAAAGCCACCCAGAGTCACCTTTCATGGGAGATAGATGGAATAAAAATTAATTAATTAATTAATTAATTAAATCCCCTGGACTCCCTCAGATGGAGCACATTCAGAGTTTTCAGAGGCAATTCCCCCACCTTCCTTGGCATATCAGAAACTAATCACGAATAAACCTTTTGCTGCAAATTGCCACAATTTTTAAACATATTTGATTTACATTTAATCACAATATTGTCATGTGTCTATAATTATCTAGATGTTACAAATGATGGCTTGATTACAGTTATTCAATAAAGTAGTATTCCCCGTTACTTAAATGTGTAATATTCATTTGTTCACATCATTTCCTAGCAACTTTCTGTTCTAGAATCCAAGAAGAGACTTTAAACCCATGAAGTGGGTTGATACCCCATATCTGAATCTTTGACTCCAACAGACCTTTCAGAAGATGCTTCACCATAGAAGCCAAGGATAATTTCATTGGAAGGTCATTCCATAACTAAGGGCCCACTCCCAAAAGGCCCTGCTCCTCATGATACCTTGAGTTTTTTGTGTGTGTTTATGTTTCTATTACATGCATGCATATGTACCTCAAATCAGTTTTGACTCCAGGAACTATATGGGCAAGATGATAGAGGTTTTTTGACAACATTTTAGGAAGTCATTTGCCACTTCCTTCTTCTTCCTAGGAAGAAAAGTAATTGGGTCAAAGTCACCCTATTGGCTGAGAGTAATTGGATTAAAGTCACCCTATTGGCTTCTGGACCTAAGGCAAGATTAACTTGGGTATACCTGTTTCTCAGGAATACTCATCTCAAGGCAGAGTCTGCTCCAAGCCAAAGCAAGGTTATCTCCATTTGCACATCTCATATCATGGTAATAGCCCTGTGTTTTGGACCTTGCATCTACATTTGTCTACTCTAGTGAAAAGAAGGACTAGAGATGACATGATAGCAGTGTTCCAATATCTAAGGATCTAAGGATCTGCCACAAAGAAGAGGAGGGCAATCTATTCTCCTAAAGGCAGGACAAGAAGCAATAGATGGAAAGCAACCTAGAACTGTCAGTTTCCTGACAGTTAGAAAAATTAATCAGTGGAATGACTTGCCTCCAGAATTGTGGGTGCTCCATTATTAGGGGTTTTTAAAGAAGAAACTGGACAACCATTTGCTCAGAATGGTATAGGATCTCCTACCATTGACAGGGGGTTGGACTACTAGAAGATCTTCAAGGCCCTTTGCAACACTCTTATTCCATGTTCTACTTTGCCACTTATTTCTTAGGAGCTATAGAGGGATTGGACAATCATTCTTCTGAAATGGTATAGAGTTTCCTACTTGAGCAAGAGGTTGGAGTAGAAGACCTCCAAGGTCCCTTCCAACTCTGTTAGTCTGTTATTTGTGCTCATCACTTCTGCAGCTTTTTCTTGGATAAGGCAGTTTCTGTTCTCTACACTGTCACCACTCCCATCCTGAGTCCCTTCATTTACACCCAGAGGAGCTAAACATTCCAAGCGGCTTTGGAAAAGCTCGAGGGAAGACAAGGAAAAGTGAGTCCCTGACTGTAGACATGTCTTTTTTATTCAAGAAAGTCCAAACACTTCAATTAAAAGAAAGTTAATGAGAGATAACTATCTTGGGAGTGCTAATAGCCAATACTTGTAATTCCATTGCATGAAAGGTCATTGGGATCCACCTAAATTATTTTCTATTTGCAAGGTAAGAAGTGTTATGAATTGTGGATGTTCCACTGCATTTGGAAACGTCTGGGAATTGAATTTCACACATCATAAAGTTGCCAAGGTTGAGAACCCCTGAACTAGACACTCTATGAACAAGGGAGCTGCAGCTCCTGAAAGTGTATGCCTTTTAATAGAATTTGCTAGTCAGAAAACCTGCTATCAGACTCCCGATTTTTTGACACTACAGACTAATATGATTAACATACCACAGGTACTACAAGGAAACCTCAGGACTGAGTGTAGAGGCAGCATGATTAGAAAAGAAGGCTGTAAGTTACCGTATATTCCAGCATATAAGGCGACTCGGCGTATAAGATGACCCCCGACTTCGGCACCAAGTTGCATGCCTAGAAAGTCGTCTTATACGCTGGAAACTACCATTATATCCGGTGTATAAGACGACTCGGTGTATAAGACAACCCCCGACTTCGGCGCCGATTTTAACGCTTGCGAAAGTTGTCTTATACGCCGGAAAGTACGGTATATTGACCTTCCTCTGCTCTTGACTGTCACCAAAGAAAAGAGTGTTACTTTCTCAAAAATCCAGAGACAGGGAAGAAATACATTTGGTTTACAGAGTTGTATAAATGTATTTATTTAGTCATTTTCAAACCAATACACTTGAAACCAATACATTTGCCTTTTTCTGTAATTTGCAAGGAAGTCCTTCAATTAATCAAGTGGTGTAGTGGTTAAGACTTCAGAAGATCATGAGTCCTAGATCCACTTGTGGTGCTAAGCACAAAGCACCAGCTAGTTGGTGACTTTGGGCTAGACATTTTCTCTCAGCCCTAGGAAAAGGGCAATGACAAATCACTCCTGGAAAACCTGACATAACTCAGGTCTGAGATTTCCCACACATCACTTACACCCCAGAAGACTAGTTCAGGATCCAAAAAAGATCTTGACAGACCTGAACAATGGGCCCTATCCAACAACTGAAATTTAATGTGGAGAAAAGCAAGGTTTTACACCTAGGCAGGAAAAAACAAAGGTATGAGTACAGATTAGGCAAAGCCTGGCTCAAAAACAGTAACTGTGAGAGGGATCTTGGAGTCCTATTGGAGAATCACTTAAACATGAGCCAGCACATTCTCTCTAAGGATTTCAATCTGAGAAGTGTCGTTTTGGTTTTTCCAAGATTAGGGCTGGTGAAGGGTATTTTCTGTTTTGCTCCTGAACTTTTCCTTGTAGCCAGTAACCATGATATGGTATGATGTTTGTATGGCTACTGTGACATTTCTATAAATACCTTGACAAAAATAACAGAATAACAGGGTTGGAAAGGACCATGAAGAATTCCTAGTCCAACCCCCTGCTCAAGCAGAAGACCCTATACCAGTGTTGGCGAACCTTTTAGAGACTGAGTGCCCAAACTGCAACTCAAAACCCACTTATGCATCGTCAGGTGCCGGCTGGGTGTGGCCCATTGGCTGGGTGTAGCCAATTGGGTGGTGTGGCCCATTGGGTGGGCATGGCTGCGGTGGCAACAGCAGACTGGGTGGGACTAAAAAGTTCAATCAATCGATTCCAACTTTGCAAGATCTTTTTTCCCCGCGAGAAGTTGAAATTGATTGATAAGCGAAAAGGTTTTATAAAACCCAGCTGAAGGCCTAGGACTGGAGTGACAGCACGTGTGCTCTGAGTGCTGCCTCTGGCACCTGTGCCATAAGTTCGCCACCACTGCCCTAAACTATTCTGGACAAATTGCTATCCTATCTTTTCTTTAAAATGCCCAGTGATGGAGCACCCACAACCTCTGAAGGCAAGACATTTCACTGATTAACTGTGGTCTAGAAAATTCTATTTAGTTCTAAGTTGGTTCTCTGCGTGATAAGTTTCCATCTGTTACTTTTGACCTGCCCACGGGTGCTTCAGAAAATAGGTTGACCCCCTCTTCAGTGTGACAACCCCTCATATATTGGAAGACTATCATGTCACCTCTAGTCATGACATAGTATTTCTATGCTATTTGCTTTCCTACATTATACAGGTATTAACATAATTCTTAAAAAATGCAAAAAAAAAATAGACAGGAGTACAGATAACAAGGAACACATCAATGTTCTTTAATATCAGCATGTTGCTTACAGACCCTTCATATTTTTCAGCTCTGAGTGTAACCTTTAGACCTATCTAGGGACCTCCTTAAAGTTTTGTCTTCTTCATCCCTCAAGGGAAAGAGACAAGTTGCACTTTTAATGATTTCCCCACAGAATTCACATATCTTCTAGCTGTCTACTGTGAATCCTTAACTGTTGCCCGATCCCAGATCCTTATGCTATTATGTAGTTGCATTTTGTAGGTCAATCTATATGTTCTTGAGAAGATGATCCTCCCACAGCAGGATGTCCTTTGTTGGTAGAAAGGAATTGCTTCTTCTCTTCAACTCTGTTGCTGGTAAGTATTACTAAAGCTTTGCTAATCACAATAAATGGAGATGTGACATCAAATGATCCATTGACATCAGATACTCCTTTATTTTACAATAGCAGTTTACCTCACAGAGGATGCTCCATACACACAGTAGGAAATAATTGGCTTTTAAAATTTGTACGTCTACAACTATCTGTATAATAAAACCATGCTATTATTTAATTTTGAATTTTTCTTCTAACATGTTTAAATCAGCAATGGGAATTTTACACTGAAGAAGAAAAGTGCGGTGGGGAGAGATGAACATAATATGAGAAATATATGTTATCAATAAAGGTAATGGTAGAAGTTCTTTAGGAATTGAGATGAAGGAAATTTCCAGAAACAACATTTCATACAAAAAAATAAATGAAGGCAAAAAAAATGGGTCCTGGTTTTGGACTATTTGTCTGATTTAAGAATAAATCAAGAGTTTTGGGGATATCAATAATAAAGCAAAGAAATGTGCTGAGAGAGACAGGAAGAAAAAAATTCAAAGAACAACAGCAGCAACAAAGGCACTGGCATAATGAGTATTATAGTTTCAAAAGGAAGGAAAACCAGCTCTCAAAGGGTCACCATCTCCGATATACACTACATAATTATGAATAAATAAATAAATAAATAAATGCAGAATTATGCATAAACCCACATATATTATATGACATAGAGAGACAGTACAGTCTAGTTTGGATTATGTATACATGTGCACGGGGCTTTTTTTCTCATAGAACATTCAGAACGGGGTTCCGGCACCTTTTTTGGATAGAACCTTGTAGGGTAGGCAAGGCAGGTTATATGACATGTGTGAGTTCTGGTACCTTTTTTTTTTTTTTTTAGAAAAAAAGCACTGCATGTGCATGGCAAGAAAAACGAATCTTGTGAGTTTACCAGATGGATGGCACAGGAAACAAAGCTATTACAGAATCGGGTTGTCCTGCTAATTACCTTAATCTATGAGGGAATTACATACATTTAAATCAGAAGGTCACAGAATTGCAAATATAATGAGACCTCTAAATATAATGGGGGGAAATTATCACAATTCCATCCTGTCCTCAAGGTTTAACACAATGTTTAAAAACTGAACTGCTTACTATGTACTAGAATACTGTCCTTTTCACTTTTTTCTTTCCCTCCTTTTCCATTGTTTCTATTTGTTTTTGTTTTCTATTTTTTTTTCTTCCTTTATTTCAGTAAATGTTTCCCATCTCCTAATGGGTCTACCTTTCATAAAGTAGTGGAAGGTAAAATTAATGGAGACGTATGTGAATAATTCTGTCTTAGTTTGCATCAGTTCTTTGTCTTAATTCAGTTGATCGGTTTCTTATTTCCCACTCTTTTTCCCACCATTTCTTCAATGTTGCCTGTTCCATTTTCCTTTTGTTTCCCAAAAATGAAGACTGGAACAAGAGTTGCTGAATCTGTAATGGTAGAGTCACCTTCTGCCCCATTTCACCCACCATCTATGGAAGTGAGAAACAGCTCTGACGTGACTGAGTTCATACTGATGGGTCTGTCCCACGAACGTGGCATCCAACTCTTTCTCTTTGCTCTATTCCTCATGTTTTATCTCATTGTCTTACCAAGCAATGTGCTGATTATTATTACCATCCGAGGAGATGCACATCTCAACTGCCCGATGTATTTTCTATTAGCCAACCTGGCTTTTTTAGATATCTGGTATTCTTCCATCACTGCACCCAAGATGTTGGTTGACTTCTTTGCCGAGCGCAAGGTCATTTCTTTCGGGGGCTGCATAGCTCAACTTTTCTTCCTCCATTTTGTGGGGGCCGCAGAGATGTTTCTACTCACCGTCATGGCCTATGATCGCTATGTTGCCATCTGCAAGCCTTTGTATTACTCAGTCCAGATGAGCCGGCGGCTTTGCGTCGTATTAGTGGTGGCTTCCTGGGTGGGAGGTTTTATCCATTCCCTCATCCAGGTGGTGCTGATTATCCGCCTCCCGTTCTGTGGGCCCAATGAACTGGACAATTATTTCTGTGACATCACCCAAGTGCTGAGAATCACCTGTACTGATACCTTCAGGGAGGAGATGGTCATGATCTTCAGCAGTGGCCTGATTTCCGTGGTCTGCTTTGTGGCACTCTTGGTTTCCTACGCCTTCTTGCTCACCGTGCTAAAGAAGAATGTGGGTGAATCAGCTAGTAAGGCTCTCTCTACCTGTTATTCTCACATCACCATTGTCATTTTCATGTTTGGTCCCGCCATCTACATCTATGCGCGTCCTTTTGATGAATATGCACCCGATAAAGTGGTCTCTGTCTTCCATACCATCATATTTCCCCTCTTAAACCCCATTATTTATACCCTCCGGAACAAGGAAATAACTACAGCCATGAAAAAGATGGTTCTTCAGTATCTCTTCTGCAGGAAATAAGTAGGATGATGTATTGACCCATTCTGTGGATTTATAAATTGCATTCCTGTTTACCAGGCTGATAATAAGCTAAGTGAGTTTTGCCCCATTTTACAATCTTTCTTGCCACATTTGTTAAGTGACCCACTGCAGTTGTTAAGTTGGTAACACAGTTGTTAACTGAATCTGGCTTCCACATTGACTTTGCTTGTCAGAATTTTACAAAAAGTGTGTTATGGCTTCCCTGCATGCCAGCTCAGTTGACAAGGAAAGCCAGCTCTGGGGAAGCCATTACAAGGTGATCACATGACCCCCAGGACACTGCAGTTGTCATCAATACGAGCCAGTTGCCAAGCATCCAAATGTTGATCACATGAACTTGGGGATGCCACGATGTCTGTAATGTGAAAACTGGTCATAAGTCACATTTTTCAGTGATGTAACTTCAAATAGCCACTAAGCAAATGATTGTAAGTCTTGTAGATCTCTTGAAATGTGATTTCTTTTGTGAGATGAAATAAAATGCTTGATGGGCCTCCTTTGTTTCTGTTTTTTCATGGGACATCTGTGCATATTTTGTGTAGAAGCTACCCTGTGGGCTATATACGCTCAGCTCTGTGTCACACAGTGGGAGGTAAGAGGGAGGGATACTTAAAATGGATCGGTCAGTAGCATTCCAAGATGTCTTCCCAAAGCTTCTTCAATTGGAGGAATTTTCTTACACATTTTTTCTCCATGATCCTGGCCAGGTATGGTTCATTCTTTCTTTTCTTGATGAAGTCAATGAACACGCAGTTTGTTTCTTTCTAATGTAAAAAGACAACTGTTTTAGATATTAATGGGGAATTACAGTGTCAAGTTTCGAAGCACAGACTTGCTGGAGTGACAGAACTTGCTTCTCAATTTGCCAATGAACTCAGGGAGAGGGGAGAGTCCGTGGAATGCAGACTTCAAAGATTAAGAAAGCAGACCATGGGAATCGAGGACAATTGCCAGGTGTCTGGCCAGACTCAGAGGTGCTCTCCCATAACAATATTTTATGACTTGATTGGGCAATGTGACCTGACCTGGAGGGGGAAGAAGAAGTCAATGCTTTTACTATGTGGGTTTGGGAGGGGTCTTGCCAGAGCTGGTTTTACTTTCATATGTGCCAAAATGGTGTACTCAGTAAAGCTATGCATTAAGAGATTGGAAAGTCTCGAAAGTGTTTGCTTGGTTGGGTTCGTCAGTTGACACACAGCTTGGAAGCACTTGGAAGGTCTTGGGTATGGGGAACAACAATAAGTAAACATGAACCTAGTGTGAAGCATCTTCCAGAATAGCTAATGCAGTTCTGGGCTGCCTCAGAGGAAGTGTTACACCAAAGTCTTGTCATTGTTGTTTGATTTTATCTTCTTGTACACCACCCAAAGATATTGCTATGTGATGGACAACCATGTAAATTGTTTAAATACACACACACACAAACACACACACACACACACACACACATCACTATCAACTTGGCACTGGTGACCTGAATTGTATCTGAAGAGGGATGAGAGGGAAGAAAGGAGAGGAGAAAGAAAAGAGTAAAGGAGGGGAGAAGGAAGTAGGAAGGTTGGAGGAGAAGAGGAGAAGTGGGGAGAAAGGGGAGGAGAGTGGTGAAGGAAAGAGAAGAGGAGAGGAAGAAGAGGGAAGTAGGGAAGAGAAGAAAGGGAGAAAGTGTGGATACAGTGAAAGGGGAAATGGGCGAGCAACACCAAAAGTCACATGTATGTATTTATTTCATTTTATTAAAAGTATCTTATCTATGAATGTAAAAAGAATGTATGTTAATATCTGATAAATATCACGGTATATGTATGGGGGAGAGTTTGGAAAAATAAAAAATTATTATTAAAAAAATCTTGGCACTGGTGAGACCACATTCTCAGAAGAGCATTGACAGACTAGAACATATGTAGAGAATAGCTGTGAAGATAACATGTCCAGCGAAGGTAGGTTGAAGGAACTTGAGATGTTCAATCTAAAAAGAACAGGGGAAGATGTGGATAATGGTATGTGGGACTGACCTTGGGAAACAGGAGAGAAAACATCAGACTGGACAACCAATATGCAAAAGATGTCTCAGCCCACAGAAGGGAAGATGGCATGGGAAACATTTCAGAAGGGACCCTCCCTAGTTTTCCAGAGACCAAAAGGGAAAAAGGCAGAAAATACTTTCATTTTTGCAAGATTCTCTTAATGTAACCTTACAATAAAGATAGAGTTAATACACTTCACTCTGCTCCTTATCTGGACTACTTCAAAGGGCTAACAACATAAAAGCTACATTCAGATTTATCAAGAGAATCTATGTAAGTTAAATCAATTAAAAATCATTAATGTGACTAATCTTAATAATAATAAAGTTGAAAGGGACCTTGGAGATCATATAGTCCAACCCCCTGCTCAGGCAGGAAACCCTATACCATTTCAGACATATGTTTAATAATTCCCTTTTTAGTCTCATTTAAAATTAGAACAGTAGGGCGAGGTTTGGGAATGTGCAAGCACAACTGCATTTCTGGTTACCCAACCTGTACTTTTCAGCTCATTTCAATCTTTTAATTCTTCTCTACTTCATTTCCCTTTATTATTTGTTTGCAGTGGAGTTCAGATTGTGACCTTCTTGGGGCAAGGAACTCTTCTTCTTACTCTCAGTAAAGAGATGCTCTCTGATTATGACCATTATTATGATTATGATAAATGATACATATTCCTTGACCATATGCTGATCTATTCCATAAGCATATGCTGGTCTATGACTGTAATAAAATTTGATTTGGTGGATTTCACATATAATTAAGGAATAGGTGACATATAAACAAGTAAGCAAGCAAAAGAATAAATAACAAATAATCTTTTAATGGGCCAAAATACTCTACTAGCTTTAATAAGTTGTGTAAGTTAGTTAGAACTTGGTCAGCATCTCCTCTGGGGCTGATTGACTGAGCAATCAATCTACCCAGGTCTTTAATGAGAACTCCCAATTGCCTTGCTGACATCCAAAGAGAGAAGTTTTTCCCATACTCTCATTTGCCAGTGTTACAGTCAGAGTCAGGGAGAATTCAAAAGCATTCAGTGATGCCCAAAGACCCCATTTTAAGATGTGATTTGACAGTAGGGAGAAGGGTTCTGTGCAACCTCAGGCAAGTATGTAAGGTAAGATGGATGGATCTGGTAAAATAATCTTAGGAGGGAAAAATACTAACGAAATTGTTCTTCAATGAAAACATGCATAAAAGTTGGAATCTGAACGTTAACTCTGCAACATTTATGGTAAGTCTGGCTTTAGACATTTTTGCAAATCATACAGGAAGTGGTAATTGTTTTGTCAGTTATTGAATCCAAGTTATAGGAATAAAAGATTTTGCTGCAGTATTTTCTTTCCTTCAAAGACCAGACAAAGGTATCTAATAAGTAGGACTTGATGGAATCAGTTTTTGCCTATTTATTTATCTCCAAAATATAAAATTCACAGGTATGTTGGGTCTAAAAGTGAATACTCTTTTGGGCTATTATATCAATTCTTTATTCATTTGTTCCTCTATGAAGTCATTCCTTCTGTTTTTCATCTCTCTCTCTCTCTTTCTCTCTCTCTCTCTCTCTCTCTCTCTCTCTCTCTCTCTCTCTCTCTCTCTCCTTCTCCACTTCCCTCCAAACACAGAAAAACTATGAATGTAATTCAGTTGACTGAAACATTATCACTTGAAGGCTAGCATCTGCATTTCTAAAATAAAATGCTCCTTATAGGTTTGTGTGTGATAATTTAAAAGTAAGAATGTGAAACTAGGAAAGGAAACCCAGCTTGCATAGAAAATGGGTAATCAGGGTGAGGCATAAAAGCATTATTTTGAAATACAGAAATAAGGTCATTTCTTGGGAAAAGGTTCAAGAGGTTTCCACGGGCCTGCTGATAATTTCAGCAAAAAGGGACATAGCATTGATAGGCATGTTCTATCACATGTCTCTTTAATAATAATAATAATAATAATAATAATAATAATAATAATAATAATAATAATAATAGTAATGGCTGTCCAGTCTCTTCTTAAAAACTTCCAGTGTTGGAGCATTCAGCACTTCTGGAGGCAGGTTGTTCCACTGGTTAATTGTTCTCACTATCAGGAAGTTTCTCCTTAGTTCTAGGTTGCTTCTCTCCTTGATTAGTTTCTATCCATTGCTTCTTGTGCTGCTTTGGAGAATAGCTTGACTCCCTCTTCTTTGTGGCAGCCCCTGAGATATTGGAACACTGCTATCATGTCCCCCCTTGTCCTTCTCTTCATTAAACTAGACATACCCAATTCTCGCAACCGTTCCTTATATTTTTTAGCCTCCAGTCCCCTAATCATCTTTGTTGCTCTTCTCTGTACTCTTTCTAGAGTCTCAACATCTTTTTTACATCGTGGTGGCCAAAACTGGATGCAGTATTCCAAGTGTGGCCTTACCAAGGCATTGAAGAGTGGTATTAATACTTCACGTGATCTTGATTTTATCCCTCTGTTAATGCAGCCTAGCACTGTGTTGGCCTTTTTGGTAGCTGCAGCACACGGCTGGCTCATATTTAGGTGATTGTCTACTAGGACTCCGAGATCCCTCTCACAGTTACTACTATTGAGCAAGGTACCCCTTATACTATACCTGTGCATTTGGTTTTTCTTCCTAAATAGTACACAATGTTTATGAAACTGTTTGTCATAGCCTGTGATGTTCTAGTGATGTTCCTTTAGTGGCCCTGGAAAAAGCTAGAGAAGATAAGCAGAAAGTATTTATTAAAAGTCTTTGCACAGAGATGAATAAATTGCAGTTTGGAGAAGTGAGAGGTGAAGAGGTACAGAGGCTCTTCAAAAACCCCATCAGCATCTTAGGAGCTGGCTGTCTCTCTAGATATCTGACTTTGATCGTCACTTAAAACATTAGAGCATTCATGAGGATTGGATATAAAGGAGGAGCCCACTTGATGCTCAAATTTTAATGAAGAAAAGGACCAGGGGGGACATGATAGCAGTGTTCCAATATCTCAGGAGCTGCCACAAAGAAGAGGGAGTCAAGCTATTTTCCAAAGCACCTGAAGGCAGGACAAGAAGCAACAGATGGAAACTAATCAAGGAGAGAAGCAACCTAGAACTAAGGAGAAACTTCCTAACAGTTAGAACAATTAACCAGTGGAACAACCTGCCTCCAGAAGCGGTGAATGCTCCAACACTGGAAGTTTTTAAGAAGAGACTGGACAGCCATTTGTCCGAAATGGTGAAGGGTTTCTGCCTGAGCAGGGGGTTGGACTAGATGACCTCCAAGGTCCCTTCCAATTTTATTATTATTATTATGGATCATCGCACAGTCAGCCAGATGTTCAAACTAGATTTGGCATTTTGTCTACCTATCGAGTCCTTACCCAGGACCTGGGATAGGCAGATGTGGATGTTTGATGGTACTATTATTATTATTATTATTATTATTATTATTATTATTATTATTCCCACATTGAATTTCCAGGTAGAATCATCATGACCCTCGCTTTAGCTCTAAGATGTAGCTTTTCTTATCTGTATGACTTTCCCACAACATACTTTCTTTGTCCTAAGGTGATTTAGCACACATTCACATTCATCCTGCATTTTATTCTCTGGTCTTACTACAGGTTCTCTTCCTCTCTCTCTCTCTCTCTCTCTTTCTCCCTTTCCCTTTCTCCCCTCTTCTCTCTCCTGTTTTTGCTGCATCATCTCCCTTTTCTCTTCTCTTCCTCCCTTTTTCTCCCTGTCCTTTGCCTACCTGTCTTTCTTCCTGTTTAACACTGAAATTTGCAAAACCTTCCCTTACCACCAATGAACTTAACAGAGGGAGGAGATGTAGCACAAAATGAAGGAGAGTTGGATCTCTTTGAAATTCACATATTTGTATTTTTTTGCTTACTTGTTTATTTATTTTATTTATTTATTTACAGCCCCTAACTGTTATTTAAAAGAAAATGAGCACTAAGGGAAGTATCTTAGTCTCTACTGCATGGATACATGTACTTTTCATGTCTTTGTGTGTGTGTGTGTGTGTGTGTGTGTGTCTTTTCATGTCTTTGTGTGTGTGTGTGTGTGAGAGAGAGAGAGAGAGAGAGAGACAGAGACAGAAACAGAGAGACAGAGCGAGAGAGAGAGAGAGAGAGAGACCCAAATTGGGCCAATCAATGTTCTTTTTATAAATGTTTACTTTATAAATATTTGGTATTAGATTTTTTTTATCCTGCCATTATTATTATTTTTTATATAATTCAAGGTGGCAAACATACCAAATACTTCTTCCTCCAGTTTCATGTGTTTGATGTTCATACATCAATACTGAGAGACAAGCACATTTACAAGCTTATGTTTGGCTCCAAATTCTAGGGATTGTAATCCCAAAATATTTGAAAATACTCTTGTTGAGAAAAGTTTATTTGCCAAGGGGCAGAAACAGGAAGAATCCATGGGGATGAGAAATAATACAATAACAGAGTTGGAAGGGACCTTGAAGGTCTTCTAGTCCAACCTCCCATATATACAGGGAACCCTATACCATTACAGATAAATGGCTGTCCAATCTCTTCTTAGAAACCTCCAGTGTTGGAGCACCCACAACTCCTGGAGGCAAGCTGTTCCACTGGTTGATTGTTCTCCTTAGTTCTAGGTTGCTTCTCTCCTTGATTAGTTTCCATCAGTTGCTTCCTGTCCTGCCATCAGGACAAGAGAATAGCTTGACTCCCTCTTCTTTGAGGCAGCTCCTGAGATATTGGAACACTGCTCTCATTTCACCCCTAGTCCTTCTTTTCATTAAATTAAATTCCTGCAAGCATTCTTTCTATATTATAGCCTCCAGTCTCCTAATCATCTTTATTGCTCTTCTCTACATTCTTTCTAGAGTCTCAACATCTTATAAATAATAATATTAATTTCTTGTTCTGGCTTTTCTTTCCCTTGGAAGCAAATCATATCTGAAGAAAGAATCCTGCTGTCTCATAGAACTAATCTGTCCTCTTCCACCATCACTCAACCTCCAGCTGCAGATAAGATGGATTTCCAGAAAAAGAATGGCACAAGAATCAACGAATTCCTGTTGGCAGCCATTTCTCCCACATGGCAATCCCAAGTTGCTCTTTTTGTGGTCTTTCTCCTAGTCTATGCAACCACCATCGTGGGAAACACCCTCATAATACTAACAGTGGGGTCTGCTCCCCAATTACGCACCCCCATGTACTTCCTGTTAGGAAATCTGTCCTTCCTGGATCTTTGCTACTCCACTGTCACAGCTCCTAAAATGCTGATAGACTTTTTGGTGGAGAAGAGAAGCATCTCCTTTGATGCCTGCATGGCCCAGCTCTTTTTTCTCCACTTTGTAGGTGCTGCGGAGATGTTTCTCCTCACCGTCATGGCCTATGACAGGTATGTGGCCATTTGCAAGCCTTTGCATTATCCTAGTATCATGAATAGGCAGCTCTGTAGTTGCCTTGTAGCAGCCTCCTGGATGGGTGGTTTAATTCATTCTACGGTCCAGACCATCCTCACCATGAGGTTGCCCTTCTGTGGGCCCAACTGGGTGGACAATTTCTTCTGTGATGTGCCACCTGTCATTAAACTGGCTTGCACCAACACATATGTCATCGAGCTCCTCATGGTCTCCAACAGTGGCCTTATCTCCACTGGCTGTTTTATCATCTTGTTGACCTCCTACACCACCATCCTGATGAAGATACGTTCTCCTGATGGGCGCCGCAAAGCTCTCAGTGTCTGCGCTTCCCACCTAACCGTGGTGACCTTGTTCTTTGGACCTTGCATCTTCATCTACGCTCGTCCTTTCTCCACTTTCTCAGTGGACAAACTGGTCTCCCTCCTTTACAATATTATTACTCCTATGTTGAATCCCTTGATCTACACTTTGAGAAACAAAGATGTGAAGATGGCCATGAGCAAACTGAGAAGCAAGGAAATGATTGTTAACAGAGATGGGAAATAAGTGGGAAAAATTCTTTCTCTTTCCTTACTTTACATTAATTTGTACATTTTTCTCACTGATGACTATTGCAGCACCACGTGGTCCTGTGGATCAAAATTCAGATGCTTGGCAGCTGACTCATATTTATGATTGTTGCAGTTTCCTGGGGTCATGTGATCACCTTCTGTGACCTTCTGACAAGCAAAAACAATGGGGAAGCCGGATTCACATAACAAGAATGTTACTTCACTTAACAACAGTGGCAAGAAAGAAATGGGGCAAAATTCACTTAACAACTATCTTGCTTAGCAATGGAAATTTTGGGTCAGTTGTGGTCATAACTCAAAGACTACTTGTAGTTGACCATAATAATAATAATAATAATAAACCCTGTCCCAACCTACTTATTCTGTAGTAGAGTTATTACAATTGATATACCAATATGGACGGGTTTCGGGTTTTAAAATTAATAACAATAAGACTAAAATATTACCCAAAAATATGACCAATTTGGATAAGCAGACTTTGGTTAAGTTGACAGATTTTGAGGTTGTTGATAAGGTAAAATACTTGGGGGTTACTTTAGCTGTTTCTAATGCAAAATTGTATAAAAATAATTATGAAAGGTTGTGGGTCAGGATACAAAGAGACTTGAAAAATTGGGAGAAATTGCAATTATCTCTTTTGGGAAGAATTGCAGTGATCAAAATGAATGTTCTGCCAAAGTTCCTTTTTTTATTTCAAATGATACCTATCTTAAAGAATGAGATTAATTTAAATGAATGGCAAAAAGGTATCAATAAATTTATTTGGGCGGGGAAAAAACCAATAGTAAAGCTTAAAATAATACAAGACATTCGTGAGAGAGGTGGACTCAAGGTACCGAACTTGAAATTGTACTATGATGCGGTGGTCTTAACATTAATTAGTGATTGGGTTAATTTAACAAATGTAGAAATACTCCTCTTGGAGGGTTGGGATTTACTTTTGGGATGGCATGCCTACTTAATTTTTAATAAAAAAGTTGACAGGGTTTTTAAATCTCATATTATAAAGATTTCTTTATTTCGGGTTTGGAGGAAATATTATAGAAGTGATTTTAAAATTCCATCATGGGCTATACCTTGACATGCGATAGAGGGGATAAGGAGAAGAGTCAAGATGGATGGTGTTTCTTACGCACAATTACTTAGATGAGATGGTAAAAATTGGCAGTTAAAATCTTTGGAAGATCTAGCACAAGAAAATATTATATACTCATGGTTTTAGTATAGACAAATAGTGGATAGATGGAAGTTAGATCGTAATGTGGGCGTGCTTAGAGAAGATGAAAATTTTCTTAAACAAGTAAAAGATCAAAGACAAACTCATATTAAGAGAATTTATGGGGTGTTAGTAGAATTAGACTCAGAGGCAGAACTAATTAAAGAATGTATGATTAAATGGGCACAAAATTTTGGTGAACCAGTTCTACTAGATACCTGGGAAATTATTTGGGTGAGGAATGTCAAATTTACACAAGCCCAGAACTTAAGGGAGAATTTTTATAAGATGTTTTACAGATGGCACCTTGATCCACAAAAAATGTCTCGTATGTATCCTGACTTACAGCCCAAATGTTGGAGATGTGGTTGTTTGGATGCTACTTACTATCATATTTGGTGGTTGTGTAAAAATATAAAAGCCTTTTGGATTAAGATATGGTGGAATATTCAAAGAATTTTTAGAAGGAGGGTAAAATTTACCCCACAATTGTTTTTGTTAGGTATTGTTACTGATTGTGATACTAAAGAGACCACACTGATGTTCAATTTAATTACAGCTGCAAGGTTGTTAGTAGGGCAATGTTGGAAGAAGGAATCTTTGCCTACTTTTAAGAGTGGTTTTTTAAAGTTTCTTATTTGGCGGAAATGGCAAAGATTTCAACTTTTTTGAAGGATCAATCGCAAGAGAAGTATTTTACGGTATGGAAAAAATGGATAGATTTTATACAATATAAGTTGGATATTAAAAAATATTATTTAGCTTTCCAATAACTTATATTTAAAATTTAAAATATCTTATAGATTTTATCCTTTTTTTCATTTTTATCTTTTATTTTTATTATACTTTCTTTTATCTTTATCTTTTTTCCTTTTCTTTATTCTTTTTCCTTTCAAGTATCTTTCTTTTGGTATTTATGTTTTTTTATACATATATTATTGTTAATTATCTTATAATTTGTTCAATTAATGTATTTAGACTTATTTATGGTTTATATCTTTTTTTAAGATTTTTTGAAGAAATTTTAATTAAGCCTATGTTCAGCTCTGGGAAGGTCGGGGGAGGGAATGGGAGGGTTGGGGAGGGTTGTTTTGTTTTTGTAAAATTTCAAAAAATTCAATAAAATAATAATAATAATAAAATATGAACTTTATTTTAGGTTACAAATGAGATCAAATCTTTTTTCCCCTTCTCTTTTCTTTCTTCTTCCATTTCAATTTCTTAAAAATAACCTTTTAACATATTTTATGCATTCATTTATCTCCTGGGCACTATAGTTCTTTTGTCTCTGCTTAATATAAACTTAATAGGATCATCATACTAATCATAATAATATATTATTACTGCACTGTACAATTTACACTATGAAAGAAGACTTTGAAACTGTTGGCTTTTTATCAATAAAAAAATTAAGCAAGTACAAAAGAGAGGGAAGCACAAAGTGTCAACTTCTGCTATATGTAGATGATATCAATTAGCCAGAAACGTCCATTCCTAATTTGATTTCATTAATAAATGAATTCAATTAACTGTTATCATGGGGAGAGGTAAAAAAAATCAAGGTGGCTGGTGCAGTCATATATTTAAAGCTGCACCCCTTTCATTATATCTATTCCATATACATTTAAAAGGGGGCAGGACTTTGATTGTACAGTCATGCCCACCATGTTAACTTTTCTGATCCTTTGGCGAAGAGCAAATCAGAAAATCTGATTGGATCTTAGCAATAATACTGATATGAATAGAGACCAGCCATTTCTAATATCTTCACTTCAAACGTTCTTGTGTTCCTCTAAATTTGTGCAACACCCCCCTCACAAATTAAACTAACAATTTCTTTGGGATGGGGTGGATAAGAATTAAATCTGGGGAATCAAACTCAGAAAGCCAAACCAATAACCAAAGCTCACTACCGTATTTATTGTAATAGTACACACTGGAGGAATTGATTCCAAACAACAGGGTAGAGAGCTGCTGAAGAAGACAAAAGGATGAACTTGTGTTTAAACATTTCAGAAAGGAAAGGAAAATGAAAGAGTAGTTTCATAGAGGCAGCGAGGATCGTGTCCAGAGAAATACATATCATTGAAAAGATTAGAATGTACAATAATTCTCCAGTCAGTCTTACAGCTTTTAAACCAGTGGTTCTCAACCTTTTTAATGCCGTGACCCCCAACCGGTCGTAAGTCGAGGACTACCCAACCGGTCGTAAGTCGAAGACTACCCAACCGGTCGTAAGCTGAGGACTTTCCCTGCCCGGGAGCGCCGCACATGCATAGTGCCGTCCCCTGCGCCGGCCGAGGCATAGCTGGCAAGGGGCAGCGATGGCGCAGGGCGACCACCGGCTGGGCCACCAGCTGGCCCAGCCCAAGGGAGGTAAGGCACCCACCAGGCCCCACGCGCGCCAGCAACCCTCCCTGCTCCTGCCGGCCTCCCACCTCCCACCCCTGGCCCTCTTTTACTTACATTTTTAGTAGTTGCTCAGCAGGGAGGGGTGGAAACTTCCAGACAGCTTGCCTTCGCTGAAGACAACTTGCAGCACCGTTTGCAGAATGGGACTTTTGGCGGGCTCAGCAGGGCAGAGACAGCCTGGACAATTCCTATTGGCTTTTGAAAGCCAATAGAATTAGACTCTATTCAAGAGAGTCTATTCTATTGGCTTTCAAAAGCCAATAGAATAAAAGGGAGTAGCATAGCTAAGGAAAAGGGGGAAAAAATGGCGGACTGCATTGTTTGGTGACCCCCGTGAAATGGTTGTTCGACCCCAAATGGGGACCCGATCCACAGGTTGAGAACCGCTGTTTTAAATAAACAAGCAAACAGTCTCATTAGCACTGACAGGGCAAGTCATTAGAATATAAACTGAGAGCAAACCCCACTTCCTACTAGCAATGATGATGTTACCTAGTTTGGGTGAAGAAACATCTGCAAGAAAACAACCAAGCTCAGAAAGCACCAAGGATAACTCATTACAATAGTTTAGTAAAATGATTTTGGCTTAATGTGAACAAGCAGGGTCCCAAAATTAGGGGAATCTGAATCCAGAAGTTGAACTAAGACAGCTTTTCTTCCTAGCTTTCCCGTCATTGGGTTCAATGCTCAGAGATTGCCTGGACAAGTCCCTGCAGTTTCCTTGACAAGGTTTTTCAGATGTGGTTTGCCATTTGCCTTCTCCCTAGGGTTGAGAGAAAGTGATTGGCCCAAAATCACCCAGCTGGCTTTATGCCTAAGGTGGAACTAAATCTCATAATCTCCCAGTTTCTTGCCTGATGCCTTAATTACTACATTAAACTTGCTCTTGGCAGGAAAAAATACTGATTTGGGGAATGTCAAAATTAAATTGTAAGGGCAAGTTTTGTTTGGAGAGAACTCCAAGAGATGAAGTCCAACAAACATGGAAGATGGAAAGTTGGAGAAAGTTTAGAGGGTCATCTGCTAATGGTCAAGATCTCTCAAACAACAGAAAAGGAGAAGTTATAGCACTAGCACTTAGACCTTTATACTGCTTCACAGTGTTTTACAGCCCTCTCTAAGTGATTTACAGAGTCAGCATATTGCCCCCAACAATCTGAGTCCTTATTTTACTGACCTCGGAAGGATGGGAGGCTGAGTCAACCTTGAGCGGGTGAGGATCGAACTCCCGGCAGTCGGCAGAATTAGCCTGCAATACTTAATTCTAACCACTGCGCCACCACAGGTCTTATACCTTGATGCTACTTTTTAAAAAACTCCGCTGCAAATATGCTGATGGTCACAAATAATATGGCCACTATTAGTTTTCTTTAAACAGTTTTAAAATATATACAGGTAGTCCTCAAGTTACTGTATGTCCACAATTGAGTCCAAAATTTCTGTTGCTAAGGGAGACAATTGTTAAGAGGGGTTTTCCTCGTTTTATCACCTTCCTTGCCACAGTTGTTAAGTGAATCACTACAGTTGTTAAGTTAGTAACATGGTTATAAAATGAATCTGGCTTCCCCATTGACTTTTGCTTGTCAAAAGGTCGCCAAAGTTGATCACAGGACTCGGGGACACTGCAACCGTCATAAATATGAGCCAGTTGCCAAGCGTCCGAATTTTGATTGGGTGACCATGGGGATGCTGCAATGTTCATAAGTGTGGATAACAATCACTTTTTTCAGATCACGGGGATGCTGCAACAGTTGTAAGTAAGTTGTAAGCAACTTCAAATGGTCACTAAACAATAGATGTAAGTTGAGAAAATGTGGAACTGATTTTTTTTAAAAAAATTGTCTAATACTAGCTTTATAATAAAGACCTTGGAGACTACAGGAAGGAATTGTGCTCTAGGGTCCACCTTGTACAAAGAAATACACAAACTTTTTGGCTCTCTTGTGGCAGAAATAATATATCCCTAGAAATTAATGACTGTCAAATCTTAAGGCAGATGCAAGAAAGGAACACATTATCCACCTTTTCCTTTATGCCTACCTAAGTTGGTTGCTTCCCTCTCAAATCCTCCTTATAAGTATGAGGAAGAAGTTGGAGCAAGAGATTGATTGAGTTTCAAGGGCTGAATTCAGGTCTTCTGAAAAATCTTCCAATGATACACCCAACTCAGTCCCCAAAATAATTTGCTTCGTTTTCTTTATTTTCCCAGTTTTCATCACAGCAGTTTCCATCATTTGACTGCCTTTAGCTGACCTGTATATTACAAGTAAATATTTGATAATTTCTATCTCAGATAAACTTTTCTGATAAAAGGACCAGAAATGTGACATGTTCTCCAAGAAGATTCTCCATCATCTACAGACACATGAAGAAGGGCATGAAATTGGCTTTAAATTCAGAACTCAGCATATTTATTTTACTAAGTGTGTACTAACATAGTGGGAGAAAGTATGGACTGCTAAACAGAGCACTCACTGATAGTTCTGTGCTCTCCCCTTTCCAAAAATGCATCCTTGTTCCCAACTAATTTTATCTAAAATTACAAACTACCATTGCAAACAAGGTCACGTTTTGTCATCAGTTCCTACTTATGGTAACTGAGAGATTCTCCTGCATTGTGAACAATCCACTAGTTCAATTCTGCACTTAGTGCAACTGCCCTTGTTTATAACTCTAATATTCCAGAATTAATACAGCCATGTTTTCTTCATCTTTCTATTGTGCAATTCCATAGGCAGGATTGTTTGCACTGTATTGAAATAGTTAACTCTCAGCAAGAGTAATTCTTCAGCAAATAGCTGAAGATCTTGAATATCTGCAGAATGTTGATTACTTCCACCAGCTCCAAGCTAGTATGCTGCTTCTAAAAAAAACTTTGTGTCATTATCTCCAGTATCAGAGACCAGGAGGAATTCTTACATAAATCACTTAGGAAAGAAACTGTTTATTTGAGCTTGTGCCTAGTGGACTTGATTGGTGTCTCATGCAATCTTGAGCTGGATGCTGACCTAGAAGCTGAGACCAAAACCCCTTAAGATGGAAGTGTCATGCATGAGAGTTTCTTGGGGTGTCAATTCTAGATGATGTGGCTCTCCTCCCATGATCAGCCATTGTGATTGGTGGACTGATAGTCTCAAAATTGAGTTACTCTAGAGTATATAATGTCAACCTGCTCTTTGGAATGATTCCTAAGATAAACTGGGGTGAGACTGACCATATTACTGACTCAGAAGCCTTAATCTACAATGGATTTGCCCAGCAATTTGAACTAACTACCATTCTATCAGGATCAAGAAACTTATATTCATAGAAAAGTAAGTAAATTTGGGCTGTTGGGTAAGTAAAGTATTTTTTTTACTAAAAGTTTTAGAAATTTTTTACAGTATATGACCCAATTCCTTCCCCCCCCCCACTTCCCGGAGCTGATTACAGGGTTACAAATAAGCAATCATAATCTAACTGACATTACCCAACTCTACTAACAATCAAATCCATAACATACTTTAACTCCTTTTCAAAATAAATATTAACAAATTGAAAACCAAAAATAATAATATAATTAAACAATAATACTAAAAATAATATAAATTCAATCATATTAAACTATTAAAAATAATCGAAAATTTACTCATAAGCTAAATAATACTTTTTAGTCTCATATTTATTCTGGATATAATCTATCCATCTTCTCCAAACCAAAATATATCTAAGTAAAGTATTTTTTTAGTGGGCTTCATTCCCGGTCACTTCATGGACATGTTCCTTTGGTAACTTTGAGTTAAACAGAATAGGAATAGGAATAGGAGTAAATAAGAATAAGAAGAGAAGAGTTGGAAAGGACCTTGAAGGTCTTCTAGTCAAACCACCTGCTCAAGCAGGAAACCCTATACCATTTCAGACAAATGGTTGTCTAATCTCTTCTTAAAAACCTCAGGTGTTGCAGCACCCACAACTTTTGGAAGTAAGTCATTCCACTGATTAATTGTTCTCACTGCCAGGAAATTTCTCCTTAGTTCTAGGTTGCTTCTATCCTTGGATATTTTCCATCCATTGCTTCTTGTCCTGCCTTCAGGTGATTTGGAGAATAGGTTGACCCCCCTCTACTTTATGGCAGCCCCTTAGATAATGGAACACTGCTTTCATGTAACCCCTAGTCCTTCTTTTCATTAAACTAGACATACCTAATTCCTGCAACTGTTCTTCATGTGGTTTGTGTGGTCTTTAGTATTTTAGAACATTTATTTGCTAAGTTCCATTGTTTTATTATTTGACAGTATTTATCACAAACAATGTCAGATCATACAAAAGAGAAGTAGCACAGAAACAAGTTAACCTAAATAGAATAATGAGTTATCAAAATTAGTTAAGCAGGTTATGGAAAGCAAGTGTTCTTGTTGCTTTTTTAATTTTTTTTTCCACTGGCACACAAAGATAGACACCCACATATACAAAAACAGTCAGAAATAATTCAGGAGCATCAGTAGATGTTTCCATCTGTGGTATAGGAATAATCTTATCCTTAAAGCAGCTTATGGATAACTTGCTATTTTTCCCACTCTGTCCCTCACTGAAGCAATGAATCCACTTTCGACACATCTAAAAATCCTGGCTGAGGACAGATCAGTCTGGAAAGAATCTATCTATCTGGTCTCTAAGAATCAGCACTGAGCTGATGGCACTTAATCAACCAGAGACTGTGTGATCAAGTGCTAGAATCTGGAAGTGGCTAAGTCTTCCAGTTTCTAAGACTTTGACAGCTGAATGGGATGGAAGGCTGTTTTTTTCCTTCCTGTATAGAAAAAAAAAGGATTTCTTGATGTAGTTCCTATTCACCATGTTATGATTCCTAGTATAGAACTAGAAAAATGAGGAGTGATTATGACAGTCATAAAAATGAAACTGAGGGACGTCAGACTAAGAGTCAGAAAGAAAAAAGTTTAGTAGATCACAGAAAAAGAGAAACACAAACAGAAATTCAAGTTATTTCTTTTTCCATAAGAACCTTCCTTGACAATATTCCATTTCCTTTCTGAAGAAAAAAAATCTCCTGTGAGACGCTTTCATTGAGAAGAATCTCTTCAAACATGCTGGCATGTAGACCTGACTGCTTGAAGAATTATTTCAAACGATACGAAGATTGAAGCATGTCCTTGAAAGTTCTTGAAAGGAGCCATACAATGGTAAATAGGCAGGTGCCATCATTTTAAACCCATCTTTAAATATCCACCTGAGATTTTTTAAAAAACTACTATCTCCAGAAAGCAGGTAGATACTGCTGTGTGATATTTGAAGTGATTTGATTGTTAATGGAAAAGATTAGCATTGAGACCATCTATTATTCTTCTACAGATCTAAGATGGAAAATGGAACTCATTCAGCAGTAACTGAATTTATCCTCCAGGGATTAACATCAACCTGGCAGATACAGCTATTCTTTGGTGTTGTGCTGCTGCTCTTCTATATCATACTCCTCCCTGTGAATATTCTTATAATTGTGACAATTTTAAAGAATCCATCTTTGAAATCCCCCATGTTTTTCTTTTTGGCTAACCTGGCCTTTCTGGACATCATCTATAGCTTTGTCACCCATCCAAAGCTTTTTCTCAACATCATTTTTGATTGCAGAACAATCTCTTACTTAGGCTGTATCGGTCAGATATTTTTCATTCATTTTCTGGGAGGAGCTGAGATGTTTCTCCTCATTGCCATGGCAGTTGACCGGTATGTAGCCATCTGCCATCCATTGCACTATGCCACAGTGGTAACCAGAGTCACCTGCTGGGCTATGGTAGTAGCTTCATGGCTTGGAGGTTTCATACATTCCATCATCCAGGTCATTCTCATAATTCAACTTCCATTCTGTGGCCCCAATGAGTTGAATAACGTCTTTTGTGATGTCATCCAGATCATCCGGTTGGCTTGCACCAATACCTACACTCTAGAATTCCTCATGTTTGCTAGCAGTGGCCTAATGAGTGTTGCATGCTGCCTCTTCCTCCTCATGTCCTATGGGGCCCTGTTGTTGAAAGTAAGAATGGACTCCGGTCCAAGGAAAAGCAAAGTCTTTTCTACCTGCCTCACTCACATCATCGTCATCATCATTATGTTCGGTCCAGCCATGTATATCTACTGCCACCCTTTCCAAGAATACTCTTTCGACAAAGTGGTAGCCTTTTTTCACACTGTGGTCTTCCCTTTGATGAACCCTGTTATCTACACCTTGAAGAACAAGGAGATCCAAGCTGCCATGTGGAGACTGATCAACAATATTAGTTTTATTTATTAAATGAATGCATTTAATGCATTTCATGTATTTCATTAATACATTAATACATTTCGAGGTCTTTCAAAGGGAAATATTATTCAGTGTTGTATTTTTTGGTTATTAATTATGGTTTTGGATTTTGCCCTTGAACAGCAGAATCTGTTTGGTTGTTTTAAAAAAGTCCATCAACAATTCTACCAATCAGAACAGAGGAAACCTGCTTCGGGTCTATTTATTTAGCCAGACTTGGACAAACCAAATCTCACAAAACTTTTTGGTTCTAGAAGTTCCTCTTTGGGAAAAAAGAAATGGCTGTAAATTAGTCCTGATGATGTTGCCTAGTTGGATAATGAAATGTCTGCAAGAAAACATCCAAGCTCAGAGAGCACCAAGGACCTTTCATTTCAATCCTGAGCTAGAAATATTCTCCATTATTGATAATGATGCCAATAAGAATTCCTCAGTGGTTCAGCAGGACAAGAGAACATAAAAGAAATACACACAGGTAGTCCTCATTTAATAAGTGTATTCTGTTCCAAACTGAACAGGTTGCTTTGTGTACAGTCCTAACAGATAGATAACTCAGAAGAATAAACAGAAATATAGCTTTTATTCTGGGAATTCTAGACAATGACTTACAGTCACTTGGAGATACATCCAGAAGCACATGTTTGCAATATTGGTTTATTCCCCAGGTAAATTGACATTGGATTTTCCCCTCTTCTCTTCTTGCGCGTTACATGTTGGCAAGGATCTCCTAACCGTGTGGCTAGGAATCATGCAGCTGGTGAACAAAGGATCCCATCTGGCTTGTGTCCAGGAAGTCTCTCAATGACCTTTGATACTCCTCCCACTGACCCATCAACATATGTAGCATTTAACCCAATAACTGCCAGACACTCCAACACACTGATACCTGCTCTCTATTTAGGGCTACATAGAGCTGTACGGTCCATGGAGCTATACGTTCCAGAATAAAGTGGTTGCATAACAACCATTTAAAGTAACAATTGACTCATAAAAAGTTACTTATGAACTCTCCTTGAAGCTACGACTGTTTCACACAGACCCCGCAATCATGTGATTACATTTCAGGCCCTAACAACCAGTTTGCATTCGGGACCAGTTGCATTGGTGACCAGTTGTGGTCACCTGACCCTGATTTGTGAGGTTTTTTGCTGTTTTCCAGCAGAAAAGGGCAAAATGCTTATTAGGTATGCTGGATTCGCTTAATAACCATGTGACTCCAGCTACACTGACTAGTTTAATAACTTTTGTAAAAAACAAAAGTCATAAAATCAAGTCAGGTCATGTAGTGACCTTCTTAACAACCAAAATGACTTATGACCAAATGTTCAGGCTCAGTTGTGGTCATAAGTCAAGATCTACCTTTATCACAGTTCAATGATTACATGCAATCAATCTTTCAATATAACAACCCTGCAGAATATCCCTAGAACGTATGAGAGCAATGACCTCTGCCTAGTTATCTTTGATATCTGTTCATAAGTAGTTTCTTTGATAAGAAGTATTCATATGGGAATAATAAGCTTTGAAAATCTGCCCTGAAATCAGACAGTCAGGCAGTCCAACCCTTTAGATCAGTGGTTCTCAACCTTTTTAATGCTGCGACGCCCAACCGGTCATAAGTCGAGGACTACCCAACCGGTCGTAAGTCAAGGAGTACCCAACCGGTCGTAAGTCGAGGACTTTCCCTGCCCGGGAGCACCGCGCATGCATGGTGCCGCCCCCTGCGCCGGCCGAGGCGTAGCTGGCAAGTGGCAGAGACGGCGCAGGCTGACCATTGGCTGGGCCATCAGCTGGCCCAGCCCAAGAGAGGTAAGGCACCTGCCAGGCCCCACGCGCGCCAGCAACCCTCCCTGGGCCCGCCGGCCTCCCACCTCCCACCCCTGGCCCTTTTATTTACATTTTTAGTAGTTGCTCAGCAGGGAGGGGTGGAAACTTCCAGACAGCTCGCCTTCGCTGCAGACAACTTGCAGCACCATTTGCAGACTGGGGCTTTTGGCGGGCTCAGCAGGGCAGAGACAGCCTGGACAATTCCTATTGGCTTTTGAAAGCCAATAGAATTAGACTCTGTTCAAGAGGGTCTATTCTATTGGCTTTCAAAAGCCAATAGAATAAAAGGGAGTAGCACAGCTAAGGAAAAGAGGGAAAAAATGGTGGACTGTGTTGTTTGGCGACCCCCGTGAAATGGTTGTTCGACCCCAAATGGGGTCCCGACCCACAGGTTGAGAACCACTGCTTTAGATAGAAATTTGGACAAATCAGGTTTAGGTCATATTAGGAGTGAAATCCACACACACATTGAGAAAAGGAGGCTGGCAAATAACTGGGTGGCCATATCTTGATAAAGGTAAAATAAAGTGTTCCCCTGTCTAGTCATGTCTGACTTTAGGGGGTAATTCTCATCTCCGTTTCTTAGCCAAGGGAGTCATTATTGTCCAAAGATATTTCCATGATCAGCCTGGCTATATGCCAAACACACATGGAACACTGTTACCTTCCTGCTGAAGTGGTACCTATTTATCTACTTGCATTTGCATTTTGAACTGCTAGGTGGGCATGAGCTGAAGCAAGTTGCAGGAGCTGCTCCCATTGCATGGTGTTCAGGTCTGAAACTCAGACTCTCAACTTTCCAGCTGACAAGCTCAGCATCTTATATCACCGAGCCATCATGCTCCAATCATATCTTGGTATTCAATTTCTGTCTACAAACATGCATCATTATCATCATGCTTGTTGAAGCAAGCATCTTCTTGATTGGACTATCATTCCCATCACCCATGTGCACTGCACAAAGAGATGATGACTTTAATTAACACTTTGAAAGGTACCAGCTTGGAAAAAATCAGATCTAGTGAATAAATTTAACGGAGAACAAGTTTTCAAAACTATTTGCTTGGAATTCCTTTTTTTTTTTTAAATAAGGACCCTGGAGAGAAGTTGAAGAATCTTACATTAGGGATCAGTTTCTCCAGGGAAAGCCAGAATCTTTTGGCTGTCTGATGACACACATTTGTAGAAATGCATGAGTGTCAGGACTTAAATGCAAGGAATGAAGAACGTAGCTACTCACCCTTCTCTTTTCTTCCCTTCTCTGTAATTCCCCCTTTCCCATCACATAACCTTCTTAATAGGCCTGGGAAGAAGAGTGAATTAGAGGCTAATGGAAGGCCAGAGTAAACGTTTGAAGGGTTGTGTTCAATTCTTCTAAAAATTCTTTCATTATGGCTCCAAAACTATGCTTAAATTTAAGTTTTGTTTTGAATTTTCCCCTGGTCCCATCCCAGCAATATCTACCTAATCATCAGCATTGCTTCTAACTTATTTGAAGTTTACAAAGAAATATGTGCTGTTTTCTACTTAGCATATGTATTTTGTGAGACAGATATGCAAAGGAGAGAGAACAACTTATATTCTGCATGATGTGAAATCCCACCAATATTCTGATTTTTTTTCTAAAATAGATTTGCTTCATTTTTGCCAGTCCTCATATAACTAGATAGATGGGGCTCATGAATATTTTTACAGGGTGGAAGCATGAAATTGATTTGGGTTCAGTGTATGTGTTTTAGTGAAATATATGCAACTAGTGGAAATAAAAAGGCACTGATAAATTAGAAGGATTTTTGAACTTCGCTCATTTCTGAGAATGTTCTCTCATTCCCCACTAACTCCATCCTCAAGGATCCCCCTCTCCAAATGCCATTTTTGCATCTCAGTCTACTTAATCCAGTTCCTTTGCAAATCTCATTTCAAGCCTTGACAGAGAAGGAGAGCAAAAGTGAGAAGAATCACATCTTGCCATTATTCTTCATTGATGGTCAAGTGTTCAAGATTGCCAAGATTGCAAATTTAATAGCAAGAGAGAGCAAACTAACACTCTTCTATTACTGCAATATCTTTTGGAAATATAAATCAGAGAAAATTAGAAGTTGAACTATACGGCTTGCAACCTTATTGTCCAACCTCTCATCCAATATGTTGCACAATTCCACCTTCAGAAAGGTGGATTACCTCTAGACTAAGATCCTCCCTCCCAGCAACTTCGGCTTCAAAGACTGATTCCAGGTAAGAAGGCACTGATGTGAGAGTCTCCATGAACAGCCAGATACAGTAGTAGCCCAGAGTTCTATGTTACTTTTAGAAGTCCATATGTTTTTAGCTCCAGCATCAGAGACTGCTTCCTCATAAAATGGAGACACCTGGGCTTGAAGTTACAAAAACCACCAACTTTAGATGTGGGTTTGTTTGTTTTTTCCTGAGTTCAGCCATCAGGACTGATGGATTGATTCACTGATTGATTCACTCTATGAAAAGTTGATTTTTTAAAAAAAATAATAATCCAGAAGATATCAACTGGGTCAGAATGCAGTGACAATGTTACTGGCTCAGGCACCTTAATTTGCAAGGTCCTGTGCTAACAGATCTATATAGGATGCCAATCTGTTATTGAATCTGGATCAAGAAACTCATGTTTGTAGAAAGTAGGTAAGATCTCCTTCAAGTCTCTTTTACCTCCTGGTGGCTTCACAGATATGAAGATAACAGATTTCTCCTCCACATTTAAATGAGGCAGAAGTGCTAACAAGTCTTCAGTATTTTAGGGGAACTGATGTTTTAGCTGGGATTCCTTAAAATGTCAATGTCCACCGATAACTGCCATTGCATCAGATAGTTTTATTATTTGACAGTATCAAGACAGTCATGAACGTAGTATCCAGATGAACATACATAAACTAGAAGTGTATTAACACTTAAATCAAAACTAGTGGAACAGAAAACACAAGTTTGTGCTGCTTTTTTTTTTACAATAATGGTCTTGGAAATTAAAGCAAAGCACTACATCTCATTACAGTATAGTGACTGACTTGAATAAACCTCATTCCGAAGTTTCCTAATTAAGGAACTGGGAACATCTTGGTCAATCAAAGAGTCTACCAGCAATTTTAAGAGAGGACAACAAATGGTAAGTTCTTAATTTATTTCTAGCCATCAACTCCATCCCATATCTTTTATTTTCAGTTCTTGCATGCTTCCTCCAGATTCTTCCATGCAAACCACATTTTCTAATTGCTGTTCAGAGGAGAAGACAAGGACTCACTTGACAGAACAGATCAGAGGTTTTTTTTCTCAAACAAAAGGGGTTTTTTTCACCTCTTATCTTTGAGTTGCTACCAGATCACTTTTGTTTCTGAGCCCTTAACAACTCTCAGATCCTCTCTATGGTGCAGTAGTAGGTAGGCTGTGGGACTAGGATTGTGGAGATCCAGGTTTTCCCACGGAAGATTGCTGAGTGACTTCAGATCACTTTCTCTCTGTCCCTCTCTCAACATACCTCACTGAGAACTTGGGGGGGGGGGTGGAAGAAGGGAATATTATGTATTATCCTTGCAGCTGCTAGAAAAAAGGTGGGGGGTCACATAAAGTGTTAATGCCACCTTATAATGCCTTGGTAAGATGACACTTGGAATATTACATCCAGTTTTGATTGCCATGATATAAAAAAATGTTAAGAATTCTAGAAACAGTGCAGAGAAAAGCAACAAAGATGATTAGGGGACTGGAGGATAAAGTATTTGAAGAATGGTTGCAAGAATTGGGTATGTCTTGTTCAATGAAAAGAAGGACTAGGAGAGATATGATAGCAGTATTCCAATATATCAGGAGCTGCCACAAAGAAGAGGGAGGTCAAGCTATTCTCCAAAGCATCTGAAGTTTACAAGAAACAATGGATGGAAAATAATCAAGGAGAGATCAGTCTAGAACTAAGGAAAAATTTCCTGACAGTTAGAACAATTAATCAATGGCATGGCTTGCCTCCAGGAGTTGTGGGTGCTCCAGCACTGGAGATTTTTAAGAAGAAGTTGGACAGACATTTGTCTGAAATGGTATAGGGTCTCCTGCTTGAGCAGGGCGGTGGACTTGAAGATCTTCAAGATCCTTTCCAACTCTGTTATTCTGAGTTATACAGGTAGGCTGAGAATTCAGAATCTGTTATACTTTCTCAGCAGCTGAGTGCTAAGTCCTTACAACATAGTTCCTTTGCAGCCAGTTGAGAGACTCTCACTTCTTGTCACATCCATTCAGACTCTCACGTCACAACCATTCAGAGCTTCACCTCACGTCATATCCAGTCATAGACTCTATCTATGGTACAAGTCACATTTTGTCTCAGTTGAAATCATAATGAATAATGAGCTGCTGATCTTAAAACAGAGTGATGGTAGCAGCTTTCTGTGATGAAAGATTGCTACATTGGTTACTACTGGATTTTAATCTATTTTCAAAATTCTCTCTCTCTCTCTCTCTTGATGTTACTGCCTCATGTAGAAACAGAGAAATCCTGACTTTGTTTTGGTGGGGGAGGGCACTGTAGGGCACATTTTAAATCATCTTCTCTTCTGCTTATCAATCAGACCCATTTTAGTCAGTGGGATACTCTCTAATGAACTAGACCTGTGGTTCTCAACCTTTTTAATGCCGCGACCCCAACCGGTCATAAGTTGAGGACTACCCAACCGGTCGTAAGTCAAGGAGTACCCAAACGGTCGTAAGTCGAGGACTTCCCCTGCCCGGGAGCGCCGCACATGCATGGTGCCGCCTCCTGCGCCAGCCGAGGCGTAGCTGGCAAGTGGCAGAGACGGCGCAGGCTGACCATCGGCTGGGCCACCAGCTGGCCCAGCCCAAGAGAGGTAATGCACCTGCCAGGCCCCACGCGCGCCAGCAACCCTCCCTGGGCCCGCCGGCCTCCCACCTCCCACCCCTGGCCCTTTTATTTACATTTTTAGTAGTTGCTCAGCAGGGAGGGTGGAAACTTCCAGACAGCTCGCCTTCGCTGCAGACAACTTGCAGCACCATTTGCAGACTGGGGCTTTTGGTGGGCTCAGCAGGGCAGAGACAGCCTGGACAATTCCTATTGGCTTTTGAAAGCCAATAGAATTAGACTCTGTTCAAGAGGGTCTATTCTATTGGCTTTCAAAAGCCAATAGAATAAAAGGGAGTAGCATAACTAAGGAAAAGGGGGAAAAAATGGCGGACTGCATTGTTTGGTGACCCCCGTGAAATGGTTGTTCGACCCCAAATGGGGTCCCGACCCACAGGTTGAGAACCACTGCTTTAGATAGAAATTTGGACAAATCAGGTTTAGGTCATATTAGGAGTGAAATCCACACACACATTGAGAAAAGGAGGCTGGCAAATAACTGGGTGGCCATATCTTGATAAAGGTAAAATAAAGTGTTCCCCTGTCTAGTCATGTCTGACTTTAGGGGGTAATTCTCATCTCTGTTTCTTAGCCAAGGGAGTCATTATTGTCCAAAGATATTTCCATGATCAGCCTGGCTATATGCCAAACACACATGGAACACTGTTATACAGCTAAGGAAAAGAGGGAAAAAATGGTGGACTGTGTTGTTTGGCGACCCCCATGAAATGGTCATTTGACCCCAAATGGGGTCGTGACCCACAGGTTGAGAACTGCTGAACTAGACCTTGAAAGATGCTTCACCAGGAGTAAAGGTATAACTTTATTGAGCTATTGAATCCATTTGTATACTATACCATGTTCCACATTAAAATTGCCTAATGCAATTAGATCCTACAAATATGTTGAATCAGGATTCCAGGTTAGGGGTTGCAGTTTGTCAGTTATGGAGGGTACCTGGTTTGGGGAAGCTTAAGATAAACATTTTCCTGGACAGTGAGAAGTGCTAGAAAATGTTAAAGGATCATGTTCTCTTAAAATTGACTGTGAAGTGTCTACCCATCTAATGATAGTGATGTTATCCATTCAGTCATGGCTGACTCTTGGTGATTCTATGAGATTCTCCACATCTTCTGATCTTGCACTATTTCTTTGAGTTATTCTATGCTCTGATAGCTTGTTAGCTTTGATAGTGTTAGCTTTGATAGTGTCCAGCCACAATGTTTTTTGATGGCCTTTACCATTAACTCTTCCAAACATAATAGCTTTTTCCAGTGAATTCCCCTGCACGACATGGCCAAAGTAAGTGATTTTGCAGGTTTATGATTTTGCCTTCTAGTGACACACCTGGTGTTATGCATCCCAGTACTTGATTGTTAGCCACCTTTGCTATCCAACAATGCAACTAAAAAGGGTAGGAGCTGATCAGGCTACACTGGAGGGAGGGGTCAAATGCATCATCAGTCATAAGTTCCTGCACACCCACAAGAGATCTTAGTCCAGCTCACCTTGAATGCCTTTCTTAACTCCCGCTAATTTCCCTTGACCATTAGTAGCTCAGATTCTTGTAGAGAGCTTAAGCTTTCAATAAATCTTTAAACTTATTTGAACTGCCCGAATCTCCTGATTTCCCTGATATTTGTCAGATGGCAATAACAGGGTAGCACAATAAAGGTAGGAACAACAATCCATATGGTCAATAAGAGTGAAAATAGAAATCTAATTGTCTTGTAAGGCAGGATTTAGCCTTTCTGGTTGGTTATCTTAGACTCTGAAATCCAGAATATCTGGAAGGATCCAGTCTGCTAATAACTATTTCAGATTAGATTTCCTCCTAAGCAAATATTAATGAATGGCTCCTAGGAAAACAGATGGTCCAGACAGACTCTGAGATCCAACTGGGATTAAAAACCTACTGTCCCCAGGACTACTAGATCCATTGCTGTGATATATTTGGAATTGCATAAAGGTTAAATGGAAATAAATTAACACTGATTCCCTATAATTTATATTCCTTTATAGGTATAAGGATGAAAAATGAAACTTATTCACTAGTGACTGAATTTGTCCTCCAGGGATTATCACAAATCTGGGAATTTCGGCTATTATTTTGTGTTCTTCTGCTGCTCTTCTGTATCACCATTCTTCCTGGGAATATCCTCATTGTTGTGACAATTCTGCAGAATCCCTCTCTGGAATCTCCCATGTTTTTCTTCTTGGCCAACCTGGCCTTGATTGATATCTTTTACAGCTGTGTCACCCATCCAAAGCTCCTCCTCAACATCTTTTTTGGTTGCATCACAATCTCCTATTTAGGCTGTATCACTCAGATATTTTTCATTCATTTTCTAGGAGGAGCTGAGATGTTTCTCCTCTTTGCCATGGCTATTGACAGGTATGTAGCCATCTGCCATCCATTGCATTATACAATGGTAGTAACCAGGGTCATTTGTTGGGCTATGGTAGTAATTTCATGGCTTGGAGGATTCATACATTCCATCATCCAGGTTATTGTCATCATTTTACTTCCGTTTTGTGGTCCCAATGAGTTGGATAACTTCTTTTGTGATATCACCCAGATTATCAGATTAGCTTGTGCCAACATCTACACTCTAGAATTTGTCATGTTTTTTAGCAGTGGTATACCAAGCATTGTATGTTTCATTCTCCTTCTTATATCCTATGTGGCACTGCTGATGAAAGTGAGGATGGGCTCCAGTATAGGAAAAACGAAAGCCTCTTCTATCTGCATCACTCACATTATTATCATCTTCATCATGTTTGGTCCAGCCATCTACATCTACTGCCACCCTTTCCGAGACTACCCACTGGACAAAGTGGTGGCCTTTTTCCATGCTATGGTCTTCCCCTTAATGAACCCTGTGATCTACACCTTGAGAAACAAGGAGATCCAAACTGCTATGCGGAGACTACTCGTGAATATTAAAACTAGCAGATGAATAGCAATAGCAATGGCATTTAGGCTTATATACCATTTCACAGTGCTTTAAAGCCCTCTCTAAGCAGTTTAAAGAATGAGCATATTTTCCCCAACAATCTGGGTCCTCACTTTACCCACTTTGGAAGAATGGAAGGCTGAGTCAGCCACAACAAGATTGTTTGTTAATTTTTTCCCAGGAAGATTTTAAGTTGAAAAAAAGAAAAAATGGAGTTGAAAGGCTTTATATGTTTCCTTATTCTCAGTTGACAAAAAGATTTAACCTTGATAGAAGAATTATGAGTCTGAAAATGGTAAGATTGAATTAGATGTGGAACTGTGTAGAAATGATATATATATTACTGCTAATATGTATAAACTTTTATTGAATGATTCCACAATAGGTTCAGTGTGGCATTTTTGTTAATTAATTCTAGTTTCCTGGGATGGTACTATATAACAAAACAGAAAAATTAAACTAACCATGTGTAGTGGGACAGTCTGAATTATATAAAACCAGGCACATCATTAGAAGACAACATGATAACATAGTGTCTCCATCATCACCTTTTGCATGTAGCAGCAATATCACTCTGGATAGTGAGACAGGTGGTATATAAATTAAATAAATAAATAAATACGAGACATGTTCCTGGGGACTGTTTTAAGGAGCAGGGCTCTTGATGGAAATAGACTTTCTGAAGCCAGCACCCTCTTGATTGATTGGATGGTAATTCCCATCATCCCACCATTACCTGAATAGATGGGCTCTGTGATTTAAGACACCTACAGAGTAGGTTTGCTTGGGAAAATCCTGTCAAAGAATAAACTTAATGCAGAATTGCTTTCAAAAATGTTTGTCTAGAGTGAACTTTTTAATAAGGTCCTTGGAGACCAGCGGAAGGAATCATACACAAGGGCCCGGTTTATCCAGGGATACCCACAATCTTCTAGCTTGCTCAAAGAAGAAGTATTATACTTGTGGAGATCAATACTTACTTGATAGTTGATTGATTATGTGGCCATCTTACCTATCCTCCCCTTTCCTCCCTTCCTCTAAGGCATCCAACTGTCCATCTCATTCACAATGGCCACTAGACCTTGGAAGCAATGAGAGCGAGAGGCTGACATAGGACTAAGGCAAGAGATTCAGAAGATGAATTCACTTTCTATAAATACTGCTTAGTGGTGGCCCAATGGTGACCTTTCTTTTCTTACATTACTTTCTGCTATCAATGAAGAATGCATTGATTTATTGAAGCTCTTCCCAATTGTGTATAGAAGTTCACCTAGGAACATTCACTCTTTTCAACCTTGTCAATGGGGGACTTAAGAGGACATAGTTTTTTATGAGTCTGAAATGCAATAACGAGAAAACATCTCATAGATCCTGGGCCTGCTTAATACTGGACTAACAATTTTTGATCTCCAAATTCAGAAGAAAAAAAGAGAGAAACAACCCAATCCTTAGATATTTGTTAAATAGGCTTACTAATATAAAATTTTTGAATTTCCTTTTGAATAGATTGATAGATACTTTTATGTTTCTGATGTTCCTGCTATCATGATGTTGAACAAAAAAATGGTTCTGAGTTCAGAATATTTATTTTATGGAAATAGATCCACTTGATGGGAGAAAACAGGGACAGCTAAAACAGGCAGTTAAGAACAATATCTGAACTTTTCCTCCATCCAAGAATGTATACTTTTTGTTGTTGTTGTTAATTGCAAAGTCTTGTCCGACCCATCGCAACCCCATGGACAACATTCCTCCAGGTCTTCCTGTCCTCTACCATCTTCTGGAGTCCATTTAAGTTCACACCTACTGCTTCAGTGACTCCATCCAGCCATCTCATTCTCTGTCATCCCTTTCTTCTATTGCCCTCAATCCCTCCCAGCATTAGGCCCTTCTCCAGTGAGTCCTTCCTTCTCATTAGGTGGCCAAAGTATTTGAGTTTCAACTTCAGGATCTGGCCTTCTAAAGAGCAGTCAGGGTTGATTTCTTCTAGGACTGACCGGTTTGAACGCCCTGCAGTAAGATAAATTTAAAAAATCACCCATGTTTGCATCTCAGTTCTTTTTCTCTAGTTCCACTGCAAACCTCATTCTAAGACTGGGAGGGAGGGAAGGAGGAAGCAAGGAAAGAGACTCCCAACTATGAAGGGAATATTTTCTGCACTTGGTCCGATTGATGATTACTGAGAGATGATTTGGGGTAGCTAGTCAACCATCAATTTAACAGGGATGATCAGCCAACAACCATAATATAATTCCTACTAGAGATTGCATTGTAGGAAACAAGCAAAGTGAAAATAAGGTCAGGAGCAACATCTGAGAAGAGCTTAAGGTAAGGCTTGACGTGTTACTATTTTTAACAACAGTTTTATCTACTAACATTATTCCATTTTCTATTTCCATGTGCCTTCCTGTTGCTGTATATTTTAATTGGCATTTCAAGGATTGCTCTAATTCACTTTATGAATAGGGTGGTTTGTATGAGTAGAGGTGACTTGAAAAGCAGGCAACACATATATTCATTGAAGGAACAAAGTCACCTTGTAGGGGAGATGGATGGCATAATGACTTAATAAATAAATACATTTTTAAATATAACTGAGAATGTCCATAGGGCACAAGGATGTTGAAAGATCTCTCCTTCCAGATAAATCCTATATGCAGACCCTCAAAAAGTGCTTGGAACTAAGTAATTTTATTTACTGACATTATTCTATTTTCTATTTCCATGTGCCCTCCCATGGCTTGATATTTTAATTTGCATTTCAAAGATTGCTCTAATTCACATTATGAGTAGGATACCTTTTTATGGGTAGAAGTGACTTGAGAATACATCTATTCAATGAAGGAATGAATATATTTTAGATAAAACTGAGAAGGCTGATAGGGCACAGGGTCTTTGAAAGATCTTTTCTTCCATATGACTCCTATAAGCAGACTGCAAAAAGATTTGTTTGAAATTAAGTGCCTCTTCAACAACTTGTAAATTCAGGTTTAACTTCTCAATTTGCAGAGTAAAATTCTTTATTGTAGACAAAAACAAAGCCTTCTCAAATTGAACAAGGAGACTGTTCAAAGACTTTGATCATTTTAACAATAAATATTGGATCCTTACCTGTCCTATTCAGAATGGTGCTGGTTACAATATACTGGGTTTGAAATGAATCGGACCTCACGTCCAGGGAATTAGAACAATTAATCCGTGGAACGGCTTGCCTCCCGAAGTTGTGAATGCTCCAACAGTGAACATTTTTAAGAAGAGGTTAGATAACCATTTGTCTAAAATAGTATAGGGTTTCCTGCCTGGACTAGGGTTGGATTAGAAGACCTCTAAGGTCCCTTCCAACTGTATTATTCTGAATATGGAACATCAGATGGTCCAGACAGAGGAAAAAGTAAACAACTTAGGTAGACCAGTGGACACTTGCCTTCCAAACAACTACTTTAAAAGCTGCAAACATGACCATGTACAGAAACAGAAAACAAAGTATTTCTGGCACAATCATATGTGGGCTGCAAAGTACAAGAAAAAAACTGAATAGCAGTAAAGAGTGACACTGTTTTCTTTTGCCTAGATGTTTGTATACAAGACTGTTACAAATTTCCTCCCATTTAATATTCCCATCACTATTCCCCTACAGGAATACACAAAACGGATGGACTCAGGCAACCACACTGAGTTTATTCTTGAAGGGTTAGCAGAGACCAGGGAACTGCAAGTCTTGCTCTGTGTCCTCCTCTTGATCTTCTACCTCATCATTCTTCCTGGAAACATTCTCATCATTGTGACTATTTGGAAAGACCCCCAATTAGGAGCTCCCATGTTTTTCTTCTTGGCCAATCTGGCTTTGATGGACATTTGCTACAGCTGTGTCACCCCTCCAAAGTTGATAGTCAACCTCTACTCTGGATGCCAAACTATCTCATACAAAGGTTGCCTGACACAGATTTTTTTCATCCACTTTCTAGGTGGAGCTGAGGTCAGTCTCCTTGTGTCCATGGCATTTGATCGGTTTGTGGCTATCTATTTTCCATTGCATTATGTAACTATAATCACCAAGCCAGCTTGCTGGGCTTTAGTGGTGACTGCATGGGCTGGAGGATTCATGCATTCCATAACCCAGGTCATTCTCATCCACCCACTCCCTTTTTGTGGTCCCAATAAACTGGACAACTACTTCTGTGATGTCACCCAAATAATCAGGTTGGCTTGCACCAACACCTACAGTCTAGAATTTGTTATGTTTATCAACAGTGGCCTTACAACTGCAGGATGCTTCATCCTCCTTCTCATTTCCTATGGGGCACTGCTGATCAAAGTGAGGACAAGTGCCAGCCAAGGGAAGAGCAAAGCATCTTCTACTTGCATCACTCACATCATCATTGTTTTCATCATGTTTGGTCCAGCCATTTACCTCTACTGTCACCCCTTCTATGATTTTCCCTTTGACAAAATGGTGGGCTTTCTCCACATTGTGGTTTTCCCTTTGATGAATCCTATGATTTACACACTGAGGAATAAGGAAGTCAAGATTGCCATGTGGAGACTGTTGAAGAAATGCAACATTCAATAGGAAAAGTAAAAGAAATTTATTTTTATTGTTTAATTTCCTTGTACTGGACTTCATAACCAGACAGCAGTCTCTATTGTGTGACTGTCAACATCTGATACAATGTCTAACGCTGGCATGTAATTCTATTTTTTTAATAAATGAAAATCAAATCTTTCCTTCTTTATCTAATAATGAAATTTGGTGATAGGAATATTCATTTATTTTTTAGATATTCTTGGTTGCTTGTACCAGATTATTTTAATGCCATTTGTAAACATGTACGCTGCATAATTTTGAGGGTCATCAACAAAGAGAAATCCAATTTTGGATGACTGGATAGTGTATTGATTGCCATAAATCTAATGTAATAATTTCCCAACCGGGCAACTTCCAGAACATTGGTTGTCACCATTCTCAACAATCACCACGTTGACTAGACAATTATGGAAATTGAAGTTCACATATTGGGAAATTGCCCAGGTTAAAAACCACTGACCTAATATAATACCTGCAAAAAAGATTTCTGTAAACCAGTTCTGATGTAATTACAAATGAGATAATTTTCCAATATTCAAGGGATACATTTTCAGACAAAACTGTATAAATGTGTACAGAATATCCTTCTAGGCTAGATATGTGAATGATACAAATTGGTTGCAGAAAGTGGATTTGGTTTACACGTTTAGCTTTGTGGCATACTTTGTTACACAATGAAGACTAATGATCAATGTCAATTTTAATATGGAATTATTCTTCAGGAGATCCTATACCATTCCAGACAAGTGACTGTTCAGTCTCTTCTTAAAAACCTCCAGTGATGGAGCACCCACAACTTCTGAAGGCAATTTGTTACACTGGTTAATTGTTTATAGTTAATTGTTAATATTTATTGACTGCACATATAACCACATATCTGATGAATATTTCTTTTTCCACCTCACCGTATTTTGTTCCACTTAACCATCCATTGCCATTTAGAATAATTTCCATTAACTATCACTTATCTTTTTCCTTCTGGCTTGCTTAAGCAAAAGAAATAGTAGACTAGTATACAGATGGAATAGAATTTATGCTGGTTCAACCCACTTTCCTAAACTCCTTTGATAGAAAAATCCATTTTCTCCAGACTATTCCTTCCTTCCTTCCTTTCTTCCTTCCTTCCTTCCTTCCTTCCTTCCTTCCTTCCTTCCTTCCTTCCTTCCTTCCTTCCTTCCTTTCTTCTGTCCTTTCTCTCCCAAATATACAGTACATTTTATCTGAATTATTGTGTATTCGTTACTTTTAAAATTACTATTAAAATTAACATGGGGGGCGGTTTCTGCATTTTGCCTGATGTTGCTTAATTGCTTATGTCTGTGAGCACTGCAGAATTCTGACCTTTATTTTCTGGGGAAGCTCTAGTTTTGTAGTTTGCTAATTCTATGCTTATGTGCATCTGTGTTTGTATACCAGAATATTTGATTCAACTGATTGTGCAATCACTATCAGCACCCAATTAAACAAGTAGGGACCTCTACAGTGGACACCAAACAATTAAGAAAGAATTTGTCATCTCTACATTCCAGGTATCGCACTGCTCTAGGTGGGTCATTTAGATCAGCATTTTCAGACTTTATCAGAGCTCTGATAATTTTCTCAATTACTGAGAAAATGTTTTCCAGTTATGAAAACTGTTATGAAGCTAGGAAGAGATTTCTCCTGCTTGGGTAAGGGGTTGGACTAGATCAGGGGTGTCAAACTCAATTTCATTGAGGGCCGCATCAGCATTGCAGTTGCCCTCAGGGGCCTGGGTAGGTGTAGCCAGGGTGGGTGAGACCTACTGGTTGGGTGTGGATGGAGTGGGTGTGGCCTACTGGGTGGGCGTGACCAGCTCTACATCGTTCGCGTCAAGGGTGCCTGTAGGAGCCTGGGCAGAAGTGGGACAGATCTGAGGGTCTCTGGCAGAAGTGGGTGGGACCAGGGCAAGTGCCAAGGCATGGTCCACTAGAGGAGCCTCACTGTTCTTCTCAGGACATGCGGGGAGGTGGCTTATGGAGCTAAGACTGAATGCGTTTCAGCATAGATGGCCACCACAAAATTGTACATTGGCTCCCGGTCAGCCTGTTCCCTCACTGTTTCCAGGATGGCTTCGCAGGCCACATGAAACCACTTCACGGGCCGCATCCGGCCCCCGAGCCTTGTGTTTGACATGTCTGGACTAGATGACCTACAAGTTCCCTTCCAACTCTGTTATTCTATTCTATCCCCAATGACCATCACCCCCACAATATCCATCCCTGCCCTCTCCCCCATGAAATCAGGTCTTCTCCTAGGATGAACTAAAGCATTTTTTCATGCCCCAATTCCCGACTCTGACTTAGATCCAGTTCAATTTGTCTACAGCACAGAGAGATTGCAGTTGATGAGCAATGCCTAGCCATGAATAAAAAGTGCACAAACATCCTATTTCTGAATCTTCATGTGCATAAATTGTTAGCAGTCTCTAAGCTAGAACAAAGTTTGCTGTCTCTCTTTTTCCTCCTCTGACCCCAGAGATTGTCTGCATCATCTTTAGTATTCAGTACTAACATTTTAATAAGATCCCCTGAGAAGAATATAAATCTGGTGTCTTCATATTGGTTCTCTGGAGTTGAACAACAGGACTTTTCAACTTTTTCACAGACTGTAGCATCTTTAGGACATGATAATATTTGAGTACCACCACTGCTTAGCAAGGTATCAAAAACATGACGACTGAAACAAAAGGGGGGATTTTGGGTTTTACTGATTAGGTTCATTTGTTGTTATAGAAATGGCTAGTTTATAATATTATGGAAAAGTAAAAAGTTGAGGTTCAATGTTAATGCTTCCTTTTACTGCAACAGAGGAAGTCGGAAGTCAATGCCTTTTCTTTTTCCCTTCTCCCCCTCACTTTTTTCCCTCTCCCTCAGGCTTGTGTCACTTCAGCTCATTCCCCTCCCCTGCTACACTTGTCTAGGAGGGTTGCGTATCATCTGCCAGGTGCCAAATTACCACTGGTGGTGTTCTATCCCAGCCTATGGCTGTCCTTGTTAAAGGCACAAGGACAAAACCCCTTTTGCGAAAATAGGCTGGAGACTCAAAAAAAACCAAACCCTTTTAATATGGGTAACCAACCTGCCAAATAGTCCAGAAACAAAAGCAGCAAAACACAATCCAAATGGAGGAAATTGTCCACACGAAACCATACAAAGCAGAGAAGTAGTCACCAGCAAGACTAACAGAACATGATCCCATGAAATACTTTGCAACAGTTGCCTTCAGCAACCAGCACCGCCCACACCTTCCCTTTTTATAAAGCAGTCCCAAGGCGTTGCCTCTCAGTGCCTTCTCCTCCTCCCCTGGAATTGTAGTGACTGCTGCTGATCTACTCTCGCTAATTGCCGGCGTCTACAAGCATCAATTATCATGTCCATCAGGTATGAATCCTCCAAGTTTGACTCATTCTCTCCACATAGCTGAGCTTCATCAGGAACATGACTGGAGGGCCCAGGTTCTTCATCAAACCGTGAGTCTTGTAATTCATCAGAGCCACCCTCTGACCCTGATGGCCCTTCAAATGCCTCCTCCACCTCCTCTTCAGATTCCCCAGACTCAGCTGTTGGGAACACAGGCTGGCACGGAATCACAACAGGTGGTACTTGTACCACCAGTTGAAAAGCCCTGGGCTAGAAGACCTCAAAGGTCCCTTCCAATTATTCTATTCTATTCTATTCTATTCTATTCTATTCTATTCTATTCTATTCTATTCTATTCTATTCTATTCTATTCTCCAAACTGGGAAAAGCTATCTTGACTATTTTTTCCCCTCTTTTCTCCCTCCTTCCTTGCTATAACTGAATCCCTTATTTTTATTTTCTTATTTGGTTTCTATCCCACATTTCATTGAGGAATTCATTAGTGTTCCCTCCTCTTTTTCTCCAGAAAGCTCTTTAAGCTAGATTGAATTGAGAGGATAACTGGCCCAAGATCACTTAATTCACTTAGGCAGGAATTGAGTATGTCTAGTCAAAAGAAAAATTCTGGATGACATGATACCAGTGTTCCAATATCCAAGGGACTGCCCCCCCCCAAAAAAAAAACAGGGAGTCAACCTATTCTCCAAAGCACCTGAAGGCAGGAAAAGGAGCAATGGATGGAAAATGATCAAGGAGAGAAGCAACCTAGAATTAAGGAGAAATTTCCTGACAATGAGAACAATTATTCAGTGGAAAGCTTTCCTTCAGAAGTGGGTGCTCCATCGCTGGAGTTTTTTAAGAAGAGATTGGAAAAACTATTTATCTTAAATGGTATGGGGTCTCCTGCTTGAGCAGAGGCTTGGACAAGACCTCTAAGGTCCCTCCCAAGTCTGTTTTTCTGTTAAACTTTCATACCTGAAGAGGACTATTCTAATAATAGTCTTCCAATTTCAACATCTCAACTAGTACACCACATTAACTCTTACGTGTCCAGGGAGAACTTGCTCCCAACCGTTTTATTCTCCTGCCTTTTTCCTGTCCTTTTGAGAACAGCTACACCATGCTATCCTTGGTGGCCAAAACATTTTCTTAACTAATTCCCTTGAAGGAGATAAAGCACCAAGGAATGGGAATCTGCTTTTGCTTCCAGAATTATCAGCAGATCTTTTTCGATTCCTGATTTGCTAATCCTTAATACATTATACTGCTGTACAGCATATCATTTCAACTCATGCTTAAGGAGAAGGACTCTGAGCAGTTTCATCTAGTGCCAAACAGAGATTTAGGAGGAGTTGCTACAACAGTTCCCAAATAACATCTGTTGGTGTTTGCAGGTAAGTAAAAATTTAGAATGAGTTGAAGGAACTATTCTTTTTCCAGCAAAAGACAAACATAAGACTACTTGTCACGCCCACAGCATCTGCCTTAAACCTGCGAGATGCAGGTAATGTTTAGAAATTCTCACTGTGGATTTTGGTTTTCTTTTTCTTCCTTCATTCTCCTTTGTTTCTAGGACATTCCTTCTCTGACTATAAACCTGAGAAGAAGGAGAATAATTTTGTGTTCTGTAATGTGTTCTGAATGTCCTTGCAGCTGGAGTGCAAGCAATGGTTGAAATAACCACATAATGAATAATATCTACAGTAAATGTTCTAGAGATAAGGAGAGAAGAATGTACTAGAGAGAAGTGGAGGTGAAGAGAGGGAGAGATAAGAAAAACAGATGCAGGGCAAAAACAAAATAAATAGGTTATGGATTCCAGAGGAACATCATTCATTTAATTTGCTTTCTACATTTTGCAAAAGTTCTGAAATAAACATAGTATATAACATCTGAACTGTGTGAAGTATAATGAATTAAAATTAACCTAATATTGCTCTCAAGCCTTAGTTTTCTACCTTTTTTAGTAGCTTATAGATAACTATGAGTCATTCAACTTCTGCTTACTCTCTTATATATACAATATGTATATTGGAGAATGGTCTGTTTCATCACATAGACCAGTGGTTCTCAACCTGTGGGTCGGGACCCGATTTGGGGTCGAACGACCATTTCACGGGGGTCGCCAAACAACACAGTCCGCCATTTTTTCCCCCTTTTCCTTAGCTGTGCTACTCCCTTTTATTCTATTGGCTTTTGAAAGCCAATAGAATAGACTCTCTTGAATAGAGTCTAATTCTATTGGCTTTCAAAAGCCAATAGGAATTGTCCAGGCTGTCTCTGCCCTGCTGAGCCCGCCAAAAGTCCCATTCTGCAAACGTGCTGCACCAGTTGAGTAGTCCTCGACTTACGACCGGTTGAGTAGTCCTCGACTTACGACCGGTTGGGGGTCGCAGCATTAAAAAGGTTGAGAACCACTGACATAGACAAACCTTTGAGCAGAAGTTCAGAATCTACCTTGTTTTGGAGCTGATAGATGAATAATATCTGGATCATTAGGACAGATAGGAAGGCAGATGATCCACAAGTCAACTTTAACTTGACTTCATCTATGATGGAAGTAGCTCATTCGTGATCCGTTTCCCCCTCCCAATTTTCTAGGTAAGAAGTGAATGGCATGGAGAAACAAGACTATGGTGACCGAATTTGTTCTGCTGGGCCTCTCTTCATCTTGGGAAATGCAGCTGTTCTTATTTATCTTCTTCCTCCTCCTTTATGCAGCAACTCTCTTCAGCAACATCCTCATCATCCTGGCAACTTCAAAGAACCATCGTCTTTCTAACTCACCCATGTTCTTCCTGTTGAGTCATTTGGCTTTCCTAGATATCTGCTTGGCCTCTTTTGCGACGCCCAGGGCTCTCCTTGGTTTTCTTACCCAATGTCAAGCTATCTCCTTCCAGAGTTGCATGACACAAATCTTCTTCCTTCACCTCTTTGGAGGCAGCGAGATGCTTTTGCTAATAGTTATGGCCTATGACCGATACGTGGCCATCTGTCACCCACTTCACTATGCTTCAGTCATGAGCCGGCACCACTGTATAGGCTTTGTGCTAGCCTCGTGGATTGGTGGACTCTTCCACACCAGTGTGCAGTTAGGCTTCACTCTAAGTGTGCCATTCTGTGGGCCCAATCAGATAGACAACTTCTTCTGTGATATCCCCTTGGTCATCAAGCTAGCCTGTGTGGACCCTTATCCCTTAGAGGTCATGATGGTGACCAACAGTGGTATTTTATCATTGTTTAGCTTTGTGGCATTGCTTGTCTCCTATGGACTCATACTTTCCACATTTCATTCTAGACACCTCTCTGACGGTTCCTCAAAGGCTTTGTCTACATGTACTTCACATCTCCTGGTTCTCATCCTGTACTTTGGACCTTGCATATTCATTTACCTGCGTCCACATACCCATTTCATGTTTGACAGTGTGATCTCTGTCTTCTATACAGCAGTTACCCCTTTTCTCAATCCTGCTATCTATGCACTGAAGAATAAGGAGATGAGGGCTGCAATGGGGAAGATGGTGGCAAGGCAGTCGAGACAGGTCTCTGCACAAGTTCACGTTCATCTGACAGGAAGACTTTCCTTGTGGAGACACAAAAAGAATTGGTGTCCACGCAGGCCAGTCTTGAACTCAGTGTCATTGTTACATATTGTTTAATCTATGGATTGTTGAATTAAAGGGTTGATTTGAAATAAATGGTCAAAATAACAAGAAACACTATAAATCCAAATTAGGGACATTAATCACTTTATCTATTTTCCCCTTACATTAATCAACTATAGAACAAAGTTCTCACTTTTTAGTTTAGTTTAATGAAGAGAAGGACTAGGGGTGACATGATAGCAGTATTCCAATATCTCAGGGGTGGCCACAAAGAAGAGAAAGTCAAGCTAGTCTCTGAAGCCCCTGAAGGCAGAACAAGAAGCAACAGATGGAAACTAATCAAGGAGAGAAGCAACCTAGAACTAAGGAGAAAGTTCCTGACAGTTAGAACATTAACCAGTGGAACAACCTGCCTCCAGAAACGGTGAATGTTCCAACACTGGAAGTTTTTAACAAAAGACTGGACAGTCATTTGTCTGAAATAGTATAGGGTGTCCTGCCTGAGCAGAGGGTTGGACTAGAAGACCTCCAAGGTCCCTTCCAACTCTATTATTATTATTATTATTATTATTATTATTATTAATTATCATGCTTATGAAAATGCCAAATAATGTTCTGCTTTGTTGGCAGAGATGGAGAAGTTTCCTTGAATTGGCCAAGCTCTCAAAAGAAGCCAGCTTTTGCTTTGAATTCTTGTGTCCTATAAATCAAACTTTCTTTTCGTACTCTATAAATCAAAAAGAAAAAAAAAGAGGAAGTAGCAGCAAAGAGTGCCCTCCCTAAGACCACTGAAACAAGGAGAGCAGAGATGGTGAACAAGATTCAGTCATTTCTGTTCTTCTACTGACCGTAACCTGGCCAGGTTTGGAAATATTGCAATAGTAAGCTGTAGTAGACCCTGGATAAACATGTCAGTTGGTTCTTGATTTACAATCATTCATTTAGCAAACGTTCAAAGTTATAACGGCACTGGGGAAAAAAGGTGCTTATAAATGGTCATCGCACTTACAACCGTCACAGCATCCCCATCGTCCCGTGATTGCAGGTGCTTGGCAATTGCATGATTCGCTTAACAACTGCAGTGATTTGTGGCAAAAGGTCTTAAAATCAGGCACAACTCACTTAACAACCCCCTTGCTTAGCAGTGGGAATTCTGTCCCCCATTGTGGCCATAAGCTGAGGACTGCCTGTATTGAAATTTTTCTCATGCAAATGTCTCTGGAGGTTCTCAGTCATCCAGATCATGGTTGTCCCAAAGGTGCTTTTTCAGGAGGCAACTAGACTTCCTTGTTTTTTCTTTGAAGATATTTTGCTTCTCATCCAAGAAACTTCTTCAGCTCTGACTAGATGGTGGGGAATGGAAGGATTTATATTCTTTGCAAACAGCTGGTCAATTGCATTCTTTTAGAGAGTTGTTGAGGCCATTTAGAGGTTTACCTGTGTTTCAGGGTCAAATGTGCAAATGGTGCAAATGTGTGTGATGTGTTGGAGGCTTCTTGGCTGCAGGATGTTTTCTGCCCTGGGTCCCTTCACTGTTGAGGACAGGCGGAGGCTGTTGGGGATGAGTCTGTGTTGTCTGCATCTCAGACTGAAGCGCAAATGATTCCTGTAGTCCAGTGGTTCTCAACCTGTGGGTCGGGACCCCATTTGGGGTCGAACGACCATTTCATGGGGGTCGCCAAACAACGCAGCCTGCCATTTTTTTTCCCCTTTTCCTTAGCTGTGCTACTCCCTTTTATTCTGTTGGCTTTTGAAAGCCAATAGAATAGACTCTCTTGAATAGAGTCTAATTCTATTGGCTTTCAAAAGCCAATAGGAATTATCCAGGCTGTCTCTGCCCTGCTGAGCCCACCAAAAGTCCCATTCTGCAAACGGTGCTGCACCAGTTGAATAGTCCTCAACTTACAACCGGTTGGGGGTCGCGGCATTAAAAAGGTTGAGAACCACTGCTGTAGTCTCCAATGTTTTCTGGAAATCCAGTCATACTCCCAGACCATTTGAAGGGTGTTCATCCCAAAGTGCATAGCTAAATGTCTATGGAGATTCTCAATCATCCAGGTCATGGAAGCTTCTTGGATGAGAAGCGAAACACCTTCAAAGAAAAAACAAGAAAGTCCAATTGCCTCCTGAAACAGCACCTTTGGGATCCTGATGCAAATGTGCCCTACCTCTCAGTTCTTCCAATCGCTGTTAGGGCTGAGATTAATCATGGGTTGGTCTTACTTTCAGGACTATTAGAGAGTACAGAATCTCTTCTATTTGACATCAAGCACCATCAGAACTTTAGCTTATAATCTTTTCTAGTTATCTTGAGACTAAATTGGCTTTCAAAGACTCAACCCACATATTCATTGTGGTCAGAGCCAATAGATCCCTAGACATAGAGATCTACAAACATCCTCCTCTCCCCCCCCCCCCATTACTCACTCTCCTGCACCCTAGAAGAACAGAAGTTTTCTCCTGGCCAACCTATTAAAAATGCAGATTGTGCTGAAGGATTTGCAAACGCAGAAATTTCAAAAACTGCCCCACATCAACTCTGGTGAAAGTCATCAAAGCCTTGTAGGAGGCTGTGGTGTGTGGTGGTGAATGAATCCTTGACAGAGAAGATGGTGGTGCTGACCTTGATTGAGGAAGTAGCCTCTGCCCAAGCAATCATCATTAACTTGGTTAATTTGGAGAACTACTGATATGTCTCAAACCTGCCTTTGACAACAGAAGTTATTGAAGAGGTGTAATTGCAGAGAATTGTGGAAAAAACAATTGGGACCCTTTTCAGCCATGATTCAGACTGACCCATAGTAGTAAATGACACTGATTACTCTTTGGGATGATGCGCAGTAAAACCAGAATGGGGAAGGATGAGTTTCCTAGTCCTCTTTGATTTCTGACCTGCAATTGTTATCCTCATTCACAATATCCTTCTGAAGCATCTCTGAAGGTGTTGAGTGGGCGGTACAGTCAACCACCTCCTTCCTCCAGGGCCAGTTGTATTTTGGTGATCGAAGGAGAAATGAGGTTCAGGTGGAAGGCCCTCCATTGTACACCTCCACAGGGACTAAATATCTTCCATTATTTAACATAGTAATAATAATAATAATAATAATAATAATAATAGTAGTAGTAGTAGTAGTAGTAGTAGTAGTAGTAGTAGTAGTAGTAGTAGTAAAGTTGGAAGGGACCTTGGAGGTCATCTAGTCCAACCCCCTGCTCAGGCAGGAAACCCTACACCATTTCGGACAAATGGCTGTCCAGTCTCTTCTTAAAAACTTCCAGTGTTGGAGCATCTGGAGGCAGGTTGTTCCACTGGTTAATTGTTCTGTCAGGAAGTTTCTCCTTAGTTCTAGGTTGCTTCTCTCCTTGATTAGTTTCCATCCGTTGCTTCTTGTCCTGCCTTCAGGTGCTCTGGAAATTAGCTTGATTCCCTCTTCTTTATGGCAGCCCCTGAGATACTGGAACACTGCTATCATGTCCCCCCTCGTCCTTCTCTTCATTAAACTAGACATACCCAATTCTAGCAGCCTTTCCTTATATGTTTTAGCCTCCAGTCCCCTATGTATGTGAAGCTTTTAGAAGTGGACACCCATCAACATGGTGTCAGATATCACCAGCACGTTGGTGATATTTGTGTATTTCAGCTCTGATCTGAAAAGAAAACATGGTCAAAATGCTGTTCCAGCATCTGCAGGCTGCAGAGTGTAAATATGGAGGAACATACATAGACTCAATCCATGCAAGATAGAATGTTATGGGCACAAAGGCCAACACATCTGGGCTTTGTTGGTTCTGGGTAGAATTGTAACCAGAATGGGGAAGGATGAGCTTCCTAGTCCTTTTTGATTTGGTTTGATAAATCAAAATTTGGGGATTCTTCTGGTCTCTCGGTTCTTGCTCAGTGACCAGATGGACACTGTCTTAACAGCGGTAGGAAGCTAAGAAAAGAAAAGTGAGTGATTTAGATGCTATTTGTTGAAGTAGATGTGGCTGGAGAGGACCAATGGTTGAAGGGTGAACCTTATTTTTCCCTGAAGGGAATGGGCCCTTGGGAACATGGCAGGACGAGGAGCATGGGTTTAGTTTTTTTGCAGCCCACAGCTCCCTTTGTTCATTTTTCCCCTAACAAGTGGCAAGCAGTTCCACTAGTCAGCAAAGGAAGAGGTCAAAGAAGAAGGAAGTTTGCTGAGATCCTAGGGGGAGGGATAACCTATATCTATCTGAAAAGAAAGATGACCCGATGGGTTATGGGTTGATTAATTAAATGGGTTCTTGTTTTAACATTATCTTGACAGAACAAAGAAATATTTGCTTGCTAAGATTTTTGGCATCTAAGGTTCAAAATGAGAATTCTACTCTGGCCTTGAGTTTCATGGCCCACTGGACATGACTCAACCCATCAATCAAAACTATATTCCATTGGGGAAACTCTCCTGCAAATTTAGCCATTCTCCTGTCTTCTTCCAGTTATTTTCCTGGGTCTGCTGCTAGGACTTGTAATTTTGACTCACTAACTTTTTAACAAGCCTCCTGAGTGTTGGGTGAATTTGTTCCCTGGGAAACTGAACATATATCTTTATCTTAAGGGATCGGAGGTCACTTAGCATGACATGGAACCACCAAGTACCATCAAAGACTGTGATATAAGTCTTCTTTTTAAAAAAAACAAAACCCACTTTTTGTTCTCTCTCCTTTCCTTTCTTATTCTTCCATCTCAGTGAACATCTGGAGTCTTGTTGGAAGCCACAAATCTTAGGTGAGACGCTTAGGAAAATAATATCTTTCCTGGTGAGCTTGATTTGACAGCTCCATCTTCACTCAAATCTCATCTTTTTTTTCCCCTTAAAGATGGTTGAGATAAATTATGAAAACCTCCAAAAAGCATTACAAGCTGTCTTGCTATCTTAGAGAGAAGATAGAGAGATAGAGAGAAAAGCTCCAGCATGAGTTACAATTCTACTCAGAACATTCGGTCCGGGTGACTAACCCAGACTGGAAATTCATATATTGTTTAACATTTGTCACCTCTCAAATTAATGTGAATCCACCACTTGCCTATACCTTTTTGTGATATTATAAGCACCCACATGTTACTTGGCTAGTGGCTTTGGATGTTTTTATCTAACCATTATATTGATTGTTAACTATTATGACTTCTGCCATTTTAGGTAACTCATCTAAATTGACAGGTTCTGATGATCAGTCTTGGCCGTCACTAATCTTTAATTGGGTGCCTGGTGTCTTGACAGAAGAAAAGAAGCCAGAAGTTATTTAAATAATATTTTTCTCAGGAAGCTGTTGCTTTGCAGGTAACTATTTATCAATGGAATTTCTTGCACAGGGTAACCCTCGCTGTTGCATCCCATCCCAAAGGTGCTTTTTCGCAAGGCAGCTGGACTTTCTTGTTTCATTGCTGTTTCGTAGTTGTAGAGTACCTTCTCTGCCTGTGAATGACCATCCTGGCTTCCAGAGGTGATGGGTTCTGCTCCCATCAACCTCCACCAGCAGAGCTTCAGGGTGGGGAGATCTATTTTTGAATACATTGAGAGGGTGCGCTTTGTAATATCTGCTGTAAAAAATGTCACTTGCTTTAGAGCAATGGTTCTCAACCTGTGGATCGGGACCCCATTTGGGGTCGAACGACCATTTCACGGGGGTCGCCAAACAAGGCTGTCCGCCATTTTCCCCCCTTTTCTTTGGCCACGCCCCTGGCACCTGGTGATGTATAAGTGGTTGGGGATCACCACAACATGGGGAACTGTATTATGGGGTCGCAGCATTAGAAAGGTTGAGAACCACTGCTTTAGAGAAAATTAAGCAAGAGATAAGAGAAAACTTTGAAAAGAGGGTTTGCTTATCTATAAGTCCTAGATGTGGAAACCTGCAAAACAAAATCCAGCTTAAAAGTCTGGTAATGAAAAAGAGATGATCCATAGCTCTAGGATCTCCAGGTCACTGTGGAACAGATCCCAGTTTTAGCTCCTATTGTTGCATGAATGAGATGGCAGGAAACCCTTTTAAGAAAACAGGAACGCTTGTGGTTGATTGGATCAATATGTGTTTTAAAGGGTCAGATTATTTTTGTCGTCATCATCATGAATTATTTTAATCCTGAATCTTGAAAATCTAAAAATATAAGCCTGGTTACTTATAGAGGGGCAGGAGAAAAGGAACAGGTTGGAAATTACTGGCTAAAACCATGCTGGGAAAAGATGTCTAGACATCCTTATTTCCAAAATTCTTGGAACTCCTGGTGATACATTGATTATATTAGAATTCTTTCTAAGATCAAAGAATTTAAAAATGATGGAGACACTTTTTGATGGGAACATCCAATATTTCCCATGTCAACCAACATGCAAGTGAGATTGAGAAAGTGGTAGATTTAAGTTACCCATTACTAATCAATCAGCATTGCAGTTGAGCAAGGATTTGAAGTAGATGTCAAGTAGATTGTAAAAGTACATTGTCCCTCTATGAAACTACTTTCTGAGAGACTTCTAGTCTATGAAGGGGATAACCTTCAAGTGTCTTCTCATGACTGTCCCAATCCAACAGCCCCAAGGGGGACAAGACTTGCACTAGCATGAATAAGCTAAGGGTCTCCCTTGAATTGATGGAAAACAATAAAATGAGGGGTGATATACTCAGTAGGAACAAGTAGCCAGGAAAAAAAAATAACAGCCTTCCCTGCTTAGCGTTCACTGTTTTGATCCTCATTTTGCAAGCCACTGGTTGAATCTTATTGGGTGAAAGTGGACTAGATAAAGAAATGATTAGATAAAGGGGAAATTTCTCTCTGTTGAGTTGAGTTGAGCTTTCGGTACCTTTATGAATATATCTTCAGCTTGCTTAGTAGCAATGAAGAAGTGGCTTGCAAATGCCTTTTCCTAGAAGGTTTTCCCAACTTTCTGGTCCAGTCTACAATCCTGTGGCCCTGGTGATCAATTCTCCAGGTATTAACTGGGTTCAATCCTGCTTGCTTTTTGAGATCAGCCAAGATTGACTAGGTGCCACCTAACTAGCTGGGTGACTAGAAGGGCTGCTAGGAGAAAAGGAAGATGTGGTGATAGATAGCATGGGTCCCTCAAGGCTTTTGATTCAGCATTGTCAAGGATGCCTTTTCAGGAGATGCTCCAGTTTGCAGGCCCAACAGCAAAACAACCTTGACAGCTTACCTGAAATTTGCAACTGGAAGCAAACTTTGAGATGGACATTTGTTAGGCTATTGCAATGGTTCTCAACCTGTGGGTCGGGACCCCATTTGGGGTCGAATGACCATTTCACGGGGGTCGCCAAAGAACACAGTCCGCCATTTTTCCCCCCTTTTCCCTAGCTGTGCTACTCCCTTTTATTCTATTGGCTTCTGAAAGCCAATAGAATAGACTCTCTTGAATAGAGTCTAATTCTATTGGCTTTCAAAAGCCAATAGGAATTGTCCAGGCTGTCTCTGCCCTGCTGAGCCCGCCAAAAGTCCCATTCTGCAAACGGTGCTGCAAGTTGTCTGAAGAGAAAGCGAGCTGTCTGGAAGTTTCCACCCCTCCCTGCTGAGCAACTACTAAAAATGTAAGTAAAAGAGGGCCAGGGATGGGAGGTGGGAGGCCGGCGGGCGCAGGGAGGGTTGCTGGCACGCGTGGGGCCCGGCGGGTGCCTTACCTCCCTTGGGCTGGGCCAGCTGGTGGCCCAGCTGGTGGTCGGCCTGCACCATCTCTGCCGCTTGCCAGCTACGCCTCAGCTGGCGCAGTGGGCGGCACCACACATGCGCGGCACTCCCGGGCAGGGAAAGTCCTCGACTTACAACCGGTTGGGTAGTCCTCGACTTATGACCGGTTGGGGGTCACGGCATTAAAAAGGTTGAGAACCACTGGGCTATTGGATTTAGTAGCTGGAACAGTAAAGTGTACAATAGGCCAGAACACACAATTCTACTTAATTAGTTAGAAAGTGCTGACTCGTTTATGAATCAATCTATGCTATGATGGTTTGTCGTAAGTATAAAGGGTACACTTCCCTTCCCCCCCCCTACTTTTTTAAATTCTATATGTTCCATATACTGTTTTAGATTTACCTCTTGATACTCCTGTGTTCCTGACTATCTTATGTTCTTCCTTTTCTGGATGATGATAAAGACTGCTGTAAATTAAAATGTTAAATATATTTATACTAATGTAAAAGACTACAAGTTTCTGTCAGTGTCTCTGACTTCATCAGGGCAGTTGCTGTGCAATTCCTTGACAACATTGGAGGAAGTGGAAGAGAAAACATGGGATTTATTTGGGGGCAGAGGGTATGCAATGATGTTCTGGTAAATGTTTAAGAATTAGCTCTGCCATTTCCATTGCTGCTACCCCACACAGGTGATCAACACACTAGGCCCATTGTTACTCAGTTATGCTCTCAACTGGCTTGCAAAATTCCAGAAAAATTTAACAGTTGGTTCTAGCGAACTAGCACAAAATGGCTCCAGCACACTACTGGCTATGTCTCTTTCTGATTCTCTATGTCTTCCCCCTATGATCAGATTGACAAATTGATATTACTATGGTAAGAATGCACCTCCCCCCAATCCTTTTTACTATGCTCCTCCCCCCAAATCACAAGGAATAAAACTCAGGAAAAAAAATACAGAAACAATGTTTCACTCATGAAGCCACTGGCTATTGTGAAAATTAGAAACGTTGAAACAAGCCTGTAGATTTCCAAAGAGAGCTTGCTAAAGATAATAAACAGACTAAAGATAAGTGGATAAAATTAATTACATTTGATTGACAGGATTAAAATCCAAGAAAGTCAGTATTTGAGATCTATTGCTAGCTTTTGCAAAACAAACTAAACAAATCTAATAACAAAAGCACACAAAGCAAGCCTCCGAATTATGAAATGCTGTAAAACTGTATAAAAATCCTTGCACTCATCAAATCAATTTGTCAGCTGTCCCAGAACTGCATGCTGTTGCTGGTTCTGCTCATCAATAAACAGGCCTTCTTTCTTAAGCAGCCTCCATTTTATTCCCAGCTTGGAACTGAACCTGATTTTTCTTCCAACATTATAATAGAACAAAGAAAAGAAATCTGCAATCATCCTCTTTCTTTTCCTTTCTGTACATCACCTATAGAAACTGGCCCTTACAAGATGCTCCAAAGAAATCAATCCACAGTGGAAGAGTTTGTCTTGCTGGGCCTCTCCCAGACCAGAGAAATCCAACTGGCCCTCTTTCTCCTCTTTCTCCTATTTTATTCTCTGATACTGCCGGGAAACCTTCTCATCATCCTGACCATCCGGAAAGAACCTCAGCTGAATTCGCCCATGTACTTCTTCTTAGCCAACCTGGCTTTTCTGGACCTCTGCTATTGCTCCATCACTCCTCCCAAGATGCTGGTTGACTTCTTCTCCAGCCATAAGACCATCTCCTATAAGGGCTGCATACTCCAGATCTTCTTTCTTCATTGGTTAGGAGGCTCTGAGGTTATTCTTCTGGTTGACATGGCCATTGATCGCTATGTGGCCATTTGCCACCCTTTGCGCTATGCCAGCCTCATCAGCAAAGCAGTCTGCTACATTTTGGTCCTCATATCCTGGTGTGTAGGATTCATGCATTCTATCATCCAAGTAATTCTTATTCTCCCACTGCCATTCTGTGGACCGAATGAATTAAATAATTTCTTCTGTGATATCACTCAGATCATCAAGTTGGCTTGCACTGACGTATATGCACTGGAATACATCATGTTCTTCAACAGTGGTTTGGCCACCTTGATGTGTTTCATCCTTCTCCTCATTTCCTATGGAGTCCTTTTGGTCAAGGTGAGAGCAAATTCCGACAAAGGAAAGAGTAAAGCCTTCTCTACATGCATCACGCACATCATCATCATCTTCATCATGTTTGGTCCAGCTATCTACATCTATTGCCATCCCTTTCAGGAATTCTTCTTTGATAAGGTGGTGGCTGTTTTCCATACAGTGGTCTTCCCCTTGATGAACCCAATGATCTACACTTTGAGGAACAAGGAGATCAAGCAAGCCATGTTGAAGTTGTTGGGCAAAATTAAAGTTCAAAGCAGATGATGAAGATAATTCATTCTCAAAGTCATTTGAAAACTTGCACCCTGCCCATGATGCTACACATTACCTGCTGAAAGTTTGTAAGCAAGTAGCAGAAAAGCCATTCAGTTTGCTATAACTATCTGAAGATTGAAGTGAACCAAAGTCCACATTTAACTCAGGAACATCAGTCATAAACAATTCAAAGCACTAAAGAAAAAGAAAAAGGCAGATAGGAGAAGGGTGGGAGCCTTTGAATTGTGGTGCTCAAGATGCATATTATCCATCCCGTGGACTGCAAAAATCAAAAACAAAGAAGTCCGAGATTAAGCCTCACCAAAAATATCACCCAAAGCCAAGACCGTAACCAAAGGCTATCATACTTTGGCCATATGATGCTAGCTGACTCACTTGAAAACTCAATCATGCTGGGAGTGATCAGCAGAAAGAGGAGAAGGGTCCACCATGTGTCATCCAAGTGTGGTGGACCTCCATATAACAAATTCAGAGCCAGCATAGGAAGGGTTTAGGGTAGCTGTAGCTCAAAGCATTGGGAGGGCAGCCATCTGCAGACTTGCCTCCAATCCCTTTGGAACTTGATTTTTCAGGCAAATGAACTTCAAAGGAGTCAGAGGCATACACATATACAAATTCTGAAAACTTTATCAATTAGTAGCACTTTAGTACACTTCATTAGTACCACTTTATAATGCCTTGGTAAGACCACACCTGGAATATTGCAGCCAGTTTTGGTTGCCACGATGTAAAAAAGATATTGAGACTCTCGAAAATGTGCAGAGAAGAGCAACAACGATGATTAGGGGACTTGATGGTAAAACATGTGAAGAACCGTTGCAGGAATTGGGCATATCTAGTTTAATAAAAAGAAGGACATAATAATAGTGTTCCAATATCTAAGGGGTTGCCATAAAGAAGAGGGGACAACCTATTCTCCAAAGTACCTGAAGGCAGGACGAGGAGCAATGGATGGAAACGAATCAAGGAGAGAAGCAACCTAGAACTAAGGAGAAAGTTCCTGACAGTTAGAACAATTAACCAGTGGAACAACCTGTCACCAGAAGTTGTGACTGCTCCAACACTGGAAGTTTTTAAGAAGAATTTGGACAACAATTTGTCTGCAATGATATAGGGTTTTCTGCTTGAGCCAGGGGTTGGACTAGAAGACCTCCAAGGTCCCTTCCAAGTCTGTTACTCTGTTAATTATTTTTACCACTGGAAAAAATGTTATGATTTCCAATCAAACGTGTGAAAGTACTGCAGAGATTTTTAGAAAGCACATTCATGATCACCACAAATTGGTGTTGACTCTTGCAATAGCTTTCAAGCAAGATGAAAAAGATAGATAGATCTATGATAAGATGGGAGAGTCGCTTTTGTGGTATAACCACAGCAATCATTTCTTTCTTCTAATTATAGAGGTGCTTTAAGAGACACTAGAGGGCAGCAAAATGCTGATGAGGAAAAAAAAAATGAAGATTGTAAATAAGAGTCTCAGACTGACACCTCTGCAGGGTTTTAGGTAGGATTAGAAAAATGCCTCAGTATCCATGTTCGTAGTGAACCAATGGGTGAGCAGTGCAAAATCACTCAGCTGTTTGCTTGTTTGGGCCTTTGTGTATTGTCTGATTTCAGCCAATGTAGCTTCTATGGCCAGCTTTTATCAAATAGGAGCCCAACTAATTGTGGGTTCCTCAAAAACATGGGAATGGTAGTAGTAATTAGTACAGAGAACTAGCTTCTGAGCTTATTTCTTCCAGTGCCCATCCCATACTTAAATGTAAGAAGTTGACACTAAGTGTTAACATGGTTGCTGGCCTAGAAACCAGGAGACTGAGTTTTAGTCCTGCCTTACACATGAAAGCTAGCTGGGTGACTTTGGGACAATCGCTGGGAGACTGAGAGTTCTAGTCCTGCTTTAGGCATGAAAGCTAGCTGGGTGACTTTGGTCCACTTTCCAGCCCAACCGACCTCACAGGGTTGTTGTTGTGGGGGGAAAGGAGGAGGAAGGAATATTGTGCATGTTCATTGCCTTGGGTAATTTATAAAAAATAATAAAGGCATGATTTTAAAAATCTAATCTAATTTAAATCTAAAGTGTCTAGTAGAAGCCACAAGGTCACATGTATCATCATGCAAATGACACAGATTATGGAATGTTTATTGGCCAATTACATTATTTACATTATTTCCCCAATGATTCCAATATCTCTCATGACATGTCATCTTCCTCCCACGAATGCACCCTGCAGGCACCCATGTAAATGTAAAGTAGCTCCACCAAGTAGCACAGCCCTGGGCCTCTCGTTGCAGGGTGCCTTCCTTCCTGTATACAGAAGAGCTGGAGAAGGGTGCTATTAGTCCTGCAAGGTACAAGTAGTCCTTGGCCATTCACTTAGTGATCATTCCAAATTATAACAGCACTGAAAAAAGTGATTTATGACCACCTGTCAACATGCAGCTCCAGAATCCAGATAAAACTCCAGGTTCATTCCATTTCTGAAAATCTTACTGTCTATTGAATACACGGCATGGAAATGATAAAGCAAAACTAACTCTGAGGTTTCCAGACACCATTTCATACCATTAAACAATTTTTTCCAGTCAAACCCCTAACATTCTCACGTAGACCATGTAGTAATAGGTAGTAATAGTAGTAAAGTTGGAAGGGACCTTGGAGGTCATCTAGTCCAACCCCCTGCTCGGGCAGGAAACCCTACACCATTTCGGACACATGGCTGTCCAGTCTCTTCTTAAAAACTTCCAGTGTTGGAGCATTACTGCTTCTGGAGGCAAGCTGTTCCACTGATTAATTGTTCTCACTGTCAGGAAGTTTCTCCTTAGTTCTAGGTTGCTTCTCTCCTTGATTAGTTTCCACCCGTTGCTTCTTGTCCTGCCTTCAGGTGCTTTGGAAAATAGCTTAATTCCCTCTTCTTTATGGCAGCCCCTGAGATATTGCTTCCTTTCCACACCTGCTGCAGTGTCCTTGGAAAGGTTTCAGGTCTCCCGGTCTTCAGCAGAATTGTAGAGGTTTTGTTTCTCCATCTAACCAATTCTAAAGCAGCACTCCCCCCCCCCTTATTCTAATGGCAAGTTGAAATGAAGAGGCACGTAGCTACTGAAATTTCATTCTTGACACCATCTTTCACACTTATAGCCATTGCAGCATCATTATAGTCACATTATAAAAATTTGGACACACAGCAACTGGCTCATATTTATGATGGTTGTAGTATCCCAGGTAATGTGATCACCTTTTAGGACCTTCTGACAAGCAAAGTCAGTGGGGAAGTTAGATTCACTTAACAACTGGGTTACTGACTTAATAAGCTCTGTGATTTATTTAACAACTGCAGCATGAAAGATAATAAAATGGGGCAAAACTCTCTTGCCTAGCAACAGAAATTTTGGACTCAATTGAGGTAGGAAAATAAGACTATCTGTATTCCAGAGAAGAAATTTATGACAATTGTTCATTGGGGAACTCTGGGAGTTGAAGTCCACGCATCTTAAAGCTGCCAAGGTTGAGAAACACTGTTCTATGATACAGAGCATTTGGAACCACAGTAACACCAAAAGGATGAACTGTGCATTGGTACATTGCAAAGCCAGCTCCATTCCTTCATGCTGGTGTCACAACGTTGCGCACAATGGGCATTTCATCATAAATTAAGGCGTTTCGTCACCTGTCCTGCTTTTTTTCCCCCACTTCCCCTGAATTTTGGCATTTGTTTTCGCCATTCATTGACCTCTTGGAAGGTGTGACTGTGTGGGTGTGCATGTGCTTTGCAAGTTTAAAGATAAACAAATTCCTTAATCTCTGAGGCATGGAGAGGAATGTAGTACCAGAAGCAGTTGAGAAAGAGTAGTTAGCTCAAAGGGAAATGAAATGTAGGCAATGTGGCCAAACTTTAGTTACTTAATTGATCATAGTGTTGCATGTGAAAACAGTGGGTGTTAGTTTGGCACGTTTTCTTGGTTTGATTTTATGAAGACATGCAGCACATGTAATGGTGTGTGAGAATGACCTTGGCATACAGGAGGGAGAACTGCAAACTGGACAATCAGAGTTTCTGATTGTCAAATCAAAAGATATCTCCACCCAGAGATTGTCAACATCCAGCTCAAGAATCCAAATAAAACTCTAGGTTCATTCCATCTCTGAAAATCTTAGCATTTATTGAATACACTGCATGGTTTTGTCGAAGCAAAACTAACTCTGAGGTTCAAACACCAATTCATAGACTTAAACAATATTTTTTTCAGCCAAACCCCTAATGTCTTACGTAGTCCATATCAACAAGTTCACTTTGTTATGGGAACCTTCTACTTCAAATCCACACCTGTTTTGGTGTCCTTAAAAAGGCTTCAGGCTTTCATGGTCTTTAGTTGAAGTTTCATTTCTCTATCTAACGCACTTGAAAGTAACACCTCCCCCCTTTCTCTAAAGGCAAGTTGAAACTCAGAAGCACATAGCTGCATGGGAGGGTATGGGAAATGTTTCAGAACGACCCTCCAACTTTTCCAGAGAATAAAAGCAATGGAGGAGAAAAATACTTACATGATTCTGTTAATATAACCTTAGATCTCTGAGAAACACTGTCCTAGACAGTAGTGGGAATATTCATAATCTCATAAGTGGAATTTATTTATTTATTTATTTACAAATATTTATATGCCGCCCAATCCCAAAGGACTCAGGGTGGCGTACAAAGTTAAAAACAGTCATAAAACAATAAAATAAAATAATCCAGTCATACCGCGAGTCCGATCATATCCCGGCCCCCCGAGGACATCAGCCCCAGGCCTGCCGGAACAGGAGAGTTTTAACGGCTTTCTTAAAGGCCGGCAGGGTGGGAATAGTTCGAACCTCGGGGGGAAGTTGATTCCACCAGGTCGGAGCCACCACAGAAAAGGCCCTTCCCCGAGGGCCCGCCAGCCGACATTGTCTGGCCGACGGGACCTGAAGGAGGCCCAATCTATGGGACCTCACCGGTCTCTGGGAGCTGTGCGGCAGAATGCGGTCCTGTAAGTAACCTGGCCCTATGCCATGAAGGGCTTTGAAGGTGATAACCAACACCTTGAATTGCGTCCGGAGACCCACAGGAAGCCAGTGCAGCTCATGGAGGATAGGTGACACGTGGGCGTACCTTGGCGCGCCCACAATCGCTCTCGTGGCTGCGTTCTGAACCAACTGCAGCCTCCGAACGCCCTTCAAGGGTAGCCCCATGTAGAGCACGTTACAGTAATCCAGTCTTGAGGTGACAAGGGCATGAGTGACTGTGAGTAAAGCCTCCCGGTCCAAATAAGGCCGCAACTGGTGCACTAGGCGAACCTGTGCAAAGGTCCTCCTGGCCACAGCCGATAGATGTTGTTCCAAATTTAGCTGTGAGTCCAGGAGGACACCCAAGTTGTGTGCCTGCACTGAGGGAGGTAAATTTCCCCCCCCCAGGACTAAAGATGGACCATCCAGTTGGCCTTTGGGAGGCAAGACCCAGAGCCACTCGGTCTTGTCAGGGTTGAGTCTAAGCCTGTTCACCCTCATCCAGACCCTCACATCTTCCAGGCACTGGCACATCACGTCGACTGCTTCACTGAAAGGACACGGGGTGGAGATATACAATTGGGTATCATCAGCGTACTGATGATGTTTGCAGATAGGAATAACGGGTAAAAAAAATAATCATGTGATCACAACCATGCACCCATGCACAGCCCACATAAAAAGGGAGCGTGGCTTCAGTCATATGGCTATAGAAATGGAAAGATTCATCCACAAAGGAGTGGACAATCATAGACGAGAGCTTTGCAAAATTCAACGATCAAGAAATTCAATCAATACTATACATAAATTTCTCAACTTATGACCACTTCAGTGATGGTTCATGAGTGACTTATGACCATTTTACTGATGGCTCAGAGTTAAGTAGTTGTCCACAGACTCCTAGATCCTTCTCACAGTTACTGCTATTGAGCCAAGGATCATCTATTCTATACCTATGTATTTGTTTTTTCTTGCCTAAATGTACAGGAGAATAGCAAAAGCAATAGCACTTAGACTTATGCAGCTTCACCATGTTTTACATCCATCTCTAAGTAGTTTACAGAGTCAACATATTGCCCCCAACATCTGGGTCCTCATTTTACTGACCTCAGAAGGATGGAAGTCTGAGTCAACGGTCAGAATCAAACTCCTGGAGTGAGCAGTGAGTTAGCTTGCAGTTCTGCATTCTAACCACTGCGCCACCATGGGCTCTTTATTTTTTTCCCCATTGAATGTCATTTTGTTAGATAGGGCCAGGGCTTGTTTTTCTCATAGAACGCCCAGAACGAAGTTCCGGCACCTTTTTTGGATGGAACCTTGTAGGGTAGGCAAGGCGGGTTGTATGACATGTGTGAGTTCCGGCACTTTTTTTTTTTTTTTTTTTTTAGAAAAAAAGCACTGGATAGGGCCCAATGTTCAAGTCTGTCAAAATCCTTCTGGATCCTGAGTCTGTCTTATGGAGTGTTGTCTATTCCTGCTTGCTTGGTGTCATCTGCAAATTTGATGAGTTCCCCATCTATCCCCTCATCTAAATTGTTTATGAAGATATAGAAGAGAACAGGAAATAATGGATTCCTCTCTCACAAAGAGTGTGATTTTCAGCTGAAAGAGCCTATAGTTTTCCAGTGCTCACATGCAAGATATGAAGACAATAAAATCCTTGTTTGACTCAAGTATATGGAATTCGGAGCAGATTATCTCTGAATCCTTGTCGTTATTTGGGAAGTTGATCATTAGGAGTTATGAGCACCCAAGATATTCTGGGCAGGCTGATCTCAGACTGTTGCAAGACATCCCTTTTGTGGCCAGACTTAGAGAGCAGGGATGGTGCCAACCAAGCATGGGATGTGTCCCTGTAGGACCTACAGTAGCATATTGGTTACCAAACCATACTTAGCCAATTATGCTTTAGAGCAGTGTTTCTCAACCTTGGCAAGTTTAAGCTGTGTGGACTTCAACTCCCAGAATTCTGCAGCCAGCATACAGGTTTAAGATATGGGGACTTCAACTCCCAGGATTCCCCAGCCAGCATCCAAGTTTAAGATGTGTGGACTTCAACTCCCAGAATATCCCAACCAGTATGGCTGGCTGAGGAATTCTGGGACTTGAAGTCCACACATCTTGAACTTGCCAAGGTTGAGAAACTCTGCCCTAGAAAAATCAAGATTAAATTCAACTCTACCCATCCACCTATCCTACTAATTTCCTGCTTTCAGAATCCACTTCAGGACAAGCAAGGTTCCTGCCTGAGGTGGAGTTGAATCAGGAGTGAGCCTAATCTCACCTCAGTGGTTCTGTCGCCTGTCTTCACGCCTGCTCGCTCTCTCTCTCTCTCTCTCTCTCTCTCTCTCTCTCTCTCTCTCTCTCTCTCTCTGTCTGCAGAGCACAGTAAACCAAAGATAGATCCGACAAGGTCCATGAAGGACATGCAGAGTGGAAAACCAGGAGATCAGGATTCTCTTAGCCCTGCCTGGATTGTGAGGCCCAGAGCCAAGGATAGAAATGAACCTGGGGGACTGCCAGCTTCTTTACACATTGCTCAGGGAGGTCTCAGAAGGAGAAGGGGAAAAGTAACTGCAGCAGGATTGGTCTACTGAGGTCAAGGGTGGAAGAGGGAGGGAACTGTTTGTTTATTTGGAAGTATGTCCCAGGCTTGGGACTTAGGTCCAAGACACTATCAAAGAATTGCCCAGTTTCTGGGAGGTTACCCAGTTTTTAGCAGGTCTCTCTTAATTCTTTCTTTTCTCATTTGCATGATAGCAGGGACAAATTTGCTGCTGGCCCTTAGCCAGTAATCAGACTAATGTTCAATGTGGTGAGATTCTTGCAAAGGGACAAACGCTGCCTAGCCTGGTCCTCACCCACCAAGAAAACCAGTTCTACCTGATTTTAGTATCCAAAGTCCAGCCATCCCGCCCTTTCTAAATATGGCTGGGCCAGCTTCTGCCCTTGGAGCTGTTTGCAAAGCCTGTGGCTCCTGCTGCCAAACTAGAAACAAGGAGAGGGAAAAAAACCCCCACTAACCTAGCTGCCTCTTGTGGTCAGTTAGAGTTTTGCAGTTGAGGTAGACCACCAGAACCTGTGAGGCACACAATTAACAAGCCAAAGCCTCTGAGCATGTGCAGAGTGCCTTTCCTTTGGTGCTGTCTCACTCTCTGCTTCTTCTCTTCCCCCTACGCTTTGTTTGCAAAGTTCCCCATTATTGTTGTTGTTGTTGTTGTTATTATTTTTAAGTTGGAAGGGACCTTGGAGGTCTTCTAGTCCAACCCCCTGCTCAGGCAGGAAACCCTACCATTTCAGACAAATGGTTGTCCAGTCTCTTCTTAAAAATGTCCATAAAAATGGCGCATTTACAACTTCTGGAGGCAGGCTGTTCCACTGATTAATTGTTCTGATTGTCAAGAAAGTTCTCCTTAGTTCTAGGTTGCTTCTCTCCTTGATTAGTTTCCATCCATTGCTTTTTGTCCTGCCTTCAGGCGCTTTGGAGAATAGCTTGACTCCCTCTTCTTTGTGGTAGCCCCTGAGATATTGGATATCTTGTTCGCATTGCCTAGCAGCAGCTAGAGTAGCCAGCATTATTACTATAATTATGATTAGGCATGAGTTTCCACGAATTGCATTTCAGATTGATGTGGTTTTTAAAATAAAAGCCCATTTGTACTCGGACAGATGGAAGCACGTCTTGTGGGTCCTGAATGGGCCTGAACATTTCTGCTTAGCAAAGGGACACTGATATTTCTCACTCCAGTTTTGCAAAGAACATTCTGGCCACTGCAGTGTGTCTCTGCAGATTGTCTCACATCCTGATAAAAGGAAACATTGATTTCCTATTATGTATCTGAAAGGCAGCGTCTGCAGTCCACTCCTTCACCCGGCTGCGTTCATTTAACAACAAAGAATGACAGCACAGAATTCTGGACAAAGAATTCCAGCTTGTTGCTAGAATAGATTTTTCTGCAAAAACTCACTTCTCCATAACAAACCAACTCAGAACTGGTCAGTGCCATAACTCAGCCCCATTTTTCCAAGCTACAAAGCTGCTAGGGCTGAAGGACAGAAATTTAATAGTGCAATCCCCGTGCCACCAAATATACATTTTACTACAGAATAAGGGACTTACTTTTCAATTGAATTGTTTCTTAGAGTACTTGTAGTCAGTAATCCCTGACTACAAGTGGGACGAGAATTTCCATTGCTAAGCAAGGCCGCCGCTCTTAAGTGAGTTGCACCCAATTGTACGCTGTTTCGTTGCCACAGTTGTTAAGCGAATCACTGGAGTTGTTAGTGAAGTGAATCTAGTTTCTCCCAATGACTTTGCTTATTGGAAGTCGGCTAGGAAAGTCACAAATGATGATCACACGGATCCCATGATATTGCAACCATTGTAAATGTATGCTGGTTGCCAAGCGCCTGAATTTTGATCACACGACCACAGTGATGCTGCTATGGTCAGAACCGGTCATAGGTCATAAGAGCCGAGGTGGCGCAGCAGTTAGAGTGCAGTACTGCAGGCCACTTTAGCTGACTGTGTTCAGCAGGTCAGCGGTTCAAATCTCACCAGCTCAAGGTTGACTCAGCCTTCCATCCTTCCGGGATAGGTAAAATGAGGACCCAGATGGTTGGGGGCAATGTAAATATATATATACATTGCTTACTGGTGTACACCGCTTAGAGAGTGCTTGCACTTAAAGCGGTATATAAGTCTCATATAAATAAAATAAATAAGTCACTTTTTTTTCAGTGCCATTATAACTTTGAACAGTTATTAAATGATTATAAGTAGAGGAGTATCTGGATTGGCAAGTTCCAAAGGGCTCCACATTCCCGCAAAACTGTGACTTATCCCAAGATGGCAGCAAGGTTTTGGAGTTCAATATGATTTTCCTGTCCTCTGGTGATCAGTTAGATTTTTACATTCCAGGCATGAGTTTCTCCTCAAACTCTAAAGATAATAATAATAATAATAATAATAATAATAATAATAATAATAATAATAGTAGTAGTAGTAGTAGTAGTAGTAATAGTAGTAGTAGTAGAAGTAGTAGTAATAGTAATAAAGTTGGAAGGGACCTTGGAGGTCATCTAGTCCAACCCCCTGTTCAGGCAGGAAACCCTATACCATTTCGAACAAATGGCTGTCCAGTCTCTTCTTAAAAACCTCCAGTATTGGAGCATTCACCACTTCTGGAGGCAGGTTGTTCCATTGGTTAATTGTTCTAACTATCAGGAAGTTTCTCCTTAGGTCTAGGTTGCTTCTCTCCTTGCTTAGTTTCCATCCGTTGCTTCTTGTCCTGCCTTCAGGCACTTTGGAGAATAGCTTGACTCCCTCTTCTTTATAGCAGCCTCTGAGATAATGGAACACGGCTATCATGTCCCCCCCCTCGTCCTTCTCTTCATTAAACTAGACATACCCAATTCTAGCAACCGTTCCTTATATGTTTTAGCCTCCAGTCCCCTAATCACCTTTGTTGCTCTTCTCTGTACTCTTTCTAGAGTGTCCGCATCTTTTTTACATCGTGGTGACCAAAACTGGATGCAGTATTCCAAGTGTGGCCTTATCAAGGCATTGTAGAGTGGTATTAACACTTCACGTGAAGGTTCGTTCTCCAAGCTTGTAGGTTGGTTTACGAATGTTTCATTACCAGGCTAGATAACTTCTTCAGCAGCATTTAGGACAGAGGTCTCCAACCTTTCTTGGCTGGCAGACTGGAGGGAAAGGGAGGGGGAAGCATTTTACGCACACATGCACACGCACACACGAATGGGGCCATGAACACACATGACGCAATCAGGAAGGTGCTAGCATCCACTTGACACTCTCTAACACCGCCCCATTTTCCCTGCATGGTGTCCCGTTTTCCCTGCATGGTGTCCTGTTTTTGCCCCATTTTGCCCATGTGGCGCCCCGTTTTCCACATGCAGTGCCCCATTTTCCCTGCCGGGTGCCTCTTTTTCCCCACATGGCACCCCCTTTTTGCCCTGTTTTTCCCACACGGCTCCCCGTTTTCCCACACGGTGCCCTGTTTATGTAGCAGTGGTGGCGCTAGCACAAGTGGGGGTGAGTGTATGCACACACGTGCGTGCACTGGCCAGCCTGTTCCATGGCCCAGTGGGCCATGGACCACAGGTTGGGTACTCTGGTTTAGGAGATGTCAGTCTCTGTGTTCTGTTTATAAAGGTGTGGGTATGTCAAATGAGGGGCTTGTGATGGATCAGGTGTATATCATCAGTGAGAGGCTTGTGATGGGTCTTGTGATAGAGGTTACCTCAGGTCAGGGTCATTGGGAGGTGAACTGCTGGTGGGAGGAAGAGGAGGCTTGGTTGGGTTGGTTGAGGGTCTGTGTTGTCTCTGGTTGGTTGTGTGGTTGATTTGGATCCTGAGGGTTCGTAGGCTGGTTGTAGATCGATGTGTCTGTTGAATGAATTGCTTGTGTGGTGTCAGGTTTTGATGAACTCACCGGTGTGGTGGGTGGTAGCATGGCCGATTATTTTTTTGTTGCTCCAATTGAACTGGTGTTGTTTGGTGTTGATGTGTGTAAAGATTAAGGATTTGGGATCATGGCATTTGACTGCCAGCCGGTTTTTCGTGGATCCTGGTTTTTAATTGATGTGATGTTTGTCCCACGTTGCAATCAATTGGTTGCAATCACTACAGTTTGTTTTGTAGAGTACATTATTTCTTTCATCCTTCTGTATCTTGTCTTTGCTTCTGGATAATTCCTGGCAGAGTGTGGCTGTGGGTTTGTGGGCTAAGTGCTATTCCTAGGGGTTGGAGAATTCTGGCTCTCATTTCTGAAGATGTGGTGAAGGATGGAACGTGCTTGACCCCACCCACTCTGTTGACATCTTCCATCATTGCCACACCCTCACTGTTCTCGAAGACCTTAGAAATGCAAAAAGATATTACTTAAATAGAATGCCACACAGTTAACCTGGATTGCTGGGGCTGCTAGGTATTGTAATTTGTCAATATTGGGACAGCCACAGGTTCCCTTGCTTGGAAAAAATCTTAAGCAACTTCAAAATCTAGAATTTCAGAATTCCAATATTTATAGAGTTAGCATGGAATTGTGATAGACTTCAGAAGCACCAATTCAGGTCCAGCTTGAGTTCTGGAGCTCCTTAGTTGATTCTGTCCACACATTCTCTCAGACCAACCAACCTCACAAGGTTGTTGTGGGGAAAACAGGAGTAGAGAGTGTTTTTGAATCCTGCATTCAACTTCTGAAAGAAAGGCAAGCCATAAATCAAAAAAGTAATTAAATATTTATTTATTTATTTATTTATGAGACTTTAAGTGCAAGCACTCTCTAAGCGGTGTACACCAGTAAGCAATGTATATATATATTTACATTGCCCCCAACAATCTGGGTCCTCATTTTACCTACCTTGGAAGGATAGAAGGCTGAGTCAACCTTGAGCCGGTGAGATACAGGTAGTCCTGGACTTAAAACACTTCATTTAGTGATCCTTCGAAGTTACGACGGCATTGAAACAAGTGACTTATGACCATTTTTCACACTTATGACTGTTGCAGATCCCCGTGGTCACGTGATCAAAATTCAGGCACTTGGCGACTGACTCATATTTATGATGGTTGCAGCGTCCTGGGGTCATGTGTGCTCACCTTTTGTAACCTTCTGACAAGCAAAATCAATGAAGAAGCCAGATTCACTAACAATTGTATTACTAATTTAACAACCGCAGTGATTCACTTAAAAATGCTTTAAGAAAGATTGTAAAATGGGGAGAAAGTTGCTTAACAAATGGCTTGCTTAAGCGACAGAAACTGAGTGGTCAGTTAAGGTCCTAAATCAAGGACTACCTATAAATGTGTAGCAGATACATACAGAAACAGTAAGGGAGATTCATCGCTTTGTTAACACTTGGGATTTTCATTAAAAACACAGCTTATTTTGCAGGCATATAAATAAAGACCAAATGCTTAGCTATAAATAGTGGATGGATGGACATGTGTTCTTCTGGACATTCAACACTGGGGTTTGTTCTAAACTGCAAATAGAATTGTTAAAATATGCAGGACATTCTTTGTCTTAGGAAAAGTGTTTCCGTTCTCTATTAGAATGGAATTTCTTAAGAAATAGCCCCTTTTCCTGGATTTGCAACTACAAATTCTTCTGAGTTCACAGCCATTAAACCTGTGGTTTTTAGATTATTTGATGTAGTGCCTTAACAGACACTTATAAGCTGCAGGGCTGCCCACAACTTCTTATACTGTCATTGTTATTGTGCTTAACACTATAATTAACATAGCTCTTCGTTAACATGTGCTATTTTTGCTGTAACTGCTGCTTGCAACTAAGCCTTTTAATTCTGACAAAGTTGGGATGTCAGCCAGTACAAAAGTGCACTATGGTGGCATGTTAAATAAACAAATACTGTATAAAAATATGATTATAGACGGACAGAATAACAGAGTTGGAAGGGACTTTGGAGGTCTTCTAGTCTATCCCCCTGCTCAAGCAGGAATCCCTATACCAGTGATGGCGAATCTTTTAGAGACCGAGTGCCCAAACTGCAACCCAAAACCCATTTATGCATTGTCGGGTGCCGGGTGGGTATGGGACTAAAAAGTTCAATCTTCCAACTTTGCAAGATCTTTTTTTTCCCCATGAGAAGTTGAAATTGACTGATTGATTGAACCTTTTTCTTTTTGCACACTTTGGCAGAGGCCTAAAGCGAAAAGTTTTTATAAAACCCAGCTGAAGGTCTAGGACTGGGTCGACGGTGTGCGTGCCCACAGAGAGGGCTCTGAGTGCCGCCTCTGGCACCCGTGCCATAGGTTCGCCACTACTGCCCTATACTATTTCAGACAAGTGGATATTCAATCTTTTCTTTAAAACCTTCAATGTTGGAGCACCCACAACTTCTGAAGGCCATTCTACTGATTAATTGTTCTAACTGCAGAAAATTTTTCCTTAGTTCTAGGTTGCTTCTCTCCTTGATTAGTTTCCATCCATTGCTTCTTGTCCTGCCCTTAGGTGTTCTGGAGAATAGTTTAGCTCCCTCTTCTTTATGGCAGCCCCTGAAATATTGGAACACTGCTATCATGTCCCCCCTCGTCCTTCTCCTCATTAAACTAGGCATACCCAATTCCAGCAACCATTCTTCATACGTTTTAGCCTCCTGTCCCCTAAACATTTTTGTTGCTCCTCTCTACTTTCTTTCTAGATTCTCAACATCTTTTTATATCATGGTGACCAAAACTGGATGCAGTATTCCAAGCATAGTCTTATGAAGGCATTATAAAGTGGTATTAACACTTCAATAAAGGAATGAAATTAGATTGTCAAACAACTGTATGGGGAGTGAAGAGATCAAGAGAACGGGGAAGAAAGAGGAAGAAGCACAGGTAGTTCTTGACTTACAACCATTTGTTCGAAGTTTCAATGGCACTGAAAAAAGTGACTTACAACTGGTACAGAAAGTTACAGATGTATCTATGTAAGGGAGGTGAACACAGACATTGGCAGGAGTCCCTAACAAAGTTTGTAATCCTAAAATTGCCACCCTTATTGTAGATTGCAATTTTCCTTACCCCAGTCAGGGAAAAAAATCCCCAAGGGAAAAATTACATGTCAGGTAATTAGTTATGTCATTATGCCCGAAGAATAAGGGCTGTCAATATGAACCCAGCAGTGTTTCTCAACCTTGATCACTTGAAGGTCTGTGGACTTCATCTCCCAGAATTCTCTAGCAGCCTGAGGAATTCTGGGAGTTGAAATCCACACATCTTCAAGTTGCCAAGGTTGAGAAACATGGGATTAATGAATGAAGAGGTTCTGAAAAAAGGAGGAACTCGGTGCTAGAAGACTGCCTCTAAAAATTAGTTTAAAAAAATAAACAACACTTGCTAAAGCCCCACCCTTAGAAATGACAGGGCTTTATGTATGACGCTTCCTTGCAAATACAAACATAATTCTGTAGTAAGCAGGTCAGACAGTGGTGACATGACACTATCAAATTTTACCGCAGGACCGCTCGGAGCAATGCAAAAATTATCACTCCATCCCACGTTGCCTCAGAGCCAGATCCCTGTTTGCTGCATGATGTTATTCCATATGTTTTTTGCAAGTCGTAAAACCGAAGCTTCCACAGCCTCAGAAAATGCTCACTCCTTTCATCTGAATGAGGAAACCATTATTGCAGCCTCTGGCGGCAAGCTCCGCCCCTTTTGGAGATACATGCGACGTAGTAGTGCAGGTAAAGGGGTGGAGCTTGGGTCACTACCTCTTCCCCTTAGGCTAGGCATGTCAAACTGCCGGCCCATGGGCTGGATGCATCATACTGAAACTGAGCCCACCCCATTGCCGGCAATGGGGGAAAATCATGATGCCATGCGCGACTTCACGTGATGTCACAAGTTTGACATGCCTGCCTTAGGTGGACGTGGTTGATTTCTTTTATCCACACAATTATTGTGGTCGAATATTTTATTGTACAGAAATCTACTATTTCCTATACTCATTAGGGAGAGCATGATGGGACGTATGCCCCAGCCCCACCTCTGTCACTTTTCCAAATGGATATCTATCTATCTATCTATCTATCTATCTATCTATCTATCTATCTATCTATCTATCTATCTATCTATCTATCTAACCAGTGGTGGGATTCAGCCGGTTCTCACCAATTTGGCAGTACTGGTAGCTAATTTTTTGTTGCCCAGGCCCAGAATGTACTTCTGGAAGCAGCATTCACACTCAGAACCAGTTGTTTACATATTTGAATCCAACCACTCTATCTATCTATCTATCTATCTATCACAAATACAGACTAAAGAGAGCCGAGGAAGGAAAGGAAAGGAAGGGAGGGAGGGAGGGAGGGAGGGAGAGAGAGAGAGAGAGAGAGAGAGAGAGAAAGAGAAAGAAAGAAAGAAAGAAAGAAAGAAAGAAAGAAAGAAAGAAAGAAAGAAAGAAAGAAAGAAAGAAAGAAAAAGAAAGAAAGAAAGAAAGAAGCTGCTATAATGGTGAAGGTATTGGGCTAAAAACCTGGAAACTGAGTTCTAATCCCACCTTATGCATCAAACCAGCTTGAGTGACTTTGGTCCAGTCACTCTCTCTCAGCCAAACACAAATCACAAGGTTGTTATTGTGAGGAAAATAAAAGAAGGAAGGAGTATTATATAGTCATATATTTGGCTATAAATTCACAGATTTTCTGGAGGAATATTTAAACTAAACAGCGGGGACAGTGAGCTAACTGATACAGAACATCCCTGTCCCCAGCAATCTAAAAATTATAGAGCTATCAGTGTATGTAACATAGTTGTGTGTGTGGACAAGAACATCAATCTTGCTGTCAAGCAAAATCAAGCTCTTAATAGCGAGTGCCACACAAAGTGCACTAACCAAATAGGTGGAAAGACATTAGGGAAACTCAGGCACCACACAGGTTATGTAGGAAGTAAACACAGGGTCAGTCATAAAGGACTCAAATGTCTATACACAAATGCACAGAGTATGAACAGCAAACAGGGTGAACTAGAAATTCAGGTTAATGAGGGCAGATATGATATTGTTGCCATAACGGAAACATGGTGGGACGAAATCCACAAATGGAACACACAGCTAGAGGGATTTAAATTATTTAAAAGAAACAGACCAAATAAAAAAGGAGGTGGAGTTGCTCTCTATATAAGAAATAACTACATCTCTACAGAAATAGAGCACAACAATGATGAAAACTGTCCTGAATGCATATGAGTCAATATAAAAAAAAGGGGGGGAAAACGACATTGTCATAGGTGTATACTATAGGCTACCCAACCAAACATAGGAAATAGATGAACTTTTTGCTAGTCAGCTAACTAAGGTATGTAGGAAGCACATCACAATAGTAATAGGGGACTTTAATTACCCTGACTTCAACTGGGAGACAAACTCTGCACCAAGTGGAATATCAAACAGATTCCTGACGAACCTAGCAGACAACTTTGTCTCCCAAAAAGTAGAGAAGGGAACTAGGGGATTAGCCATTTTGGACCTAATTCTCATTAACAGAGATGAAATGATAGAAGGTGTTGAAGCCATAGGAACCTTGGGAGGAAATCATCATGCAGTATTGGAATTCAACATTATGGAAGCACAAGCAATAGAACACAGTCAAACTAGAGTCTTGGACTTCAAGAGAGCTAATTTCAATAAACTTAGAGAGGGTTTGGGAAGGATTCCATGGATGAGAATCCTCCAGGGGAAAACAACTCAAGAGGCTTGGGAAATTTTGAAAAGTGAGATAATAAAGGCCCAGTCTAGCACAATACCAACAAAGAGGAAAAATAACAGCTCTCAAAAGAAACCAGCATGGCTGCATAAAGAACTCTCTGATCAATTGAAAGATAAAAAGGACAAGTATAGAAAGTGGAAAGAGGGACACATAACTAAGTCAGAATATCAGCAAATAGCCCGAGCCTGCAAAGATGAAGTGAGGAAAGCTAAGGCTCAAAATGAACTAAGGCTTGCAACCAAAGTCAAAAATAACAAAAAAAGCTTCTTTCAACATGTAAAAAACAAGAAAAAGTGAAGGAAACGATTGGTCCATTAGTGGGTGAAAGTGGCAAGAAGGTGACAAACAACAGGGAGAAAGCAGAACTATTTAACTCGTTTTTTGCATCTGTCTTTACACAAAGGGAAAAAACAGACCAACCTATCAAAAATAGTGCCATAAAAAACAGAATAGAAATACAAATTAAGATAGGCAAGAAAATGGTAAGTGAACACCTGTCCAGCCTAGACGAGTTCAAATCACCAGGACCAGATGGATTACACCCCAAGGTTCTTAAGGAACTGGCAGATATGATCTCAGAACCACTGAACTATATTTTTCAAAGATCCTGGAGCAATGGGGAACTACCAGAGGACTGGAAAAAAGCTGATGTAGTTCCCAACTTCAAAAAAGGGAAAAAAGGGACCCAGGAAATTACAGACCTATCAGCCTGACCTCAATACCTGGGAAGATTCTGGAAAAAATAATCAAACAATGAATCAGCGAACACCTACAGGCAAACAAAGTCATTACTAAAAGCCAACACGGGTTTGTCAAAAACAGATCATGCCAGACAAACCTTATTGCATTCTTTGACCAAGTGACAAAATTAGTGGACCAGAGGAAAGCTGTGGATATAATTTACTTGGACTTCAGTAAGGCATTTGACAAAGTAGACCACAACCTACTACTTGAGAAGGTAGAAAAATGCGGGTTAGACAGCATCACCACCAGATGGATCAGTAGATGGCTGACCAGCTGTACTCAGTGTGTGGTCCTCAATGGAACTCCATCTATATGGAGGGAAGTGTGTAGTGGGGTGCCCCAGGGCTCTGTTCTGGGCCCAGTGCTCTTCAACATCTTCATCAACGATCTGGACGAGGGGATAGATGGGGAACTCATCAAATTTGCAGACGACATCAAGCTGGCAGGAATAGCCAACACTCCAGAAGACAGGCTTAGGATACAGGAGGATCTGGACAGACTTGAACACTGGGCGCTATCTAACAAAATGAAATTCAATGGTGAAAAAAGTAAGGTTCTACATTTAGGCAAGAAAAAACAAATGTATAGGTATAGTATAGGGGGTACCTTGCTCAATAGTAGTAACTGTGAGAGGGACCTCAGAGTCCTAGTGCACAATAACCTAAATATGAGCCAGCAGTGTGCTGCAGCTGCCAAAAAGGCCAACACAGTACTAGGCTGCATTAACAGAGGGATAGAATCAAGATCACGTGAAGTATTAATACCACTTTACAATGCCTTGGTAAGGCCACACTTGGAATACTGCATCCAGTTTTGGTCATCATGATGTAAAAAAGATGTTGAGACTCTAGAAAGAATACAGAGAGGAGCAACAAAAATGATTAGGGGACTGGAGGCTAAAGCATATAAGGAACGGCTTCTGGAATTGGCTATGTCTAGTTTAATGAAGAGAAGGACAAGGGGGGACATGATAGCAGTGTTCCAATATCTCAGGGGCTGCCACAAAGAAGAGGGAGTCAAGCTATTTTCCAAAGCGCCTAAAGGCAAAATAAGAAGCAATAGATGGAAACTAATCAAAGAGAGAAGCAACCTAAAACTAAGGAGAAACTTCCTGACAGTTAGAACAATTAACCAGTGGAACAACCTACCTCCAGAAGTAGTGAATGCTCCAACACTGGAAGTTTTAAAGAAGAAACTGGACAGCCATTTGTCCAAAATGGTATAGGGTTTCCTGCCTGAGCAAGGGGTTGAACTAGATGACCTCCAAGGTCCCTTTATCATTATTATTACTATTATTATATGCTTGTCACCTTGAGTTACTTCTAAAGTAATAAAGGCGGGGAAAAATTCAAATAATAAGTGTTCAAGTGGTACTTAGATGCACCCAAGGACCTTACCACTACTGATATGATCTTTTATTTTTTTTTTATTTTTTTTGCCACAGTCATTTTATTTTTATTTGCAGGTCTTTGTATTTCGTGATTTCTTTTCCCCAGTTCTTTCTCTTTTCTTCTGCTGTCTCCAGGCACTCCCACATCCACTATCCAGACTTTTTTGTTTTACTTATCAACAATTGTTAAGTCTGGGGTGTTCTATGGCAAGTACTTACTACTGATACTCTGAAGTCCCAGAGTGCTTTAATTTCTCCATTTTGTATTATTCTGTCTATTTTGTGGTCCCACCAATTCTTGCTTGCCAGCAAGTGGTGTCTTGCAGATATTATTATTTTTTTTATTGTAAATATTTATTAAGTTTTTAAAATTTTACAAAAACAAAACAACCCATCCCCAAACTTCCCCAACCCTCCCATTCCCTCCCCCGACCTTCCCAGAGCTGAACATAGGCTTAATTAAAATTTCTTCAAATAATCTAAAAGAAAATATAAACCATAAATAAATCTAAATGCTAAATACATTAATTAAACAAATTATAAAATAATTAACAATAATATATGTATAAGAAAACATAACTACCAAAAGAATAATACTTGAAAGAAAAAAGAATAAAGAAAAAGAAAAAAGAAAAAGATAAAAGAAAGTATAATAGAAATAAAAAATAAAAATAAAAAAGGAATAAAATCTAGAAAATATTTTAAATTTTAAATATAAGTTATTGAAAAGCTAAATAATATTTTTTAACATCCAACTTATATTGTATAAAATCTATCCATTTTTTCCATACCGCAAAATACTTCTCCTGCGATTGATCCTTCAAGAAAGCCGAAATCTTTGCCATTTCTGCCAAATAAGAAACTTTAAAAAACCACTCTTGCAAAGTAGGCAGAGATTCCTTCTTCCAACATTGCCCTACTAGCAGCCTTGTGGCTGTAATTAAATTTAACATCAATGTAGTCTCTTTAATATCACAGTCGGTAACAATACCTAATAAAAACAATTGTGGGGTAAATTTTACCCTCCTTCTGAAAATTCTTTGAATATTCCACCATATCTTGTCTTGCACATATTATTGCTATTCTTGTGCTTGGTTGCATAGTCAGCTGAATGTTGTTGTTATTGAACTGTGCACATTAGAACTTAAAAATCCATTATTGCAAATATTTCATCTCAGTCCAGATCCTTTATGGGACTTCAAGGGAAGCTCTGCCTAACTCAGGAAAGGTGAATCACGTGGAACCATTTTTTGTGGCTGACAATTGGGTGTTCCCAAAAGGACAGGATATGATTTGGCAATATTTATGACTCTTTGTGTGAGGCACAAGATTCTGCTTTTGATCACATGCCAATTATCTTTCATTAAATAATCAAGCAAGCACAAAGTCACCTCCGTTTATCCAAAAAAAAAAAAAAAAAAGCCAATTCAAACTTCCAGGATAAAAACTTGAAGTAAGCCTGAATTTTATTTTTTCAAAAAGGACCCAGCTAGTAAAAGAAAGATTGATAAGGAGAGAAACAACCTAGAACTAAGAAGAAATTTCCTGACAGTTAGAACAATTAACCAGTGGAACAACCTGCCTCCAGAAATTGTGAATGTTGCAACACTGGAAATTTTTAAGAAGAGACTAGACAGGCATTTGTCTGAAATGGTGTATGGTTTCCTGTCCAAGCAGGGGGGGGTTGGACTAGAACAGAGATCACCAAACTTCGTCAGTTGGCAGACAAGAGGAAAAGGGAGGGGGAAGCAATTTACATGCATTAGCATGGGGCCGCAAGCATGCATGCACCGCAAATTGGGTGGGGCTAGCACTCGCATGATACTAGCCCTGCCCCATTCTTGTGTGGCACAGCATTTTGTTTCTGCACCCGGTGGCGCAGTGGTGGCAGCCCGTTTTCATGGCCTGAGGTGCAGTCGCAGTGGCATCCTGTTTTCACGCCCCGAGGCACGGCATCGGCATCCCATTTTCGTGCCCTAAGGCACGGTGTCAGCGGCCCGTTTTCTCACCCCGAGGTGTGTTGGTGGCCCATTTTCGCGCCCAGAGGCATGATGCTGTCATCCTGTTTTCATGCCCCGAGGCGCACCAGCAGCAGTCCATTTTCGCACTCTGAGATGCACAGGCGGAGTCCCATTTTTGTGCCCTAAGGCGTGCCGGCAGCGGTGTCCCATTTTCATGTCCTGAGGCATGGCGGCATCCTGTTTTTGCACCCTGAGGTGTGTTGTCATTGTCTCTTTTTTGTGCCCTGGTGCACGACAGTGGCAGTGGCCCATTTTTGTACCCCGAAACACACCAGTGGCGGCCTGTTTTCATACCCCGAGACATGCTGGCAGTATCCCATTTTCACACCTCGGTGGTGGCCCATTTTTGTGCACCAAGGCACGGTGGCGTCGGTGTCCCGTTTTCATGCCCCGAGGCACGGCAGCGGTGGCCCATTTTTGTGCCCGGCTGCTGTTCTAGCACAAGTGAGGGGTGTATGCACGCATACGCATGTACATTGGCCAGCCTGTACTATGGCCCACTACCGGGCTGTGGCCCACAGGCTGGGGACCCCTGGACTAGTAGATCTCCAAGGTCCCTTCCAACTCTGTTATTCTAACTGACAAGCAATTCTGAAAGACACCCATGTTGGTCAAAATTATAAATGACCATGCATTAGTCAGTTCCAAGCTAATGCCTGTAGACCGATTGGAGAAAACCTCTTTCATTCATCTCTGTGGTATTAAAAAATCTAGAAAATGTTCTATCTTGGAAAATTTCTGAATGTGGGGATTTAAAAATGGGCTTAAAACAGTGCAAATGTCCCATTTCTAAAAATAATTTATTGACAGAACTGGGATTGGGTTGTTTTTTAAAAAAATAATAATAACCCAGGTCCTTGGGAACGACTCAATAGGCAGACAAAAATACTATATCCAGTCTGACCAATTGTGCGATAGACCATAATAATAATTTGTGTATGGAGAGGAGGATCAAGCATTCTTAGTCAACCGAATGTTATTCCTTTTTTTTTTTTTAACATCCTCCTGTTTCCTTCTGCCATTTCTAAGTCTTTTCTAGAAACTGCTAAATCCCTTGGGACAGAGAGCTTAGAATAGAATAGAGCTGGAAGGGACCCTGGAGGTCTTCTAGTCCAGCCCCCTTGATTGTGACTGGCAGTGTGAAAGTTTTATAGGGTACACCCTTCCTTGTTACAAAATTATTTTCCTGCTGATGTAAACTCAAAGGCTGAAGGAAGCATGGATGGAATGTCACCTCTGTCCTTCTTATATTACTTCTGTCCTTCTTAGTAACAGACTTTTCATTCGTTCCTTTAAGCTGCACAATTTACAATATGCAAGTCCCACATTTATTCTCTTGGTAGAACATTCAAGGCTAGACTTTATATTGGCAGGGGCAGGTCATTTATTGCCAAACACATAATAATAAGCCTGTTTATTATTGCTTTCTTTTGCTGGTGCAGATGACCACTAGTTCCAGTTGGAAAGGGCTAACAATAAAATATGTTTATCTTCCTTGAGAGTTCTTTGATTAGGCTACTGTTTCTTCCCTGGTTGTTTATTTGATATTGTTTTCACCTTAACTGTTGGTTGCTAGGTTCTCTGGTGTTTTCCTTCCTTCACATGTGGTTCTATCAGTATTTTTCAATCTCAGGACTTCAACTTCCAGAATTCCCCTGCCAATTTGGAATTCTGGGAGTTAAAGTCCAGACATCTTCAGGTTACTAGGATTGAGACACACTGGGATACATCTTGTAAACATTTAGAAATTGAATTTATCTCTACCCTGTTCACTGGTGGCTGATTCGTCAGAATGTCAAGCTTCCAGGAATTCCCTAGCATATTTCAAGAGACTTGATTTAACATGTTGACAGTTATCCAGTTGAAATGAAATTGGATTTGGCTACAAATAGAGATTAGGCATTTTTCCTCAGCTCTGCCAGGTAAGACTCATTGTGCTAGTGTCCTACCTGCCACTCCCGTACGGTAGGTGTATTCTAGCTCCGGTTTTCACGGCAATGTGGAAATTGTTACTGTACATATTTGTGGAGATAGGGATAGTAGAAGGCTGAAATTTGAGATACAGGAATTTCCTGACTCACCAAGGCCATTGGTTAATCCTTTTCTAAATAGGACAACTGAGATGGAGAACTAGGTCTCTGTGTTTCCTTCCACCAAACAGGAACAAACAAATTCTGAAAGTGGCCAAAAAAGGGAAACGATCACATTAATCACTACAGTTTCATCCTAACGTGTGTCTGAATGTTCACAGTGGGGCTTTCTCTATTTTTATCCCACAACAACAGCAGCCCTGTGAGGTGGGTCAAGCCGAGAATTGGATGAGCCAAACTCACTTGTGAACTTCATAAGTGGAAGCTTCAAGCCTGATGCTTCAAATTGCTGCCATTCTTAGCAACTACACTACACTACACTGGTTTTCAAAAGGAAGCTCGTTTAATTTTAATTACTGTTTATTGAAATTCAGCTTAGGTTTTGCTCACTTGTCTCCTACAGATGCCTTTGAGCTGAATGAGACTCCATGAAGATGTTTTGAGAACAGTGCAGATGTGGCATGTTATTACTGCCTTTGGGCATTTCTTTAGCTCCCTGTTAAGCCTACCCATTGCCCTGTGGCATTTCCATTCCTCCTATCCATCCAAGCACTGCCAAACCCAGAAAAGATGGGCCATTTCTGAAACAAACTGGCTCTTTATATAGCACAGGGGTTCTCAACCTTGGCAACTTTAAGACTTGTGGACTTCAACTCCCAGCAAAGCTGGCTGAGGAATTCTGGGAGTTGAAGTCCACAAGTCTTAAAGTTGCCAAGGTTGAGAACCCCTGATTATAGCACAAAGGGGACTGAAGGGGAAGGATTGCAGGCCAGTAGAGAAGGTGAGAGGTAAAAGGGATGGGGGGGAGGGAGGGAGGGAGGGAGGAAAGATGAAAGAAAGAAAAAAAGAAAGAAAAAGGAAAGGAAATTGAGAGGGAGGAAAGAGAAAGAAAGAAAGAAAGAAAGAAAGAAGGAAGGAAGGAAGGAAGGAAGGAAGGAAGGAAGGAAGGAAGGAAGGAAGGTTGGTTGGCTCTGGACTTTGGTGCCTTTCAGATCATCTGGGCAGTGGTGGCCTTGTGCAACTTTGCTTCCTCCTGCTTTCCATGGTTCCTACTTGCTTCCCCACGAGTGGAGAAAGGGAAGCTCATAGAGAGCTGGGTGGATGAATAGAATAGAATAACTGAGTCGGAAGGGACCTTGGAGGTCTTCTAGTCCAGCCCTTTCGTCAAGCAAGAAACTCTATACCATTTCAGACAAATGGTTGTCCAGTGTCTTCTTTAAAATCTCCAGTGTTGGCGCATTCACAACTTTTGGAGGCAGGTTGTTCCACTGATTAATTGTTCTAACTGTCAGGAAATTTCTTCTTAAAGCAATTTAAAGATGGATGGATGGATGGATGGAGCGCTGCGGAGGGATGCCGAGTCCGCTCCTCCATCCGGTCCCTCCAAAACGAAAGTCCCTCCCCCAGCCAGTCCGTAGCCGAGACGACCGCGCCGAGCTCCGCCCCCTCAGCATCCTGGCTCCCTCCAGCCGCCGCCGCACTCCGGTGCCAGGGCGTCCCTCCAGCCGCGCGCTTGCCCGCCGGTCGCTCCCTCCGTCTCGCCATCCTTCGTCCCCCTCCCCGACCAGGCCCCGGGCTCCGGCCTTGGGGACGCCTCCCAGGCTGGAAGGGGCATCCGGCCATGGAGGGCGGCTCGAACCGGGGGGCCCCGGAGGAGGACGAGCCGGCTGCGGCCGCCCCCAATCCCTTCGTCCACCAGCCGCGACTCAGCCGCCGCCAGCAAGTCCAGGTAAGCTCTGCCGCGCCCGCTTGGGCGGAGGGGCCGGCGGAGAAGCCGCGGGCTGGGTTCTGGGTTGAGGCTGGGCTTGGGACCGACCCGGCGGGAGCGCTGGAGGGAAGGGAAGGGCGCACTGGCTTGGTTGGGTTTGGCCTGGCCGCGGTTCCCGGGCTGTTTCTTCTCGCAGCTTCTCGCTCCATCGCTCTCGCCCCTTTGGGACCGCGCCTTGCGCAGCAGACGAGCGATTTCTCTTGCGATCCAGTCCTGTGGGGGGGGGGATCCCAGCTAACGGATCACCTTCGGGGATGGAGATCTAGATCTCCCGGTGTGCCGGCTGGGATGATCCGATTTCCCCGCAAGGCAGGGGGAAGCGGTGGGGGGCGACGATCCTCCAACTCGGAGAAAGGGAGGGTCTTTATTATTCCACCAAGCCTGCAGGGAAAGGGGCAGAATTAACGGGGTTCTGGCATTTCCTTTTGGAGGGGGGGGGGGGTCGCGATTCTGCTAAGGCAGAAGTTTTCCTTGCATGGACTTCCGGAAAGCTGAGTGGTGGAGAGAGGTTTTGGTTGTTCAGAGATGAGAAAATTGGAGGGGGGGCACTTCATATCAAGTGGTTCCCCCTCCTCCCCCAAAGATGATGTTGAAGAAAGAGCGGCTGCTTGGATGCAAGAATTGAGAGGCTGAAAAGTTCTCATGGGGGGGGGGCAGGAAGCTTTTAGAAAAGGGGGTCTTGCAAAGGCCCCTCTTCCCATGCACCATGAAGAACAGGATGTTTTTCGGGTTCAGAAGGGGCTGGATCTTTGGAGGTGGGGAGGGGAGAGATGCTGCTGAAGTGCATTGTGGGTGATTATGCAGTCTCCCCCCACCCTCCCAAATCCCAACCACCCCCCTCTTCCCAAACCCAAACCTTCCAGATGCATTGGACTATACGCTCCCTGTCCTGTCCTCCCAACCAGGACGGTTTTTCAGCAGGCAACTGCAAACACCCCCTACCCACCCACCCACTCACACACACACACACACAAAACACCCTAGTTGCAGGGCTGAAAAGGATATATAGGGATCCTAATGGGAGGACCTTGAAAATGCCTTTGTGTGGGAAGGCCAGAGGGGGTAGAATCTGGACCACTCTACGTGGCCTCAGACAGGATGGGGGGAAGGTTGCCTCTCCTCCCTCTGCCCCATGTCTCCTTCAGCAATTGCCGTAGTGCAGAGCAAAAACAGGGCCCTGGGAAATGTAGCATAAAGGGAGGGGGGTTCCTGTTAGAACTCTCCACTTTCATTTCTCTCCCAGTCTGCAAGCAGAGCCTGATAGCCTAGAGATGAGATGAGCAGAGATTAAGCGTAGCTCTCTTCCCAAACATCCTTTTCTTCCAGAGGCCTTGCTTTTCTCTCCTTCCTGTTCTCTCCCTTGTTTCTTTATTTGGTCCTGCAGCGATTAAACATGCTTTTTGCCCGCCTGTTCGCTTTCCTTGGTCACTCACAAAATGGAGCTGACAGCTCCTTTTTCACTCCTAGGCTGAAAAGCAGCCTCCAACGCCCAGGATCTATAAAAAAATCTCCCTATATGTAATTTTCATCACCCTGAACCCTGCCATAAAATAATTCTGTGTTTGTTTGTTTTTTAAAAAAAACGATTTGGCTCTCCCCTTTTCCCTACCAATCTGCTTCATCCCTCTGGGGCTGAATATTCTTGTTTATCCTTATCACCTCACATCTGAACTTTTAGATCCTGTGGTAGTGGTTCTGCCACTACCGCTGTACTTGCCTGGTTTTAACCTTAGTTGTTTTGTTTTGTTTTGTTTTAAAAGAACTGCCCAATTGATTGGCTTGTGTTTTAGAGTAGCAGGAGGGTAAAGAACCCAGTAAATGGATTAATTCAGTGCTTCAGTCTGTGTTTGCCAAAGCTAGGCACTGTTTCCAACTTAAAAATCAGTTGTTTTCAAGTGTCTGTTTTTTTACTTACTTTAAGAGCTTCAGTGAGAGAGAGAGAGAGAGAGAGAGAGAGAGAGAGAGAGAGAGAGAGAGAGAGAGAACATTAAGTGTATTAACTTTTGCAGAATGTGAAAACGCTACTTTCATTTTCATTTTGAAATGCAGCTATAATGTGAATGCTAACAACCAATTTCAGAGAGCACCACAGCCTCTCAATGGCAGCTGCCAATTTTAGAAGGTTGATACATACAGTTCAAGGATAGGAGAGTGAGTTAGAAGGAAACGAGGATAGCAAACTATCTCTACATCGGTGTTTCTGCTTTTTAAGTAGTGATTTTGTTAAGAATTCCAATTTCAAAGATAAAAACAAAAAATAGAAGGTGCAGAAAATACCAGAAAGAAAAACAGAAAAGAAAGAAAAAAATAAGAATACTGCAAAGAAAAAGAACTATAGAAAGGAATGACTTCTTCCTTCTAGACAAGTATAAACAGTTTTAGTAACTTATCACTTTGTCTTGAAATACAACAAATAATCTTTTCTTCCCCTATCCCCATTTCTTATCTATAAACAAAATCCTTAAAATCCTTTTAATTCCTGAATAGAACAAGTCCATTAACATTTTCCTTATAGTACAGAACACCGGGAGTTTGTTGTATTCTGAACAATTGCAATTTTTTTTTCCAAAGGCAAATGGACTTTCTTCTTTTTCTTTGAAGATGTTTCGCTTCTCGTCCAAGAAGCTTCTTCAGCTCTGACTGGATCCATCCATCCCCCCCCCCCCCCGCTGCTGAATACATTTCTTGGATGAGAAGTGAAACGTCTTCAAAGAAAAACAAGAAAGTCCAGTTGCCTCTGGAAAAACGCACCTTTGGGACAACCACGACATGGATGACTGAGAATCTCAACAGAGATTGAACAATTGCAACTTGATTCAACACTAACACAGAAGAAATAGACAATGTACTTCTCTTTAAAGAGGATGAAACGCCTGTTCTTGATTTATTGGCAGAATGATAGTTCACATTGCAACAAGGTGTGCTTTTTTTAAAAAAAATTTATCTCCTTCAGTTTTGCTCTACTTTTTTTCTGCTCTTTCCAACTGCTTGCTTTTTGCTACCCATCTGTCTCTATCTGTAAGTTACAGCAGAGCCTTTGCTGAGATTGACACGCCCCCCCCCCCCTTTCATTTCAGCCAATTTGAGAAAAGTAAAAATTTTGATCCACCTCCCTCCGAGCCCCATTCACCACCCATGACCGCGGTCAATATGATTTCTGATCCCCTGCAGCTGAGCCCAGAATTTCTGTTGCTAAGCAAGAAAGTTATTAAGTGAGTTTTGCTCCCTTTTACGACCATTCTCGCCATAGCTGTTAAGCGAATCACTGCATATGTCCAGTTAGTAATATGCTTGTGAAATGAATCTGGCTTCTCTATGGACTTAGCTTGTTAAAAGGTCGCAAAAGGTGATTTATGTGACCATGGGACCGCTGCAACTGTCATAAGTATGAGCCAGTTGCCAAGTGTCCAAATTTTGATCATGGTGACCATGGGGATGCTGAAACGGTGGTCATAAGCCATTTTTTCCCATGGCATTGTAACTTTGGACGGTCACTAAATGAACGTAGTAAGTCGAGAGCTACTTGTGCAGCTGCAGCTCCATCACTTACTCACTCAACAGCCTTCTCCCAAAAGGGAAAGTTAGAGATTGGATGGTATTTGTCCACTTTTGTTGGATCAAGATCCGGCTTCTTGATGTAACCACTGGTAGTCCTCAACTTACAACAGTTCATTTAGTGACCGTTCTAAGTTACAGTGGCACTGAAAAAAGTGACTTATGACCGTTTTGTCACGCTTACGACTGTTGCAGCATTCCTGTGGTCACATGATCAAAATTCAGACACTTTTGCAATTGGTTCATATTTATGACGGTTGCAGTTCCCAGGGTCATGTGAGACTTCTGACAAGCAAAGTCAATGGGGAAGCCAGATTCACTTAACAACCATGTTACTAACTTAACACCTGCAATGATTCACTTAACAACTGTGGCGAGAAAGATCATAAAATCAGGCAAAACCCACTTACCAAATGTACATTTTGGGTTCAATTGTGGTCATAAGTTGAGGACTACCTGTTTAGGGACACATCATAGTCTTATTTTTTTAATTTCTTATTACAACCTACCAATCTACTCTTTCGCAGTCATCTGCAAAGCAGGTCCAACCTTTCATAGCTTTATAACAGTGGTTCTCAACCTGTGGGTCGGGACCCCATTTGGGGTCGAACGACCATTTCACGGGGATCGCCAAACCACGCTGTCCGCCATTTTTTTCCCTTTTCCCTAGCTGTCCTACTCCCTCTTATTGGTGGCCACACCCACTTGGGGGTCACCACAACATGGGGAACTGTATTATGGGGTCATGGCATTAGAAAGGTTGAGAACCACTGCTTTATAAGAAATAAAATTTTGATCAATTCAAGCTCTTCACAGCATTATGGACATAATTTGCTGTTGCTTTCTTCCAGGATCTTTTTTTTTTTCAAATTCCTAATCTAGCCTACATCTTTAGAATTTCTGAAGAGTTCCCCATCCTAGTTCAGTGTGATACTGCTGCATAAATCTCTTTTAGAATTATGCATGGGTATGTATGTGTAAAGGTGTAACATCCATGGAATGGAATGGAATGGAATGGAATGGAATAGAATAGAATAGAATAGAATAGAATAGAATAGAATAGAATAGAATAGAATAGAATAACAGAGATGGAAGGGACCTTGGAGGTCTTCTAGCCCAGCCCCCTGCTCAAGCAGGAGAACCTATACCATCTCAGACAAGTGACTGTCTAGCCTCTTCTTAAAAATCTCCAGTGCTGGAGCACCCACGATTTCTGGAGGCAAGCTGTTCCACTGGTTAATTGTCCTCAATGTTAGGAAGTTTCTTCTTAATTCCAGGTTGCTACTCTCTTTGGTCAGTTTCCAATGTTGATTTACAACAGTTCATTTAGTGACCATTCGATGTTACAACAGCACTGAAAAGAGTGACTTATGGTCATTTTTCACACGACCATTGCAGCATCCCCATGGTCACGTGAACAAAATTCAGACGCTTTGCGACTGACTCATATTTATGATGGTTCCAGGGTCCCAGGGTCATGTGAACTCTTTTTGTGACCTTCTGACAAACAAAGTCTATGGGGAAATTGGAATCGTAACACTTGACAACCATGTTACTAACTTAACAACTGCAGTGATTCACTTAACAACTGTGGCCAGAAAAATCATAAAATGGGGTAAAATTCTCTTATCTGTCTCACATAGCCAGGGGAATTTTGGGTTTAATTAGGCTCATAAGTCGAGGACTATTGTATATGCACAGAAACACACACCAGTTGGAGGGGGGGAAGGAAGTTCCAATGTTTGTGATTGTCCATTAAATCAAAGAGAATGTCAAATCATGCAAATGATACAGATTACATCATTTGTGTCCAGTGATATCATTTGCAAAGTGATACCATCGTGTGGATGGCATAATAAATCACAGTGAAATTTGATTCACGGCATGCAAAATCTGTTGGATCAAGGTTGTTGTTAACGCTGTTTAAAGATTTCTTTCCCACCATTTATAAAAACAATCGGAATGCGCACAATATGTTGCCTAGGCAACCACAACCAGTTTGGGATAGATGAGTGAAAATGTAAAACACAGATCTGATTTACAATCACATATCAACAGGAAGTTCCCAGATTCTCTGGGTTGTAGAAAGAGCTTAGAAACCTATCAACTCAGTTTCTTAATCTGCTGAATTATTTCATGCATTTTCTGGACTGTAATATTTTGGTCAGGGTTTTCGCTAAGCCACGAAACATAATAAGGTTAATAAAATTTAATGTGTGGGAATGTAGCCACTAGAACAGTGGTGGCGAACCTTTTAGAGGCCGAGTGCCCAAACTGCAGCCCAAAACCCACTTACGCATCGTTGGGTGCTGGGTGGGTGTGGCCCACTGGGTGGGCGTGGCTGCGGTGGTAACGGCAGACTGGATGGGACTAAAAAGTTCAATCAATCAATTCCAACTTTGCAAGATCTTTTTTTTCCCCATGAGAAGCTGAAATTGACTGAACCTTTTTTTTTTTTTTTGTACACGGCGGCCGAGACCTAAAGTGAAAAGGTTTTATAAAACCCAGCTGAAGGACTAGGACTGGGGCGACGGCACGTGTGCCCACAGAGAAAGCTCTGAGTGCCGCCTCTGGCACCCGTGCCATAGGTTCGCCCCCACTGCACTAGAATTTTATCCGTGTTGATTAAGTGTCAGCCTTACCAGGTAGACCAGACAAGAAATACAACCAGCTAAAGTAATTATCCTTCATTGTATAAGTAGTGCAAGATTGGAACGTGTCGAACTCGACTAAACTAATAACAACATCCTCATCACTTTATTGTAAAACGGCTTTAACACAATTTGGCAAGTCTGAAAATACACTTTTCATTCCCATCTCTTTTACAAGTAGTCCTCAATGCACGACTAAAACATGATCTGCCAGTTTAGCCTGATGCCTGTGTTTCTCAACATTGGCAACTTGAAGAAGCTGGCTTGGGAATTCTGGGAGCTGAAGTCCACACATCTTAAACTCGCAGATTGGCTGGAGAATTCTGGGAACTGAAGTCCACACATCTTAAACTCCCAGACTGGCTGGGGAATTCTGGGAGCTGAAGTCCACACATCTTAAACTCCCAGACTGGCTGGAGAATTCTGGGAGCTGAAGTCCACACATCTTAAACTCCCAGACTGGCTGGAGAATTCTGGGAGCTGAAGTCCATACATCTTAAACTCGCAGACTGGCTGGGGAATTCTGGGAACTAAAGTCCACACATCTTAAACTCGCAGGCTGGCTGGAGAATTCTGGGAACTAAAGTCCACACATCTTAAACTCGCAGGCTGGCTGGAGAATTCTGGGAGCTGAAGTCCACACATCTTAAGCTTGCCAAGGTTCAGAAAGACTGGATTAAGCATTACACCAAACTGGTTCACAAAGGATTCTTGAGAGTCTTGTTGATTTCAAAGAAGGATGCAGGGAGGCGTTGAGAAACAGCCAACACCAACTTTGTAGTTTCTGGGGTGCAATTGCCTTGGATCAAACCTGGAATGTCATCCAATATATCTGTCGAGGACAAGGATAGGAAAAGCCAGTGGAAACAGAGGGAATAAAATATGTCAGTTGATGACTCTGGTGTCAAGAATATAATGGAACCTTTCAGTTCAGGTGTAGTACAGATAGTCCTGGACTTAACGATAACAATTGAGTGTAAAATTTCCATTGCTAAGCAAAAGATTTGTTAAGTGCGTTTTGGTCCATTTTACAACTTTTCTTGCTCACAATTGTAAAATAAACCACTGCAGTTGTTAAGTTAGTAGCACGGTTGTTAAGTGAATCTGGCTTCCCCATTGACTTTGCTAGTCAGAAGGTCACAAAAGGTGGTGACATGACCCCAGGACACTGCAACCGTCATAAATATGAACCAGTTGCCAAGTGTCTGAATTTTGATCATGCGACCACAGGGTCATGAGTGTGAAAAGGGCTCATAAGTCACTTTTTTCAGTGCTTTTATAACTTTGAACAGCCACTGAATGAAATGTTGGGCTCAGTTGTCGTCGTAAGTCGAGGACTACCTGTATGCCTGGGAATATAAGTTTCTGAAAAGGTAGACAGCCCTGCGGAAGTGCTTTCATTTACATGAGAATTTCCAAGAAACATTGGACCGTGGGGATTATTGGGGATAAGATGCTGAACTTGATGACACCCTGGGCAACCAAATCTTGTCCCACCTTCTAAATTATCTCCAGCTCTTGCCTAACTCATCTGAATGGCGTGTGTCACTCATATCAAATGACCATAAGCAGACCTTCCAGGTCACAGGAAATTGCTTCAGTACCAATCATATTCAAACCCTCAATTTATCTAAGCAAGGCTTGTGGAAATTACTCAGAACTGGAAGGTGGAAGGAGAGGTTGATTCAAATTATGACTCAGATTACAAAACAGAAGTGGGACATACCAAGTTTCAAACTGCTACTTCGTTCGTATGCTTTTTAAAATGACTAGACATTTAAAACATCTGGTTTGTCTAATAAGATATTAATTTTTGCTAAATGGATGAATACATCATAAAGGTGTGACTCAATTATTATTCTGGCTAGCGGCTGAGTATTATAGTGCCCACATATCTGTTAGGCATCCAACTGCAAAAGGCTTAAATTGTCTTTTAATAATAGTGAGTATTAGCTCTTACATTCCTGCCTCTGTTAGAGAAATGTAAGAATTGCTGTGAAAAGCATTCACCCTTCATGGCTAGGAAAAGGTTGGCCTTTATTTCTTTGGGCCTCAAATGGCAGATTCTTCCTTTTTTAGCAGAGGAAGAGAAAAGGATGATTTAGAAAAAATGAATATAGGTAGTCTTCGGCTTACGACCACAGTTGACCCCGAAATTACCTTTGCTAAGCGAGGCATTTGTTAAGTGAGTCTTCCCCCATTTTATGACCTTATTGCCATGGTTGTTAAATGAATCATGTGATTGTTAAGCAAAATTGGCATCCCCCATTGACTTTACAGGCCGTACTCGACTTACAACAGTTCATTTAGTGACTGCTTGAAGTTACAAAGGCACTGAAAAAAGTGACTTATGACCATTTTTCACACTTACGACCATTGCAGCATCCTCATGGTCACATGATCAAAATTTGGATGCTTGACTTCTGACTCACCTTAATGACAGTTGCAGTGTCCCAGGGTCATGTGATCCGCTTTTGTGACCTTCTGATAAGCAAAGTCAATGGGGAAGCCAGATTCACTTAACAACCATGTTATTAACAATTGCAATGATTCAAGAAAAGTCGTAAAATGGGGCAAAACTCACTTAACAAATGTTTCACTTAGCAACAGAAATTTTGGGCTTAATTGTGGTCATAACTCAAGGACTGCCTGTTCTTTTCAGAAGCCAGCTGGGAAGGTTACAAATGGTTACATACAAACACTATTCTGGGACAGTGTAACTGTCATAAATATATCCCAATTGCAGGCACCTGAATTTTGATCACATGACCATGCTGTAATGGTCATAGTGTGAAAACCAATCATAAGTCACTTTTTTCAATGCTGTTGTAACTTTGAACAGTCACAAAATCAGTGTAAATCCAGTGTAAGTTGTCAGTTACATTTTTTATTAGAATACATTACTGTTTCTTACGATGTTCTTAGCTGAAAAACTAAATTTTAGATGTAAGTTCTACTGAATTCATTTGGATTTCTGATTAGTGGGTTTATAAAATGTTTTTCATGGCACAAATCCATAATTAGTTAGCCCTGGCTTCTTTTAGGAAGCCCTTCCACTTTCTCAGTTGAGTCTACAACCTGGGATTTCCTAGCTGTTTCCCACCCAAATAATAACCAAACCTTTAAAAAAAATAGTACAATAAATTATAAAAAAGTTAAAAACAAACAGCAGAAAAAAGAAGATGGAAAGTAAAAAAAAAAAAGAAATGAAATGTAAAAAAAGAAGGAAAACATAGAATTATGACTTCCGGCCTTCTTCCCATCCAGCAAATGCCATCTTAATTTTTTTCCTGCCTCTTTAACATAAATCCTCCATTCAGACATCTCTTCTTTCAACAAATGTCCATATAAAGCAGCGGTTCTCAACCTGTGGGTCGCGACCCCATTTGGGGTCGATCGACCATTTCACGGGGGTCGCCAAACAACGCGATCCGCCATTTTTTTTGTCAGCCGGCGCAGGGGGCGGCACTGCGCATGCGCGCCATGCAGGGGGCGGTGCATGGGGGCGCCGCCACACATGCGCGCCGCACAGGGGGTGGCGCCGTGCAGGGGGCGGCCCCGTGCATGCGTGCTGCGCAGGGGGCAGCGCCACGCATGCGCGCCGCCTGCTTATGTCCGGGGTCGCCGTATAAAAAGGTTGAGAATCACTGATATAAAGAAACCTTATATGCAAGAGCATTTCATCTCTTCTCCACTCAAAAGGCTTTCCAAGAATGCCATAAATCACTTTCATTTATTTTTGACATAGATGAATCTTTAATAGAAGTTATGGATCTCAGGTTGAAAATGATAGCATTATGCATTTGATTTTTCGTAATTCACTCTGAATTAACTGCACTGTGTATAAGGCTGGTTGGATGCTTTTCTTTTCTCTCAGAATTGACATTTGTGGGTTTAAGAGTAACTCCTATTCTTTTTTCTACTATGATTTTATATACAGGTAATCCTCAACTTACAGCCATTTAGCAACCATTCAAAGTTACAACGGCACTGAAAAAAGTGACTTATGACCATTTTTCACACTTACGACCATTGCAACATCCCCATGTTACATGATTAAAATTTGGATGCTTGACCACTGGTTCATATTTATGACGGTTCCACTGTCCCGGGCGTCATGTGATCCGCTTTTGTGATTTTCTGACAAGTCAGATTCCCTTAACAATCTTGTTACTTAACAACTGCAGTGATTCACTTAACAAATATGGCAAAAAAGGTTTGTAAAATGGAGCAAAACTCACCAAACAACTGTCTCACTTAACCACAGAAAGTTTGGGTTCAGTTGTAGTCATAAGTCAAGGACCACCTGTATTATTATTTGCTTGCTCGTTAGAGCAATCCAGTGTTTTGGATTCTGTTTCGGATGTGAAGGAACACAAACCCAGCATCTCTTAAGGAGAATATTTCTAACTCAGGGTTGAAATGAAGGGACCTTGGTGTTCTCTGAGCTTGGTTGTTTTCTTGCAAACGTTTCAGTGTCCATTGATTAACTAACACTAGTTAGTTGCCTAGTTTGGGTAATGAAATGTCTGGAGGAAAACAACCAAGCTCAGAAAACACCAGGGAACCCTCAAACCCAGCACTTGTCTGATTTATTCAAACAATCATGTCTGTTTCCAGGATCTTAGGTTATAGTGGATAACTCCTTCAGCTGTATTACCCTAGATCAGGGGTGTCAAACTCAATTTCACTGAGGGCCGCATCAGCATTGTGGTTACCCTCAGGGGGCCAGATGGATGTGGCCAGGTGGGTGTGGCCTACTGGGTGGACATGGATGGAGTGGGTGTGGCCTATTGGGTGGGCGTGGCCAGATCTACATCGTTCGTGTCAAAGGTGCCTGTGGTGGCCTGGGCAGGAGTGGGACAGATCTGAGGGTCTCTGGCAGAAGGGGGTGAGACCAGGGCAAATGCCGAGGCATGGTCCACTGGAGGAGCCTCACTGTTCCTCTCAGGCCATGCAGGTGGGGCTGGATGGTGGTGCGGGCTGCCTGGAACCCTGGGCAGCAGAGGTCAAACCCCCAGCCTGGCCCTTAAGCACCCGTGGCCCCAAGCCCAGCCCCACTTCCCCAAGGGGCCGCCCAGCTGCACTTACCTCCTCCTCAAGGCTGCTGCTGCTGTGCTTGCTCTCCTTAGCCAGGTTGCTCATGATGGGTGCAAGGGCAAAGTCAGAGGGAGGCCCATTCCCTCTCCATGGGAGGAGACCCGGCTTTGTATCCAAAGCTTTCTTAGCAATAGATGGGAGAAACCCAGGATAGGCCAGGAGGAGGGGGCAGGGGGATGGTGAAAGGGCAGCAGGGCAGGACTAAGGTAGGACTTCCCTCAGACCCTCCCTCTCCTTCTTTCCTTCCTTCTTTCCTAAGTACAGAGTGGTGGGAAAATATTTGAGATGAGGGAGGGAGAAAAACAGGCAAGAAACGCAGCTGGGGAGGTGTCACCTCCCCAGCATGCACCCAGGGGGCGGGGCCAATGCGGCAGGGGCTGGTTCCTCGCTGTTTCCAGACGGCTTTGTGGAGCTAAAACTGAATGCTTTTCAGCATAGATGGCCACCACAAAATTGTACATTGGCTCCTGGCCAGCCTGGGCCAAGACAGCAGGGCTGTTCCCTCACTGTTCCCAGGATGGCTTCATGGGCCACATGAAACTATTTTGCGGGCCGCATCCAGCCCCCGGGCCTTGTGTTTGACATGGTTGCCCTAGAAAATGACATGGCTGCTTCGATGAGTCACAGATTTTTGCTCCTGTAGATTCTGAAACACCTCTTCTAATTGAATCTGACACATTAAACAACCCATTCATTTCCTTTTTTTTTCCTGTGAGTTATTAACCAGGTGTAACGACAACAACAATAATTTAAAAAAAAACACTTTAGCTTCTCCCATTTTTGGAGTCTGACATTTACAAAGAGGTTCACAGTCTCAGGTTGCATAAAAATTTGAATCAGGGGTATACAAGATGCACTCTTCCAGATATTGTTGGCCCTTTCTTAAAAGGAATTCCCAGGATAGAGAGATGTTACATAACTACTGCCTGTCTCAATGTCTATGGAGATTCTTAGTCATCCAGGGCATGATTGTCTCAAAGGTGCTTTTTTTCAAAAGGCAACTGGACTATGTTTTTTCCTTGAGGAAGAAGACGTTTTGCTTCTCATCCAAAAGGCTTCATCAGTTCTGACTGGATGGTGGGGGGAGATGGAAGGAACTAATGTCTAATTCCATCTTTGAGATTCAGGACAAACCAAAGTCATCTTACAGTTGTCTATCTATATGGCAACTCACTGAAGTGTAAATTGAACATCTTTCTTAAAACACAGCCCAGTGTCCTTTGCAGTATTTAGGAATGTAAGCAAGTTAGAGAGCTCTGGCTGTCTGCTTGAAATATATATCATGTTTTCCCGAAAACATCTTATATTAATTTTTGTTCCAGAAGACATATTAGGGCTTGTTTTCCTGTTAGGTCTTATTTTGGGGGAAAATACGGTATTAAATGTGTCCGTCTGGCTGACGATCTTAACTGGGGCTTACTTTGGGGTTAGGACTTATATTACAATCATCCTGAAAAATCATGCTAGGGCTTATTTTCCAGTTAGGTCTTATTTCGGGGGAAATACAGTATTTAGCTATCAATTAAATAATGTGAATATTATCAGTATTGAATAATATAGTATTGAATAATAGGAATATTCAAAAATTCTCTAATAAATTGTGAGTCAAAATTGGCTTTTGGCTATTGTAGGTACGTTTTATGGGTTCACGCATAGTACTAAGTCAAGGTTCAACTGTGATTTACCTTAAACCATGTTTCTTAGAGATCCATTCCAAGAATCCTGCAAGCCACATGTGTGGATGTCCTGTATTTCTATACACTACAGTGATATTTTTAAACAAATGAACCATCCTTTCTGCCCAAAAAACTCATCCCAATTTTGTGATAGTACTTTTGATTCATACTATTCCAAAAGTGTTATTCCTTATGCATTCCTTTAAATTATCATTTTAGCTTATTTTCTTTAATGCCCAAACTCTCTTTTGGATATTTCAGAATCTAGCAATAACTTAGCAGGTATGAAACTAAACTCTTGTTCTATATAAGTGCGTCAGCTTTCTCTTTTTAATTAAGAGGAATATTTGATGAGCTCTGAGCTTTGTTGTTTGCTTGCAGACATTTCATTATCTGACTAAGTAACATCATCTTTTTAATTAAGATTGCAAACAGCACTGCTGGTGATATAATATACACAGATACACACAGAGATTTGTCCCTTTCTAGACAATTTTAGGATAACTAAATAAATGTAATTTCTTGCTGCCCATATTCTTGAGTTGTCCTGTACTTTTGGGTCTAAAGTTTGAGAATTGTCAAAATGTTATTAACTACAAACAGAAGCATCCATGGTGTCTCTCTGTGTGTCAAGTCCACAAGATGGCATGTGTGGTGTCCACCATTTTGCAAATTTTAAGAGAATAACAGAGTTGGATGGGACCTTGGAGGTCTTCTAGTCCAACCCTCTGCTCAAGCAGGAAATCTTATACCATTTCAGACTATCTCTTCTTAAAAACCTCCATGGGGGTCATGCAATCACCTTGTCAAAGCAAGAACATCCGATGTTTTGCGACCTTCTGCAAAACAAAGTCAATGTGGGAAGCCAGATTCACTTTCCAACCGTGTTACTAACATAATAACTGCAGTGATCCACTTAACAACTGCATCAAGAAAGGTTGTAAAATGGGGCAAAATTCACTTAACTGCTGTCTTGCTTAGCAATTGGGCTCAATTGAGGTCATAAGTCTAGGACTACTGTGTTTCTCTGAAAATAAGACCCAGCTGGAAAATATGCCCTAGCATGATTTTTCAGGATGCTTGTAATATAATCCGTACCCCACAAATAAGCCCCAGTTAAAATCGTCAGCCAGATGGATGCATTTAGTACCGTATTTCCCTGAAAAATAAGGCCTAACTGGAAAGTAAGACCTAACCGGAAAATAAGACCTAATGCGTCTTTTGGAGCAAAAATGAATACAAAACCGAGTCTTATTTTGGGGGAAACACGGATACCTGTATCCTTCTCCCTCCATTTTTTAAAAACTCAATTCTTCTCCTCAGTTTCCGAAAATATATTCCCTCACCATCCTCAGTTGTACGTGCTACTCAAACTTCCACCTATCTATCTTTCTTGCTGGATTTATGGCTCAATTTTATTTCTTCTGGGCAGTGTGCCCTAACGGTGCCCTTCCAACGAGTCTTATATGGGGTCCTAACCTCTTTCACTTCCACCCTCTGAATGAATGGCATCCTCCTTGCCCTTCCCTCTAAAAAAGCACAGCCGACTTCTTTAGTCTGGCTGTTCCCCAAAGGAACGATTACTGGCGTCAATGGTAAAGGAACTCTGTGATGTAGTATTTACGCCAAGGGGCCCCAGAAGAGGAGTTATAACTGGGAATTACTTCTGAGCTGGACAGGAATTCCGGAGCAATGCAGTAAAACGGGACAGGATTGCTGACTTCTCTCTCGTTAATGTGGCATCTCTCCTTCTACGGAAGAAAAAAAGCAGGATTTGCTGTTGCTACAACAGGTTATTATGCAAATTTAAATGGTCCTCAACTTACAACAGTTCATTTAGTGACTGTTCAAAGTTATGGCACTGGAAAAAAATGACTTATGACCATTTTCATACTTATGACTGTCACAGCACCCTGTTAGTCACAAGATCAAAATTCAGATATTTGGCAAGTGACTCATATTTATGACGGTTGCAATGTCCCGGGATCATGTGATCAATTTTTGCGAGCTTCTGACAAGCAAAGTCAATGGGGAGGCCAGATTCACTTAACGACCGTGTTACTAACTTAACAACTGCAATGATTCACTTAACAACTGTGGCAAGAAAGGTCATGAAATGGGGCAAAATTCATTTAACAAATGTTTCTCTTAGCCACATAAATTGTGGGATCAAGTTGAGGACTCCCCTTATAGCCATCCAAAGCCCTCATTAAATCATTTTCGAATTGATTTTTAACTTGTAAGGCTGCAAGGTGTAGCTCCCCTCTTTTTTCTGTTTGTTTGTTTGTTTTCATCGAATGGCTAAAATCTTATAAGATGACTTAAGTCAGGGATAGGCAACCTTGGCTCTTTTATGACTCGTGGAGTTCAACTCCCAGAATTCCTGAGCCAGCCACGCTCCACGAGTCATAAAAGAGCCAAGGTTGCCTACCCCTGACTTAAGTGAACTGAAAAAGTAGGCATAGTATATAAAGGGTACAAAGTATCAGTTGACCACCAGATGGCAGCAGTGAGATACAGAAAACACAAACATTTGCTGCCTCTGCAGGTTGTCCGGATATTTACAACCTGGATCTCTTATGCTAAGAAGACATGTGTTGCAGGCTGGCCAGCAAAGGGAATGCAAAGACAAAAACTGTGTTAATAGTTACACAATTACAAAACAAATAAAAAAGCCACCCTGTTTTGTAATTTTGTGAGAGTATTACAAAGATTTGGCTAATTTTTGCCTGACTTCGTCTGCGTAGTTTATAATGCTTGAATACCACTCTGATAATAAAAATGTAAAAGAACCCAAATCGTGTGAGGTTCTGGTGAGCTAACCCCAAAATTTCACAAGATTCTAGACAAGAATTCCCATCTCCTACCGGCATTCTTATGAATTATGGGGTATATTTTTACTTCTAAAACTAAATTTTACATAATGTTGGGGGCCCTGAATGAGGAAGGATTGTGTACCAAAGCACCTTGGCTCGTGTGAAACCATTTGAAAATGAGGTGATTTATGTGATCCACATAAGGAAACATGTTCAGGACCCCAGGTTGAAAAGTGAGACATGCTCCAATTCCAGACTGGATAAAGGAGGCTGGTTCTATATCTGAACTGGCTTAAAAATTAGATCTTTGGAATCCATAGAAAAGTCATTACAAATAGTCCCCACAGTTCATTTAGTGACCATTTGAAGTTATAATATCACTGAAAAAAATGCCTTACGGCCGTTTTTCACAACCATTACAGCAGCCCCATGGTCCTCTGATCAAAATTTAGATGCTTGGCAACTGACTCATATTTATGACGGTTGTAGTGTCCTGGGGTCATGTGATCAGCTTCTGGAATCTTCTTACAAGCAAAGTCAATGGGGAATCCAGATTCACTTAAAGCCATATTACTAATGGAACAACTGCAATGATTCACTTAACTGTGGCAAGAAAAGTCGTAAGATGGGGCAAAATGTCCCTTAACAAATGTCTCACTTAGCAACAAAAATTTTGGGCTCAATTGTGGTCATAAATTGAGGACTACTTATACCATCTTGAATGGAGTTAATTTATTTGTACATTGAGTCAGTATCCCGGCTTTTGTACAGCAGCTCAAGAGATCATTCATACTACTCTCTTCTCCTATATTTTTCTCCACAACAATCCTGTGAGGTAGGCTGGGCATAGAAAAAACGACCCAGATCCTGGATATTTCCAGGGCCAATCCAACTTTTTAACCAACAAAGGCCAATGTAAAAAGACTAAATCTCAGATTTTTTATCATTTGGAAGCAATAAACAATGATATCAGCCTCAAACTTGTTTTTCCCAGCAAAGTGTGTAAGGGAGAGAATTCCCCAGCCGGACCCACAAAATTCAGAGAATCCCAGTCCCTCCCAGTTTGGGCCATCTTAGCTTGCTGGACTTCCATTTCCAAACAACCATCCTGTTCAGAGAAGGATTATCGCTCCAGGTGTCCCTTACAAGTCACGATGTGACGAACACAAATTGCATAATTACATAGTTTGTGTGATCGATGTGATGATGTCAAGCTGCACAGGACAGGACTTGCCCCCCGGCACGTGCCTGTTGTGATCTGGGGAAAAAGGAAGATGCTGTTGGCTCCTTGGGAATCAGTTCTTCCAACCTTAAGATCTTGGCTAAGAGAACATCTAAGCCCTCAGAAAAAAATTTTTTTTTTGATTTTTTTCAAAGTAACAAATGATCTTGTCAAGTGCAATGCAGAAAAACGTGTTATTATTGCCTTCGCAAGTGGCAGTAAGGAAGAACAAGCAGCAGTGGGGAACACAGAGCAACTGAGTTAATCCGTCTTCCCATTTTATGCAAATAATATATACAAACTGATGTACTCTTAAAGTAATGGGCTTAAGGCTAAGTAGGCATAATAAGATGTATTTATTTATTAGAGTTTTATCCCACCTTTAGTACTTTATATGTAATTCAAGGTGGCGAACATACTAATATTCCTCCCTCCTCACGTTTTCCTCACAACAACAATCCTGTGAGGTGGATTGAGCCGAGAGAGAGAGACTGGTCTAAAGTCTCCCAGTCAGTTTTGATGCCTAAGATGGGACTAGAACTCTAAGTCTCCTGGTGATTGGCCCAAAGTCACCCAACCAGCTGTCATGCCAAGGCAGGACTAGAACTCACTGTCTCCTAGTAATTGACCCAAAATCACTCACCCAGCTATCATGCCAAGGCAGGACTAGAACTTACTGTCTCCTAGTGATTGACCCAAAGTCACCCAGCCAGCTCTCATGCCAAGGCAGGACTAGAACTCACTGTCTCCTAGTGATTGACCCAAAGTCACTCAGTTTGCTTTCATGCCTAAGGTAGAACTATAGCTCACAGTCTCCTGGTTTCTAGCCAGCATATTAATCCCTACACCAAACTACTCTACTTGCAATGGGAATCTAGGCTCGGAATAGCAAAGTTCAAACTGATTTACATATGAATGCAATCTTATTTTTTATTATTTTTTTCCATTTATTTGTACTATTGTTTGCTTATTTATTTGGATTCTGTACTATTCTTTTTCCTGGAGAAGCCCAGAATATTTTTCCAAGTGTGTGGTAGGCCCTGAGGGTGGGGAGTCCTCGCTTAATTGTTATAACACTCAAAAATACAGGTACAGTATAGGGCAGGGCTTTTCAACCTTTTCACCCATTGTACCACTTTTAGAATATGGCAACATTCAAGTACCACCACTCACCCAGCAAGGTGTCAAAAGCTTGATGACCAAAAAAAAAAAAAAAAAAAATGGAAAAAAGTGATAAAGTACAGGTAGTCCTCAATTTACAACAGTTTGCTTGGTGACTGTTCAAAGTTACAACGGCGCTTGAAAAAGTGACTTATGACCATTTTTCACACTTATGACCATTGCAGCATCCCTAGGGTCATGTGATTTACATTCGGATGCTTGGCAACCGATTCTTATTTATGATGGTCACATTGTTCCAGGGTCAGGCGATCACCTTTTGCAACCTTGTGACAAGCAAAGGTAGTGGGGAAACCAGATTCACCGAACAACCATGTTACTAATTTAATCTCTCTCCTTCTTTCTTTCTCTCTCTCCCTCTCTCTTTCCCTCTCTCCCTTTCTTTCTCCCTCCCTGTCTCTTTCTCTCTTCCTTTCTCTCCATCTCCCTTTCTTTTTCTCTCTCCCTCTTTCTCTCCCTTTCCCTCCTTCTTTCTCTCTTTCTCTTTCTCTCCGTCTCCCTCTCTTTTTCTCTCTCCCTCTCTCTATTTCTCTTTCCCTCTTTCTCTCCCTCTCTCTATTTCTCTCTCCCTCTCAAAGATCCTTAAAATCCTTAAAAGTTATGCTTGGGCGGAATACTTTTTCTTTTACAGATGGGGCGGGTGGGCCCGACATTCACGGGCAGGCAGGACTCTGTCTGCCGAGCCGCCGCCTCCCCATTGCCCTCCAGGCCAGCCGGCTCCGTCGCCAAACCTCCCAGCTGACGGGCACTGGTCCGGGGGTCGCCAGCTGATGGGAGGAGTTCTGCGCTGCGGCGGCCTCCCCTTCGTCCTCCACACCAGCCAAAGCATTGCCTGACATTCCAGCTGATGGGCGCAGGTCCGGGGGTCACCAGCTGACGGGCGCAGGAGGTAGGGCTTGCATGGTTGCCGGCTGCGGGGAGCGCATCAGCGGCCCTTGGGGGCCATGCAAGCCCTGGCAACTGCTCCAGCCAAAGAAGCAGGCGGCTGGGAGGCCACCACGGCGCCAAACTCCTGTGTCTTCAGCTGGTGACCCCCCAGACCTGTGCCCGTCAGCTGAATGTCAAGCAACGCTTTGGCCGGTGCGGAGGGCGAAGGGGAGGCTGCCGCAGCGCAGAACTGCTCCGCCTGTCAGCTGGCAACCTCCGGACCTGCGCCCGTCAGCTGGGAGTTCTGGCGATGGAGTTGGCTGGCGTGGAAGGCGATGCGGAGGCGGCGGCTCGGCGGGCGGGGTCCGGCCTGCCCGCAAATGTTGGGCCCACTCGCCCCATCTGTAAAAGAAAAAATCTTCCACCCAAGCATAACGCCAGCAGTTCTGTGCCATGGAGGCTTGCGATACGGAGGCGTTGGATGCGGAGTGGTGCAGTGCCGTGGGAGGCGGCAGGACAGGGGGGAGGGGTTACCTGCATCCTGCCAGCCGAATTCTGGAAGCCTGCCTGAATGAAGAATTTTAGGGGGTGTCGAAAGCGAGACAGACTGAGGGCTGTATTAAGACCATAGAGATGGCTGCATAAGGAGAGTGGAAGGGAGGCGAATTCGGGGTGGAGCAGAAAATACGGAGGGGGGGGGAGGCATTAGGAAATAAGCACCAAGGTACATGATGCCTTGCAAGGGACTCCCGAGTGTTCCACAATTCTTTTTCCTCTCTCCTCTGTGCAAGAAAAACTTTTGCGGCGTAAATCTGAAACCAGGTGTTCCTGTGAGGTGGCGCAGCAGGTTCTTGGGAGAGGCGAGGACAAGCTTGGCGTTTCCTCTCTCCCAATCCTCTTCCTCTTCTTCACCCCCTTCCCCGGCCTGCCTGCGATCTGAGCTCGCGGCTCTTCTTTGCCTAGCCTAGCCAAGCTTTCTTCCGCCCGCCCCATTCCTGGGAGCACTGAGGAGGTACGGCAGAAACACATGAATTGGGATTGTGGCGCCCTTGGGAAGCTGATCATGCTTTGAACCTTAGGCGAGGAGGAGGAGGAGTCCCTCTCTCCCTGTCAAGCCCAGGCAGGCTCGACATGAACAGGCTGGGAGAGGGGTTGAGGACGACATGGGTAGCAAAGGAGACTGGCGCCCGGCGCCAGGGCCAGACCTCCCAGCTGACAGGCGCAAGTTTGGGGGTCACCAGCTGACAGGCGCAGGAGTTCGGCGCTGCAGCAGCCTCTCCTTCGCTAATCTGAGTGCACAAGAAGTCTAACCAGTTGCTGCACAATGAGCCCTTGGGGAGGGTGGGGCCTTGCTCTGCGCCTGCGCTCTTCTCACGCCTCCTGCAGGGCACACTTGGTAAAGTTTGTGCAGGCTGCCGCCAAGCAGTGTATTTTCCACAAACAAATGAGGTGGGAAGGAGCGGAGCGGGGGGGGGGGGAGGAAGGTGAGGCCGCGTATCACCAGCCAGGTTGACAAGCCCTGTCCTAGTGGACAATCACTTACATATGAGCCAGCAGTGTGCTGCAGCTGCCAAAAAAGCCAACACAATGCTAGGCTGCATTAACAGAGGGATAGAATCAAGATCACGTGAAGTGTTAATACCACTTTACAATGCCTTGGTAAGGCCACACTTGGAATACTGCATCCAGTTTTGGTCACCACAATGTAAAAAAGATGGAGACTCTGGAAAGAGTGCAGAAAAGAGCAACAAAGATGATCAGGGGACTAGAGGCTAAAACATTTAAGGAACAGTTGCTGGAATTGGGTATGTCTAGTTTAATGAAGAGAAGGACGAGGGATGACATAATAGCAGTGTTCCAATATCTCAGGGGCTGCCACAAAAAAGAGGGAGTGAAACTATTCACCAAAGCATATGAAGGCAGAACAAGAAGCAACTGATGGAAACTAATCAAAGAGAGAAGCAACCTAGAACTAAGAAGAAATTTCTGACAGTTAGAACAATTAATAAGTGGAATGGCTTGCCTCTAGAACAGACATGTCAAACTCGTGATGTCATGTGACGTCGCACAATGTGTCGGGCCAGTTTTGCCATTGCCGGCAATCGGGTGGGCGCGGCTTCTGGATCACGCGTCCAGCCTGCTGGCCAGCAGTTTGACACCCCTGCTCTAGAAGTTGTGAATGCTCCAACACTGGAAGCTTTTAAGAAGAGACTGGACAACCATTTGTCTGAAATGATATAGGGTTTCCCTACCTGAGCAGGGGGGTGGACTAGAAGACCTCCAAGGTCCCTTCCAACTCTGTTTTTTGTATTCTGTAACTTTTGCAAACCACGCAGCTATATAATCATAATTTAGAGTCTCCCCAAATCAAAGTATAAAATGTAACAAAGAAAAAGGAAAGCAAAAACAAATGAGGGACTGGATTGGGGTGCCTCCTTACGAGACGCCTCCCAATGAATTTCTTTTCCTTGCAGTTCTATGTGCTGGGGGTTATTCTGGCCCCAATCCGGGTTGCGTTGGCCTTTGTGGTCCTATTCCTTATCTGGCCCTTTGCCTTGCTGCAAGTGGTGGGACTGTCTGAGGAAACCTTGCAAGAACCCTGCTCGGGATGGAGAAAGTAAGTAATGGGGGGGACAACTCAGCTCTCCTTTGGGCCCATTGCCCATGGCCCTCTTAATGCCTCCTCCTTTGTCGCCCTTCTTCTTCCCCATCCCTTTTCAGCACAGTTGCTCATGGTTCGGTCTACTGGCTGAGTCGCCTGATGTTTTTCTTGCTTGGGTTCATGCGGATCCGGGTGAGAGGTCAGAGGGCATCCCGGCTCCAAGCGCCCATCCTGGTGGCTGCTCCTCACTCTACCTTCTTTGACCCAATTATTTTGCTGCCCTGTGATCTTCCTAAGGTGGTGTCACGCACGGAGAATCTACACGTACCGGTCATTGGAGGTAAGGCTGCTTAACATAGCTGGGGATGGGGTGGGAAGGACAAGAAGAACCACGTAGGCCAGTGGTGGCGAACCTATGGCACGGGTGCCAGAGGCGGCACTCAGAGCCCTCTCTGTGGGCACGCGTGCCGTCGCCCGAGTCCTAGGCCTTCAGCTGGGTTTTAAAAACCTTTTTGCTTTAGGCCTCCGCCGCCGTGTGCAAAAAAAAAAAAAAAAGGTTCAATCAGTCAATTTCAACTTCTCGCGGGGAAAAAAAAGATCTTGCAAAGTTGGAATTGATTGATTGAACTTTTTAGTCCCACCTACTCTGTCGTTACCACCACAGCCACACCCACTCAATGGGCCACGCCCAGCCAATGGACCCCACCCACCCGGCACTCGACGATGCATAAGTGGGTTTTGCGTTGCAGTTTGGGCACTTAGTCTCTAAAAGGTTCGCCATCACTGACAGAGGCAGTAGATCTTATCCCAAAGGTTCTTTTTCATGAGACAACTGGACGTCCTTGTTTTTTCTTTGAAGACATTTTCGCTTCTCATCCAAGAAGCTCCTTCAGCTCTGACTGGATGGTGAGTAATGGAAGGATTTATACTCCTGGTGCACGCGCGCGCGCACAAACACACACACACACACACACACACACGGAGTGTAAGTTCTTCCATTCTCCAGCATCCAGTCAAAGCTGAAGAAGCTTCTTGCATGAGAAGCAAAACGTCTTCAAAATAAAAACAACAAAAGTCCAGTTGCGTCCTGAAAAAGCACCTTTGGGATCACTATAGCCGGGATGACTGAAAATCTTCTTAGATCTTGCCTTTGGGCGTTTTTCATGCACTGCATCTGGTACACCTTGCAAGACTATTTGGTTTAGGCTTTTGCTTTCTGGAGGTTTTAGTCCATTCTGAAATGGAACCTCTGGGGTTCTAGTCCTCATGATTGTGAGGATATCTGCAATGGTGACTGCAGCGAGTAGTTTAACAGAATAACAGAGTTGGGAGGGATCTGGGATCCACAATTTCTGAAGGCAAGCAGTTCCACTGGCTAACAGTTCTGTCACCAAATTTCTCCTTACTTCTAGGTTGGTCCTCTCCCTGAGGGGGAAAAAAAAAATATTTGTCTTTCCAGATTCATCCAAGTATCAGATTCATCGAGTGGCCTCTGGTTCTAATACTTGAGGAAGGGGAAGAGAGCTTCTCCTTGTCCCTTGTATCCACATCACACATATTTTTTTTCCCACTGAGTAAAGTCCCCTCTCGATCACCTCAGTTTTGTAGGGTGAAAAAATATAGTACTTAAAATATTGGACTGCAGTGAGGGATGGAACCGAGGGGTCCTTGGGGCTCTCTGACCTTGGTTATTTTCTTGCAGACATTTCATTACCCAAACTAGGTAACGTCATCAGTGCTCAAGGAGGAGGAATGAGCTCTTCAGATTTCATATCAATTAAATTAAATTATGCTTCTAAAATAGGTACTTCCTTCTCACTCCACGCAACACAACTTCCCTGCTCTTGGAGTGAAGGTCGGTTTCACCCTCAAATGCTTAACAGAATAACATTGTGGGTTTAGATCAGTGGTTCTCAACCTTTTTAATGCCGCGACCCCCCAACCAGTCGTAAGTCGAGGACTACTCAACCGGTCGTAAGTCGAGGACTACTCAACTGGTGCAGCACCGTTTGCAGAATGGGACTTTTGGTGGGCTCAGCAGGGCAGAGACAGCCTGGACAATTCCTATTGGCTTTTGAAAGCCAATAGAATTAGACTCTATTCAAGAGAGTCTATTCTATTGGCTTTCAAAAGCCAATAGAATAAAAGGGAGTAGCACAGCTAAGGAAAAGGGGGAAAAATGGCGGACTGCGTTGTTTGGCAACCCCCGTGAAATGGTCGTTCGACCCCAAATGGGGTCCCGACCCACAGGTTGAGAACCACTGGTTTAGATGTTTACTAAGTCTGCCTTATTGTGGCTGCAAAGATCCAGCTGATCGGTAGATGGCAGCAAAGAGTTGGCGTATCTGTATATCTTTGCCCTTATCAAGTGGTAGTGAATGCTGTCATGGCTTGGCAACTGGACTTCCTTTTTTCTCTTTGCAGATGTTTCACTTCTCATCCAAGAAGCTTCTTCAGCTCGGATTGGATGGTGGGGAATGGAAGGATTTATGTTCCTTGCAGACAGCTTGTAATTTACATTCTTTTAGAGCAGCGGTTCTCAACCTATGGGTCGGGACCCCATTTGGGGTCGATCGACCATTTCACGGGGGTTGCCAAGCAAGGCTGTCTGCCATTTTTTCCCCCTTTTCCGGTGGGTGCCTTACCTCCCTTGGGCTGGGCCAGCTGGTGGCCCAGCCGGTGGTCGGCCTGCTCCATCTCTGCTGCTTGCCAGCTACGTCTCGGCCGGTGCAGGGGGCGGCATCACGCATGCGCGGTGCTCCCAGGCAGGGAAAATCCTTGACTTACGACCGGTTGGGTAGTCCTCGACTTATGACCAGTTTAGTCCTCGACTTACGACCAGTTGGGGGCCACTGCATTAAAAAGATTGAGAACCACTGTTTTAGAGAGTCGTTGAGACCACCTGGAGGCTTATCTGTGCCTTCAGGGTCACCTGGGTGTTGCCAATGGGTGTGGAGCCTTCTTGGAACTGTTGAAAGGACTGTTGTAGACTGGAGATAGATGATGTCGTATCCCTTTCCCTCTGTTGAGAGAGGGCTGTTCAATTTTGACAGAGATGGCCTCAATGACTCTCTAAAAGAATGCAAATGACCAGCTGTCTGCAAGGAATATAAATCCTTCCATTCCCCACCATCCAGTCAGAGCTGAAGAAGCTTCTTGGATGAGAATTGAAACATCTTCAAAGAGAAAAAAGAAAGTGCAGTTGCGTCGTGAAAAAGCACCTTTGGGACAACCATGACCTGGATGACTGAGAATCTCCATAGACTGTCATGGCTTGAATTTTGGTCATTCTGATTTATTTGCTCCAAGACTGTCATTAACCTTGTGCTGATTTTAACACTGTCATTCGGTAAAAATGAGACGAACCTTTGGACTGATCCAGCAGGTGTTTATCAACTTATAAAGAATTCATTCCACTGACAGCTTTGTATTTCACAATAGTCCTCAACTTACGTCCATGAGTCCAAAATTTCTGCTGTTAAATGAGGCAGTTGTTAAGCGAATTTTGCCTCATTATATGTCTTGTTAAGTGAATCAGGGCAGTTGTTAAGTTAATAACACAGGAGTTAAGTGAATCTGACTTTGTTTGTCAGAAGGTCGCAAAAGGGGATCACATGACTCTGGGACACTGCATCTGTCATAAATATGAGTCAGTTGCCAAGCATCTAAATTTTGATCACGTGACCCTGGGGATGCTGCAATGATCATAAGTATGAAATTTAGTCCTAAGTCATTTTTTTTTCACTGCTGTTGTAACTTCAGTCACTAAAGAAATTCTTGTAAGTTGAGGACTATCTGTATTTCATCCTTTGGGAAAAGATTTCTCAGGCCAACTGCCTTAGCAGTGAGTCAGAAAAGATTTACAACAACTTATTCATGTCTTCCCCATGTGTTCATTCTCTCCAGCCCTGCTGAGATTCAATCAGGCTATCCTGGTCTCCCGCCACGATCCAGCCTCTCGCAAGAAGGTAGTGGAGGAAGTGAAAAAACGAGCAACATCCCAGGGAAAATGGCCACAGGTAAAATTTATTGGAAGACTGGATCGATTAAATTAATTTGCAGTGTGTGTGTGTGTGTGTGTTAGTTTCTTGATTTGTATGACCTCTTTTTCCAGGTGCTTTTCTATCCTGAAGGGACTTGTTCAAACAAAAAAGCCTTACTGAAGTTTAAACCAGGTAAGGCATCAGCAAGCCTGTTCAACAGGTGTAAAACAATGGATTGAGTTACAAATCCAATTCATTAGCATTGGAGATTGCCCTGCCTTTTTTAATCAATTAAAAAAGACAACTTTTATGATTGACATAAGAGACTACCAATTAGGGCAGACACAAGGCCCGGGAGCCAGATGTGGTCCGCGAAGTGGTTTCATGTGGCCCGCAAAACCATCCTGGAAACAGTGAGGGAACAGCCTCCGCTGCCTTGGCCCTGGCCCAGGTCAGCCGGGAGCCAATGTACAATTTTGTGGTGACCATCTTGGCACTTGCCCCTGGGACCATGCCTTGGCATTTGCCCTGGTCACATCCCCTTCTGCCAGAAACCCTCAGATCTGTCCCACTCCTGCCCAGGCCCCCACAGGCACCCTTGACGCGAATGATGTAGAACTGGCCATGCCCACCCAATAGGCCACACCCACTCCATCCACACCCACCCAGTAGGCTGCATCCACTCTGGCCACACCCACCCGGCCCCTAAGGTCAACCGCAAAGCTGATGCGGCCCTCAATGAAATTGAGTTTGACACCCCTGAATTAGGGCCTTTCAATGCCTGCTTTGAAAAGTAGACAGGGTCGCCAATTAGATGAAGTCTAATCTCTTTGGAAAACTGAAAAAAAGAGAGAAAAAAAGAGTTTTTCTCAGAGTTGATTTGGGTGAAAAGCGTGTGAGTATCCTCATCCTTCAACCTTAAAATATATGTACCTTAGATTCACTTTCAGCACTCAAATAAAAAAAAATGTGAAGAAATCCCTGCGGATTTTACTCCGCTAACCGTTGCCAACTATAAGGGGCAGGGCTCATCTCCATTTCAAGGACATCGAGCCAGCATGGTCCAAAGACATTTCCACAGTCATGGCCAGCATGATGTCGTGGAGCACTGTTACCTTCCCGCCAAAGTGGTACCTGTTTATCTACTCGCGTTTGCATGCTTTCAAACTACTGGGTTGGCAGGAGCTGGAGTGAGGACAGGAGCTCATCCCATCCCATTGTGCTCGGGTCTTGAACCTGGATTGACGGCTTTCCAGCTGACAAGCCCAGCATCTTAACCATAGAACTATCCCGCCAGATGAGTAAATCTTGAGCATGTGTGCTTTATGTTCTCAGGTGCCTTCATATCTGGTGTTCCCATTCAGCCGGTCCTCATTCGTTACCCCAACTCTCTGGTGAGTTTCCAAGAACTTTAGGAGTCTTAGCATTGTAATAATTACAGATAGTCCTCAGCTTACAGCCTCAATTACGATCAGAATTTTGATGCTAAACAAGATGATTGTTAAATGAGTTGCGGCCAATTTTACCATCTTTCTTTTTGCCACAGTTGTTAAGTGAACCACTGCAGTTGTTTAGTAAGTCACATAATCATTAAGCGATCTAGCCCTCCCCTCCAAATTGGCTTTTTCTGTTGGAAGCCATCAGGGAAGGTTGTATAGGAAGATCACATGACCTTACAATGCTGAAATACGATAAATACCTGCCAGTTGCCAAGCACTCAAATTTTGATCACGTAACCACGGAGACTTTGCAACGGTCACATGTAGGAATATGAGTTGTAAATTACTTTTTTTCCATTGCCGCTGTAACTTTGAATGGTTGCTAAACCAACGGCTTAAGTCAAAGACTTATCTGTACCTGATGCCAGAGAGGGCTGGCTGAGTTTTTTGTCTGAATTTCTGAAGCTGGCTTTTCTAGTTCAGCAGCCCCAACCTTTTGGGCATCAGGGACAAGTTCCGTGGAGAGAGGTTTTTCCACGGACTGGAGGGAGTGTGGTTTCGCTTGTTTGCACGGACCGGTTTCTGGCATGCCATGGCTTGGTGCCAGTCCATGGACTGGGGGTTGGGGACCCCTGGTCTAGTAAATATTAAGCTAGATCAGTGTTTAACTTAGTGTACATGTCAAGGATGAAACGTTGGCAGCTACATGCCTCTGTGTTTCAATTTGCTTTTAGATTAAGGGGGGAGGTGTTACTTTCAAGTGGGTTAGATGGAGAAATGAAACTTCTACAATTCAACTGAAGACTGTGAGAGCCTGAAGCCTTTTCAAGGACACCAAAACGGGTGTGGATTTGAAGCAGACAGTTCCCACAACAAAATAAACTTGTTTATATGGACTACATAACAAGTTGCGGGGGGGGGGGGTTGGCTAAGAAAATTATCGTTTAAGCCTATGAATTGGTGTTGGAACCACAGAGTTAGTTTTGCTTCAACATAACCATGCAGTGTATTCATTAAGCAGTAAGATTTTCGGAGACGGAATGAACCTGGAGTTTTATTTCTATTCTCGAGCTGGAGGTTACAGTACGTTTATTAGTGCTTATAAAATTGGTAGCGGAGAAGCAGTTGAAGATTCATTTCTTCTTTCTCCAGTGATATGTCCCCATTATGGATTATATGGATCTCTATTATGGACCATTATGGATACATATTATGTCTCCCTTATGGACAATGCCACTTAGTTTGATAAAACTAAATACCACCTTTTTTTTTTTTTTTACAGGATTCAACCACCTGGGCATGGAGAGGACCTGGAGTGTAAGTTCCTAATAATGGTTTTATAATAGTGGTTTTATAATGTGTATTCCTCATGTCAGGGAGACCAAGTCTGAGTCATCTTCCATTTCTTCTTCCAGGTTAAAAGTCATCTGGTTGACTGCATCTCAGCTTTGCACGACTGTAGAAGTAGAGGTAACAAGAAAGATGGGGAGTTTGTGATAATTCCTCTTGGGGTGATCCCTTGGTACTTTTTCTGCTTCAAAGTAATGAACTGTACTTTGTCCAAAGTGTCAAAAAAGCCAACACAGTTCTAGGCTGCATTAACAGAGGGATAGAATCAAGATCATATGAAGTGTTAATACCACTTTACAATGCCTTGGTAAAGCCACACTTGGAATATTGCATCCAGTTTTGATCACCATGATGTAAAAAAGATGTTGAGACTCTAGAAAGAGTACAGAGAAGAGCAACAAAGATGATTAGGGGATTGGAGGCTAAAACACATGAAGAATGGTTGCTGGAATTGGGTATGTCTAGTTTAATGAAGAAAAGGATGAGGGGGGACATGATAGCAGTGTTCCAATACCTCAGTGGTTGCCAGAAAGAAGAGGGAGTCAAGCTATTCTCCAAAGCGCCTGAAGGCAGGACAAGAAGCAATGGATGGAAACTAATCAAGGAGAGAAGCAACCTAGAACTAAGGAGAAACTTCCTGACAGTTAGAACAATTAACCAGTGGAACAACTTGCCTCCAGAAGTTGTGAATGCTCCAACACTGGAAGTTTTTAAGAAGAGATCGACAACCATTTGTCTGAAATGATATAGGATTTCCTTCCTGAACAGGGGGTTGGACTAGAAGACCTCCAAGGTCCCTTCAACTATTCTATTCTATTCTATTCTAGATTTGTAGGATTTACATTTTTTTCCCTGGAGCTAGAGTCATACTTTTGCTTTAAATGTTGTGTTGGAGATCCAATCCCCAAAGCAATGGAAGACAATTTCTATGTTCTGCCCTATTAAAAATTACAATTTCATGTAGCCTTGGGCACTCAGATTCTAGTCTTTAGATTGGCCTGCAATTTCTCTAAAGTTGATGCCATTTTTTCTTTGCGCATTATAGCTCAGTTTTCCAGAAAGCCATTTTCCTTTAATTCTGATTTTCTTTTCCTTTCCAGTTTCTCCCAGTTTATCAACCCAGCCCTGAAGAGGCAGTGAACCCCACACTATATGCCAACAATGTCCAGAAAGTGATGGCCAAGTGAGTTGGAGATGCTTTTCATAAATGGGGAGTTTGGGGTGCAACAGGAGGAAGGATAGGCTCAACATTATAAGAAATGGTCAGACGATGTTGTGGCTGGTTTGGGGTCCAGGTTAAGTGGTCTGCTAAAACTGAGCTCTGAAGACTTGAGAAGGCACCTGGAAAAACTGAATTCATAGCAGAGGAAGACCAAAGCTCTTGATAGTTGACCAGTCTAGAACAGTTGGCCAGTTCATTAATGTTTATGGTAAAATCCATCAATGCAGAGGGTTTTCCCTTGACCATCTTGCTGGGCTTCGAATCAGATCTACAGGCTGCTAGCTTGAAGTCCCTGATGGCCTCAGCAAGAGACTAGAAGCTGTGATTTATTATCTGGAAAAAATACTGAGGTGTATGGAAAAACTACTGTAGCTTTAAGCCAGGTTCTTGGTGCATGTGGATAATACATTCCTTATCTTGCTTGGTGAATCTTTGTTTCCCTCCAGACTCATCTTCTCCTTATGTTGTTTCCTTCTTTAACTAGAGCCCTGGGGATCCCTGCCACAGAATGTGAATTTGTGGGCAACCTTCCAGTGACAGTAGTAGGACGCTTGAGGGTAGCCCTGGAGCCACGCATCTGGGAATTGGGGAAGGTTCTCCGGAAGGCCAGGTAAGAGGTCACCAGGACAAGGAAAGAACTTTGGTGGTTGCATCTCATCCTTCATCCAGCCTTTACCACAAGACACAACAAGTCTCTCTTGATAGGTTATGGCTCAGCCTCTCTTGCTATTAGGGTGGAGCAGCTGGGATACCGCTTCTGGTTCTTGGAAATCCATTGACAAAGGAGGGGTAACTGTTAGTGGACTAGAAATTTGACTATAATAGCATAATCATTGGCACAAGGTCTGCTTGGGAGGAGCAGATCAAGTAGAACTGGAATGATACCTGGGAAGGAACCAAGATGGTCCAGGTTGGTGGGTTTAATGAAGCACACTAGAAAATCAGTTGTATGTTTCCTTCCTTCCTTCCTTCCTTCCTTCCTTCCTTCCTTCCTTCCTTCCTTCCTTCCTTCCTTCCTTCCTTCCTTCCTTCTTTCTTTCTTTCTTTTTCCTCCTTCCTTCTTTCCTTTCTTCTGTTTTTCTTCTGTATATTGTTACTACATTGAAAAATTATAATATATATGTATGTATGTATGTTTACATACATATATATGTATATATATATGTTTTCTGAGGTTTTCACGGGTGTTTGTATGTAGGTCTTTGGTTGTTCGGGTTTTCTCCCGCGTAAAATTGGAAGTGTCTTGGCGACGTTTCGACGAAGTCCCATTCGTCATCTTCAGGCTGGTGCTTTCAGCTTCGTGCTTCGAGGATATACATATATACATACATACATACATACATACATACATACATACATACATACATATGTTTTCTGAGGTTTTCGCCCGGTGTTTGTATGTAGGTCTTTGGTTATTCAGGTTTTCTCCCGCGTAAGCTGTTTCTTCCTTTTAACTGCCAGCCAATCAGAGCACAGCCAAGCCCCTAACCAATCAGAACACACCTTCACCCAATCAGAACACAGCCAAGCTCCCACCCAATCAGTTCATACCCCCACTGGCAGTTAAAAGGAAGAAACGTCGCCAAGACACTTCCAATTTTACGTGGGAGAAAACCCGAATAATCAAAGACCTACATATATATACACACACACATATATATACATATATGTATATATACATATACACATACATTTTTTTAGATTTCTTTCTCCCATATTTGGGCCGATAGGGTGCATCAAAAAACACTCAAGGTAAATATATATATATATATATATATATATATATATATATATATATATATGTATGTATGTATGTATGTATGTATGTATGTATGTATGTATATGTATATGTATATGTATATGTATATGTATATGTATATGTATATGTTTGTTTTCTGACGTTTTCGCGGGTGTTTGTATGTAGGTCTTTGGTTGTTCGGGTTTTCTCCCACGTAAAATTGGAAGTGTCTTGGCAACGTTTTGACGAAGTCTCATTCGTCATCTTCAGGCTGGTGCTTTTGGCTTCGTGCTTCTAGGAGCAATGTATGATTGTAGCTGTTTTTTCCTTTTAACTGCCAGTAGGGGTATGAATTGATTGCATGAGAGCTTGACTGTGTTCTGATTGGATGGAGGTGTGTTCTGATTGGTTAGGAGCTTGGCTGTGCTCTGATTGGCTGGGGGGTTGGCTGTGCTCTGATTGGCTGGGGGGTTGACTGTGCTCTGATTGGCTGGGGGAGTGTTCTGTTTGGGTAGGGGTTTTGTTGTGCTCAGGTTAGTCTGAGTTGCAGGGGGGTTTAAAATGGTGAGCTGCATTGCTATTTTTTGGCTTCGCGTTCGTGGTCGTGTCTCATCTTCATGGTGGGTGTCAGTTTGCTTCATGTATGGATTGGAGGGATTTAAAGTGGCTAATGGTGCAGCTGTGGTCTGGCTTCTGGTTTGTGGTCGTGCCTCATCATCGGTGTAGCTTTGGGTTTGCTTTTTGCGTGGATGTGTGGTGGTGACATCCTGTGTGGTTTTTGTGAGTGTGGGTCTGGTGTCATTTTTTGTGTTAGGGAGTCATTTGTCAATAAGGGCGGGTTTCCAAATGGCTGGTAGGCAGGAGGTATCATCTCGTTTGTTCATGCTGTGTGGGCGTTTTTCTATCTCGATGGCTTCTCTGATTATTCTGTTATTAAAATGTTCAGTTTTGGCGACAGTTCTGGTCTTTTTAAAGTCAATTTCATGTCCTGTGATTTTAAAGTGTTGGACCAGGGAAGAAGTTGGTTCCTCTTTTTTGACTGAGTTCTTATGTTCTTCAATGCGTGCACTTATTTTTCTGTTGGTTTGTCCGATGTATGTGGTGGGACAAGTGGTGCATGGGATTTCGTATACTCCTTGATTTTCTAATTCAATTTTATCTTTGGGGTTTCTTAGCATGGTGGATATTTTTCTGTTTGGGCAGAATGCTGTCTTAATCTTGTGTTTGTGGAGGATCTTACTGATTCTGTCTGTGATGCCTTTTATGTAAGGAGGAGGGCTTTGCCGTTTTCTTGTTCTCTGTCTTGGGTTTTAGTGGGGGTTTCTTTTTGGATTAGTTTGGTAATCTTATTTCGTTGGAATCCATTAGATGTAAGTACATTAGTGAGAGTGTGTAGTTCGGTTTTTAGGTGTTGTTCATCAGCTAAGCGTTTTGTTCTAGAGATGAGTGTCTTGGCTACGGAGTTGATCTGTGCTGGGTGGTGGTGTGAGAGAGCATGCAGATAGCGGTTTGTGTGTGTTTTCTTCTGGTAGATGGTGTGTCCTAGGGAGCCATTGGATTTCTTGTAAACTAAGACATCTAGGAAGGGAAGTTGGTTATTAGCTCCTGTTTCCATGGTGAGCTGTATTTTGGGGTATAGGCTGTTGAGGTGTATGAGGAAGTTGTTCAGTTTTTCTTTCCCATGTGGCCAGATTATGAAGGTGTCGTCTACATATCTGAGCCAGAGTTTGGGTTTGTGTTCAGATTTTTCTAGAGCTTGGGTTTCAAAGTTCGTATATATATATTTGTTTTCTGAGGTTTTCGCGGGTGTTTGTATGTAGGTCTTTGGTTATTCGGGTTTTCTCCCACGTAAAATTGGAAGTGTCTTGGCGACATTTTGACGAAGTCTCATTCGTCATCTTCAGGCTGGTGCTTTCGGCTTCGTACTTCTAGGAGCAATGTGTGATTGTAGCTGTTTCCTCCTTTTAACTGCCAGTGGGGGTATGAACTGATTGGATGAGAGCCTGGCTGTGTTCTGATTGGATGGAGGTGTGTTCTGATTGGTTAGGAGCTTGGCTGTGCTCTGATTGGCTGGGGGGCTAGCTGTGCTCTGATTGGCTGGGGGGTTGGCTGTGCTCTGATTGGCTGGGGGAGTGTTCTGTTTGGGTGGGGGCTCTAAAGTGAAGCAAGAGTCAGTCGGTTGGGACCAGTCACGAGGTCCATGTGCCGAATGCGGGCGCGGCTGCATTTATAAACAGGTTTCCCCACTGGGTTGGTTTATACCCTGATGATGATGGGAGACTAGCCATCGAAAGCTTGGTCATATTTATTAAAAACCGTGTTGTTTTATCTCCTGGTGATCGCCTTTTTATCGAAAATGTATGTACCCAGGAATCACTATTCTTCGATTTTTAATGTTATTTCATATATATATATATACATATATATATATATATATATACACATATATCCCCCAGCGAAAGCTTGGCAACTTTTTAGTAATATATTTTTAGTAAAGTATTTTTACTTCAACTCTCCCGGTGATCGTGTTTTATTCTTTTATATATATATATATATATATATATATATATATATATATATATATATATATATATATATATATATATATATATATATATATAGAATGGTGTGGTGTGTCACTGAAGGTGGTCTAAGAATCGTGTTTTATTCTTTTATTTTTATATATATTATACATATACATATACATATACATATACATATACATATATATATATATATATATATATATATATATATATATATATAATGGTCTGTCACTGAAGGTGGTCTAAGAACCAGTTATAGGGATAATTGAGGAAAATACGATTAAGTAAATCAGGGCTCAGGTTCACTGCTATGGGAAAAATAAATAGAATTCCACTGAAATGGGGGGAATATTTGCTGACTTGCCTAAGAAAACAGTGTAAAAATGTAAAATAAATAAATTTCTTTTTTTATCCCCTCCCCCTTTTTCCCTCAGTGAGTAGGCAAATTCATTGTATCCCAGTTAGCTAATTTGCATTTTTGTTTGTTTGTTTAAGTGTTCCAGAAAACCTGTTATCACTGGATATAGTATACTAACAAAAACAATCTTTTGTTATTATTCTTTCCTCCCTCAAAGTATGTTGGAAAGAAATGAATTAACTAACTTAGAATTCTGATTTTTTGTCACCATAGTAACTCTCAAGAATCTGAAGAGAGTAGGAAGATGCTTGCTGTGGGGGAGAAGCTCCCCCACCCCAAAAAAAGATTGAGTTCAAAAATGGCCCAGGGACTGAGAGAAAACAGTGTCCCCACCAAATTCCCCCAGCACATCCCTCATTCGTTCTGGTCACAACAAAGAGCTGAGCATATGCAACCCACCCCATGCTTTCCTGCTGACAATAGATATTAAAAAAGAAACATTTCTGTGTCACATTTTTCAACAAACATATTGTTTCTCTATACAGAAGAAAATATGATACAGTAGGAAATGAGCAGGCTGAGCCAGGGGGTGGGGTGGGGATGTCAAACGCGTCATCAGTTTGGAATCCTTATGTAGCCACAAGCAATCTAAACCGAGCCCCTGTGAATTCTATTGACTCTTATCCAGTGCCAATTTGGCTTGACCATTAATGGATTGAATTCATGTAAGACAGCATGAAATAAACTTGTAGTACTCTATCCCTGCTCCTGGTTTCTTGCACCGGAGAGATGCCTCTTGTGGCTGATGCTGCTAAGAGGGCTGACAAGCTTCCCTTTTCATCTTTTCAATTATCTCAATCAACAGATACCTAACTGAGGGAATCAAATACGATTTGGATGCGCTCCCTGTTGGCACTTCAGGGCAGGTGGGACCAAGTGAGCTTGCCCACTGGCTGGGACTGGCCTGTCCGAAAGCTGTGGAGGAGATCTGCGTCTATTTCCAGCAGGTAAGCTGGAACAGGAAGAGGAGTACAGGTCATCCTCGACTTACGACCGCAATTGAGCTCAAAATTTCTGTTGCTAAGTGAGGCGGTTGTTAAGTTAGTTTTGCCCCATTTAACGACCTTGCTGCAGTTGTTAAGTGAATCACCTAGCAAATAGGTGAATCTGGCTTCCCCCGTTGACTTTACTTGTCAGAAGGTCGCAAAAGGTGAGCACACGTGACCCCGGGACACTGCAACCTTCGTAAATATGAGTCAGTTGGCAAGCGTCTGAAATTTTGACCACATGACCATGGGGATGCTGCAACAGTCATAAGTGTGGAAATCAGTCATAAGTCGCTTTTTTCAGTGCCGTTGTCCCTTCGAAGAGTCACTAAACAAACAGTTGTAAACTGAGGATTACCTGTATGGAAGAAGCTTGCAACATTAATAATAAATAAACTCTGCTGAAATCAGAGCAATTTCTTCTTCTTTTTCCCCAAATTGCTCTCAGGTTAGCTTTGTAAAAAGATTCAATTAGCAGGTAGTCCCCGATTTATGACCGTCATTGAGCTTCAAATTATGATTATTAAGTGGGTCACCATGTGACCACATCCGATTTAACAACCTTTTTTTGCGGCAGTCGTTAAGTAAACGGGAATCCATTGTCCGCATTGGGCATTTTTTTTTGCTAAAGACTGGAAGTAAATCTCTTTTCTAGCCAAGGTCATCATAAATCATTGTAGAGCCGTGGTGGCACAATGGTTAGAGCAGTGGTTCTCAACCTGTGGGTCGGGACCCCATTTGGGGTCGAACGACCATTTCACGGGGGTCGCCAAACAACGCAGTCCGCCATTTTTTCCCCCTTTTCCTTAGCTGTGCTACTTCCTTTTATTCTATTGGCTTTTGAAAGCCAATAGAATAGACTCTCTTGAATAGAGTCTAATTCTATTGGCTTTCAAAAGCCAATAGGAATTGTCCAGGTTGTCTCTGCCCTGCTGAGCCTGCCAAAAGTCCCATTCTGCAAATGGTGCTGCACCAGTTGAGTAGTCCTCGACTTACGACCGGTTGAGTAGCCTTCGACTTACAACCAGTTGGGGGGTCGCGGCATTAAAAAGGTTGAGAACCACTGGGTTAGAGTATCATATTGCAGGCTAATTCTGTCGACTGCCAGCAGTTCAATTCTCACCAGCTCAAGGTTGACCCAGCCTTCCAAAGTCGGTAAAATGAAGACCCAGATTGTTGGGGGGGAGATATATTGACTGTAACCTTAACCTTACAGAGGGCTGTAAAGTCTTAGTGCTATTGCTAAATTGGGGTCATGTCACCACAAGATGCTGCAAATGGCCGTAAATGTGGGCTGGTTGCCAAATGCCAAAAATGCAATCCTGTGAACACGGATAAGGCTTGGCCATCAAAACTTCAAATTTAGGTTATAAGTAACCCAGGGGAGGACCATCATGACTTTGAGTGGTCACTAAGTAGCTGTCGTAAGTCAAGGATTATCTCTATTGAGAGGTTCCCTGATGGGTTAGGACTGCTTTATAGGAACGATTATTCAAACATTGGAGAATTCACTGCAAAACTAGTTGAACCTTAAAATTTCATCCCATTACCTAGAAGTCACTATGTTATCACTGAATGCAACGTTGGCCTTTGTTGAAGTGTTGTTACAGGTAGTCCTCTACTAACGACCATAACTGAGCCCAGAATGTATGTTGCTAAGTGAAACACATTTGTTAAGTGAGTTTGGCGCCATCCTAAAGCTTTGCTTGCCACATTTGTTAAGTGAATCACTGCCATTGTTAAATTAGTCACACGGTCGTTAAGTGAATCTGGCTTCCCCATCAACCTTCCTTGTCAGAAGGTGGCATAAGATGATCACATGACCCTGGTTCACTGCAACCGTCATAAATAGGAACCAATTGTCAAGCATCAGAATGTAAATCACGTGACTATGGGGAGGCTGTGATGGTCATAAATGTGAAAAATGGTCATAACTCACTTTTCTCAGTGCTGTTGTAACTTCAAACGGTCACTAAATGAATGGTTGTAAGTCAAGGACTATCTGTACTGTGTGCATAAGCTAGAGTGGCTTCTTTCTTCATTTGCCCTTCTCTGCACTTCAGTAACTCTTTCATACTTCCTGCCTTGATTCCCAGGATTCCAACGGAGACATGGATGCCCGGGAAGTGATCTTAGCCTTGGAAGCTTTACAAGGAGAACATGACCCACAGCAGCTGACACGTCGGGCTTTTGAGGTAATGGCTCTGATTGGCTTCGATGGGCAAAGGAAATGAGCGTGCAGAAGGCCAGCGAGATGTTTAGCAAGGACTTGGATCCCTGCTGCCCAGCAGATTGTGGAAGTCTCCACACTTTCAAGTTGAGAAACACTGAGTTAGTACTGGGAGCACCAGAACACGCCAAGAAAAGGAGGAGGAGGAGAAGGAGAAGGAAAAGGAGAAGAAGAAGACCACCCACTTAATCATAATTTGAAGCTCAATGACGGTCATAAATCAGCAACTACCTGCTAATCGAATCTTTTTACAAAGCTAACCTGAGAGCAATTTGGGGAAAAAGAAGAAGGAGAAGGAGAAGAAGAAGAAGGAGGAGGAGGAGGAGGAGGAGGAGGAGGAGGAAGAAGAAGAAGGAGAAGGAGAAGAAGGAAGAAGAAGAAGAAGAAGAAGAAGAAGAAGAAGAAGAAGAAGACCACCCACTTAATAATCATAATTTGAAGCTCAATGACGGTCATAAATCAGCGACTACCTGCTAATCGAATCTTTTTACAAAGCTAACCTGAGAGCAATTTGGGGAAAAAGAAGAAGAAGAAATTGCTCTGATTTCAGCAGAGTTTATTTATTATTAATTTTGCAAGCTTCTTCCATACAGGTAATCCTCAATTTACAACCGTTCATTTAGTGACTGTTCGAAGGGACAACAGCACTGAAAAAAGCGACTTATGACTGATTTCCACACTTATGACTGTTGCAGCATCCCCAGGGTCATGTGCTCAAAATTCAGATGCTTGGCAACTGGCTCATATTTATGATGGTTGCAGTGTCCCGGGGTCACGTGTGCTCACCTTTTGCGACCTTCTGACAAGCAAAGTCAATGGTTGAAGCCAGATCCACCTAGCAGCCATGTTACTAACAACAACAACCACCACCACCACCTTTCGTATTGCTGTTAAGAAAATGACAGGGACCTATCCATAAAATTTTCCAGAGTTAAGCTCAGCTCAAAAGCTTTCCATGCCTCCTCACATGTAGGAGAAAATTTTCACAGTGTCGGTGAAGTACAACTGATAGCAAATCTGACCTTTGCAAAAACAAGGGAGAAGGGAAAGAGGGACAGGAAGAAAAAGATGCTGATGGATTTGAATAGCGTTTCTCTAAATCAGTGGTTCTCAACCTTTTTAATGCCGTGACCCCCCAACCGGTCGTAAGTCGAGGACTACTCAACTGGTCGTAAGTCGAGGACTACTCAACTGGTGCAGCACCGTTTGCAGAATGGGACTTTTGGCGGGCTCAGCAGGGCAGAGACAGCCTGGACAATTCCTATTGGCTTTTGAAAGCCAATAGAATTAGACTCTATTCAAGAGAGTCTATTCTATTGGCTTTCAAAAGCCAATAGAATAAAAGGGAGTAGCACAGCTAAGGAAAAGGGGGAAAAAATGGTGGACTGCGTTGTTTGGCGACCCCCGTGAAATGGTCGTTCGACCCCAAATGGGGTCCCGACCCACAGGTTGAGAACCACTGCTCTAAATAGAGCTTGTTCTTCAAACACAGCTGTTCCCTAGAATTTTTTCCTTTTCCGGCTTGCTAACTTTGTAAACATCACTCGTCAGAAATTACAGATAGCCCTCAGTTTAGGATCAGCAACTGAACCCAACATCTCTGTTGCTAAGCGAGACAGTTGTTAAGTGAGCTTTTCCCCCTGTTACAACTTTCCTGGCCACAGTTGTCAAGTGAATCACTGCAGTTGTTAAGTTAGTTAACACAGTTGTTAAATGAATCTGGCTTCCCCATTGATCTTGCTTGTCAGAAGGCCATCAAAGGGAGTCGCATGACCCCGAGACACTGCAACCGTCATAAATATGAATCGGTTGCCAAGGATATGATTTTTTGATCATGTGACCATGGGGATGCTGCAGTGGTCATAAGTGTGAAAAGCAGTCACAAGTTACTTTTCAATGCTGTTGTAACTTCGAACGGTCAAGAATTTAGAATAGAATAGAATAGAATAGAATAGAACAGAATATCTTTATTGTCACTCAAAACAAAATTAAGTGCTGTTCACAGTGCACACTACACACAAGTAAAAACCACAAATAAGAACATACTTTAGAAATACGCATCCTTCACATTCTATTCACCATTGCACTGCCCCTAATATATTGCACTTCAATGTTGCACTATACTGTAGTATTTAATATGGTTACAGCTCTGGGATAAAAACTATTTTTTCAGCCTATTTTTCTTTGTTTTTATTATTTTGTACTGTCTACCAGATGATAATAGTTCAAAAAAAGAATGTCCGGGATGAGATGAGTCTTTAAAAATATTTTGAGCTTTCCTAAGACAATGGGAACTGTACATTTTGTCCGGGGGGGGGGGAGGAGAGGGCATCCAGTATTCCTCTGGCTGATGGTAATGACCTCTGGAGCACTTTCCTATCTGCTACTGTGCAGCAAGCAAACCACACACAAATGCACAAAACCACACACTAAACGAACTGTTGTAAGTTGAGGAATACCTGTATTGGATTCTTGTGAATTTCCTGGAGTGATTCCAGTTCTGGATGTTGGGTGAAGCCCGACATCCAGAATATTTTATCAGTGAGAAGGTCAAAAGTATGGAAAGGAACAAGTTGGTAGACACAGAATAGTTAGCAGTGGAAGACATGGTGGACATCAACATGGACTTTTGAAGAAAAGATCAACAGAGTCTGTAGCAAATCAAGGGCACAAGATTTAAAGAAGGTGGAACTAGATAGGTTTTGTGATCTAATTGTACTCAGTGTTTCAATTTCATTCCTTTGTCAATCAATCTCTTATTTATTATTGAATTACAATAAACTACAATATAGTCATGTATTCATTGGCCCCTTTCCTGTCAACCAGCTATTCTCTGAGATGGAGACCACGACAGGAAGCTCTTGTCTGCACCAAGATGGATTCTGTGCCATTTTGCGCCTCTTGCTGGGCACTCCAGTTGTGGACGGAGCTGCACTCTATGGCCGACTCTGCACCGAGGACCACAGCCGGGACGGGCTTACCCTTGGTGAGAATGGGGCAGGGAGAAGAACTGATAGGATGGGAAGGAAACCCTCAACTGTGCACAGTACTAGTAGGTCATCCAAAGGATATTCAAAATCCATGCAGCAAGTCATGGAAGAGAAAAACAGATGGACGGAAATGATATGAGGAGCTGAGAAAGAGGAAAGCTGTTATTTTTCTGGCCACTGATATGATATGGAAGCCCTATGAGGGAAGCAGATTTGGATGAGAAAGTTTTGGGCAGCTCATAGGCCATATGCCTCACACCGAACCTTGTTTCTGTAGGCCATGGAGACCTCCAAGATCAAGTTTCTAGGTTTAAGCAGAAACTTCCATTTATGGTTATCTAAGTTGCAGTATGGAAGGAAATGTGGGCAGAAATAACACTTGTTTAGCCTCTTTTAAGCCTAGCATGTCTATTTTCTCTTTCGATACCCTCAACAGACACCCAAAGGATTGAAGAATCATTGAAGGAAACATTTGTAGCTCGGGGTTGAAATGAGGGGTCCTTGGTGCTCTCTGAGCTTGGTTCTTTTCTTGCAAACATTTCCTTGCCCAGACTAGGTAACATTATCAGTGCAGAATAGATGTGACCTCGTTCGGGTAATAAAATGTCTGCAAGAAAACCACCAAGCTCAGAGAGCTCTACGGACCCCTGAAGTATCATTACCAACTACTTGTGGCTGTAGGAGATCTAAGGTTAAAAATATGGCCTCTGATTGCCTGTTCCTCTAACCATGGAAGCAATAAGAAAGGTACTCAAGAAAGAGGAGAAATGGCTGTCCACATGTGAACTCTAAAATGTAGGCTCCATATTATAGAAGGTGGTGGTTGACATGTCACTTCAGAAGAACCCTGCAGTTTTCTTGGCAGCATTTTTGGAGGTAGTTTGCCAGGTCCTTCTTCAAAGGACAGAGAGAGGGGGACTGGCTCAAAGTCACCCAACTGGCTTTGGGCCTAAAGGAGCAGCATCTAATTGAGTTTGACTGATCTCAAAAAACAGCGGAGCCAAGTTGGACCTGGCTAGTCATTAGATAGACGACTGCTCCCATGTTTCAGGGCTATAGGCTAGGCTGGGAAGTCTGAAAAACATCCTGGAAGAAAGCAAATGGCAAACCCACTTCTGTATTGTTGCCATAAAAACTACCCAGGCATTTTCATCGGGCTGAACTGGCTATGTGGCATCTTTGCCTGGGTCAACCCGTAAGTGATCTAGGCTGATGTTGAAAAAAAAAGCCAAGAATTTGACCTTCTTGATCCTTGGAGGAGAAACCACGGAATAATTTCTAGGCTAGGAAGTCAAAAACACATCCTAGAAAAACCACAGTGGCAAGCCAATTCTGGTGCTCAGATGTCTTTGGAGATTCTCAACCATCCGGGTCATAGTTGTCCCAAAAGTGCTACTCCAAAAGACAACTGGACTTTCTGGATTTTGTCTTTGAAATTCTGGACAGAGAGGACCACTGGTTTAAAAAAGGGGTCAAAGAGGCCATCTATGTTAAAACTGAACGTCCCTCTCTGTTAAGAAACACCACCTATTTCCTGTCTACAACACAGTCCTTTCAGCAGTCCCAAGAAGGTTCCACACCCATTTCAACTCTGATTCAGGTGACTCTGAGGGTCCAGACAAACCCCCCAAGTGGCCTTAGCAACTCTCAGAGAGTTAACCACCAAAAGACTGCAAAGAATAAAAATCATTCCATCATCCCCACCCGTCCGTTAGAACTGAAGAAGCTTCTTGAATGAGAAGCGAAATGTTTCTAAAGAAAAAAGAAACCAAGAAAATCCAGTTTCCTTTTGGAATTACACCTTTGGGATCTTCCTGTGGTCATCTAGAACCATGCTTGGTTCAAGAGAGACTTAGTTTCTGTGATGTCACCATTGGGAGTCCTTTTATAACAACATGCTTTGTTTTCTCCTTTTCCGTAACCAGGTGAATTCCAGGACTTCTGTCTCCATCACCCCGACTATGCCCGCCTCTTCAGCACGTACCTGCGTCCCCCTCCAGCTTGCGCTCTGTCCAAGCCTGCCCAAGCCTCCACTTACGCTAACGGTGTCTCCGCCAACTCTCCCAAAAGCAAGGGTGACTGAAGCCCTCCCTCTGTCTATTAAGCCATGTGTATCCAACGACCGTGACAACAACCCACACTGACACACAGCCATGCCACACCCTTGGCCTCTACAGAGCCTGTTCCTTGCTTGCTCCCTGCTGTCTGGGTGGTTAGGCGGACTGGGGCCGAGATCCCCCCCCTCCCTCCCCATCTCAGGGCAAACGAAAATGGGGAAATCACAGCCGCAGGTTTTTTGGGGGGGGGTCAGGGATTGGGGCTTCTCTGGGTTTACTTTAGAGTTTTGTTTGGGGGGGAGGGCACGTGGGGCTAGGATTTTTATCCTATCCTTTATTTTATGTTGTTGAGTTTCGTTTTGTTTTCGTCAAGAGGAACGATGAACTGAAGGATGAGATCGTATGGTTTTTGGGGTTTCATTTTCTGTTTTGTAAAATATAAGAAAGTGCTATTTTATATATAAGATAAATATCTATATCTCTAAAATAAATAAATAAATAAATATATGTGTGTGTGTGTGTGTGTATATATATATATGTATGTATATATATGTATGTATATATATGTATGTATGTATGTATGTATGTATGTATGTATGTATGTATGTATTACATTTTAAAACAAAGATGGTTCCTGGCCTTTTTTTTTTTTTAAGGCATCGATACAGAGACAATCGTTTGCCATCTAGATTTTTTTTTTATCCCATTCAAGGTTGCAAAAGGAGATTAAATATTGCACAGTATCCCTACTACCTAATCAGTGGGAATAGGGCATTTACAGGTAGTCCTCGACTTACAACCACAATTGAGGCTAAAATTTCTGTTGCTAAGCGAGACATTTGTTCAGTGAGTTTTGCCCCATTTTATAACCCTGTCTTGCCACAGTTGTTAAGTGAATCGCTGCAGTTGTTAAATTAGTTACACGGGTTGTTAAGTGAATCTCGCTTCCCCATTGGCTTGTCAGAAAGTCGCAAAATGGGATCACACATGACCCCAGGACACTGCAACGGTCATAAATATGAGTCAGTTGCCAAGTATCTAAATTTTGATCATGTGGGCATGGGGATGCTGCAATGGTTATAAGTGTGACAAACAGTCATTTTTTTCAGTGCTGTTGTAATTTCAAACAGTCACTAAATGAAGTGTTGTAAACTGAGGACTATCTGTATAATACTCTGGGGCAGGGGTAGGCAACCTTGGCTCTTTTATGACTCATGGACTTCAACTCCCAGAATTCCTGAGCCAATCATGCTGAGGGGAAAGGGAGAGTTTCCAAGCTGAGCCATGCTGGCTCAGGAATTCTGGGAGTTGAAGTCCATGAGTCATAAAAGAGCCAAGGTTACCTATCTCTGGCCTAGGCCTAGGCCGCTTTATGACTCATGGACTTCAACTCCCAGAATTCCTGAGCCAGCCATGCTGAGGGGAAAGGGATAGTTTCCAAGCTGGGAGTTGGAGTCCATGAGTCATAAAAGAGCCAAGGTTGCCTACCCCTGCCCTGGGGCATTGTTCAAAATTCACTTATTGGGATGGGAGAAACCTCACTCTTTTTTTGCCCCCACCTTCCTGATCACTTCAGTTGTGCTAAGGGTAAGCGACTGATTTGTCCTGACCTGTTTGATGGCAATATAGCCGTGGTGGATAAGGAGACAGAATTTGGGATTATTGGAAAATACCTTATTTACTTTTTCTTGAAATGTTCCCATAATATTCAAGGATTGTTTTAAAAACCAACACAAAACGTTCCATTCCTAGAAGCGATAAAACGGCTCTTATTCATTTAGCTGTGGGTATAACTGCAATACCCCTCATCCTCAACCAGTTCTCCCCTTATCCCCAGCCAGTGCACTTAGAAACACTGAGTTTTTGAAAGGCTGCTTTGCTAAAAAGCATGAGCAGATCCTCATTGTTTCTCAAGTTGTAAAATTCCCTCTCCCTGTTCCATAAATTTGAAAGCGACAAAATGTGGCTTTCTCTAATTGTGCAGCCCATTTGTGATTCCTCCCTTCCCACCGTTCTCCATGTTTCTAATAGTTTATAAAATTGGCATTGTTGCCTAGCTGGGCATTCTCCAACTTGGCAGAAATCGTTCTCTCATTTTTGGTTGGGCCTTTCTTCCAAAGTTCACCCAAGTTCAATACAAGATGGACTTAGGAAGACGAAGCTTTTTTTTTGTTTTAACTTTCTGAACAGCAGAATTTAGACAGCTTTGGACTCCTTTCTGCAGAGCCAGTCGAGGGGTTTAAAATTGTTTTTAATTTGCTAAGAAGCATGAACAAGTGGGGTGGGGGGGGTGGGACATGTCCTTAAAAGAAGTTTTTTTTTTTTTTTTTTTTTTTAGAAAGATAAAAACCAACAAAACCTTATTGCCGGTCTTATTTTGAACAATGATGGGATTCAGGTGAATGAAGGTGACACTTATCAGCGTAGGGTTCAAAAAGGACATTTCTGGGCTTGTTTATGACAACCCACTTAGGAAAAGGGGACCATTTACTGGTTGCGAAGACGCTTGCTCCTCCGAGTCCCAGTGGTGTTGCTTTTTCTCTTGTGATAACGATGGACAGATGAGTTAACGTCCAAATTTTTGTTGGCGAGAGGGCTGGCATTCTGGGATAACTGACCCCTGGAGCAATGCCTTGGCTTAACTGGCTTTGCCAGATCCATGGGCGAAAAAGTCAGTGTGTCCCCTTGTTCCGTGGTGAGAAGCAAGTGGTCACTGTGAGGAGAGAAATTGAGCTTGGAGGCAAGTAATGACGAGAAACTGGACAGCTCTTCATCCTCTTCTTCATCCTCGTCTTCTTTGGGTACGCCTTCCATGGTTCCTCCAGGGAGGTCTGGAAGTACAACGTTCATCACAGTGACTGCCTTGACCAGATCACCTCCTAGCTGATTCCAGTTACTCGTTTCCTTCTCTGGAGTTACTGGCTCCCAGTAGACTTTGGATTCACTTCTCAGAGTTGTAGGGTTGAAATCAAGGTTTCCATGACTGCTATTGCCTTGGAGGCTAAGGGGTGATGGAAACGCACTAGTGGGTACAGAGGTATGAACTTCTTGGGGACCACTGTTCTCTCCATCAGCCTCGCTCCTAGAGATATAGCTGGAAGGATTTAAAGTGGGTTTTAGGCATTGGTCATTTGGAAGCTTTTCCATCTGTGGAGTGACCTTATCCTGATCTGAGAATGGTCCCTGAGACTCCCGGAGTTTCTCAAGGCCACTCTGGACAATCAAAGATGGTGGCAAATGCTCAGAAAAAATGAAATACGGCGGGTGCTCAGAATCTCCACCTTGTAACTGGTCTTCCACCTTACCTCCCTCACTCGAACCCCCTAAACACAATGGCTGCATATTTTTTCTGCCCAACTCAACACTTGGTTTTAAATTAGTTTCTTGATGAGTTTCCAACCCAGCTAGTTCAGTTGATTGTTGGCCATCTTGTGTAACACAACTCAACTGTTTGTACAGTGCTAAGTTATCAACAGGAAACCTTATGCTTCTCACTTGGCTTTTGCTTTTTATAGGCATGGTCTTCATTTGCTTTACATTAGTGTAGGCCTTTCGCTGAGATATGGTCTTAGCTCCTTGGCCAACAGGTTTGTGACCAGTTCCTGAAAGAGCTGGTATTAGTCTGTCTTGACTTGCTATACTTCGACCACAAGGATTTACATTTTCAAACTGAACTGCAGTAACAATAGATTTCTGAAGTCCCTGGATCTGGTATTGATCTTTGCCTACTACTCCCTGGCAACTCTCTTGTTTACCACGTTCAAACTGAAAGACTTCCTGACCGCTGACTTTGCTTTGAGTGTCCGGATGAGATCTCGTTTTTCTTTCCTGGTAGTCTAGCTCTGCTTTACTTACAGGACTTTCAAATCCCCCATCTTCTTGACTCTGAGGTTGATTTATGACCTGTTCAATCAATTCTCTATGTCCACTGAAACTCAATTTTAGATGCTTTTCTCCCTTGCAGTTCCCTACTAGCAACATATTGTCTTGTTTATTATGCTCAACTTGTTTTGAAGAAGACACTTGTGCTGCCCATATTGTTTTCATTTCTCCTTGTTGGTTACCATCCTGGGTTGATTTTACATTGTTCCAAATTGTCTGACTTCCATTCTTCACAGGTGCTATGATTCCATGGCTGCCCTTCTCTGTAGTCTTAGGGGACTCTTCTTGATCCTTCTTCTTTTGTTCCTGGCTGATATCTTGCTTTGCATTACCAGAAGAGACGAGTCTTACAATTTCTGGCCTTGCTTTACTATGCCTTGGTGATGCTAAATGACTACTAAGGGTGTTGTTTCCTTTCACGCTTGGAAAGGTCCACTGGGTCTGAGTTGGAGTTTCATTACCATTACTCATAATTAGATCTTTTTCCTGGGATTTCTGCGTCTCTCTTTCCTCTGAATTCTTCAAGGTGGATAGTAAATTCCCCTCCTGAGAGCCATGATTGCAATATTCACGAGGAAATAAGCTTGCTCTGCCAGTCTTTGGGAGAAACTCTCGGTCTCCCAGTTTTTGTTGTGAGTTAGAAGCCAGTGGAGAACTGACGATGGAGGTGGTCAACTCTAATTGACTGGCTCTGGCGCCCTTGTTGATGGAAGACCTTTTTACAGCCTGTCGCAACATGTCTTCTCCTTTGCCATTACCACTGACCTCATCTTCTTCCTCAGATTGTGATGGAGTGGAATCAGAATGGGATGTAGGATAGACAGAAGGCTCTCTTTCCTCTTCCGATAGTGCGAGAAGTCTCTTCTCAGTTAACTGAAAATAGAGACAGAGGGATTGAATCAAGATCATGTGAGGTACTAGTACAATTCTATAAAACCTTAGTAAGGCCACACCTAGAATACTGCATCCAGTTTTGGTCACCACACTATAAAAAAGATGTTGAGACTCTGGAAAGAGTGCAGAGAAGAGCAACAAAGATGTTTAGGGGCCTGGAGGCTAAAACATATGAATGATGTAAGAATTGGGGGTGGCTAGTCTAATGAAGAGAAGGACCAAGGGTGACATGATAGCAGTGTTCCAATATTTGAGGGGCTGTCACAGAGAGGAGGGGGACAACCTCTTTTCCAAAGCACTAGAAGGCAAGACAAAAAACAAGGATGGAAACTAATCAAGGAGAGAAGCAACCTGGAATTAAGGTGAAACTTCCTAATGAGAACAATTAACTAGTGCAGTGGTTCTCAACCTGTGGATCGGGACCCCATTTGGGGTCGAACGACCATTTCACGGGGGTCGCCAAACAACGCAGTCCGCCATTTTTTTCCCCCTTTTCCTTAGCTGTGCTACTCCCTTTTATTCTATTGGTTTTGAAAGCCAATAGAATAGACTCTCTTGAATAGAGGCTAATTCTATTGGCTTTCAGAAGCCAATAGGAATTGTCCAGGCTGTCTCTGCCCTGCTGAGCCTGCCAAAAGTCCCATTCTACAAGCGGTGCTGCATCAGTTGAGTAGTCCTTGACTTACGACCGGTCGAGTAGTCCTCGACTTACGACCGGTTGGGGGTCGCAGCATTAAAAAGGTTGAGAACCACTGAACTAATGGAACAACTTGCCTTCAGAAGTTGTGGGTGTTTCATCGCTGAAGGTTTTTAAGAAGAGACTGGATAGCCACTTGTCTCAAATTTCATAGGGCCTCCTACTTAAGCAGGAGGCTGGACTAGAAGACCTTCAAAGTCCCTTCCAGCTCTATTCTGATTGATATCAATTTGCACAAGACTAGGGAATCCAGGAGCCTCAATAGAAAATAAAATTTCTGTAGCCAATTCCATCTGAATTGATCTGTAAATCTGTTCAAACTCTGATACAGAATTTATTCCATGCAGTGGTCTTGCTGGAATCGAACTGCAGGACAAATATCTATTTATCCATAACTGAGAATCTCCCAGATTAACACTTGCAGAGTCATAAGTGTCTATTTTCAATATCTGGATGACAGGCAAGCTACAGCTGGATTTCACAAATTGCTTACTATTTCACCTTTTTTCCCCCTTTAATTTTTTAGCTCTGGACAGCTGGAGAGGGTGTACCCAGATATGCCTAATTACAGATAGTCATTTTATTGTTCTCACTTTAAAAATGAATGTTACTTTTTGAATTAAAAATAGCACTTAAACCCCAGGAATACATACAAAGGCCCTTACAAGCAGCTTCAGCATAAAAATATTAAATCTAAGATCTAAAATTTAGAATAGAACAGAACAGAATAAACAGAGTTGGAAGGGACCTTGGAGGTCTTCTAGTCCAACCCCCTGCTCAGGCAGGAAACCCTATACCATTTTAGACAAATGATTGTCCAATCTCTTCTTAAAAACTTCCAGTATTGGAGCATCCACAACTTCTGGAGGCAAGTTGTTCCACTCACTTATTAATTGTTCTAACTGTCAATAATGTTTTTCTTAGTTCTAGGTTGTTCTCTCTTTGATTAATTTCCATGCATTGTTTCTTGCCCTGCCCTCAGGTGCTTTGGGGAATAGGTTGACCCCTCTTGTTTGTGGCAGCCCCTGAGATATTGGACCACTGCTATCATGTTACCCCTAGTCCTTCTTTTCATTAAACTGGACATATCCAATTCCAGCAACCGTTCTTCACATTTGTTGCTCATCATCTTTGTTGCTCTTCATCTGCACTCAGAATGGCACCATTGCTTCCAATCCTCTTCTGCATGCCCTCCCCACTGCAGGATTGCAATCTCCCCATTCAAATTTCATTTCCTTGTATTACCTGGCTAGGGGTCAGGTTTAATTCTTCTGCTAACTCTTCCACCAGGTCCAAGGGATCTTGGGTTTTCTCTGGAGATAGTAAGTCAGCCATAAATTGTGGGTGGATAACAGCTTCCACCTGCCAGAGAGAAAAGAATGCCATCCTAGGCCAGGTGGAGGATAACCACAAAAAAGGCATCAAATTCTCATCGTGAAACTCACTGGTATGAACACAATTATATTCACGATAACAAGCAGGAACAAGAAGTGAGAAATTGGTTGGCAGAAGAGATTGCAACCTGTATTAGTTTAATAAATCCTTGGTGGCCTCTGAGCTTGGTTGTTTTCTTGCAGACGTTTCATTACCCAGCTAGGGAACATCATCAGTGCTGTTGGTACACTGATGATGTCACCTAGTTTGGGTAATGGAACATTGGCAAGAAAACAACCAAGCTTAAAGTACATAGTTCCCTTTAATAGCAATAGCACTTAGACTTATATACCACTTCATAGTGCTTAACAGCACTCTCTAAGCGGTTAACAGAGTCAACATATGGCCCCCAACAATCTGGGTCCTCATTTTACTGATCTCAGAAGGATGGAAGGCTCAGTCAACCTCCAGCTGATCAGAATCAAACTCCTGCAATGGGCAGAGTTAGCCTGTAATATAACATTCTAACCACTGTGCCATCGTGGCTCTTTAAAATAAGCTCCGCAGGCCCTAAACTTAAAAAAGCTTGAATATTTCAGCTTCTTCCCTTATGATGACATCATGGAGGCATTCTTCCGTCCCTTTTAGTTCTCAAGAGTCCTAAAACAAGTATTTGGCCCTAATTAAGGGAACGTTTTCCAACTTGGAGTTAAGCCAAGACTCATGTGGAAATGGCTCGGTAAACGGAGGCTCACAATTATATCCCCATTTGGAATAGCACCGCTCAAGAGACCGATGGCTGCTTGTAGTAAGCCACTGTCTTTTGTGAGCAAAAACAGTTTGGTTAAGGCATGGGTGTCAAACTTGCAATGTCACATGATGTGTCGTGATGTATTGTGACTTTTTCCCCATTGCCTGCAATGGGGTGGGCGCAGTTCCGCCATGATGCATCCGGCCCGCGGGCTGGCAGTTTGACACCCCTGGGTTAAGGCAACAGAGCTGATCTGCTGATGAGGGTCCAATGGTCTATGCCAGACATGTCAAACACAAGGCCCGGGGGCCGGATGTGGCCCATGAAGTGGTTTCATGTGGCCCGCAAAGCTATCCTGGAAACAGTGAGGGAACGGCCCCCGCTGCCTTGGCCCTGGTCCAGGCCGACCGAGAGCCAATGTACAATTTTGTGATGGCCATCTATGCTGAAACGTGTTCAGTCTTAGCTCCATAAGCCTCCTCTCCTGCATGGCCTGAGAGGAACAGTGAGGCTCCTCCAGTGGACCATGCCTTGGCCCTTGTCCCGGTCCCACTCCCTTCTGCCAGAGACCCTCAGATCTGTCCCACTCCTGCCCAGACCTCCACAGGCACTCTTGACATGAACGATGTAGAACTAGCCATGCCCACCCAGTAGGCCACACCCACCCAGTAGGCCGCATCCACCCTGGCCACACCCACCCGGCCCCTCGATGGCAACCTCAATGCTGATACGGCCCTCAGTGAAATTGAGTTTGACACCCCTGGTCTATGTCTTTCCATCTTCCTTGCTGTCTGGCAACTCTTTTGGGAAGAGAGAAAGGATAGCTGCTGATGGCCATTAGCACCATCATCATTGCCCTATCTACAAATTAAAATTATCTAACTGTGTTTTTATGATGTTCAACCCACATTTTAAAAGAATACTGGGAATTCTCAAGAGAAAGAAGTCAAAAAATGAGGTAGAAGAATGCTACAGCTCACAAATCTCCCTGCTGTTGGACATTCTTCGTTACCTTACAAACAAATTCTTCATCATCACACAACTGATCAATATACTGAAGCAGGCCAGGGTCTGGGAACACCCCTTCCTCCTGGTCCTGGGTGTCTCGGCACATCCCGTGTTCTTTCTTCTCAGCTTCTTCTTCCTCCCAGCTGGTGTTTAGTCCTTCCATGATCTCGGCATACTGGTGCACGGCCTCAGCAGGGATCTCCCTGGGTGCTCCTGGATTGGAAGTACTGGGTGGGCGCTTCTGACGGCGTCGAGGCTGTCGGCTTTTGGAAGCCGATTTCTTTGGAATGTATACTTTTTGGGAAAAGAGGGATTGGGGAGTCAATTCTGCAGAAAACCCACAGGCATCCTTTTGCCACTCCCCTTAAACAGAATGATACGGTCTACTCAGTCCTACAGTTGACCTACAAGGGTCTAGGACAACTAGCCATGGCCAACTTGCCATGGCCAACTCATTGTGTGACAACTCACCATAGGACAATTCAATACTATATTAACCATTTTCATTCAATTACTTTTATTATTGGGGACCCCGTTTTCACAGAAATTATTGTAATTCTTGTATTTACTCTTGTAAATACAGAGAAGAGCAAAAAAGATGAGCAGGGGACTGGAGGCTAAAACATATAAAGAACAGCTGCTGGAATTGGGTATGTCTCGTTTAGTGAAGAGAAGGACCTGGGGTGATATGATAGACGTGCTCCAATATCTCAGGGGTTGCCACAAAGAAGAGGAAGTCAAGCAATTCTCCAAAGCACCTGAAGGCAGGACAAGAAGCAATGGATGGAAACTAATCAAGGAGAGAAGCAACGAGAACTAAGAAGAAATTTCCTGATAGCTAGAACAATTAATCAGTGGAACAACTTGCCTCTGAATGCACCAACACGGGAAGTTTTTAGATAGAGATTGGACAACCATTTCTCTGAAATGGTATAGGGCAGTGGCGGTGAACCTATGGCACGCATGCCAAAGGCGCCACTCGGAGCCCTCTCTATGGGCACATATGCTGTCGTCCCAGTCCCACCTTCCCCCACAGCCCCCTACTCACCAGCAGCCCCCCAGAGGAGAATTGCCCCCGAGCACGGCCCACGCGGAGCAGCGCAGTCAAGCACATGGAGCCGGGCAGCTGGGACAAGACTCCACCCTCGCACTCCATTGCGCACAGATGATGCTGCAGGGTGTGGGCGGATGGCATGGCCGCCATGACACTGCTGGGCCGCCTGGGCAATCTGCAGCGGGTTGTGGAGGCGGTGAGTGGCCCTGCGGGTGGGCGGGGCAGGGGCGGAGCAGACTGGGGGCAGGGGCAGAGTGGGCGGGATGGGATGGAGTGGGGTGGGGGTGGTTTTTGGGCACTCGGTCTCTAAAAGGTTCGCCATCACTGGTTTAGGGTTTCCTGCCTGAGTAGGGGGTTGGACTAGAAATCCTCTAAAGTCCCTTCCAATTCTGCTATTCTATTCTATTCTATTCTATTTTAATTTTATCCTATCCTATCCTTGTCCCTGTCCCTATTCCTATTCCCATTCCATTCCAGGTCCCAGTCTCCTATTCTATTCTATCCTTGTCCCTGTCCCTGTCCCTGTCCCTATCCTTATTACTATTACTATTCCCATTCCATTCCAGGTCCCAATCTCCTATTCTATTGTATTCTATTCTATTTTATCCTATCCTATCCTTGTCCCTATCCCTATTCCCATTCCCATTCCATTCCAGGTCCCAGTCTTCTATTCTATTCTATTCTATTCTATTCTATTCTATTCTATTCTATTCTATTCTATTCTATTCTATTCTATTCTATCCTTGTCCCTGTCCCTCTCCCTATTTCTATTCCTATTCCTATTCCCATTCCAGGTCCCAGTCTCCTGTTCTATTCTATTCTATTCTATTCTATTCTATTCTATTCTATTCTATTCTATTCTATTCTATTCTATTCTATTCTATTCTATTCTTTCTGGATTTACTTCCTTTGTTTTATTATTATTGGCCACAGTTCCGTCAAAATTAATTTAACCTTTGTATCTATTGAATTGTCCCTCAGTGAATTGACCACAGCAAGCTCACTGTGACAAGTTGTCCCATTCTGGACCTATAATTTCTAGGGGACGGCCCAGGGAGCAACTAGATGAGAAGAAGGTGGAAGAATTTTCAGCAGTTTTCAAGGCTACTGCTTGAAATGCTCCTTTTCTTCATTCGGATTGGTCATTGAAAAGAATCACTGACGCTTCTCCAATTGGATAAGATCCAATTAGTTTCTGCCCAGGGAAATCCTAAATCAGTTTTCACTTATCTATAGCAGTGTTTCCCAAACTTGACAATTTTAAGGCATGAGGACTTCAATTCCCAGAATTCCACAGCCAGCAACGCTGGCTGTGGAATTCTGAGAGTTGAAGTCCACATGCCTTAAAATTGTCAAGTTTGGGAAACACTGATCTATAGCATCTGAACAGGGTGGGAATTCCCAATTCTCACTGAGAATCAATCCTGGGAGTTGCAGTCCCACTACATCCAGAGGGAATCGGGTTAGAGAAGGCTAGGCGAAGACAGGTCTGGGTTTGTACACAAAAAAAGGCATGCTAGCTTAAACTCATATCTCAGCAAGCCATAGCAGTGTTGGGAAGCAGAGACATATAGGAGCCAAGATTCTAACGACTTGAGTCCCTATCTAGTGTCTTCCCATAACTCAGGTTGATAGAAGCAACTTTACAAAATTCCCACATGTACACAATGTGTTCCATCGGCATAATGACCTTTGGTGTAATACGTGCTAGCTGTTGCTGTGCTTTAGCAACAGCATTTTTAAAATGTCTGGAATTCTTACGCTTTGCGCATTGTGGCCACTCAGAATTAGGGATTATTTCAGATTCCTTGTATGGTATTAAAAAGAGAAGTGAGTTGGAAAGGAGGCTTTATATATCCCAAACACATCACTTAGAGAAACATTTTTCCCCCCCAGGATTGCAAAGTGGAGCACTATAAACCCATATCCAGAAAAGCATGGAGCCTAAAGCCTGGTTCACATTTATAATCAGAAACACTGAGACAATGCTAATAGTCCTCATGGCTATGCATGCACTGGAGTCCTACTCTGCTCTTCAATTCAGATACAAAATCCTTTAAGCATTCCCTGCTAGAAGCATAATTAATGGGTGGGTCCAATAAAGTTACCTACCATCTCTGAGCTGCAGCAATCTGGGTAACCACCAGACAGCAGCAATACAATATGGAAAATGATGTCACCTAGTGGTTACTTGGAGACCTTGTGCTTGCATATGGTACTAAGTCAATGGTTCTCAACCTTTTTAATGCCGCGACCCCCAACTGGTCATAAGTCAAGGACTACTCAACCAGTCGTAAGTCGAGGACTACTCAACTGGTGCAGCACCGTTTGCAGAATGGGACTTTTGGTGGGCTCAGCAGGGCAGAGACGGCCTGGACAATTCCTATTGGCTTTTGAAAGCCAATAGAATTAGACTCTATTCAAGAGAGTCTATTCTATTGGCTTTCAAAAGCCAATAGAATAAAAGGGAGCAGCACAGCCAAGGAAAAGGGGGAAAAAATGACGGACTGCGTTGTTTGGCGACCCCCGTGAAATGGTCATTCGACCCCAAATGGGGTCCCAACCCACAGGTTGAGAACCACTGTACTAAGTCATGGTTTACTTTAGCTTTTATTATGCTTTTGTTGTAGCTGGCAGGGTTATAATCCACATGTACAGGTATTCCTCAATTTATGCCCACAATTCAGCCAGAATTTCTGTTGCTAAGCAAGATGCTTGTTTCTTGAGTTTTGCCCCTATTTATAATCTTTCTGGCTATAGTTTCTTGCTATTGTTAAGCTATACACGGTTCTTAAATGAATCTACCTTCTCCATTGGCTTTGCTTGTCAGAAGGTTGCAAAAGGTGATCACATGACCTTGGGACATTGCAACCGTCATAAATACAAGCCAGTTGCCAAGTGTCTGAATTTCGATCAATCAATCAGAATAGACCTTGGATATCTTCTAGTCCAACCCCCTGCTCAAGTGGAAGACCCTATATCATCTGGACAACCATTTGTCTGAAATGGTATAGGGTTTCCTGCCTGAGCAGGGGGTTGGACTAGAAGACCTCAAAGGTCCCTTCCAACTCTATTGTTATTTTAGACAGGTGGCTGTCCAGTCTTTTCTTAAAAACCTCCAGTGAGGAAGCACCCACAACTTCTGAAGGCAAGCTGTTCCACTGGTTAATTGTTCTGTCAGGAAATTTCTTCTTAGTTCTAGGTTGCTTCTCTCCTTGATTAGTTTCCATCCATTGTTTCTTGTCCTGCCTTTGGGTCTTTTGGAAAATGAGTTGACCCCCTCCTCTTTGTGGCAGACCCTCAAATACTGGAATACTGCTATCATGTCTCTCCTAGTCCTTTTTTTTCCCCTCTAGACTGGCCATACCCAATTCCTGCAACTGTTATAATAATAATAATAGTAGTAGTAAAGTTGGAAGGGACTTCATGTGTTTTTGTCTCCAGGCTCTTAATCATCTTAGTTACTCTTCTTTGCACTTTTTCCAAAGTCTTAACATCTTTTTTGTAATATGGTGACCAAAGCTGGATGCAGTAATCTAGGTGTGGCCTTATTAAGGCTTTATAAAACAGTACTAATATTTCACGTGATTTTGATTCTATGCCTCTGTTTATACAACCAAGGATTGTGTTAGCTCTTTGGGCTGCTGCCACAACACACTGCTGGCTCATATTTAAGTGATCATCCACTAGGACTCCAAGATTCCTTTCGCAGTTACTGTTTTTGAGCCATGGAGATGCTGCAACAGTGTGAAAAATGTAAGTCCGTTTTTTCAGTGCTGTTGTGACTTCAAACAGTCACTAAGTGAATGGTTGTAAGTAGAGGACTATCTGTAGCTTGATCATAAAACCATGTTTTTACCAAGGACATTGCTTGGATTCATACATACTACAGGTAGTCCTTAATTTACAACCTGCCCATTAGGATCGTTAAGTCACGATGGTTGTAAGGGAGGTTAATACTGTATGTGACTGGACCTGTTTTCACTGCCTTTTTTGTGGCTGTTGTTAAATGAGCACAATAGTTGCAAAGCAAACCCATTGTTTGTTATGGAGCGTTTTTGTCCCAAACTGGAAGTCAGCACACATTGTCTGCAAAAATGTTATAGGTTGTGGTGGACATGACCACAGGATATGGGAAACGGCCATAAATGTTGTCTGGCTGCCAGGTGCTCAAAATGCAGTCACATGACCATGGGGTGGGGGGAGAGGGAGTCAGCTATTGCAATTTTGGAACTGGGTCATAAGTATCTTTTTTGAGGTCTGTTGTAACTTTGCAGAATGGCTACTAAGTGACCAATCATAAATCAAGGACTAGCTGTCATTCTAAATCGAGCCAACTACATTACCTATGAACCCACTTCACCGGGGGGGGGGAAAGGAGTCTCACTACAAACAGGGCCCCAAACAAGTCACCGTGATGTAAAAAGATGTTGAGACTCTAGAAAGAGTACAGAGAAGAGCAACAAAGATGATTAGGGGACTGGAGGCTATAACATATAAGGAACGGCTGCTGGAATTGGGTATGTCTACTTTAATGAAGAGAAGGACGAGGGGGGACATGATAGCAGTGTTCCAGTATCTCAGGGGCTGCCACAAAGAAGAGGGAGTCAAGCTATTTTCCAAGGCTCCTGAAGGCAGGACAAGAAGCAACGGGTGGAAACTAATCAAGGAGAGAAGCAACCTAGAATTAAGGAGAAACTTCCTGACAGTTAAAACAATTAACCAGTGGAACAACCTGCCTCCAAAAGCGATGAATGCTCCAACACTGGAAGTTTTTAAGAAGAGACTGGACAGCCATTTATCTGAAATGGTATAGGGTTTCCTGCCTGGGGGTTGGACTAGATGATCTCCAAGGTCTCTTCCAACTTTACTACTACTACTACTACTACTATTATTATTATTATTATTATTATTATTATTATTATTTTCCCATCATGCCTCTTGTTGACTGACCCTAGGTAATTCTCCGAGTGGCTTCCCTGAGTGAATAAACCATTTGCTCAAACAGCTGATGATGGAGGATAGATAGTACCTTGCTGATGTCCAGACTCAGGGGCGGGGGACATTGGTGGCTTGGTGGGTTTGGGGACTGGGTTTTGGAACTGGGAACAGGTGGCCAAGAGTTTGATCTTTTGGATCTGCTGTTCTTCTTCGGCTTCAAATTCCATGAACCTGGGAAAAGATGGAGATGAAGAAGACTGAGTAGGGGGTCAACCATCTTAAACCCACACCAGATATGCGTAACATACATTGAGGGCCTCGGGGGAATACTAAAAAGGACACGTGGAGCCAATTCTCACTTTTCTGCCATTTCATAGAAGATCATGCGTTCAAAATTGCTGCTGTGCTCCCACTCCTGCACAGCACGAGGGACCCCATCCTCTAGGGTCATGTTGGGACGAAGGCGGGCCAGTGAACGGAGGACGGGGCTGTAGGGCAGGACGGCAATATTGTGTATCAACAAGATTTCCGAATTCTGAACAGCCCTCTCCACTGTAATGAGGTACCATCGCCCGTTGTAGCATCTCCCACCACATGACTTACAACTCTCCATCCTCCCCCCACCATTCCTTCCCCAAGCCTTCATCTTCAAGACCCCTTCAAAGTACCTTCTCAGCTTCCTGGCCTCTCCAATTGTGTGGCTCAGTGGTTACGGCGCTGTGATAGAAGTGTAATTGATATAAGTGCACAAAACAAGAAGAGAGTCGCAAGGGGCGAAGAAACCAACACTTTAAGATACACTTTAAAAAAACCGATTGGAAAAAGACGAGGGGGAAGTTAGTAATAGATTGTACAAAGACAGCCCTATGAGGAAAAGCAGAATATAACTTTGCAGCACCTAAGAGTGGGTTTATTTTATGCCAGAATTTTTAGAAACTTTTTTTTGGGGGGGGGGTGCTGATTTTAATTTTGATTCCGCTTTGTTTCTTGACATCACACAAACATTTGACACAAGCATATTTAGCAATGTAGCTGTAGCCTGAATTTATACATCTTAGAATAGTGGTGAGACTAGAAATTTCAGGTTTAAATATCGACTCTGATACAAAACTTATTGACTCTGGGTTAGATCTTGGCTGTGTTAAACATAAACTAGACAAACCACGTATTTGCTGCTCCAGGCTATATGATTATTTTATGGTCTAAACACTGGAGGAATGAAAGATCACCCAAGATTATTCAGTTAAGCGTAAGTAAATATGTCCTGTGATGAACAAAACAACATCTCTGAGACCAAGATACCTCATAGAATTGTTGGGAGGATAAATCTGAAGGCAAGATTACTACTGATGCTGCTTGGCTGCTGAAGGAGAAAGGTGGAATATAAATTAATCAAAGAAACAAACATCTTCTGGTTGTCTATCCTTAAACTTATAAATCTGAAATTTTAGATGGACCTCTTGCTGTGGAGATAAAATGAAAATCTCTGTAAATCTGACTCTCTAAATTTACATTAGGTTCACAATTTGAGATTTGGAGCTAACCAGTTCTTAGTTTGCTACCAAAGTCATATTGCTTTGGGCCAAGCCATTTCCCTCGCTCGAGTCTATTTTTCTAATGGGTTGAACTGAGCATTTTTTCAAAAATAGGATTTGCTCTAAACTTGGCATTTTGTCCCAGTGAAGGGTAATTTAATTTTAAGTGTCTTAGTCCCATTTTATAGTCTGGGTTCATATATTGCTCAATATTTATCAGAAGTCACTAAACCACGATATAAAGCTGGGTTCACCCAACAAACTAAATCAAAATCTAATACATTCTCTTAGGATTTGGCATATTGGCTGAACCCTGTCTATATCTCCTTATCATCCCAAGACAAGATCAGCCTTCCAACCTATGGATCTTGCCCACCAGGATCCTCACATGAAAAAACAAGCAAGAGCTTCTGCATCAGGTGTGGCTGGGAAATGGCGCCTCGCCAAAGCCTTGTAGCGTTGCCAGCGCCGGTAATTCTCATAAACTCCTTTGGAGGTACAAGCAAAAGAGGTGTCACTGGAAGGTGACCCTTGTGCAGATGGGACAGCCTCAGGTGCTCTGGTTTTCCGACCACCTGGCTCCTCACCGGCTTTCGTCAACAACACAGTGCGGATGCCAGGACCACCAGGCCCATCCCGGCAGTGGGTGGCCCAACCTAATGGCATCCCTGTCAGGAAGAAAGTCTGAGTTCGGGGCAGCTCCTCACTGCCTCCCATAAGTGGTCCTTCACGTTTCAGTTTGATGATCAGCTTGCTTCCCGGGGTGTCAGCTGAGGTCACCAGTAAAGCAGCCCCAGGAAAAGCTGGCAGGAGCAGTGAAGGGACATTTGGAGGGCAGGATGAGAGGCCAGGGGCCTGGGTATGATTCTGGGAGGTCATGATCCTATAGGAGAAAGAATCTTAAGCAAATTGAGCTGGCAGCCCTTTGGTCTCTGTGAGGTCCTGCTCTAACAGCATTAGTGGAAGTGGATTGGATGCTGGGTCTTCTGGGAAATTCATGAGGCCGGCTTCTGGTTTCCAAGAAGATCGTTCATTGTTGACTTGACTCTAGGTGCAAAGGTTGAATAACGGTTCCAGAACTTGGATGTCTTGGTGGTTCTAATAAGGGGGAGGAAGTTTAAAGTTCTACCTGCAGATCCGACCTGAATTTTCATACAGTGCCTCTGTATTTATCAAATATAATATTCCATTATGCCAACATAATGGAAATACTTTCAGATGACATGGTTCCTTCTGCCAGAAGGAACGTTCTACTCCATCTCAATAATACTTCCTAAGGGCATTTATCTCTTTTACCTCTTAACCTGTAAACAGGAATAGGTTACAATAAACTATTGGGTTCCATGATTAAGATTCATGCCTGATGTTGCCTGTACACAACACAGCTCTTATGAAGGTAAAGAAGCAAGCTTTACAAATTACTTTTGGGTCAGCTGACAATCCTTCCTTTAGCTGAGATCTTTAAAAAAAAAAATTACACAGGAGCCCTATAAAGTTACATACCTTTCCCCAAATATGATCTAAGTCCAGTTTACCAAAACTGAAACAGCAAGGGGGTGAGTATAGTTTCTGTTTGTGAGGCGCAGTTTGATACATGATGTCTCTTCTGACATCGGGCAGTGAAATGTAGGCACGTGTGGTATCCCCTTGAGGGCAGCCTAGACACTTACAACGTAAACCAGTTTGAAACTGTTTAACTGTCATATTAACAGAATTTTGAGAAATGTAGTTTGGAGAAAATACCAATAAAGCCTTCTCTGAGAGGGTTTGCTCCCAGGTCATACAATGGAAATGGGGTGCTGGTTTTTGGCGACACCTAAGAGAAAATTGACTTCTAGATGTGTTCCAGCTTTATTCTACAACAGGGCAGAAAGATGAGCTGGAGAATGATCTAAGATTTATTTCATTTGACTGCTTGGAAATGTGATATTCTTCTCCTCTCTTTGATCAAACAATGGGTTGTCACAAATTAGATGCTGTCATCCAAATTTTATTTTCCCAAACAGTCAAAGGTTTGAACAAAGCTAGCTTCTGCAAAAAGCCGACAATATTAAAATACAGCTGTTACTTCTCTCCTTTTTGTCTACTAAAATTCATCATCTGTTATGACAATGTTTGTCAAATGTGGTAACTTTAAGATGTGTGGACTTCAATTGCTGGCTGGGCAATTCTGGGAGCTGAAGTCCACACAGCATAAAAGTTGTCAGGTTTGAGAAATAGTGTGCTAGAGTGGTGAGTTCACACAACACTTTAAGCCAGGATGGTTTAGTCAACAAATCCAATTTTCCGGCTTCCATAATTTAGTGATCCTTACAGAACCTCCATGGGTGGGGCTTACCCAAGATGCACAAAACATAAACATCTGTTGAGTGGCTTGTGAGTTACTGTGATGTCCAAACACAAGACAAGATAATTTGGTGCGGGCTTAGTATGCGCATGAACTCAAACCACTGCACTTTATTAAACAAACAAGGGTAAAATTATTCTATGTGTTAGCACAGGTGCAAATCAGGACACCACGTGGGTCCATTTTGTTTTTCTTTTGAGGTCATTATCGTCCCTCCGTCGTTCTTCATCCATTATGCTAGGCAACAGCATCGGTGATCTACAAATCTCAGGGAAATTATGCCCATCGATAGTTTTGCAGTGCCAAGTGTTGCTTGTTACGCAACTTGCTTTTTTTTTTTTTTAATGCGGCAACTCTGTTTTCTTAGCAAGTCAAACGAAAACCTGAACGAAAACGTCCAAAAAAACGCACATCCTCAGTGACAATGCTTTCTACAAAACAAGGCTTGCGCGGAGAAGAACGACTACCGTTCCCAGAATTCATTGAGGGAAGAGACTACAACTTCCAGGAGAGCACTGCGAGCCAGACAGTAATGTGATTCGTGGAGCTTCAGACTAATAAAACGACAAGACCCAGAATGCTCTGTTTCTTGGGCGGTTCTTCTTGGGAAGATTAAAGTGGAGCGGTATCCCGGAAGTGGTGGTATGCACGTGTGTGCGCGCGGAGTAGCCGAAGAAGTGCGGTTTCATAATAAATAACCTGTAAAGTCAACGGCGTTGCGGTTGCAGCGTGGTCACAATGTTTCTGCAGTACTACATCAATGAACAAGGGGAGAGAATCTACACTCTCAAGGTAAGACTTGATTGGAACAGAAAAGAACAGAATAGCAGAGTTGGAAGGGAGACTTGGAGGTCTTGTAGTCCAACCCTCTGCTCAAGCAGGAGACCCTAGAGCAGGGGTAGGCAACCTTGGCGCTTTTATGACTCATGGACTTCAGCTCCCAGAATTCCTGAGCCAGCATGGCTGGCTCAGGAATTCTGGGAGTTGAAGTCCATGAGTCATAAAAGAGCCAAGGTTGCCTACCCCTGCCCTAGAGTATACTCTAGAGTCTAGACCATTTCAGAAAAATGATTGTCCAGTCTGTTTTTGAAAGACTCGAGATGGAGCATGCACAACTTCTGGAGGCAGGTTGTTCCACTGATTAATTGTTCTATCAGGAAATTTCTCTTTAGTTCTAGTTCTCTCCTTGATTTCTTTCCATACGTTGCTCCTTGTCCTGCCTTCTGGTGCTTTGGAGAATAGGTTGACCCCCTAAAATATTGGAACACTGCTGTCATGTCCATGTCACCTCGAGTCCTGCTTTTCATTAAACTGGATCAATCCAATTCCTGCAACTGTTCTTCAAATGTTTTAGTCTCGAGGCCTCTAATCATCTTTTTTTGCTCTTTTCTACCCTCTTTCCAGAATATCTACCTCTTTTCTATAATATGGTTACCAACATAATTATATAATATGGTGACCAATATGATTATATAATACGGTGACCAATATAAAGGGCCATGGAAATATAATTCCCATGGCCATTTAGCAATTTGTCTGAATGGTTGGCCTGTTTTGTGTTTTGACACTCTGTAGCTAATCTTCATGCATCTGGTGCGGCTGCAAACAATCTTCTTTCCATAGTATTTCTCTTAATCATCTTTTGGGAAGTAAAGGGAGGTGGAGAGAACGATCTCCATATGCAGCTGGATTTGCAGAATTTAATATGGGAATATTTTTTGTTCAATTTAAAACTAGGATAGTTATTTTTTGGGCTCTTCCAGGTCTTTAGTCTGGAGGGGAAAAACTGAGAAATATAGAAACCAGTGTGAAAAAAAGTTAAAATGGGATCGTTATCTAGATTTGGGAATGGAATATTCATTTACTGTATCCTATAGAATTTTTCACACTCCTAAAGCAAAACTGATAAAAAGAGATTGAAAGCACAAATATGCAACTCAGTGGTTAGAGCCGTAACATTCATGTTTGTTTTGTGATATTAAGGCTTGCAAAAAATGCCCCAATAATAATTTATAATGTATTAATAAAGCCGAACACAAACTGATATAGTCTTGACCACACACCATGTTTAACTGTAGTTGAAAAGAAGAAAATGTGGATAATTGATGTGACAGTACCAGGGGATAGTAGAAGAGAAGACAAAGAGTTGGGGAGGATCACAAAGTAACAAGATTTGAAAATCAAAATTGAAAGATTATAGCATAAGCTGGCCGTGTTGGCCCCAATAGTTATCGGCACATTTGGTGCCAGACCAAAAAAATCTTGGATGGCCCTTAGAAACTGTACACATTGACCAAATTTCTATCTGTCATTTGCGAAAGGCCGCACTACTTGGATCCACACATATATTACAACGTCCTAGGTTTTGGGAAAGAACTTGATACATATGAAGGCCAAGACTTGCAGCTGTGATTTCACATTTTAGGGTACATTATATATAAAATATTTTAAACAAAGAGAAGTAGAAAATAACAGAACAGTACAAGCCAAAAGAAGAATGATGGCAAAGAAAGTAAACCCAGAGACAAAGAGAGGAGAAGAAAGGAACATCAATTGTCTTCTTCAAAGGTCTGGGCAAAGAGCCAGGTCATTTGAAATACCAGTCGTATGGAAGCCATTCGCATTTTGGGGCGGACCTCGTATAATTATAGGATGATGAGAATACCTCTTAATGTAATGTCACTGCCTAGCTTTGGGATTATTTACATGTTATAATGGTAATATGGTAATTATATCCACTTATTATATTATTCATTACTACATTTTGATTTCAGTCTCTGACAAGCTGAGCTCAGTATTGTTCCAAAAGTGTTTGAAGTAAGATTTTTCGAAAATGTGTAGCCAGTTTCATACCATGCTAAGCCAAAACCAAAAAAAGCATGAATCCAGCTGCTGGATTTTGGATTTAATGTGATGCATAAACTGCACATATACATACATATATACATACATACAGCCTCTCATCTCACTAAAAATGACTCTTGGCAGCATACAATGTATTTTAATCACCACATTAGATTCTCAATACTACTAAAACTCTTTCCCATATCCTTTAATTGGGCAAAACGTTAGGAAACCATAGAACAACAATTTTTGAAACAAACTACTTCAAATAGGCTAATTTATATAATGCATCCTTAACTCAGGACTCATGACTTCTGTGGAATTGAAATTTTGCAAATGTTATAAAGCTTTTTATGACATAAACAATATCCTTATGACACAATACAAAATATCATAAAATATGTCCTGTGCTGATGTTTGATTGTGGTATGCGTATATCAGTGGTTCCCATCTTTTCTGGCTCCATGGAGGGGTGATGGGAGGGATGGTTTTGGGTGCACAACCTAGATCCTGCCCATGTGCAGATGAAGCTTCGTTCACCTGCTGCGTGTATGTCCCGGTTCCCAACAGGCTGCGGACCGATACAGGATTGTGGATCGGGAGGTGGGGACCCCTGTGCTATACAGTTCAACATAGTACTAATATAGAATATTTGTAGCTTAGGGTTGAATTGAGGGGTCCTTAATGCTCCCTCTGAGCTTGGCTGTTTTCTTGCAGTTGTTTCGTTATCCAACTAGGTAACATTATCGGTGCTGGCACTGAACATCTAGCACTGATAATGTCACCCAGTTTGGGTAATGAAGCATCTGCAAAAAAATAACCCAGCACAGAGAGCACCAAAGACCCCTCAATTCAACATGTGCTATTTTCAAGGCAGATACATCTCTGAATGAATCCTAACTTTTCCAGTGAAAGCACGGCATTAGAAGCTCTGTCATTGTTGAAGACATTGAGGAATCTGATAAGGAAATATTTCTGAAATGATGACCCCCTGAGGTCATTGGTTGTCTAACGTTAGACCTGTTTTTGATCAGAAAGCACATTTGATGGATGCTAGTGGTATCAATCAAACACCAATGGACACATGCTGACCTTTTCCCAGAGTTGGATCCGTGTTTGTGAGTGAAAATAAAGACTCCAGAGAGAACTGCAGGGAGACTTTTAACACTTTCCAATTTGCTTTGGAGGTCAGTTGATTGGTGGTTGAACATCTCTAAATTAAAGAGAAGCATTGCAGCGCAATCCTCATGCAGATTACTGAGCATCTCAGCATTGTTTTTTCATGGTCTTCTAATACTTTGCACGTGTTCTGGATACGTTCCAGTGAGCTTTCAATTAAGTTATGCTCATACAGCTATTTCGTCTGAGAGGTTGGAGGCCTACATGGTTTCCAGATGAAATGTGTTGATTTCAAGTTAATACATCATTTTTTGTGAAATTGACACACGGTTTTGTCTTGCCTCCCCGGCTTTGTAGAAGGTGGATCCGTCCGGCCAGCCCACGTGGTCAGCCCATCCTGCCCGCTTCTCTCCTGATGACAAATATTCTCGACACAGGATCACCATCAAGAAACGCTTTGGTGTCCTGATGACCCAGCAGCCTCGGCCTGTTGTTTAAATGTGCCTCCATTCTCCTCCCGAGTTACAAAGGCGGTGAGATAAGCTTTGAGAGCAGCTTTGAAGAAGCCTGTGAAGGCGAAGAATACCTGTTGATCTGCCGTCCACACTGTTGCGTTCTTTGCTGATGTTTTCCAAACTTGACTCAATTCCCTTTGCGTTCCGTGGAAGAGGAATGAATGACATCCTGCAAGCAAGCAAGACAAAATTATATTTTATTGACGTTTTTCTGGCTATGTAATTCTGGAAATAAAGTGAGATTTTCCATTATTCTGCTTCTTTAGCACGATGGGTGTGTGTCGTATTTTCCAGAGAAGGATAGCTTCTTTTTTTTTTTTTAGCATGATAGGGCTATCAATATCAGTAACACTGGAAAAAAGTGACTTGTATTTTGAGTGGATGATTCTTTTGGTTCTTAAACTAGCCAGCTAACTTTTGGCTATGTGGCACAACAAGTGGATTGATGCTGACTTGAAAATCACACTCATTGACAGCTTCTCATCAAACTGTAGGGAAATATTGAGTGGGGTACCATAAGGTTCTGTCCTCCTTCCTTAGCTCTTATTTTTTTTCCCAATATTTTTTGTTTTAGGTATGGAAGTGGAAAAAAGCTTATTGAATATACTGATATTACAAAATTGGATAGGATAAAAAATGCTCTCCAAAAAATCCAAAGTGTGTTTATAAAATTTTAAAAAATGGCTTGAAAATAATGAAATTGAACAGACAAATGCAAAGTCAACCATCTGAGAAACACAACAAATGCATAGATATAGGATGGGGCTTGGTAGTAACATTTAGGAAAAAGGTTTTAGAATAGCAGTTCATCATAAACAACAGGAATGGCATTTAGACTTATACTTAGGCTTCACAGCGCTTTACAGTCCTTTCTAACAACTATCTGGGTCTTCATTTTATTGATCTCGGAAGGATGGAAGGCTGAGTCGACCTTGAGCTGGTCAGGATTGAACTGCTGGCAGTTGGCAGAATTAGCCTGAAATACTGCATTCTAAACATTGTCACTGCAGCAATCTGAATTAAACATCTGAGTTAAAGTACACTACATGACTCGGCAGTATGGTGATGCAAAGAAGGCAAATATTTTAGGCTCTTTCAAGGGAAGTATACTTTCCAAATCATAAGTAATAATTATCTTCATTCTGCATTGGTTGGACACCCCCACACACTGAGTTCAATTCTGGGTACTACATTTTAAGATTCAAAGGAATCGAAGCAAATTTCACAAAAGGTACAAAGGTGATCCAGGGGATGAGAAACTAGATTCAATGACCAAATAGAAAACTAAAGAGAAATTTAATAGTGTTCTTCAATTCTGAAAAGTTGCCAACAAGGAAGAGTTGCCAAATAGAATAGGTTTGGATGGGTAAATGAGAATCGGACACAAAGTGTATTGCCCTTTCCTGGAATTGGAATGCTTGAAGATATTCTTGCAAGTAAGCAGAACAGTGCCTAAATTGTCCCAATTCTCAACCTATGCCAATAGTAACCATGTAATATAGGGGTTTTTTTTAGCAATTTGAATTTTGCTGGCTGCTTAGGGTCTCCCCAACAAATTAGGGCAGCCATGTAAGGGTAGCTGCTTAAGGTTTCATTTCTGCTGGTTACAGGTGAGACTTGTGCCATAGTTGATAACCCAAAAAACTTTGCCTCACCTGTTTTTTATCATGAGATTGCCATTCTCCTCACCCTGTATCTCGGACATATTTATTGCAGCATAATTCTTGAAATTTTTAATGCTCTTGGAGAAAGGGTGATCAACCATACAAGACAACCATACAGCAGGTGGTCATTTTCTGCTGCCAGCTGCCTGACATCACATGGATGCAGAATACTGAAGGGGCTTGCTTGTTACGAATTCTGTTTTGTCCTTGTATTGCTTAAGTTTCCACTTCCTGCCTCAAACAGGGGTTGGAAAAGGCTGATCTAAGCCAAAGACCGCTATTTAAAATGTCTCATGTTCATATCCTGCTGCTGAAACCGCAGTTAAGAGTGGGGGTGAAGACAGACAATAAATAGAAGGGCTGCTGCCCATTAGATTTTGAGCAGAGCAGAGGCTCACGTGAATTAAGCAAGGCTGAATCAGCACCTAGCACTTCTGTGCTACTCAGTCTGATGCAGCTTTTTTTGCTGACCAGATGTGTGTAAAAAATGGGAAACAATTTGTGTCTCCAAAGCAGGGAGAAACCATGCAAGTATATTTGGGGTGGCATGCCAGAATTGGATATTATGCAGAACCAAAGTATGGTTGGATAACTTTGGAGTGTGAAACCTCAAGCAGGAGTTTTTCCACAGATATGAAAAAAAGGCGTATCACTTTATCTTTCCCCCAACACCCTTCAGATGCTTAGTTCTTGCAGGAGGAACAATGTGGTGCAACTGGTCATCATGCAGGACTAGTCTTAAGAAGACTGTTTCAGGTCCTTGGGCTCAAACTAGTATCTCTCAGTATAATATAGGGCAGGGGTGTCAAAACTCGCAACATCATGTGATGTGTCGCAACATATTGTGACTTTTTTCCCATTGCTGGCAATGGGGTAGGTACGGTTTTGGCATGACGCATCCGGCCCGTGAGCCCACAGTTTGATCCCCAATATACGGGGAAAAACAGAATAGCAAACTCCTTTAAGCTTCATGGAGAAAACCATTTATTAAACTTAACCTGTCCATTTATAATATAAACTGGACTATGACTCAGGCTGGCTTATGCGGAGATGATTCAGACACCCTACATTGAAATCTTTCCAAATGTATTCAGAATTGCTTTCCTTTTTGTGTGTGTCAGTCTAACAGTCTTACCACCAAGAGGATCCAATAATTTTGGTCAAGAACTAGAAAAAGCTGAGGGGAGACAGACTGACCAGTAGATTTCCTCTTACAGTGTTGGAAAGCAAATTCAATTCTGATTTATTCATTTTATTTAATTTAATGAAGTTAAATATGATTTTCCTCTCCCAGGTTTCCAGAGAAGGGGAAAGAAGGCAAGACAGAAGTTAATGGTAGGATTATTTGGGATGGGTGAAAAGGAAGGGCTTCCTTGCACAGAATGAAAATGCCACAACAGTCTTCCATTGTGATGTCAACAATTTTGACGGCTTTAGAAAGGAATTAGACTAACATCAGACCCTCCATGACCACTAATTTTGGAAGGTATATTTTTGGAATATCTCATGTGCCCTAAATAATCAGTGACTCAGAAGCAAGTATGGAAAAGAGCTATTGGTCTCCTAATATTGCTTGCAGGCTTCCCAGATGCATCAGCCGCTATGGGACACATGCCCTCAAAGCTACCATGGCCTTTTCTTTCTTTTAAAGGGCTGTACATATTAACATATTAACCACTTCAAGCTAAATGCTTCCTAATATTGCATTGCTGCAATGCCTACTCTGCATTATTCTACAATATTACTGCATGTAATGATTGCACACATTACTGTGCAATATCACTGCATTTCTTTGCACACTGTAATGTGCCAGTAATCTTTCAAGCCATGGAGCAATGTTTTAGCAACTTTAAGATGGGGGGGGGGGAAATCTCAACTCCCAGAATTCCCCAGCTGGAAGAGCTCAACCAAGATGCCAAGGTTGAGAAACACTGCCATAAAAACTAATCTCCTTCAGCTCTGCTCCTAGTGCAGTGGTTCTCAACCTGTGGGTCGGGACCCCATTTGGGGTTGAACCACCATTTCACGGGGGTCGCCAAACACAGTCCGCCATTTTTTTCCCCTTTTCCTTAGCTGTGCTACTCCCTTTTATTCTATTGGCTTTTGAAAGCCAATAGAATAGACTCTTGAATAGAGTCTAATTCTATTGGCTTTCAGAAGCCAATAGGAATTGTCCAGGCTGTCTCTGCCTGCTGAGCCCACCAAAAGTTCCATTCTGCAAACGGTGCTGCACCAGTTGAGTAGTCCTCAACTTACGACCAATTGAGTAGTCCTCGACTTACGACCGGTTGGGGGGTCGCGGCATTAAAAAGGTTGAGAACCACTGTCCTAGTGACATGTAGGTAATAATGCAGATGTCATTTGCCATGGCTCCATTCTGGGGATTTCTCCACACACACACCCCACTCCATTTCTAATATAAGTTTCCAGCCCTGAGATTTTGCAATAATCTCCATCCAAGGAGGAACCAGGTCTGACCAAGCTTAGCATCGCAGAAAAGCCAAGATTGCCCCAGACTTTGCTTAAGGATGCCTTAGAAGTCATACAATAAAGTTGTGAATCCTGAGTGTGGTTATTTAGAGGAAGGGGGCTAAGCCGACCAAAAGAGGTTGCTCTCAGTCATGAGTTGCTCGTCCAATTTTTCCCGAAGTCTCACTAGTCCCTCCTCTCACTATAATTTCTTTCAGCGACACATTTTTGGAAGAAAGCCCCCCCTCATTCTAATGAAACTACATCCCCCAGCAACCCACGCGCGTTTGCAGTATCCCCTTCTCTTTCGCGCCCCCCCTCCGCTCTCCAAAGGGTTCCAAATCCGCCCTCCCACCTCCCTCGCTTTCGCGCGCTTCTCTGAAGGAAAAAAAAAAAAAAAGCCCAGCAACAGTAACCGCTCTTTCTTTCTGCGCTTGCGTGGCAAAAAAAAAAAGCGTCAGGTGGGGGAATAGCATTGGAAAGAGGAGAGGATGAGGACACTTAAGCAGAGTCCGCTTTCCCTCCTCCCCCTCCTTTCCCAGCATCTGAGATAGCGGCAGTACCAGCGTGCGTGCGGGGAGCTGCGCTGTGTGCTGCGCGCGCCGGCCGGCCGGTCAGTCTAGCTAAGACGGTCCAACAAACAAGACGGCGAAAGCTCTTGAAGACGCGTGCGCGGGCGAGACCCCCTTTTTTTTTTTTTAGAACGTTGGTGGGTGGGGGAGCCGGTTCGCCGCGCGCCGCAGGTAAACAAGCAACGGCCGCTTTCCCGGGGGCTACAAATCAAAGGACGCGTGGAGCTCGAGCGGGAGGACGGGGGGGGCGGGGGCGGGGAGAAGAGAAAGAGCGCGAGGATGGCGCACGCGCTCTTTCGCCTTCCCACCTGTATCCCCGGGAGTTTCTTGCACGCTCTTTCCCTCCGCGGCTCACGCGGAGGATGTGTGTTTGTGGGTTTGAGTGGCTTTGAGGTATGGAGGAGCCAGACCCCCTGCTTTGGACGGGGGCTTGAACGCTGCAGCCCCTGCCCCCCTTTGTATTGGTCTGTGGGTCCTCAGCTTTAGGGTTCAGTTGGGGTGTGTGAGTTGGTCTGCTTTGCTTCATTATCTTGTCTGCAGAGGTCTGGGTGCATTTGGGGTGGGCTTTCTCACAACCACTTGCTTTGCCTCCCCCCCCATCTTTTGCAGCAAGAATCTGTGGGCTCGTAAGGGTGTTGCTGTCATTCTGTGGGTTGGAGACCTGGAAATGTGTGTTCCTAGCTTTTTGGTGAACTCTCCTGCAGTAATAGTTTTGAAATGGTCCTTTGTCCCTCTTAGGATAACACACCACCAAGTATAGATAGTCCTTGACTTAATGGCTACAATTTGTTGCTAAGTGAAACATTTGTTAAGTGATTTTTGCCCCATTTTACGATCTTTCTTACCATACCAAGGACCCTTCATTTCAACCCTGAGTTACAAATATTTTCCTTAAGAGGTGCTGGGCAAGCAAGCAACTAATAATACAGGCAGTCCTTGACTTACAACCACAGTTGAACCCAAATTTTCTGTTGTTCAATGAGACAGTTAAGTGGTTTTACTCACCATTCTTGCCATGGTTGTTAAGTGAATCACTGCAGTTGTTAAGTTAGTAACATGGTTGTTAAGTGAATCTGGTTTCCCTATTGACTTTGCTTGTCAGAAGATCACAAAACAGTGATCGAATGGTACTTGGACACTGCAACCAACATAAATATCACTTAGTTGCCAACTGTCTGAATTTGATCATGTGATCATAGGGATGTTGCAACAATTCTAAGTGTGCAAAAATGGTCATAAGTCAATTTTTTCAGTGCTGTTGTAACTTTGAACGGCCACTAAATGAACTGTTGTAAGTCAAGGACTACCTTGGGTTAGTGAGATTTTACAGAGGATTCAGTATCTCGGTACATTTTATGTAATAGACTTTTTGATATATATATATATATATATTCACTGTTTTTTTTCCAGAATCCTACAATTTGAGGAGGACTGACAATTTCCTTGCACTAGACCCATCTAAAGGTTCTCTCCTTCTACCAAGATCTTCAAAAACAACTGGAAGTTTGAAGAGTTCTTGATATTGCACCTTAAGAGATAACTTTGCCTTCTCTTCTTTAAGTTCTTGCACTGGAATCTGACATTTTTCCTCTTCGGTTTGAAAAAAAAACCCACTTCTGTCTCTCTCTCTCTTGTCTTTTTCTGCACCAGAATCATAAGGGATATTGCAAAGAAAAATATATTTTTTCCTAGCATTCACCAAGGAAAACAAGTGGATTATATAACCTTACATTCACTATAGACTTTCTAGCATTTTGGCATAGCTTGCAGATCTTTGCCTTTAGATATATATTTTTTTCCTGTTGCATTTTGCAGAGATAAAAGGCATTTGCTTAACCGAAACATTGAGCAGGTTCTGTGTGGCTGTTTTCACAGACGTATAGTAAAGCTGGAATTTTTGCATTGTGTCCCTTTGACAGATAAATTTGCAAGCGTTTTTCTTTTTTGACCTTTAGGTTATCCTTAAGAAGAGAAAACTGGCCTATTTGCCTGATGCATGGAAATCTTCAGCGTAATCATTTGTGAAACATTAACCTACAAAATCATGGAATATTGCCTTCACTCAATCTTAGGCTGTACTTCTAAAAATACACCCCATAAGCACACTGTGTGAAACAGTTTGTGAATCCAGGGTAGACATGAATCTTCCTTATGAGAGAATATTGAATAACATCGTTGGCATCTCTACTTTTCTGAAAGATCTTCCTCTTACGACTTGAGGTGACTTTAGGTTAAACTGATCAAGGAAAAGGGTTGGAGTTTTTTGTTTTTGTTTTGGTTCTCTTTGCCATCGTTGTTGCCAAGATGGCTTCTGTCCGGTTTATGGTTACCCCCACTAAAATTGATGATATCCCAGGCCTGTCTGACACTAGCCCGGATCTTAGCTCCCGCTCGAGTTCTTGCGTCCGCTTCAGTTCCAGAGAAAGTGTGCCTGAAACAAGCCGCAGTGAGGGTGCCAGCGATTTTTCCCGAATAACCACTTCCTTGGCCACTGAAGCAGCGGAACCTGCTTCTGACAAGACAACCAATCCTCACACAGATGTGGTCGAAGGTAAGGTTCTCTTTGGTGGGAGGGAGAATGGATATCAGTAATTTTTACCAATGGAGCAAAATTACTGGTTGCAAGTGCCTTGTTTGGTAAAAGAACCAGGTGCTTGTTTTTGAGTGTCTTGGTAGAAGAACATTGAGGGATGAACAGGTACTTGGAAGCTTCAGAAGTTGTGGGAAGCACACTTCCATACCTGATGTTGTTGCTCATGCAAAGAAGGGGTTTTTTTTTGTGTGCTTTGGGAGGTACAAGGATTACATTGATGATGTCAGAGGAATGTGAATGGGCCTGTCCATATTCAGTACTGTTGAATACAGTATTGTCATATTCAATTCTGTTTGACAGGTATCATTTTCACACACAACTGGATTTTCCAGATTTGGCTCTTTGTAATACCTTTGTCCTTTTTATGCCAAAGTTTGACTGGTATATTTTAGGCTTGCAAGACAAGAAATAATAGTTTGTCTCTTAAATTTCCCGATCAATCTCATTGGAAGCAGCGCTGAATTTCTCTGCTTCTAAAATGGATGGAAACTAATCAAGGAGAGAAGCAGCCTAGAACTAAGGAGAAATTAGTCAGTGGAACAGCTTGCCTCCAGAATTTGGGGGTGCTCCAAAATGGGAGGTTTTTAAGTCGAGTTTGGACAACTATTTGTCTGAAATGGAATAGTTAGCTGCTTGAGGAGGGGTTGGACTAGAAGACCTCCAAGGTCCCTTCCAATTCTGTTATTCTGTTAAAACAAGCCAAGTTTGTTGTCTTTAAATTGTGGTTTCCCTTTGGAGTACTGAGTTTGCTGAACTGTTCAGTTTTTCAGATCCCTTTTTGTTATTTTTTTTCCTTCTGCCTGGAAATGCTGAGTAAGTCTCGTGGGAAATGACTTAGGAGAATTTCAGTTCCCTTAATCTTGTTCATTGTTCTGTCTGATTTTAAAAGGAAAAAAAAAATGTCTAAGGTTAGCCTAGGTTTTGCTCAGTCACCACTGAGTCAAAGTCACATCTTCATTGTGGAGTTTCTGAATAGCAACACTGATCTGTCAACAGTCTTTAGATCCAGCCAGTCTGTAGTTCATTGTCTGTTTTCTGAATCTTACTTTGTTCTAAAAGGCATCTGTCCTAAATTGCCCTCAAATCCCCAATTGAAACAAGTCGAAAATAAAAAAAAGGGTAGTGAAACAAAAGAGAAGAAGAAAGCGGTTTTTCAGAGCATCATCTATGAAAGTGAAATACCACAGGTGAAGGCTTATGCAGTAAAGCCCTTTTTTTCTGCTCACAAAGACTGTTAACAAGAATCACTTCTGGGAAATCTGACAGTGGTGTTTTTGATAATTGAGAATTCCCCTTCACCAATCTATGTTTATGTGTCTGAAGTAATTATTTAATTGTAGCTATGTTTGGCCTCCAGCTTTGCTTTGCAGATAAGACCTGTTTGCAATGCTGCATAGAAAGAAATAATTGTAGTAAGGGAATAATTTATCTGATCTTTTTTGTTAATTGGGTATGTGTATATGTGAATAAGTTTAATCCTCAATTTATATTACTTTATAAGATATATATTAACTTCACACCTAGGTGCATTTTAGGAAGGGATAAGTAGATGAGACATTGTATGGTACAGCTGCATCCTTTTTTAAAGCAATTATTCCCATCCTAGAGTCTGTGGATCATGGTGGTTTGTAACAGTATTGTAGGTGGCCCTTACATTAATTTTATATTAATGGATAAAATTCACCTAAGATTTGCTGAGATTTCAGCATTCCTGCTCAAATTATCATAAGATTTAAAGTGGAATATCAAAACCCTATGAAAGTATATGGTCTCACAAGTTTTTAATCATTTCATATTTTAAAATTAAAATTTGGGTCCATCAGATGCCCTCAATATAGGTGATATCTGCAGTGTAATAATATTCCTGAAGGATTTAGCAGAAATGCTGAAATAGTCAGTTCTGCAAGTAATCTGACCTGGTGCCATGCACTGCTTCTAATGGTGATGACCAACACCTTGAATTGCCTCTGGAAATATACTGGAAGGCAATGTCACTTGTGCAGCAGTGATGTTACACAGGGGGACTTTGGAGTACCCAAAACTAAGCACTGTTACATTCTGAAACATTTTAAGTTCTGAGTATTCTTCTAGGAAAGTTCCAGCTAGACTAGAGCACAAAATAGTTTTCAATCAGGAGGTGACAAAGGTATGAATGACAAGCATCGTAATCCAGAAATGAGCACAACTGGTACATGGGACAGACCTGTGCAAAAGTCTTTGAGCACGAGCTGTATGTTCCGGAAGACCTCCAGATGGCGTATTAACTCTGGTAGAGTGCTACTCCAATAGCAGTAAGAGATATAAAAGCAGGCCTAGAAGGTTCAGAAGTCTAGAACCACTTGGGATTTGCCAGGGTTGAGCTGAAATCTATTTTCCCCCATCCAAACCCCAACAGCATCCAATCACTGGATAATAACCTTGAACACATTGTACAGCTAAGGGCAGAATACATAGCTAAGTAATATTTTGATGGTGCTGACAAATAACTTCATTCAGTGATTTCATTTAGATGTTAAATATGAATGGGGAGAGAGTTGAGCCTTGAGGAATTGCACATAAGAGAGGTTTAGGGTTACACCTCTCCCCTTCCCCATCAACATAAACTGGAAGTAGCATTGAAAGAAGGAAGGAGAACTACCAAAAAAGAGTCTCCTCTCTTCTAACCCATGGACTTAGTCCAGAAAGGTACCATACTCAGTGCTATCAAAAGCTGATGAGAGATCTAGAAGAACAAAGACAGATGCATCACCACCATTACATATCCTCTAGAGCAGGGGTGTCAACCTCAATTTCATTGAGGGACGCATCAGCATTGCAGTTGCCCTCGGGGGGGGGCTGGGTGAGTGTGGCCAGGGTGGGTGCAGCCTATTGGGTGGGCGTGGGTGGAGTGGGTGTGGCCTACTGGGTGGGCATGGCCAGCTCTACATTGTTCGCATCAAGGGTGCCTGTGGGGGCTTGGGCAGGAGTGGGACAGATCTAAGGGTCTCTGGCAGAAGGGGGTGGAACCGGGGCAACGCCAAGGCATGGTCCATTCCTCACAAAGGATGATACCTCCCCTGCATGCACCCAGGGGGCGGGGTCGATGGGGCAGGGGCTGGTTCCTCGCTGTTTCCAGATGGCCTTGTGGAGCTAAGACTGAATGCGTTTCAGCATAGATGGCCACCACAAAATTGTACATTGGCTCCCGGCCAGCCAGGCCGTTCCCTCACTTTTTCCAAGATGGCTTCGCAGGCCACATGAAACCACTTTACGGGCCGCACCCGGCCCCCAGGCCTTGTGTTGGACATGTCTGCTCTAGAGGTCTTCTGCAAAAGAAAAAAAAAAGCATTCATTACCTCTTGGACACAACTACATGTTCCTCCTGGCTGTTCTTGACTAGGAGCAACATGGAGCTAAAAGGTAGAAGAGCTCACAGCTCCGAGGACCCTATCTACTTCCTCAGGCCTAAGCAGGTCAAATTTATTTCAGATAGCAAGACTGTATCAATCACTTGCATAAGACCTGCCTTGTTCATGTCCAACTCAAGTGGATTTCAGTGACTTTATCCAACAGATGTCTAGAATAGCCCTTACAATGAGCCTGAAACAGCTTCACCAACCCCTCCTTAACATGAAAGGTTTTGGTTACCTAAAAGAAGGTTGTTGGTCGGTTATTTGCAAACACAATAAAAACAAAGACGCAAGCCCACTGTATCATTTGTTCTGTCACCAAATGAGTCCACTTAAGGGCTCCTACTCATGCTCAAGTGGATTTATTCTTTCTCTTTCTCTAGACCAGCGGTTCTCAACCTGTGGGTCGCGACCCCATTTGGGGTCGAACGACCATTTCATGGGGGTCGCCAAACAATGCGATCCGCCATTTTTTTTCCTCAGCTGGCGGCACCGCGCATGTGCGCTGTGCCGCGCATGTACGCCGCACATGGTGCCACGCATGTGCGCCACGCATGGGGGGGCACATGCACACCGTGCCACACATGCGCGGCGTGTCCTTATGACCGGGATCGCCGGTATAAAAAGGTTGAGAACCACTACTCTAGACATATTCACAAGAGGTGTTTTCATCTCCAAAGCTCCTCAGAAAACAGGAAGCTCTATGGGACCTTCAGTCAAGTAGAGTCTGAGATTCAATTTAAGGCTCTCGTTGCCTACTCATTCCAAGCAGCTTTGACTAGAGCATGCTGCAGAATTTCAGGAATAACTCCCTGAAACCCTACTGGGTGCATCAGTTGCCTGGCCAGGAGCAATCAAATAGGCCTTTCCTCCCTTCAGTGGGTAGCAGCCACAAAGAACTGCAATAGTTTGTTTTGTTGCCTGGAGTCAAGTTTGACACGAAGGAGTTACTGCAGTGCACCAGTTTTTCTCTTTTCTTTTACAACAGTCCTGTTGTCAGTTGCACATGCATCATCATTTTGTTATGACCTATAAATAGTCTTGCCTACTTCAAGGAGTAAAGGTTGCACATAAGCGTATCTAACAACTATGGAGTTTTATATTGTGTTTCTCCCCTTAGATTTTTTGCAATGTCTGCGGGATGTTTTTCTCCAAATACTGAATCACATTTAGGTAGCAGGCAATTTTGATGCACATTTAATTGTAAAAGTTGGCAGGTTGCCTTTTCCTTGTTGTTGGTTTGCTGAGCTCTTGCCCAGCTTTGCTGAGCACTGATGTGTACATCTTCTCCTGCAGTTAATGTCTACCCTTCAGGAAGCAGGATACTTATTTATATTTTACATCTTTTTCTCACAAGAACAATCTTTGGAGTACACAGAAACAGTAAACACAATAATGTTATTTTGTCGCTCCTATTCCTTAATAGCACTTTGCTTCCAAGTGCTATGTTTATCTCACACAATTTGCTCCTGTCATTTATACTTACTACTTTGTTTTTAGTCCAAACAGATGTTACATGCAGACTTTTATGTAAGCCATAACACCTATTTTTCTATTGGCCTTTCCTTTTTCTTCTTGTTACTGCTCTAGTAGTTATCCATAGACAGAGTTTTTCTTTTTATATAACCTTCATTAAAGAGATTTTTAACAAGGTAAAAACAATTGAGATTTTAGAAAAGAAAGAAAGGGGAAAATAGTGGAAAGGTAAGAAAGAAAATAGGAAAAAGAAAGAAAATAGAAAATAGAGCAAAAGAAAAAAAAAAAGTAAGAAAGTGGCTTCTGACCCTCTTAACAACAGTTGTAAATGCATTCATGTTTTACCTTCTCTCTAAAATTACCTCTTTAGAACAGTATTTTTTAAACTTGGCAATGTCTGGGAAATTCTGGAAGTTGAAATCCACACATCTGAGATTTGCCAAGTTTGGAAAACACTGTACTTAGACCAACAGAGCCACCTGTGATTTTTGCCATACTTTTGTGGTTGTTTGCTTTATGAAGAACAAACCTCTTTGAGGTTATATCTGCCATCAGTAAGTGAGCTTGTCTTTCCTTTTAACAACTCTACATATAGATAAACATGAAAGAAAATATATTGTGCAGTTAGCCAACCAGTGTCTCAGTAACTCAGAGGTCCTTACTGCTTCCCTGATTTATCTTATGAGATGTTTGCTCTTAACTGCTTGTATTTCAATACTCCTATAGTTCCTATTTTAAAAAAAAGACAAGCAGGACCATATTTGTGTCACTAGGGAGAAAGGAAAAAGTAACTGATTAGAGATAGCATCTTCAATGTGGTGGTACATGGCACCAGCCTAGAAATCTAGGGACTAACCTCTACTTTTAGGCATGAAAGCTAGCTGGATGACTTTGGTCCATTCATTCTTTCTCTGCCCAATCTACTTCACAGAGCTGTTAATGGGGGGAAAATAGGAGGTAGGAGCATTATATACTGTATACTATCTTGATTTATACTGAATAAAGGTGGGATATAAATCTAAGAAATGGTTTTTATTATTTATGAGTTTTTAAGCACTCCCATTGTCTTTATATGCTTGTTTATTATGTTTTCATTGTTTTATTATATGTTGCCCAGAGTTACAGTCATAAAATGAGTGGCTATATACTGTAAATGTGATAGATAACTAAGATAAAGATCTCCATCCCTCCTTCAGGTTGAGCTCAGTTTCTGATGATTGTTCCCATTTAGTTTTCTTGCAGCATGACTTTTCCTAGCCTTGGCAATATTCCTGATGATTTCCCCATCCAAATGCTAACCAAGTCTGAACCTGCTTAGTTTCGAAGATCAGTTAAGTGCTACTACCTTCTACGGCAGGGGTGTCAAAACCAATTTCATTGAGGGACGCATCAGCATTGCAGTTGCCCTTGGGGGGGCGGGGGTGTGTGGCCAGGGTGGGTGCAGCCTACTGGGTGGGCATGGCCAGCTCTACATCGTTCGCGTCAAGGGTGCCTGTGGGGGCTTGGGCAGGAGTGGGATAGATCTGAGGGTCTCTGGCAGAAGGGGATGGGACCGGGGCAAACGCCAAGGCGTGGTGCATTTCTTCATTCCTCACAAAGAGTGACACCTCCCCAGCATGCACCCAGGGGGCGGGGCCAACGCGGCAGGAGCTGGTTCCTTGCACCTTGTGGAGCTAAGACTGAATGCATTTCAGCATAGATGGCCACCACAAAATTGTACATTGGCTCCTGGCCGGCCTGGGCCAGGGCCAAGGCAGTGGGGGCCGTTCCCTCACTGTTTCCAGGATGGCTTCATGGGCCACATGAAGCCACTTTGTGGGCCGCATCCGGCCCCCGGGTCTTGTGTTTGACATGTCTGTTCTACGGTATCTAAATACACATAACGGTACCTTGGTAGACAGCTTGAGAAACAAGGGAGAAAAAGTATGAAGAAGATGATTTTTGGTAACCTTTTAGCAGCAGTGGTCCATATTTTCTTCAAAGTAACATGCTGTACTTGTGTGTACAAACACACAGTTGTCCATATTTTCTTCAAAGTAACATGCTGTGTTTGTGTGTACAACGTACACTTTCTCCTTAGATTATGTGTACTTGTATCCTCTCTCTTTGTGTAAGCATCTGTATATCTGTTAAGAGTTTAATCAGGGTGTCTGCATACCTGCTGTTTCTTTGTGTATATACATGGGAGGATGTAATCAAGGTGGAGGCATATGAGTTGCCTATGTGTGTATATGTCTGCTTTCAACTTACAATATGTTGCTTCTCTGTGTTTTTCTATGTATACAGTATGTATCCTGGGAAACAAGGAGTGACCAGCAAATGCTCTGCTTTGAGTCATATATGACTGGGAAGAAGAAGGGGAGCATTTGCCCAGAAACTGAAGCATTTTTGTTATTTATTTATTTACTTATTTGATTTCTATAGCCACCCATCTCAACAAACAAACTAATGTTATATTGTTTTTTTTTTTTAATATTGTTAGTCACCCAGAATTACCGTATATGACTCTGATTGAGATTGAAAACAGTGGGCATATACATTCAATAAATAAATGAAATAAATACAGTATAGGTACGTTGGAATCATTGTTTTTCTGGGGTGTGTTTTTCTGTAGAGCCGCCTGCCCCCCAGCCTAATCCCGTCCATTGTCCAACTTAATTTTTCTTTTACTGATTTCTCCCATCATAGAAATTTGATCATATTCTGTTAACTTAACTTGTGATGAAGAGTCTGGAGCTATTTTTTTATATTTTTTCCAAGCATCCTTTTGGGTTGAAAATTATAGCAAGTATAAACATCAAATTACAAGGATTTTTTTTTTTTCTGATACTGGATCTTTGCTGGGGTGTCAGTTTATCTGTACAGTATTTATAAAACTAAAAGTAGAACGCAATAGGAGAGAAACATGCCTACCAAGATTCTTGCTGCACAGCGGAGTGTTTTTGTGTCACAGTGCTTTCGGTTTAAACAAATGTGGCAGTCGAGGAAAATGTTTACAGATCAGAAAGAAAAATGATAAGCTTAACTTGGGAAACTTAACTAAAAGGTGCAAGTTAGGCCATTTTTTTAAAATGCACTATTTTAGTTTTAGGTGGCCTTTTCTGTGATTGCAATATGTGGATAAATTTATATTTAGACTTTTTTGAGTTCTTGGTGTTAAGAAGCATAGAGTTTAGCTTTAAATTGTAAATTCTCATTTAGTATATGACATACTAATCTCAATCTCCTTTTCTTCCAGTCCAGGGCATTAGCTTAGACCTGTGCTTGTGGAGCTGAGGCAGAGAACATTGGAAGAAAACCTGGAACAGCCAGGACTTAAAAAGGCAGATGAAGATGCAGTCAGATTACAGTGAAAAAGGGTATATATAGTGAATATTATGTAACTATTTCCCAAAAGCTTACTAGATCCTGATTAACAACAAGGTTTTTCTGGAAGTTAGATTTTGAACCATTGCTTCCAAGCAAGCTCTCAGCTTAATTAAGGGCTATTTCTGCTTTTTCATTATCGTTTTTCCCACCTTCCATTCAGATGAGATTTTTAATCACATTTTAGTTGTGCAAGAATGGAGATGTGCTCTCTTTCATAATAATGAAGTGCTCTGCTCTGGGTCACCTGCCTGAGTAGGAGGCATAATAACGAAAGAGCCTTTGTATTTGGAGACACCCTAAATTATCTGCTGCTTTGCATGTAATAGGTCTTAATTTGATATGATACAATATGATAACAGGACTTTCAGGTTATATAATAAAATCTAAGTGCTGAATGGAATTCAGAAGCATTTTATTCACAATTCTGGACTCACAGTGAACCAGCCTGTTGGATAGTTAGATATTCTCTCTAATATAAGTTGAAATATCAACCATATCCTGAAGGATTGGTTTACTTTGGCGATACCCATGTCAATTTTTCTTACGTTCTTTTAAGAATATGAGAATACCCATGTTATATCAACACAACTTCATCTTAGGCCAGAATTTTGCTTCTAATAGTGGCCAGCCAAATGTCTCAGCTGTTTTCCCAAACAAGAGGTGGTGGTGTATATTCTTCCAGCTGCTTTTTCTTTGCTACTGGTATTTGGAGGCATGTTTTCTCCATTTTTTTTTAAAAAAATATTGTTTTATTGCTTTTAAAATAATGACAGAGAAGCAAAAAGAAGACAAAAAGAATGTGGGTTTTTTTTTTAAAAAAAGTGAAAAGTACGACAATATATACAGAATTGTAGTTACAATTCTGTATATATTATCTGAAAATGTTAGCTTTTTGGCACAGTTGTATTTATATAATCTAATACTTTCTCACAAAACTTGGTAAATGTAAGACACTGTAAAATGTGTTTTAAGAAGCATTATCTTTATTATCTCTCTAACAAAATACTATTTTTACAGTATTTTTCTATACTGTCCAGTCAATTTTAAATATTTTTTTTCTATAAGTGGTAATTTGATTTTAACAGCAGTGTTAGCAAATGATATTGTTTGTTATTAAGAGTGATCAAGCAGAGTTTATAAAAACTAGGGAAGTAGCAGACAACATTAAGTTAGTCATAGATCTAATAAACTTGAATAAAAAGAACACTTTGTAGTTTTATTGATGAAAAAGCCTTTGACAAAGTACATAAACATTATATGATTGCTGTCCTAAATAGATTTGGATTTCCTTTGGAATTTGTAAAATGGAAAGATATGAGTTGTTTGCATCTAAAATAAAAATTAATTGCATATTTTCTCCTACATTTCCACTGTTTAAAGGAACTATGTTCTTGCTTTTCAATATCTGCAGGGAACCCTTTGCTTGTGCTATGAAACAACATAGAGAGATTTACAGAATAGTATATAGGTCAATTAAACACTAATTATTTTTATTTGCAAGTGACTTTTTTGTTTATTTCCAAACTTCATGCTACTAACACATGTTGATGAAAAAAATAGATATCTTTAATAATATAGCAGGATACTCTGTTAACTGATCCAAATCAGAATTGATGCCTATAGATAAAATTTGGTTACCCATCCACTTCAGGCATATCAGTTCTGTATTTGTACTGAATCCATTAAATAACTAAGTAGGTACATACCAAAGGATGTCAGTTAGCAATATATAATATAAAATAAAATATAAAGAGAGGTTTCTACAGATATTGTTAGATGAGTGTAATTAATTAAATCTTACTTTTTGGAGAAATATGAATGATCTCAAAAGAAATATTATTCCCAGACTGATTAATATTCTGAAAGGAATTCCAGTTTATATATCTAGGAAATATTTTCAAAAAATAAATACTTGGTTTAGAAAATTTCCATGGAGTTCTTTAATTCTGAGAATATCTTTACAGACAATGCAATTATCAATTCAAGAGGAAAAATTTATTTTCTGAATCTGGAGCCATATTATCATGCTTATCTATTACAAAGTATTAAATACTGGAAGCCAGTGATTGGTGATAATTTTCTGATTTGGGCAAATTCGGAATATATGTATATATCATCTTTGGTTAGATGGAGAGTATTAGGATCTAAATATAATGAAACTACTTTCTCTAAAACCAAGTAAATAAGTTAGAAAACTATGGAATGTATTATCTAATAAAAGATTCAATCATTTTAAATTGACTTTATGGGGAAACCCAACTTTAAAAATTGGGTAAAAGATTTCTTGTATATCCCATCTTAATTCAGGGGATACCAATATCATGTCAATTCAGGATCATGATTTGTGGCTGTTTGAATAAAATGTATATTGGGATTTCTTAGGATTTATTTCTCTCCATATGTCCTACATACAAATTTCTTCTGCCATTCTAAAAAAAGCCTTAGGCAAAATATTCTTTTCTTTTTTCCCTATTTTACTACTCTTGTAATCTAACTTTTCATCTACAATTGCGTTAAAATCTCCTACTAAACAAATGTTTTGGTACTCCATTTCTAGTATTTTCTTGTGTAATCTTTGGTAGAATTCTTGTTTGTTATTTGGTGCATAAATTGCTACCATCAATATCTGTTTTTCATTTATCGTTATTTCTACCATTAATATTCTTCCTTCTTCATCTGAGTAGATTTGTTTAGGATTCACTGTTTCTTGGATATATAGAGCTAATCCTCCTTTCTTTTGTTGTGCTAATGAAAAATAAAGTTTCCCAATTTTCGGGCACTCCAGAGATTTATAATACTGTCTTTTAAAATGTGTTTCTTGTAATCAAACTATATCCATTTTTAATTTTTGTAATCGTGCAAAGAGTTTTTTCCTCTTTACGGGATAATTTAATCCATTTATATTTATTGAGAGTATCCCATTGTCCTTTTCCATCCTTTTCAGTTATATTTAGGGTTTATTCTCCTAGATGTTCTAGTTTATCTCTGATTTCCCTTTAGCCCAGGGGTCTCCAATCCCCAGTCTGTGGACTAGTACCTGGCCATGACATGGCAGCAACTAGTCTGCACAAACAAACAAAGCTCCATCTGCGGGATGCAGGCAGTACACAAAACCACACCCCCTTCAGTCTACAGAAAAACCTCTCTCCACGGAACCGTTCCTGGTGCCCAAAAGGTTGGGGACTTCTGCTTTAACCCTTTCTTCTTGATTTATAGTTTCCTTTTTTTCCACTTCTCTTTGTTTGGCTGCTCTTCTATGCTGTCTCTTCCTATTTTCTAAATTCCCCTTCTGGTTGAAGTTCTGAGTTTCCTTCTTCAAGAAAAGCTCTGTATCTGTCATAAAATTCCCTTGCTTTGAAGATAGAGTCCAATCTGTATCTTTTTGTATCCAGTTGATTAGTATCTCTTCCGGCATCAGCCATCTAAAGGTCACTCCTTTCTTAATTAGTTTTTTTGGTCAGAAATTGATATTCTCTTTGTGAGTCTCTTATCCTCCTGGGTATCTGCTTCAGATACAATATTTTGCCTAAGGCTTTTTTCAGAATGGCAGAAGAAATTTGTATGTATCTCTTATTCATCTTTTGACGAATCTGACATGGATCTCTCTGGGGACTTCATTTCTTCTTGTGTAGCTTGAGTTAACTAAATATTTGATCTATTTCTCTTTCCATTTCCTGCTTCCCCACTTCCAACACACCAGCCAGTAGTTCTATCATCAAGTCAGCAAGGTCCTCCTCCTTGTCTTCCATTATATTCTGGAATCTTAAGAAATAGGATGGCTTTTCCATTTCTAGAGCCGCTAGTGAATCCTCTAGTTTTCTATTTGTCTGCATCAGTCTTTGGTTTTCATCTTTTATTTCTTCCATCTTTTGATCAGTTTCTGCTGATTTGTCTTCAGTTGTCTGGATCCTTTGCTCATTTTGTGAGCTGTGGTGGCGCAGTGGTTAGAATGCAGTATTGCAGGCTAATTCTGCCAACTGCCAAGAGTTTGATCATGACTGGCTCAAGGTTGACTCTGCCTTCCATCCTTCTGAGGTCAGTAAAATGAGGACTCAGATTGTTGAGTGCAGTATGCTGACTCTGTAAACCATTTAGAAAGGGCTGTAAAGCACTGTGAAGTGGAATACAAGTTTAACTACTATTGCTATATTATATATGAAAACTGTTTCAGATGAAATTCTGACTCTGTTAACATTCAGATGCAATCAAATGAGACATTAGTACAAGATTATTGCTTTTAAACTGTGGTTTAACTTTTAATAGTCTGTTAAACAAGAGCTTCTAAATCTTGATTAAGAGAAACCGGTCAGAGGGCCCATTAAATACTTTTGAACTTATTTGATGCTGTGCTACTCCACACCTGATTGTAGTAGGCAATAGGAATAACCTTAAGGCACAGTAGAAAGAGCCATAACCAAAAAAAACCAGATAAAAGATCAAAGTAGTATCATTAGCATTCATAACTTTTGGTTTCCTAGTCTGATCTACTTCAAAGGGATGATATTTATGTAGTAAGTGAACCATTGTATAGGAACTGAGAACAGTCATGCAGGTGAATAAAGTTTATAGTCAAACATCTTTTTTCACTGGATTCATCTCTCCGAACTATATCACAGACTGTCTACTAAAGCTTCTGCTCTGTCTATCTAGAGCAGGGTTGTCAAACTCGCAATGTAATGTGTTGTGACGCATTGCAACTTTTTTTCCATTGCCGGCAATGGGGTGGGCGCGGTTTTGTTATGATGCATCTGGCCGTGGGCCGGCAATTTGATACTCCTGATCTAGAGCCATGCTAGGGGAATAAGGCAGAAAGGGGTTTTGTAGATACTAGCTTTACACTGCATTTGTTGGGCCAAACAATTACAGCTTAACCTGAGGTTAAGCCAAAGTGCCTTTTAAATTGGTTATTGCCCTTGTCTGTAATCTTGTCATGTTGATGGTATAAACAGCATGTGTAAGATTGAGGGAAGTACAACGGGAACATTGGAGTTTTCTGTCTTAGTTTACTCCCCCCCCACACGTATTGTTTTCACCCACTGTAGTTTTAGTAAATGATTGTGCTAAGTGTAAATAGAGAAGATGTGGAGTCTTTTCTCAAAGGGATTTAGGGATCTATGACAGAGCCAGTTGTGGAGGGAAGTTTATTGTAAAATGGGTTTTAACTATGGGTTTAACAGACTATTAAGAATAGCCAGAATTAACCTAACAGCGTGGACACAGTTACCATTTTTCTCATTTTAGGTTTTTTCCTCCACCTTCTATGTAATATCTTTATCTGTAATATGTAATATCTGATGTAATATCTTTGAGTTCCAACTCCCAGTTTTCTCTTCTTCCCCAGCAACTCCCAATTAGTCTGAACTTTCTTCTTTTCTGAACATGACAATACAGACCTGCATTCTCCTACTCGCCTTCTTTTTGCAAGCCAAAGTAGGATTAAATCTCAGTTGGGTAATGCTTATGCCTAAATTTCAAGTTTGTGCATTCTTTTTTTTTTTTTAAACCCACTTAGGGGAAAATTGAAAAACAGGAGTTCCTCCAGGAACAGCTATCACTATGCAGCCATACACATTTGAATCATATTCTGGCTTTAGGGAATGGCATTTTGCCAAGAACGGCTGTCTTCTGATGCAAGTTGCTTTGCTTTTGCTTTTGCAGAACATATTACCGTATTTTCCGGTGTATTAGACCAGTGGTTCTTAACCTTTTTGAACGAATCACCCCCTGGAGCCAATGAGGAAGTTGTCATCGCCCCCCTCCCCCAACATAATCTCTCAATCACAACATAGGAAATAATTCTTCAATTTATGCAAACACTTTTTTTTTTTCTTTAAAATTGTCATCAGGACATATTGATGCAAATAATTTATTTCCAGTCTTTTTCCCATATCTCCCATATTCTGGCCAATGGTGCGCAACTTTATGGGTAGAGGCTGCTGCGCAACGCGCATGAAGATAAGCGATGCGTCTTCACATATGTACGGCGTTCTGTACTGAAGCTAGCTGGAGGAACATTTGAAAATACAATTCAATCCACTAATAGCGAGCGATCTGATGTTTTTGTACAACAGATATACAGCGATTCACTGTACGAAAAAATCTCAAAAGTATCCCCAAAACTTCTCGCTCCATCGCCCCCATATCGCTCCCTTTTCGTTCCTTCACCCCCTCATCGCCCCTTTTCTTTCCATCGCCCCCCTGAAAAATGAAATCGCCCCCTGGGGGGCAATATCGCCCAGGTTAAGAACCACTGTATTAGACGACTCGGCTTATAAGACGACCCCCGACTTCGGAGCCGATTTGCATGCTTAGAAAGTCATCTTATACGCTGGAAACTACTGTAATTTCCGGCGTATAAGACGACATGGCGTACAAGACGACCCCCGACTTCGGAGCCGATTTACCTGCTTTAGAAAGTCGTCTTATACGCCAGAAAATATGGTACTTGTCCTAGCAGGACTAGTAGGACCACATTTTGGTGACTCTTGCTCTTTGCATTACAATTGTTATTAATTCTTTGGATTTTCAAGTTTATAATACTTTTTTTCCTTTTAAGTTGCATAAATTGTATAGCTTCTCCCAAATATAACTTCTCAAGCGCTCTTTATGTAAGGCCAAACAATTATTAACTAGATTTTGTACCTGTTAGCAGAGCTGCGTTTAATTCTTGGCAGAAAGCAAGAGACTGCTACTGTGATAGTAAGGAGCGTGCAGACTAGTGCAGCATAGTAGTGAGAGTAATCTTCTTAGTAGCAGGGTTGTAAATAACTCTTCTCCGCATGCATACACTTGAACACGCACATATACCCGTAGAGGTGTGTCTCCCTCAAACTACATGCCCACACCCTTTCCCTCCCACTCCCTGGGGCTGCCTGTCACCTGACACACCGACACTTTCAGTTCTTTGTGTCCTGGCCTAGAAGAAAGTTTTGCTTTGAACATGCCTCAGTTCACTGTAACCAAAGTGGAAGATGAAGATGAAGAGGGGAAACCAGAAGAGGATGGACAGGCAAGAAACAGTTCAGGGCAGATCTGGGATCCTAGTGAAATTGCCAGGGAAGGTAAGCAAGTTAAATTGGATAGTTTCTTCCCATTTATCACGGTTTGCTCTCCTCCCCCAACTTTTTACTTGAGTTCTGGTAATGTTTAATCTGTTTCGTTAGCCCCATTTGCTAGTAAGAACCATGTGCTCAGTTACCCACCTTCTAGCAGGGCGAAAGCCCTCTTGTCTCCTTCACTTTCCCCTCACCATCATTTCTTCCCAGTGGCACCCTCTGATAGGTTTTTTTTTTTTTTTTAGTCTTTCTGTCTCTCCTCTGGCTTTGTTTAATCCATTAATTGCCTTCTCACTAACATTCCTGAAGCGTGACCTTCAGCCAGGTACTAACTACTGTCTAAGGCAAGTAACTGAAGTCGAACAAAACTATAATCTGTGATTAGAGCTTAATTAGGACAGGGATGAAGTGTCCTGTTTCTTGTTCTCTGGAGGAAATTATAGCCACACGTATATCCGAGATTCCTCAATCTGTGATTAGAGCTTAATTAGGACAGGGATGAAGTGTCCTGTTTCTTGTTCTCTGGAGGAAATTATAGCCACACGTATATCCGAGATTCCTGTTCGGGTTCAGTCCTTAGACAGCAAGTGAATCCAGATCAATAGGAAAAAAATATGGACTGTGGTGCCGGGTTCTCTTGAACATATTATTTTAGGATTAGAGCAACAGAGTAGTGTGTCTTGAGACCACATATACAGCTCATTGTTTTTCTGGGCTATAATTTTGGGGGATGTAAACCCAGATGTAGAATTTAAAATAAATAACAATAAATATAAATGTATTACATTTGCTTGCTGCCCGTCTTCATGACTCTGGCTCAGAATGTCCTCTTTATGCTTCCATTTCAGCATCATGTGAATCCATTCACAAATACTATAGATAGTTCTGTTGTGGCTCCATCCTAGTGGTGATTAAAACAGATAATACCTATGCCACACTTTTTTTCTTCTTGAATGGGTTGATAGGTATTTTATTCTCCTTATACTCTTTGGGTTGCATTGTTTATCATTATGTTTTTTCCTGGATTTTTTTAGAAACGTTGAACAGTTGTTTGCTTGTCTTCAGAGTCTTCCCGGGATAATATTACTTCCTTTTCAAACATATTCTGTTCCATTAATATTTCCCATCACATTCCAGCCATGCTAAGCCAATCTGATAAATTCTTATTATCTTTTTTTCTTTGGATTCCCTCAACATAAGTTTTACTTTTTAAAGTTTTTCCCCTAATTCTATAAGCCCAGGTCTTTCTTAATCTTAATTACATTTTGTATTTGGATGAAGTTGCTTTGGCTTTTTCATTCTCTTTGCTTGCGTGTGTGTATCTTTGAGAGTCTGTTTCATGTGATTTGACCTGAATTGTTTATTGTTACATTACTATACTGTTACTCAGCATGACCTTGAGTTTGCTAAATTATTTTTTCCCCATTAGGCCACTGTTTTCTATGCCATCTTAAAGCTTCCTTGGTGTTGGCACTAATCAAAACTCTCTTACATTCTGCCTGGGAAAGCAGTGAAAAGGAATTGACAATTTAAGTGGAAAAAATGGTTAAAAATGACTATTTACTATAGTTGTGGCCTTTGATCCATCAAATTATTAGTATTGTTATGAACAGTGCTTTGTTTCATTCTTCCCAATACCCAGATATAGATTTCATTATTATTCCCATTTTGCAGATAGGAAACAGCAGGTAGAAACTGTAGACTTGCATAATAACTTTCAGTAATATTTCCCCTAAGCCCCCACAGAATTCTGCGCTCTGTTAAAGCAGGATTCCTAATCAGAGATATGGAAGATGCAAGTCTGAGAATATATAATCTGACAAGGTAAAACCATTCAAGTTCAATAAGCTTTACTTCCACTTTACTCTAATGTGACCTAGAGAGCATCACTGGCTTAGAGAAAGCATATATATTCTTGGTTTTCCTTCATGTTTGAAAAGAACACAATCTAATAACCCCAAACAAATTAATTTGCAAGTTTTCTTTATGAAAGGGTAGATAAGAAGAAGGAACTTGGAATAGGTTTTGCAGCACTCATCAGAAAGAATGGAAGTTGAGTTTACCCCATGGTGTTCTTCTATATGAACAATTAATTACATGGAGGAAATGCACATATCAGAAAGGTAAACAGAACTTAAAACTAAACAGAAGGGTTTGTTCTATTGCACAATATTCTAAGCTGCAGCTGTTAACCTAAATAAAACTTAATATGTCTTATCAGTCCTCGTCAGTCACCCAAAATAGTATTTCTGTCTTTGGTTTGGCCTCCTGCATACATCCCTCTTTCCCTCAGAAGATTCCTACACAGCCCAAAAGTTCTTGCTTAGCTATGTATCTGGCTATAAAAGTCTGGATGCTATCTGGTAAAAAGTTGCTCTCTTTGCAGTATGTCCATTCTTTATGCCTCCACAGGTAACAAAGAAGGGGAAAGCACAAAGAAAAAAGCTTTTTAACAATAAGTGTTAAGAAAGTAACTAGTGGGTTTCTATGCCTGCAGAGGCAAGAATTACTGCCTTAACTGCCTTCACACTACTTGGTCTAAAATACTGTATTCAGAAGAGAAACCTATTAAGGTAATAATAATAATCGATAGGTAGACAAAATGCCAAATCCAGTCTGAACATCTGGCTGACTGTGCGATGATCCATAATATAATAAAGTTGGAAGGGACCTTGGAGGTCATCTAGTCCAACCCCCTGCTCAGGCAGGAAACCCTATACCATTTCGGACAAATGGCTGTCCAGTTTCTTCTTAAAAACTTCCAGTGTTGGCGCATTCACCGCTTCTGGAGGCAGGTTGTTCCACTGATTAATTGTTCTAACTGTCAGGAAGTTTCTCCTTAGTTCTAGGTTGCTTCTCTCTTTGGTTAGTTTCCACTCGTTGCTCCTTGTCCTGCCTTCAGGCGCTTTGGATAATAGTTTGACTCCCTCTTCTTTGTGGCAGCCTCTGAGATATTGGGACACTTCTATCATGTCCTCCCTCGTCCTTCTCTTTGTTAAACTAGACATACCCAATTCCAGCAACTGTTCCTTATATGTTTTAGCCTCCAGTCCCCTAATCATCTTTGTTGCTCTTCTCTGTACTCTTTCTAGAGTCTCAAAATCTTTTTTACATCGTGGTTACCAAAACTCTTACGCTGAGTAATCTGTTTATGTCCCAAGTATAATAACCCTAAATCAAATCATTTCTATGATCTCCAGAAATGCAATCTTCTGTATAGATTTCATTTTCCTGCTGATGATGAGACAACATGCATACCTACACACCATGCCCCAGAAACCTATTCTAACTTAGATTTAATGTGTAACCAGGCACTTTCCTTGTTGGAAGTGCCCCAAATCCATTTAATCTCTATTTATCCTCTTCAACACTTTGAATTGCTTTGCCAAGGCAATGAGCAGAAATAATTATGTGCAGACTCAACAGTCATCCAGTGGTTTTGCTGCTGGGGACCAAACTATGTTAGCTGGTCAAGGAAAATTGCCAGTGCTAGAGTGTTTGACAGCCATGAAGATGCGCTCGTGAATGGATATGAAGTATTTTGGTTTGATATTTCATCAACTAACCCCTCCTTTTTCAATTGATTTGTTGACACTTCTGGCCTTCCCACCTGTTCTCATAGGAGCCTTGAGATTTTGTATGCACTTGGTTAATGTTGGCTTGCTGGAATCATGGCCTTTAGTCTATACAATCTGAGCATTGTTCTTATCGGAAACCAACCCACAAGCTTGGAGAACAATCCTTTACCCTTATCCGAGCTACAGATATTCACCACTATTGCAAATTGTTCTTACCGCTGGCAGTTTAATTAATTAAGTGATTAATTAATTAGTCAATCAAATTTATTTGCAGCCTGGTACAGTCTCAGCAGCTGTATATAATTTACTCATGAATGTGTTTTCACTTTGAAAAAAAAATAGCCCAAATTATTTTCTCTTTCCCTGCCATTAAAAAAAATTGGGTACAGTAAAACCTCATTTTAACAGATAGTTTGGGAAAAGGTGTTCATTAAACTCCTAAGTCTGAATTTATCATTTTCATCAATTAATTGACATAAATGGTGTGATTAATGTGCAACGAACACTTGGTTTAATGCACATTAGTTCCTTAAATGGTGATGAATTCTGGAATAACATATGTTCTATCAAAGGTCTATTAAACTAATATTTTACTGAAATTATTTTGGTGGTTCTCATTTTATTTTTGTTATATTCAGCTGACACCCTTTACATATACCAGGCTCACAAGACATATTTTAATATTCAGTAAAATGAAAATGTGATTAAAAGTAATAAACAATTTTGACCCTCAAAAGAACAAAACCAGCATTTGTGAAGTCAAAATCGCAGCAACAGTAAGATAACATTAAAAGATTTTGACCATATTCCTAAAAGCTACCAATGGCAGACTTCCTTTGGAGAAAATTAAATAGAGTAGAGAAGAGTAGAGTAGAATAGAAATAGAAATAGAATAGAATAGACCTTGGAGGTCTTCAAGTCCAGCCCCATGCTCAAGCAGGAGAACCATTACAAGTTCCAAGATTTGCTATTCTTAAAGCATTTCAGATTGTTTAAGCAATTGTCTTGTGTTGCTGTTTGCAAAACACTTTAAGTATATGAACAGATGGTTGTATAAGACAGGGCTTTTCAACCAGTGGTACAGGTACCACCTGTGTACATTGGCACCTGGCAGGTGGTATGCGACCATCCTAGAAAAGTGGTAGTGGGGAAGAGGAATGAGCTGAACCGGTAGCAGCACCGGAGAAGCCTGAGTGGAGAGATGGCTGGAGCTGCAGGGCTGTCAGGGCTCAGCGGAAGCGCCAGGATCAGTGCCAGGCTCCAACTGGAGCTCAGCGCTGATCCTGGTGCTTCTGCTGAGCCCTGAAGAAGCACCAGTCAGCGGGAAAGCAGCACTAATCCTGGCACTTCTGCTGAGCCCAGAAGAAGCCGATCAGTTGGAATGTTGCAGCATCTCCAGGGTCTTGTGATTTACATTCGGATGCTTGGCAACTGATTCATATTTATGAGTGTCAGTGACCCAGGGTCATGTGAAGTGACCAAAACCTGCTGCAACCACCCAGCAGAGGGGGGGGGGAATAAAAACCAAACACCCCCACCCCACCCCCGCTGCCAGTCCCCAACAGAAATGCTCACAACAATGAAAACCTCGGACAGGAGGAAGAGCGTGGCCAGGTGGGGAGGCAGGTGTCTTGATCAGGTGTGGCTTGGGGGGCACTTTTTTCAGTGCCATTGTAACTTTGAACAGTCACTAAGCAAACTGTTGTAAGTTGAGGGCTACCTGTACTTTATCACTTTTTTTCTTTTTTGGGGGGGGGGTCATCAAGTTTTTGACACCTTGCTAGGCGACTGGTGGTACTCTGATGTTGCCATATCCTAAAAGTGATACAATGGGTAAAAAGGTTGAAAAGCCCTGGTATAAGTGTCTTAAATTCGCTTGCCAGTTTATTCCAGCTACCTGATATAGTGTATAATATAGAAATCTTTCATCTGATTGATAGTACACTATACCATTCCTGATCTCCTTCCTTGCATTATTTTTTAACGTGATTTTTTTAACACCCTTGTTAAAAACATCCAGTTTTGATTTGACTTTAGGAGATTTGTACATAATTGGCTCTGTTTTAATGATGGACATTTAGATAATGGGCATTTAGACCTTCATTATATCTGAATGCATTTAAGGCAAAACAAATCGTACATTATCCTAGAGCAGTGTTTCTCAACCTTGACAATTTTAAGGCGTGTGGACTTCAACTCCCAGAATTCCACAGCCAGCATTGATGGCTATGGAATTCTGGGAGTTGAAGTCCACACGCCTTAAAATTGTCAAGGTTGAGAAACACTGTCCTAGAGCCTGATAAGTCACTAGAAAAAGCAATAGGCATAGCACGCCATCATTTTCTGTTTCCATAAACAGGAAAATTAAAAACAAAAACCAGAAAGCTGATCTTGAATCATGCTCATATCAGCTGCATTGATTAAATGAGAGGGCAAGAAGAGAGGTAATTTTCGGTTTCATGGGCAACATAGGCAAAATTCAAGGACAAAATGATTAGGCAATCATTTATATTTGTTATTGTTTATGTTTGCATAATCCTGGGTTTATTTCAATTTGAAAATGTATTGTTAAGCAATTAGAATTTTACATTACCAGTCTAATAATCTTGCAAGAATCCAGAATCCCTCTTCTATCCCTCATATATTCCTTTCCTATGTATTTAATAGTCCTGCTCCATCAGGGAGTCACAGAGTACAGGAAAGATGGTCGACTGTGATCATCCAGACCTAATTGAAATGCATTTTTTCATTAGCCATATTCAGGATGGCCTGTTGTGAAGGATGTTGAAGTTCAGCAATATTTGGAAGGCCATTGAGGAAAACAGTTATATTCTTTGAAATCTAATTACTTACATTTAAGCTAACAGAAGAATGAGGTATGATTCCTTTCTTTCTATAACTCTCTCTGGCTTATCCCGGAATAAGCCAGAGAGAGTTATAGAAAGGAAGGAATTGTACTTCATTCGTCCGTTAGCCTATTATTTTCTTCACTCTCGGGTGCCCCTCCATCCTATCTGTTGTCACCCTGGCCCCTTGGATTACAATGTGACACCAATTGTGGGTGAGTGGAAAAAGAGAACGGCAATTCTGTACAGTGGCTTCTAGTCTCGATTCTTTGTTCGGTGATTTGCCACTGTTGGTTTAAAATCACAAGAGTAGGGTTCCCTGATGAGTTACTTCATGCTTTTCATTAGGTTGATTACAGTTGTTGAGGGAAAGGGGAAAATATCTTTTAAAGAAATCCTGGGAAGTTTGGGGACAAAACAGTTCATTTTATTCTCCCATTCTCTTTATTTTGCTATTCATTTTTCCCCTCCATATTCTGCTTGATTTTTCAGATGTGAGTCAAATTTCCATCACAGGGGAACAATGTCACCTCTTAGGTACAGTATTGCAGAGGACTTTTATGTGTGTTTGGTTGCATGTGTGTTTATGGTAAATGTATGTTATCCTGTTATGTGGGGATGAGGGCACACATCTCTGTTGGCTGAAGCTGTATAGGTGGGCAAAGGGAAGTTGAGTGTGTGTATATGTGTGCATGTAGGAGTGTGTATATTTGTGTCTGAGAGAAAGAGATCTAATAATATTGTGCAGTGCAGTCTTCATCAATAGAACTTATAAATTTTCCAGTAATGGGATGCTTGCTCTTTAATAGATGTGTTTATATAAATATCTGTTTTCTTGGTTGATTATATTATTTAAAGGAGCAGTTTAACTTTTCAGTTGCTTGGATTACACTCTCATGAAAAGACAGTGGTCATACTGATAGAAGTAATATAACCCTAACTTAAAGAAAGCAAGATGATGAATATCTTTTCTAGATTATCTCCTGCTTTAGCATCTGTAAAAATACAGACATGCTTCTTCCTGGTCAATTTATTTTTGCAGCATTTGGATTCAGTTTGACTTTGTTTCAACACAAAATAGCTCTTAACTCTCCAAATTCATTTACTTGGTCAATTTATAAAACATCATCAAGCATACAATTAAATATAAAACCATTATTAAAAACAATAAGGATCAATGCCATTCCTTCTGCAAGGAAGGAAGAACTTAGACCAGGGGAAAATTACAGATAATCTGTGACTTAACAACAGTTCATTTAGTGACTGTTCAAACCTGCAACAGCACTGGAAAAAGTGACTTACAACCATTTTTCACACTTACGACCATTGCGGCATATTCATAGTCACTTGATCAAAATTCAGACACTTAGCAGCTGCTTCATATTTACGACGGTTGCCGTGTTGGGGGTCATGTGATCAGCTTTTGCAACCTTCTGATAAGCGAAATCAATGGGGAAGCCAGATTCACTTAACAACCGTGTTACTAATTTGACAACTGCAAAGGTTCCCCTAACAACTGCGGCAAGAAAGGTTGTAAAATGGGGCAAAACTCACTTAAAAAATGTTTCCCTTGGCAGCATAAATTTTGGGCTCAATTGTGATTGTACCTTGAGGACTACCTGCATTCTACTGTTCTATAGATTACCATAGGTAATGACTATGAACTCAGTTTTTTTTTTTTTTTTTTTTAAATCAGGATGGCTATGGGCGATTTGGGGTTGTTGAAACAGGATCAACATGCTTTTGAAAGATCAAGGAGTCCTGTATCTTTAGTCTGGGAAAACCGACTGGGTAAACAGTAGCAGATGATTATCTCTATCAGTGTTTGTAGGATTCCAGAGATACAGAGTCAACAAAACCATATCAGCAAAATACCCTGGAACTGTTTGTTCCAGTATGCTGGGAATGTTACCTTAGGATAACAATTCAGTGAAAGCTCATTCCTATTTGATTTAATAGATTCTACATACTCTGAAAGCAGAATTCAGAACACAGAATTCTATACCATCCATTCATTCCCCTAAAATGGGGTGAGTCATCCATTTTTCCTTTCCCATATTTAGCTGGCCAACTAACAGGCTATTTATCAGCCTTTTATGAGTGGAATACATAGATAGACAGACAGACAGACAGACAGACAGACAGACAGACAGATAGATAGATAGATAGATAGATAGATAGATACTGTAGATAGATAGATAGCCCTTATTGTCATTTTTTAATGGCACAATGGCACACATTAAAAATGAAATTTAGCTGCTTGGTCTCAAAGTTTACACATACATAGCACACATTTAAACATACTATATACAACATATGTATAGACCTATACCCTTACATTTCAGTAACATATAAATATTAATCACTGTCCATCTTGAATACATAACGAAAGGAGGAAGCTTGAGAGTTCACAAGGGCGATGCTGTATGGAACAAAACTGGCTGAATCTGGATGTTCTGCTTCGGATACCACAGAGCCTCCCCCCAGAAGGTAACAAGGAAAACAGGTCTTGAAGAGGATGTGTAACGTCCCAGACAATCTTGCGGACCCTGCTCAAGCAATACTTATGTGCCATGTCCTGGATGGAAGGGAGGGAAATGACAATAATATTTTCAGCCATCCTCACCACTCTCTGCACCACCTTCATGTCTGAAGCAGTAATGCTTCTAAACCAGACTGATGTTGTATGACAGGATGCTCTTGATCGTTGCTCTGTAGAAAGTGGTAAGGATAGGGCAGTGTTTCCCAAACTTGACAATTTTAAGGCATGAGGACTTCAACTCCCAGAATTCCACAGCCAGCAACGCTGGCTATGGAATTCTGGGAGTTGAAGTCCACATGCCTTAAAATTGTCAAGTTTGGGAAACACTGGGATAGGGGAAGGAAGATGTGCTTTTCTCATGCAATGCAGAAAATGCAGGTGTTGCTGTGCCTGCTTCATCGGTGTCTCGCTGTTGAGTGACCAAGCCAGCCCACTCGTTAGCTGCACACCCAGGAATTTGATGCTGGCAACCATCTCCACAGGTGAATCATTAATGCATAGAGAAGTGTGGTTATGCCTGCCTTTTCTGAAATCGACAATGATCTCTTTGTTTTTTCCAGTATTCAAAACTAGGAGAGAGAGAAATATTAGCATTTTGACTTTATTACAGGTAGTCCTCGACTTACAATAGTTTACTCAATGACCATTCAAAGTTACAATGACACAGAAAATAATGACTTATGACCGCTTTTCAGAATTACGACTGTTGCAGCATCTCCATGGTCACATGATTGAAATTCAGGCACTTGGGCACTGACTCATATTCTGTATCTGAAATCTATTGAGGACGTCTCAACAATAAATTGAGAACCAGTATATATCTATAATTTATAATTTGCTTCTGTTTGGAAGATCACCAGCTGTAGTCAGCATCATCTTACTGATCTACCTGTTCTGAGGCAAGAGATACGAATAAGAGATTTTTTTTCTCAAAGGATGTTTGTGCAACATGTTGGTGTATACGAGGAGTCCAGAAACCAACATAAGCTAATATTTGGGAAATGGGTAGAAAGTTTCAGCAACCTGTTTGGATGACTGGATTGGGAGAATGAAAGACAATTATTAGTTTAGCATATAAGAAGAGGCCGGGGACTTTGAGAATTTCCTTTTGAAAAAGGTACCAATCTGATTCTTTTGAAAAATATTACGCGATAAGTAATTTTAGAGTGTCTTATTTGAAATGCTTTATTTCCAAAGATAGTCTGTTTCTCTTGCTTTCATCATCATGGATTAAATTTACAAAAATGTAGAAAGTATGTAAATTTGTAAAAAGCACTATAAATGGACTTTAAAGAAACAGCATTTACCTTAGTGATTTGGTTTTTAAGTGTGCCTCTTCCTCCTTTAGAGTTGATCTTAAATTTTCACCTGAGAAGAATGTTCATAATTAAGACTTTTAGAAGAGAATTTGGCACAAGAATCTGTATCCTTGAAAATTATATATGAACCACTTTTAAGAATCTACCATCTTAATAAATGAATCAGCTACAGCTGTGAAGCCTGTTATCAGTGTCTTTGTGGATGAATTTAAAATTAAAGAATGAGGTCACAGAACCTTGCAGATAAGATTTTAGAACTTGGTTGCCTGTCTTTCAGTCCAATCCTCCATGAATCTCCAGAGAAGAAGAGCTGGGTGATGTTAGGCAGTCCTCCAAAATTAAAAAACAAGTATGCACTAGCCAGCAACATTGGTTAAAAAGATTCTTGGCATTGTATAATGGAGAACATGCACACTCACAGTCTGAGATGTGATAGGTTAGCTCCTCTTGCTGTCTCAAGTGTGGTCCCTGCTATGAAAACCTCCCACAATCTTGTGGGGTAAAGAGGTTTGTCATTGCCACCATCCCTGTTAGTAAAATAAAATAAAATAAATCTCTGTCTTCCTTTATTCCAAAGAAGACGAGCATTCCTGCTCTTTCAGAGCTAAAAAAAAGGGCCAGGATGTGCTATAACCTAAATTTCCGTTTAGAATGAGATTACTGATTTTGGAAAAGAATGCAAATTATTTATAATGGATATTAATATTTGAGGAACCCATTTACCATCAAAAGGACAATGGGGAAAGAAAGAAGGAAATTCAGATTATTGATAGCAGCAAAGGGCTTTTAACAGCTCACCTGAGAAAGGGGGAAAACCCTGCTCCTGATTGGTTGCACAGAGTTTGAATTTCCAAGACTTTGGTGGTCTGTTTCCTTTGTTTAGATCAGGGGTGTCAAACTCGCGATGTCACGTGACATGTCGTGACGTATCACAACTTTTTTTCCATTGTTGGCAATCGGGTGGGCGCGGTTTCGCTATGATGCATCCGGTCCGTGGGCCAGCAGTTTAACACCCCTGGTCTAGATTGACTAATTTAGTTTATGTTTTCTCCCCCTTATTTCTGCCTGTTCTTCATGACACATCTCTACCCTAAGGATAATAGAAATTGGTTCCTGGAAGATATTTCTTTTTATCAGCTGAGCAGACAAGTGCTTAACGGTCCTGCAGCAAAGATTTATTCTGATTGTTGCTGTAGAGCAGTGTTTCCCAAACTTGACAATTTTAAGGCATGAGGACTTCAACTCCCAGAATTCCACAGCCAGCGTTGCTGGCTGTGGAATTTTGGGAGTTGAAGTCCACATGCCTTAAAATTGTCAAGTTTGGGAAACACTGCTGTAGAGATAGAGCTCCATGGTCCAGAGCTGGAGAAAAAGATTTGGACTAGTCTTTCTCGTAAGCCATGCTTTCTCTTCTACATTGCAGATCCTGGACACAAGAAGGATTCCCATACATTTCTTAACAATATCAACTATGAAGAAGGCGATGAATTCTTTGACAAGAATTTGGCACTCTTTGAGGTGAGATCACTACTCGTTGCCATTGGTTCACTTTTGTTTCCCACTTCCACCATATACAGGTAGTCCTTGACTTACAACCACATTTGAGCTCCAAATTTCTGTTGCTAAGTGAGATATTTGTTAAGTGAATTTTGCCCCATTTTACAACCTTGCCACAGTTGTTAAGTGAATCACTGCAGTTGCTAAGTTAGTAACACGGTTCTTAAGTGAATCTGGTTTTCCCATTGACTTGGCTTGTCAAAAGGTGATCACACGACCCTGGGACACCGCGACCGTCATAAATATGAAGCAGTTGCCATGATCAAGTGACCATGGGAATGCTGCAACGGTCGTAAGTGTGAAAAACGGTCATCAGTCACTTTTTTCAGTGCCGTTGTAATTTTGGTCACTGAATGGACTGTTGTAAGTCAGGGAATACTTATACTTTCAGTACCAATCTATATCTGTATTCTTTCCTCTTTGTACCCTGTAATATAATTTATGGATAAAAGCTTTCATCTTAATTCAAGTTTCTGGGCTTTTACAAGTTCATAGAAAAAGTGCAGTTACTCTTAATTCTCCATGTTGCAAATTTTCCACCTGTCTTTTTTAAAGGATGGTAATTTTAAAAGCAGTTTGGAAAGGGAGTCCAGTCTTCTTGTTTGAGTTTTCTGAAAGTCTGAGGAAGATACAATGAAGATGCAAAACAGGAAAGATTTGTGAACACATAAGCCTGTCGAATAACTAGCTTGTTCGTAGTCCACACTTGTTTCTTTTAGCTTCCATCCTTCATTGCTACTTTCAATCCTTCATTTATTTATTTTTCTTCATCCATCTCAAAGGGACTTTTCATTGAAACTCGCTCTCATGTCTATTTTCTTCTGTCCCACTTTGCAGGAGGAGATGGACACCCGACCCAAAGTGTCTTCTCTGCTCAATCGAATGGCCAACTACACCAACTTGATGCAGGGAGCTCGTGAACACGAGGAGGCAGAGAGTGTCCCTCCAGGCAAGAAAAAAATCACCAAGGTAAGAAATGGCACCAAGAAGGTTTATGGGAGACATCTTGAAATGAGGAAAAGAAAATGTGTTTAAAATCAGAATTGATAGAATTAATATTTTCCTTCAAAGGTCCTTTTTCAGGAGGCAACTGGACTTTCTTGTTTTTCTTTGAAGATGTTTCGTTTCTCATCCAAGAAGATTCTTCAGCTCGGACTGGATGGTGGGGCATTCTTTTAGTGAAGGTTATCGAGGTGATCCTGAGGACACAGATAAGCCTCCAAGAGCTTGAACGATTTGCTAAAAGAATGCAAAAGACCAGTTGTCTGTAAGAAATATAAATCCTTCCATTCCCCACCATCCAGTTGGAGCTGAAGAAGCTTCTTGGATGAAAAGTGAAACGTCTTCAAAGAAAAATATGGAAGTCCAGTTGCTTCTTGAAAAAGCATCTTTGGGACAACCATGACCTGGATAACTGATAATCTCCATAAGGAATAGGAATAGGAATAGGAATAGGAATAGAATAGAATAGAATAGAATAGAATAGAATAGAATAGAATAGAATAGAATAGAACAGAACAGAACAGAACAGAACAGAACAGAACAGAACAGAACAGAACTGAATTGAATTGAATTGAATTAGAGAAGTCTACTGTCCTAAAAATTTGACTTTCTCAAAATATGTTCTGGATTTCTTAGAGAAGCATTCATTTTTGTATGCTCTGGAAGAAACATTTCTAAATCCTTGATTTTTACATGTAATTTATGAGACTTAAATAAGTAGAATTAGATTAATAAGTTGGCAAAGATATATTTTTTTCCTTTTGTTTTATATGCCTCACACTTATGAGCTTTATTGATCTTTCCAGACTTTCTGAGAATTTCAGCTTCCTCGGAAGCTTCACTTTGGTAGATCTTAAACTTTACCTCAAAACTGATTATGCCCAGTTGACTTATTGATATCCGCCTTCATTCCATTAAGTCAGCATCTAGGGAAAACACTGTCACCTGTCATGAACCCAGAGAACAGATTAACCTGGATATTACAGTTAATGACTCTTGAGAAGTGGACAGGATCAAAGAATAGAGAAATTACAAGTTTTCATTGTATAGGTAGTCCGTAACTTAACGATCACACCTGAGCCCAAAATTTCTGTTGCTAAGCGAGATATTTGTTAAGTGAATTTTGCTCCATTTTATGACCTTTCCTGCCACAGGGGTTAAGTGAATTTCTGCAATTGTTAAATTAGTTACACGGGTTGTTAAGTGAATTACGCTTCCCCATTGGACATGGCTTGTCAGAAGGTCGCAAAATGGGATCACACATGACCCCGGGACACTGCAACCGTCATAAATATGAACCAGTTGTCAAGCGTCTGAATTTTGATCATGTGACCATAGGGATGCTGTAATGGTTGTGTGAAAAATGGTCATAAGTCACTATTTTCAGTGCCGTTGTAACTCTGAAGGATGACTAAATGAACCGCTGTGAGTTGAGGACTGCTTAGATTGAGATGTTGGGAAACTTGGTCTTAACACCCTGCCTATCCTTCTACTAGATTCCACAGATGGGCACATTCATGGGAGTCTACCTGCCTTGCTTGCAGAACATCTTTGGAGTGATTCTTTTCTTGCGTCTTACTTGGGTTGTGGGTACAGCTGGTGTGCTGCAAGCCTTTATCATTGTTCTTATTTGCTGTTGCTGTGTAAGTTACTCTGTCTTTTTTTTTTTATTGAAAGTTTTTAAAAGTTTTTACAAATAACAAAAAAACAACAAAAAAAAACAAAAAACCCCTCACCCAACCCCTCCCAAACCACCCCCTCCAACCCCCCCCCGAGCTTCCCAGAACTGAATATAGGCTTAATTAAAATTTTAAAAACCTAAACAAATTTTAACAACTTATAAAATAGTTAATAATAAAATATATATGACATAAGCATTAAGAAAGAAAGATACTTGAAAAGAAAAAAAAAAGAAGAAAGAAAGGAGAAAAAAGAAAAGAAATGGAAAAAAAGGGAAAAAAGAAAAAGAAAAAAAAAGGAAAAAGTACAATCTATAAAATATCAAAAATTATATACAAATTATAAAAAAGCTAAATGATATTTTTTATGTCCAATTTATGTTGTATAAAATTTATCCATTTTTCCCATACAGCAAAAAATTTCTCTTGCGATTGCTCCTTTAAAAAAGCCGAAATCTTTGCCATTTCCGCCAAATATGAAACTTTAAAAAACCACTCTTGCAAAGTAGGCAAAGATTCCTTCTTCCAATATTGCCCTACTAACAGCCTTGCGGCTGTAATCAAATTTAACATCAATATAACCTCCTTAGCATCACAATCAATAACAATACCTAACAAAAATAATTGCGGGGTAAATTTTACCCTCTTTCTAAAAATTCTTTGAATATTCCACCATATCTTAATCCAAAAAGCTTTTATATTTTTACACGACCACCAAATATGATAATAAGTGGCATCCAAACAACCACATCTCTAACATTTAGGCTGTAAGTCAGGGTACATAAGAGACATTTTTTGTGGATCAAGGTGCCATCTATAAACCTGTCTTATCAAATTTGAATCACACTATGTTACTGCAGTCTTCGGTATAGAGCAGTGATGGCAAACCTTTTAGAGACTGAGTGCCCCAAAACTGGCCCCACCCCCGCTCCATCCCCCTGCCCCGCCCCCTCTCTGACCCCCCATCTCCTGCCCCACCTGCCCACAGGACCACTCACTGCCTCCAGGGCCTCCCGCAGATCGCCCAGGCAGCCCAGCAGCGCTATGGCGGCCACATCTTCTGCCCGCGCCCAGCAGCATCAACTGCATAATGGGGTGTGAGGGCAGAGTCTTGTCTATGCTGCCTGGCTGCCATGTCCTTGGCTGCACTGTTCTGTGTGGGCTACACTCAGAGGCGACTCCTTCAGGGGGGCTGCTGGAAAGGAGGGGGTCATGGGAGGAAGCAAGGCTGGGGCAATGGCATATGTGCCCATAGAGAGGGCTCCAAGTGCCGCCTCTGGCACTTGTGCTATAGGTTCACCACCACTGGTATGGAGGAAGGGGGGGGGGGGAGAAGAAGGAAACCTGATGTTGAGAAAGGAGAAATTACACTCCCATGGCTGAAATGTCAGTACAAAAACAATACTCTTTGTAGATGTAGTCAATTGTTGTGTTGAGATCATTGGTGATCTTTATTTCTAAATCTATTCTTTGGTTACCCTGTTCCTACATTTTTGAAAATGTCCGTCTTCCCACCTGACTAAAACCATTTTGCTCACTTCCGCCTTGGCATTTTGTCCTCATTACCCATAATAATAAGGAAAACTAAAGGGAGAATTATTATCAAAATATAAAACTGAATGGGGGGGGAAGCAAATCTAGGTTTGTCAAAATAATAGCCAAACGCTGTAAGCTCTGTTAGTGACTTTTAATACATTACAAGCTAAGAACCTGCATCTGCCTGCATTTATGTCCTAAATACTTATGCTGTTTATTTCTCACCTCCTCCTTAGACGTTGCTAACAGCCATCTCCATGAGCGCCATTGCCACCAATGGAGTTGTGCCTGGTAAGTACTAACTTTTTAAAAATCACCATCTCCCACATGTACAGTACCAGCCTTCAAATCCGATCATGTTCAGATGTCCTCCTGAGGTCTCCCCTCTCAGAAATCTGATTAGCTGATATGGAGAATGTCCCCCCCTTTCACCGGTGGCCCACAAAGCATGGAATTCTTTCTCTAACATGGTTATAGCAATAGCACTTAGACTTAAACACCACCCCATAGTGCTTTACAGCAGGGGTCCCCAACCCCCAGTCTGTGGACCGGTACCAGGCCGCGGCATGCCAGCAACCGGTCCGCACAAACAAGCAAAGCCCCATCCATGGAATGCAGGCAGCACACAAAACCACGTACCCTCCGGTTCACGGATAAACCTCTCTCAGTGGAGCCGGTCCTTGGTGCCCAAAAGGTTGGGGCCTCTGCTTTACAGCATTCTCTGAATGGTTTACTGTGTCGGCATATTGCCTGGCTCCTCATTTTAATCGACCTCGGAGGGATGGAAGGCTAAGTCAGCCTTGAGCAGGTCAGGATCGAACTGTTGACTGTGAGCAGAGTTAGCCTACAATACTGCGCCACCAGGGCTCCCCAGGGTTATTTGTCCTTTGGGGGCTGATTTTGTTCTGCTGTTGGTTTTACTGTACATGAGTTTGTTTTTGAAAGCCACAGGCAGGTCCTTTCTGAAAAGATGAGGGGGTTGGAATGAGTAAGAAAGCAGGGATAATAAGATTTCCCCTCTGCAGCTTCTGTCTGTTGGCCACGAGCTTCTTTGTCGCCTCTCTGCAGCTGGAGGGTCATACTTCATGATTTCACGAGCCCTGGGCCCTGAGTTTGGAGGAGCTGTAGGACTCTGCTTCTATCTCGGCACTACCTTTGCTGCTTCAATGTACATCTTGGGGGCTATTGAAATCTTCCTGGTAGGTATTCAGGAAGAACCCATAAGATATAAGACGGTGTTGTAGTTATGAGGTGTAAGTCCTGTCACTCGGCTACAGCTCCTCTGAGAAGCAGGAGACTGCGGATCGGAGTGTCTCTTACTACCACCGTGCCAACCCCGCATCTTTTTTTATTTTCACTCCTCTGACTAGGCCGAAGGTGACGTGTGACTCATTCTTGCCTCCTCTCAGATGTACATTGTCCCCAAGGCAGCCATCTTCCACAGCAATGATCCCCTGAAGGAGCCGGCAGCCATGCTGAACAACATGAGGGTTTATGGCTCGGCCTTCCTGCTGCTTATGGTGCTGGTGGTATTTGTGGGAGTGCGTTATGTGAACAAGTTTGCCTCTCTTTTCCTTGCCTGCGTCATCGTCTCCATTCTGGCTATTTATACCGGTGTCATCAAGTCCTCCTTCGCACCTCCTGATTTTCCGTAGGTTACTAGCATACTCTGAGAAAGCTAACCAAACTCCCTTTGAAATCCCTACCATCCTGCCCCTAAACGTGTTGGGAAATATAGAATGGCCAGCAGAAGAACTGTGCTCTCCTTAGTACTCTCTGAATTTGGCTTTTTCCTTGTTACCCGAACTAGGTAACATCTAGTCTAGCACTGATGATATTACCTAGTTTGGGTAATGAAATGTCTGCAAGAAAACAACCCAGCTCAGAGAGCACCAAGGACCTCTCATTTCAACCCCGAGCTACAAATATTCTTCTTTACTGAGAATTTCCTTCCCAACCCTAGAATTTCTAGTTTGCGTGTACAAACAGAACAACAACTCACCATTCCCACGGACAGTAGCATGTACTAATTTTCAAACTTGTCACCTTTTGAAATCCAATTTGCTCATCTGTATTTCTCTCCCCATTCAGTGTGTGCATGCTGGGGAATCGTTCCCTCTCCCAGCACCATATTCAGACGTGTGCCAAGACCAAGGAGTATGGCAACCTCACCATACCCACGTTCCTGTGGACACGCTTTTGCAACCATAGCAGGCTCCTCAATGCCTCTTGCGATGAGTATTTCCAGCACAACAATGTCACTGTTATCCAAGGAATTCCGGGACTAGCCAGTGGTGTTATTGCTGGTGAGAAAGGGTTTACATTTATTTTTATTTTATTTATTTTTAAAATTTATACGCCACCCCACTCCCGAAGGACTCTGGGTGGCTAACAATAAAAAACACATAAAACAAAACAAAACAACAATACAAAAACAATCATCCAGGGGTAAGGTTTTATAAACCCCAGGCCTGCCGGAAAAGCCAGGTCTTAAGTAGCTTATGGAAGACCAACAGGGTGGGAGCGGTCCTAATCTCCGGGGGGAGCTGATTCCAAAGCGTGGGCGCCATCACAGAGAAGGCCCTCCTCCGCGACCCCGCCAAATGGCACTGCTTGGCCAACAGGGCCTGAAGGAGGCCCAGCCTGTGGGATCTAACCAGACGTAGGGAACTATGAGGTAGTAGGCGGTCTCGCAAATAGCCTGGCCCTGAGCCATATAGGGCTTTAAAGGTAATGACCAACACCTTGAATTGGACCCGGAGACCAATAGGCAACCAGTGCAGCTCACGGAGGATAGGTGTAACGTGGGTGTATCAAGGAGCATCCACTATCACTCGCGTGGCTGCATTCTGGACCAACTGTAGTCTCCGAATACAAGGGTAGCCCCATGTAGAGCGCGTTGCAGTAGTCCAATTTGTAGTACATTTGTTCTTTGTCTAGCACAGTGGTTCTCAACCTTTCTAATGCCGCGACCCCATAATACAGTTCCCCATGTTGTGGTGACCCCCAACCACTTATACATCACTGGGTGCCAGGGGCGTGGCCAAAGAAAAGGGAAAAAAAATGGCAGACAGCCTTGTTCGGCGACCCCCACGAAATGGTCGTTCGACCCCAAATGGGGTCCCGACCCACAGGTTGAGAACCACTGGTCTAGCAAAAGTGCTCTTTGTTTTTTCTCTGTTACTCTTCAAGTCATTCCTTATTGGAGCAGTGACTGTGAAGTTTCTTTGGGACACTTCTCAGCCTAACTGTTAAGAAGATTGTGGGATGGGGGACACTATTATACTGTCCAGAGCTCTTGAAATAAACGATGGGGTGATGTTGGTGGTAGTGGTGATGGTGGTGATGACGGTGTCATAATTTCAGAGAATCTTTGGAGCAGCTACCTGACGAAAGGTGAAATACTTGAGAAGCCATCTTTGCACTCGGTTGATGGGGGAGGCGCTCTGAATCAGCAGTATGTCCTGTCTGATATCACCACTTCTTTTACCCTTCTCGTGGGCATATTTTTCCCTTCTGTCACTGGTAAGTGCCTGTGTTGCTCTTGAGCTCTCCGTTCAGTGTGGCTTCAAAACCAAGCCATATTAGAAGGGTAGATTAGTTAGCTGTGAGGCCTGTATTTGGACTCCTGAAGATTTCAACTGCAGTTTCTCAACTTTGATAAAAGGAGCTTGATCCTGGTGTTGTATGAAAGGAGAGAAGGTTAGCATTCCCCTTGATAAGGATGGAAGAGGCCCTTGCGGTCTGTGCAACACGCATATGGTTAAGGCGCTGCCACTTACGTCGTGGCATCTAACCACTTTTTTTGATTGTGATACTAAAGAGATTACATTGATGTTAAATTTAATTACAGCGGCAAGGTTGTTAGTAGGGCAATGTTGGAAGAAGGAATCTTTGTCTACTTTACAAGAGTGGTTTTTTAACGTTTCTTATTTGGCGGAAATGGCAAAGATCTCGGCTTTCTTGAAAGACCAATCGCAAGAGAAGTATTTTTTGGTATGGAAAAAATGGATAGATTTTATACAATATAAGTTGGATATAAAAAAATATTATTTAGCTTTTCAATAACTTATATCTAAAACTTAAGATATTTTATAGACTTTATAGATTTTCTAGACTTATTTTTTCTTTTTTTTCTTCTTTTTTCTTTTTTTTCTTTTCTTTTTCTTTTTTCTTATTTTTTGTATTTTGCTTGTATTTTTGTCTTTTTATACATATATTATTGTTAACTATTTTACAATTTGTTTAATTAATGTATTTAGATTTGTTTATGGTTTATATTTGTTTTAAGACTTTTCGGAATTTTTTTAACTAAGCCTGTATTCAGCTCTGGGAAGGTTGGGGGAGGGTAGGGGAGGGATGGGGGGGGGTTCGGGGATTGTTTTGTAAAACCTAAAAATTTCCAATTAAAAAAAAAAAGGAGCTTGATCCTGGCCAGATTAAGACCAGTAAGAAGGGCGAGATTCAGATTTATTGTTGCCTTTTCCCAAGTTGGGCCAACTCTGCTTACTCAGTTAGCATTTAATTTTATCGAAGCAATGGTTCCTCTGCCAAAAGCTTTACATAAAATACCAGTCGGCACTGTTTCTTATTATTCCTTTATTCAGTCACATAAATGTACATTCCAGAAATATATCAACTCTTTATTTAAATGGTTTTTCATAGGAATCATGGCTGGGTCAAATCGTTCAGGGGACTTAAAGGATGCCCAGAAATCTATTCCCATCGGTACCATCCTGGCTATTCTCACCACCTCCTTTGTGTGTATCCTTTGCAAGCAGCTGGAGGCACCTCCAGACAACCCGCCTCCTTACATTCCATTCTTTCTAAAATCAGTTTAATAGAAAATCAAGAATGAGAAGGATTACTTTGCATAGTTTTATAATCATTTCGACACAAGCCTGGACATGTTTCACCTATTTGTGAATCTGGAGCTTGTAGAGAACTAGCAAACAATTTCTGTTGCTCTTTTAGGCCAGTATCTGGGTAGAGCAGAGTTTCCCAACTTTACAACTTTAAATATATCTGGACTTCAGCTGGTAGAATTCCCGAGCCAGCATGCTGTCTGGGGAATTAGGTCAAGGCCAAACATCTTAAAGTTGCTAAGGCTGAGAAACACTGATGTAGAGAGAGCTGTCAGAACATCATCTTCCTCTTGGATAACGTTCCTCATTCTTGACCAAAGAGACTGTCTTGTTTATGTTCTGGAATTTGGACTGTGCTGCTTTAACAAATCCTAGATGTTTGGGGGCACATTGAACCCAGAATCCTCTCTAGTGAGGATGTCGGCTTTGTTGCCTTGAAATTATGTTTCCTCATCCACAGATACAAAGCTATTGGCAAGGAAATATATCAAAGCTGTTTACAATTTCAGCCCTGTAGTTCATCTTGCCCTGATACCAGGACCGTGCCTTTGTTTGGCAGATTCCTGGCTGGAATATGGTAGGATTAATAAGCAAGGGAAGAGAACTGATTTGATACAGTTAGCTTATGTGAAGACTAGCTATTCATTTTTACTACATTGTTCTTTGCACAAAATTACCTTTGACTCTTGCCACATTAGATCTTAGCAATGTAGTGCTGTTTGGGGCATGTGTGGAAGGCGTTGTACTCAGGGACAAGTAAGTAACAGTACCTTGGCTTTCTTTAATTTTATAATTTTCCAATAGTAGAAACTGCTTGTATATTTTTCTGGGTATGGGTTGTGTTGGCTATAAAGAGCCATGGTGGCGCAAAGAGCTACGGTAGCGCAGTGTTTAGAATGCAGTGTTGCACACTAACTCTGCATTTCCTCTGCCAGGAGTTCGATCCTGACTGGCTTAAGGTTGACTCAGCCTTCCATCCTTCCGAGGTCGGTCAAATGAGGACCCAGATTGTTGGGGACAATAGGCTGACCCTGTAAACCGCTTAGAGAGAGCTGTAAAGCACTGTGAAGCATTATACAGTATTTTACTAAGAATTAGTCCCTTTGAAGTTGCTTTAAATACTATTTGATAAATAGCAACGATGAAGAAGGATCCTCACCTTTCTATCCTCCTTATGAACTTTCCAGATACATTAGGATAATCTCTGTGTGAGAGAACTTACTAGACTAGATGGGCTTTTTGGACCTGATCCAATAGATCTCTTCTTGCATATAGGAGCGTGCACTGTGAATGATATGATTTCCACTGGAATCCGAAGATTTTTGCAATCAGTTTATATGGAGTTGTCAATATAGTAGAATATATAATTTCTTTTTCTAGCTTGCTTCAGGTGCACTTCTGAAGCCTTAAGGATTCAATTTAACAATGCTCCTTGTTGTGTCTATCCAACAGATTTGGCGACACGGTAAAGGGGAACCTGGTGGTGGGGACACTCTCCTGGCCGTCCCCTTGGGTCATAGTCATTGGTTCGTTCTTCTCCACATGTGGAGCTGGCCTGCAGAGCCTCACAGGTGCACCCCGACTACTGCAGGCTATAGCAAAGGACAACATTATACCCTTCCTGCGGGTGAGCGGACATATTCTGCTTTCAGATAGGGAATGTCATAAGGGTTAAATCATGCTCTCTCTGGCTTCTCTCACACATGCATTCATTTTAGGTTTTTGGCCATGGTAAAGCTAATGGGGAGCCCACCTGGGCTTTGCTTCTGACAGCGGGCATAGCAGAACTTGGGATCTTGATTGCCTCCTTGGACATGGTGGCCCCTATCCTCTCCATGTAAGTCCCATCTTTCTTGTGGGTTGGGGGTCCCAAGGAAACACACGTTGCTGACACCACCAGATGCTTTTCTAGGTTCTTCCTGATGTGTTACCTCTTTGTCAACCTAGCCTGCGCCTTACAAACCCTACTACGCACCCCCAATTGGAGACCACGCTTCCGGTACTACCATTGGTAAGAACGCTCTTCTACCTAATTGTTGAAAAAGGGGGGGGGACACAAATGGATACAGAAGATGAACAGGGTGGGGGAATTTAGACACCTTATTCTTACCGTGTTTCCCGGAAAATAAGATAAGGTCTTTATCTTAATTTTTGCTAGAAAAGATGCATTATTTTCCAGTTAGGGATTACATTTGGGCAAATACGGTACTAAATGCATCCGTCTGGTTCAGGGGTAGGCAACCTTGGCTCTTTTATGACTCGTGGACTTCCACTCCCAGAATTCCTGAGCCAGCCACGCTGAGGGGAAAGAGTTTTCAAGCTGAGTCATGCTGGCTCAGGAATTCTGGGAGTTGAAGTCCACGAGTCATAAAAGAGCCAAGGTTGCCTACCCCTGGTCTGGTTGATGATCTTAACTGGGGCTTATTTTTGGGGTGGGGCTTATATTACAAGTGTCCTGAAAAATCATGCTAGGGCTTATTTTCCGGTTGGGTCTTATTTTTGGGAAACATTGTATAGGCCCATAGTCTACAGATTATATGTGAAAGGGCAATGAGGGTCAATAAAATCTGAGTTGCTAATATTCTCTTTGGTTGAATTCTAGCTCCCAGGGTCTTTAGGAAACTATGTTGTGTATACCCTTCTCCTTCTAATTTCTCTCCCCATAGGATACTCTCCTTCATGGGCATGAGTATCTGTGTGGCGCTCATGTTCATCTCTTCCTGGTATTATGCAATTATTGCAATGGTGATAGCTGGCATGATCTACAAATATATTGAGTATCATGGGTGAGTGTCTCTGAACTATTTTGGATTTGTTCTGTGTGGCTTCTGCTCAGTGCAGTACTCCCTCCCAAACCCTGATCCTAATCCTGCCCTAACTGAATAATAAGCACCTGGATTCTGCAGGATCACCTGAATACATTTTTGCTCTGTCTGAAACAATTCAGGATAGCCTTTTTGTGACATGCTTGTTTGGCCAAACTCTGCTTTCCTTTCAGGGCTGAGAAAGAATGGGGAGATGGCATCCGTGGCTTGTCTCTGAGTGCAGCCCGTTTTGCTTTGCTGCGCCTTGAGGAAGGGCCACCCCACACCAAAAATTGGAGGTAGGGAACCCACTGATTGCTTTCGGACTCTTGTTACCTCAACATGGGACAGTGCTGCATAGAAAATGCACATTCAATTTCACAATAGAGATGGAAGGGACCTTGGAGGTCTTCTAGTCCAACTCCCTGCTCAAGCAGGAGACTCTATACCAGACATGTCAAACACAAGGCCCGGGGGCCGGATGCGGCCCGCGAAGTGGTTTCATGTGGCCTGCGAAGCCATCCTGGAAACAGTGAGGGAACAGCCCCCACTGCCTTGGCCCTGGCCCAGGCCGGCTGGGAGCCAATGTACAATTTTGTGGTGGCCATCTATGCTGAAACACATTCAGTCTCCCTCTGACTTTGCCCTGGTACCCATCATGAACAACCTGGCTAAGGAGAGAAAGCACAGCAGCAGCAGCCTTGAGGAGGAGGTAAGTGCAGGTGGGCTTGGTGCCACGGGTGCTCGAGGGCCAGGCTAGTCATTTGCCCTCTGCTGCCCAGGGCTCCGGGTAGCCCGCACCACCATCCAGCCCCCCCCCCCATGGCCTGAGAGGAACAGTGAGGCTCCTCCAGTGGACCATGCCTTGGCACTTGCCCTGGTTCCACCCCCTTCTGCCAGAGACCCTCAGATCTGTTCGGCCGAGGCCCCCACAGGCACCATTGATGCGAACAATGTAGAGCTGGCCACGCCCACCCAGTAGGCCACACCCACTCCCTCCACACCCACCCAGTAGGCCGCACCCACCCTGGCCACACCCACTCAGCTGCAATGCTGATGCAGCCCTCAATGAAATTGAGTTTGACACCCCTGTTCTATACCATTTCAAATGTGACTGACTGTCCAGTCTCTTCTTAAACACCTCCAGTGATGAAGCACCCACAACTTCTCAAGGCAAGCTGTTCCACTGGTTAATTGTTCTGTTAGGAAGTTTCTCCTTAATTCCAGGTTGCGTCTCTCCTTGATAAGTTTCCATCCATTGTTTCTTGTCCTGCCTTCAGGCGCTTTGGAAAATAAGGTGACCCTCTCTTCTTTGAGGCAGCCCCTCAAATACTGCTATCATGTCACCCCCTAGTCCTTCTTTTCTCTAGACTGGCCATACCCAAATCCTGCAATTGTTCTTCGTATGTTTTAGCCTCCAGGCTTTTAATCATCTTAATTGCTCTTCTCCGAGCTTTTTCCAAAGTCTCAACATCTTTTTTCTAAATGTGGTGACCAAAACTGGATGCTGTATTCCAGGTGTGGTCTTACTAAGGTTTTATAAAACGGAATACTTATACATGCGGATTTACATGGATTATTTGCTGCAATATAAATTCTTACATCTCTGTGCTTTTGGGCAAAGTCTAAATTCATCTGCTCCTTCATCTCTTACATACGTGTGTTGGGCTTCCATTTCTCCTTAGGCCACAACTGTTGGTGTTGCTAAAATTGGATGAGGATCTACATGTGAAGCATCCACATCTGCTCACCTTTGCTTCTCAGCTGAAAGCTGGCAAAGGACTCACTATTGTAGGCTCGGTCATGGTGGGCAACTTCCTGGAGAGTTACAGTGAAGCACTGGCTGCCGAACAGGTGAGATTTCATGGAAGTGCATTTCAACTGAATTAAGATTAAGATAGGAGGCTACAAAAAGGGCAGCTATCAGTATGAAGCAAAGCTTTTGGATAATTCAGTGGTTCTCAACCTTTTTAATGCCGCGACCCCAACCGGTTGTAAGTCGAGGACTACCCAACTGGTCATAAGTCGAGGACTACCCAACCGGTCATAAGTCAAAGACTTTCCCTGCCCGGGAGCGCTGCCCATGTGTGGTGCCGCCCCCTGCGCTGGCCGAAGCGTAGCTGCCAAGCGGCAGAGATGGCACAGGCCGACCACCGGCTGGGCCACCAGCTGGCCCAGCCCAAGGGAGGTAAGGCACCCGCCGGGCCCCACACACGCCAGCAATCCTCCCTGTGCCTGCCGGCCTCCCACCTCCCACCCCTGGCCCTCTTTTACTTACATTTTTAGTAGTTGCTCAGCAGGGAGGGGTGGAAGCTTCCAGACAGCTCGCCTTCGCTGCAGACAACTTGCAGCACCGTTTGCAGACTGGGGCTTTTGGTGGGCTCAGCAGGGCAGAGACAGCCTGGACAATTCCTATTGGCTTTTGAAAGCCAATAGAATTAGACTCTATTCAAGAGAGCCTATTCTATTGGCTTTCAAAAGCCAATAGAATAAAAGGGAGTAGCACAGCTAAGGAAAAGGGGGAAAAAAATGGCGGACTGCGTTGTTTGGCGACCCCCGTGAAATGGTCGTTCGACCCCAAATGGGGTCCCGACCCACAGGTTGAGAACCGCTGGATTAATTAGAGACAATAAAAATAGGGAAATAATTGATATTTAATCTTTCTGTTTGTTCAGCGATGTATGTGTCTTCTCCAGCTAGCATGTGTTTTCCAAAAGTTCAGGAATGAAAGAGCCTTTTTCAATGGGGCTACCTAAAATCTTTTAACTGGACATATAGCGATGATTGAATCCTTTGCATACGAAACAGCTGCTTTGAACTGAGTTATGAATCACTTCTTATAAGAACTTGCTGTGCAAAGTCCTAAAACCTGATTTTGGGGGAACAGGTTCCTGTACATCACCGACACAAACCAAATACTAATTTAAGGTAGACATACATTTTATATTAAAAGCTGTACATAAGCGAACTAGCTTCTGTTGCAGCTCTCTTATCTTAGTATGGTTTTCCCATAAGGAAATCTGGTTTCAAAGACGGTTGGGAAAAATGTTTTAGAGCGCTATGATAGGTAAGGCAGTCACCCGTTGTGTTTTTGTTAAGCCGGGTATAAACTGGAATGTTGTGTTTTGTCAACCTGGGTTTCATGTGTTGGATGCTGCCATCATAAGGTCAACAGGAATTTATCTGCTTCCACCATGAAGCTATTGCTTTGTCTTATGATTGTATCTGGCCCAAACCCAAATATGAAAATAAGAGATTGATTGTGTCAGGACAAGCAGTCTCTGAGATATATTGATTCAGTTTATATTATAGTATTAGTAGCATCTAATACCCTACAGCAGACATATCAGACACAAGGCCCGGGGGCTGGATGGAGCCCGCGAAGTGGTGTCATGTGGCCCGTGAAGCCATCCTGGAAACAGTGAGGGAATGGCCCCCTCTGCCTTGTCCCTGGGCCAGGCCGGCCAGGAGCCAATGTACAATTTTGTGGTGGCCATCTATGCTGAAACGCATTCAGACTTAGCTCCAAGGCTGTCTGGAAACAGCGAGGAACCAGCCCCTGCAGCGTCGCCCCTGCCCCCTGGGTGCATGCTGGGGAAGTGTCACCTTTTGTGAGGAATGAAGAAATGAACCATGCCTTGGCGCTTGCTCCGGTCCCACCCCCTTCTGCCAGAGACCCTCAGATCTGTTCCACTCCTGCCCAGGCCCCGATAGGCACCCTTAACAAGAACGATGTAGAGCTGGCCACACCCACCCAGTAGGCCACATCCACTCCATCCAGTAGGCCGCACCTACCCTGACCACACCCACCCGGCCCCCCAAGGGCAACCGCAGTGCTGATGCGTCCCTCAATGAAATTGAGTTTGACACCCCTGGTCTACAGGTAATCCTTGACTTGTAACCACAATTGAGCCCAAAATTTCTGTTTCTAAACGAGACAGTTGTCAAGTGAATTTTGCCCCTTTTTGCAAACTTTCTTGCCATAGTTGTTAAGTGAATCACTGCAGATGCTAAGTTAGTAGCACGGTTGTTAAGTGGATGTGGATTCCCCCATTGACTTTGCTTAACAGAAAGTCGCAAAAGGTGATCACATGACCTCACACACTGCAACCATGATAATATAAACCAGTTACCGAGCATCCAAATTTTGATCATGTGACCATGGGGATGCTGCAACGGTCGTAAGTGTGAAAAACGGTCATCAGTCACTTTTTTCAGTGCTGTTGTAACTCAGTGGTCACTAAACAAACTGTTGTAGGTCAAGGGTTGCCTGTACATTACAGATTTTTGCTCTTCTTCAGAATGAAATCATCAGATAATCCATTTCCAGAAATGAATATCTGTTTCCTTAAGGGCCCCGCTGCAAACTGTCTAATGCAGGGGCCCCCAGTCTTTTGGGCATCAGGGACCAGTTTTTATGGAGGGAGGTTTTTCCATGGGCCGGGGTTTCATGTTGCCTGCATCCCGTGGATGGGGCTTCGCTTGTTTGCACGGCCCAGTTTCTGGCAAGGCGCAGACCGGTGCCGGTCTATGGACCGGGGGTTGGGGACCCCTGTTCTAAGGAATGATCCTATCCACACACTATGTTCAAGTCTGAAAGACCATCTTTAGATGCAAATCGTCATAGCTCTACATTACACTGAAGTTTCCTCTGTTTGCAGTGCCGAGTAGCTTTTTGCAGCATGACCTTTAAGCGGCTTTATGTTATTTCAGACCATCAAACATCTGATGGAGGCAGAACGTGTGAAAGGCTTCTGCCAGATCGTGGTGGCTGCCAAGGTGCGAGAGGGCATCTCCCACCTCATTCAGTCTTGCGGACTGGGTGGTATGAAGCACAACACCGTGGTGATGGGCTGGCCGAGTGCCTGGCGTCAGAGTGAGGATGCCCGTGCTTGGAAGACTTTTATTGGTACGGTTTCCCTACGGGGCAAGATACTTGGGGCAAGAGGTCACGAGAGTCAACTGAACCTTATTGCATGCGTTCCTCTTCCTGTTGTCCAGGTACTGTCCGCGTAACTACAGCTGCCCGCCTGGCCTTGCTCGTGGCAAAGAATGTGGCTTTTTTCCCTAGCAACGCAGAGCCTTTTTCCGAGGGCAACATTGATGTCTGGTGGATTGTGCATGATGGAGGGATGTTGATGCTCCTCCCCTTCCTTCTCAAGCAGCACAAGGTAGTGATGGGCAGGCATTGCTGAGATACAGATTAGACATTACAGTGGTAGGTGGAGTTAACTGATTCTTCTTGCTTCAAAGGTGTGGCGTAAATGCAAAATCCGCATCTTTACAGTAGCCCAACTGGAGGACAATAGCATACAGATGAAGAAGGATCTGGCCACCTTCCTGTATCACCTACGTATTGAGGCAGAGGTGGAAGTGGTAGAAATGGTGAGTGACACAATACTGTGGGGATTAGAAACATATCTTAACCATAGCAATAGCATTTAGAGTTATATACTGCTTCACAGTGCTTTACAGCCCTCTCATATTATAAGGATTTCTTTACTTCAGGTTTGGAGGAAATATTATAAAAGTGACTTTAAAATACCATTATGGGCTATACCTGGGCATGCGATAGAGGGGATAAGGAGAGGAGTTAAAATGGATAGGGTCTCTTATACACAATTACTTAGATGGGACGGTCAAAATTGGCAGTTAAGATCTTTGGAAGATTTAGTACATGAAAATATTACCTATTCTTGGTTTCAATATAGACAAATAGTGGATAGATGGAAGATGGATCGTAATAAGGGCCTACTAAAAGAAGATGAAAATCTTTTTAAACGAGTATAGGATCGAAGGTGAACTCACATTAAGAGAATTTACGGGGTTCTAGTGGAACTGGATTCAGAATCAGAACTAATCAAAGACTGTATGATTAAATGGGCACAAAATTTTGGTGAACCAGTTCTACTGGACACCTGGGAAACTATCTGGGTGAGGAATGTTAAATTTACACAAGCCCAGAACTTAAGGGAGAATTTTTATAAAATGTTTTATAGATGGCACCTTGATCCACAAAAAATGTCTCTTATGTATCCTGACTTACAGCCTAAATGTTGGAGATGTGGTTGTCTGGATGCTAGTTATTATCATATTTGGTGGTCGTGTAAAAATATAAAAGCTTTTTGGATTAAGATATGGTGGAATATTCAAAGAATTTTTAGAAAGAGGGTAAAATTTACTCCACAACTGTTTTTGTTAGGAATTGTTACTGACTGTGATGTTAAAGAGGTTATATTGATGTTGAATTTGATTACAGCTGCAAGGCTGTTAGTAGGGCAATATTGGAAGAAGGAATCTTTGCCTACTTTGCAAGAGTGGTTTTTTAAAGTTTCTTACTTGGCGGAAATGGCAAAGATTTTGGCTTTCTTAAAGGAGCAATCACAAGAGAATTTTTTTGCCGTATGGGAAAAATGGATAAATTTCACACAATATAAATTGGATATAAAAAAATATCATTTAGCTTTTTTATAACTTGTATACAAATTTTGATATTTCATAGATTGTATTCTTTCTCTTTTTTTCTTCTTTTTTATTTCTTTTCTCTTTTCTTTTTTTTTTTAAGTATCTTTTCTTTTTAATGTTTATGCTTTTTTTGTTATATATATTTTATTGTTAACCAGCTTATAAGTTGTTTAATCTTTCTTAGGATTTTTATAATTGTAGTTAAGCCTATATTCAGCTTTGGGAAGCTCGGGGGGGATGGGCGGGGTGGTTGGGGAGGGGTTGAGGGTTGTTTTATTTTGTTGTTTTTTGTGTTTTTTGTAAAAACTTTTTAAAAAATTCTTAATTAAAAAAAAAAAGATCACGTGAAGTATTAATACCACTTTACAATGTCTCGGTAAGGCCACACTTGGAATATTGCATCCAATTTTGGTCACCAAGATATAAAAAAGATGTTGAGACTCTAGAAAGAGTACAGAGAAGAGCAACAAAGATGATTAGGGGACTGGAGGCTAAAACACATAAGGAACAGTTGCTGGAATTGGGTATGTCTAGTTTAATGAAGAGAAGGACGAGGGGGGACATAATAGAAGTGTTCCAATATCTCAGGGGCTGCCACAAAGAAGAGGGAGTCAAGCTATTCTCCAAGGCACCTGAAGGCAGGACAAGAAGCAGTGGATGGAAACTAATCAAGGAGAGAAGCAACCTAGAACTAAGGAGAAACTTCCTGACAGTTAGAACAACTAACCAGTGGAATGACCTGCTTCCAGAAGCGGTGAATGCTCCAACACTGGAAGTTTTTAAGAAGAGACTGGACAGCCATTTGTCCGAAATGGTATAGGGTTACCTGCCTGAGCAGGGGGTTGGACTAGATGACCTCCAAGATCCCTTCCAACTTTATTATTATTATTAAGTACTACTAGTGCCTAATGGACAGAGACACATTTAATTGGGAAAAGGGATTAGAGACACATCTAATGGATAGAGATATATCCAAAGAGGAAAAAGGGATTAGGGATATATCTAATGTACAGAGATATATTTAATGGGACAGAAGGGATTAGAGACATATCTAATGGAAGCCACACTCATACTCATTCCTGTTTTTTTAGCATTGCCCACTACCTGTCCCCAAGGTGCAAATTGACTTCTTTCACCACGGGAATGAGGATCAAAAACAGATGTTTAAAAAAATATGTTCTCTTTCAAGGAAATAGGCTGGCTAATCTTATTTTACACAGAATGCCTGCAGACATGCATATTCCTAGAGAAGTCCCTCTATGCAGATGTGCCATTGGTTGAAATCTGGCAAAAGTTTATGAGTGAAGGAAGCATGTTGGACATAGCCAGGGGTTGGGAGGGTTTCCAGTATCAGCTGTCCCTTCTTTTCTCTTGCAGCACGACAGCGACATCTCTGCCTACACATATGAGCGCACTTTGATGATGGAGCAACGTTCCCAGATGTTGCGCCAAATGCGTCTCTCTAAAACAGAACGAGAACGTGAGGTGAACCGGGCTGAAACAAAGGTGGGAGAAAATAGGTTGAAAAGAGCAACCGATTTCGGTTTCCTTTTCACTAAAGCATCAGTGATGCCATCCTTATAGGCCCAGCTTGTGAAAGACAGGAACTCAATGTTGCGGCTGACCAGCATTGGCTCAGATGATGATGAAGAGACAGAGACCTACCAGGAGAAGGTGCACATGACCTGGACCAAGGACAAATATATGGCTTCTCATGGACATAAACTCAAGACCCTGGAGGGTTTCCAAGATATGCTCAATATGCGTCCGTAAGATGTCAATTCCTGGTTTATTTCTAATATATACTTCTACTGTCATTAAACTCTCCCTAATTAGTTGTCCACCATTCTGCTTCCAAACTCTTCTTGGAACATGATGCACAACCTAGCCTAACCCTAACCCTGATCTTACCACTATTCTGTGTTTTATTCTAAATGATTTGTTTTGCTTTTTCCACCATAGATCCCATTATTTCCCACAAGTAATGCTCTCCATCTTCAGCATCTACCCAAGTTCTTCCTTTATTTATTTTGTATGGCCTTAGTGCATAACATCATTAGTGCATAAGATTCACAAAATCAGCATACAAGATGTGTATCAAAATATAAAACACCAGTACAGTAAATTATTTTAAAAACACACAATACGAAGGATGACTGGAATTATGAACAAAATTAAATTATGTACGAGCAGTTACTAGAGGGACCAAGCCTATGTCTGGATAGATCATTTAGCCACTGGACAGCAGAGCCCTCAAAATGATATAGTTCTTGCAGGAATCCAGGAAACCTTCTGAGGGGGCATTCCGTTGCAATATGATGTAAAGTTTGCAGGACATTCCCTGGGTCACAGTATTATCAACTAACCCTCATTTGTATTTCCAATATTGGCACCTGCCATGGTTGGTCTGTATTTGGTTGAACGTTGTCCAACCGTTTTTCTTGGAAGATCAAAACTGGAGGGGCATTGTATTGGATCAGACATCAAGTTAAACAGATCTGGGTTAGAAGTTGCCCATTAGAAATTGTCTTGCTAGTACTTTTAGTTTGCTTTTCTGCAGTGACCATGTCATTCCCTGTTCTTTTAGGAAGGATCTCTGCTTGTGTCTCTAATCTATGAATATCTTATTTTCTCACAAGCCAATCCTAGGCTGCAGATTAGGTATCCTGGTAAAGCTTGTTGTATGGATACATTTTGTATGGGCCCTGGTCTTGCTAATACTCTTTTCCCTAACCCCAACTTAGGGATCACTCTAACGTGCGACGTATGCACACGGCTGTCAAGCTCAATGAAGTTATTGTCAACAAATCCCATGAGGCCAAGCTTGTGCTGCTTAACATGCCTGGGCCACCACGAAACCCCGAAGGTGATGAAAATTGTATCCTTTTCTGCTGGGCACAGGAAGGAGTGGAGATGGCTCTGTTGTGTTGTTCCTTTGACTCTTTTCCACCCGCAGATATGGAATTCCTGGAGGTCCTCACTGAGGGGCTGGAGCGTGTGCTGCTTGTACGGGGCGGAGGCAGCGAGGTCATCACCATCTATTCCTAGAGGATGGGAGGTCTTCCTCCTGACGAACTGAGTTCAAATTGATACTTGCTTCCTACGTGTTCCCACGTGCCACTTGGATCTCCCAAGGAGACCAGCTACTACCGCCACATTTATTTGCTTTCATTTCTCGTGGCAATTCAGGGTCTTCAAATTGGGTGTTTTCCCCCCCAGTGTTTGGAGGATGGATAGTTGGCAGCTTCTTCAGCTTCCATCGAGTTAGAGCTACACGCTAGAACCTTCGCAAGCTTGTTGCGAGAGGGAAATTAGAGATAGGTAGGAAATTGCTCTGTCAGCCTCTCAAGAAATGTAGGAGCCGTGTCGCGAGTAGTTAACTGCAGGGCATTAAGAGAAGCAAAAAATGATCAGGAAAGGAGTGACAGGATCCATCAGCTGGAACAGCAGGTTTGGCCCAGCCGGAGAAGCTGTTACTTGTTATTATCATGTTAAAGAGGAGCAAGAAGGGAAAGGAGATACTGTTGAGTGACTTAGAAGAAGGGAAATCCATCCTTCGTTGTGCTATTTTCTCCTGGTCAACACCAAAGTCTCTTTGCTTTCCTTCCCACTGAAATCAAGGCCACAATAAGGACTTAGAAAGTTGGAAGTCACTTTTCAGTGTGCTTAACCCTGATCCCCTGTGATATTCTGAGAATCAGATACACTGTTTGCCAACAAGGGGAGAGAATGGCTGATCCCCAAATTAGGGTGGAAGCAGCATGTTGATGGGGAAACATCTTTTCCATCTGGCCTTCACACTTCTACTGAGTCAAGGAAACTAGCAGCTGCCTTTTCCTCTTTTTATAGATATTCTGTAGAACCAATTGCTAGGCAGCATGCAGCTGACATACGTTGTTCTTACACACTGATGGGGGACAGGATTTCTATCCCGAAGAACAGGGTTTTCTGATGTTCCAAATTAGCCTCTTTGCTTTTGAAGAGGTCCACCTCTTCCCCCAAGCTTGGATAAGAAGAAAATTAATGCCACATCTTCTGTGCCAAGCAAGCTTGCTCTCTTCGATGTCAGTGACGAGGATATACAGCTTACTTTTATAAGTGTTGGGATGGAGTTTTTCCTTACCTCTACAGAAGCAAACTTAGGGAAAGGTGCTTTGTCTATTTTGTCCTATCTAATTTCAACGATGGATGTCTCCTCCTCCTCGTACCTCTTGCTCAAGAATAGAATACAGGGACCACTCCCTCGGGGTAGCCTTAAAAGACACATCTCAAGCCTCTCATTTTATTTTTTAAAAGAGAATTTCACAGACATCTCTCTTATTTTGGCTGAGACTTTTTTTAATTTATTCAGGGTGCAACCTTGTTTACATCGCATCAGATTTGGGAGTGTGATTTTTTTTTTTTTGCTTCTTGAATTATGTAAAGAATAAAACATTTTATACACAGTTTTTATTTTATTAGTTGTGCATCATTGGCTCCACTTGCTCATGTATTCATTATGTAACATTCATCCACTTTACAGCCTTGGTTATCATTTATAAAAAGCAGTTAAAAGAAATCGTGGCATATGTTTACATTGTACACATTTTGAAAAGAAAACCTACATTCAATGGTCTAGTTCAGGGCATTTCAACCAGTGGTACGGGTACCACCTGTGGTACATTGGCACCTGGCAGGTGGTACGTGACCATCCTAGAAAAGTGGTAGTGGGGGAGGGGAACGAGCTGAACTGGTGGCAGCACCGCACAAACCTGAGCAAGAGATGGCTGGAGCTGCAGGGCTGAGCGGAAGTACCAGGATCAGTGCCACTTTCCAGCTGATCGGCACTTCTTTGGGGGTGTCGGGGCTCAATGGACGTGCCAGGATCAGCGCCAGGCTCCAGCTGGAGCTTGGCACTGATCCTGGTGCTTCTGCTGAGCCCTGAAGAAGCGCCAATCAACTGGAAAGCAACACTGATCCTGACACTTCTGCTGAGCCCAGAAGAAGCGCCAATCAGCTGGAATGTTGCAGCATCTCCAGGGTCTTGTGATTTACATTCAGATGCTTGGCAACTGATTCATATTTATGACGCTCACAGTGTCCTAGGGTCATGTGAAATGACCAAAATCTTCTGCAACCGCCCAGCAGACGGGGGGAATAAAAACCAAACACCCCTCACCCCACCCCCGCTACCAATCCTCAACAGAAATGCTCACAACAATGAAAACCTCAGACAGGAGGAAGAGCGCCACCGGGTGGGCAGGCATCTTGCTCGGCTGTGGCTTGGGGGACACTTTTTTCAGTGCCATTGTAACTTCGAACAGTCACTAAGCGAAATGTTGTAAGTCGAGGACTACCTGTACTTTTATCACTTTTCTCCTTTTGGGGGGGGAGGGGTCATCAAGTTTTTGACACCTTGCTAGGCGACTGGTGGTACTCGGATGTTGCCATATCCTAAAAGTGGTACAATGGGTGAAAAGGTTGAAAAGCCCTGGTCTAATTCATACAAACAAAGATTCTGAGATTAATGTGAACAGGCTATTGTAGAACAAGTTTATCATTTTCCCCCCAGTAAACTTGTATCAGTGGCTTAAGAATTAGGTAATGTACGTGAATATTTGAGTAGCTACCGTATATGCTGGCGTATAAGACGACTTCCGCAAGCGTTAAAATCGGCACCAAAGACGGGGGTTGTCTTATACGCCGAGTCATCTTATACGCCGGAAATACTGGTAGTTTCTGGCGTATGACGACGATGTTCTAGGAATGCCACTTGGCGCCAAAGACGGGGGTTGTCTTATACGCTGGGTCACCTTGTACGACAGCATATACGGTATTTGTTCCCCATTGTAAAGGTAAAAGAGTCTCTGTGGATTTTACTCCGCTAGTAGTTGCTCACTATATAGGGGTGGTGCTCATCTCCATTTTCAAGGCCATTGAGTCAGAAAATGTCCAAAGACATTTTCACAGTCGTGTGGCCACCGAAGGGGTACCTCTTTATTTACTTAAACTTTCATGCTTTCAAACTGCTAGGTTGGCAGAATTGGGACGGGAGCTCCTGTGACGCTTGGGTCTCAAATCTGGGCTGCCGGCTTTCCAGCCAACAAGCCCAGCATCTTAACTGTTGAGCCACCGTGCTGCCCCACTGTTCTCCATGAAGCTTTCAAAAATTTTCATTGATGGTTCATCATAATTGATAAACAATTGAACCCTATAAAATGTTCCAGCTCCATATTTCCCACAAGAGATCATCAAGCAGATGCCTATACGCTTTTTAGTCGGCTTTAGGAGAATAAAATCAAAATTTTACCAAAGAGTTAGAATTACCTATGAATTAATTTTACATTCAAGTCAGACCATGCATGCATTTAGCCTAGAACTCTTAGCTTTGATATCGGAGTGCTACAGATGCCTTTCTGGGCACACCTGTTTCTGCATAATTTTCAAATAAGTGAAGTGCTCAGTATACAGGTGAAACTCGAAAATTTAGAATATCGTGCAGAAGTTCATTTATTTCAGTAATGCAACTTAAAAGGTGAAACTAATATATGAGATAGACTCATTACATGCAAAGCAAGATAGTGCAAGCTGTGATTTGTCATAATTGTGATGATTATGGCTTACAGCTCATGAAAACGCCAAATTCACAATCTCAGAAAATTAGAATATTACATGCAATCAATAAAACAAGGATTGTACACAGAACAATATCGGACCTCTGAAAAGTATAAGCATGCGTATGTACTCAGTACTTGGTCTGGGCCCGTTTTGCAGCAATTACTTCCTCAATGTGGCGTGGCATGGAAGCTATCAGCCTGTGGCACTGCTGAGGTGTTATGGAAGATCAGGATGCTTCAATAGCGGCCTTCAGCTCTTCTGCATTGTTCGGTCTCATGTCTCATCTTTCTCTTGGCAATGCCCCATAGATTCTCTATGGGGTTCAGGTCAGGCGAGTTTGCTAGCCAATCAAGCACAGGAACCCTTTGCAGGTGTTATGGCTTAATTAGCTGATTAGAGTGGGACACTTTGAGCCTAGAATATTGAACCTTTACACAATATTCTAATTTTCTGAGATTGTGGATTTGGGGTTTTCATGAGCTGTAAGCCATAATCATCTCAATTATGACACATCACGGCTTGAACTATCTTGCTTTGCATGTAATGAGACTATCTCATATATTAGGTTCACCTTTTAAGTTGCATTACTGAAATAAATGAACTTTTGCACGATATTCTAATTTTTCGAGTTTCACTTGTATAACCTGGGTCATCTTGCAACATTGGACACTTCTAGTATTATATACATATTATAGGAAAATGGATTTTCTGATGGTAGAACTTCAGTGAAGCACTAAACACATTTAAAAGTTAACATTTTTATTTTGCTTTTAACAGGAGGGAAATTTACTAAGGCAAGTCTTTTGCTTCAACTCTTCCCAAAGCACATTAGTCCTTCTTGTTCTGGGTAACATTCTGTAAATGCTTCCTACTGTTCCACAATGCAGCAACATGCACTTAAAATCCAGCATGTTTTGGAGTCAACAGAAGGAAGAATATTTCACAATAGCAAGGCAAACACCTAGAGCAGCAGTTGATTTCTGGAAATGGGGTCAGGTCATAAGATTAGACCCCCGCCTGTATACTCCATACGCTAGGCAGAAGATAGAAAATATTGTGAGTCACAAACCACATCTCAGCAATTTGAAAATTAGGCTACCCTTAAATAGGATCAACAGAGACTAAGAATTTAAACAGAGACTAAGCAAGTGAATGTTAACGTGGATTAGATCTGGGTTCTTGTAAATCATCTAGTACTGCTCTTTTGTGACGTTAAGAACGCTAAGAGAGACCTGAGAGCTTTGCTCCAAGAAATCTGTCCTGTACACCCCCTTCCCCTTTCCTCAGCAATATACACAGGCTAGTGAGGAGATGATCCAAGGGAGGAGAGTTCATACTGTTCACACTTACCTCAGGGGGTTCAATAAAAGCCAGCCAGTCAGAAGCATGAGTTGGCAGCAGCCCCATTGACTGGCACTTGTAAACAGCCAAGGCCAATCCTAACAGGTTGCCAATTAAATACACCAGTCCCTGTAGAAACTTCTGACTTGAGCTTTCAAGTAGCTTGAAGGCTGTGGGGATAATACAAAAGAAGTGAAGGTACCACTGTGGGCTATGAAACACTACACAGCACACTAGCTGATAGCGCTGGGTAGAAAAGCCTGCTTGGGGATATGGTTGTCAACTGAATAATCTTTCCAGAACGGGAGTTGGGAATTTTGTGATTAAAATGCTAATACAAATCATCCATAATTTATCAAGGAGTAGGAAATATAAAGTCAATCTTACTAAGTGAATTTTTACCATTGGAGATTAAGCTGCTTTGCAAACACTTTGTCCTAATGACAACTCTGAAGCCAAGCACAAATCTAGATATGGATCTTAATCCGAGAGATTGTTCTGCACCTAGCAATCCTCTTTTCCTTATAAGCCTCTAGAACAGATGTCCCAAATCCATCTAGCAAATAATCCACCTTATTGTTCCTGGACGGCCTTGGTTTAGCATAACCAACAGTGTAGGGTTTACTTATTTGTACAATGTGTAAATTGCCCACTCCAGTTCCAGTATTCCCATTTTAAAAAAAGAGAAAGCTGCCCACTCCAGTTCCAGTATTCCCATTTTAAAAAAAGAGAAGCACTTGTGTGTGTCCTATTTTTGAAATTGTTCAAACTGTACTTTGGAACACAACTAAGAGGGAGGCGTCAAACTATTCTCCAAAGCCCCTGAAGGCAGGACAAGAAGCAATGGGTGGAAACTAACCAAAGAGAGAAGCAACCTAGAACTAAGGAGAAACTTCCTGACAGTTAGAACAATTAACCAGTGGAACAACCTGCCTCCAGAAGCGGTGAATGCTCCAACACTGGAAGTTTTTAAGAAGAAACTGGACAGCCATTTGTCTGAAATGGTGTAGGGTTTCCTGCCTGAGCAGGGGGTTGGACTAGAATCTAGATGACCTCCAAGGTCCCTTCCAACTTTATCATTATTATTAAGACTATTAGTTTTTTTCTTCGAATTGGAATAACAGCCCCCAAAATAGAAAATGGAGAAAAAGTGGGATAAAAGAAGGCTTTGGATGGTGATACAAAGAGACTTACTGGCAGAGATGGACATTAGTGCTTGGATGGGCCTCCAGGCCATCATACAGACCATCATGGTGGGGAAGATAGAGATTGTATTCCCCGCCATATACATGATAAACAGGTTCATAGGGATTTGCTTCAAGGGACCGAGAGCAATATCCCAGCAGCGCTAAAACATTTAAGGAAGAAAAACAGAATTCAATAAGCAAAGTCTATATAGTCTGGTTCTACATTTTGGACAGCTATAGCATTTCTACTACCCAACTCATCCCTTTTCTCTCCAGGACATTACCTTTTCAACCAGGATGCGATCTGTCTCCTGAACGCTTGTGTCAGGCACTTGTTTATCTGAATAGCCTATAGGGTAGAGGGTGTCTCCTTGGTTGCTGCCACGGTCACTTCGGCCTCTGGCAAAGAAAAGAAATCCCTCATCCAAATGCACATGCCCAACATTTGTGGATTGCTTGTGTGAGGAGACACACGCAGGGCTTTTCCTAGGCACTTACCTACCACCGCTGCCTGGACCGCTCAATTCAATGGCCCACTTGAAACGTCGTCCACGATTGGTCACCAATCCCCCTCCGGTGCTCATTGTTGCCTGTAAAAGAGATAATGCACACTCTAAATAAGATCCTCAATTAAATATTAAAGAAATGAGCAGCCTGACCCGTTGGGCCACACATCCCACAATCCTGAAGAAACTGAAAGCTTCCTCTTGCATCATTGCCTCCATTCCTTTCAACAGGTATTGTAATGTCTCTAGCCAGGTTAACATTGCAATGGAAGCTGGGAACCAAATCTAGGAAGCTCTTGGTTTCATGATTACCAGAGATCATCTAAGCAGCTGACAGTTCACACAAACTCTTAAGTATAGCAGTATCACCAACATTTTCTCTTAAGCCATAAGTGACTACCCTCCCCGCACAATATTCTATTGATTCGTTATTTATATCTCACCTTTATTTTTTATATATATAAACTCAAGGTGATGAAAATATCTAATACCCCATCTCCTTCCTATTTTCTCCATAACAACCCTTTGGGGCTCAGAGAGAGAATGAATGGCCAAAGATTACCCAGCTCTAACTCTCTCCATACTTCGTTTGGAACTTTAATTCCACACACACACCTTGCAACGTGGCAACTCTTTTGACACTTCCTATAACCATTCTAACATCTTCCTATTACTCTTAGGATATCCTTGGTCTTCCTCACCTACTTTAGAATAGAATAGAATAGCAATTTTGTCACTTTGAATGTACACTAATCAACATACGTTAAAATGAAATTTCGTTGCATACAACTCTCAAAGGTTCACCACCTCCACTATACACTACATAAATATAAAATAAATAAATACAGAATTATGTATAAATAAATAAATACAGAATCAAGATCACGTGAAGTGTTAATACCACTTTACAATGCCTTGGTAAGGCCATACTTGGAATACTGCATCCAGTTTTGGTCACCGTGCTGTAAAAAAGATGTTGAGACTCAAGAAAGAGTACAGAGAAGAACAACAAAGATGATTAGGGGATTGGAGACTAAAGCATATAAGGAACGGCTGATGGAATTGGGTATGTCTAGTTTAACGAAGAGAAGGACGAGGGGGGACATGATAGCAGTGTTCCAGTATCTCAGGGGCTGCCACAAAGAAGAGGGAGTCAAGCTATTTTCCAAGGCACCTGAGGGCAGGACACGAAGCAACGGATGGAAACTAATCAAGGAGAGAAGCAACCTAGAACTAACGAGAAACTTCCTGACAGTTAGAACAATTAACCAATGTAACAACCTGTCCCCAGAAGCGGTGAATGCTCCAAACTGGAAATTTTTAAGAAGAGACTGGACAGCCATTTGTCCGAAATGGTATAAGGTTTCCTGCCTGATCAGGGGGTTGGACTAGATGACCTCCAAGGTCCCTTCCAACTTTACTATTACTGTTACTGTTACTATAATAATAATAATAATAATAATAATAATAATAATAATAATAATAATAATAATAATAATAATATACTCACATATATTATATGACACAGAGAAACAACAGTCTATTTCGGGTTATGTATACACAAGCATGGCAAGAAAAATTAATTTTGCAAGTTTACAGACAGGTAGCATAGGGAACAAAGCTATTACAGAATCAGGTCGTGTGCTATAAATACTTCAAAACCTCCTCCCAGAGGGGAGCAACAGAAACAGACCCTAAAGCGCATGTGTGGGGTCTCTAACAATGCTTTGAGCTCTAAGCACATATAAGCACTTATAAGCAGTATCCTGAACACCAGGAAGCGAGCATCCTATGATCTTCTCGGCTGTCTTTACCATTCTCTGTGTGGACTTTCTTATTCATTATCCCTCTGATTTGTTTCCCTGCTCCTCTTCCTTAGCCCATTTGAGCTATAGTATAGTATTTATCATGGAGATACATTCAAGTGCATAGTTGATGGTGTAGTTGCTATATCATCAAACATGCACTTGAATCTATCTCCATGGTACATAATCAGCACAATATACTGAGGGCTGCAGGTCTATATTTAAAAAAAAAATTGCCCTGTGTCTATTTCTTAGGAAAAGCATTTGCTTATCATTTATCAGAAGCATTTAGAGTTTTTGAAGTACAATGCTGAATTATGCTAAAAATGTACTTCTTGCAGTCTTGGACATAGGATATTTATCTTTAAATCTGAAGCAGAGTGATTTTTGTCTGCTAAAGCATGTACCTATTAGAGATTAATATATGCAAAAATGTTAAATTTCCAAACATAAGTAAAGCATAAAATGGCATTTATGTAACCATGTCTACATTGAAACTCATAAAATGAAGTGTTTTCAAGTTTATCTGGGAGAGTTATAAACGGGCATTGTTCATTGCAAATGGTGAAACAGCTTCTGCACAGAAATGGGAGATTCTGAATATTGGTGTCTCTAATTTCCTCTCTCATATAAGATGGTGCTTCCTCTGCTACCATGCAGTAGCCTGGAGAGAGGAAGATAAAAAAAGAACAGAATAACAGAGCTGGAAGGGGCCTTGGAGGTTTTCTAATCCAGGGCTTTTCAACCTTTTCACCCATTTTACCACTTTTAGGGTATGTCAACATCCGAGTACCACCAGTCGCCTAGCAAGGTGTCAAAAACTTGATGACCCCCCCCAAACAAAAAAAGAGAGAAAAGTGATAAAGTACAGGTATTCCTCGACTTACAACAGTTCGTTTAGACACTGTTCGAAGTTACAATGGCACTGACAAAAGTGCTTCCCAAGCCACAGCTGAGCAAGACACCTGCCTGCCCACCTGGCGGCGCTCTTCCTCCTGTTTGAGGTTTTCATTGTTGTATTTCTGTTGGGGATTGGCAGTGGGGGTTGGGTGAGGGGTGTTTGGTTTTTATTCCCCCCCCCCCAGTCTGCTGGGTGCTTGCAGCAGGTTTTGGTCACTTCACATGACCCTGGGACACTGTGACCGTCATAAATATGAATCAATTGCCAAGCATCTGAATGTAAATCACAAGACCCTGGAAATGCTGCAACATCCCAGCTGATCGACGCTTCTTCTGGACTCAGCAGAAGCGCCAAGATCAGTGCTGCTTTCCAGCTGACTGGTGCTTCTTCAGGGCTCAGCAGAAGCACCAGGATTAGTGCCGAGCTCCAGCTGGAGCCTGGCACTGATCTTGGCACTTCCACTGACAGCCCCGAAGAAGTGCCAATCAGCTGGAAAGCGGCACTGATCCTGGCACTTCTGCTGAGCCCTGCAGCTCCAGCCATGTCTCGCTCAGGCTTGTGTGGTGCTGCCACCGGTTCAGCTCATTCCCCTCCCCCGCTACCACTTTTTTAGGATGGTCGTGTACCACCTGCCAGGTGCCAATGTATCACAGGTGGTACCCGTACCACTGGTTGAAAAGCCCTGTTCTAATCCAACTCCCTGCTCAGGCAGGAAACCTGGCCTATACCATTTCAGACAAGTGGCTGTCCCGTCTCTTCTTAAAAACTTCCAATGTTGGAGCACCCACAACTTTTGGAAGCAAGCCATTCTGCTCCTTCCCAATGTGGGGAGAAGTTGACCCCCAGGAGAGCAGATTATTCTCCCACAACTGTAATAAAAACTATTTTTTTTTTTTTACAATCCTGTAGTCCCTGCAACTATAATGCCTGGCCATAAATCCCTTTTCTCCAACTTCTATGAGGTCTCGGGGACTGCAGCGGCCAGGATTCTTAACCATTATCAGTAGTTGTCCTTGCTGGGAAGCCTGGGAGTTGTAGTCCCTGAAGAGTAAGAAGGCTGTGTGAGAGAGATGACAGCTTCAGCCTTTTGAGAGGTTAAGTAAGTATCGCGAAGCTCAGGAGGGAAATTTTTCCCTCGGTTCTAAGTCACAACAAAACCCCAATCCTAACAAGGCCGGGAAGCCTGGGAATTGTAGTCCACCCGTAAAGCCCCAGGGGAAAAAAGCGCCTCGTTTACACTCACGGTACGAAAACCTGCAGCAGCTAGCTCCGGCTTTCTCGTCACGGCTCTGCGCCACACGGTCCACGTCTGATGACGTCACGAACACGCTACGTCCCTCGCTTTCTTCCAATGGAGAAGAATAGTCAAGGCCGTTTCTGAATTCTTAGTCTCCTCTGCTTCAATTTCTCTCGCTGAAGAGTTTCGTCAGAGAGGATTAAAGCTAGAGAGACACCACTTCCCTCTCTCAGTTTATTTCCGGTGAAGGGCCACGGTTCTCCCGGAAGACCGGTCTGTGCCTCACTTCGACTCGTCTCTCTGATTCGGAGGCTTCCTGCGCATGCGCTCGGAGTCGCTTAAACCATGAGAGTCTTAATCGGTGAGTGGTGGTCGCTCTCGCTTTAAGAGCCGAGGAGCGCCCCTTTGCAATGGGGAGGAACGGCTGTTTTCTTTGCTGCGGGGTTGCTCTAGTTTTTGGTTGGTTTTTTTTTTTTGCAATTGCAATTGCAATTAGGGTGCAGGATTATCGCCACCTTGAACTGCGGTCAACACGCGAGATATGTGCAAAGGGTGAACGGGAGATTCCTCTTTGAGGAATGCGGGTCCCGTCCGAGGAGTTGAAGGGTTTGGTCTCTCTTTCGTCTTCCTCAAGCTTGCACTATTAAGGCATTGGATAAGGACTTGGGGAGGGTTCAGGTCGACGTTCAGTTTGAAACAGGTGCTTTTCTCAACCTGCTTCCTTGCTAGGGATGCTGCCTTCAGGAAGGGTGGAATATGCATCGGTCAAAGAGAAAAGGGAGGGTTTTTTTTTTTTCTTTTTCTTTGCAGAAGAAAGACAGGAGTTCTCCCGCCAATAATGTTTTTTTTTTTCATTTAATTTTGTGCCTTCCAGTCAGTGTTGATAGCTGGCAACCACCTGGATGAATCTCTGCTGCTTTCTTGGCAGTTTTTTGTTTTCTGGAAGTGGCTTACCCTTGCCTCCTCTTTCCTAGGGCTGCGAGAAAAATGACGAGTCCAAGGTCACCTAGCTGTCTTTATGCCTAAGACAAATCCAGGATTTCTGATGTCCTGGTTTCTAGCCTGATGCCTTAATCAACACACCAAACTGGCTCATTAGTAATGCATTACCTGACTTTTCTCTTCCTTCTTCTGAGAATCCAAAGCTGTTAAAAAATTTCATTTTCTTCAAGAATCTCCTTCTATCCTGCTGGTCAGTCCAATAAACAGAATCATACTGGCTGAGGCATGTGTATGACAAAAAAAACTTATGGCTAGCTCCGTGACTTCAGATGTTCCTGGTAGTTGGCTTCAATCACCCAATCATTTTAATCTTAGGAATGTCTATGGAGGTTCTCGGTCATCTACTACATCATGGTTGTCCCAAAGTTGCTTTCAAAAAGGCAGCTGGACTTCCTTGATTTTTCTTGAAGACGTTTCACTTCTTATCCAAGACGCTCCTTCAGTTCTAATTAACTGGTGGCAAATGGAAAGAAATTGTATAAATCCTCTCCATTCCCCACCAGTTAGTCAGAACCAAAGAAGCTTCTTGGTTGAGAAGTGAAATATCTTCAAGAAAAATCAAAGACCTTTTTGAAAGCACGTTTGGGACAATCTTAGCAAAGCTTCCTTTAAGAAAAAAAAAAGTAAAAAAAAATCTCAAACCCTATGTAAGTATACGCCAGGGGTAGGCAACCTTGACTCTTTTATGACTCGTGGACTTCAACTCCCAGAATTCCTGAGCCAGCCATGCTGAGGGGAAAGAGACAGGTTTCCAAGCTTAGCCCTGCTGTCTCAGGAATTCTGGGAGTTGAAGTCCATGAGTCATAAAAGAGCCAAGGTTGCCTACCCCTGGTATATGCCAACCAAAGAGTGTCAGGTGGTGGGTACTTTTCTACAGTGGCTCCTGCTCTATGGAATATCCTCCCTTTGAAGATTAGAATGGCTCCAAACCTGTTAGCCTTTCGTAAGGCCCTAAAAACTATGTACTTGGGCTGAATATGTTAAGAACCCAGTTTCCAGGCTGCGTGGCTAAAATCCATTTAATTTGAATTTTTTTTTCTATTTTTGTTTTGTTTTATAACATTTTAGTATTTTATTTGTAATATATCTTTTGAATTGTAAACTGATTGAGATGGGTGGCTATAGCAATTGAATAATAATAATAAAAACTTCTTCCCCCAATAGAACATGTCCATTTCTTTTTTTGTGGATGACCCAAACAATTTCCCCCAACTTTTTGTCTGCTTTGTTGGGTTTTTAAGGAAGGGAGTCGCTTGCCATAAGAAAAGAAAGCTGCTTGGATTTATTGAATGGGATATTCAGATTTTAGGAAACAGACAATCTCCTTGAGGACTCTGAAGATGAGGATCATATGCTTTAATGCAGTGGTTCTTAACCTTTTTGAAAGAATCGCCCCCTTGAGCCAATGAGAAAGTTGTCATCGCCTCCCTCCCCCAACATAACCTCTCAATCACAACATAGGAAATAATTCTTCAATTTATGCAAACACTTTTTTTGTTTTCTTTAAAATTGTCATCAGGACATATCGATGCAAATAATTTATTTCCAGTCTTTTTCCCATATCTCAACTGTTTGAAAAATTTTGGTGCCACCCGTCACTTTATTCCCAAACTTTGTGATACATGTATTTCATTATTATCTTATTTATTCAAGACACTAAAATGTAATGACTACTGAAAACAAAATTCAGTTGCAAGAAAGTGAAATGCCCGAAAAAAAAACCAGTAACATTTAATGATTGAATTTCAAGTGAAATTTAAGAGGCAAAAAGAAATATAAAAAGGGTAGAGGCTGCTGCGCAATGCGCATGAAGATAAGCGATGCGATTTCTCCTGGACCGCATCCGGAGCGAGAAGACAGAAGAAGGTGAGAAGTAAGTAGGAGGTTGAGGAGAAGAGGGAGAGGGGGTGAGTGAGGAGGAAGAAGCGGGAAAGAGGCAAGTTGGTTAGAGGGTGGATGCGGTTTGGGGGGAAATGGATGAGCAATACCGAAAGTGCTGTGTATCAATTTGTTTTATTTTTTATCTGAAGTAGTTTTAAGAATGTTATGTATTGTAAAATTGAAAATAAAAGCTTTTTACAAAAACAAAAAAAAAGATAAGCGATGCGTCTTCACATATGTACGGCATTCTGTACTGAAGCTAGCTGGAGGAACATTTAAAAACAATTCAATCCACTAATAGCGAGCGATCCAATGTTTTTGTACGACAGATATGCAGCGATTCACTGTATGAAAAGTCTCAAAAGTGTCCCTAAAACTTCTCGCTCCATCGCCCCCATATCTCCCCCTTTTTGTTCCTTCGCCCCCCTGAAAAATGGTTAAGAACCAATGCTTTAATGAACTAAAGTTAAACTAAACTTAAGCCAGTTTGGTCTAGTGATGAAGGCATCTAGCTAGAAACCAGGAGAGTATGAGTTCCAGTCCCACCTTAGGTATGAAAGCCATTTGGGAGACTTTGGTCCAGTCCCACTCTCTTAGCACAACCCACCTCAAAAGGTTGTCGCTGTGGAGAAAATCAGAGGAGGAAAGAGCATTAGGTATGCTCACTGTCTTGAGTTATTTATAGAAATAATGAATAAAAAAATCTAAAATAAATTTAATATAGTCACGTTGATTTAAAGGAAGGGCAACTTAGGAAACTTAGGGAAACTTAGATTTGAGTATTAAGCAAAAGAAACTTAAAGGGTGCATCTTTTTCCAGCACAATCTTATGTGTTCCCAAATAAGCCAAAACAAGCTCCTGGAATAAAAAGCAGGATATGAGTTTAACAGAGAAATAATTTCTCAACAGGATTGTGGTTGTTTTTAACTGTCTCATTCACTATTCCATCATCTCTTTTTGAATGTAATTTAGGTGGCGGGACTGGATTTATTGGCCGAAACTTAAGCCGGGTGCTAAGAAGCCAAGGCCATGAAGTCACCCTTATTTCTCGTCAGCCTGGAAAGAACCGATTAACATGGGTAAGGGACAGGGGCTTAAAACAAGCTGGAACTTAGAAGGATATTTTTAAATGCATTCCAGACTGGATGGTTGCAATTTAATTTCTTCTGAAGTGACAGTGGAGGAAAGGTTTGTATAGATCAGTGGTTCTCAACCTGTGGGTCGGGACCCCATTTGGGGTCGAACGACCATTTCATGGGGGTCGCCAAACAAGGCTGTCCGCCATTTTTTCCCCCTTTTCTTTGGCCACGCCCCTGGCACCCAGTGATGTATAAGTGGTTGGGGGTCACCACAACATGGGGAACTGTATTATGGGGTCGCGGCATTAGAAAGGTTGAGAACCACTGGTATAGATGAAGAAGAGAGATGGAGGACGAAGTTACAGAAAAACCTGAAGAATCTATAGGGCAGCTTACTGGAGACGTTAGATGAATTAAGGACAAAGTGGAAATTTTAGAAAGTAAAAGAAATAATGAACAAAGAGATGGAGAAGGACTTAGACAATCTGGCATTACTGGAGCGGAGAGAAAATAAATTTTATTTGAGATTTAGAGCTGTTCCAGAGAAAGCCCCAGAGAAAAGATTCTTCTAGCCTTAATAAACTTTTTTTTTTGAATGGGACGAGGATGATATGGAGGTAGAAATGGTCAAAGTGTATTGAATCAACAGACGATTGGCAACATCAAAAAATATACCAGCGAGGACTAGAGGCCTGCCATTTCTTTCTTCGCTGACAAGAAGAACGCTAAGATGCAGTGACAAAGCAGGACAGCTTGTTTGGGTGTTCATTTGCTGTAGATGGGGACAGCAAAGTTAATGGTGGGGAATGCATGAGCCATTTGTAGTTGAAATGAATACGGTAGTCCTCGTGTTACAATAGATTGTTTAGTGACCGTTCGAAGTTACAGTGGCACTGAAAAAAGTGTCTTATGACCATTTTTCACACTTAGGACTGTTGAAGTATCCCAGTGTGATCCCCTTTTGTGACCTGACAAGCAAAGTCAAGGGGGAAATCAGATTCACTTAACAACCATGTTACTAACTTAACAACTGCAGTGATTCACTTAACAACTATGGCAAGAAAGGTCATAAAATGGGGCCAAACAGCTGTCTCGCTTAGCAACAGAAATTTCGTGCTCAATTTATGCTCATAAGTTGAGGACTATCTGTAGTTAAGAATATAACTTCTAAAATATCGTAGGGCGAGAATTGATTTAGTCTATAGAAGGCAGAAATCAGAAGGACTCTAAGAATACCTTTTAAATCTAATAATAATTATTAAAAGGTTTAAGCTTTTATGAAATGTAGTGGAGCTCACTTCACCCGATGCAATAGAGCAACTAGATTGGTGTAGAATTTAAATTGGGTTGCAAGGAGAAAAGAAGGAAAGATAGAAATCAAGGTGGCTATGCAGATGACATGTAAAATAGATTACAGATTGCCTTTATCAGTTAACATTTGCCAATGGAAAGTTCCTTTAAATAACGTGAGACTATCCATTAAGGCAGTGGTTCTCAACCTTTTTAATGCCGCGATCCCCAACCGGTCGTAAGTCGAGGACTACTCAACTGGTGCAGCACCATTTGCAGCATGGTACTTTTGGCGTGCTCAGCAGGGCAGAGACAGCCTGGACAATTCCTATTGGCTTTTGAAAGCCAATAGAATTAGACTCTATTCAAGAGAGTCTATTCTATTGGCTTTCAAAAGCCAATAGAATAAAAGGGAGTAGCACAGCTAAGGAAAAGGGGGAAAAAAATGGCGGACTGCGTTGTTTGGCGACCCCCGTGAAATGGTCGTTCGACCCCAAATGGGGTCCCGACCCACAGATTGAGAACCACTGCATTAAGATCACCTGGAAATCAAGCACAAAAAAATTGCTTGTATATTTTGGACATCTTGGGTAACATTTTCTGTCTAGTTTCTTTCTATTTCTGTCCTGAGTATTTGGGATAAGGTAGAAAACTGTACACTTTTCAACCATGGAGAGTTAGCTAAAATGGTTATTATACAACCTTAGAAAGAGAAATTACATTTCATTTGTAGCAAAGATTTGTTGACATCTGAGAACAACCTTGAGGGATTGGAAGAGATATTGCCTAGAAAACCATCAGATAAGAAAGGCAGGAGCCACTTAGGAAAGACCCATCTTAATGGATCATACAGTTAAAAGTGTCTGCTAGAGATTTGTACCTTCAGACTTGTAAGATTCTATTAATAAACTCCCTTTTTATGATCTTGTAATCCCTTAATTCGGGGGTAGAATCGGGTGACTGGATGGAGCTGGGCGTTTGTTCGTAGCAGATACCATATTTTCCGGCGTATAAGACGACTTTCTAAAGCATTCAAATTGGCGCCAAAGTCGGGGGTCGTCTTATACACCGAGTCGTCTTATACGCTGGAAATTACGGTAGTTTCCGGCGTATAAGACGACTTTCTAGGCATGCAACTTGGCGCCGAAGTCGGGGGTCGTCTTATACGCCGAGTCATCCTATACGCCGGAAAATATGGTATTTTTTCTTTATGCCCTGGGAGAGAAATATCTGCATTACCTGGGCTTGAACTCTCAACCTTCTGAGTGGGAGGCAAGCGTCTTCACCACGAGGCCACAGCGCTGCTTATTTGCAAGATTCTGTTAATGTAGTCTTATAATAAAGTATAATTAGGTCATATAATTGTGTTTCCTGTCTGGTTTATCTGGGAAGGCTGTCAAAATGCATTTGTTTGTCAGATTTAAATTAGGTTTAGGGCAGTGGTTCTCAACCTGTGGGTCAGGACCCCATTTGGGGTTGAACGACCATTTCACGGGGGTCGCCAAACAAGGCTGTCCGCCATTTTTTCCCCCTTTTCTTTGGCCACGCCCCTGGCACCCGGTGATGTATAAGTGGTTGGGGGTCACCACAACATGGGGAACTGTATTATGGGGTCGCGGCATTAGAAAGGTTGATAACCACTGGTTTAGGGTTTCTTTTTGCAAATGAGCAAGATGGAAGACTTTTGTCATATTTGGAAAGTTCTGCTTATAATATTTTTCTAGATTCCCTCTTATTCCTTCAGCAATAATTGATTTGATGTTTCCGTGTATTGCTAATACTATTGCATACGCAGTAGCTTTTTCTTCTGTTAATTACGGTGAGATAGTAAAATACGTTTGAAAGAAAAAAAAAATAACCTGAGAAAAACCCTGATGAGTTTGTGTTTTCGTTTCTAGGATGAACTCTCCCGTGTAGGCCTCCCTTCTTGTGAAGGAGTGGTCAACCTGGCTGGAGTAAATGTCCTCAATCCCTTTCAGAGGTAAGTCTCAATAATTTTGGACAGGATCATTAATGTGGTTTACTCAGATTCTCCAACTGTTTCCTCAATTGTGCTTAGAAGTAGGGATGTTTAGCAAAATTGACAAGAAGACTTGCTTCCAGAATAGTTCTGTTCTGTTTTGTTCTGTTCCGTTCCGTTCCATTCCGCTCCATTCCATTTCAGCAAGAAATCTTGCCTCCAGAATAGTTCCGTTCTATTCCATTCTGCTCCATTCCACTTCACCCCATCCTAATTTTTTAATATATATTCTATATTCTATTTGTCTAGACCTGGAACCACAACAGTTTTCCAGAAGTCCCCATTCAGAATGAGAGAATAGGGAGCTGGGAATTTCTGAGCCCAGAGAAGAACTTTGATTTAATTAAAAAGTTAAAAATGTTTACCTTGATTTCCTTTCATATTTTTTTAAATAATGTCCCCTTCCTTCATCTTAATTATTAAAATTCCGTGACCACATGAATTAAAATTCAGGACTTTGCATGGCTACAGTCAAGGTTTGGGGTGCTGTGATAAGTCTAGAGCAGTGGTTCTCAACTTGTGGGTCGGGACCCCATTTGGGGTCGAACGACCATTTCATGGGAGTCGCCAAACAACGCAGTCCGCCATTTTTTCCTTAGCTGTGCTACTCCCTTTTATTCTATTGGCTTTTAAAAGCCAATAGAATAGACTCTCTTGAATAGAGTCCAATTCTATTGGATTTCAAAAGCCAATAGGAATTGTCCAGGCTGTCTCTGCCCTGCTGAGCCTGCCAAAAGTCCCATTCTACAAACGGTGCTGCACCAGTTGAGTAGTCCTCGACTTACGACCAGTTGAGTAGTCCTTGACTTACGACTGATTGGGGGTCACGGCATTAAAAAGGTTGAGAACCACTGGTCTAGAGGCTTCAGGATGTGCATCCCCTTGGTAGGGCATAGGCAGGTTTGCGTATGGAAGGCTTCTAAAAGAACTTAGTTCGGTAGGGAAGATTGGATCATGGAGAACAACTTAAAAACATAGTAAGAAAAATATGCAGAGCCTGGCTTCTAGAATTCTTTTCAACTTCTTTACCAGCTGTAGTTTTAGGAGACATCTATATTCTTTGTCATGCATTGTGTCTGCTCGTTTCTGCTTTCCTCTCTTGCTGTATTTGCATTTGGATGCATAAGTTGAGATGCCTGTCGTCTGTTCGGACCACAGGACCGGGAGAAAAGGGAAGTTGGTAAAATGGAGCAATCAACAATATTCTAAGCTATTGCTCAGCTGCCTCTCCCTTAAGGATGTACTAGAGCAGGATTCTCCAAACATGGCCACTTTAAGACTTGTGGACTTCAACTCCCAGAATTCCTCAACCAGCCATGCTGGCTAAGGAATGCTGGGAGTTGAAGTTCACAAATATTAAAGTTGCCATGTTTGGAGACCTCTGCTCTAGACATATTTGTGGGAAGATTATTATTTTTTTAATCTGCTGATCCTGACGTAATCTGGCCATTTTCACATTTCTTTTTCGATTGCCAACTTTTCCCACCCCACCACACTTGGTCCTGATCTGTTCTGCTTCCCTGCCTACAGAAATACACGCCGAACCGAAAGTGCCATTTCATAATTTCTTTCCAATATTTAATTTAGTTGAAATGGAAAAAAAATGGATCCTGTATATGGCAAAGAAGATTCAGCTCCCAAGCTGAACATCATTCCCTTTGTAACCCTTATGACCTGTTAGATTTATAATAGGATTAAAGTCCTCTGTAATCAGTCAGGGTATCTCTGTCCAACCTTGATGGGTTGTCGTTTACCTGCAGGAGAGCAAAGGCCTTTCTTTCTTCCTGCAATTCTACGCAGAGAGATCAAACTCTTGATTTCTAGAAGGCACAAGTTCTTTGATGCCATGCAAGGCAATCAAAGGGGTTTTGCTAGAAACACATTTTTCTGGCTGGAACTCTCAGTAGACCTAAGGTTGTGAAAATAGGCTTCCAATGAAGATGGCCGACTGAATATGCACTCAGGGAGGGATCCCTGAAGTGTTTTTCCCTGGGCCATAGCTCTTCAACTACTAACTGAAGGGACTGGCATTCCTTCAGTTTTTATGACCCACCCAGATCAGGGAGAGTCTAAGAATTACCCTTCAAAACAGCTGAGGTCTGCAAGCAACTTCAGGAGCTGTGCTTCAAAGCTGCTGCATGCCAAATGCTGGGGGGGAGGGCTGCAATCTGTTGGTCATTGAAAATAGGCAATGTTACTGGAAGGACGAAACTATCTTTGAAAGACTGATGTCTTTGGGGGCTTCTGCAGGTGGAATGATGCCTTCCGTCAGGAGGTCATTTCCAGCCGCGTAGAGACCACAAAGTCCTTGGCGAAAGCCATCAGAGATGCTGAACACCCACCTCAGGCCTGGGTCCTTGTCACCGGCATAGGTATTAACCACAGTGCTGTCATGTAACTTTGCTGTCGCTTTAACTGTAAGTAACTAATGAGTGTAAGTACAGGTAGTCCTCAATTTACGACCACAATTGAGCCCAAAATTTCCGTTGCTAAGGGAGACATTTGTTGAGTGAGTTTTGCCCCACTTTACCACCTTTCTTGCCACAGGTTGTTAAGTGAAGCACTGCAGTTGGTTAAGTTAGTAACATGGTTGTTAAGTGAATCTGACTTCCCCATGGACTCTGCTTGTCATAAGGTCACAAAAAGTGATCACATGACCCAGAGACAGTGCAACCGTCATAAATATGAGTCAGTTGCCAAGTGTCTGAATCTTGATCATGGGACCACAGGGATGCCACAACATTTTTAAGTGTGAAAACGTTCATAAGTCACTTTTTCCAGTGCCATTGTAACTTCAAATGGTCATTAAATGAACTGTTATAAGTGGAGGATTACCTGTAATAGGAGAAGGGTTTGGGGAACTGAATGTGGTCCCTCAGCTTTAATGGAAACTTCTTTTAAAACAATTTGTGTTAAGAACTTTCAGCCATTGAGCAGCAGTTTTGCTTATATAGCAACAGATAAAATTATGTGTCTACATCAAGAGCCTTAAAACCACTGATCTTATGGCTGGAATATTCATAAACATTCTGACCAGTCAGTGTGAAGATTGTAGTGAAAGAATGTTGACAAGCAGCCTTAATATATTAGGGCAGTGTTTGTCAATCTCGTCAACATTCAAGAGGTGTGGACTTCAACTCCCAGAATTCTTCATCCAGCACGGCTGGCTGGGGAATCCTGGGAGTTGAAGTCCACATATCTTAAAGTTGACAAGGTTGAAAAACACTTTATTAGGGTCTGCTTGAAATGGATACATTTTTTTCCTTTGGGGTTTAGGGCTAATCAGGGATTGATTGCAAAAGATGGCATCGGAGAGTGAAGCGTGCCAGTGAGGTAGAAAAATCAAAACTTGGCTAAAGTCGTTTGAAGTAGATGGTGGTTCAGTGAATACAGCCATTATAGTTTAAGTCATGATTTGGGCTGTAGGGCAGGGGTCCCCAACCGTAGGGGGCCATGTGAGAAATGGGGAAGTGCCTGTGCGTGACTCTCCACTCGCACAAATTGCTGTGCTTACGCTAGCGTGCAAATTTCCATTCACGTGAATGGAGCTTTGCATGTGAGCACAATTGCCCTCTACACACATGAGTAGAGCTTTGTGTGCAAGTGCCTGCTGCTCATGCAAATGGTGCTTCATGCGGGAATGCAAGCACCCTCTGCTCGTGTGTGAAGCTCCATCCAAATGGAGCTATGTGCACATGCGTGCTCCTGCCACCCATAGGTTCTCCCCCCCCCAACATGCTGGACTGAGGGACTGCTGCTGTAGGGTGTTGAAAAACCAGTCAACAGTGGTTTGTTCAATAAAAATGTGATTAAGCAAACAAGCTTTCAGTGAGTGAGGTGGGCCAAAGGAATTTATAGCCAAGTAAATAGTACAGGAGCACTTGGGAGTGGGGAAGTGGCCTAGAGGTGGAGCTTTCACCTCATAATCAGGAGGTTGTGATTAGGTAGTGTCAGATATTTCTCTTTCTGGCCTCAGTGAGTAATTATATGCTGTGAACTCTTATGTAGGTGTCAAGAAGGGCATCTGGCCAGTAAACGCTTGAGTTGCCTCATAGGCAAGGGATTACACGGTCATTAAAAAAAATAGAATAGAGGTATATATGGCCCTACAGATGTTTATGAACTCCAGGTCCCATATTCTGTATTAAGGAGGCTCCACGGTGTTATGAATTATAGAACACCAATATCTGGAGGGTTAAAGATTTCCAATCCTACGTTAAAAAAGGAATATATATGAAACTAACTGAATAGTGATTGTCAAGATATGTTTTGGAAACCTCAAAAAGAGCTAGTTTCTGTATTCTTGAACTAAGTGAGTAATAATCTCTGCAGCCTTTTTGGGGGAAAAGTATTTCTCAAAATATTTTGGTAGATATATTCCAAAGTTCAATTCTAAAAGATGGGTGGTCGTCTTAAGAGCTATAAAATATTTGCATGGAGTACAGTTCCATAATAAATCACGGTATAATATCTCCTCCAGGATATTACCGGCCCAGCCACACCACCAAATACACTGAAGAAAGTCCAGGTGGAGACTTCGATTTCTTCTCACGCTTGGTGGCTTCTTGGGAAGAAGCAGCTAAAATTCCTAGTGAAGCTACTCGCCAAGTGGTAGTGAGATCTGGTAAGACAGGATGCGCAATGTGGGAACATTTATTTGTAGACTACAAATTCCAAATTTCTGCTTTGAAGACACTTTTTGTATACTACATGGTGTACAAAATTCAATTCTCATTCAGTGAACACCTCATTCTTGTGGCTTTAGGTCACAAAGAGCAATAACACTTAGACTTAAATACCACTTCATAGTGCTTTACTGCCTTGTGTAAGCGGTTTACAGAGTCAGCATATTGCCCCCAACAATTTGGGTCCTCATTTTACTGACCTTGGAAGGATGGAAGACCAAGTGAACCTTGAGCCGGTTAGAATCGAACTGCTGGCAGCCGGCAGTCAATAGAAGTAGCCTGCAGTACTGCATTCTAACACTGCGCCATCACGGATCATGTTGTTGTCTTTGTTTCCCCCGGATGAGGAACAATACCATGCACACTTCTTTCTTCTTATCGCCAAAATAACTGGAATACCGTGTCACATACATGTTAAGCCACAATGTAGCTTGCTTGGTGCGCACCATGTCACTGAACTCCAGTTTTCTAGCTTGGTGTGTTCCATTGGGGCATTTTCAGAGAACCATCTCATAGGCCAGTGTGTAAGGAAAGCCTGTGTGAAATACACTTTGTAACTATGTAATTATACCTCTGTTTGCTTTAAGGTGCTGTGCTGGGCAAAGATGGCGGTGCCATTAGTCAGATGATATGGCCTTTCCGCCTTGGACTGGGAGGCCCCATTGCTTCTGGACACCAGTATTTCCCATGGATCCACGTAGTAGACCTGGCAGGAATTGTGACCCATTCCCTACAGAAAGAGGGCCTTAGGGGCATCTTAAATGGTGTCTCGCCGTTTGCAGTTGACACCACAAACGAGGACTTTGCCCGAGCAATGGGGTCGGTGCTCAAACGTCCCGCCTTCTTGCCTCTGCCGGGTTTCGTAGTGAAAGCCGTTTTTGGCTCTGAGCGAAGCACCATGCTGCTTGAAGGGCAGCGGGTGATCCCCAAGAGGACGCTAGAGAGTGGCTACACGTTTGCATTCCCCGATCTTTCCTCTGCTCTCCAGGATATCTTAGATTGACCTGAGAGGTGTGAGGAGGAGGCTGCACGTCACCGTATTTTCATTTTCTCTAATACTTGCTGGGTAGGCGCATGCTCAGTCTTGCCAGTAGGTTGGTTTTGTAATTCCGTAGGTTGTTTTGAGCACCGGAGTGTCCAAGTCAGGAAGTTGGCTTCTTTCAAAAGAATAAAATCTATGTCATGGTGGAAACAGTGCTGTGAGAAGAGGAGTAGTTTACGGTGATTCCTCTCGTGGATGATAGGTCTTTCATCTTTTCTTCTAGAGGTTCTCCTACACTAGGGGTAGGCAACCTTGGCTCTTTTATGACTCGTGGACTTCAACTCCCAGAATTCCTGAGCCAGCCATGTTGAGGGGAAAGGGAGCGGTTTCTAAGCTGAGCCATGCTGGCTCAGGAATTCTGGGAGTTGAAGTCCACAAGTCATAAAAGAGCCAAGGTTGCCTACCCCTGTCCTACACCAACTTAACGATTATTTAGACGGGCAGCAAAATGTCATAATATCTGTGAAACAATGCACTAGTCTTTGAATGGAGAATACCAGTTGCAGATTCCCATGTTGGGTGAACTTTGGAATGTATTTATTTTTTGGGGGGGAGGGGCGGGTGTGATGGCCTAGAGGTTTAGTTGCTGGGCTTGTCGACCACAAGGAGACAAGAAAAGAGAAAATGAGGCAGTGGTCCCAAAGGTGCTTTTTTTTTTTTTTAAAAGGCAACTGGACTTTGTTTTTCCTTGAAGATGTTTCACTTCTCATCCAAGAAGCTTCTTCAGTTCTGACCGAATGGTGGAGGATGGAAGGATTTATATTCCCTGCAGCCATCTGATTGTTAGGACTCGTTTTGAGAGTTGTTGAGACCACTTGGAGGTTTATCTATGCCCTCAGGGTCACCTGAATAGTGCAAAATGGTGTGGGACTTTCTTGGAACTCCTGAAAGGACTGTGTTGTAAACAGGAGGTAGGTGGCGTTGTATCTTTTGAAGACAGCAAAGTCTGGACCTAGAAGACTGCTGGTTTGAAAGAGGGGTCAAAGAGGCCATTTACATTAAGATTGTATAGCATTCTGTCAGCAGAGGGAGAGGATACGACACTAGCTATATCTCCTGTTTACAATAGTCCTTTCAGCAGTTCCAAGAAGGTTCAACACCCATTTGCACTATTCAGGTGACCCTGAGGGCACAAACAAACCTCCCAGTGGCCTCCGTGACTCTCAGAAAGAGTGCTAACGACCAGATGACTGCAAGGAATATAAATCCTTCCATCCTCCCTCCTTCAGTCAGAACTGAAGAATCTTCTTGGATGAGATGCGAAACATCTTCAAGCAAAAGCCGCTGTCTGAAAAAGCACCTTTGGGACAACCGGGATCTGGATGACTGACACTCTCCACAGACAAGGATGCAGTGGCTTGCCAGAGGGGGAACTGGCAGGAGATCCTCCATCGCATGAGCTTCATTGGCTCAGTAGCTTCTGAGTCTGATCTTTTCCCCAAGCCACAGGTCTGCTCTTGACTTAGAATCTCTTTCACCCCAGTTTTTGACTTAGCCCAACATGTGATGCCATTGTGCTGCGGTTTACTTGCTTTTCACTTTGTGGGATTTTTCAGTAAATCATGGTTAAGCAAATCAATTTTCCTGACTTCTGTCTTGTAAATGTCCTGGTGTGCGCAACATCTCCCGGATGCACTTGTCTGGTTTATTACATTAGGGGTTTTTTTCTTCAAATATTTTATTAACTAGCAAAGTCTGTTTTGAGTTGGGATCATGTTTTGGTCTCCTTCTGGACATGTCCATTTAATTATCTCAGTAGTATTAAAGAGGCAGAATATATTTATTTATTTAAATCAGTGGTTCTCAACCTGTGGGTTGGGACCCCATTTGGGGTCGAACGACCATTTCACGGGGATCGCCAAACAAGGCTGTCCGCCATTTTTCCCCTCTTTTCTTTGGCCACGCCCCTGGCACCCGGTGATGTATAAGTGGTTGGGGGTCACCACAACATGGGGAACTGTATTATGGGGTCGCGGCATTAGAAAGGTTGAGAACCACTGATTTAAATGCTTTCTGGGGTGATTTTGGACGGCCTCTGCCTACAGCTAAAAGGAAGCTTCTGAGCTTCCAGATACAGATCAATAGCAATAGCACTTATATATCACTTCACCCGTACTTTACAGCCCTCTCTAGGGGGTTTACAGAGCCAGCACATTGCCCCCAACAATCTGGGTCCTCATTTTACCAACCTCGGAAGGATGGAAGTTTGAGTCAACCTTGAGCCGGTGAGACTCGAACTGTCAAACTGCTGGCAACCGGCAGGCAGCAGTACTGCAATACTGCATTCTAGCCACTGAGCCACCACCGTAATCCAACTGCTGCCACTTTTAGTTTTTTAAAAAATGTAATTATTTGGAATGGCGCTCCTAAATAAGAAAGTTTTGGAAAGCCTTCTTCCTTGCATTCGCTCGGAGGGGGGCAGATATGTAGTCACAGCTTCTGAACAGCTTGCCTTCAGAAGTTGTGGGTGCTCCATCACTGAAGGCTTTCAAGAACAGACTGGACAGCCACTTGTCAGAAATGGCATAGGGCAGTGATGACGAACCTTTTAGAGACCTAGTGCCCAAACTGCAACCCAAAACCCACTTATTTATCGCCAGGTGCCAGGTGGGCATGGCTGTGGTGGTTATGACAGATTGGGTGGGTGTGGCCAAGGTGGCCGTGATCACCTTGATGTTGCTCGTGGGGAGGGACGCCTGTGGGCCCGGGCAGGGTTGAGGGAGATCCAGGGGATCTCTGGCAGGTGGGGCAGTGGGCTGGAGACTCATCCTGCAGGGTTAGGCGAAGCAAGGCGGGGGTGCCATTGTCACAGGGCAAGGTGAGACGGGCCGGGGCAGCTGCTGCCTGACACCATCAGCCCCTGCACACACAGAGACCAGCGAGCGCATGGGTGCTGGGATGCATCTGGCCATGTGGGACCTCAGCGAGTTAGCAGGCGGCTGGTTGAAGAGGGATGGTTGCCATCTCCGGGGCATGGCGCGTGTGCCCACAGAGAGGGCTCTGAGTGCCGCCTCTGGCACACGGGCCATAGGTTCGCCACCACTGGCATAGGGCCTTCTGCTTGAGCAGGGGGTTGGACTAGATGTCCTCCAAGGTCCCTTCCAGTTCTGTTATTCACAGCAGAGCAGAAATCCCAGAGGTAGTTAAAAATGCCAAGAGGCCTTGCAAGTCTCCTGTCCAATCCTAATTGCCCCCCCACACCACTCAGCTTTCTAATAAATATTTTCATGCATCTGAAATGAAGTATAACTGAAAAATCAAAATGGAGAATTGATGGTATGCTATGAAATCGGTGTTGGCGCTTAGCAAACATATCAAGATAGTCCTCGACATAGAACAGTTCATTTAGTGACCGTTCAGAGTTACAGTGGGACTGAAAAAAGAGACTTAATGACCATTTTTCATACTAACGACCATTGCAAGTGTCCCCATGGTCAACGTGATCAAAATTCAGATGCTTGGCAACTGGTTCATGTTAACGATGGTTGTTGCAGTGTCAGGATCAGGGCCAGGATCATGCGATCCCCTTTTTGCCAGCTTTTGACGAGCAAAGTCAACGGGGGAGCCAGATTCACTGAACATCCCTGTTACTAACTGAACTGCAGTGATCCACTTAACAACCGTGGCAAGAAAGGTCGTAAAATGGGGCAAAACACACTGGACAAATATCTCGCTTCGCAACAGAAATTTTGGGGCTCAGTTTGTGGTCGTAAGGCAAGGACTGCCTGTAGACAGTTTTTTCTCCCTGATGGTTTGTCCCTAACCTGGTTTCTCCACGGCTTCCAAGAGCGGGCTACAACCTCTGTAACTGAACGCCTCCACATGGCTGCTGGTTGCCTTCTTCTCCTTTCCTTCTGCCTTAACCAGCATCTTCACTTAATGGCTCTGAAGTAGGATAATCGTTGGAGGAACAGTACTCAGGCATCCAGAGGCCAGAGAAATGTTCCTAATAGAAGCTTTGTTAGCAATCACTCTGATCCTCTAGCCCAGGGGTAGGCAACCTTGGCTCTTTTATGACTCGTGGACTTCAACTCCCAGAATTCCTGAGCCAGCATGGCTCAGCTTGGAAACCTCTGCCTTTCCCCTCAGCGTGGCTGGCTCAGGAATTCTGGGAGTTGAAGTCCACGAGCCATAAAAGAGCCAAGGTTGCCTACCCCTTCTCTAGCCCTAAGGAAGTCATCTTGAGCAGGGGTGGTTGATTTGAATGTGCAATGATCTTTCAGGCCTCTCCTTCACTTTGGGTTGTTGGGTACCCAGAACAATTAGAAGTAAATAGGGCAGCAGTCGTCAGGCAGGCCCTCTTTTGCTTTACGCTTAGTTCCATTGGGTGGGAGGGAGGCTTAGAAACGGCTGCAGGTCCATGGGGAAGAAGAACCAAAGAGAGAATGAGGAAACGGTATAGCAAAGCTGGAGTTGTAGCAGGCAGCAATCCAAAGGCTAAGGCAGGCTGTAGAGACCAATGGAGGGAGTAGCGCGCTCAGCAGGAAACTGGGATGGGATGGCAGGAAAGAGCTCCAAGCATGTCCCGCCCTTCCTCACTCCTTTCTTTTTCTTTCTATTTCTTTCTTTCTCTTTTTCTTTCTTTCCTCCCTCTCCCTCTTTCCTCCCTCGCCTTCCTTTCCTCTCCCTCCCTCTCTCCTTTCCTTCCTTTCTCTCTCCTTCCTCCTTTCCCTCTCTCTCCCTCCCTCCTTCCTTTCTTCTGTTAGAAGTAAAGTCTTCATCCTGATTCATCCAAGCAGGGAATAAATAAGCAAACATGGCGACTGCTTTGGGAAGAAGGTTACAGTTTATTGCAGAAAGATGGTTCTTCAGGAAAGTGCAGAGGAGAGAGAAGGGAAAGAGGAGAGAAGAGAACACATGGGCTTGGGGTTTTTATACCCCCTCTAGCCTTTTGTTTGGAATAGTTTCCTGTTCCTGTGGCATGAACTTTGAGGCTATTTCCTGTGTCACGTATTCTGACCTGAGTTTAGGTGTGCCTCTATGGCAGTGGTTCTCAACCTGTGGGTCGGGACCCCATTTGGGGTCAAATGACCATTTCACGGGGGTCACCAAACAAGGCTGTCCGCCAATTTTTCCCCCTTTTTCTTTGGCCACGCCCCTGCACCCAGTGATGTATAAGTGGTTGGGGGTCACCACAACATGGGGAACTGTATTATGGGGTCGCGGCATTAGAAAGGTTGAGAACCACTGCTCTATGGTATACTTGATGGTAATGGGTTAGTCCTATTATATCCCAAAAGTCATCTCCTGCTTCCCTGGGGCTGGGCTAATGACTCTTAAGAGTTTCTTTGTCTTGAGTTCCCTGGCTCCAACCTTCCTGATGGTTTTACATTTGCATTTGTATGAGGCTAGCTCTTGCTTGGGACAAAGAAATTTGGGGCCAGGTTTGGTTTCTGCTTTTCAAAAAATCCTTTTGGTGAAAAATATATTTTCTTTTTTAATATTTCCTTCTGGGGGGGCTAACTTCCCTCATTCACTTCCTCACTCCTTTTCTTTCTTTCTTTCTTTCTTTCTTTCTTTCTTTCTTTCTTTCTTTCTTTCTTTCTTTCTTTCTTTCTTTCTTTCTTTCTTTCTTTCTTTTTCTTTCTTTCCTCCCTCTCCTTCCCTCTCCCTCCCTCTCTCCTTTTCTTCCTTACTCTCTCCTTCCTCCTTTCCCTCTCCCTCCCTTCCTCCCTCTCCCTCCCTCCCTCTCTCCTTCCTTCCTTCCTTCCTTCCTTCCTTCCTTCCTTCCTTCCTTCCTTCCTTCCTTCCTTCCTTCCTTCCTTCCTTCCGGCTACCCATCTCAAAGCAGTGACTCCAGGCAGCGTCTGATACTAGAATTATATTTTGTTTGCAAAGGGTAGCCGAGCAGTTTAAATCGAGGTGCAGAAATTGAGTTGCCTAAGGCCACCTCCAGACTGCAGAAGCTTTTGGGGTGACCTCTGAAGTTTTCCCTACTTCTCCCTCATTGTATTTCTCAGCATAGCAGGAGGAAGTGCTGAAATAAAGGAGAATCTCCTATGAGCATCGTTTAACTCACTGAACTGAAAAAAAAAAAAGTCCTTCAGCAGAGCTGGGAGAGTGCTGTTCTCCCCTAAAACTGGTACAGCAGGGGAACATTTTTCTCATCTTAACAGCCCTTTGCCTTTGTGTAAAGGAATGAGAAAGAATTCAGGGTATGTTGGCTATCTTGTCCTACTTGTTTTCCTTACGCTCATTAACCTTTGTCCCCATCTCTTCCCTTTCTTAACCAATAGGGTAATATTCTGTCAGGCATTTGAGAAAATGGATGTTTGCCTCAATAAAGTCTTGTACAATTGTAAAGTGGAAAGAATCATCACTGAATACAGGAAGATTTCTAAACATACTTATATGCTTGAATTGTTCAATTCCAAAGCACTGAATTTTTATTTTTCTGTACGATTCTGTCCCATAATGAGAGACAAAAACTAAACTTTGAAGAATCAATCTAAAAAAAAAAGGATGTAAGGCTACTCCTCACCTTATGACCGTAACAGCCCAAAAATTCTATTGCTAAGTGAGACATTTGTTAAGAGAGTTTTGCCCCATATTACAACCTAAGTGTCACAGTTGTTAAGTGGATCGCTGCAGTTCTTAAGTTAGTAACATGGCTGTTATGTGAATCTGGCTTCCCCATTGACTTATCAGAAGGTCGTAAAAGAGGATCACATGACACCGTCATAAATATGAACCAGTTGCCAAGCTTTTAAATTTTGATCACATGACCATGGGGAGGCCGCAATGGCGGTTAATGTAAAAATGGTCATGTTGCTTTTTTCAATGTTGTAACTTTGACTGGTCACTAAATGAACTGTCGTTAAGTTAAGGGCTAATTGCAGTTAGAAGAAATAACAAAAGAGTAACAAAATCACACAAGGTGATCACATAACCCCAGGACACTGCAACTCTCATAAATACATGCCACTTGCCAAGCGTCTGAATTTTGATCATGTGACCACGGGGATGCAAAAATGGTCATAAGTGTACAAAAAAGGTCACAAGTCACTTTTTTCAATGCCATCATAATTTCAAACAGTCACTAAATGAATGGTTGTAAGTCAAGGACTACCTGTACGATGCTGAATGGGAAAGAAGTTCAGAGACTCTTGGCAGGGTTATTGATCTCTCGTGTCTTCAATTTTGTAACCCAAAATTTCCCCAGATTGCTTTAGGACTGTAGGGTAAAAACATGCATTTTGGGAAAAGAACGATGAACACATCAAAAGAATCCTCCTTTCGCAGCCTTCTGAAATGCCAGTGGGTTTTTGTTTTTTTTTTTAAAAAATCACGGTTGGTAATTTTTGGAATGCAGTTCCTACTTTTGATCTTCAAGTACTTCAAGTATTTCAAATTGAGTATTTGAGCATTCCAATGGTAGGTAGGTAGGTAGATAACCTTTACTTTATTGTCATTTTTTTTTACCGTGGGCACAATAGCACACATTAAAAATGAAATTTAGTTGCTTGCCCTCGAAGTGTACACATACATAACGTACAACCTACGTATAGACCTACACCAGTGGTGGCGAACCTATGGCACGGGTGCCAAAGGCGGCACTCAGAGTCCTCTCTGTGGGCACATGCGCCGTCGCCCCAGTCCTAGGCCTTCAGCTGGGTTTTATAAAACCTTTTCGCTTTAGGCCTCCGCTGCCATGTACAAAAAAAAAAAAAAGGTTCAATCAGTCAATTTCAACTTCTCGCGGGAAAAAAAAAGATCTTGCAAAGTTGGAATTGATTGATTGAACTTTTTAGTCCCACCCAGTCTGCTGTTACCACTGCACCCATGTCCACCCAATGGGCCACGCCCACCCAATGGGCCACACCCATCCGGCACTCGACGATGCATAAGTGGGTTTTGGGTTGCAGTTTGGGCACTCAGTCTCTAAAAGGTTCGCCATCACTGACCTACACCCTTCCATATAAGTAACATATAAACATTAACCACTGTCCGTCTTGAATACATAATGGAAGGAGGAAGCTTTAGAGTTCACAAGGTTAATACTGTATGGAACAAAACCCTGACTGAATCTGGATGTTCTGCTTCTGATACCACGGAGCCTCCTCCCAGAAGGTAACAAGGAAAACAGGTCTTGAAGAGGATGTGTAACATCCCAGAAAATCTTGCAGACCCTGCTCAAGCAACACTTATATGCCATGTCCTGGATGGGAGGGAGGGAACTGCCAATGATCTTTTCAGCCATCCTCACTACTCTCTGCACTGCCTTCCTGTCTGAAGCAGTGACCCTTCCAAACCAGACTGTGATGCTGTATGAAGAAGAAGAGGGGGACAACTTATTTTCCAAAGCACCAGAGGGCAGGACAAGAAACAATGGATGGAAACTAATCAAGGAGAGAAGCAACCCGCAATTAAGGAGAAACTTCCTAACAGCGAGGACAATTAACCAGTGGAAGAGCTTGCCTTCAGAAGTTGTGGGTGCTTCATCACTGGAAGTTTTTAAGAAAAGACTGGGCAGCTATCTGTCTGAAATGGTAAAGGGTCTTCTGCTTGAGCATGGGGTTGGACTAGAAGACCTCCAAGGTCCCTTCCAGCTGTATTCTGATTAGAAATATGATTGCTCATGTGCCAAAAATAGGAAAAAAACTCCTCTACTAGTGAGAGGATTTCATAAACTGGAGGAGGTTTGCAGAAGTAGTACAGAAGGGGGAGCAGAAGTCTAGGGGGGGGGACCCCACAAATGTCCCAGAGTAAAATCAAGGTGCCCGGTGGCAGTGAAGAATGGAAAGAAGAGAAACAAATTAAATCAACATCTGGATTATGGCATGGCTGATTGAAACCAGAAGTGGGGCATTTTGTACCTAGCCCTTTCCTGTGGGAGCCAACATCCTTTCTGATTCTTGGGGATTTTTTTTTGCTTTTTTAGGGGGTTTCTCAGGATGTCTTACAGCAATGCAGTGACATTTTAAAAAAGGCAAGAGGGGGCTGTAATGTTTGACTGCTTCTTGCTTGTGTTAGCCTTATGCAGTATAATTGTTTTAGCTGTTTGCAGGTAAAAGCTTCTCATTACGTCCTGAACTAGTTTCACCCCAGGGCACTGCGGCAAATGTTTGCAGGAAACCGAGGCTAGAGTCTAGACCAGTGATGGCGAACCTTTTAGAGACCGAGTGCCCAAACTGCAACCCAATACCCACTTATGCTACGTCGGGTGCCGGGTGGGTGTGGCCCATTGGCTGGGCGTTCAATCAATCAATTCCAACTTTGCAAGTTCTTTTTTTTTCCCTGCAAGAAGTTGAAATTGACTGATTGATTGAACCTTTTTTTTTTGGCACACGGTGGTGGAGGCCTAAAGCGAAAAGGTTTTATAAAACCCAGCTGAAGGCCTAGGACTGGGGCGACGGCGCGTGTGCCCACAGAGAGGGCTCTGAGTGCCGCCTCTGGCACCCGTGCCATAGGTTCGCCGCCACTGGTCTAGACTAAGCCGGTTCTTGGCTTGGGGTATTGGCAACAGCGTGAGGGTCGGGGAGACTGGATCCTGGGGACTGCTGTGAAGTAACTCTGCCCACAACCAAGCACCCTTTGGCAGGTCTGAGGTCCTTTTTGAAGCTTCTGTTTTGTTTTTAATGTAGTTATTCATTGGCAGAGACAAGAACACAAGAATTACCTACAGGGGGCAATCTAGCATGCACATAATTTAATTGCACATTCGACTCGGGCATGTGAGCGGGTATCCTAATCCTATACCAGGGGTAGGCAACCTCGGCTCTTTTATGACTCATGGACTTCAACTCCCAGAATTCCTGAGCCAGCTATGCTCCATGAGTCATAAAAGAGCCGAGGTTGCCTACCCCTGTCCTATACACATACAACATACTTTTGCGCATTCTACCTATAGACTTTGCCCAGTTTTTAACTAGTTACTCGATTCACCCTTTTCCCCGGAGTCTCAGATTTCATTGAAACACAAGCGATCTGAAGTGATGAATGCGATAACTCACATGCGGAAACACACACACAACACACAACTCTCTCTCCTTTAAAATCAAGGTTTGCACGATGGGCATCTACACCAGCTAATTGATTCAGGACACTGTTTGATTGCGTAAAGTCAGACAGATGCATGAGCGCTGAGAAAAAAAACATGCATTTTGCAAATGGGATGTGAAGGAAAGGAGAGAGAGAGAGAGAGAGAGAGAGAGAGAGAGAGAGAGAGAGAGAGAGAGAGAGGTGGGGGATGGATATACAATAAAGATAGATGATGGATGGACAGATATAAATGCAAGATAGATGATGATAGACCGACATACTAGATGATGGGTGGGTAGACAGGCATAATAGATGACAGGTGGATAGGATAGGATAGGATAGGATAGGATAGAATAGGATAAGATAGGATAGGATAGGATCAGAGTTGGAAGGGAGCTTGGAGGTCATCTAGTCCAATCCCCTGTTCAGGCAGGAAACTCTATACCATGTCAGACAAATAGTTGTCCAATCTCATCTTAAAAACTTCCAGTTTTAGAGCATTCACAACTTCTGGAGGCAAATCGTTCACTGATTAATTTTTCGGTCAGGAAATTTTTTCCTAGTTCCAGGTTGCTTCTCTCCTTGATTAGTAGATATATAGAGAGAGAGGAGAGAGAGAGGTAGGCAGACAATTTGGGCAATCAAATAATTTCTGAATGAGTTATAATAACATTTTGCCAGATGCATTGGGCGCCGAGAAAAAGGGAGGGAGGGAGGGAGAGAGGCGGCACTCTGTTCATGTTCAGAAACCGCTTTCTTCGTTGCCAGGGCAGGAAGTTACCGCCGCACAGGAAGCGGGCCAGGGAACAGCCACCTTCTTTCGCTCTCAGAGATGCGCCGCCCAGCTGGGAAACTCCGTCTCTGCGTAACCAGTCGGGCGCTTCCGCTTGGCTCTAAAATGGAAGCTGAACCTTGAGCGCAAAGGCTGAGTTTTGGGTGAGTTCCTCGCGGGAGGTGTCCGGACAGAGAAAAGAGCGTCCCCCCCTTCTCCCCCCACCTCCGAAAGCCAGCACGGAGGAAGTAGCAGCAGCAATGGGAACTGATGGATTGGGGGTCCTCGGCGGTGTGGGGGCTCCTTCGGCGACTCCAGCGGGTAAGGCGCCCGGCGGAGTCCGCAGAGCGCACGGTCTGGGAACGCATCTCTTTCGGGGACTTCAATTCTCTCCCCTTTCGTCGTAAATGGGGAAAGGGCGGTCGTATTGGGCTGGAGGGAGGGGGGCGCTTGGGCAGTTCCCCCTTCCCCCCCCAGGTCATCGGGGCGGCGACAAGGGCAGGATCGCGAGCGGTGGAGCTCCCCTCTCCAGCTGCCCACTGGCTCGTGGAGGGGGGGGGGATCTCGGGGGCGCCGGGTTGGCGATCCCGAGGACGAAAGGAGAACTGGATGACTCGGGGGTAAGTTTGGGGCACAAGGGGGGTCTCTTCGGTCAGATCGGTGGGGAAGGGAAATGCCCACCCCCTCCCTTCCCCGCAAAAAGTGGAGGTGGGCACATCGTTAGCCAAGACTTGTTTGCCAAGAGATTGTTGGTTGTGAAGGATCCTCTTGTTGTCGTTTTTTCTCTTTGTTGTTTTCTTTTTGAAGCTTTGCTTTTGGGACGCTGGCCCCCCTCTCTGGTGAGAGAGTCCTATTTTGGACTGACTTGACTTTTGTTCTGGGATATTTATGTTCTGTCCTTTGGTGAAAACAAACACAGAGTCAACTTTTTTGTTCCTCCTTTCATTTTTCCACACTAGAGAAGCAGTATGAAAATAGTGAGAAATCCCCTTGACATGGAAGTGGCCTGTTTGTATTTCCTGGCCTTTTAGGTTCCAGTTGCCAGGAGTTCCTCCGTCCCACAGTCTGGGTAGGTTCCCAATCCAGTGGGATGAACAGCAGCTCTCCTCCGTGGATCCTTCTGCCACCATGAATTGGACCAGAAGACCTCCAAGGTCTCTTTCAACTCTATTCTCTGAATTGAAAGTGTCCTTTGGTGTTTACATTTGCTTTCCTTTCACATCCACTGATCTTTTAAACTTTTACATCCTCTGTTGAACTGAGACACGGAGCCTGCCTTCTCCTTGATCTCCCTAAGGAAAGTCAGGATAATAAATCTGACAAATACCATATTTTTAAGCTTAAAAAAAAACTAGTCTGTGAGAGAGGTTGGCATGAGCGAAAAACAATTGGTTCAAAGTCTCTGGCCGGGGCTTTAAATCTGATTCTGTGCTTTAAGGATTACTTCATGGTGGCCCTGTCAATGCTTTTATTCCTGTATCCTTTCCCGTGCTTTGCTCTTACTAATACAGATAGTCCTTGACTTACAACCACAATTGTGCCTAAAATTTCTGTTAAGTGAGACATTTGTTATGTGAGTTTCGCCCCATTTTACCACCTTTCCTGCCACAGTTGTTAAGTGAATCACTTCAGCTAATAAGTTAGTAACCCCGTTGTTAAGCGAATCTGGTCTCCCCATTGACTTTGCCTGTCAGAAGATCACAAAAAGGTGATCACATGACCTTGGGACACAGCAATGGTCATAAATATGAACCAGTGGCCAAGCGTCTGAATTTTGATCACGTGATCATGGGGAATGCAGCAAAGGTCGTAACTGTGAAAAACGGTCTTAAGTCACTTTTTTCAGTGCCGTTGTAACTTTGAACGGACACTAAATGAACTGTTGTAAGTTGAGTACTGCCTGTAGGACAAAATTACTGTATTTATCTTTGAAGTCAAGCCTTTTCCTCCTCCCTCTTCCCGGAGAGTGAGATCAGCATTATGTAGGCTCTGGGGAATAGAAACTTATTTCTTCAAGCTTAACATTTAGATCATGGGTGTCCAACTTCTTTGCTTGTCTTGGGCTGCATATAAAATATCTAATATAGTTAATGGATAGAAATAATATAATAAGGTTAAAATTATTGTGGGGCCGCATTGCAAGCTCTCTGGGGCCACATGCAGCCCACGGGCTGCATGTTGGACATACCTGATTTGGATAAAGTCAAGTGCTTAGATTATGCATGTGGGAAAGATCTGTAATTTGATTTCTACAGAATTTCTTTTTCTCATTTGTATTCCCTACACCAGGGGTATCAAACTCGCCACGTCACATGACGTGTCGTGACGTATCGCGACTTTTTCCCCATTGCTGGAGCTGGGGTGGGTGTGGTTTTGGCATGATGCATCTGGGCCACGGGCCTGCAGTTTGACACCCCAGTCCTACACAGTTTCATACAAATAAGGGTTGCAGGTCAGCACTGTTGCAAACTTTTTATAATTTTTATAATAAGTGCAGCTTTATTTCACATGAGTACCTTATCACTGCATAAGCTGGTGTTTGTAAATAGTCTGAATCCAGTTGCAGTTTGCAAATAGAGGGAGAGAAAAATCAATGCATTCTTATACAGTAGGAGGGGGCACCCGGTCAGCTGTTCTGAATATTGCCACCTCCTCCATTCTAAGTCCCCCTTCCTTTTTGCAGCATGTGACCTTGAATAACAATAGCACTTAGACTTATATACGGCTTCATTGTGCTTTACAGCCCTCTCTAAGGGGTTTACAGAGTCAGCATATTGCCCCCCAACAATCTAGGTACTCATTTTACCGATCTTGGAAGGATGGAAGGCTGAGTCAACCTTGAGCCGATGCTGAACATTATTAGGGGTGTTTTGCAAAGTCAGCCGGATGTTTAGACTGGATTTAGCATTTTTATCATCCTACTGAGTCCTTCCCAAGGTTGTGGGATAGGCAAATGTTGATAGTTCATGGTTACTCAGGGACTGGAAAGCTTTAAGCGATGGCATCCTGCGTGCTTTTGTTCCCGTTTTCACTTTGCTTTCATCTCTCAACCACAGCTCTTTCAATCAGGCTGATTTCTCTTCCTTGCAGCTTTTTAGCTACATAACAACCCAGGTCTCCAGTGGCTGGCAGACACAAGCTCCCGTCATGCCAAACAACAAGATCCTGGATGAATTTGCGGTGCCCGAGGAGGCCCAAGATATGCTGATGGAACACCGTCCCCAAATTGAACGCCTCTTTCGGGTGGAGCTGAATGTCGTGGGGGTGCTAGGATCAGACCCCAAAGGAGCAAGGAAGATCTGGTTGCAGTTACAAGGAAGCCAAGAGAATCTTCATAGTGCAAAGGTCAGGCAAACTTTTTGATCCTCAATCCAAATTAATTCCCATAAAGCAAGTTATCACGGTCTTCTCTTGTTTGCCATTTGGAACCAAATTTCCCTAGCTACCTGGAGGTATATAGGTACCGTATTTCCTTGAAAATAACACTCGGCTTTTTTTTCTTTTTCTTTTACCTTCCAAAAGAGGCATTAGAACTTATTTTTTTTTGGGGGGGGGAACCATCTTTTCCACGGTCTCACCTCGCACGAGTCGTCCTCGGCCTCCATTTTGCTTTCAGACTGTAGCTCGGTTCTCGGATGGCACAGCACTTTCTGGAAGGCCTCTGATGGTGAAATAGAGGCTGGGGACGATGCATACGAGGTGAGACCATGGAAAAGACACCACCTCAAAAATAAGACCTGATGCCTCTTTTGGAGGGGAAAAAAAAAAGGACCGGGTCTTATTTTCAGGGAAACACAGTACCTATATACCTCCAGGTGGCCAGGAAAATTTGTTTCCGAATGGCAGAAAATGACTTGGCCTCAGCCTTGAAGTCACTATGAATTGAGGCTGAGTTGAAGGAGATTCCTCCTTAAGGCTTCTACCTTACATAACAGAGCAGAACAGCAACAGAACAATCATTACAAGATCTCAAAAACAGTTGGAACAAGGGTAATAGCGGATGACTTTTGGATTGTTGGCAATTGTATGAACTGGCCTAGAAAGGTGCCAGGAGTTGAGATTATTCTCTTTGGCTTTTCTGAAGTTGTTTCTCTTAAAAATGTTGAGGGTTCAACAGACGCACCCTCTATACCTCTCTCTAATTTATCCTCCATCCTTTTAGAGGGGCAGGTTAAAGATGCTATGTTCTATCCTCATCACGGTAAACTGTTTTCTCTAGAATCAGATCTTGAAGCACTATCCCATGCTGGAATGGAGAAGAAGCCTTACTCATTGTGGCAATAATGCTGGTTGATATCTATGGAGATTCTCAATCATCCAAATCATGGTTGTCCCCCAAAGGTGCTTTTCAAAAGGCAAGTGGGCTTTCTTGTTTTGTTTTTTCATGAAAACGTTTCACTTCTTATCCAAGAAGCTTCTTCAGTTCTGACTGAATGGTGTGTAATGGAAGGATTTATATTCTTGGTAGTCATCTGGTTGTTAGCACTCTGAGAGTTGTTGAGGCCACTTGGGGTTTAAGTGTCACCTCAGGGTTATCTGAATCAGAGTGCAAATGGATGAGGAATCTTCTTGGGTCTGCTGAAAGGACTGTATTGTAGACAGGAGATATAGGTGGTGTAGACTGTTGAGAGAGGGCTATTCAGTTTTAATGTAGATGGCCTCTTTGACCCCTCTTTCAAACCAGTGGTCCTTGTCCAAAATGTGAACTTTGCTATCTTCAGAAGAGTGACCTTTGACTTTCAGATAAAATGACTGCTGAATCTTGTCTTGATAGCTTTGTTCTGCTGTGTAGAACAGTGAGATATGCAGAACTTTATATTGGAGAAACAAAACAGCCACTTCACAAACGCATGGCACAACACAAGAGAACAGACCCATTCAATCAGAACTGAAGAAGCTTCTTGGATTAGAAGCGAAACGTTTTCATGGGGAAGAAAAAACCCAAGAAAGTCCAGTTTCCTTTTGAAAAGTACCTTTGGGACAATACTGATTGGTGTGTTTTTCTCCAAATTTGGGATGAAATATTTAATGTGAAAGGCCAAGGTGGATTAATTCTCTAGCTTAATTAACAGGGCATCTTATACTGGCCTACTTAGAAATAAATCTCATTTAATTCCAAGAGAGTTCATCCTTGGTCAAGCAGGTGAGAATCGTACCCTCAAAATTTAGCATAGTTTCTAATCTGCTTCACTAAAGGTGTATGTCTTTAGATTGAACAATTTTCATTTTAATTTTTCACTGCAGGAAATGTCTATCGAGATTCTCAGTCATCCAAAACATAGTTATCTCAAAAATGCTTTTTCACGAGGCAAACATCTTCTTTGAAGATGTTTTGCTTCTCATCCAAGAAGCTTCTTTAGCTCTGACTGGATGGTGGGGAATGGAAGAAAAAACATCATGTAGCCAAGAAGGCTCCTCACATTTGCACTACTCAGGAGACCCTGAGGACATAGGTAAAGCTCCAAATGGCCTCAGTGACTCTCTAAAAGAGTGCAAATGACTAGCTGTCTGCAAGGAGTATAAATCCTTCCATTTCCCCACCATCCAGTAAGAGCTGAAGAAGCTTCTTGGATGCGAAGCGAAATGTCTTCAAAGAAAAACAAGAAAGTCCAGTTGCCTCATGAAAAAACATCGTTAGGACACTGCAGGAAAAGGGTGCAAAAACTGTTAATGAGCATTTTGTGGAAAGAAATAGAGGAATTTCCAATGTTCTAAATTTGATTTGCTGTATTTCCTTAGTTACATCATTTGCCTTATCTTTGCTGTATAAACATAGGCAGTTCCTTATTTACATAATGCTGTACTTTATAATTCTGTGCAGTCCAGTGTGGATTAAAATTGGCTTATGCAAGGATTCTTAAGATCCCTGCCCAGGTCAGCAGCCACTTTTATCTTTCAATGCTTTTTTTTTCTCTTAGTTGCCCAAAATATTTTAAGCGAATATAGCTTATTTGAAGTAGCTGAAACAATACTTACGAATAGATTCAAAACTTGGCTTGGAAACTATTGATGTTCTTATTGTTGTTGTTATTATTATTATTTTACTTCATTGCACAGTCAGCCAGATGTTCAGACTGTATTTGGCATTTTTGTCCACTTATTGCAGACATGTCAAACACAAGGTCCGGGGGCCAGATGCGGCTTGCGAAGTGGTTTCATGTGGCCCACGAAGCCATCCTGGAAACAGTGAGGGAACGGCCCCCACTGCCTTGGCCCTGGCCCAGGCCAGCCAGGAGCCAATGTACAATTTTGTGGTGGCCATCTTGGTGCTTTCCCCAGTGGACCATGCCTTGGCACTTTCCCCGGTCCCACCCCCTTCTGCCAGAGACCCTCAGATCTGTCCCACTCCTGCCCAGGCCCCAATAGGCACCCTTGACGCGAATGATATAGAACTGGCCACGTCCATCCAGTAGGTCACACCCACTCCATCCACGCCCATCCAGTAGGCTGCACCCACTCTGGTCACACCCACCCGCGCCCCCCAGGGCAACCGCAATGCTGATGCGGCCCTCAATGAAATTGAGTTTGACACCTCTGACTTATCGAATCCTTTCCACGGATCTGGGATAAGCATATGTGACTGGTGCTGTTATAGATTCTTTTTCCTACTTCCTTCTTCCTCTTCTTCCTACTCCTCCTTCCTCTTCCTTTTCCTCCTCTTCCTCCTCTTCCCTTCTCCTTCTCCCCTCCTTTCTTCTTCCAGCTATCTTGCCATGGGGATATTCTAGGTGGCTCACAATCATAAAAAAATGAAGAAATAAAAAGGAAGGTTAAATAAAACAAAAATAAAATAGAACAATAAAACAACCCAGGGAAAAGAACCAAAGAAAATACATCAATATGATTAATAAAAAAAAAATTGGACGAGGGGGGAGCAGAGAACGGCGTGGGGAGAGGAGGTGGCATCTGCTATAAATCTAGCACCCGCCTCCAGAGTTATTATTATATAATATATAATTACATATATTATAAAAGTGCCTATATAGCATAAATATAATGGTTTATTTAACTGCATGATTCGAAACGGAAGAAAAATAGTGGTGCTGTGAGCTATTACTATGCCAATTTTTAGCAAACCTAAGAAATAATACAATTACATTGGTTATACATGTGCTTATGAACCCAAACTACAGAATTGGCCCATAGCAACTCATACTGTGCCAGATCTCTATCTCCAGGGTTTTTTTTTTGTCATAGAACGCCCAGAACGGAGTTCCGGCACCTTTTTTGGATATAACCTTGTAGGGCAGGCAAGGCGGGTTATATGACGTGTGTGAGTTCCGGCACCTTTTCTTTTTACAAAAAAAGCACTCTCTATATCTCTATCTCTACCTACCAACCTACCTACCTACCTACTTACCTATCTATCTAGGGCAGACATGTAAAACACAAGGCCCGGTGGCCGGATGCGGCCCACGAAGTAGTTTCATGTGGCCCGTGAAGCCATCCTGGAAACAGTGAGGGAACGGCCCCTGCTGTCTTGGCCCAGGCCCAGGCTGGCCAGGAGCCAATGTACAATTTTGTGGTGGCCATCTATGCTGAAACGCATTCAGTCTTAGCTCCACAAAGCTGTCTGGAAACAGCGAGGAACCAGCCCCTGCCGCATTGGCCCTGCCCCCTGGGTGCATGCTGGGGAGGTGACACCTCCCCAGCTGCGTTTCTTGCCTGTTTTTCTCCCTCCCTCATCTCAAATATTTTCCCACCACTCTGTACTTAGGAAAGAAGGAAGGAAAGAAGGAGAGGGAGGGTCTGAGGGAAGTCCTACCTTAGTCCTGCCCTGCTGCCCTTTCACCATCCCCTTGCCCCCTCCTCCTGGACTATCCTGGGGGTCTCCCATCCTATTGCTAAGAAAGCTTTGGATACAAAGCCGGGTCTCCTCCCATGGAGAGGGAATGGGACTCCCTCTGACTTTGCCCTTGTACCCATCATGAGCAACCCGGCTAAGGAGAGCAAGCATACCAGCAGCAGCCTTGAGGAGGAAGTAAGTGCAGCTGGGCGCCCCCTTGGGGAAGTGGGGCTGGGCTTGGGGCCACGGGTGCTCGAGGACCAGGCTGGGTATTTGACCTCTGCTGCCCAGGGCTCCGGGCAACCCGCACCACCATCCAGCCCTCCCCCCCGCATGGCCTGAGAGGAATAGTAAGGCTCCTCCAGTGGACCATGCCTCGGCACTTGCCCTGGTCCCACCCCCTTCTGCCAGAGACCTTCAGATCTGTCCCACTCCTGCCCAGGCCCCCACAGGCACCTTTGACGCGAATGATGTAGATCTGGCCATGCCCACCCAGTAGGCCACACCCACTCCATCCACGCCCACCTAGTAGGCCGCACCCACCCTGGCCACACCCATCCGGCCCCCTGAGGGCAACCGCAGTGCTGATGCGGCCCTCAATGAAATTGAGTTTGACACCCCTGATCTAGAGAATGACCATATTGCATCTTCCTATGTTTTTCAGGAATTCATCAAAGGTCTTTGTACCCCAGAGCTTCAGGACGAAGTACAGTATCCGAAAGACATGCAGTGCATCTTCTTAGGTGCCCATGGATTATTTCTGGACTGCCTGATTCGGGGGACCTCTGCAAACCTCACCTTTCTCCATCCGGGCACCTTGTTGATCTCAGGGTTGGCAGAAGCTTTTGTCATGGCTCAGAGCCGGATCCAGGAGTTTGTGGGGAAACACCAGAAGAACCCTAAGCTGCCAGAAGAACAGGAAGCTCAGGTCAAACGGTCCTTCCGGGAATTGGTGGAGAATTATGATGACAAACATGCCATGGATCTTTTGATCTTGCCCACCTCGGTCAAAGAGGAATTGCTTAATTTGGTCAAGGAGATAAGGGAGGAAGACCCAGAGGAGGGGCAAAGGAATGGCTATAGGATACCATCTGGTTTTGGGAGAGATTGTTCATTGGGGTGGGAAGCCAACGTTGCGAATAGTGGCGGATCTGGGTCTCCAGATAGGCCTCAACCTGTCTTTGGCATACATGCAGAGCTCAATCGAGTCCAGGGACAGAGTAGAACTAGAAACTCCGGCCCTGACTGGCCTATAGAATTTACCAGGGCACAAGAATCTTTTCACAAAGCTGAAGATTTGATGCAACTACCGTACTCAGATAGGCCTTGGGATGCTGGGACAGATTTGCCTATTGTGGATGCAAAATCTCAAGACCAAAAACATCTTCATGTCCCACGGGATGACTTTTCAAGAAGTTCTGATGAGGCCAAATTGCACACTAAGCCACAGGAACATCTGTCTGACTTGAATGGTTCTCGGCATTGGCTGGAGGTAATGACCACTAAGAATTCTGGGCTTCCCAAGAGTTCCCCTAAACTGATTCCAGCTACCTCTGAGCTTCAGATTCTACCTGGATACAAAGGCCTCACAGAAAGCTTGGAGGATCATCAAGCAGAAGAGAAGAATCCTCTTTGGGCAACAGAATCATGCTCCGTTAGTTTGCCTGAGGAAACCACCGAGGAGGAGGCAACATCTGACATTTTGCTGTCGTCATGGACTGAAAAAGAGTTCAAAATGAGGCTAAACTTCTTTAAAACTATGGGCTATGAGGAGTGTGTGGTCAAAAAGATATTATTGGAAGGTGGAGTTCAGGAAGCCCCTTCAACCATCTTGGATAGAGTCCAGATGATGGAGGCAGGCTTGTCTCAAAAAGAAGACATCTCCCCATCCCAACGACGAGGCATCTCCCCATCCCAACGACGAGGTCTCGCTGCTTTGTCTCTGGAAGACACTTATGATGAAAACAGTTATGTCAAGGAACTGATCAAAACAGCAGTGGTCAACTGCGGCCATTGCCCCAGCAAGATCCCCACAGAAATACAAACAGGAGCCCCATTGGCAAGTCTCCTGAGGCAGCTAAATGAGAAAGGGAAATGCCAAGATGAAGGCGAGAGTGCGATAGGGGGGTCATCAACAAAGCCAGAACATGGAGGTCAGCTTGGCATCCAGAGGGCAACCATTTTGAATCATGGGGAATCTTCTCAGCAAAGGACTCATCCGGAGGAAAGGTGGAATGGTACACTTTCAAATCACAAGGGTGTCCATGTTCCAATAAGTAATCCTGGAGTTCCCAGATTGTTGCCTATTACTTCTCCTATTGCTAGTTTTTTGTCCTCCCTATCGGATTCTGAGGGGACCCAGTCAACAGAAAGCACCAACATGGATACTCTTCAGCAGGGTCCTGTTTCTACGGTAACTGGAGCTCAGCGCTTTGAGGAGGCTCTTAAGACTGAGTTCAAACTCACGTTGGCCAACACACCTGGGAAGAAGAATTTGCGAATGGTCATTATTGATGGTAGCAACGTGGCCATGATGTGAGTTGGGTTTGGGGAAGAAAATCTGATACAATCTAATTTTTATTACCACAGCCTCCATCCACTTTTCCATTCCATTTCTCTGTAAGATGTGATTACAGAGGTACATTGCTGGCCGCTAATACTGTCTAGTGCTCTGCAATAAATCACAAAATCATATTTGGTTTTCAGAATACAGCTAATACTTGACTTAAAACAGGTCATTTAGTGACCGTTCAAAGTTACAGCTGTCACACTTATGACCATTGCAACATCCTTATGGTAACATGATCAAAATTCAGACCCTTGGCAACTGTTTCATAGTTATGACAGTTGCCGTGTCCTGGGGGGGGGGTCACGTGACCACATTTTGCAACTTTCTGTCAAGCAAAGTCAAAGGAGATGCCAGATTCACTTAACAACCATCTTACTAACTTAACGATTGTAGTGATTCACTTAACCACTATGGCAAGAAAGGTCATAAAATGGGGCAAAACTCAATTAACTGTCTCACTTAGCAACAGAGTTGTGGTTGTAAATCAAGGACTAGCTGTATTTTTCAAGCAGGCCAACAAGCAACTTTGAAATGCCCCCAAGGCAGAAAGTTTTAGTATCCATAGTCTTAATCTTTTAAGAGATTTTCATACTATGGATACTAAAAATGCCACTGTCCTAGGTCAGGTTCTCCTGCTTGAGAGGGGGCTGGACTAGAAGACCTCCAAGGTCCTTTCCAGATTCTATTCTATTCTATTCTATTCTATTCTATTCTATTCTATTCTATTCTATTCTATTCTATTCTACTCTATACTCTACTCTACTCTACTCTACTCTACTCTACTCTACTCTACTCTACTCTACTCTACTCTACTCTACTCTACTCTACTCTACTCTACTCTACTCCAATCTACCCTACCCTACCCTACCCTACTCTACTCTCAACCTTGGCAACTTTAAGACATATGGACTTCAACTCAGAATTCCACAGCCAGTTTTTATTTTATTTTATTTTATTTTGATTTAGTTAATTCACATTATTATTCAGCTTTCTAAAACTGCCCAGTTTCTGAACAACTCTAGGATGTGTACAAATTGAAACTCAGAGTGATAGAAATATATCAAACAGTAGACAAGGATGATGTTTATACTGAGGGAATAGATACAAGAGCTTATCACAAAGGGAGCCCCCAACCCATCCAAGCCTAGGGAAAGATCCAGGTCTTCAAAACTGTAGTACTGTGGCAGAGAAGACAAACTTCTTAAATCCCATCAGTTGCCATATAATCGTGGGGCTGCATTCTGGATCAGCTGAACCTTTCAGTAACGTTTTGTGCAGTGATTCTTTCTAGCATGGAAATTGCTGGTTCCCACATTCTTTGTCCCAGCATTTTCACCTAGCTTTGATGCTCCCAACCCTGGTCTACATTCAAGACAAGGCTAACTCTTTTCATCAAACGTAGAAAGGAGAAGGAGACACGCAAATCTTACGAGTTTGCATACAACATAATGAGATCTCCATGGAGACTCCAGTGAAACAAGCAGTAGAATTTCTGCATCCCATTTCTCCCTGCTGGCTAAGTTTTCCCTTGGACTGAAGTTAGAAGTAGATTTGCCCTAATTTTGATTCGAGTTAATCATGTTCCTTTGAATTCATGTAATTTTAATGTATTTTCAAGGTATGGTATTAAATCATACTTTATGAAGAGCATTGCGGTTAATCTGGGTAGCTGAGGAGTAAACTGTTGTCACTGCTAATGAGACGAGGTCAATTCACTTGCCAAAAGAAGAAAGAAAATTGGGATGAATGTGTGCACCAGATTATATCTTTTTTATATATGTTATATTATACCAGTGGTTCTCAACCTTTTTAATGCCGCGACCCCCAACCGGTCGTAAGTCGAGGACTACTCAACTGGTGCAGCACCTTTTGCAGAATGGGACTTTTGGTGGACTCAACAGGGCAGAGACAGCCTGGACAATTCCTATTGGCTTTTGAAAGCCAATAGAATTAGACTCTATTCAAGAGAGTCTATTCTATTGGCTTTCAAAAGCCAATAGAATAAAAGGGAATAGCACAGCTAAGGAAAAGGGGGAAAAAATGGCGGACTGCGTTGTTTGGCGACCCCCGTGAAATGGTCGTTCGACCCCAAATGGGGTCCCGACCCACAGGTTGAGAACCACTGTATTATACCCTATAGCTTGAGACTTAGTATGAGACTTGGTATGTCTCTAGCTTAGTTTGAAGATGTAAACAGCACCAATAATAATCTAATCACCATTCACAATCCTCTCATCTTTTAAAACCTCCCTTAAATTATGTTATGGTTAATCTGAGAAAAGGATATAACAGGCATAGACTTATTCCAATTTTGTGGGCCATTCTTCAAGATACAGGTTTATGCTAATTGCCTTAACTTTTTTTCACGGAGTCCTTGCTATTCCCATTGTCTCTTCTCTCCCCTGGGCCATCATTCGGAGGGTGTCCCACAGAGTGACTCAGTTGAGTTTTTCATGTTCCTGATCTTTGATTTTCATAGACCTAAGTGCCCACCTTTTCTCTTCTCAGGCACGGTCTGAACCAGTTCTTCTCCTGCCGAGGAATCGCCTTAGCCGTGCAATATTTCTGGAAGCGAGGCCACCGCGAAGTGAACGTCTTAGTGCCTGCTTATCGAATGGAAGAAGATTCTAATGTGAGAGGTGGGAAGTGCTTGCTTTTTTTTTTCCCCCCTAAAGCAAACACCTGACCCACCTTTTGGCTGATTCACTGCAGGAATTTTAATCAGTAATGATATTTGAAAATGGATAAAAATGTGAATGCTGGTTTTTAAATGTTGCATGGAGGACTTCCATCAGCATCATCTAAACCAGTGTTTCTCAACCTTGACCATTTTAAGGCATGTGGACTTCAACTCCCAGAATTCCACAGCCAGCAATGCTGGCTGTGGAATTCTGGGAGTTGAAGTCCACATGCCTTAAAATGGTCAAGGTTGAGAAACACTGATCTAAACAGAGACATTTGTACTGCTCTGATAATTGAGGGAAAGGGAAGCTAGATGTTCCTACCCTGGCTTTTCTAGTAAAGATTAATATTAAAAATAATTACTGATTTGTTCCAATGTGGAATCTTTCTTCCAGTTTATTTCTTTTATTTCAAGCATGTTTATACCTTGAATGAGCTCCTCTCTCCCATGCCCTTTTCTATTTTCTTGTGAGTTTGAGGAGCCAGTCAGATGCCTGGATTGAGGGTGGAACTCATCAGCCAATCAGATGCATAGATTGAGGGTGTAATTCAGCTGTATAGATTGAGGGTGTAACTCATCAGCCAATCAGATGCATAGATTGAGGATGTAATTCATCTGCCTAGATTGAGGGTGTAACTCATCAGCCAATCAGCTGCATAGATTGAGGGTGTAACTCATCAGCCAATCAGATGCATAGCTTGAGGGTGTAATTCAGCTGCCTAGATTGAGGGTGTAACTCATCAGCCAATCAGATGCATAGATTGAGGGTGGAACTCATTGCATAGAGTGAGGGTGTAACTTGTGAGCCAATCAGATTCACAGACAGAGTGGATAAAGATTTCAATGTGAGTCTCCCTAATTCTTCAACAATTCTGATGGCTACTGCTGCAATCCTTTGTGGATTAATTTAAGGAAGACATCTCATTGACATTTAGTGGAACTTCATTGGTGTTGAGCTGCAACCAATGAGCAAATCTACCACAGTGTATTTTGACCACTGTATTTTTTTTTGCCTGCTTCCCTACCCCTTCCCTAATCACAGAGAGGCACTTTTTGACTGAGCTGCACAATCTAAGCATCCTGTCCCTTACACCATCACGAAAAATCGATGGGAAAGGCATTGTCCCATATGATGACAGGTGAGCTCAATTGTTGGATTAGTTACTAAAAGCTGTCAGTGTTTTGTAGAGTTCTTAAGTTGTTTGCTTGCAGATGTTTCATTACCCAACTAGGTAATGTCATCAGTCCTAGTAAGTGCAGAGAATGTTCCCTGTTTACACCCATGCCAGCGTTGGTGGGAGTGTGCTTTCCTCCTTGGTAGTTTCTTGATTGGGGCATTGTTTTCTGCTTGTTTGTCTGGTGTTAATCCCTGCTTCTTTGGGTTTTGGTTCCTGGAAAGGATGTGTCCTGGGTTTTTTATTCCCTTCTTAGCTTTTTATTTTCTCTTTGGAATAGTATGTAAATATGGCTTATCACTATGTGTCTATTGATGGCTGATTTGTCTGAACACTAAGCTTCCAGGAATTCCCTAGCATTTTTGGATTTACCGTAGCTTGGTCTAGGGTGTTCATATTTCCAGTTGAAACGATGTTTGAGTGTGTCATGTTGTGAGATTCTCTTCTATTAGAGTAAATGTTTTCTGTGCCTGCAGAGGTTGGATGTTGCTTGTTTAATTCAAGAGGTAGAGCCACCAAAGGAACATAGAAATCAATTCACCTCAGAGTGGATATGGAGCAATTATGTTTGGAATGGAAACAACACCCTCAAATGTTGTCCCACAGTGCGTAGCGCTGTTCAAAATCATCTTCATAGGAGGTTTTTTTAATCGTTAGATAGCTTTCAAAATCTGCTTCTTCTTGTTCTTCTAGAGGAGGTGCCCACAATAGTTCAGGCTTGAGAATCCCTCTTGGGACTATTACTGACATTGTGGTAGAAATGAACACTCACAATATCAGACCCTTGTTTTTTAAAAAAGCTCAAGAGACAGGAATTTTCCCCAGATTAACATTGTTTTTCAGTTGCTCATTTGTGCCTGACGGTGACTCCATGGACCGTAGCATGCCAGGACCCCTGTCCTCCACTGTCTCCTGGACAGGTACCAATGAAGGAAAATATTTGTAGCTCAGGGTTGAGCGACATGGTGGCCTAGTGGTGAAGATGTTTGCCTGCCACTTGAAAGGTTGAGAGTTCAATCCTAGGTAGTGGCTGATGTTTCTTTCTTAGGGTGCAAAGAAAAAATATTTGCTGTGAACTCTGTGTGGTGTCAGGAAGGGCATCCGGCCAAGAAATGCTCAGCTCCATCCAGTTACCCTGGCTCTAACTCGAATTAAGGAATTACAGGGTTGTAAAAAGGGGGTATTTTATTTGTAGCTTAGGGTTGAAATGAGGGGTCCTTGGTGCTCTCTGAGCTTGGTTATTATCTTTATTTATTTATTTATTTGCAGATGTTTCATTACCCAAACTAGGTAACATCATCTGTACTTGGAAGGAAGGAAGCACTAGAACTTATGATGTCACCTAGTTTGGGTAATGAAACATCTGCAAGAAAAACAAGCTCAGAGAGCCCCAGGGGCCTAAACTATTTGTGCCACTTTAGAATATTTCAAATTACTTCTTTAGGCATGAAATATTGTTTGTGGCCAAATTTGGGGAAATTGAGGTCAACATAGCGAGAGCTTTTTTTGGTTCTTTTTTGAGAATTACCCAGTTATTTCAACATTTGCTGTGCAGACTAGTGGATGACAATGAAATCATTCTTTTACAGGGAGTCGTAATGGGCTTTTCCCCAGGGTTTCCCAGTTTCAAGGGAGTGAATGACTTCATTTTTTTTTTTTTAGGTTACATGAGCCTTAGACATAGAACAGAAGCAGGAAATGATTTTGCCAACTGATAATTTGACACACAATGCAAATTTAATTTTGAAGTCAAATTCCCTCTCATACTAAGGAACAAAAACCTATTAAGGCCATTAAAACAGGCAGCAGAATTTACTGCAGCTAAATATTAAGTTTACTTAGTGGTACCTCGGTACTCAACTGCTTTAAAAGTCATCAAATTTGGTACTCAATGCATTTTGACACGAAAATTTTGTTTTGGTACTCATTGTTTGGTACTCAGTGCACAAGTACAAACTTGTCAGTGTTGGCTGCCTTGTGACTCACTATATTATTCCTTATGGGAAAAAAATTGGTACTTATCATTTTTGGTACTCATTGCGCCTCCCAGAACAAATTAACAATGAGTACCAAGGTACTCATTACAATGATTTATGGTCCTCTTGCCTCACAAATAATCCTATAAACAGAGGCATAGAATCAAAAGCACGTAAAGTATTAGTAGTGCGTTATAAAGCCTTAGTAAGGCCACACCTGGAATACTGCATTCAATTTTGGTCACCACATTATAAAAAAGGTGTTGAGACTTTGGAAAAAGTACAGAGAAGAGCAACTAAGATGATTAAAGGTCTGGAGACAAAAACATATGAAGAACTGTTGCAGGAATTGGGCATGGCCAGTCTAGAGAAAAGAAGGACTAGGGGGGACATGGTAGCAGCATTCCAATATTTGAGAGGCTGCCAGAAAGAAGAGGGGGTCAACTTATTTTCCAAAGCACCAGAAGGCAGGACAAGAAACAATGGATGGAAACTAATCAAGGAGAGAAGCATCTTGGAATTAAGGAGAAACTTCCTAGCAAGACAATTAACCAGTGGAACAACTTGTCTTCAGACATTGTAGGAGTTTCATCACTGGAAGTTTTTAAGAAACACTGGACAGTCACCTATCTGAAATGGTATAGGGTCTCCTGCTTGAGCATGGGGTTGGACTAGAAGACCTCCAAGGTCTCTTCCAGTTCTATTCTGATTGATAGAAATAGAAATTTGGAATCTTGTGCAATTTGAATTCATTGGTTTTGACGGCCCCTTCTTAACTCTAAAGGTCTTTGAAAAGAAGTAGGAAGATAACTTGTATCTGCCTATGGTTGAGTCCCTATCTCGCTAAGCTGTAATGTGATTTAGGTTAGTGATTACTAACTGTTCAGTTGAACTAGTTGAAAGAACCATAGCTTAATGTAAATATAAACCATCTTGAATACTCCAGCAGGTGTTGAATGACAACTCTTATTCTGTTGGATACTGGAAGTTATGATTCAACAATATTTGTTGGTCTACTCCCAGCTGCGATGTGTAAATTCGACAGTTGACATCAGTCAAAGATCTGTAGGCTTTATGATTAAGTAAGGCTGTGTTTCTCAACCTGAGCTGTTTCAAGAACATGAACTTCAACTCCCAGAATTCCCCCAGCAAGCCATTCTAGCTGGGGGATTCTAGGAGTTGAAGTCCACCATCTTGAAGTAGCTCAGGTTGAGAAACACTGAAGTAAGGATTTGATCCTTAGTCTCTTCCAAACTCTTGATCAGCCTGGTATAGAAGGAACAGCAAATGGTGTAGCTGTCCCACTGGTTTTTCAGCTGAAACTCAAGAGAAATCTTAGGTTGCTTCTTTATTTTCATTTTCATGCTCCACTGTTCAGTTGTGTCCAACTCTTGGTGACTTCATAGGCAAGTGCTCTTCATGCTACCCTGTCAAGCACAACTTCTTTCAGTTGCTGGATGTTCATCTTTGTATCACCATCTTTGACGTTATCAAGCCAGCTTGTTCTTTGCTTGCCCCTTCTTCTTGTTCCACTAACCATTCCTAGCATCATTGACTTCTCCAATGAATTGGCATGCATGACATGCTCAAAGTAAATCAGACCTACTCTTGTGATTCCCTCTCTCTCTCTCTCTGTGTGTGTAGTGGCACAGTGGTTAAAATGCAGGATTGCAGTTGGACTCTGTCCACTGCCCACTTCTTGGAAATCTTGGGAAGTTTTGTGCACTAAGTTACTGAAAGATAACAGTATATCCATATGTGTGTGTGTGCCTGTAAGTATCTTTCTGTGTATACACACAAACATATTCAAGATGCAAATGCATATATATTTCCCTATTAAAATGACAGTTCTTGAGAAAAGTATGAAATGTCAGCTAGAAAAATAGACATTTAATTATCTGTTTTGGGGAAGCAATGTTTTTGCTGGCAGAACATTACATCATTTTTTTGGATGTTTTATTTTTTTTGTATTACTTTGCACTAACATCCCTCCTATTATCTGATTGATTTGATCTCATGATGGCCTCTTATGAAGTCCTTGACTTTTATCAACTGGCAATATCCCAAATTTTGGTTAATCATTCAGACATTATTTTTTTTAAAAAAACTGGTTTCCAATCTGGCAATGAGGACATTTGCTCTAGCTGGGAAAGCATTGTTGCAGAAAGTGGGGAGGGTGTGTGTGTGTGTGTGTGTGTGTGTGTGTGTGTGTCTATCCGTCCATCCATCCATCCATCCATCCATCCATCCATCCATCCATCCATCTGTATCCTGTCTTTATTATGTTTACAAACAACTCAAGGTGGTAGATATATCTAACTTACTTTCCTCCTCCTACTTTCCCCACAACAACAATTCTAAGAGGTGAGTTGAGCTGAGAGAGAGGGCCTGGCCCAAAGTCACCCAGTTGGCTTTTCATGGCTAAGGCAGGACTTGAACTCACAATCTCCTGCTTTCTAGCCTGTTGTCTTTGTAGTTGCAAAACACCGTGGCTATCTCAGTAACTCGTGGATCAATCCTAGTAGACTGGTTTTCTGAAAAGAGATTGTCCTCTATTGTTGGTATGGTTGTAAAGGTGAGACAATTGTGCTTCCTAGGCACAAATATGGCAAATATCCATGAGGGAAAAGCGAATCTTTCCTCAAGAGAAGTTTGAGGACCTTGAAACAGAGGAAGTAAAATTATCCTAATTCATTTCTCTGTTGGCTCTTCTTTTACATGTCTTTCATTGGACTGCAGAATGATGCTGAAACTGGCAGAACAGACTAACGGGGTGATTGTCACCAACGATCAGTTCCGGGATCTTGCCAAAGAATCGAAGAGATGGATCAAGCTAATCAAGGAGAGGTGAAGATGGATTCTTTAATTTGGGGGGTGCAGTGGGGTGGAGCAAGAGGCAATCTTTTTTTGAAGGAACCTTCTAGATCAGAGGTGGGAACCGATGGCCCCTTTATGACTTGTGGACTTCAACTCCCAGAATTCCTGAGCCAGCCAGTCCACAAGTCATAAAGGGGCCATCATTCCCCACCTCTCTTCTTAGATGGTGCTGGGTTTTTCTTTCTTGAATGAGGTGGGGAGAAATAGGGTGAGGCCTGGACTTCTTCCTGTCAGGTTACCGATTGATTACCGATTGATACACAAAAGCTTGAGGGACTCAAGGAAGCTGAAGATTTGTCCTAGAGCAGTGGTTCTCAACCTTTTTAATGCCACGATCCCCAACCGGTCGTAAGTCAAGGACTACTCAACCGGTTGTAAGTCGGGGACTACTCAACTGGTGCAGCACCGTTTGCAGACTGGGACTTTTGGCGGGCTCAGCAGGGCAGAGACAGCCTGGACAATTCCAATTTCAAAAGCCAATAGAATAAAAGGGAGTAGCACAGCTAAGGAAAAGGGGAAAAAAATGGCGGACTGCGTTGTTTGGCGACCCCCTGTGAAATGGTCGTTCGACCCCAAATGGGGTCCCGACCCACAGGTTGAGAACCACTGTCCTAGAGAGTCAGGTTTCAAGAACAGGCAACCCAGAATGAGACATTTGATACGGTCCCCTGGGACTGAACCATCTGGTGCACTCTGAGGGAAATTACACATTTCAATGCCTTTCCACATATCACACTAATTAGCATGCCACTCACTGAAAGCTAAGCCGTCAACAATTCCAGGTGTCCTTTATTTAAAAACTTGAAATTTCCAAGCTTGTGAGGGAGAAGTGATACAGACCAGAAAAGGACATTTTTTTTATCTTCCCTGACTTTCTCCCGGGAGGCTTTAATTAAGAAAATTACTTATTTCCGTCTTTACCACTTATTATGAACCCTATGCTCTAGCTTAATTAACATAATTAATTACAGAATAGCTTGCCTCCTGGAGTTGTGAGTGCTTCATCATCCTGGAGGTTTTCAGAAATAGACAGGACAATTATTTGACTGGGGTGGCATAAGGTCTCCTGCCTTGAACAGAGGGTTGGACTAGAAGACCTCTAAGGTCCCTTCCACCCTATGGATTCTATATACAGGTAGTCCTCGAATTATGACCACAACTGAGCCCAAAATTTCTGTTGCTATGCAAGATAGTTGCTATGCGAGCTTTTCCTCATTTTACAACATCATTCTGCAGTCGTTAAGTGAATCACTGCAATTGTTACGTTAGTAACACAGTTGTTAAGTGAATCTGGTTTCCCCATTGACTTTGCTTGTTAGAAAGTCACAAAAGATGGTCACATGACCCCGGGACACTGCAATTCTTATAAATATGAGTCAGTTGCCAAGTGTCTGAATTTTGATCACGTGACCATGGAGATGCTGCAGCAGTCGTAAGTGTGAAAAAAGCAGTCCTAAGACACTTTTTTCAGTGCCGTTGTAACTTTTGTTGTAAATGAAGGACTACTTGTATTTTTTTCCGTGTTACCCAATGCCTAGACCAGTGGTGGCGAACCTATGGCACGGGTGCCAGAGGCAACACTCGGAGCCCTCTCTGTGGGCACATGTGCCATTGCCTCAGCCTTGCCTCCCCCTCTCTTCTCTTCTTCTCTCTCTCTCTCCCTTTCTCTTTCTCTCTTTCTCTTCAAATAATAAAGGAAAAGAAGGACTGGGGCTGACCTCATAGCAGGGTTCCAATATCTCAGGGGTTGCCACAAAGAAGAGGGAAGAGCCAAGCTATTCTCCAAAGCACCTGAAGGCAGGACAAGGAACGAGTGGAAACTAATCAAGGAGAGAAGCAACCTAGAACTAAGGAGAAATTACAGTTAGAACAATTAACCAGTGGAACAGCTTGCCACCAGAAGTTGTGAATGCTCCAACACTGGAGGTTTTTAAGAAGAGACTGGACAGCCATTTGTCTGAAATGGTATAGGGTCTTCTGCCTGAGCAGGAAGTTAGACTAGACCAGGGCTTTTCAACCTTTTCACCCATTGTACCACTTTTAGGATACTGCAATATCCGAGTATCACCCGTCGCCTAGCAAGGGGTCAAAAATTTGATGACCAAAAAAAAAGGAAAAAAGTGACAAAGTACAGGTAGTCCTTGACTTACAACAGTTCACTTAGTGACTGTTTCAAGTTACAATGGCACTGAAAAAAGTGCCCCCCAAGCCACAGCCAAGTAAGACACCTGCCTGCCCACCTGGCGGTGCTCTTCTTCCTGTCCTAGGTTTTCATTGTTGTGAGCATTTCTGTTGAGGATTGGCAGCGGGGGTGGGGTGGGGTGTGTGTGGTTTTTATTCCCCCCGTCTGCTGGGTGGTTGCAGCAGGTTTTGGTCACTTCACATAACCCTGGGACACTGACCATCATAAATATGAATCAGTTGCCAAGCATCTGAATGTAAATCACAAAACCCTGGAGATGCTGCAACATTCCAGTTGATCCGCGCTTCTTAAGGGCTCAGCAGAAGCACCAGGATCAGCGCCGAGATCCAGCTGGAGCCTGGCGCTGATCCTGGCGCTTCCACTGAGCCCTGACAGCCCTGAAGAAGCGCTGATCCTGGTGCTTCTGCTGAGCCCTGACAGCCCTGCAGCTTCAGCCGTCTCTCGCTCAGGCTTGTGCGGTGCTGCCACCAGTTCAGCTCATTCCCCTCCCCCGCTACCACTTTTCTAGGTTGGTCGCATACCACCTGCCAGGTGCCAATGTACCACAGGTGGTACCTATACCACTGGTTGAAAAGCCCTGGACTAGAAGACCTCCAAGATCCCTTCCAATTCTGTTATTCTGTTAATCTCAGTTTCTATGTCTGTAAATCTTGCCTACAGACAGGAAATGTTTCTCACTTATATCAGCTGTGCTTGAGGGCCCAGGTGGCTTTCTAGAACTGCAGGAATTTATTTGGGGGCATGATGATGTCATTGGAAGTTCCTGATCACATTTTGGACTGGAACATTTGCCATTAAGTGGTGTGATTGTTAAGCAAGGCAACGTATGGCTGCACCCAGTTTTACAACCTTCTTTTGCCATGGTCCTTAAGCGAAACCACCGCGGTCACCATCCCATGACTGCAGTGGTGTTGGGATGGCCAGAACATCCAGCACCGGATGTGAGTGCCACTTATTTAGGGCTGTCGTATGGCCTCTGAATGAGTTGTGGTTAATCTGTGTTCAGTCCATATTCATTCACCGTCCAGTAATTCTTGATTTTCTTGTTTTGTCCCTCACACTTAAGCAGCTCCTTCTTGCCTCAGTCAACTTGTATGTTTCTCCTGACATGCCCATCATTTTTTCCCCAAAAATAAGCCCTTTGGGGGGGTGTTTTTCAGTGGTTTGTGGGTGTTAAGGATAGGGATGAGAGAAGTTACTCAATTTCAAGGAGAAAAAGAGGCCAAACCAACTCCAAATATTACAGTTAGTCCTTGACTTACAACAGTTCATTTAGTGACCGATCGAAGCTACAGCACTGAAACAAGTGAATTATGATTATTTTTCACACTTAACTTTGCAGCATCTCTTTGGTCAACTGATCAAAATTCAGGTGCTTGGCAACTGATTCATATTTATGACGGTTGCAGTGTCTCGGGTGTCACATGATCACCTTTCGCGACTTTCTGACCAACCAAGTCAACGGGGAAGTCAGATTCACAGATTAACAACTGTGTTACTAATGTAACAATTGCAGCGATTCACAATAACTGGCAAGAAAGGTCATAAAATGGGGCAGAATAAAAACTGTCTCGCTTACCAATAGAAATTTTGGGCTCAGTTGGGGACTACCTGCACAGCTTCTTTGAGGATGGGAACGGACCCATAACTGCTCTCAGTGCCCCTCTTAAGTTGGAATATAAAGCAGACAAATTGTGCTGCTGAAATTCAGTGACTGAATTTTAGGGGTTAATCTTGAGGCGCTGTGGAGTCTGTGAAAATTGGTTATCCCTGAAGGTGTATTGAGTATTCCCATTGCTCCTAAAATGGCTGCATTCAGGAGATGGTTGAAAGTGCTAGGCCCGTTGTGGCGAACCTATGGTGTGCATGCCACAGGTGGCACGCAGAGCCCTCTCTGTGGGCATGCACACCGTCGCCTCAGTCCTAGGCCTTCAGCTGGGTTTTATAAAACCTTTTCGCTTTAGGCCTCCGCCGCATGAAAAAAAAAAGGTTCAATCAATTTCAACTTCTCACAGGAAAAAAAAAAAGATCTTGCAAAGTTGGAATTGATTGATTGAACTTTTTAGTCTCGCCCAGTCTGCCGTTACCACTGAAGCCATGCCCACCCAAAGGACCACGCCCACCCAATGGGCCACATCCACCCAATGGGCCACGCCCACCCAGCACCCGACGATACATAAGTGGGTTTGGGGTTGCAGTTTGGGCACTCGGTCTCTAAAAGGTTCGCCATCACTGTGCTAGGCTGATACCTCAGCTGAATCCTTGAAAGAAACAGTCTGGTGGGTGATTTTTTTTTTTTTAACCCTCTGGCTGGATTTGCAAATTGCAGGACGTCCGAGCTGGTTTACCTCTTTGTGGCTTAGTGCGTTGAGTGGTTTGCAAGCCGTCATTTGTGGCTTGGCACAATCAGTGGATCTGACGCATTTAAATTTGTCAAATAGACTGTAGTTTTGCAGGATGTATGAACCCCTTCTTTGGTTTTCTGTTGTGCAGCTTATTGCAGTACACCTTTGTGGGGGATATATTTATGGTCCCGGATGACCCCTTAGGACGAAGTGGCCCTACCTTGGCAGACTTCCTGAAGAAAAAAAACAAGTGAGTATTTCTGATGAACTTCTAGCAAATATATCCCTTAAACTACTCTAGCCAGATTAGGTTTAGAATTAAAAAACAACGTCTTGTAGATTGATGGGTAGAGTAGAGTAGACGCTGGAAGGAACCTTTAAAGTCTTGTAGTCCAGCCCCCCATGCTCAAGCAGGAGAACCTATACCAGTAGCCTCATTCTGAGTCAAGCAATAGCAATAGCACTTAGACTTATATACCGCTTCATATTGCTTTACATCACTCTCTAAGCAGTTTACAGAGTCAGCATTTTTCCTTCAAGATGGAAGGCTTGAATCAACCTTAAGCAGGCCAGGATCGAACTGGCAGTGAGCTGAATTAGCTTGCAATATTGCATTTTCACCACTGTGCCACCATAGCTCCTCAAGGTTAATTCTTGGGGGCTTTATGGGAATGCATGTTTCTTTCAAATTATAATTCAAAGTAAATGTTAACCCATTAGTCCATACATTTTCTCATTTATCTAGCATTATACCCATTTTTTTTTTTTTTTTGCCAATTTTACCATACAGTCTTTTACGGATTCATCTGCCAGGTTCATCTTGAGTAATATTTTAGATACTTTAGCAATCAAATGATCATCTCCAGAACCTAAATTGATAGTAAATTCAGATTTAACTCCTGTTGAAAAAAAAACCTGTCATGGTTCTGATAGATGAGACCAACTAAAGCAGAACTCCGAGGATTGAGTTTTCCTCTAAGAACATGTTTATTGGTTACAAAATATCAGCACGGTCAAAAATGAAACCAAGATTAAAGTTCCCTCCAAAAGTAATTTGTTACAAAGTTAAACTTCCCACCCCACTGTCTATGCAATCAACTACGTTTCCCAATAAAATAGTTTGACGGGCTTTCTAACAGTTTGGTTCAACCCCCCTAGCCAAGGGAACAGAAATGACCTTGGTTCCCAGAGAATTGTTTAGGCTAGCATAAAACTTACCATTCCTCCCCCCAATCTTGTGGTAACTGAAAACGAGCAAGATATCTTCAGCCAGGTTCGTTGCAGAATTGACAAAAACCTTTTTTTTAAATCAAGTTTAAATCTTTTAAAAATTCTATAAGGGAATGCATGTGTCCTGACAACAATGCATAAGTAGTTTTTGTCCAACTTCATAGTCTAGCCTTCAGCCCTGGGGCTTCTTGCTGGTCCTCCACACAAGGGTTAAGTCTGCCATTGGCTGAGGCTAAAGCTAACATTTCTTTTGAGTTGACTCTTGGAAACCTCATGGAGAGGTTTCTATAGTTTCTTCGACAACCACAAGGAAGCGATTTGCTCATGATGAATTTCAACTTCCTGATCTAGCTTGCAACCTTGGAGTGGCAGCAATGTCCTGTCAGCAAGACATCCCTCTCCCAGTCCAAGCACTAACCAGGCTTAGCTTTGCTTAGCAACTGAGAGTCATAGGATCAGCCATAGGCTGCTCTTGGTTGCTACCACAAAGGATGTATCCTAACTCTAAAGACTACATCCTGGTGGTGACAGGCTGGATCTGGAATGACAGGCTGACAAGACATGGGGGGAACTGCCAGATATTTTCCCAATTGTCACCTTTCCTTTTCTAGTTCTACTGAAATTACAGTTCTTAGCGTTCCAGGTTTGCAACCAAAGTGAAGGACTCCTGTCCACAGTTATCTGGGATGTTACACATCCTCGTCACAACCTGTTCTCCAGCACTGGAGATGGAGAATCCACCAATGGGTTGAGACTGTATTCCTGCCCAATCAGATCAGTCAGCCAAAGTTGCCACGCCCGTCCTGGACCACGAGATCCCAGTCTTGACTGATCTCGCCACTGGACAGACGTGCAAGTTTGGTTCTTAGGCAAGTACAGTCTCCATTGGTGGATTTTCTTATCCAGTAGCTGAGAGTTGTAAGGAGTCAATTGGATTTATTTCTTTAAATTAGATCAACTTACCAAATTCTAAATTTTTACCTGTTTTCCTTGTTCCTTTCTGGAAAGAAGCTTTGCGGTATCCATAGCAGATCATCTAGTTTCAGTCAGTTTTGTTCCATATAGCATCAACCTTCTGAACTCTCAAATTTCCTCTTTCCGCTATATACCATATTTTCCGGCGTATAAGATGACTCGACGTATAAGACGACCCCCGACCTCGGAGACGATTTGCATGCTTTAGAAAGTTGTCTTATACGCCGGAAAATACGGTATTCAAATTGGACAGTGATTAATATATGTGTATATATATGTGTGTAGATATATGTGTATGTATGTATCTAGCAGGTGTATATGAGTATTATGTGTTATGCATGTGTATGGGTAGATATATACTTTCTTTTGAGAGCAGGCAACATAACGTCATTTTTAATGTGTTCCAGTGTGCTTGCAGTAAAAAATGACAATAAAAATTATCTTGTTGTTAAAAGTTGTGGAACCTGTTGGGATAAATAGTGGCAGAGCTCTATCTTGTGGCCAGAAGTGGGAAGTGCATGGCTTTTTAGTTATCACAATCAATAAGTCCTCCCTCCTATTTATCTCACCTTCCAACTCTTGCTCAGTCCAAAACCCCAGGTTCCATTACAAAGGAAAGAAAAGATCCACTTCTCTGGCATTCCTTTGCCTTGTTTATTATTTCTGAAAAATACCAATTTAAGATGAGTTTTATGAAAACGTTCTTCTTCATTGCTGCGAAGAAGAATCTGAAAAACGTACACTGGGCTGGATCCCAGGAACTGCTTTGCTGAGAACTAGCTCAAAAAAAAAAAAAAAAAAAAAGTCAACAGCTTGAAAAATGAGCTGCTGTTCCTGGCAGTCTTGGCTAAATGAGGTGAAGGGGCAGGTGAGTGGTGTTGTTGGACAGGAAGTACCTCTGGAGAGACCACCACATGCTTTTGACCCAGTTGAGTTCAATCCTTCAACTTTGTAGACGTTGTAGCTGGATAGAAACATGGAGCCAGTGCTCAGAATAGCAATAGCACCGTGGGGAGCATCAGAAAAGTCTATCTCACTGTAGGCAGCTTACAATAATAAAATGGAAAAAATATATATGAAAAGATGGGTAAACAGAAGTGAAATAATAGAACAATAAACAACAACAAAAAAACACAGTGAGAACAAATACATTAATATGATAACCAAAAAGATGGATGGGTGGAGAGCAGAGAGCAAATGAGGTGGTGGGGGAGCAAGTTGAGTCTGCCATCAATCTTGTTGTTGTTGTTAATTGCGAAGTCGTGTCCGACCCATCGCGACCCCATGGACAACGTTCCTCCATCAATCTAACTGCCACCCATTAAAATAATTGGTTCAATAATAAGCTAATTGATACTTCTGATAGAGAAACTGATGGGGAAAAAAAGTCACCCATCCTGTTCCTTGCAAAACCAGGGCGGGATTTGAATTTTTCTGGTTTTTTTCTCCCCCATTGCAGAACCAAGTATCCTGATTGTCACTCTTTCAGTGGCCAACCCGCCCCACAGTTCACACCATCACATCCTATATCCCAGACAGAGGTCCTTCACCTCCGGGATAGGAGGCCACCTGCTGGTTCAGTAGGGGACTACAGGAGAGGTCGGCACAACAGCCCTGCTGAGAAGGAGACACTTCGCTCTACAGAAGAGACAGAGTGGCTGAGGAGCAAGCTTTTGGAGATTTTTGAGGGACAAGACAGAAAAGTGGACTTTGTGCTCATCAGAGAACCTTGTTGCCAAGACCTGAACAAGCTTTCAGAGGCTATTCTCAGTTTTACTTTCTGAGCCAGCCTCTTCTGTTCCGTCCCCAAAGGCAGTCGATCTAACACAGTCGCCTTCAGAGATTAAACTTCAAATGATTGACGTGATCTTGGTGCACCAGTGGCCATTGACAAGGGAGAAAATGCTTGGGGAATGAAGACAAAAAGATCGGACCCCGCAAAAGGCTTCGGTCCTAAAGCCTGCACTGTTGTGTTTTTCCTGTTTCCTTAATATCAGATGAATCTCATCTTTGAATCAGCTTTCTTCTCAATAATTGGACCTCTCTGCATTCCAGAAATGTGAAGTTGCTTGCAGGAACTTAAAACTCCCTACATGCAAATATGGCGGGCCTAAGCTATGAGAGAGCTAAAGGCCTTGAGATGGAATTACTATAAATTGGTCCTCTGCCAAGAGAGAAATTCCTGCAGGATTTCTCACTCTAAAACTTCAATTCCCAGCATCCACCTTGACTCTGTATTAACCAATCAAAGATTTCTGAGGTAAAAGTTATGACTTGTGTAGGTTTTCACTTTAAAAGAGTAAAGATGAGAGGTCCTTGCTTGGTTGTTTTCCTCCAGATGCTTTATTATCCAACTTAGGTAACATCATCACTGATGCTAAGACTGAAGGTGTTATTTAGTTGGGTAATGAAACGTCTGCAAGAAAACAAGCTCAGAGAGCACCAAGGACCCTTCATTTTCAACCCGGAGTACAAATATTTTCCTTTATTGGTAGAGATGCTTAAATAACCTCCATTTTAGGCTTGGTGAGAGGACCACCATCGTGTACTCGGCATGTTCCAATTTGATTGGATTCCAGCTTAATATTAAGATGCACTGCAGATTAGGAGTCTGGCTTGATTAAAAAGCTGCTTTATACTCTTACGATAGCTTTCCTCGAAATGGCAACCTCCAAATGTATTCAGTATCTTCAGATGCAGTTACTGATCTTAACTATTCAAAACGGGACGGGAATTGTTTTGCACATCTAAGTCAACCTGTTTGAAGAAAATCTGAGCCTCCAATACCAATTGTATAAATCCTATTTTTATATTTTTAAATATGGTACCAACAACTATTTTAAGCAGAGATTTTAAATTTCCTTCAAGAAATTCAAGTACGTTTGGGGCACTCAGTTCTTATACAGTCTCTTATAAATAATAAGTGATTCTTATAAAAAAAAACTTTTTAAAATTATACTTTTGTAGGACAGAGAAAAAAAATGCACTGTTCCCCCAAATATTTTTTAAAAGCTAAAAAATAAATCTTGGTGTTTTCTGAAAACAGTATTGTGTGCTTCTAGTGCCCTTAAAGTGTCTTAGAATTGGTATGCTGCTGTTGCTAGTGGGCACCAGGTTGGGGAAAGCCAAAGTTATGTAATGCAGGTAATCCTCGACTTATGACAATTGAGCCCAAAATTTCTGTTGCTAAGCGAGACATTTGTTAAATGAGTCTTGCTGCATTTTACGATCTTTCCTTGCCACAGCTGTTAAGTGAATTATTGCAGTTAAGTTACTAACATGGTTGTTAAGTGAATCTGGCTCCCCAGTTGACTTTGCTTGTCAGAAAGTCGCAAAGATGGTCACATGACCCCGGGACATTGCAACTGTCATAAATATGGCTCAGTTGCCAAGCATCCGAATTTTGATCATGTGACCATGGGGATGCTGCAACGGTGTGAAAAGCTGTCATAAGTCACTTTTTTCAATGCCGTTGTAACTTTGAACAGTCACTAAATGAATAGTTGTAAGTTGAGGACTATCCATAGCAGAGAAACATAGAGAGTTATGTTGCTATTAGCATTTATCGTTTCCAGATTCTTCTATTTCCCAACTCTGATGTTTTGATGACCACTCCTCAAAAAAAGTTTTGTAGCACTCTGAATTACCTTTTTTACCTCATGTTGTGTGAAGGACACCCAGATAGGTTTTCCTTGTTTGTCAAATTGGAAATGTGGGAGATCACAAAACCCCTCATGACCACCCAAGCGTTTTTGATGTCCCACAATTCATAAGCATGCTGATCACAGGATTCTGCGCTTTTTAGATTCTATGAACAAGGGTTTAGGACTTGCCGCGGCCATCCTGCTGTAGGACAACTCACTGCGAAAGAAAGGTTACACTAATACTGATGAAATGGTAGAATAGAATCATTAAAGAAAGGATGCAACATGAAATGTGAATGACAAAAATCGAAACAATTTTTAAAAATTATTTTAAATAATCAAATTGTTGAATTGTCCCGCGGTGAATTGTCCCACAGCAAGTTTATTTTATTTTTTATTTTATTTATTAAAATTTATAGATCGCCCCACTCCCACAGGACTCTGGGCGGCTAACAATAAGAACACAATATAACTTAACAAGACAAACAATACAGTAACATTCATCCAGGGGTCAGATTTTATAAACCCCAGGCCTGCCAGAAAAGCCAGGTCTTAAGCAGCTTGCGGAAAACCAACAGGGTGGGAGCGGTCCTAATCTCCGGGGGGAGCTGGTTCCAAGACGTGGGCACCATCACAGAGAAAGCCCTCCCCCAGGGCCCCGCCAAATAGCATTGCTTGACCGACGGGACCTGAAGGAGGCCCAGCCTGTGGGATCTAACCGGACGAAGGGAACAAAGTTGGCTGTAGTGAGTTGGCCGTGTGGAGTTGTCCCATTCCATAGGAACAAACCCAAAGAGCTATCGGCAAACATCTAAGATAGTTTCTCTTGATACAAAGCGATTGCGTTCCCCCCCGCCCCCCCCCAAAGCTGGAATGTTCTCCCATTCAGATGGTTCCACCATGAGACAGCTGTCTCCTGTGCTACTTTTGATGTAATGACCATTTCATGTCAGGAGGGCACATAAGGTGATCACATGACCACGAGACACTGCAACTACCATGAGTCAGTTGCTAAGTGTATGAATTGTGATCACGTGACCAGGGGGTTGCTACAACGGTCATTAAGTGCTGTTGTAACTTTGAATGGTCACTAAGTGAACTGTTGTAAATTGAGAATCATTCTGTGCATGACCTCAGGAATGCTGCAGTGGCTGCAACCACACAAGGACCTGTTGTAAATCCCCTTTGTTCAGCACCTTCACAACTTCAGTCACCAAACAAGGGGTCACTCAGTGAAGATTACCTGCAACTTGCCACTGAAAGACACAAGAAGAGGAAGTACATAAATATATGCATTTATTTACTTCTTCCTAGCCTTGTGAAAAGCTTCCGTCCTGAAGTCCGACTTCAACCCTCAGCTGGTGGCAAAGGTATGTTTGTAGGGGGTGAAGGATTGCGGGTGATTTTCAGTGACCGGCAATACAAGACGGGTGTCTTACCCAACCCCAGACAGTAATGCCACCAGTAAAGCTTTTGCCTGGGCTGTAGGATCACCCGGAGAGGTTCTTCTTCCTCCGCTGCTTCTTCCCATTCTTCTTGCTCGGTCTGAAGTCCCAGCCCTCCATAAACTGCAGGGAGGGCAAACTGGCGCTGGAGAAGGGAGACTGTAAGGGACTCTGGACTCACTGATTCGTCGACGTGAGCTTTTAGCCCAAGTTCCAACTGAGAATAGCCAACCTTGCGGGATATTGCATAGCTGCTGGGCATGGGCAGGTCAGTTGCGTTGGAGAGGAGTTTGAGGCACTGCCACTGACCAAAGGCAGCTCCGTAGATGAGGGACAGTCCACCTGGGAGGAATGAGACCACGTCTGGGTGGATCGCAAAGGACTCCTTGTGTCCTGTGGTGGTGGCAAAACAGGTGCCGCAAAGCCGTTGCTCCTCGTCCATCCTGAAGCAAGCCAGATGTTCAGCATCTGCGCCGAAATAGTATAGCCCATTGAGAAGGGTGGGTTCCAAGTGGATCTCCTTAATCAAAGCCCCAGTGGCCAGATCAGCCACACAAAGGACCACCCCTCGCGACAGGAAGAAGATGAAAAAATATCCCTCGCAGAATGCATACTGGTCTGCTCCACGGCAGCTGGGGTGCAAGGGGAAGACATCCGAGGGGGGTTCAGAGTTCAGATCTGTCACTTGGCAGAAGGAGTCCCCATGGAGAAGATAGATGGTTGAACTGCTGGGGTCTCCCACATAGTGGTCCTTTCCACGGCAGGCAGGGTGGAGGGGCTTTATTTTGAGATCTTGTCCTGAGCAGAAGTCAAGTGTTTGAAGGAAATAACCCAAATCTGAGCGGACCACGAAAGCGCCCTGGCGAGTGACAAAGACCTCTGAGCCTGGGGAAGCTGTCTGGGGAACGATGGAAGCCATGGAGGAGACTGTGGATTAGCAATGATAGTTTAATGAAAAACCCTGTTTCAGACATTTGTACGGTATTCCTGAGACTGTTACACTCTAATTTCTTGCAGCCCTCATAACAGGCCATGCTAGTTGAGGCTCACAGCCATGACTGAGTTCAATTGGAGAGGCACACACAGAAACCATAATTAATTAGCTCCCTGGGCCCAAACACTAAAGTACAAAACCTTGTCTGGAAATCAAAGTACTGACTGACAGGTGAATTCCGGGAGTTGAAGACCACACATCTAAAAAATGCCACAATTATACATTATCCTCAATTTGATCAGTAATCAATAAACTATTTAATTAGCAGTGTTTTATTTGGTGTATGAACATTCTGCATATACATACGCACATAATGGAAGTTTATGTGTATTTGTTTATGTGTCTATATGTGTATCTATAGTTATGTGTATCTGTAGATGTTTGTATACACATTCACTCTGTCTGTCTGTCTGTCTGTCTGTCTGTCTGTCTGTCTGTCTGTCTATCTATCTATCTATCTATCTATCTATCTATCTATCTATCTATCTATCTATCTATCTATCTATCTATCTATCTATCTATCTATCTATCGTAATCCAGACAGCAACTGACAGGAAGCTACTTAAAAGCTACTTAAATTAATTCTCACAAAGGTTTATTATGTTTTTTTTCCAAATCAAGAAAAACAAGTTCTCAGCATGGGCCCATTCCAAACTCAGCTCTCCTCCATTCCCTTTTCAGGCAGGGAATTAATTTTTTTTTCTCTCCCTTACCCCTTCCTCCCCACACCGAATTAGGGCAACACTCTTCCTGGGCCAACTCCTGGTCACAAAATCAGGTGAGAACCTGAGAACATTTAGGGAGGACTTGAGAGAGGCCTATCCAATAGGGCAGGGGTTTCCAGTCTTGGCCACTTTTAAGACTTGTGGACTTCAACTCCCAGAATTCCCCATGCTGGCTGGGGAATTCTGGGAGTCGAAATCCACAAGTCTTAAAAGTGACCAAGACTGGAAACCCCTGAGATACGGGAAGCTCGCCCACTGAAGCCAAATTGCCATTTTGTTGTTGTTAAATGCAAAAAAAAAAACAAAAAAACCCCAGCCCGCTAATCCGCAGCGGTTTCCCTGTACCAGCCCTGGGAGAAGCCCTAATTCGGCCCCGCTAGCAGGAAGGGGAACGGCGGGGCCGAAACGCAGGCCCGGAGGCTGCGGGTCGAATGGGGTAGGGTGGGAGGAGAAAGCTGTGGAGGCGACCCGTCCGACCCTTACCTGCTCGACGGCGGCGCCAAGTCGGAGAGGGACGCAGGGCGAAAAGGGGGACCGTGACGGCTTCCGGGTTCAGGCGGGCATGCGCGCCACCCGCGCTCGGCCCCTCCTTTCCCAGCAGGAGGAAGAGAAGACCGGGCGGGCGCGGGGAGGTTGCGGGGCGAGGTGGGCGGGCGGAAGAGGGAAGCGTGGCTGGCCAGTGCTGCAGCCTTAAAACCCATCTGCGGGTTCCCGGGCGGCGCTGGCGGCGCGCGTGGTGTCCGACCTCGGGTCAAGCAGGGGAGGGAGGAAGGGTAGGGGTAAATAGATTAGGGTAGGAAGGTAAGATTAGGTAAGGTTAGGTTAGTTAGGTTAGGTAGGTAGATAAGGTTAAGTAGGTTAATTAGGGTAGGTAAGTAAGGTGAGGTAGGTTAATAGATTAGGGTAGGTAGGTAAGGTTAGGTAGGTTAATAGATTAGGGTAGGTAGGTAAGGTTAGGTAGGTAGGTAAGGTTAGGTAGGTTAATAGATTAGGGCAGGTAAATAAGGTTAGGTAGGTTAATAGATTAGGGTAGGTAGGTAAGGTTAGGTAGGTAGGTAAGGTTAGGTAGGTTAATAGATTAGGGTAGGTAGGTAAGGTTAGGTAGGTAGGTAAGGTTAGGTAGGTTAATAGATTAGGGCAGGTAAATAAGGTTAGGTAGGTTAATAGATTAGGGTAGGTAGGTAAGGTTAGGTAGGTTAGGTAAGTAAGGTGGGTTAGGTAGGTAGGTAGATAAACAGATTAGGTTAGGTAGGTAGGTAGGTAGGTAAGTAGGTAGATGCGGGAGGGAACTGTGGCAATTGGCCTCGGTTAGTGGGGCCGGCCCCTTTCCACTCCTTTTGGCTGGACTGCGGGGGGGGGGGTCGTTTATGGGTGGCGTGCTGGGAAGATTGCGCCCAGGTTGGGATTTGGGTCTTGGATGAGACCTTTTGGTTTGCAAGTACGAATGGGCGACTGGAAACACCGCACCCCTGTCAGCGTAGCTCTTTGCGCGAAGATTTGGAAGCCGCCTTGGTTTGCAAGGAAGGACGGAGAGACCCCTCCCCCGACACGCGTAGGTCTGCGTAGCTGTTTATATGAATATTTTGAAGCATCTCTCTCTCACTCTCTCTCTCACACACACACGCACGTTTGTGAGTGGATCTGCGTAGCTATTTCACAAAACGAAAGATTTTGAAGTCTTGCATGCACGCACCCACGCACTTGCGAACCGATCCGTGTAAATGCACGAAGATGCTGATTTTGTGGCCTTACATACACACACATACACTTGTGTGCAGGTCTGCAGAGTTATTTGCATGAAGTTCCCCCGCCCCCCCCCGTTTCCAAATCCTTTTTGGCGTCTTCTTCCTCCACCCCTTTTTTTTCCCCTCCCGGAAATTTGGGAGAAGAGTTGGATCAAACCGCCTTGCGTATTTCTTGCCGAGATTATTCCGGATAAGGAATTGCACGCTGACATCCAATATTTTGGAACTGCGCTGCAACACATCACCTCTTCGACCTGAATGCGGGATCATTGCAACTCCCCCTTTCGTTTGCATTAACCCTGCAAAAATCACCGACACTTCCGATGCAATGGTTGTGCTATCCAACGCTTTCCTTTTCCTCTCTTAGCAAAACTATTTGTCAATAGAAATCCAGGAAATGAAGAAAAGGTTAGAGCTTATACCCTTTGCAAATGGCTAATCTAGTGAAGAGAAGGAGGGGGGGGGGAGACAGGATAGCAGTGTTCCAATATCTGAGGGGATGTCACAGAGAGGATGGGGTCAGCCTATTTTCCAAAGCACCTGAAGGCCAGACAAGGCATAACAAATGGAAACTGATAAAGGAGAGATTCAACCTGGAAATAAGGAGAAATTTTCTGACAGAGAACAATCAACCAGTGGAACAGACTGTCTTCAGATGTTGTGGGGGCTTCATCACTGGAAACTTTCAAGAAGAGACTGTACTGCCACCTGTCAGAAATGGTTTAGGAACTCCTGCTTGGGCAGGGGGTTGGACTAGATGACTACAAGGTCCCTTCCAACTCTGTTACTCTAATTATATTTCTGATGCCCTGGCCTTGTACTGGAGGGCATATTTGTGCGTGGATGGGTCGTATCCTACAAATATCACTGGTCTCTCTAGCACAGTGGTTCTCAACCTGTGGGTCGGGACCCCATTTGGGGTCGAATGACCATTTCACGGGGGTTGCCAAACAAGGCTGTCCGCCATTTTTTCCCCCTTTTCTTTGGCCAGGCCCCTGGCACCCGGTGATGTATAAGTGGTTGGGGGTCACCACAACATGGGGAACTGTATTATGGGGTCACGGCATTAGAAAGGTTGAGAACCAATGCTCTAGCAGGAATCGTCTAAAATAAGTTCTGGCAATCTGAGCAATTTCCTAAAGTCTTGACCCCAATTGCTACAATACTCCAGGATGATCTTGCTGGCTGGAGAATTCTGGAAGTCCATTCAATTTGGAAGTTATCCTATCTGGAAAACTCAGATAAAGTCTACTCTACAGTGATGATATTATAGACTCCTTTTCAAGTATAGTTCATTTATGTACATGAACCCTTCTACTGCATAGGTAGAAAAGCAACTTTTTTCTCTCTCTTCCAATCGTAGAAAGCAAACAAAATGAAATATACAATATGTACTTTTCTTTTCTGTTAATGTAGTTGTAGGGCATATTGTATTAATAACATCCTGTTCAGATGTAGGAGAAAGAAAGGGTATTTCTTTCTTTCTTTTTTGTTGTAGTAATTGAGGTTTTATTTAATTTGACCACATCCCTTCTGCCAAATAAGGATGCACAAAGCAAAGGTAACTAAGCAAGAATTGAGACCAGTCTATATGTGTTGTTGTCAACTGCAGTGAGTCTAAATTTGGCAGAAGTAGGATAGGATAGCATATCATAGGATAGGATAGGATAGGATAGGATAGGATAGGATCGGATCCACTTTCTTAAAGTGTTTTTTTAGTGTGGAAATTCTTTTTGAGAAAGTCACAATGGGAAGCTAGTATTTTAGCTTGTATTTGACAAAGACCACAGGAATTTCCTAGGATGGATCACCACTGTGAATAACCTTAATTGCCCTAAAAAACTAGATAATATCTTAGTCATACTTCTGGGGAAGATGGAGTTTGTAATCAAACTCACCTAGGTTCTTTTAAAGCTGAACAAAAGCATAGACTGATCGACTACCAATGCATCTGGATTCATCTTTTATGTAGCAGTCATTGATAAGTGCACAAGTACAGGCAAAATCATGTTCAGGGTTCCTTATAAATCTAAATCAGTGGTTTTCAACCTGTGGGTCGGGACCCCATTTGGGGTTGAACAACCATTTCACGGGGGTCGCCAAACAACACAGTCCGCCATTTTTCCCCCTTTTCCTTAGCTGTGCTACTGCCTTTCATTCTATTGGCTTTTGAAAGCCAATAGAATAGACTCTCTTGAATAGAGTCTAATTCTATTGGCTTTCAAAAGCCAATAGGAATTGTCCAGGCTGTCTCTGCCCTGCTGAGCCCACCAAAAGTCCCATTCTGCAAACAGTGCTGCACCTGTTGAGTAGTCCTTGACTTACGACCGGTTGGGGGTCGCGGCATTAAAAAGGTTGAGAACCACTGATCTAAATGATGATACTGCAATTGCCACAACACTAAAATGCTAATCAGTAGGATATCCAAACTTAAATCAGTTGAAGTGTTTCTTAACCCTTTACAGAATCACAAGCATGATCTTTGACATGATCTTTAACATGATCAACCTGCCCAATTCCATATTTCCATATTTCATTACAATCTAAAAGTGATCCCCCTTTGCTTTCTCCACTAATTAATCTTGTTGAAGAGGTGGCAATAAATCCTTAATCGATCAGCCTGCCCAATTCTATATTTCATTACAATCTAAAAGAGATCATTGTTCGCTTCTCCCACTAATGAATCTTGTTGAGGAGGTGGCAGGATTTTTTCATCCTTTGGTTCAAAGTTCTTCAGGTTGACCCCAAATTTATCAAAGAGAACGGTTGGGATATCAGAGTTCTGCAAGAAGGTTTCCGTACGTTCCCTTCCCATGGTGAAAATTAGGCGCTGGCCCAGGTAGGTCAGACGTCCACCACCGGCTTTGTGCAAAGAACAAAAGGATTTGCAGGTGAAGATAGAACAAGGTGAAGTCTGGTGGTAAAGACACATGTCAGAAAAGTCTTCTAGTTTCTTCTCCTCTAGGGTGAATTTATAGAGGAATCTCCCCCTCTCTCCAGAAATTTCCCGACGTTCCAGGACCCAGGTAGCTCCTTCCAGACTCAACCAAAATATGCCTGCTTCTTGAACTTGTTCCACCTCGGGCTTCATCTCTAATGGTTCCAGGAAACCTTCTCCAAACCCAACATCACACAGAAACTGCTGCCCATCCAAGTCTACCAAAATTATCAAGTGGTCCAACGGAGGACCGTAGCACTGCGTGAAGCGGTTCCAAACACGTGCAGCTATAATTTTGGTGTGGAATCCCAACACTTGCAGCAACCACTGGAAAAGTCCATTCAGCTCACAACAAAAACCACCCCGGTGGTTTTGAACAATCTTCTCATACAGACGAGGCAATTCCAGGCTGATGGGCTCTTTGCAATGGATGCTGAGGCTCTCAAAGGGTACTGAGAAGAGGTGGGAACGGTGGAGGTACTTGAGGGTCTCCAAAGAAGGGCAGGTAGAGACACCTTGGAATCCCATCCGTTTCAGGTAACATCCAACATCCATGTCTGACTGGATGGAAGATCTTGAATAGGGACGTTTCAAGATTCCTGCTTTACCTCTTTCCAAGATCTTGTTCCTTTGATTTCTTTCAGTAACGAAGCTCTAAACGGGGGTTGAGACTCCAAGACACTTCAGTTCCCAAGTCTCTTCTCCTTTCCTGCCTGATTTCCTTCCCCTCTTCCCCAAAACTTTTCCCTTGGAATTTCTGCTGTGAGTTTTGCTGTCTACACAGCAGCTGGTAGTTTCATTATGCCAGGGAAGCGAAAGAGGAAGTGAAAAAAGTCAGAACCTCCCACTTGCTTTATTTTGTAATTTATGTATATTAACCCTTTTTCCACCTCGGATGACTTTAGGGCATTGGATTTCTCAGGGAATACAATAGACCTGGAAGGGACCTTGGAGGTCTTCTAGTCCAGCCCCCTGCTCAAGCAGGAGAACCTATACCATCTCAGACAAGTGACTATCTAGCCTCTTCTTAAAAATCTTCAGTGTCCATGATTTCTGGAGGCAAGCTGTTCCAATGTTAGGGAATGTTCTGCTTTTCAGGTTTCTTTTGCAGAGATATTTCAGGAACGGAGATTTAACTGATCTTGCTTAACACATGAATATTTATGAGAGCAACCAAGCTTGATGCCATTATCTGTGCTGGGTCATGATAGAGGACTCTCTAAACTATTAAGGATCAAGCTGAGATGCTTTAGTTCTCAGTAAGAACACTTGATTGTGTGTTTGTATGCATGGATGTCTTCATTTGCTTACTGATTTGGATAATGATCTGAGACTATCCTCTGCTGTCGTACATGTACAATTTTCCTTCTCCTTCAGTCATTCAGTCACAACAGAATTTGCAGATAAATTTTACCTCATTCAAGGAACTTACTTTGCAGAATGTGGAAATGTTCTATATACATATGTTTTGATTTCACAAAAACAAAAAACAACATTTGCCAAAATACCACACAACAAGCCCATAAAGTGTGTGCTGAGTAGACTAACAGATTGAGCTCCTACATGGGTGACTTGCAAACAGACCTGTTCATCAGTCAGATTTATTCATTGACTTCATTTAATTTGGATAATAATAATAATAATAATAATAATAATAATAATCCACACAGTGACATTGACAGACTTTATCTACCAAGGCAAATAGGTGGGCATGGAATGCTACAAGTACATCAGATGGTTGAAGAAGAAAAAATGGCTTTGGAAGAATATCTGAAGAACTATGATGAAGATGCACTGAAATTAGTATACCAGGAAGGCTTACTGACTATTGGAGAGACCAAACTGGCCTACAAGAAAGACCAAATGAAGAACAGAATAAAAGCATGGGAAGACAAAGCACTACATGGCCAATACATTAAAAAAAAAAAAGCTGGGAAAGCAGATAACAACAAGACCTGGCAATGGCTAAGAGCAGGAAAATTGAAGAAAGAGACCGAGGGACTAATTCTGGCTGCACAAGACCAAGCCTTAAGGACAAATGCATACAAAGTCAAAATTGAGAAGACAGCAACAGACAGTAAGTGCAGTTGTGGTCCTTTGGCAAGGACTTCCTGTATATAAAATACTTAGAAGGTATTTTACTTTTTAGAAGATATTTACTATAAAGTTTAAGGTAAAGATTTTCCTTTGTCCAGTTGTGTCTGACTCTAGGGCAGTGGTTCTCAACCTGTGGGTCGGGACCCCATTTGGGGTCGAACGACCATTTCATGGGGGTCGCCAAACAAGGCTGTCCGCCATTTTTTTCCCCTTTTCTTTGGCCACGCCCCTGGCACCCAGTGATGTATAAGTGGTTGGGGGTCACCACAACATGGGGAACTGAATTATGGGGTCGCGGCATTAGAAAGGTTGAGAACCACTGCTCTAGGGGATGAGGCTTATCTCCGTTTCTTAGCTGAGGAAGCCAGCATTGTCCAAATACACTTCTGTGATTATGTGGCCAGCATGACTATATGCTGAGGGGCAAGGAATGCTGTTAGCTTCCCACCAGACTGGCACCTCTTTATCTACACTCATTTGCATGAGAGCTGAAGAAGCTTCTTGGATGAGAAGTGAAACGTCTTCGAAGAAAAATAAAGTCCAGTTGCCTTGTGAAAAAGCATCCTTGGGATAACTATGACCTGGATGACTGAGAATCTCCATAGACCAGGGCTTTTCAGCCTTTTCACCCATTGTACCACTTTTAGGATATGGCAACAGCCGAGTACCACCAGTTGCCTAACCAGGTGTCAAAAACCTGATGACCAAAAAAAAAAAAAAAAAAGGAAAAAAGTGATGAAGTACAGGTAGTCCTCGACTTACAACAGTTCGCTTAGTGACTGTTCGAAGTTACAATGGCACTGAAAAAGTGCCCCCCAAGCCACAACTGAGGAAGACACCTGCCTGCCCACCTGGCGGCGCTCTTCCTCCTGTCCAAGGTTTTCATTGTTGTGAGCATTTCTGTTGAGGATTGGCAGTGGGGGTGGGGTGGGGGTGTTTGGTTTTTATTCCTCCCGTCTGCTGGGTGGTTGCAGCAGGTTTTGGTCACTTCACATGACCCTGGGACGGTGTGACCGTCATAAATATGAATCAGTTGCCAAACATCTGAGTGTAAATCACAAGACCCTGGAGATGCTGCAACATTCCAGCTGATCGGCTCTTTGGGGCTCAGCAGAAGTGCCAGGATCAGCGTCAAACTCCAGCTGGAGCCTGGCGCTGATCCTGGTGCTTCCACTGAGCCCTGATAGCCCCGAAGAAGCGTTGATCCTGGCGCTTCCACTGAGCCCTGACAGCCCTGCAGCTCCAGCCATCTCTCGCTCAGGCTTGTGCGGTGCTGCCACCGGTTCAGCTCATTCCCCACCGGTTACCACTTTTCTAGGATGGTTGCATACCACCTGCCAGGTGCCAATGTACCACAGGTGGTACCCATACCACTGGTTGAAAAACCTTGCCATAGACATCTCTCATTTGCATGCTTTTGAATGGCTAGGTTGGAAAGACCTGGGGCAAGGAATTGGAGATCACTCTGTTTTTGCAGTGCTTGGGTCCAGAACCTGTGTTGTCAGCTCTCCAGATGATAAGCTCAGAGTTTTTAACTGCTAAGCCACCCCGCACCCTTTACAACAGGGGTCTCCAACCTGTGGGCCATGACCCACTAGCAGTCTGTGGCCTATTTATACCTGGGCCATGTGAGTGGCTGGCTGGTGTGTGTGCTCATATATGGACAGCTCCACTCATGACATTGTGGATGCTTGGGCCCTCACTCGCATGAACATCGCAAGCACTCGGGGCCCCACTGGTGCAGGTATTGGGGCTTGTGGCCCCACTCACGTGAACATCACAGGCCCAGTCACCAGACTGTTGCAGGCCTCGCTCACATGAGCATCATGGATGCTCTCGGCTTTACTTGCATAAGCAACAGGTACTTGTGCACATGCATGTGCCTGCCTGTCCCATGAAACCATCCCCCCTCCCCCCTTCCCCCTCCTGGCCGCCAGCTGGGAAAGGCTGGGAAACTTTGTTTTAGAAGATCTATATCTTGCTTGTTTAATGAAAGAATCAAAGTATATATTACAAGGACACTGCTAGATCAGTTTGCTGGTTAATCCCTGATAAAAAATACTTGATCTCAGAGCAATAAAAATAATACATTTTATCAATTTCTGGTTGTAATCTATCACAATTTACCCATACTACATAATTTCAGCCTCTGCCTTATCAATTACAAATTGATTCTAAGAAATAGTCATGTTTTGTTTTTAAAAATAATTATTATTGTTGGGAAGTTCAAAAATCCCTTTTGCTTGTATTTTGCTGAATTAATCCATTGGGAGCCAAGCTGCTGAAATAACAACCAAGAATTCGACAATGCTCTTGTAACAAGAACTCAAAGGGATCGACCCAATCTCCATGGAAAAATCTGTATATTTCATTATTTTACTGATTACTAAAACTTTATCAAGCCAGAGAAAAAGAGAGGAGAGAAACTCTTCTCATTAGCACACTGCTCATCATCTGCTTCATTAGTATGTCTTGTTATGTTGAACCTCAACTTCAAAATTAACCTATTCTAGTGGTGTTGAACCTATGGCACGGGTGCCAGAGGTGGCACTCAGAGCCCTCTCTGTGGATACGCGCGCCGTCGCCCCAGCCCTAGGTCTTCAGCTGGGTTTTATAAAACCTTTTTGCTCTAAGCCTCCACTGCCATGTGCAAAAAAAAAAAAAAAGTTCAGTCAATCAGTTAATTTCAACTTCTCACTGGAAAAAAAAGATCTTGCAAAGTTGGAATTGATTGATTGAACTTTTTAGTCCCACCCAGTCTGCCGTTACCACCACAGCCATGTCCACCCAATGGGCCACACACCCCAAATTGGCCACACCCAGCCAATGGGCCACACCCACCTGGCACCCGATGATGCATAAGTGGATTTTGGGTTGCAGTTTGGACACTCAGTCTCTAAAAGATTCTCCATCACTGACCTATTCTTGGTTATGGAAACCTGTCTGGCATAGAAAGAAGGCCAGAATAAGACTGAAAAGAGAAATTTAAAATTATGTGTAATCGATTAAAAGGCACTGTTGACTTATGGATTGTTTTAAGGATTAAGATTCAGAGTTAGAAATAAGAAAAAAAATAGGGGGTGATTATTAGAACAGATATCTTAAAATAGATTAAGAATGTAATTTGTGGAATAATAGGTTTATTTTGATGAAAATTATGTATTGGAATGGAAAAAATGGTGGCTTTTTAGATTTGGATTGTTTCAATAATTAATTGAGTGTTTTAAATCAGTAAGATGATGTTTTTGTATGATAATATAGATGTGATAAGGCATGATAATGAATTGGATGAAATTTGAATTTTGTTTAATGAACTGAAACGATTTAAGGCTTAATATTATTTGTGGGATTAATTGCATCTGCCCATGGACATCTCCCACAAGGGCCTGAGATAACTGTTTCAGACACAGGATACATTCATCAGCCTTTTGGACAGACTCTGATAAGAACACCTGCAGTAGCCTTGCATCTGGAGAGTGTCTGTTATTTGATACATTGTAACCACCCCTATATACGTCTTTTGATTATGCTGTGTGATGTAAAAACCTTAGTAACAATAAAAGAGGGTGCTGGAGTCAGCTCTGGGCTCTCATCCCGAGATACCTGTCTGCGTGTCTCATTTTCCATGGGAGACCACCACATCTGGTGACCCCGACGTGATCCACTGAAGGATACGTCCCTGCCAACCCTTTACTTATCGCCTGGAATAGGCTTGGTGCACCCGACGAAGTTGCTGGCAACTGACTCCTCTTCGTAAGTATGGGGGGTGGAATGTCTCACGCTCAAAAGCAGCATGTGGAAGAGCTGAGGCTACTTGGCAGGAAAAAATATCTTACTGATCAGGAACAGAAATTAACCCGTCACCTTTCTAAATCTGAGGCTGTTAAATTGCTTGCTTATATATGGGCTAACTGCTCATCCTATCCGGAGTCTGGATCTTTAAAAGTAGATACATGGAGGAAAATTGGTACTGTTCTCCACCAGTCTCCAAGAGCCCCTGTAGAGATTTTGTGCCTTTGGAAAATTGCCTATACCCTGATTCAAACCTATGCTGACTCGCCTCATCAGCCTTTATTAGATCCTCCACCGTATAAAAATCCGTCTGTTATGTTGGCCACTCCCTTACTCCCTGGAGCAGGTTTTAACCCTCCCTCTGCCACTGCAAATTCTATGGATCCTGATAAACAGCAAATAGCCTCTCCTGTTCCTGCCACGTTGCCTCCTCTCTCCCAGCCTGGAATCATCCGTGGTGCATTTCAAAAGGCTTTAAACAATGGTGATTTAAGCGTTTCTGAACTATCCGAGACAGAGTTGTTCCCTGTTACTTACCAACAGACGGCTACAGGCTTAATTGTTAATTGGGAAACACTTCCTCTGGCTATGATCAGAGAATTGAAAAAGGCTACAAAAGATTATGGCATAACCAGTCCCTATACTAGATGACTAATACATTCAATTGCTAGTGCATATCGAATGTTGCCTCAAGATTGGAAAGATCTGTTCCGCATGCTTCTTAATGGAACACAATACGTAGTCTTTGAATCTGAATATAAAAGAGAGGCACAAAAGAGAGCTAATCACCCAGGTTCACAATACACAGCAGAACAACTCTTTGGAGAAGGCAATTTTACTACCCTCAATGCTCAAGCTCAAACTTTTACTCCCTTTGCATTTCCTATCATTAATGCTTGTGTTTTTTCTGCCATGGCTCGTGTTGATGAGTCTGGCACCCCGATTCAATCTTTTTCTGCCATTCGCCAGACTGCAACTGAATTCTATACAGACTTTGTAAATTGCCTGCAAGTTGCCATTGAGCATCAAATTTCAAACAGAGATGCAGCAAATGAAATCCTCATAAAATTGGCTTATGAATATGCAAATGCAGACTGTCAGTCCATTCTTAAACCAATTGTTTCCAGTCCCACGGCCACCTTAGCAGATTTTCTTAAAACCTGTCTCATTGTGGGAACCAATGCTTTTCAAATGGACACTCTTGCAGCTGCAATCCAAAAGGGGAATCAACCCCAAGGCACTTGCTTCAATTATACTCTTCAAATGTATTGCAACTTTCTCTTGCTGACTGGGCAGGATCTGTTTCCTGTCATATTCCCTTTGACCCTCGCTTCCAACTCCTTAATAATGTTTCAATTTCTCTGCATTCTCCCATTTCCTCCTCTCCCATTCCTAACGCTGTCACCCTGTATGTTGATGGCAGCAAGACTTATGGTTCATGTGTATGGAAGGAGGGTGAACAATGGCACACAAAAATTACTCCTCCTCAAACTTCTGCTCAGCGTGCTGAACTTGCTGCTACAATATTGGCCTTACAAACTTTTTCTTCTGAACCTTTTAATCTTATTTTAGATAGTCTTTATGTATATAAAGTTCTCACCTCTTTATCTGATTCATATGTGTCACCCTCACTGGATGACTCTCTCCTCAGTCTATTTCTCACACTCCAATCCCTTCTTCATTCCCGCTCTACTTGTTTTTTTCCTGCTCATATTAGAAGTCACCAACCTTTCCCTGGTATTATCTCCGAAGGCAATGCCAAGGCGGATGCTGCCGCTTCGGCCGCCTCCACTCACCAGGACGTTTCCGTCCTTGTTTTATCTCCCATAACTCCATGGGACAGCCATTCATATTTTCATCAAAATAAGAAGGCTTTAATGAAACAATTTTCTTTAACAGCTACGGAGGCTGCGGCTATCATACAACAATGTCCCACCTGCAGCCTCCAAGCACACTCTGTTCCTCAAGGGGTCAACCCAAGAGGGACGCAGAGCTGTCAACTTTGGCAAATGGATGTTATGCAATATTTACCATTTGCCCCTTGGAAATATTTGCATGTTTCCATTGACACCTATTCAGGTTTTATTATGGCCACCCCTCAAAGGGGTGAGTCTGCTAAACATGTTATTAATCATTGTATTCGTACTTTTTCTACCCTGGGCAATCCAAAAGAAATTAAGACTGATAACTCTCCTGCTTATACCAGCACCTCCTTTGCGCAGTTTTGCTCTCGCTGGTCTATTATTCATAAATTTGGCATTCCATATAACTCCACTGGTCAAGCGATCGTGGAACGAGCCAATCAGACCATAAAAAGGGCTCTAGACATGCATGCAAAAAAGAAAGGGGAAAATACCCCCGGCTTGCCTGGGATACAAAACACTCTTAATCTTGTACTTTTTACCTTAAACTTTTTGAATGTTTCTGGCACCCCTGGCTCAACTGCCGCAAGCAGGCATTTTTCTGCTTCTCCCACAGATTCTTCACGCCCCCAGGTATACTATCGACGTTTGCCTGATCCCACCTGGAAAGGGCCTGCCTCCCTCATTACTTGGGGTCGAGGCTATGCTGCAATAGACGACCATGGCGAGATCATTTGGACTCCAGCTCGTTGTGTTCGTCCTTATATGGCTCAACGTACACCACCTCAGCCAGGCATATGAGGATCAGGGACTGTGGGCTTTTAATGCTTTTGTACGGGATGCCAGGCGCACTGCTCTTACACTTAACGTCACAAACTGTTGGATCTGCATGCAAATTCCTGGTGACAGTCGTGGTGGCCTTATTTTCCATGCCATCCCGTTCAATGAAACAGGATGGAAGCAGCAGTGGAGCATAACTACAGAGACATTGAATATGACATATGCTGTGGGCGCTCGTATAATGGAACCTGCCAGATTTTGTTTTTATAGCACAGGACTATTCCGTACTGCCATTTATTTGGGAACTTATAGTAATTGTCAACAAGTTATTATATGGAATTCAGCAAAGAAATGTAAATCCATCAAAAGCAACCTTACTAAGGTAAATGACACTTATCAAAGCAATCAATGGACAAACATCAGTACCTACATGGCTTGCCTTGACATGGAATCCATAATAACATTTGCTAATGAGTCTCACCAGGGTTATTATGAGTTACCCGATATGTGGCTACTATGTGGCCGTAGAGCCTATCGCCAGGTGCCTAAGGATTGGAAAGGCACCTGTACACTGGGCCTTTTGACTCCTGCTGTATATGCTTTGCCTCATCTCCCTGATGGACGCCTGCGGAACAAACGTGATACTGGTTCCTCGGATCCACCCCTAACATTGGGTGGTAGTTTAGAGACTCAAATCAGCAGAAGGATTCTACCCAATCTAGGAGTTGCCATGAACTATAGAGACCTTCATTTGCTTAACAATTGGACTGTTCATATGTTTAATGAAACAATTAACAGCATTAAAATGATTAATCAAGAAATGGGGGAAATAAGGGAAGTAGTTTTGCAAAATCGGTATGCTTTAGATATTATTTTAGCAGCAAAAGGCGGTGTGTGTGCTTTAATTCATTCTCATTGTTGTATGTATATAAATGATTTTCAACCTAATATTTCTGCTACAGCAAAGAAAATGGAATCTATGCTCCAGAATAATCCCTTACGCAGTGATGGATCAGGCACCGTGGATATCTGGGGTGCCCTTTGGTCCTGGCTACCGGATGGATCCTGGCTACAATCTTTGATTTCTATTATAGTAACCATTTTGATATTATTTGTATTGCTATGTTGTTGCATTCAATGTATTCCCTCCCTCCTGCAAATGTGCAAAAATGTTACGCCCTCCACTAGGAAGGAAGCCTTAATCAGTGAATCAAGATCCCTTCTGGAACTGGAAGTGAGTAACATTAAAGAAAAAACAGAAAAGGAGGAGATGTGGGATTAATTGCATCTGCCCATGGACATCTCCCACAAGGGCCTGAGATAACTGTTTCAGACACAGGATACATTCATCAGCCTTTTGGACAGACTCTGATAAGAACACCTGCAGTAGCCTTGCATCTGGAGAGTATCTGTTATTTGATACATTGTAACCACCCCTATATACGTCTTTTGATTATGCTGTGTGATGTAAAAACCTTAGTAACAATAAAAGACGGTGCTGGAGTCAGCTCTGGGCTCTCATCCCGAGATACCTGTCTGCGTGTCTCATTCTCCATGGGAGACCACCACAATTATTTTGTTACCTTAAAGAGATTAATTGACAGATGGATTATATATGTATAGGGTAGATTAATATTTTATTTTAATTAGAATATGTATTATGTAGTGGAAGAAGAAATAAATGAGACTTGTGATAAAATGAGGGATGTGAGAGATTAAAAATTAGAATATATTTGGAAGGGATACCTGAATTGATAACTTGTTGATTTAAAGTTAAATTTGATTATGGTAATTGTAAACTTACAATTATAAAACAGGTTTAGCAGTTATAGAAATATCAATTAGAAATGGAACATCTTAAATGTATTATGCTATTTAAGGGAAATAGAGAGGGTACATTGATTGTATTGAGTTGAGTTATTTATATATGGTTATATTTTTGAATGTTTGATTACCCCAACACCACGGTATGTCCTGAGCACTTTGCCTTAAGAACTAAAAAACCGATAAAATGTATTTTCAAAAAAAAAAAGAATATAGAATAATAGAGTTGGAAGGGATCCTGAAGGTCTTATAGTCCAACCCCCTGCTCAAGCAGGAGACCCTATACCATTTCAGCCTCCAGTGAGAGCATTCAGTGAGAGCATTCACAACTTCTGAAGGCAAGTTATTCCATTGGTTGATTGCTTTCACCTTTAAGAAATGTCTCCTTAGTTCTAGATGGCTTCTCTCCTTGGTTAGTTTTCATCCATTGTTTCTCGTCTTTTGGCCTTTTGGTCCTTTGGAAAATAGTTCGACCCCCTTGTCTTTGTAAGAACCCCACAAATATTGGAACACTACTATCATGTCTCCCCTAATCCATCTTTTCATTAGATTAGACATACTCATTTCCAGCAACTGTTCTTCATATGTTTTAGTCTCTAGCCCTTAATCATTTTTATTGCTTTTCTCTGCACTCTTTACAGAGTCTGAACAACTAGAGTCTAGCAACTAGACTCAGTTGCTGCTGGAGACTCACAAGGACAGGTCAAGATATTTGCTGTATCTGGGCCATTTATCTTCCCAAACCCCTTTCCACAGCCTACAGTAGTACACATTAATCTTGATAATCACCATCCTCAGTGTTTACAATTATTGCTGGTGCCACAGAAAATAACTTGGAGGGTTCTGTGAAATTCATGGGCTATGAATTAAAGATCCCTGCAGGAAGGCACAGTTGCTGACATCCACACAGGATCCTTAAAATCAACAGGGCAAGAGTGAAAATTAAGTGTGAGTCCACTAAGTTATAATTATTTATCAGAATGTCAATTCACATTAAATGAAATGTCAAAAATACAGTTATTTTAAATTGTCAGCCCAGGAAGACAAATCACTATTAGGGAAAGCTGTGTTGGCACAAAAACACACTGACTTTGCATTGCGTTGACCTCTGCTGATACATTCTGATAATACTTTTTTCCTTGATTAAATTCCCAGGACACCCAAGAAGTCAAGATAAGGAGCTTGAAGTCAGTGGTGTACTTAGCATATTAGTCATCCAAGATGGCTAATTCTTTTAATATCTCCCACTCTTTTATGGCAGTTTAGTATAGGAGTGAAAATATTGGATTAGAAACCAGGAGACTGTGAATTCTAGTCCAGCTTTAGCCACAAAGCCAGCTGTGTGATCCATGGACCAGTCACTCTCTTTTAGCCCTAGAAAGTGGGAAGCCACTTTTGGAAAATGCTGCCAAAAAAAACCTCCAAGACAGTGGTTCTCAACCTTTTTAATGCCGCGACCCCCAACCGGTTGTAAGTCGAGGACTACTCAACCGGTCGTAAGTCGAGGACTACTCAACTGGTGCAGCACCGTTTGCAGAATGGGACTTTTGGCAGGCTCAGCAGGGCAGAGACAGCCTGGACAATTCCTATTGGCTTTTGAAAGCCAATAGAATTGGACTCTATTCAAGGGAGAATAAAAGGGAGTAGCACAGTTAAGGAAAAGTGAAAAAAAAATGGCGGACTGCGTTGTTTGGCAACCCGTGTGAAATGGTCGTTCGACCCCAAATGGGGTTGCGACCCACAGGTTGAGAACCGCTGCTCCAGGGGATTGTCACCAGGAGTTAAAACAGATTTGAAGGCATCATTGCTAAACCATCACCAACCAGCACTGAGCTGATTGGTGTGCAAGCAGCAAAGAACCAACTCCACCCTTGTCACTAGCCTCTTAATGTCTTTGGCACTGATTTTCTGTGCCCAGGTCACACACACACCCTTGTCCCCTTGGTATGCTACTGCCACAAGCTTGAATAATCTGTAGGAAGGGACCACCAGGAGCAGGAACAATTTCATCAGAGTCATGATCCCCTAACCATCTCCCTTCAATGGAGATTTGGAAGGGAAACAAAGCTGATGTATTCCCAATGAAAATGTGCACAGTCTGTTTATTTCTATAATTATAGATTATGGGAATATTTAAATCTTCCCCTTAACCTATACTTAATTTTGATGCATTTTTATTCTTCCGATGTGTCATTATTCTACCAGGAGATTTTAGATGCTTTAAGCATTCATGAATGGATAGTTGTGGAATTCCAGTCAAGAGAATCTTATAAAAATAATAATTAATATGCAGTATTTTCCGGCGTATAAAATGACTTTCTAAAGTATGCAAATCATCTCCGAAGTCAGGGGTCGTCTTATACGCCGAGTTGTCTTATATACTGGAAAATACGGTAACTTTTGGGGGAGTTTGTGTAGGTCCTCTTAAGAGAGACTCCCTAACTCCTCCTGCTAAAAAAAAAAAGCTTAGTAATCTTGAAGAAGTAAAAAACAAATCAGATCTGATGCCTTAACCCAGCGGTTCTCAACCTATGGGTCGCAACCCCATTTGGGGTCGATCGACCATTTCACGGGGGTCGCCAAGCAAGGCTGTCCGCCATTTTTTTCCCCTTTTCTGGAGGGTGCCTTACCTCCCTTGGGCTGGGCCAGCTGGTGGCCCAGCCAGTGGTCGGCTTGCTCCGTCTCTGCCGCTTGCCAGCTACACCTCGGCTGGTGCAGGGGGCGGCACCACGCATGTGCGGCGCTCCCAGGCAGGGAAAGTCCTTGACTTATGACCGGTTTAGTCCCCGACTTACAACCGGTTTAGTCCTTGACTTACGACCAGTTGGGGGTTACGGCATTAAAAAGGTTGAGAACCACTGCCTTAACCGAATCTTGGCAGCCTGACTAGTAAAATGAATTAAGATAAGTAAAAAAACTTGTGTCTTGAAAAGAAAGTGAAATTTATTAACTGAACAACTTTGTCATTAACTGTTGGTGACTATATGAACAAACTGAGGACATTTTCCTGATAATAATGATTTGGCATTGCCATCTCCTAGCATAGGCTTATAAGTTACCAGGCTAACCTGTCAGAGATTGCAAAACAGGTTTGAATTTTTAGTTATCTTTGTTGAAATCTATGGTAGTTTCGGAGCAGAAGGAATCCTACTTTTGCAATTGCTGTGTCCGGTTGTTCATCGAGGTCATCCAAGTTACATGATGTACCAAATATCTCTTGCATCACATTGAAGTAAAACAGATAGGCGACAAACAAAAAACAACAATGTTCTTCTGTCCAATAATAAATGAATCTTACTTTGCTATTCCGTGAAACAAACCATGTACTGTTCTTTCAAAGATTATGATGTTTTTGAGGAACAATATTGTGACTATGATCAGAAAAAGAGGGCAACAGTGTTTAATGACCTGACCCACCAGCCAGAAAAAAAAATCAGTTTCTCCTCTTTGGGGTCATTCTGATCATCTACTTGCTTACAGTTTTGGGAAACCTACTGATCATCGGGTTGCGGTGGATTTATGTAAAATTCCACACACCCATGTATAATTTTCTTTTCCAGCTTGCAGGAGTAGATATCTGCTATGTTACCAGCACCATGCCTCTCATGTTGATTCAGCTTCTGACTGGAGATGGAGCCATTTCTTTAACCTTCTGCATGACTCAGATGAACATTGCCATGGTCACAATTTCTGTTGAGATTCTCCTGTTGGCGATCATGGCCTATGACCGCTACTTGGCCATCTGCCATCCCTTACTTTACCCTGTTCTTATTGGCAAGCGCTATCAGTTGCAGTTCACTTCTGCATGCTGGATAGCAGTTCCTTTGGTCTATTGTTTGTTTTGTTTGCCAAAACTATTGTGGCCCCAATCAGATCAGTCACTTCATATGTGAGTTGCCAATGGTGTTGAAACTGGCATGTGGTGATACCATAATTGTTAAGGCCGCTGTTTTTGGAATGGGAGTATTTCTCCTTCTGATTCCCTTTTCTGTTGTATTGCCATCCTATGGGTTTATTCTTCATTCTGTTTCACAAATGAGATCATGAGTTGGGTGGTGCAAGGCTTTCTCAACATGTGGCTCCCATCTCCTTGTGGCTTTATTTATGGCCCTTCCATCTGGATGTACATGGTTCCTAAGACTGAGTCATCTCCTGATCGTGATAAACAAATTGCAGTCTTCTACAAGTCTGCTCAACTCCATTATTTACACCCTGCGAAACAAGGACAGTCATCAGGCAGTAGCCAAGATCTTCTGAAGAAGAGCCTCTGAACAAAACCATTAGGGCTTCTGTCAGAATTAATAAACTTAAAAGGACACACCCCAAACTGATGGTCTAATAGTGGCTGATTATGAACATTACTCCAGAATGATTTGAAACTGTTTGTTTGTCTAATTCTGAATTCAACTCATGGATTCTGTGGATAGTTTATCAGCCTTATTCAGTAATTGTGCTGAGATATTAGTAGAATAACAGAGTTGGAAGGGATCGTAGATGTCTTCCAGTCCAACCCCCTGCTCAAGCAGGAGACACTATACCATTTCAAACAAAGTTTCAATCTCTTCTTAAAAGCTTCCAGCAAGCAGTAATTAATTGTTCTAATTGTCAGGAAATTTCTCCTTATTTGTAGGCTGGATCTCTCCTTGATGATTTCCATCTATTACCTGCAGTTCTGCCTTCAGGTGCTTCAGAGAATACGTTGACCCCCCTCCTCTATAACATGCTGTCATGTCACCTCTAGTCTTCTTTAGGCTAGACATACCCAATCCCTGCAACTGTTCTTCATACAGTTTAGCTTCCAGTCCCTTACTCATCTTTATTGCTCTTTTCTGCAGTCTTTCTACAGTCTCAACTGTCCGCAGGGCCACCCATCGCCTCCATGGCCTGCCACAGCAGATTGCCCAGGGTGCCCAGCAGTGTCATGGTGGCCACATCCTCCGCCCATGCCCCGCAACATCAACTGTGCATGACCGGGCGTGAGGGTGGAGTCTTGTCCCTGCTGCCTGGCTGCCATGTGCTTCGCTGGGTTGCTCTGTGCAAGCCTCGCCCAGGGGCAACACTCCTCTGGGGGGGCTGTTGCTGAGGAGGGGGCCGTGAGGGGAGGCGGGGCTGGGGCGACGGTACCCATGCCCACAGAGAGGGTTCAGAGTGCCGCCTTTGGCATGCGTACCATAGGTTCACCAGCACTGTATTAGTGCAATTAAAACCTTCAGGAAACAGAAGGCCAATATCCTTCCCATTTTCTGTGTAAGGTTTTCCACTTAGCCTCACAATTGCCCCAGCCTTACTCAGGAATTTAAAAGAGCCAAAGAAACTCCTGCGTTGAGGTTTCAGCAAGCAAACAACTTTTATTTTGATCAAAATAGAGTTGGGTGACCTCATCTCTCTTCGTGGCTGGTAGAGAGATGAAGGCAACAACCAGAAAAGATGTCTTCCACCTTTTATACCTTTACAGAACGAAAAGATCAGGTCTTCGTACTAGGCATAAGATGGCACAAAAAAATAATTCCTGGATGATGACTCATACACAGCAACCCAGGCTCCATCCGTAATTCCTTTCCCCCCTCCCCTTACCTTGCTCTTTTCATATAAGCAATCACCTATACCTAAAGCATGAAGCCCTTACTTTTCCTATATATATTAGGTCTTTGGTTGTTCGGGTTTTCTCCCGCGTAAAATTGGAAGTGTCTTGGCGACGTTTCGACGAAGTCCCATTCGTCATCTTCAGGCTGGTGTTTTCAGCTTCGTGCTTTGAGCAGCAATGTGTGGTCTTAGCTGTTTCTTCCTTTTAACTGCCAGTGGGGGTATGAACTGATTGGGTGGGAGCTTGGCTGTGTTCTGATTGGGTGGAGTGTGTTCTGATTGGTTAGGGGCGTGGCTGTGCTCTGATTGGCTGGGGGGTTGGCTGTGCTCTGATTGGCTGGGGGGTGGCTGTGCTCTGATTGCTAGGGAATGTCTGTTATGGTTGTCTTCATGTAGTCTGTTGCAGATGGGATTTTAAGATTTTGGGCTGCCTTGCTATTTTTTGGCTTCGCGTTTGTGGTCGTGCCTCATTTTCATGGAGGGTGTCAGTTTGCTTCATGTATGGATTGGAGGGCTTTAAAGTGGCTAATGATTCAGCTCTGGTCTGGCTTCTGGTTTGTGGTCGTGCCTCATCATCGGTGTGGCTTTGGGTTTGCTTTTTGCGTGGATGTGTGGTGGTGACATCCTGTGTGGTTTTTGTGAGTGTGGGTCTGGTATCATTTTTGTATTAGGGAGTCGTTTGTCAATAAGGGCGGGTTTCCAAATGGCTGGTAGGCGGGAGGTATCATCTCGCTTGTTCATGCTGTGTGGGCGGTTTTCTATCTCGATGGCTTCTCTGATTATTCTGTTATTAAAATGTTCACTTTTGGCAATGGTTCTGGTATTTTTAAAGTCAATTTCATGTCCTGTGGCTTTCAGGTGTTGGACCAGGGAAGATGTTGGTTCCTCTTTTTTGACTGAGTTCTTATGTTCTTCAATGCGTGCACTTATTCTTCTGTTGGTTTGTCCGATGTATGTGGTGGGACAAGTGGTGCATGGGATTTCGTATACTCCTTGATTTTCTAATTCAATTTTATCTTTGGGGTTTCTAAGGATGGTGGATATTTTTCTGTTTGTGCAGAATGCTGTTTTGATGTTGTTTTTATGGAGGATCTTACTGATTCTGTCTGTGGTGCCTTTTATGTATGGGAGGAGGGCTTTGCCGTTTTCTTGTTCTTTGTCTTGGATTTTAGTGGGGGTTTCTTTTTGGATTAGGTTTGTAATCTTATTTCTTTGGAATCCATTGGATGTTAGTACATTGGTGAGAGTGTGTAGTTCGGTTTTTAGGTGTTGTTCGTCAGATAAGCGTTTTGTTCTGGAGATGAGTGTCTTGGCTACAGAGTTGATCTGTGCTGGGTGGTGGTGTGAGAGAGCGTGCAGATAGCGGTTGGTGTGTGTTTTCTTCTGGTAGATGGTGTGTCCTAGGGAGCCATTGGATTTCTTGTAGACTAAGACATCCAGGAAGGGAAGTTGGTTGTTAGCTTCTGTTTCCATGGTGAACTGAATTTTGGGGTGTAGGCTGTTGAGGTGTGTGAGGAAGTTGTCCAGTTTTTCTTTCCCATGTGGCCAGATTATGAAGGTGTCATCTACGTATCTGAGCCAGAGTTTGGGTTTGTGATCCGATTTTTCTAGAGCTTGGGTTTCAAAGTGTTCCATGTAGAGGTTTGCAATGACAGGTGAGAGGGTTGATCCCATGGGTGCTCCTTCTATTTGTTTGTATTTTTGTCCATTATAGATGAAGTATTTGTTGGGATAGGCAGTGGGTTGGATCAGATCTAGATGTGTTTGGGGGGGTTATTTTTTTGGATAGCTGTCAGGCTGCTTTGATAGACAACGTGGGAAGAGGGATTGACATCAAAGCTCACATTAGTCGCTGGGCTGTACTTTTGTTTCTTTTGATCTCTGATAAACTGGAATGAGTTTTTACGTGTGAGGTGATGGATTCTGCATAGGGCTGTAGTTGTTTAGTGAGAAATTTGGCTAGGTTTTGTAGAGGTGAGCCTATGGAGCTGACTATAGGTCTGAGTGGGGTTCCTTCTTTGTGTATCTTGGGGAGACCATAGAGTTTAGGGCATCTGGATGATTTCCCTCTGGGAATGATTCTTTGCTGGATCTCTTCGCTAATGGGGGAGGCTTTTATCTTGGTTCTGGTGGTTTTTTCCAGGTAGGTGGTGGGATCTGTATTTAGGGGTTTGTATGTGGAGTCTTGGAGTAGGTTGGTTATTTTGGTTTGGTAGTCAGATGTGTTCATAACCACCGTGGCGTTGCCCTTGTCTGCTGGTAGGATTATTATGCTGGTGTCTTCTTTCAGGTTACGTAGTGCTGTCTGTTCCTCTTTGGGTTAGTTGCTTTTGGGTGGCTTGCTGGTGCAGAGGATGTTGGTGATTTCGAGTCTGATTCTGTTAGCGTCGTCGGGGTTGATTTTGGTCAGGCTGGTTTCAACTCCACATATAATGGTTTCAGTGGGATGTGTTGTTGGGAGACGACTGCAAAGTTGAATCCTGGAAAGGAACATTGGTTTCGGCTTTGGTGAGGATCCTATCTGAGAGTTATGCACTGTTTGTTGCATATGTGGCTCTGTGATGGGAGGAGGATGTTTGTTTCTGGCGTTCTTGTAGTCCTTCGGAGTTTGTTGGTGTGTGTATCTGTCTTGAGGGTGGTCTGTGTTTCGGCTCTCCAGACGGCAAGTTGTTTGGATTTGTCCCAAAGTGCGGTGTGGATCTTGTTGCTGAGTTTGAGGTGGAGTGTGAGGAGATCTTTGTTAATTCGGTCTAGGAGGAATCTTTTTGTGTGAAGTTCATTTCTGATTAGGGCCAATTCTGTTCTTTTCAGGATCCGTTTAGTGGCTGCAGAGTTGGAGTGGAATTTCAGTTGGAAACATGTGGGGATTAGATTTTGATCTCGGCAGTTGCGTAGGAATGCGAGGTCACATAAAATGGAAGCTCTTTGGACTTCAAGTTTTTCATAGGTCCTGGTCAGATGGTGGATTTCCTCCCCGTAGAGGTTCGATATTTGTTTTCTGAGGTTTTCGCGGGTATTTGTATATAGGTCTTTGGTTGTTCGGGTTTTCTCCCGCGTAAAATTGGAAGTGTCTTGGCAACGTTTCGACGAAGTCCCATTCGTCATCTTCAGGCTGGTGTTTTTCAGCTTCGTGCTTTGAGCAGCAATGTGTGGTCTTAGCTGTTTATTCCTTTTAACTGCCAGTGGGGGTATGAACTGATTGGGTGGGAGCTTGGCTGTGTTCTGATTGGGTGGAGGTGTGTTCTGAATGGTTAGGGGCTTGGCTGTGCTCTGATTGGCTGGGGGAGTGTTCTGTTTGGTTGTGCTCAGGTTAGTCTGAGTTGCAGAGGGGTTTTAAGATTTTGGGGTTAGGGAGTCATTTGTCAATAAGGGCGGGTTTCCAAATGGCTGGTAGGCGGGAGGTATCATCTCGCTTGTTCATGCTGTGTGGGCGTTTTTCTATCTCGATGGCTTCTCTGATTATTCTGTTATTAAAATGTTCACTTTAATCAACCTTTAATCAAACTCTGGCTCAGATACGTAGACGACACCTTCATAATCTGGCCACATGGGAAAGAAAAACTGGACAACTTCCTCACACACCTCAACAGCCTACACCCCAAAATACAGTTCACCATGGAAACAGAAGCTAACAACCAACTTCCCTTCCTGGATGTCTTAGTCTACAAGAAATCCAATGGCTCCCTAGGACACACCATCTACCAGAAGAAAACACACACAAACCGCTATCTGCACGCTCTCTCACACCACCACCCAGCACAGATCAACTCTGTAGCCAAGACACTCATCTCCAGAACAAAACGCTTAGCTGACGAACAACACCTAAAACCCGAACTACACACTCTCACCAATGTACTAACATCCAATGGATTCCATAGAAATAAGATTACAAACCTAATCCAAAAAGAAACCCCCACTAAAATCCAAGACAAAGAACAAGAAAACGGCAAAGCCCTCCTCCCATACATAAAAGGCACCACAGACAGAATCAGTAAGATCCTCCATAAACACAACATCAAAACAGCATTCTGCACAAACAGAAAAATATCCACCATCCTTAGAAACCCCAAAGATAAAATTGAATTAGAAAATCAAGGAGTATACGAAATCCCATGCACCACTTGTCCCACACATACATCGGACAAACCAACAGAAGAATAAGTGCACGCATTGAAGAACATAAGAACTCAGTCAAAAAAGAGGAACCAACATCTTCCCTGGTCCAACACCTTAAAGCCACAGGACATGAAATTGACTTTAAAAATACCAGAACCATTGCCAAAAGTGAACATTTTAATAACAGAATAATCAGAGAAGCCATCGAGATAGAAAAACGCCCACACAGCATGAACAAGCGAGATGATACCTCCCGCCTACCAGCCATTTGGAAACCTGCCCTTATTGACAAACGACTCCCTAACCCCAAAATCTTAAACCCCTCTGCAACTCAGACTAACCTGAGCACAACCAAACAGAACACTCCCCCAGCCAATCAGAGCACAGCCAAGCCCCTAACCATTCAGAACACACCTCCACCCAATCAGAACACAGCCAAGCTCCCACCCAATCAGTTCATACCCCACTGGCAGTTAAAAGGAAGAAACAGCTAAGACCACACATTGCTGCTCAAAGCAAGAAGCTAAAAACACCAGCCTGAAGATGACGAATGTGACTTCGTCGAAACGTTGCCAAGACACTTCCAATTTTACGTGGGAGAAAACCCGAACAACCAAAGACATATATATGTGTGTGTGTGTGTGTGTGTATGTAGGTCTTTGGTTATTCGGGTTTTCTCCCGCGCAAAACTGGAAGCGTCCCGGCGACACCCCGATGAAGTCCCATTCCTCATTGCCAGGCTGGTGTTTTCGGCCTCGTGCTCTTAAAAGCATGAAGCCAAAAACACCAGCCCGAAGACGACGAATGGGACCCCGTCGAAACTCCCGCGTAGGGTTGGAGGTGTCTTGGGGACGTTTCGACGGGGTCCCATTCATCATTTTCGGGCTGGTGTTTTTGGCTTCATGCTTCTAGGAGCACGAGGCCGAAAGCACCAGCCTGGGGATGAGGAATGGGACTTCGTCGGAGCATCGCCGGGACGCTTCAAGTTTTGCGCGGGAGAAAACCCGAATAACCAAAGACCTACATACACACACACACACACACACACACACACACACACACACACACGTACATATACGTATACATATGTTCTCTACACACACACACACATATACATATATATATATATATATAATACACACATATATAATATATGAATGTATGTATGTGTGTGTAGGTATGTATGTACTATATATATGTATGCATATATACATATAATATGTAGGTGTGTGTGTGTGTAGGGTCAACACAGCTGCCTAATGTGCAAACAGCCCAGTTTCGAATCTCAGAAGGGTATGGCTGGCTGATGAGAGCTAATCAGCTTAAAATAGCTATCCCAGTCTCCCTTAATTCTTTGTTAGCAATCCAGAAATTTAAGATACACACACACACACACACACACACACACACACACACCTACATATACATATGCTCTCTACAATATATATATAACCATTCAGAACACACCTCCACCCAATCAGAACACAGCCAAGCTCCCACCCAATCAGTTCATACCCCACTGGCAGTTAAAAGGAAGAAACAGCTAAGACCACACATTGCTCCTCAAAGCACGAAGCTGAAAACACCAGCCTGAAGATGACGAATGGGACTTCGTCAAAACGTCGCCAAGACACTTCCAATTTTACGTGGGAGAAAATCCGAATAACCAAAGACCTACATATATACATATATATATTTGATTATTGTGATCTCCCTAAGCAGTTCATGAGATGTTGATGGCCATTATATTGGCCCTATTCACATCTGTATCCTGTTCACTGCATCTCATATTTATCACGCGGAGAACTGCCAACAGTAGTTTGAAAACATTAATAAGAAATGTATGGAATACAGCAGTAAAATGCTAGAAAGGGAGCAATAATTCCGACAGTAAAAGAAACAGCATTTTTGATAGCATTAGATTTGATTTTATTACTATCCAAGACACAGAATTAAAAGTTGCTTCCACTTAAAAATGTGGCAAAGATCCAGATTTTGTCTTGAAATTCCAGCATGAACTACTGCAATTGCCTGAACCAGCACTCAATTTAGTTGGTCAGCTTTGGCTATAATCAAATGGCAATATTTTGGAGGTTATGCAGTAAAATATTTGTACAAGCTGTCCTCCTTCCATCTGCTTCATCAAGGAGGTTAACCGACAACCTCATTCCCTTTCCTCATCTTCATTCTCCAAAATAGAGATAGGCCTGCTTGAATTATTGTTAATTAAACGTTCCAGTTGAAGAAGAAAGAAGTGGAAATGACAAATATTAGAATGTCAGATCTGACTCTTTTTAAATAGAGACAAAGCTATGAAAATTATGTATTGTTTTCAGCAACACAAAAGGCATTTAAGGAAAGGTGGTAGCTTTTCTCCATTGTGGTGGTAATGGAAGTTCACAAAGATTGCTGATTAACATTTAGGGAATAATGAACAAAAGCAACTTCATCTGCATTATTATATTTTTTATTTTTTAAAAGTAAAATCCTTGGTGATCAATCTTCGTAAATGGGAAACCCAAGTCTAAGCTAAAGGCATACTGAAAGAAAATGCACCCAACAAAAATGGAGGAGGCATTGCATTGTACAATGCTGTAATGCAGGCATGTCAAACTTGCAATGTCACGTGATGTCGCGCAACGTATCAGGACTTTTTCCTTATTGCCAGCAATGGGGTGGGCGCGGTTTTGTTGTGACGCACCCGGCCTGCAGGCTGGTAGTTTGGCATGCCTGCTCTAATGACTTGAAATCCTATACAACAAGATATTCAAGTTAGAATTGCAAACAATTTCTATAGGAAAAAGAAATTGAAGCAATTTTCACAAAGAGCTTTCTAAAATACTGAAGAGAAAATGGAAGGATGGGCATATAACTGAAGAAACGATGGGGCCTGTGTTAGAATGGCTAAAATTCAGAATGAGCTAGGGCTTGTAAGTGACCAAAAATAACATAAAGGTTTTGTTGTAGGAAAAACTAAAGAGGTTGTATATTTCTTGTAAGAAGAAAGTAGTGAACTGATACAGTAGATAGTGGGAAGGCAGAACTTTTTAACTTCTATTTACATCTGAGTTTCTCAGAAGGGAAATGGAGCCTTAAATAAGCATTGTTTTATCACTGAGACAAGAAGGGAACTACATGTTAGGACAGACATGAAGAGAGTAAGAGAAAGAACTTAGCTAGTTTAAATTAATTCAAGGTTCTTAAGACTTGAATAATTTTAATGGAATGAATCCCACAGTACTGAAGGAACAAGCAAAGTGACTACAGAGCTAGCTGGAACATCTAGAAGTTCTCAGATGGCTGATGAGATTCAAGAATACTGGAGGGGAGAGTAGAATAGCCCCAACTTCAAGAGGGAAAGAGGAAAACTTGGGAAATTACAGACCTCTCAGCCTGCATTAATTATTAAACACCACATATATAAGTATTTGGATCGGCATGCTGCAACAGGAGCTAGCGTGGTTTATCGCAAGCAGATCATGCCAGACTAAACTTATCTATTTCTTCGATATGTTCCTTAGTAGGAAATTAAGCTCTGTGCGGATTAAAAGATTAAGGCATTTAAATTACCTGGGTGTGTTTAGTTTACAGAAGAGACAACCTGGGGTATGTGCATGATAGTCCTCTTTAACTATCTGAAGATTCCATCACACAGAAAGGGGAAAGGACTTATTCATTATTGCCCCAGAGGGCAGGACTGTAACAAGTATATTAAAATTTCAGGAAGGTTCAGGATAAACATCCTGATTATAAGAGTTGTCAACAAGATTTTTTTAAAAAAAAATAATTCTTGCAAAATAGTGAGTTCTTCTGCAAACAGAGATGCTTCTGTCAGAGATGCAGTAGTGTACAGGTGTCAAACTCACTGCATCACATGATGTGCCGCGATGTATCATGACTTTTTTCGCATTGCTGGAGCTGGGGTGGGTGGGGCTTCCACATGATGCAACCGGCCCATCGGCTGGCAGTTTGACACCCCTGCTGTAGTAAATCCTGCACTGGGCAATCTTTTAAGTACCTTCCAATTATTGTGTCCCTCAAAAGGTAATAATGATAAGGAAATTTAACAAGTTCCTATGACATATTCTTCATGGCTGATTCCTGACTCAGAGTTCAGCATTCCTAGGCAGAAGAAACACAGAGAGATGATTTAAAACTAACCAACAACATGTCTTTTTTTTATTGAAAGTTTTTGAATTTTACAAAACAAATCCCTTCCCCAAACCCCCCACCCTCCCATACCCTCCCCCCTCTCCCCAAACCTCCCATACCCTCCCTCAACCTTCCCAGAGCTGAGTACAGGCTTAATTAAAATTTTTCAAAAGAAATAAGAAATAAAAAAAACTTAAAACACATATAAATCCTAAACAAATCTAACTACCTTAAATTTAAACACATATTATAATATACTCTAAACCTTTTCTAATATTGTACTTATATTATTATCCATCATTCTATAAAGAATCGCCAAAACACAAATTTAAACATTACTTTCTTTAAATATCTATACATACAATATAAAATCTAATCTAATCTCCCTCTTTCTTTACTCTAGAACACAAAAATAAGCATATAAACATTCATTATACCATTAAGACTGGATACTCATTTAATTAGTTAAACTAAATACTTATATTTAAACTTCTTATCTAAAATTTAATTAAACAAATTAACTTCTCTTAAAAATAATAATAATAATAGAAAAAAAAGAAAAGAAACCAATCTTTAAACAAACTATAGTATACTCTAGAACCTTTTCATATCATTTATATTATTATCCATCATTTTATAATATACTCTAAGCCTTTTCATATGATACTTATATTATTATCCCAAAACACATATTTAAACATTACTTAAGACATTAAAATTCCCTTATACCTGTTTAAATCTTTATCAATAACAAATTCCTCCACAGTAAACACATTCCTTCTCTTATCCATACACCTCTTAAAGGTATTTCCATTCTAAAATTTTCATTCAGTCTCCATAATCTTCTGTCCAATAGCCAGTTGCATCCACTATAAACACAATCCTTATCAGTCTCTCTTGTCCATAAACATCGAACAAAATGCATTAAAATCTGCCCTTGAAGGTCGCTCCAAAAAATTTGTGAGTCCTGGTTCTCCCACAAACTCAGGAACCAATACCTGTGAAGCTTCCTCAACCTCCTTCTTCTGTTGGTCTTTCTCTTTACGTTTATATGTTACTTTTTCTTTATGTTTATATGTTGCACAAGTTGTCCTCTGATCTTTCATCTCGACTTGTTGAGGCCCCTCAAACTGAAATTTCCCATTTTTAATTAATATAGGCTCTTCAGACTGCAATTCTGCCCTTAAAGGTTGCTCCAAAGAGTTTATAAATCCTACTTCTCCCGCAAATTCAGAAGCCAATACTTGTGGAACCTCCTTGAACTTCTTCTGTTGATCATTTTCTTTACAATTATATGTTGCACAGGTTATCTTCTGCTCCTCCATCTCTACTTGTTGAGGCCTCCCATTTTTAATTAATATAGGCTTTTCAGACTGCAGTTCTGGCCTTAAAGGTTGCTCCAAAGAATTTATAAATCCTACTTCTCCCGCAGGTTCAGGAACCAACACTTGTGGAACTTCCTTAAACTTCTTCTGTTGATCCTTTTCTTTACAATTATATGTTGCACAGGTTGTCTTCTGCTCCTCCATCTCTACTTGTTGAGGCCCCTCAAACTGAAGTTTCCCAATTTTCATAATTCTAAGCACTTCAGACTGCAGTTCTGCCTTTTTTTCTTCCAAAGCTTTAAACATAATAGGTGACAATGAGCATACCCCCAGGACCGAAGTATAAAAATCTTTTGCTTTAGAAACAGTATTAAGATTATAACGTATCCCCAGGTAGCTCACCACCATTCCAGTCGGAACATCCCATCTAAACAAAATTTGTCTCTTTTTAAGTTCGTCTGCTAAAAAAGCAAACTCCTTTCTTCTTCTTAAAATTTTTGGTGGGATCTCCTTTAAAATTATAACATCTTGTGAAGCAATTTGAAACCTCTTCTTATAAAAAGCTTGTATAATTTCATTGCGCAGGGATCTTTTCCCAAAGTAAATTACCACATCTCTTGGCAAATTCTTTTGCTCTGCCACCACAGAGTTAACTCTAAATGTCTGATCAATTCCACTAAGTATTTCCTCTTCTTCTCTATTCAGAATCACAGCAAAGTCTTTTGCCACCATCTCTCTCAAATCTCCTTGCACAGACTCATGTAAACCTCTGATTCTTAAGGCATATTCCATTTGTTTATATTGAAGCATAAGAATCTCATCTTGGAAATTTTTCATCTCTTTTTCCATACTTTCAAATTTTCCCTCCATCAATTCCACTTTTTTTACTACCTCTTCTACGCGAGAATTCAACTTTTCAAGAACAGAGGCAACTCCTTTTAAAGTCAAAACTATCTCTTGCCTCAAAGTCTTATTATTTTCCTCTAAAATCTCTTTCATTTCTCCCCTAATTTGAAGTATAACATCTCCCATCATATCTTGCAAGTCCTTCACCATTGTTGACTGTGGCAAGGAAGAAGGTGAAGCTATTAATTTAGGTTGTTGCCCTGATGATAACACCGAAGAAGAAGCCACCTTGGAAGCTGTAGAGATTACTGGACGCTTTGGAGCCATCTTAAAAAAACTTTACTCCTTCTTAAAAATTGCAAGAATTAAGCAAAAAAAAAAAGAAATTAACTCCATAAATTCAAAAAAAAAATCCTTCAAGAGGGGATCATTATAATAAAAAGAAAGGAGTTCAAAAAAAGAAAAGGAGGAGAAGAAAAAAAAATAATTAGATAGAAAAAATCCGTTCCATTTTTAAACGTGCCAAAAAGTACAAAAAACAGAACACGAAAATTAAACAAAAATAATAATACTAACACTCCATTCCAATCATAAAAAAAAACAAAAAAGAAAAAAGGAAAGGGAAAAAAAGAGACACCAAAAGGCCTGCCGGTCAGAATTCTAGCTTCCGAAAAAAAAAAAAAAAAAACCACCGAGAGGCTTGCCGATCGCCATTTTACTTTCCCTTTCAACAAAGGAAAAAAAATAAAAAGAGGGAGTATAAAAGTAAAAACAAGTCTTGAAACTTAAAATCCAAATAAATCAAAGAAAGCAAAAACTAAATCCTCTACTCAGCTCTGTCCATTTATAAAAAAAAACCTCACCAGTTCGCTTTAATCACGGAGGTGGTTGCAGCGGCTCGTTTTGTCCCTAAGGACAAAAGCAGCTGGGAAGCGGAGACAGTCTGAACTCCGTGGGAGCACTCCTTTCACCCCACCCCCAAAAAAAACTTGGGGGTGCATAAGAGGCTCTACCACTATTCAGACAACTCTCTACCCCCCCCTTTGCCCGGGAGGGGGTTTTGAACCACTGAACAGCTGATGTCCGCTGTTCATAGCGATTCTTACACTTACCCAAGAGGACAGCTACAAAGTAGCCGCCATCGCGCGCGCAGATCCACCGGAAGTCAAACTAACCAACAACATGTCTAAGCTAATCTTCAGAAAGATTAGTTTCAAGTAGCCAGAGCAGAAGCATCGATGTCCTCAAGGGTAAGAAAAATAAAGCAGTGTTGTGCCAAAACAGTGTTGTGATTCGAATCCTGCCGCCTTAGTGTTCATGTATGTAGGAATGGGCAGGAGCTTTTGCTGCAATTGACATGATGCTGCTTTCATCATTTTGATAAAAGTGGAGGATCAAGAAGACATATTTGCAGACCTCCTATTACTTATGCCATTGAATAATAGCACGGACTAGCACTGATGATATTACCTTGTAGGGTAATGAAACGTCTGCAAGAATACAAGCAAGCTCAGAGAGCACCAAGGACCCCTCACTGAATAATATACTTAATGGGCCAATACTTAACCATACTGAAAAACAGTAAAACAGAGTTTATTATGGGATTAAACTGTTTAATGGCCAATTTATAAATTCTATTATTCAGGGTTTTTTTTAAAGAACATCTTTATATAGGCTGCTTTTACCTGAATAAAAGGGGTCCAGAGATTCTAAATCTAACTTCAGATGTTTCCTGCCAAAAGTAACCAACTCATCTGCTATTTTCTCCCCTTTTTTAGTGATATTTGCCAAAGCAGTAATTTTAGAAACTAGTTTTGGATGGATTAGGGCTATCAAACTGGGCTGTAAAAAGCCAGAAAACCACTGCATGTCTCTATCCTTCTATTATTTGTTCAGATGTTTGCCAGTTCTGGCAGCTCTAGCCAAGATCCATGAATGAAATATCATCTGGGTTCACCTGCATTAAATACGGACTTTTTAAACCATGTTTAATTGAATAAGCAATAATTGGGTCCGGGAAGATTTTGCCTATATCTATTCATATTCTCCTCCTATATAAGGTCTTAGCAACTTAGGATGTCTCTTTCTGCTTTAATTCCTGAAAAAAAGTTTTACTTTCCAGAGATTTCTGTCATCCACATACTTTTTGGAAATCCATGGTTTGATTGGAAATCCATGATTTGATTGCTGCATTTTACTCTAGTTAAGAGTTTTCAAGTACATTTTACATGGTTCATAATCATCTTACCAGATGTGAAGAAGAAGAATTTGCCCAGATTTTGGGTTAAAGAAACTGCTCTGGGTTCCTTCTAGTCTGTTGTCAGCTTCCCTGCACAGATGTCCAGCCTTGGACAATAGTCAAAACATGAGCCACCTTCTGCCTTTAATTAAGTTTACTTGGCACTTGTAAATGAAGGCTGAACACACCTGCTTCCCATTTCTTAGACCATTCATTTTCCTTGCATTGTTTAAAGTGAATTCAAGGACTGGAACTTTAATGCACCTGTCATGTGCACAAAAAGATACATTTAAAATAAAAACAATAATCTTTTTTAAAGCTCAAGTTAAATGCCTTGTGTTGTTTCTTTCAGTCTAAGAAGGAAGGCATTTCAAGTTGTATCTTTGTATGATAAAGTGCAACAATTTGGTCAATGCATCCTGTTGCCTGGGGCTGAGAAAAGTATGCCTAGAATTGCTAAGTTGTAGCAATTACAAGATAAGGTAAAATTTCAATGCAGCAACTAAAAGAAATCATTATGTAATATAGCATCCATATATATCAGTTACTGCACTGTCTGTTGATATATTTCCAGGCCCAAAATCAATGATGGTTCTGCAAGATTCACTGCCAAATTAATCTCCTCCAGAATAGGTCTCCTTGGTGAACTGATCCAAGGTGATAGGGAGAGGACTAAGAGATGGGAGGAGTTATTGTCTTGAGAACTCTGTGGTTTGGACTCTGAAATAACCTGCCTTTGATGGTACATCAAGCACCATCCTGGTTAGTCGTTCGCAAAATATATTTATACAGCTTTTTGGTTCTTCTCATTTTTTATGCATATTATTTTTTGGTGTCGATATTGAGACAGGACTAGATGTAATATATATATACCACCCATAGTACTTTACGGCACTCTCTGGGTGGTTTACAATGTCAGCATATTGCCTCTAACAATCTGGGTCCTCTTTTTACTGACCTCAGAAAGGGTGGAAGGCTGAGTCAATTTTGGGATTGAACTCCAGGCTGTGGGGAGAGTTAGCCTGCAATACTACATTCTAAACATTGCGCCACTGGGGCTCCCTGGTGTAACATATTGTGTTTTGTTTTATAGTATTGTAAACCAGAAATCTTTTTAATAGTAGTATACAAATTCCTGTAAATAAATAAAAACAAATTTATATTTACCATGCTTTGACATGTGCTTAGTTACAATTGGCTTGATATATGTTCTAGCTCAGCGGTCCTCAACCTCGTGACTTGGCAGTCTGGCTGGGGGAAGGGACAGGGGAACTGGGACATGGGAGTGATGGGCCAGGGCATACGTACGCACGCAGCTTGACTCATGTGAGTGGTGGGCCGATGCGCACATACCCATTGCTTGCATGAGTCTGGCTGCGCATGTGTGCATGCACAGCAGCCCGCTGCTCCTGTGGCCTGTTTGCTAATAGGTCATGGCCCAATAATGGGCCACAACCCAAGTTTGGAGATCCCTGCTGTAGCTATCTTATGAACTATAATATAATGATCTGTATTTCCATCATCTGTCTTAGGCAGAAACTTCTTATAAAACACATTATCACTGTCAAGCACTATCTCATTATGCTTTCTTTCCCGAAGTGCATAATAGATGCTCCAGTCCATTTATATACAAGAGGTCCCCATGCAGGCAAGGCAAGGTTCTGTCCGTAGTTGAGGAGAAAGAATTTCCATTTCATAAAATAACTGGATTTGTTTTGGTTTGCCAAATGTAGATACTTTATTATAGAATTTGTCTTCTTTCTATGTGTTCTCTTGCTAATAGTTCATTCTCTAATTTAGCCATTTCTTGTTTAATATTTGTTTCAATAAAATATAAGCACCAGGAACTGATAAATCCACAGACCTCACCATATCACAGATGAAATACTATGTACTGCCAGCTCAAGGTCGTATATTCCCCCAAAACCATAATTGCTTGATTAAAAGGGAGCAGATTAGGGACTTAATGAAATCCATAGATCCCTCTGCCCAGATTCTAATTAGTATGTTATAGCCAAGCATGGTAATATCCCAATGCAGAGATCAAAGGTGCAATTAGAAAGGATAACATGTTCACATTCCTTTTATGCCCTTTTACTGAATGGGTCTGAACAGTGGTGGGATTCAGCCAGTTTGCAGGCCCAGAATGGATTTCCAGAAGCGGCATCCACACAGAGAACTGATTGTTCACATATTTGAATCCCACCACTCGGTATGAATGTTGGAGGCTTCACACCCTGATTCCTGCCAAGAGGGGGGGAAAAAAACAAAACCAAATCCTCATTAAGCCAACACATTACTATGTGGCCTTAAGCAAGATGTCTTCACTACTGACCATAGTATCTGTTTGGATCACCTTAGTGTAAGATAATAGAAGTATTATCAATCAAATAACACCATTCTGATTTGAAGGTAGCTACAGAAGTCTTGTATGTACACAGAGAATTACAAATCAATCCTGATTGGTCAGAATCTGAACAAAGTTTTGGTGAGGCTGGCAAGCTTTCCAGAAAAGGTATTGGCATGCTCACATTTATACCAACAACAAAGGCTAAACCCCAGCATTGCATTTTCTGGCTCAGAGACCAAAATGAAAAGTAAGTGCTTTTTGATCTCTGCTGAAAAGATTAATATAAATACAGAAGGATTAGTTTGCTGCAGAGCTGGAGATTAAGTTTGCAAACTTTCCCATTACTGGCTTTCACTACCAGATAAACCCTACAGGCTTCCAGAATAGTCCTTTGCCAGGAACCGATTTCCTATTTGTCATAGCTTCCTATTTCATACCCTCTGTATTAAGAAAATAATCATATAATTAGATTGCCCTTCATCCTGTAATTATATAAGCTCTTTTAATGCATAGGATTTTAGGCTCACTTCTTCGGCTAGTCTCAAATCGCTGCCCTCCCTTTCTAGCAATTACTATAAGAGTTAACTAAAAGGAAGATCTAACTTCCACTGGGGGATGTTTTTTGGAGAAGTTATTGGCATGTTGGCTTGCAATCCTTCAATGAGTTGGTGTACCATTATTCTAATCTGGGGAAAGCCAAATTATATGTTCATCTAAACCTCTTACAGCTCTGTTTAAAGAACCAGAAAGACTGATGGCTGCTCGGTAACAAAATGTACTAAACATCCAAACAAAACAAAAGTATTAAGTTCTCAAATATATCTTATATGTTAAATAAATAAATCAGCATCAAAACGCAATTCTTTTTAGATTTGCTTTCTCCAATAGAAACCTGTAGGGCTTCTTCACTGAAATAGTAATGGCCACATCACTGGAGGAGTTAAAAAAAATGGGAACAATCAATCCATTTTTGACAAAATTCTTGTATTAAAGCATGATATTTGATGCCTCAAGAACTGCCTCAAAAGAGATTGTATTTTCAATGGCTGGGAAAAACTGTTTTTATAGCAGAAATAATAAAAGAATAATCTGCCTGGCCCCATAGGAGCAAAGCAAAAGTGATGTGAGTTCCAAAGACATGGATGCAAGACTATGCTTCCCATGAATTCAAACTGGTCTCAAGAAAATATTATATCTGTTTGGTTGGTTGGTTGTTTTAGCTTCCCATCATTGTTATGTAATAGTAGTAATAGTAATAGTAGTAAAGTTGGAAGGGACCTTGGAGGTCATCTAGTCCAACCCCCTGCTCGGGCAGGAAACCCTACACCATTTCGGACAAGTGGCTGTCCAGTCTCTTCTTAAAAACTTCCAGTGTTGGAGCATTTACTGCTTCTGGAGGCAAGCTGTTCCATTGATTAATTGTTCTCACTGTCAGGAAGTTTCTCCTTAGTTCTAGGTTGCTTCTCTCCTTGATGAGTCTCCACCCGTTGCTTCTTGTCCTGCCTTCAGGTGCTTTGGAAAATAGCTTAAGTCCCTCTTCTTTATGGCAGCCCCTGAGATATTGGAATACTGCTATCATGGCCCCCCTTGTCCTTCTCTTCGTTAAACTAGACATACCCAATTCTCGCAACCGTTCCTTATATGTTTTAGCCTCCAGTCCCCTAATCATCTTTGTTGCTCTTCTCTGTACTCTTTCTAGAGTCTCAACATCTTTTTTACATCGTGGTGACCAAAACTGGATGCAGTATTCCAAGTGTGGCCTTACCAAGGCATTGAAGATGGTATTAATACTTCACGTGATCTTGAGTCTATCCCTCTGTTAATGGAGCCTAGCACTGTGTTGGCCTTTTTGGCAGCTGCAGCACACTGCTGGCTCATATTTAGGTGATTGTCTACTAGGACTCCGAGGTCCCTCTCACAGGTACTATTATTGAGCATGGTGCCACCTATGCTGTACTTGTGCATTTGGTTTTTCTTGCCTAAATGTAGAACCTTGCTTTTTTCACCAGTGAATTTCATTTTGTTAGTTAGTGCCCAGTGTTAAAGTCTGTCCAGATCCTTCTGTATCTGAAGCCTGTCTTCTGGAGTGTTGGCTATTCCTGCCAGCTTGGTGTCATCTGCAAATTTGATGAGTTCCCCATCTATCCCTTCATCCAAATCGTTGATGAAGATGTTGAAGAGTACTGGGCCAGAACAGAGCCCTGGGGCACCCCACTACACACTTCCCTCCATATAGATGCAGTTCCATTGAGGACCACTCGCTGAGTACGGCCGGTCAGCCAGCTACGGATCCATCTGGTGGTGGTTCTGTCTACCCCACATTTTTCTATCTTGTCAAGTAGTAGGTTGTGATCTACTTTATCAAATGCCTTACTGAAGTCCAAGTAAATTATGTCACAGCATTCCTCTGATCCACTAATTTTGTCACTTGGTCAAAGAATGCAATAAGGTTTGTCTGGCATGATCTATTTTTGACAAACCCATGTTGGCTTTTAGTAATGACTTTGTGTGCCTCTAGGTGTTTGCTGATTTGTTGTTTGATTATCTTTTCCAGGATCTTCCCAGGTATTGAGGTCAGGCTGATAGATCTGTAATTTCCTGGATCCATTTTTCCCCTTTTTTGAAGATGGGAACTACATCAGCTCTTTTCCAGTCTTCTGGTAGTTCCCCTGTGCTCCAGGATCTTTGAAAAATATAGTCAGTGGCTCCGATATCACATCTGCCCAGTCCTTGAGAACGCTGGGGGTAATCGTCTGGTCCTGGCGATTTGAAGCTCATCTAGGTGGACAGTGCTCACTAACGGATTTTCTTGCTATCTTAACTTGTGTTCTGTTTGTTTTTTGTGGCACTATTTGATATAGGTTGGTCTGTTTTTTCCTGTGTAGACAGATGCAAAAAATGAGTTAAAAGTTCGCTTTCTCCTGTTGCTTGTCACCTTCTTGCCACTTCCATCCCAATAATGGACCAATCATTTCCTCACTGTGTCTTGTTTTACATGTTGATGAAAGAAGCTTTTTTTGTTATTTTTGACTTTGGTCGCAAGCCTTAGTTCATTTTGAGCCTTGGCTTTCTTCACTTCATCTTTGCAGGCTCGGGCTCTTTGCTGATATTCTGACTTAGTTATGTTCCCCTCTTTCCACTTTCTGTACTTGTCCTTTTTATCTTTCAATTTGTCAGAGAGTTCTTTATGCAGCCCTGCTGGTTTCTTTTGAGAGCTGTTATTTTTCCTCTTTGTTGGTATTGTGCTAGACTGTGCTTTTATTATCTCATTTTTCAAAATTTTCCCAAGCTTCTTGAGTTGTTTTCCCCTTGAGGATTCTCATCCATGGAATCCTTCCCAAGCCCTCTCTAAGTTTATTGAAATTAGCTCTCTTGAAGTCCAAGACTCTAGTTTGACTGTGTTCTATTGGTTGTGCTTCTATAATGTTGAATTCTAATATAGCATGATCACTTCCTCCCAGGGTTCCTATGGCTTCAACACCGTCTATCATTTCATCTCTGTTAGTGAGAATTAGATCCAAAATGGCTAATCCCCTAGTTCCCTTCTCTACTTTTTGGGAGACCAAGTTGTCTGCTAGGTTTGCCAGGAACCTGTTTGATCTTCCACTTGGTGCGGAGTTTGTCTCCCAGTTGATGTCAGGGTAGTTAAAGTCCCCCATTACTATTGTGGTGTGCTTCCTACATACCTTAGTTAGCGGACTAGCAAAAAGTTCATCTATTTCCTCTGTTTGGTTGGGTGGTCTGTAGTATACACCTATGGCAATGTCATTTCCCCCCCCCTTTTATATTGACCCAAATGCATTCAAGACAGTTTTTATCATTGTTGTACTCTATTTCTGTGAAGATGTAGTTATTTCTTATATAGAGAGCAACTCCACCTCCTCTTTTATTTGGTATGTTTCTTTTAAATAATTTAAATCCCTCTAGCTGTGTGTTCCATGTGTGAGTTTCATCCCACCATGTTTCCGTAATGGCAACAATATCGTATCTGCCCTCATTAACCTGAACTTCTAGTTCACCCTGTTTGCTGTTCATACTTTGTGCATTGGTGTATAAACATTTGAGTCCTTTGTGGGTGGCCCTGTGTTTCCTTTCTACATAACCTGTGTTGTGCCTGAGTTCCCCTATTGTCTTACCACCTATTTGGTTAGTGCACTTTATATGGCACTCGCTATTAGAGGCTTCATTTTGATTGGTAGCAAGGTTGGTATTCTTGTCCACACACACATCTGTGCTACATGCACTGATAGCCCTATAGTTTTTAAATTGCCGGGGACAGGGTTTTTCCGTATCAATTAACTCCCTGTCCCCGCTGTTTAGTTTAAATTTCCCTCCAGAAAATCTGTGAATTTATAGCCGAGTAACTCAGTCCCTTTTTTTGATGGAGGCAAACCATCTCTTTTGTACATCTTTTGATTGGACCAGCTACTGACATCGTGACTAATATATCCAAAGCCTTCCCCTTTACACCATTCCTTTAGCCACATATTGAATTGAGCTATGCGCTGGCCTTTTCCGTTTTGCTCCTTATACACTGGTAAAACCTCTGAGAAAGTAAGCCTACAGCCTATTCTGCTAAGTTCCTTCCCCAAGCTCTGGAAATCATTCTGCACAGAGAGTACATCTTTTTGGGACAGATCATTAGTGCCACGATGTACAATAGCCTCCACATCACAGTCCTTGCTGCCATTCTTGATTATTTTAGAAATACGCTTCTGGTCCCTACTGGCAGTAGCACCTGGAAGACACCTGACCTCTTTCAAAGCCTCTGTGTCCTTTCCTAAATTTACATCCCTTATAATTGAATCACCTACCAGAAGGTAGCTTCTCTTTTTGGGAGCCTTTCTATTCTTGCATGACTGATGTGCAATACCTGATTCACACTTCTCCCTATCAAAATCTAGTTCTTCATCTCGGACCACAATCCCCTGCTTATTTGAGTTATCTTCACAAATACCTTTACCAGTCTCCTTAATGTCCCTATTAAGGTCAGAAAGAGCACTGTAGCTGTTGTGCAGGGACACAGCGAAAGCTTTGTGTTTATGGTTCACAGCTCTCACCCTGCCAGATCCCACGGTTGTCCACACTGCCCTTTTCCTGCAGGATCTTGGTGGTAAAGGGGGCTGATAGCAGGGAGGCTTACTAGAGTAGAGGGGCTGAACTGGACACCTAATTTCTGCCCAAAGAGCACGGATTACAGACCCTAGGTAAATGATCTGTCCTTGTAGGCTAGTGATTTGTTTACAGATAGGACAGTTTCCAAGTTTGAAAAGGGTACTGCGAAGGACGGCTGCAAAGCAGGTGTTGCACTGAACTAAGCCGGACATCTTAGATACAGGGGATGTCAGACACACTTGCCCTGAATGTACTGCTACTGTTTGTGATTTTTAGTTATAGAGTTATATAATTCGCGCGCCGTTAGGCGCGCGGGCCGCTACTTTCCTGGTGGATTCTCCCAAAACTTACAGTTTAAGCAGCAGCTGGTGGAATGTAGCACGTTCCAGCAACCCGATCAGAGTTGGAATGGGGTTTAAATAGAGTATAATACCCTATAAATATAATGGCGATCCAATCAGGGCCTTGCTACTTTCCTGGTGGATTCTCCCAAAACTTACAGTTTAAGCAGCAGCTGGTGGAATGTAGCACGTTCCAGCAAACCGATCAGAGTTGGAATGGGGTTTAAATAGAGTATAATACCCTATAAATATAATGGAGATCCAATCAGGGCCTTGCTACTGTCCTGGTGGATTCTCCCAAAACTGACAGTTTAAGCAGCAGCTGGTGGAATGTAGCACGTTCCAGCAACCCGATCAGAGTTGGAATGGGGTTTAAATAGAGTATAATAGCCCTTAAATATAATGGAGATCCAATCAGGGCCTTGCTACTTTCCTGGTGGATTCTCCCAATACTTACAGTTTAAGCAGCAGCTGGTGGAATGTAGCACGTTCCAGCAACCCGATCAGAGTTGGAATGGGGTTTAAATAGAGTATAATACCCTATAAATATAATGGAGATCCAATCAGGGCCTTGCTACTTTCCTGGTGGATTCTCCCAAAACTTACAGTTTAAGCAGCAGCTGGTGGAATGTAGCACGTTCCAGCAACCCGATCAGAGTTGGAATGGGGTTTAAATAGAGTATAATACCCTATAAATATAATGGAGATCCAATCAGGGCCTTGCTACTTTCCTGGTGGATTCTCCCAAAACTTACAGTTTAAGCAGCAGCTGGTGGAATGTAGCACGTTCCAGCAACCCGATCAGAGTTGGAATGGGGTTTAAATAGAGTATAATACCCTATAAATATAATGGAGATCCAATCAGGGCCTTGCTACTTTCCTGGTGGATTCTCCCAAAACTTACAGTTTAAGCAGCAGCTGGTGGAATGTAGCACGTTCCAGCAACCCGATCAGAGTTGGAATGGGGTTTAAATAGAGTATAATACCCTATAAATATAATGGAGATCCAATCAGGGCCTTGCTACTTTCCTGGTGGATTCTCCCAAAACTTACAGTTTAAGCAGCAGCTGGTGGAATGTAGCACGTTCCAGCAACCCGATCAGAGTTGGAATGGGGTTTAAATAGAGTATAATACCCTATAAATATAATGGAGATCCAATCAGGGCCTTGCTACTTTCCTGGTGGATTCTCCCAAAACTTACAGTTTAAGCAGCAGCTGGTGGAATGTAGCACGTTCCAGCAACCCGATCAGAGTTGGAATGGGGTTTAAATAGAGTATAATACCCTATAAATATAATGGAGATCCAATCAGGGCCTTGCTACTTTTTCCTGGTGGATTCTCCCAAAACTTAAGTTTAAGCAGCAGCTGGTGGAATGTAGCACGTTCCAGCAACCCGATCAGAGTTGGAATGGGGTTTAAATAGAGTATAATACCCTATAAATATAATGGAGATCCAATCAGGGCCTTGCTACTTACCTGGTGGATTCTCCCAAAACTTACAGTTTAAGCAGCAGCTGGTGGAATGTAGCACGTTCCAGCAACCCGATCAGAGTTGGAATTGGGTTTAAATAGAGTATAATACCCTATATATATAATGGAGATCCAATCAGGGCCTTGCTACTTTCCTGGTGGATTCTCCCAAAACTTACAGTTTAAGCAGCAGCTGGTGGAATGTAGCACGTTCCAGCAACCCTCTCCAAAAGAGGAGAGGAGAAGAGAGGAGAAGAGAGGAGAAGAGGAGAGGAGAAGAGAAGAAAGAGAGGAGAACAGAAGAGAACAGAACAGAACAGAAGAGAGGAGAGGAGAGGAGGGAGGGGAGGGGAAGGGAGAGAGAGAGGTGGGAAAGGGGAAGGAGGAGAGGAGAGGAGAGGGGAGGGGAGGGGAGGGGAGAAGAGAAGAGAAGAGAAGAGAAGAGAAGAGAAGAGAAGAGAAGAGAAGAGAAGAGAAGAGAATCAAGGGGAAATCAACCCCATTTCTCTCTCCCAGAATTAACTGTCCGATTCCAGCCATGAGAGAAACGCAATCTTAGGAAACCCTCTAAAGGTAGGAAAGGGGGATGATTTTCGAGGCCATTCAGATGGAAATGAAACTTTACCCTTCCAATTCCCCACCACCCACCTGGAGCCACTGCAGCACGATCCGTTATAGATCTGGCGATCGATCGCGCTTCATAGCAACGAAGCGGGAGCGGGGTTCGAGGAAGGGGGGAAACGCGGGCCAAAGGAGTGTAAATTTTAAGTAAATGAGGTCTTCCAAGACCCGCTCCCCTTTCTCTCGGTTTTATCTTTGGAGGGAAAACGCGAGGGGGGGGGATGTGAGCGATCAATGCGGAGGGAGAGGGCGCAGCTGCTTGATCTCCAAAGAGAAAAATTTCAAGCTCAGGCTCTCTCTCCCCCCCCCCCCTTGTTCAGGAACGCAACATCCTTCTTTCAAGGGCACCCCAGTTTTATGTTGTTGGGTGATGAGAGAGAGAGAGACAGAGAAAGGGGGGGGGGAGAGAGAGAGAACGAGAGAAAGAAAGAGAAAAAGGAAAAGAGAAAGAGAGAAAAAGAGAGAGACAGAGACAGAGAGAAAGAGAGAGAGAAACGGGGGAGAGAGAGAACGAGAGAAATAAAAAGAGAGGGAGAGAAAAGGAGAGAGAAAGAGAGAAAAGGAGAGAAAAAAAGAAGGGAGAGAAAATAAGAAAGAAAAAGAAAGAAAGAAAGAAAGAAAGAAAGAAAGAAAGAAAGAAAGAAAGAAAGAAAGGGGGAGAAAGAGAGAATGAGAGAGAGAAAGAGAAAGAGAGAAAGAAAAAGAGAGACAGAGCCAGAGAAAGAGAGAAAAAGAGAGGGAAAGGGAAGAGAGAGAGAACGAGAGAAAGAAAAGAGAGAGAAAAGGAGGGAGAGAAAAAAAGGGGAGAGAGAGCGAGAGAAAGAGAGAAAGAAAAAGAGAGAGAAAGAAAGAGAAAGGGGGAGAGAACGAGAGTGAAAGAGATCACTGTATGATTTCTTAACGGTCTAACCCAATGATGGTGAACCTTTTAGAGCAAAACCCACTTATGCATCATCAGGTGCCAGGTGGGTGTGGCCCATTGGGTGGGCGTGGCCCATTGGGTGGGCGTGGCTGTAGTAGTAACGGCAGACTGGGTGGGGCTAAAAAGTTCAATCAATCAATTCCAACTTTGCAAGATCTCCCCCCCCCCAAGAAGTTGAAATTGACTGATTGATTGAACTTTTTCTTTTTTTGCACACAGCGGCAGAGGCCTAAAGCGAAAAGGTTTTATAAAACCCAGCTGAAGGCCTAGGACTGGGGCGACAGCATGCGTGCCCACAGAGAGGGCTCTGAGTGCCACCTCTGGCACCCGTGCCATAGGTTTGCCACCACTGGTTTAACCAATTGCTGACCATCACTTACAGAGTCTAAAAAGCTGAAATTGGTGCTGAGACTCTGTGCTCTTAAATTCCGTGCCCTATAAGAATTAAGTGTTCCCACAGAGCAACTGCAGGGATTCACTTAACAACTGTGGCAAAGAAGGTCATAAAATGGGGGGAAACTCACTTAACAACTGCTTTGCTTAGCAACGGAAAGTTCGGCTTCCCCTATTGACTTCGCTTGTCAAAATCCAGCTGGGAAGGTTACAAATGGTGACCCCCGGAACACGGCAACTATCATAAATACCTGCCAGTTGCCCAGCACCTGAATTGTAATCCCATGAGCATGAAGATGCTGCGACAGTCATAAGGGTCAGGACCGGCCGTAAGTCATTTTTTTAAGTGCCGTTGTAACATCAAATGGTCACTAAATGAATGGTTGTACATTGAGGACTACCAGTATTGTAGTATTCATGTCAAAATGAAAATTCTTCTCTCCATTCTTCTAAATATGCATGATAAAATAATAATAATAATAATAATAATAATTATTATTATTATTATTATTATTATTATTATTATTATTATTATTATTATTATTATTATTATTATGGATCATCGCACAGTCAGCCAGATGTTCAGACTGGATTTGGCAGTCTGTCTACCTGTCGAGTCCTTACCCAGGACCTGGGATAGGCAGATGTGGATGTTTGATGGTATTACAGATATCGTTGCAGGATGGAAGCAGTTCCTAGTAAGGCTGCCTTTTGCAATTGACTAATAGCGAATTTGTCAATGCCAATGGTGTTCAAGTGGTGCTCCAGTTGTTTTGGGATTGCACCCAAGGAGCCTATGACTATTGGTACTACCCTTGCTTGTTTTAGCCACAGTCTTTCTATATTATTATTATTATTATTATTATTATTATTATTATTATTATTATTATTATTATTTAAAAAAGTTGGAAGGGACCTTGGAGGTCATTTAGTTCAACCCCCTGCTCAGGCAGGAAACCTTATACCATTTCAGACAAATGGCTGTCCGGTCTCTTCTTAAAAACCTCCAGTGTTGGAGCATTCACTGTTGGAGAAATGTACATTTAAATCTATGGTTTGTTAGGTTTAAATGTTAAGGATTGTATCATAAAATCTGAATAGTAACAACAACAATAAAAGAAGCTGAGGACAAAGGCCATCATCAGAGAGAAAGGGATAAAACAATCCCATATGCCCAGTTAAGAGGTAGCACCAACTGTTTAGCTAATCTTGAAAAGCTAAACCAGTGGTTCTCAACCTTTTTAATGCCGCGACCCCCAACCGGTCGTAAGTCGAGGACTACTCAACCGGTCGTAAGTCGAGGACTACTCAACTGGTGCAGCACCGTTTGCAGAATGGGACTTTTGGCGGACTCAGCAGAGCAGAGACAGCCTGGACAATTCCTACTGGCTTTTGAAAGCCAATAGAATTAGACTCTATTCAAGAGAGTCTACTCTATTGGCTTTCAAAAGCCAATAGAATAAAAGGGAGTAGCACAGCTAAGGAAAAGGGGGGGGGGGAAATGGCAGACTGCATTGTTTTGCGACCCCCGTGAAATGGTTGTTCGACCCCAAATGGGGTCTCAACCCACAGGTTGAGAACGACTGAGCTAAACAGAGTTTAAGCTGCCTAGCAATCAGATGGAAGACCACCAGATGATGCTAACAGGTCCAGACAGTTCAAACACAGCTCAGTAAAAACAAGGAAAATCAGTTCCAAATGTTGAACCTGCAATTCTCCAGACCTGCATTCCTCAAGGATTTCTGCTCTGCAGCTCCTGTACAGGTAGTCCTTGACTTGGAACAGTTCATTTGATGACCATTCAAAGTTACAATAGCATTTTTTAAAAAGTGACTTTTTTAAGTTTTCACACTTAATGATCATTAATGCAGCAGCCCCATGGTCACGAGATCAGAATTCAGATGCTTGGCAATTGGCTCGTATTTATGACGGTCCCAGTGTCCTGGGGTCACGTGATCCCCTCTTGTGACCTTCGGACCTTCTGAAGCTGGATTCATTTAACAACTGGGTTACTAATTTATCAACTGCAGTGATTCCTTTAACAACTGTGGCAGGAAAGGTTGCAAAATGGGGCAACATTCCCTTGATAAATGTCTCACTTAACAACATAAATGTTGGGCTCAGCTGTGGTCCCAAGTCCCCTGTAATTTCTTTCTCTTTTTTTTCTTTTTTTGAATGTTGTTTAGCAGCCCAACCAAACAGTGGACATCTCCTCCATTGTTCTTCCAAGACAAAAGGTTAAGTGCCACGTGAGGCCTTTTAGTGGCTCACTACCATCTCGGCCACTAACGACTTAATCCATTGCCTGCTACTGACTTTTCTAATTAACAGCCACTTTATCAAGACCAGCCAGGATAAAAGTCATCCCGGAAATTAAGATGTAAACTTCAGCCCTTTCTCTTCTCCTTTAGACAGCCGGCAGACAATCTGGAAATTTGACGTCATCTCCCACCAACGGAACAGGACCGGTGCCTTAAATGGACTAACTGTATTGTAATGCTGTTCTGTGACCGTAATAAAAATTACTACTGCTCTTATAATGCCACAGCATAGGATTATCCAAGGAGGGGCAAGGGAGGGAGGCAGAACGAGCAGGAAGCAGAATTGGCAGTAAAAGACATAAACATCAAATTGAGCTCCACCAGAATGAGACTTGGTGAAGAAAGTGTCGTAATTGTGCAATAATTCTGTTGCCACTTGCCGATTCTCATTTCCATTTATCTGTCTGGAATGGTTTTGCAGAGCTTGGCCAGGGGTGGGGAGGGGGGATGTAAAAGGCAGACTTTTTTTTGTTTGTTTAGATCAGTGATCCTCAACCTTTCTAATGCTGTGACCCCATAATACAGTTCCCCATGTTGTGGTGACCCCCAAGTGGGTGTGGCCACCAATAAGAGGGAGTAGGACAGCTAGGGAAAAGAGAAAAAAATGGCGGACAGTGTGGTTTGGCGACCCCCGTGAAATGGTCATTCGACCCCAAATGGGGTCCCGACCCACAGGTTGAGAACCACTGGTTTAGATGGTTTCCCCTCATTCCAATCCTGACTTGACCTTTGGGTTTGCAAAGCAGGGTTTTACACCCTCTGCCTCCTGCTTTCCATAAGGAAGACACTTTTAGCAAACCATCAAGCTGCCATGTTTACCTTTAAATCTATCGGTAGGATGAGAGGAGTGGAGAAGTGGGGGGGGGGGCTTTTTTAAAGCTGCAGCTGGTGAAATCATCCCCCTGCAGGATATTGGCTTCTAATAGTGATAGCACCTAAACTTATATACAGCTCCGTAGTGCTTTACAGCCCTCTCTAAGAGGCTTACAGTCAGCAACTTGCCCTTATGGGAGGTCACACACACCCCCTCAGAGAAGGAAATATTTTGGGGAATATTAAAAAAGGCAGAATATATTTCCCCAAAGGAATAATGGAGAAGATCTTTAAAAAGGCAGAAACGTCTCCCCCCACCAGTCAGACAACTCAGCAGAAAACAGCTTTTAGAAATGCAGATGTAATAATCCATTCAGGAAGCTTGGATCCAGGAAGCTAGAAATTAGGAAGGCAAAGACATCTAAAATTTACATACCCCCCCCCCAAATTCTAAGGACAGGAGACATAGTAGGATTAACCCACCAATACCAAAAGGGCACACTCAGACTCAGGTCAAAGTACATGACACAGGAAATACAAAGCCTCAAACAGGAATAGGAAACAACCTCAAGAGCCCCAGAGGGTATAAAAACTTACTCCCTACATGTGATTTTTCTCTTTTCTTCCAGAGCCATCTTTCTGTCTGGCTCTCTTCTTCAATAAACTGCAATCTTCTTTCTAAAGCAGTTGCCATGTTGTTTATTCCCAGCTTGGACTGAACCATGATGAAGATTTTTCCTTCAACATGTATAGTATAGTATAGTATAGTATAGTATGGTATAGTATAGTATAGCATAGCATAGCATAGCATAGCATAGCTTAGTATAGTATTAGTAGAGTAGTGTAGTGTAGTGTAGAGTAGAATAGAACAGAACAGAACAGAACAGAACAGAACAGAACAGAACAGAACAGAATAGAATAGAATAGAATAGAATAGAATAGAATAGAATAGAATAGAATAGAATAATAGTCTTTATTTAGGATAGGATAGGATAGGATAGGATAGGATAGGATAGGATAGGATAGGATAGGATAGGATAGGATAGGATAGGAATAACAGACTTATATACCGCTTCACAGTGCTTGACAGCCCTCTCTAAGCAGTTTACAGAGTCAGCCTATGGCCCCCAGCAATCTGGGTCCTCATTTTACCGACCTCGGAAGGATGGAAGGCTGAATCAACCTTGTGCCGGTCAGGATCAAACTCCTGACAGTGAGCAGAGTTTGCCTGCAATGCTGCATTCTAACCAGTGTGCCACCAATAGAATGGAATGGAATACAATACAATACAATACAATACAATACAATACAATACAATACAACACAACACAATACAATGAAGTATCTTTCCACTTCATAACAAGTATAAACAATTCCCTTCTCTTAAAGTACAACAAATGAACATTTAGAAATGTTGCATTTGCAATGACGCCCAGATTGACTCCGCGTTCAGGTGCTGAGAATCTACATTCAAAAATCATGCACACAGCCTTAGATCACCAACAGGACCCTAATCCTAAATGGTTAGCTCTACTTAAATTTTGCTGCTGTCTGGTGGGAGTGATCAGGTTTCGTGCAGGGGACCAGAATCTCACTTGGTGATGGGCGAAGTAATTGACGAGTCTTTGTAAAAAGGTGTGAAGTTCATCCAACATGGAAGAAGAAGTTGTGTGGCCGTAATGAGAGGGCGTGGGGAATTTGCTAGCGAGCAATTAATGAGAATAAAGCTGAAGAAAGGAAGAGAAAGAAAGGGACGCAAAGGTTTTAAAAGATCCCTGCTGACCCTTGAAATAATAGCGAGAAAGAAATAGAGTGGGTCCCTGTGGTAAAAACTATTAGAGTGGGCGAATTATAAAACTATTAACCAGAATGTAACTCCCAATTAAAAGATGATTTAACACTGGAATCTGATGGATGAATTTTGATTAAATAAAGGAACTATTAGCAGCCTTGGGAAATGGACTTCGCTCGCCACTTCGCAAAGTTAAAAGGCAGTTTGAAATAAAAATTTATAAATTAAGGTTAATTACTTTAAATAACAGGGCCGGAAGCAATAAAACAGAATTTATCATATTCTCCGGAGTTAGAAGTTGAGGGTGGGGGGGCTGGCGGCACACGATGTCCCTACCTCTTAATGGAATAAAGACCACTGAATTTCTATCTTCTGTTACAGGTTGCAAAAAAGACAATTAAAATGAGGGCTAGAGACAACGCAAGGAAGGATAAATAATTTCCTTAGACTCAAATGATAATCAAGTATTTTTGCAGTCATCAATGGAGAAGAGAAAACCAGCTATCTAAAGCACCTTCTAGCCGTCTTCCGATAAGCAAAGATGGATTCGCTTAATGACAGTGTAATTCACTTAACAATCATGGCAAAAAAAGAGAGCGTAACATCATGATCGTAACATTCACTTAACAATCATTTTCCTAGGCCATAGAAAATCTTGTCCCAGCTGTAGTCATAAATCAAGAACTATACTTTGAGTGTGTGTGTGTGTGTGTGTGTGTGTGTGTGTCTTCGCCACTTTATAAATTCTACCCCACACTGCTATTGATGAATTTAATGACCAGCCGAGGGGGGGGGAGCAGCAACTGAGGTAGTCATAGACTTTCAACCACAACTGAGCTCAAAATTTCCAATGCTAAGTGAGGCATTTGCTAAGTGAATTTTGCCCTGTTGTACGACCTTTCTTGCCAAAGTTATTAAGGGAATCACTGCAATTGTTACGTTAGTAACACGGTTGTTAAGTGAATCTGGCTTCTCCCATTGACTCCGCTTGTCAGAAGGTCGCAAAAGGGGATCACGTGACCCCCCGGGACACTGCAAACATCATAAATATGAGTCAGTTGCCAAGTGTCTGAATTTTGATCACATGACCATGGAGATGCTGCAATGGACGTAAAGTGTGAAAAACAGTCATAAGTCACTTTTTTCAGTGCGGTTGTAACGTCAAACAATTACTAGACAAGCTGTTGTAAGTTGAGAATTGCCTGTGTTGAAAGAAAAATCTTCATCGGGGTCCAGTCCAAGCTGGGAATAAACATGGAGACTGCTTTAGAAAGAAGGTTGTAGTTTATTGAACATTAGCATGATTTGGACAAAACAGCACTTTTTCGTGCAGCTGCTGATAAAAACGGGATCGCCAGCATGATTGCCAACGTCCGATAACAGATATGGCACAAGAAGAAGAAGAAGTTTATTGAAGAGCAGAGCCAGACAAAAAGATGACTCTGGAAAAAACTGACCACATGTAGCAGGGAGCGGTGGGTTTTTATACCTTCTTGGGCTTTTTAAGTTGTTTCCTGTTCCCATTTGAGGCTTTGTATTTCCAGTGTCATGTACTTTGACCTGAGTCTGAGTGTGTCCTTTCGGTATTGGTGGGTTAATCCTATTATGTTTCCTGTCCTTAGTGTTTGGGTGGGGGTATGTAGATTTTAGGGGTCTTTGTCTTCCTAATTTCTAGCTTCCTGGCTCCAACCTTCCTGAATGGATTATTGAATTTGCATTTCTACAGAGCTGGTTTCTGCTTGGGGGAGGGAGACTTGGGGCTATTAAGAAAATCTGGGCATGCTTTTCTGCCTTTTTAAGATCCTTTCAGGAAATATAATATTTTGCCTTTTTAATATTTCCTTCTCTGGGGGGGGGGCTGAATTCCTACACCTGTATGCATTTCTATGCCCACTTTTGCTACTATGTGCAACTCCTACAGTGCACATAAATGTTTCTGGGCCTTCATTGTTTAGAAACAAGTTTTCTGTACTGTATTAGGGGACTGGAGGCTAAAACATATAAGGAACGGTTGCTGGAAATAGGTATGTCTAGTTTAACGAAGAGAAGGACGATAGCAGTGTTCCAATATCTCAGGGGCTGCCACAAAGAAGAGGGAGTCAAGCTATTACCCAAAGCGCCTGAAGGCAGGACAAGAAGCAACGGATGGAAACTCATCAAGGAGAGAAGCAACCTAGAACGAAGGAGAAATTTCCTGACTCTTAGAACAATTAACCAATGGAACAACCTGCCTCCAGAAGTGGTGAATGCTCCAACACTGGAAGTTTTTAAGAAGAGACTGGACAGCCATTTGTCTGAAATGGTATAGGGTTTCCTGCCTGAGCAGGGGGTTGGACTGGATGACCTCCAAGGTCCCTTCCAACTTTACTACTACTACTACTACTACTACTACTACTACTACTACTACTACTACTACTATTATTATGGCTCATCGCACAGTCAGCCAGATGTTCAGACTGGATTTGGCATTTTGTCTACCTATCGAGTCCTTACCCAGGACCTGGGATAGGCAGATGTGGATGTTTGATGATATTACAGATATCGTCGCAGGATGGAAGCAGTTCCTAGTAAGGCCGCCTTTTAATTGACTAATAGCGAATTTGTCAATGCCAATGGTGTTCAAGTGGTGCTCCAGTTGTTTTGGGATTGCACCCAAGGAGCCTATCACTGTTGGTACTACCTTTGCTTGCTTTTGCCACAGTCTTTCTATTTCTATTTGTAGGTCTATTATTATTATTATTATTATTATTATTATTATTATTATTTATTTATTTATTTATTTGTTTATTTATTTATTTTTGACCTGGGATTGCACCCAAGGAGCCTATTACTATTGGTACTACTCTTGCTTGCTTTTGCCACAGCCTTTCTATTTCATTATTTTATTATTATTATTATCAATCATCGCACAGTCAGCCAGATGTTCAGACTGGATTTGGCATTTTGTCTACCTATCGAGTCCTTACCCAGGACCTGGGATAGGCAGAAGTAGATGTTTGATGGTATTATAGGTATCGTCGCAGGATGGAAGCAGTTCCTAATAAGGCCGCCTTTTGCAATTGACTAATAGCAAATTTGTCAATGCCAATGGTGTTCAAGTGGTGCTCCAGTTGTTTTGGGATTGCGCCCAAGGAGCCTATGACTATTGGTACTACCCTTGCTTGCTTTTGCCACAGTCTTTCTATTTCTATTTGTAGGTCTTTGTATTTTGTTATCTTCTCCAGTTCTTTCTCTTCTATTCTGCTGTCTCCAGGCACTGCCACGTCCACTATCCAGACTTTTTTGTCTTTCTTATCGACAATTGTTAAGTCTGGGGTGTTATGTTGCAGGTGCTTGTCTGTTTGAATTCTGAAGTCCCAGAGCAGTTTAATTTTATCATTTTCTATGACTTTCTCTATTTTATGATCCCACCAGTTTTTGCTTACAGGCAAATGATATTTTTTGCAGATCTTCCAATGCACCATTGTTGCTACTTTGTCATGCCGCTGCTTGTAATCAGTCTGTGCAATCTTCTTGCAACAGCTTACCAAGTGGTCCACTGTTTCTTCAGCTTCTTTGCATAGGCGGCACTTACTGTCTGTTGCTGTCTTCTCAATTTTGACTTTGTATGCATTTGTCCTTAAGGCTTGGTCTTGTGCAGCCAGAATTAGTCCCTCGGTCTCTTTCTTCAATTTTCCTGCTCTTAGCCATTGCCAGGTTTTATTATTATCTGCTTTCCCAGCTATTTTTTTCATGTATTGGCCATGTAGTGCTTTGTCTTCCCATGCCTCTATTCTGTTCTTCATTTGGTCTTTCTTGTAGGCCAGTTTGGTCTCTCCAGTAGTTAGTAAGCCTTCCTGATATACTAATTTCAGTGCATCTTCATCATTGTTCTTCAGATATTCTTCCAAAGCCATTTTTTCTTCTTCAACCATCTGATGTACTTGTAGCATTCCACGCCCACCTATTTGCCTTGGTAGATAAAGTCTATCAATGTCACTGCGTGGATGAAGGGCATGATTCATTGTCATTATTTTTCTGGTCTGCCTATCCATTGCTTTTAGTTCTGCTTGAGTCCAGTCCACTATTCCAGCTGTGTACCTAATGACTGGGATTGCCCAGGTGTTGATTGCCTTTATGGTATTTCCTCCATTGAGTTTGGACTTTAAGATCTTCTTCACTCTCTTGATGTATTCACCTCTAATCTTTTTCTTGACTTCAGTGTGCTTGATGTTGTCAGCTTGAAGGATACCCAAGTATTTGTAGTACTCTTCCTCATCCAGACTCTTAATGTTATTTTCGTGGGGCATCTTGATTCCTTCAGTTTTCACTATTTTTCCTTGTTTGATAGTAAGTGTGGCACATTTGTCCAAGCCAAACTCCATTACAATATCTTGGCTATATATACGGACAGTGTTGAGCAGCGATTCTATTTCAGATGGCGTTTTTCCATACAGCTTCAGATCATCCATGTAAAGGAGATGGGATAGTCTAGCAGATGTTTTTGATGTTTGATAACCATGTCCTGAGTTATTCAGTATTGTTGACAGAGGAAACAGTGCAATAACAAATAGTAATGGTGATAATGAATCTCCTTGAAATATTCCTCTCTTGATATTAACCTCTCCCAGCTTTTCACCATTGATCTGCAACTGTGTCTTCCATTGTGCCATCGATCTTTGCACAAATTTTCTGATGTTTCTACTTACTCCTGTTATTTCTAGGCACTTGATTATCCAATCATGTGGCAGAGAGTCAAATGCCTTTTTGTAGTCAATCCATGCCACATTCAGGTTGGTCTTCCTTCTCTTGCAGTTTTCCAAGATCATTTTGTCTATTAGGAGTTGATCTTTTGTTCCTCTGCTATTGGGGCGGTTTCCTTTCTGCTCAGGTGGAAAGAGATTGTTTTCAACTAGATGCTGTTGTACTGCATCAGCTACCACACCAGTTAGTAATTTGAAAGTTGTTGGTAAGCAGGTAATTGGCCTGTAGTTACCTGGTGTTGCCCCTTTTGCTGGATTTTTCATTATTAGGTAGGTTTTCCCAGTTGTTAGCCACTTTTCAATTTCTCCTCCTTGTAGTATATTGTTGAATTGCTTGGCAATGAGTGGGTGTATAACAGTTAGATGTTTCAACCAAAACCCATGCAGTTCATCTTCACCTGGTGCTGACCAATTTTTGATTTTCTTTGCTCTTTTTTCTACCATTTTTGTTGTTATTACTAGTTCTTTCATTTCAACTTCTGTTTTATTTGCATCCACCTCTTTTAACCAAGCTGCATCCTTGTTGTATTTCTTTGGGTTATCCCATATCTGCTTCCAGAATTGCACTGTTTCTTCCTTGTCAGGTACTGACTGATTCCTTGCAGTTTCTCCATTGATGGATTGGTAGAAACGTTTCTGATTGGATTGAAATTGGAGGTTCTGCCTATAGTTTGCAATTCGAGCTTCATATCTACTGATTTTCCTGGCTATAGCTGTTATTTGTTGCTTTATTATTTCCAGTGCTTCCTTGATCTTCCTTGTTTCTAAGTGGTATTTCTTGATTAGGTATTCTTTGGTCTTCTTGTTCTTCAGCTTCTTTTCTTTCATCTGTTCTAGCTTGCTTGCATGTGATCTTAACTTGCTGATCTTATTTTCTAGTCTAACCTTCCATTTTTGTGGTGCACTGTTTGTTTGTTTTTCTTTTTTGTTGATTTTACATCCCAGGTATTCTGTTATAACTGCAGCTGTGCTGTACATTAGTTGGTTTGTTTCTTGCAGTGAATTGGTGCTTATACTTGCTATTGCAGTATTTGCATCTTTTAATGCTTGTGCTAGCTGTTTCTTTGGAACAAGCTTCAATGCAGGCAGCCTTATTCTGTTGTTTTTGTGCTGTTCTAGATGCTCAGTTATTCTTTGTTTCAATTCTTTTATTTCTTTAGTTAGAGGGTTTTGTTCTTCCTGAGGAAGAGGTGCCTGGTTTCCAAATGAGAACAGTTGTATATCTCTGCTGGATTCCTTCACTGCCAACTCCCCCTGGTTTGCCTCTACATTCTGAATTACTTCTGGTAAGGCTTTGATTTCTTTGCCCTGGGTAAACCTTTGCAGTTCGTCCAATTCTGTTTCTGTGAATACTTTATTTCGTGTTATAAATCGGCGTTGATCTGCTAGTCTCTGTTCTGTTATTTCTGATTCTGGATGTTGTTCTTTCCAGAATTGGTGCATTCGTTTTAGATATCCTCGTCTTGTTGGACTTGATCTGTAGTAACAGATCATTATTTCTTTGTTTTCCATCACTGTGTATCTGCGACGGGTAAACACCTTTTCTTCCAGTAGTTCTGCAGCTGCTGGCCCTGGTTGCTCAGCCAACAGTCCTGAGTCCTGTAACCCATTTTTCACCAGATATCCAGGAACTCCAATATCTAGTGCGGACCTTGTTAACCCGGGCGACGTCCGAGCCGGTATGGCATTCTGAAATTTGCGTCTCACCATATTTTTTATGGGAGAGACACTCTTTGTCTGACTCCTCTGATGAGACCTGTCCAGTATGGTTGAACCTCTGGCATAGCTCTCATCTTCCTATTATTATTATTATTATTATTATTATTATTATTATTATTATTATTATTATTATTGTAGCATTTGGGGCTATTATCCATTAATCATGCCTGTGATGTAGTATTATGTGTTGATTACCTTGGGCTGCCTATAAAAGTTGTAGTTCTTGCACATGTTAATTGATTCACCTATTTCAATAAAGGAAGCTGGTTTTTAACTCCAGTCCTTTCCTGGATAAACACCTATTATATGCACTAGGAAGAGACTTCATGCTTCCATAAATAAATATATATTTCCACTTAAAGAATAGTATTTTGTGCATGGACAGAATCTATTTTTTTGTATAAGAATCAAGCTTCTCCTATAGAAGTTGGCAGGCTGGAAATCCATACATTCTGGGGTTTTTGGTGGATTCTGGGGTTTATATAGACTTAGGTGGGGAAAATAGGAGCAAGCTGGCAAAATCCGTGTAAGTGGGCACATCTGGGAGAAAAGAATGCATGGCCTTTAATTTATGAGAGACAAAGAGATACAGTAGCTATTGTCAGGAGCAGAAATAATCCTTTTATAATTTATTCAGCTTCAGAGGGTTAGGATCTGCATAATTCTCAGCAGACAGAATAATGTTGGCTCTTGATAATACAGTGCATATTGTGTACCTTCTGAAGGATACATGGAAACACACATAGAAAAGAGAGAGAGGGGGGGGAGGGAGGGAGGGAGGGAGAGGGAGAAGGAGAGGGGAAAAGGAGAATGAGAAAGAGGGAGGGAGAGAGAGAGAGAAAGGGTGGGAAGAGGGAGAAAGATGGAGAGGGAGAAGGAGGGAGAGGAAGAGAAGGGAGAGAAAGGGAGGGGGAGCAAGAGAAGGAGAAAGAGAGAGAAAGACGGAGGAAGAGAGGGAGAAAGATGGCGAGGGAGAGAGAGGAAGATGGGGCGAAAAAGAGGAAGGGAGAGCAAAGGAGGGAGAAAGAAGAATGAGAGAGAGAAAGACGGCGGAAGAGAGGGAGAAAGACGGAGAGGGGGAGAGAGGGCGGGAAAAAGAGAGCAGAAGAGGCAGAGAGAAAAACAAAGAGAAAAACAGAGAAAGAGAAAGAAAGGGAGAGAAAGAGGGAGGGAGGGAACGAGAGAAGAGAGGGAAAGAGAAAAAGAGGAAGAGAGGGGGAGGAGAGGAAAAGAGGGGGAAGAGAGACGGGGGAAAGAAAGAGAGGGAGGGAGAGAGAGAGACTTTTTCTCGTTTTCATTGCCCCCCCTCCCAAAGTAACTCTGAAAATTTGTTAGGTTTTACGAGTAAATCTACCTCCCTTGGCAATTGATGTGTTTATTCTTCCTGCGTAGAGCGAGAAAGAAGATTTGATGTCTGCCAACATTTCTAATTTCGTCCATCAACTTTTGATGATGGCATTACCAGATTTATGCTGTGCCCCACCAGGAGTTTGTGGGGAGTGTGGCAGGCATCAAAGTAAACGAAATTAAGTAGATACATTGGAAGTTTCATTCTCCTCTGTTAAAACCCTGATCTGAAATCTTATCCTTTTCTCTGCCTTTAATCTGAAACACGAATGCTAGAGAGTTATTTCGTATTTTATTTTTATACTTAAATTATATAGTATAATATATTACACTATACAGGTGGTCCTCGACTTACAATAGTTTAGTGGCCGTTCAAAGTTACCATGGCACTGAAAAAAAGTGAGTTATGATCAATTTTCACACTTAACGAATGTTGAAGCATCCTTGTGATCATGTGATCAGAATTCAAACACTTGGCAAGTGGCATGTATTTATGACGGTTGCAGAGTCCTGGAGTTATGTGATCCTTTTTTATGACCTTCTGACCAGTAAAGTCAATGAGGGAAGCCAGATTCACTTAACAATAATTTGACTAATTTAACAACTACATGATTTGCTTAATAACTATGGCAAGAAAGTCATAAAATAGGGCAAACTCACTTAACAAATGTTTTACTTAGCAACAGAAATTTTGGGCTCAAGTTGTCATAAGTTGAGGATTTCTATTCTATTCTATTCTATTCTATTCTATTCTATTCTATTCTATTCTATTCTATTCTTCATTCCATTATTCTATTCCAGTGATGGCGAACCTTTTAGAGACCGAGTGCCCAAACTGCAACCCAAAACCCACTTATTTATCGCTGGGTGCCGGGTGGGTGTGGCTGTGGTGGTCATGGCAGATTAGGTGGGTGTGGCCAAGGTGGGTGTGGTCACCTTGATGTTGCTTGTAGGGAGGGATGCCTGTGGGGGGCGGGCAGGGTTGGGGGAGATCCAGGGGGTCTCTGGCAGGTGGGGCGGTGGGCAGAAGGCTTGTCCTGCAGGGTGAGGCGAGGCAAGGCGAGGCAGGGCGGGGGTGCCATTGTCACAGGGCAAGGCGAGGCAGGGGCCGAGGTGGCTGCTGCCTGACACTATCAGCCCCCGTACACAGAGGCCAGCGAGTGCATGGGGGCAACAGTGTCCGTCAGCAGCCACAGCCTGCTGACCCCTCAACTGGCACACTCTGGGGCCCCACAGCCCACCGCTAGCAGTTCAGAGAAGCCGCCTCTGAGCTGGACGGCCAGCTGACAGCTGAGGAGGCAATACAGTGGGTCATGTCCGGGAAAAGGAGAGCATGTCAGGCCAAGAGGGATGGCCACGTGGGACCTCAGCGAGTTAGCGGGTGGTCGGTTGAAGAGGGACGATTGCTATCTCTGGGGCATGGCACGTGGGCCCACAGAGAGGGCTCTGAGTGCCGCCTCTGGCACGCGTGCCATAGGTTCGCCACCACTATTCTATTCTATTCTATTCTATTCACATTATATATTATCCCATCCCTTAATCCCATCTTTCTCACAAAAGTCTTTGAAACAAATGGAAATGAATATTAACCTTAGATACCGTTTCTGGGGTGACAGGGCAGGATACAGAAATGGGCACTAAAATTCTGAATTTACGATCTCTGAGATTCCTTGCAGATTGTCGCTGATGTCAATGAGTTAAGCAGGCTCACACCTCGTAAGAGCTGGGATGGGAGACCACTAAGTGATCCCAGAGCTACATTATAGATTGGGACGTTAAAAAACTGGCAACCCTTCATACCAAGAAAACTATGTAAACATAAAGCGCTTTTTGACTTTCTGGATGTCAACTGAGCATCTTATTGAGAACTTTCCACGTTTCTTTGGTTTCGAACAGGGATCTCCATATTTGGCAACTTTAAGGCTTGTGGACTTCAACTCCCAGAATTCCCCAAGACAGCATGGGTTGGCTGGGGAATTCTGGGAGTTGAAGTCCACCAATCTTAAAGTTGCCAAGTTTGATGTTCATTTTCTCTGTGAATTCAGCTCTCAAGCCTATATCCATTGTCAAGTGTTTTAACAGGGTGTTTGAGTAATCAGTGTTGAGCATAATTTCCAAGTTTAATTGTGACACATTGAGGAACTCATGAAAGACTATCTCACCTGATTTTTTTTCTTTCCTTTTTAAATTTAGCTCTCAGATACATCCCATCCTCTCTTTTAATTGATTTTGAAGTTCACTGAAGAGGACTTTTTGTTTTATTTCAATGATTAATAAGTCTTGATGAATGTGTTTACATAATCCAAAAGTATGGAAATTCATTTGCCTGTTACTCTAACCTTTTGGAGGTCAACAGATGAAAACCATGTGGACTAGTGGTAAAATAATAAACAATTTAGTTCGGGGAGTTCTAATTTTCCCCAAACGGTAGCATATTTGTGTGTATGCTTCTTATTCCCCAAATCTGAATAGATAATAATGATAATAATAATGATAATAATAATAAAGTTGGAAGGGACCTTGGAGGTCATCTAGTCCAACCCCCTGCTCAGGCAGGACACTCTATACCATTTCAGACAAATGGCTGTCCAGTCTCTTCTTAAAAACTTCCAGTGTTGGAGCATTCACCGCTTCTGGAGGCAGGTTGTTCCACTGGTTAATTGTTCTCACTGTCAGGAAGTTTCTCCTTAGTTCTAGGTTGCTTCTCTCCTTGATTAGTTTCCATTCGTTGCTTCTTGTCCTGCCTTCAGGCACTTTGGAGAATAGCTTGACTCCCTCTTCTTTGGTGCAGCCCCTGAGATATTGGAACACTGCTACCATATCCCCCCTCGTCCTTCTCTTCGTTAAACTAGACATACCCAATTCCAGCAGCCGTTCCTTATATGATTTAGCCTCCAGTCCCCTAATCATCTTTGTTGCTCTTCTCTGCACTCTTTCTAGAGTCTCAACATCTTTTTTACATCGCGGTGACCAAAACTGGATGCAGTATTCCAAGTGTGGCCTTACCAAGGCATTGTAAAGTGGTATTAATACTTCACGTGATCTTGATTCTATCCCTCTGTTAATGCAGCCTAGCACTGTGCTGGCCTTTTTGGCACTGCAGCACACTGCTGGCTCCTATTTAAGTGATTGTCCACTAGGACTCCGAGGTCCCTCTCACAGTTAATTATTTTACATTACATTTCTCTGGTTGGAATGATAATATCCATCAGGTGGAGTTTCTGTTGTGGCACAGAAAGCAAAAATGTCTAAAATTGTGTATATTTGATGAAAAAATGCATTTTTGAAAAGAAAGTATGTACAAGTAGTCCTCGACTTACGACCACAATTGAGCCCAAAATTATATGTAAAGGTAATTTTCAAATTTTGAGCACAACTGGGACCAGAAGTTCCATTTCTAAGCAAGGTGGTGTCAGATCTGCCATCTTCAGTGTACTTCACTTTGCTGGCATCCTGCCATAAAATGCAGAGAAGAGGGGAGGTAGTGTGGGAAGTCAGCCCCCCAAAGAAGGAAATATTAAAAGGGCAGGAAAATATATTTCCTCAAAGGATCTTGAAGAGGCAGAAAAGAATGCCCAGCTTTTCTTAATAGCCCCAAGTCTCCCTCCCCCAAGCAGAAACCAGCTCTGTAGAAATGCAGATGTAATAATCCATTCAGGAAGATTGAAGCCCTCCAGCTAGAACAGTGTTTCTCAACCTTGACAATTTTAAGGCATGTGGACTTCAACTCCCAGAATTCCACAGCCAGCATTGCTGGCTGTGGAATTCTGGGAGTTGAAGTCCACATGCCTTAAAATTGTCAAGGTTGAGAAACACTGAGCTAGAAGTTTAGGAAGACAAAGATTCCTAAAATCTACATACCCCACCCAAACTCTAAGAGTCATTAGCCCCAGCACCAGGGAAGCAGGATATGACCTTTGGGACCGTAATAGGATTAACCCATCACCATCAGAATACCAGAAAAGCAAACTTAGACTCAGGTCAAAGTTCACTTAAGAACCACCTGTCAGGCTTGTCCCGACTTGATCATTCAGGAAGGAAAGAACCTTCCTGCATGATCAAGCGGTTGCAAAGTCAAGCGGTTGCAAAGCTGGATCTGAATTTTCCCTTGCAAACCCCCTGTGTTTTCCCCTCTCCCCTCTCCTCCCCCCCTTGACCAGTCTGTCAGTGTCCAATGATATTCGAATTAGATGTTTTGAGGACATGCTTTGAGGTTTGGTGTCTCATGGAGTTTCACATTCCATTCCAGATTGACACCTCTGGTTCCTGTCACCCTCTCATGTCCCCTTCCCCACCTTCTACATCTCCCCTTCCCTGCATTTTATGACAGGACACCAGCCAAAACAAAGTATGCTGAAGATGACCGACCTGACACCACCTTGCTTAGCAATGGAGAGTCTGGCCCTAATTGTGCTCAACATTTGAGGACTTAACCTGTACATCTTTGCCTCCCTCTACAGCAAAAGCCCAGTCAAAACCTAGGGACCATTTGACATGACACTTCTCATTTGCAGCTGAAGCTGAGCTTAAGGGGGCTTGTCAATATCACTGAGTAAAATATGATGCCAAATTGGTACAGCGGTGAATGTCTGAAGGATATATATTTTGCTCTTAAACACTTGTCTTGTGAAGAGCCTTTGGAGGGAATAATTTTAAAACAGTGGAGCGATCCCAGTGGTACAAGTAGTCCTCGACTTATAACTCTTCACTTGGAGGCCATTGGAAGTTACAACAGCACTGGAAAAAAAGAATGGAATAGAATAGAATAGAATAGAATAGAATAGAATAGAATAGAATAGAATAGAATAGAAAACATGGAATGGAATGGAATAGAATAGAATAGAATAGAATAGAATAGAATAGAATAGAATAGAATAGAATAGAATAGAATAGAATAGAATAGAATAGAATAGAATAGATAGAATAGAATAGAATAGAATGGAATGGAATAGAATAGAATAGAATAGAATAGAATAGAATAGAATAGAATAGAATAGAATAGAATAGAATAGAATAGAATAGAATAGAATAGAATAGAATTCTATTCTATATTCTATTCTTGTTCTATTCTATTCTAAACACCTGCAGTGATTTGTTAACAACTGGGGCCAAAAGGATGTAAAGTTGGGGGGGCAAGTTTGGAGACCCCTGCCTTAAGCTGTTAGCACCTGAGGGCAGGACAAGAAGCAACGGATGGAAACTAATCAAAGAGAGAAGCAACCAAGAACTAAGGGGAAATTTCCTGATAGTTAGAGCAATTATCCAGTTGAACAACCTGCCTCCATAAGTTGCGAATGCTCCAACACTAGAAGTTTTTAAGGAGAGATTGAACAAGCATTTGTGTGAAATGGTATAGGGTTTCCTGCCTGAGCAGGGGGTTGGACTAGAAGACCTCCAAGGTTCCTTCCAACTGTATTATTCTATTCTATTCTATTCTATTCTATTCTATTCTATTCTATTCCATTCCATTCCATTCCATTCCATTCCATTCCATTCTATTCTATATTCCAATATCTATTCTATTCTATTCTATTCTATTCTATTCTATTCTATTCTATTCTATTCTATTCTATTCATTGTTTTCATCCTGTGTAAGCCGTCCATTCTTGCCATCAATCAACCAATCAAATGATCCGCATGGGAAAAACAACAAAGACAGGGGAATCCAACCTTGACAACTTTAGAACTTGTAGAAGTCCTGGGGAATTCTGGGAGTTGGTCCACAAGTCTTAAAGTTGCCAAGATTGGACCCCCCTTATGAAGATGATGTTTAACTAAGTGCGGGGTGGTGGTGTCGATGGGTTGTTCTCTCATGTTTGACAACCCTTCCCTTCCTCCTGTCATTTAGTCAGCTAAAGGGGGTGTCTAACAGCTCGCATGTCTGTGTAGATAGGTGCAATTGCTGAGTTTAAAAAAAAAAAAAAAACCTTCATGAATTGGAGGTTGCATTCAGAAATCACACCAAAGTAGAATATTTGCAGATCGGGGTTGAAATGAGGGGTCCTTGTTGCTCTCTGAGCTTAGTTGTTTTCTTACAGACGTTTCATGATCCAAATTAGGTAACAACATCCGTGCAACTAGCAACTAGCACTGATGATGTTACTTACTTGAGTAATGAAACATCTGCAAGAAAGCAACCACGCTCGGAGAGCACCAAGGACCCCACATTCAGAAATCTCTTCCCGCTCCCAAGAAATAAAGCTAGGGACAGAGAGAGAGAGAAGGGCGAAGGAAAGCCCCCACACCCTACTCTCGTGATCGGAATCCAGCCCCCTCACCCTGACCTCCGGGGTCCCCTTCCTCCACTTTGGGGCTGATTCCTTTTTCAAATGAATGTGAATGGTTCCATCAGCTGAAGATGACAAGGGATGCAAAGAGGGAGGATGGGGAGGGGCGGGGGGGGTCCTGGAGGCGAGCCACCGAGCAAAGCAAGCCCAGCCATTCAGTTACATGATCTAAATTCTAATCAAACATCATTTAAAGCATGTTTTATTTCTGCCTCTGGAGAGATAGTTCCTCCCGAGCCCTCGCCATGGCAACCGGTGTCTCATTTCAGGAGTGTCATGCCACATTATCATCCTAGCAACTCAAACAGGCCTGCTTGACAAGCCCTCGCTGCCCCTTGCAACGGGGAATGTTCTGGGCTTATGCTGTTTATTTTGGGTGTCAGGAGGCCGGCGGCAGATTGAAAGGGAACTCTCGCGCTTCCCCCCCTCCCCCGTCGACTCTCGCCGCAAGACTCCGGGCCCCCCTCCCCTTTGGAGAAGAGAGATAATTTGGGGAGATTTGTGCCTGCACAGGCATGTGGGTTTGCCGAGCTCTCGGGAGCCTTGCTCGATTGCTCCCTCGTTTGGAGGGCTTTGGAGGGGGTTACGTGGGCCAGGAGAGGCGTAAAAGGGACAGGGGGCTACTCACGAAAAGGGGGAGAGGAGGAAGGAAGGAAGGGAGGGAGGGAGGGAGAGAGAGAGAGAAAGAAAGAAAGAAAGAAAGAAAGAAAGAAAGAAAGAAAGAAAGAAAGAAAGAAAGAAAGAAAGAAAGAGGAGGGGAGGGGAGGGGAGGGGAGGGGAGGGGAGAGGAGGAAGAAGGGAGGGGAGGGGGAAAAGAAGGAGGAGGGGAGGGGAGGAAGTGGAAGAGGAAGAAGAGGAAGAAGGAGGAGAAGAAAAGGAGGGAGAGCAGAAGGAAGAGGAAGGAAAGGGAAGGAAGAGGAGAAGGAGAAGAAAAGGAGGGAGAGCAGAAGGAAGAGGAAGGAAAGGGAAGGAAGAGGAGAAGGAAGAAGAAGAGAAGAGGAGAAGGGGAATGAAGAAGAGGAAGAGGAGGAGGGAAGGGGGAGGAAGAAGAAGAGGGACGGGAAAGGAAGAGGAGGGGAAGGGAGGAAGAAGGGAGGAGGAGGAGGAAGAGCAGAAGGAAGAGGAACAGGAAGGGGAGAGGAGGAAGGGAGTAGGAGGGGAGGAAAGAGGAGGGGAGGTAAGGAAGAGGAGGAGGAGAAAGGGGAGAGGAGGAGAGGGAGGGAGGAGAGAAGGGGAGAAAAGGGGAGGGGAGGGAAGGAAGAGAAGAGGAGGCAAAGGTAGGATCAAAGTTGGCAACATGGAGCCCCCAGTGTCTTCTGGGTCTCCCGAAATATATTGGGTGGACTCAAAGGCATGGAGGGAGGGTGCGGGTTTTGGGGGGCTCCTTGCCCCAGCCAACCAATAACAGAAGGAAGAGCCATCAATCTGTACCCCAACAGAACAGCTAAAGCGGAGCAGAGCTCCAAGCCTCTCGTGCAGAAAACAGCAACCTCAAAGGATGCTCGGAGACGTAACTTAGCAGCGTCAGGAGAGAAGGAGCCAAGTTCCATTCCCTCCTAGAAGCAGAGAAGAAGGGACCATGCCTCACACTGGAAAGAAGAAGGGGGACGGGAGGGGGACCCAAATGAGATCACTCACATGCCTACACTGGAATGGGACAACTTACTGCAGCCAACTCATCACGGCCAATTCACTGCGGGACAATTCAACAATTCAATTAAACTGTTTTAAATCATTTTAAAAATTATTTTAATATTTTTATACAACATAAGTTGGATATAAAAAAATATTACTTAGTTTATCAATAATTTATATACAAATTTTAATATTTTGTAGATTGTGTTATTTTTTCTTTTTCTTTATATGTTTTATTATTATTTTACTTTCTTATATTTCTTTTCTTCTTTCTTTCTCTTTATTCTTCTTTTTTTTAGGTATTTTCTTTTTTTTAATATTTATTTCTTTTATATATATATATATTATTGTTAATTATTCTATTAGTAGTTTAAGTAATGTATTTAGACTTATCTATGGTTTATATATATATATTTTTTAAGAATTCAAGAAAATTTAATTAAGCCTATATTCAGCTCTGGGAAAGTTGAGGGAGGGAGTGGGAGGGTTGGGGTGGGTTGGGGAGGGTTGCTTTTTCTTATTTTGTAAAATTTTAAAAATTTTCAATAAAAAAAATTATTTTAATATTTGTCATTCACATTTCATGTTGTCCCTCCTTTGGCATCTTTTCTTTAATGATTCTTTTCCACTGTTCCTTCAATATTAATGTAACTCTTGTCTGCAGCAAGTTGGCATGGAGAGTTGGCCATGGTGAGCTGGCCATGGAGAGTTGGCCGTGATGAGTTGGCCATGGAGAGTTGGCCGTGGAGAGTTGGCTGTGGTGAGTTGGCCATGGAGAGTTGGTCATGGTGAGTTGGCCATGGTGAGTTGGCCATGCACAGTTGGCCATGGTGAGTTGGCCATGGAGAGTTGGCCGTGGAGTGTTGGACATGGAAAGTTGGCGTGGAGAGTCGGCCGAGGAGAGTTAGCCATGGCGAGTTGTCATGAACCCTGCATACAAACCTAGGGAAGCTCATGACTGATTGGGCCAACTGAGCAGGTACATGAATAATATACTTAAGCTTTTATCCCAATACAATTAATTCAATTATTGAATTAATCTCTTGTCTGGGTTCCCTCAGTTACAACTAACCTAACAGGCTGGGCCTGCAATAAACTAAAGCACAAGCATACCTGACATGTATATAAACCATGGTTAATTCTAATCAAGCATCTGCTCATGCTCTAAATCACCCGATGGGAATATGGGGGAACGGTCAAACCCCGTGACATATACATTTATTTTTATTTGTATCCCATCTTTATTATTTTTAGAAATAACTCAAGATGGCAAACATATACAATATTCCTTCGTCCTTCTATTTTCCCCACAACAACCCTGTGAGGTAAGTTGGGCTGAAAGAGAATGACTGGCCCAAAGTCACCCAGATGGCTTTCGTGCCTATGGTGGGATTAGAACTCACCGTCTCCTGGTGATTGGCCCAAAGTCACCCAGCCAGCTTTCAAATCTAAGTTGAGACTAGAACTCACCGTCTCCTGGTGATTGGTCCAAAGTCACCCAGTCACCTTTCAAATCTAAGTGGAGACTAGAACTCACCGTCTCCTGGTGATTGGCCCAAAGTCACCCAGTCAGCTTTAATGCCTAAGGCGGGGCTAGAATTCACCATCTCCCATTTTCTAGCCTGGTGACTTAACCATTAAACCAAATGACCCAAATTAGACCCTGGAACACAACTATTTTGGTTTCATTCTGTAACTCTGACAGCAGGCATTGTCCCTCAGCCTCTGGGTCCCTGTGAAGAGTTGCTTATCCCTGCCATGCTCCCAATTTCCTCTCTTAATCATCCACAGAGGGACAAGAATGATTCTCTCTCCCTCCCTCCCCCCCACCGAGAGCCAGTGTCCGGCTCCTCCTGCAGGCTGGACCTGAAGCACTGAAAAGGCACAGCAGAATCCCAGGACTTGAATAAAAAGATGTTATTGTAGAAAAAGATAAGAAGCCACTTCCCAAGGACCCCAGTTTTTAATTTATATTTTAGTGCCTCTTTCTCTTGTCCAAAAATGCAACAGGCAAGATCATCTTTCTCTTTGTGCTTGGAATTCCTCATGACACGTGTGAGATTTCTTTCCTTCCTTCCCTCCTTCCCTTCCTCCCTCTCTCCTCTTCCCTTCCTCCCTCCCTGCCTCCCTTCCTTCCTTGCTGTTCCCTTTCCTTTTTTCTAGCCCTTACTTCCTTTCTCCCTCCCTTCCCTCCCTTCCCTAACTCTCCCTCCTGTCTTCCCTCTCTTCCTCCCCTCCCTCCATTCCCTTCCCTCTCTTCCCTAATCCTCCCTCCTTTCTCTTCCCTCCCTCCATTCCCTTCCCTCTCTTCCCTAACCCTTCCTTCCTTTCTCCCTCACTTCTCTTCCCTCCCTCCCTCCCTCCCTCCATTCCCTTCCCTCTCTTCCCTAATCCTCCCTTCCTTTCTCCCTCGCTTCCCTCCCTTCTCTAACCCTCCCTCCCTTCTCTTCCCTCTCTCCCTCCCTCCCTCCCTCCATTCCCTCCCTCTCTTCCCTAACCCTTCCTTCCTTTCTCCCTCGCTTCCCTAAACCTCCCTCCCTTCTCTTCTCTCCGTCCCTCCATTCCCTTCCCTCTCTTCCCTAACCCTTTCTTTCTTCCTCGCTTCCCTCCCTTCCCTAACTCTCCCTCCCTTCTCTTCCCTCTCTCCCTCCCTCCCTTCCTCCATTCCCTTCCCTCTCTTCCCTAACTCTTCCTTCCTTTCTCCCTCTCTTCCTTCCCTAACCCTCCCTCCCTTCTCTTTCCTTCCTCCTTCCTTCCTTCCTTCCTCCCACCCACCCTCCCTACATTCGATCACTTCAATCTCTCTTGATATGACACCAGATATATCTGATATGAAACTGTTTTCTTCTAGCTACGTGAGAACTAAATCTCCTAGTTGGTACGGAGTAGTGGTGAAGGTGTTAGACAAGGATTAGGACCAGGGACTGGCAGATTCAAATGCGGACTCAGCTGTTATGTGCCATTGCAAGGAGGAAGGCGTGCTATAAAATAATAAAGGTGGGATAAAAGTCTAATCTAAGAATAACAAAGTTGGCGTCAATAAGACACGTGAAAAACTCTGGATAGTGGACACTGCAATACCTGGAGACAGCAGAACAGAAGAGGAAGCACTACGGAAGATAACAAAATACAAAGACCTGCAAATAGAAATAAAATGACTGTGGCAAAAGAAAGCAAAGGCAATACCAATAGTCATAGGCACTTTGGGTGCAATCCCAAAACATCTGGAGCACTTGAACATCATTGGCATTGACAAAATCCCCATCGGTCAATTGCAAAAGGCAGCTTCACTTGGAAGAGCTTACATCCTGCAATGATACCATTAATACCAAAGAAATCTGCCTAACCCAGGTCTTTGGAAATGACTTGAGAGATGAATAAAAATGGCAGATCCAGTCTAAACATCTGGATGACTTATGTAACCAATCATAATTAAGCTGATGTCAGCTCTTAGCAATCATACAGACCAGGGGTCTTCAAACCTGGCCTTTTTATGACTCGTGGACTTCAACTCCCAGAATTCCTCAGCCAGGCATGCTGACTGAGAAATTCTGGGAGTTGAAGTCCACAAGTCATAAAAGGGCCAAGTCTGAAGACTCCTGATATAGACAGACCTTCTTCAAAATCATGAGATCGAGAGAATGAGCGGTGGTGGCGCAGTGGTTAGAATGTAATATTGCAGGCTGACTCTGCCCACTGCCAGGAGTTCGATCCTGACCGGCTCAATGTGAAGTCAGCCTTCCATCCTTCCAAGGTCAGTAAAAGGAGGACTCTGATTGCTGAGGGCAATATGCTGACTCTGTAAACAGCTTAGAGAGGGCTGTGAAAGAACTACAAAGCATTATATAAGCGCTATTGCTATTGCCATCATGATTCCTAATGTGGTCCTTCAAATCTTCCAACCCATTGTCACTGGGATTAAGTCCATCTACTTTGCTGCTGATTGTCCTCTTCAGTTTCCTTCTGCCTTTCCCAGAAGCCTTCTTCAGAGAATTCACATCATGTGTCCAAAGTAGGATAACTTGAGTCAACGATTTGGACAAAGGGATAGATGGGGAACTCATCAAATTTGCAGACGACACCAAGCTGGCAGGAATAGCCAACACTCCAGAAGACAGGCTTAAGATACAGAAGGATCTGGACAGACTTGAACACTGGGCACTAACTAACAAAATGAAATTCAGTGGTGAAAAAAGCAAGGTTCTACATTTAGGCAAGAAAAACCAAATGCACAGCTATAGTATAGGGGGTACCTTGCTCAATAGTAATAACTGTGAGAGGGACCTCAGAGTCCTAGTGGACAATCACCTAAATATGAGCCAGCAGTGTGCTGCAGCTGCCAAAAAGGCCAACACAATGCTGGGCTGCATTAATAGAGGGACAGAATCAAGATCACGTGAAGTATTAATACCACTCTACAGTGCCTTGGTAAGGCCACACTTGGAATACTGCATCCAGTTTTGGTCACCACGATGTAAAAAAAGATGTTGAGACTCTAGAAAGAGTACAGAGAAGAGCAACAAAGATGATTAGGGGACTGGAGGCTAAAACATATAAGGAACGGCTGCTGGAATTGGGTCTGTGTAGTTTAATGAAGAGAAGGACGAGGGGGGACATGATAGCAGTGTTCCAATATCTCAGGGGCTGCCCCAAAGAAGAGGGAGTCAAGCTATTTTCCAAGACGCCTGAAGGCAGGACAAGAAGCAATGGATGGAAACTAATCAAGGAGAGAAGCAACCTAGAACTAAGGAGAAACTTTCTGATAGTTAGAACTATCAGTCAGTGGAACAACCTGCCTCCAGAAGTGGTGAATGCTCCAACACTGGAAGTTTTTAAGAAGAGACTGGACAGCCATTTGTCCGAAATGGTATAGGGTTTCCTGCTTGAGCAGGGTGTTAGATTAGATGACCTCCAAGGTCCCTTCCAACTTTACTATTATTACTATTATTATTATTATTATTATTATTATTATTATTATTATTATTATTATTATTGGTCTGTCTTGATCTGATGTTCTCTTCGTTTCTTCAGGTGTCTTCTCCAAACACCTGAAGCTCAAAAGTGTCAGTCCAGGCAGTCCTTGATTTACAACCATTTGTTTAGTGATCATTTGAAGTTACAACAGCACTGAAAAATATGACTTAGGACCGTTTTTCACGCTTACAACCACAGTAGCATCCCCATGATCATGTAATCAAAATTCAGACACTGGGCAACTGATTCGTATTTATGACGGTCACAGTGTCCGGGCTCATGTGAACAACTTTTGTGACCTCCTGACAGGCAAAATCCAGGGGGAAACCAGATTCATTTAATAACTTAACAACTGCAGTGATTTACTTAAGAGCTGTGGAGAGGAAGGTTGTGAAATGGGGCAAAATTCATCAAGTAGTAGAAATTGGGGTCGAGGACTTTCTGTACTCCAGAATACGATCCTCTCCCATTTATTTATTTATTTATTTATTTATTTATTTATTTATTTATTTATTTAATACATATTATATTATATTATGTAATATAATAGTGTACATATGTGTGTGTGTGTATGTATGTGTATGTATATGTATAGATAGATAGAGATAGAGACAGAGACAGAGATAGAGATAGAGATAGAGATAGAGATAGAGATAGAGATAGAGATAGAGATAATACAGCTGAAGGGTGTGACTAGCTGATGAGGGCAAAATGAGCCTGAAATAGCTATACTAGTCTCCCACTAATTCTTTGCCAACCACAAATTTTGAATTTATAGTGTTCACAGTATATGAGGTCTGCCTGCAAAACATGCTCCTAGATTGGAGCGAAATGCAGAACAGACTGATTTATATTTGGTAGACAGGGTGCCTCACCCAACAGATATAGCTATAGATTGCAAGGTGATCAAACCGGTCAGTCCTAGAAGAGATCAACCCTGACTGCTCCTTAGAAGGCCAGATCCTGAAGTTGAAACTCAAGTACTTTGGCCACCTAATGAGAAGGAAGGACTCACTGGAGAAGAGCCTGATGCTGGGAAAGATGGAGGGCAATAGAACAAGGGGACGACAGAGAATGAGGTGGCTGGATGGAGTCACTGAAGCAGGAGGGGTGAGCTTCAATGGACTCCAGAAGATGGTAGAGGACAGGAAGGCCTGGAGGAACATTATCCATGGGGTCGCGATGGGTTGGACACGACTTTGCAACTAACAACAACAACATATATATAGATGATATATAGATATAAATATAGATATATAGATATAGGTATATAGGTATATAGATATATAGAGATAGAGATAGAGATAAAACACACACACACACACACACACACACACACACACACTCACACAGAGCATGTAACATCCCTGTGACCTAAATTCTTTATCAAGGGAAAATTTAATTCTTCATGTAAATTAAGCAATATTAGTTTGCAACCCTGCAGGAGCGAGCACTGTAGGACACCGGTCAGAAAAATCATGCCAAAGACATACATCCAACATGGAGATTGCATCGGACGATGCCTGCCATCATTCACTTGACAATCTCTTTCTAATTTCTCTTGCATCCCTCAGCAGGTACAGGTTGTCCCTGGACTTGCAACCATTCATCCAGTAACTGTTTGGAATTGCAACGGCACTGAAAAAAGTGAGTTACAATGGGTCCTCATACCTATGACCACTGCAGCATCCTCACGGTCATGTGATCAAAATTTGGGCACGTGGTAACCAGCACGTATTAGGGGAGGGGAGGGGACGGAGGGGGGAGGAAAGTGGAAGGGAGGGGAGGGGGTGGGTGGGGAGAGGAGAGGAAAGGAGAGGAGAAGGGGAGAGGAGAGGGGAAGAGAAGAGAAGAAGAGAGGGAAGGGGAGAGGAGAGGAGAGGAGAGGAAAGGAAAGGAAAGGAAAGAGGAGATGAGGGGCAGAGGGGCAGGGTGGAGGAAAGGAGAAGGGAAGGGAAGGGAAGGGGAGAGGAGAGGAGAGGAGAGGAGAGGAGAGGAGAGGAGAGAAGAGAAGAGAAGAGAAGAGAAGAGAAGAGAAGAGAAGAGAAGAGAAGAGAAGAGAAGAGAAGAGAAGAGAAGAGAAGAGAAGAGAAGAGAACTAGAACAGTACCTAGAAAACACAGCATTTGGCCCCTGACGTTTTCAGTGTCGGCTAGTGACACAGCTTGAATGGAAAGTCCTGGCGATTTTTGGGCTGGCACCAACAGTCAGAACTGATAGAAAGCGGAATTGAATTCCACTGGAGAACTTTGATTAACAGCCTGGGTTTATTTCCTTTAATGAGGTATGGAGCAGCCTCTAGTGGCGAAAAAAAGTGGTATAACGTTTTGAACCACATCCTTCTCAAAAATGTGCTTCTCTGGTGAACGGCAACTTTGAGTCCATTTTCCACCCTAGAATAAGGAAAATCCTCTACACGCTTGATAAAGGGTAGGCTCCATTGAATACAATGGGATTACTTCAGAGTAAAGAGCCGTAGGCTTGCAAGACTCAAGCCAACCTTTTTTTTGGGGGGGGGGGGATCATAAATGGCCTCTTCCTTTCAAGAGACACACGTATTCAGCCTAGACAAGATAAAGCCAAGCCTGAGTTTAAATCTGCTTTTTTAAATCGGGGGAATCACATCCCTGATAATGTTTTGCCCCACTTTCAAAAAATCCCCCCAAAAAACATAAGAGAACTTGGGTGAGAGCACACTGCCCCCATTTCCGAAGGGAAGGAAAGAAGGACGACGTTTGGAAAAGACAGATAATAAGAGCGGATGGGGAGAAAAGGCAGAAGAGAGAGGGAGAGAGAAAGAGGTACCAGGAAGAAAATAGAGCACGCAGAAGATGAAAAAGAAAAAAAGAAAGTATATATTAAATTATAGACATCCTTGGTATGCCTCTTTGCTTAGAGCAGTGGTTCTCAACCTGTGGGTTGGGACCCCATTTGGGGTCGAATGACCATTTCATGAGGGTCGCTGTCTCTGCCCTACTGAGCCCGCCAAAAGTCCCATTCTGCAAACAGTGCTGCAAGTTGTCTGCAGTGAAGGCGAGCTGTCTGGAAGTTTCCACCCCTCCCTGCTGAGCAACTACTAAAAATGTAAGTAAAAGAGGGCCAGGGGTGGGAGGGGGGAGGCCGGCGGGCGCAGGGAGGGTTGCTGGCACGCGTGGGGCCCGGCGGGTGCCTTACCTCCCTTGGGCTGGGCCAGCTGATGGCCCAGCCAGTGGTCGGCCTGCGCCATCTTTGCCACTTGCCAGCTATGCCTTGGCTGACACAGGGGGCGGCACCACGCATGCGCAGCGCTCCCGGGCAGGGAAAGTCCTCGACTTACGACTGGTTGGGTAGTCCTTGACTTACGACTGGTTGAGTAGTCCTCAACTTACGACCGGTTGGGGTTTGCGGCATTAAAAAGGTTGAGAACCACTGGCTTAGAGAGAGAGAGAGAGAGAGAGAACAGATAAACTGTGGATGCTCCAACACTGGTGATTTTTAAGAAGAAATTGGACAACCATTTGTCTGAAATGGCACAGGGTTTCCTGCCTCAGCAGGGGGTTGGACTAGATGACCTCCAAGGTCCCTTCCAACTCTGGTATTCAGTTACAGGTAGTTACAGACTTACAACTGTTCATTTAGTGACCATTTGAAGTTTACAACAGCACTGAAAAAAGTGACGACCGTTTTTCATCCTTACAACCGTTCAAGCATTCCCATGGTCACCTGATCAAAATTCGGACACTTGGCAACTGGCATGTACTTACGATGGTTGCAGTGTCCCGGGGTCATGTAATCCCCTTTCGCCACCTTCTGACAAGCAAACTCAGTGGGGAAGGCAGATTCACTTAACAACCGTGTTACTACTAGCTTAACGCCTGCAGTGATTCACTTCACAACTGCGCTGAGAAGAGTCACAAAATGGAACAAAACTCCCTTAACAACTTCCTCACTGAGCCACAGAAATTTTTTGGCTCAATTGTTGGACGTATGTCGAGGACTACCTGTATTCTCTTGAACGCAAAGACAGTTTCTTGCATTATAATAAATTCTTCAAAAGCCAATGCCACGATACCTTACTCTGCAAAGGCCAGAATAAAGAACTCCCATCACTGCAGACTTTGTGTCAAATCCAATTTTGGGAGACCTGACTTTGAAATCCGCTCAAGCATGTTCATGGAGGGCCAGCCTCTCCACCTAATCTGCCTCCTCACGTCGCCCGTAATAATAAAATATTGGGAGGCGATTAAACTAGCAGCTCTGTGGATTTGGGATCAAGGCAAAAGAACGCCGGTTGGGGTTAGGATTTGCCCACCTTACATTTTAACATTGTGATTAATCACTTGAACAAGGATTTGAAGGAAATGCTTCTCAGGTTTGCAGAGAGCAGAATAACAAGAGTTGGAAGGGACCTTGGAGGTCTTTTAGTACACACACACACACACACACACACACACACACACGCTCAAGCAGGAGACTTTGTACCATTCCGGATAAATGGCTGTCCAATCTCTTGATTTAATGGCTTGTCTTCAGAAGTTGTGGGTGCTCCATCACTGAAGGCTTTTAAGAAGAGATTGGGCAACCGTTGGTCTGAAATGGTATAGGATCTCCTGCTTGAGATGGAGGATGGACTACATAGAAGACGTGTGTAATGGGGTGCCCCAGGGCTCTGTTCTGGGCCCTGTGCTCTTCAACATCTTCATCAACGATTTGGACGAGGGGATAGATGGGGAACTCATCAAATTTGCAGACGACACCAAGCTGGCAGGAATAGCCAACACTCCAGAAGACAGGCTTAGGATACAGAAGGATCTGGACAGACTTGAACACTGGGTGCTATCTAACAAAATGAAATTCAATGGTGAAAAAAGCAAGGTTCTACATTTAGGCAAGAAAAACCAAATGCACAGGTTGTTATGGTTCTGGCTAATGAAAGACTTCAAATAACTTCCAGGCATTGATTTTCCTAAAAGTCTTTTATTGTTACAAAATGTCGGCACAGGCACAACGGAGGCTTTATGCTAAGATCTAAGTTCTCTTCCTCTGAGAAGTTATTAAATTATCAGCGTGTTCCCTCCCTAAATTAGCTGTCATATATCACATTATCCAATTAGTGTGAAGATCAAAGGTTTCCTTCCTCTTTCTTTCCCCTGGCTTTGCCCCCACCCCCTTCTGCTCTGTATTAACCTCAAAAATACCAGACAGGTCTGCATATTGTCAAAGCAAGAATATACAATATTTGCAGTGTTGACACAGGTATAGTATAGGGGGTACCTTGCTCAATAGTAGTAACTGTGAGAGGGACCTCGGAGTCCTAGTAGACAGTCACCTAAATATGAGCCAGCCGTGTGCTGCAGCTGCCAAAAAGGCCAACACAGTGCTAGGCTGCATTAACAGAGGGATAGAATCAAGATCACGTGAAGTGTTAATACCACTTTACAAGGCCTTGGTAAGGCCACACTTGCAATACTGCCTCCAGTTTTGGTCACCACGATGTAAAAAAGATGTTGAGACTCTAGAAAAGCTGGGAAACTTTACTCCGGCATTATCTGAAAACAAAGCAAAGCAAAAAATAAAATTAAAAAAAAAAGCAAGGCAGGAACGGGCCTGTGTGATTGGGGTGCGGCGGGGGAATTCTCTTTTCCCAGGGGCAAAACTGGCCTGCCGCTGAATGGAAACCGCTGCCCCTTCTTTCCGCTGGGAACTCAGAAGAAAACAGAGATGGCCTTGAGCGAGAAAAGGTGATTTTAATAGAGGGAAAATCTCAACTCTGAAAGGCAAAAGGCCTGCTGGTTCAGCAAGGTTAAAATCCTTCTGGCTGGCCCAGATGGTAGAAGGAAGGGGTGGGGGGAGGACTGGTGGAAATTTACAGCTGTTCCCCAGAAAGTTACACTTCAGCTGTTCCCCCCCAGAGCTGCAGCTCATGAAAACAGGCCCCTTTCGAAATGGGGAGATTGATGGAGTCTCCAGCCCTGCCAGCTATAAATATACCACCAGCCTTGTAAGAACAGGGCTGGGACATCACCAGCTGACAGCACAGGGCTTCTGGTTTTTAAAAAGCTGCCTAAACACATACAGGTGGACACCCTTGCTCCTAAGCGCAGGATCCACATGGGAGCAAAGTCACTGGAAAGGGCTGGAGTGCTGGGTTGCCTTCAGAAGTTGTGGGTGCTCCATCACTAGAGGCTTTCAAGGAAAGACTGTGCAGTTGCTTGTCCGAAATGGTATAGGTCAGTGGTTCTCAACCTGTGGGTCGGGACCCCATTTGGGGTCGAACGACCACTTCACGGGGGTCGCCAAACAACGCAGTCCGCCATTTTTTCCCCCTTTTGCTTAGCTGTGCTACTCCTTTTTATTCTATTGGCTTTTGAAAGCCAATAGAATAGGCTCTCTTGAATAGAGTCTAATTCTATTGGCTTTCAAAAGCCAATAGGAATTGTCCAGGCTGCCTCTGCCCTGCTGAGCCCGCCAAAAGTCCCAGTCTGCAAACAGTGCTGCAAGTTGTCTGCAGCGAAGGCGAGCTGTCTGGAAGTTTCCACCCCTCCCTGCTGAGCAACTACTAAAAATGTAAGTGAAAGAGGGCCAGGGGTGGGAAGTGGGAGGCCGACGGGCGCAGGGAGGGTTGCTGGTGCGCGTGGGGCCCGGCGGGTGCCTTACCTCTCTTGGGCTGGGCCAGCTGGTGGCCCAGCCGGTGATCGGCCTGTGCCGTCTCTGCTGCTTGCCAGCTACGCCTCGGCTGGCGCAGGGGGCGGCACCATGCATGCGCGGTGCTCCCGGGCAGGGAAAGTCCTCAACTTATGACCAGTTGGGGTCGCAGCATTAAAAAGGTTGAGAACCACATTGGGTCTCCTGCTGATGCCGGGGGTTGGACTAGAAGACCTCCAGAGTCCCTCCCAAACTCTGTTGTACTGTTATTTTGTCCTAAGAGTTGAATCCACAAAAACACCAGTCTAGCCGGGCTCTTTACTGACTCAGCATGCATTGATTGGTCAGCTTTTTAAATCAATTCAACTCTGAAAAGATCATAGGGCAGTGGTGGCGAACCTATGGCACGGGTGCCAGAGGTGGCACTCAGAGCCCTCTCTGTGGGCACGCGCGCCATCGCCCCCGTCCTAGGCCTTCAGCTGGGTTTTATAAAACCTTTTCGCTTTATTGCCCCCATGTGCAAAAAAAAAAGGTTCAATCACTCAGTCAATTTAAACTTCTCACGGGGAAAAAAAAAGATCTTGCAAAGTTGGAACTGATTGGTTGAACTTTTAAGTCCCACCCAGTCTGCCGTTACTACCGTAACCACGCCCACCCAATGGGCCACACCCAGCCAATGGGCGACACCCACCCGGCCCCCGACGATGTGTAAGTGGGTTTTAGGTTGCAGTTTGGGCACTCGGTCTCTAAAAGGTTCGCCATCACTGTCATAGGCTGTGATCCAAAATGTGGACCAGCTAAACTCCTTAATTTCACAACACGTGGATAAACTTTGCCATAGTTTTAACTGGAAAATTGGGGAACATCCTAGATCAAGCTGATAGAAGTAAAGGAAAGGTCTTCAAAAATTTACTATTGAAAGAGAAATTTAAAATTGAATTTGCTGCAGTGGAAATTTACTGAGTGGAGAAGCAACTATAATAAATGGGAACCAGGAAAGGATAGCATAAAGGAAGTATGTAAGAGAAACACGTAGGCAACATTGTTATCTGGGTCTTCAGAATGGGAATTGAATGTTTCAGCATCTTTTGCGTAGGCAACAAATTCTGCATATCTCATCTTTCTTACTCTTGTACCTCTTTCAAATCCCCTAAAAAAAATTTTCAAATATAGCCCTTTCTAATTGAAATTTAATCCAAAATTAAATGCACTCTACATGCGTAAAATGGATGCTAACTTAATGAAAAAGAGAGTAATAGATCCAAAGTTTGTTTGCTTGTATTCTGGGGAATATTCTGATAAGATTATCTCTCAGCTAATATTGGCAATCCCCAGATCGGGGGCAAATATTTGTCCTGGATTTGGGGATTACTGCATTTTTATTTATGTTAGTTACAAAGAGTCTGCAATTAATGACCATAACTGAGAATAGAATTTCTATTGCTAAGCAAGGCAGGTGCTAAGTGAGTCATGCTCAATTTTATGGCCTCTTTCGCCACAGTTGTTCAGCAAATCACTGCAGTTGTTAAGTGAATCTTGTGGTCGTTAAGTGAATCCAGCTTTCCTCATTGATTTTGCATGTTGGAAGCCAGCTGGGAAGGGTCTATGAAAATTTGCTGTGGCCAGCTCCCAATGGCCAACTCCCCATGGCCAACTCACCAAGGCCAACTCCCCATGGCCAACTCCCCGTGGCCAATTCCTCATGGCCAACTCCCAATGGCCAACTCCCCATGGCCAACTCACCAAGGCCAATTCACCATGGCCAACTCCCCACGGCCAACTCCTCATGGCCAACTCACCAAGGCCAATTCCCCACAGCCAACTCACCAAGGCCAACTCACCATGGCCAACTCCTCATGGCCAACTCACCATGGCAACTCCCCATGGCCAACTCACCATGGCCAATTCCTCACAGCCAATTCCTCATGGCCAACTCCCCATGGCCAACTCCCCACGGCTAACTCCCCAAGGCCAACTCACCATGGCCAACTTGCCACAGCCAACTCCTCACGGCCAATTCCTCATGCCCAGCTCCGCATGGCCAACTCCCCACAGCCAACTCACCAAGGCCAACTTCCCACAGCCAACTTCCCACAGGACTATTTGCTGGAGGACAAAAGTTACACTAATATCAAAGAAACGGTGGAACAGAATCGTTAAAGAAAGGGTGCAAAAGGAGGGACAGAATGTAATGTGAATGACAACAATTAAAATATTTTTTTATGTATTTCAAGTAACTAAACTGAATTGTTAAATTGTCCCACGGCGAGTTGGCCCTGGTGAGTTATCCCGCAGCAAGTTAGCCGTGGCGAGTTGGCTGCATAGAGTTAGCCATGGCACGCTGTCCCATTCTGGGCTGGGAAGGTTGCACATGGGAATCCCATGAGCCTGGGACGCTGCAACCATTGTACATACATGCTGGTTGCCAAGAGCCCGAATTTTTATCACATGTCCGTGGGATTGCTGCAATGGTTCTAAATGCAAGGACATGTTCTACGTCACTTTTTTTCAGAGCTGTTGTAACTTCAAACTAAATGGCTAAATGAATGGTTGTAAGTCAAGGACTGCCTATACTTATTATAGTAGTAGTTGTTGTTGTTATTTCAATTTATAAAGTCATCTAATCCAGGGGACCCCAACCTCAGGTCCATGGACCAGTACTGGGCTGCGGCATGCCAGCAACCGGTCCCCACAAACAAGCAAAGCCCCATCCGCAGGATGCAAGCAGCCCAGAAAACCACGCACCTTCCGGTCTGTGGAAAACCCTCTCTCCATGGAATCGGTCCCTGGTGCCCAAAAGGTTGGGGACCTTTGATCTAATCGACAATAAAAATAGGCCCTGCATCCTTTCCCTCTCTAGAAAAAAACAGAGTCAAACTCTCTCTTTGCCCACACCAGGGGTAGGCAACCTTGGCTCTTTTATGACTCGTGGACTTCAACTCCCAGAATTCCTGAGCCAGCCATGCTGAGGGGAAAGGGAGAGGTTTCCATGCTGAGCCATGCCGGCTCAGGAATTCTGGGAGTTGAAGTCCATGAGTCATGAGGGGTCCATAGGGGTAGGCAACCTTGGCTCTTTTATGACTCGTGGACTTCAACTCCCAGAATTCCTGAGCCAGCCATGCTGAGGAGAAAGGGAGAGGCTTCCATGCTGAGCCATGTTGGCTCAGGAATTCTGGGAGTTGAAGTCCACAAGTCTTAGAGCTGCCAAGGTTGAGGACCCCTGATATAGGGCAGGGATAGGCAACCTTGGCTCTTTTATGACTGGTGGACTTCAACTCCCAGAATTCCTGAACCAGCCACGCTGAGGGGAAAGGGAGAGGTTTCCATGCTGAGCCATGCTGGCTCAGGAATTCTGGGAGTTGAAGTCCACGAGTCATAAAAGAGCCAAGGTTGTCTTTCCCTTGCCTAAACCCATCAGAATACAGAACAATAGAGTTGGAAGGGACATTAGAAGTCTTCTAGTCTAGTCCAACTCCCTGCTCAAACAGGAGACCCTATACCAGTGGTGGCGAACCTATGGCACGCGTGCCAGAGGCGGCACTCGGAGCCCTCTCTGTGGGCACACGCGCCGTCACTCCAGCCCCGCCTCCCCCCACGGCCCCCTCAGCAGCAGCCCCCCTGGAGGAGAGTCGCCCCCGGGTGCAGCCCGTAAGGAGCAGCACAGCCAAGGACATAGCCAAGCAACAGGGACAAGACTCCGCCCTCGCACCTCATAGCATGCAGATGATGCTGCGAGGTGTGGGCGGAGGGCGTGGCTGCCATGGCGCTGCAGGGCTGCCTGGGCAATCTGCTGCAGCGGGCCATGGAGGTGGTGCATGGCCCTGCAGGCGGGTGGGGCAGGGGGCGTGCGGGGCAGAGCATGCAGGGCAGGAGGCGGAGTGGGGGTGGGGGCGGTTTTTGGGCACTCGGTCTCTAAAAGGTTCACCATCACTGCCCTATACCTTTCCAAACAAGCGGTTGTCCAATCTGTTTTTAAAAGATCCCCCACAACTTCTGAGGCAAGCTGTTCCACTGATTAATTAACAAACTATCAAGAAATTTCACCTGGGTTCTAGGTTGCTTCTCTCTTTGGTTAGTTTCCATCCATTGCTTCTTGTCCTGCCTTCTTGAGCTTTGGAGAATAGCTTGACTCCCTCTTCTTTGGGGCAGCCCCTGAGATATTGGAACCCTGCTGTCGTGTCCCCCTTCATCCTTCTCTTCATTAAACTAGACATACCTAATCTCTGCAACATTTCTTCCTATGTTTTAGCCTCCTTCAATCAGACCCAGACTGACCCTCCTTGCCCCAAATAAAACCCCCTAAAATTCCAAGGTCAATTCCTCTCTTTGCTAATCCCATCAGACCCAGATTGATCCTCTCTGCCCCACACAAAACCCCTGGAATCCCATTTAAACCGAAAAGTAGAAGCCCCACTCACCAGCTCCCAGCACAGCTCAAGGGCAGCCCTAAGAAGTGAGTTTCAACATAGTAACCAGGTGAGGAACCTCAAGGTTCCATTCTCAATCAGGGACACGCCCCCCATTGTCTCAACATTCCATCCGCTTAGACAGCATACTAAAAAGCAGAGACGTCACCCTGCCAACAAAAGTGCGTATAGTCAAGGCCATGGTTTTCCCAGTTGCAATGTACAGCTGTGAAAGTTGGACCATAAGAAAGGCTGAGTGCCAAAGAATTGAGGCCTTTGAACTATGGTGCTGGAGAAGACTCCTGCGAGTCCCCTGGACTGCAAGGCGATCAAACCGGTCAGTCCTAGAGGAGATCAACCCCGACTGCTCCTTAGAAGGCCAGATCCTGAAGTGGAAACTCAAGTACTTTGGCCATCTAATGAGAAGGAAGGACTCACTGGAGAAGGGCCTAATGCTGGGAAAGATTGAGGGCAACAGAAGAATGGGACAACAGAGAATGAGGGGGCTGGATGGAGTCACTGAAGCAGTAGGCGTGAGCTTAAAGGGACTCCAGAAGATAGTAAGGAAGGCCTGGAGGAACGTTGTCCATAGGGTCGGGATGGGTTGGACATGGTCCAATTAACAACAAGAAATAACTCCAGGTAAGCTGACAAGCAGCTGTCTAACTTCCCCAAAACTGGCCAGCCAATCTGATCTCTAGAATTTCCCTACCTTACAGCTCTTAACTGACTGATGGAAGATAATTATTTGTAGCTCAGGGCTGAACTGTGGGGTCCTTGTTGGTCTTTGAGCTTGGTGGTTGTCTTGCAGACGTTTCATGACCCAACTAGGCAACATCATCAGTGCCAGAAGGGGGGAATAAAAGGAGAAGGAGGGGGGGGGGAGAATGACGGTGGGGTCCTTGGTGCTTTCTGAGTTTGGTGGTTTTCTTGCAGATGTTTCATGTCCCAACTAGGCAACATCATCAGTGCTAGAAAGGAGGAGGAGGAGGAGGAGGAGGAGGAGGAGGAGGAGGAGGAGGAGGAGGAGGAGGAGGAGGAGGAGGAGGAGAAGAAGAAGAAGAAGAAGAAGAAGAAGAAGAAGAAGAAGAAGAAGAAGAAGAAGAAAGAGGAGGAGGAGGAGGAGGAGGAGAAGAAGGAAGAAGAAGAAGAAGAAGAAGAAGAAGAAGAAGAAGACGAAGAAGAAGAAGAAGAAGAAGAAGAAGAAGAAGAAGAAGAAGAAGAAGAAGACTGTTGGGTTCTTGAGCTTGATGGTTTTGTTGCAGATGTTTCATTGCCAAACCAGGTAATATTATCAATGTTAGAAGGGAGTGTTTATATACAGTAGCTTGCCCCCTCAGTGTTACTTTGTCCTGCCTTCAGGTGCTTTGGAGAGGTGGTTGAACCCCTCTTCTCTATGACAGCCCCCCAAGTATTTGCAAAACTGCTATCATGTCACCCTCTCAGTGTTGATGGGAGTGGCCTTGAGGGTTCCTTGATTAGGCTGTGGTCTACTTTTAGCTTGTTTGCCTACACCTACATTTCTTCAAGAAATGTAGGTGTAGTTGGAAGGGACCTTGGAGGTCATCTACTCCAACCCCCTGCTCAGGCAAGAAACCCTATACCATTTCAGACAAATGGCTGTCCAGTCTCTTCTTAAAAACCTCCAGTGTTGGAGCATTCACCGCTTCTGGAGGCAGGTTGTTCCACTGGTTAATTGTTCTCACTGTCAGGAAATTCCTCCTCAGTTCTGGGTTGCTTCTCTCCTTGATAAGCTTCCATATGTTGCTTCTTGTCCTGCCCTCAGGCGCTTTGGAAAATAACTTGACTCCCTCTTCTTTATGGCAGCCCCTGAGGTATTGGAATACTGCTATCATGTCCCCCCTTGTCCTTCTCTTCGTTAAAGTAGACATACCCAATTCCAGCAACTGTTCCTTATATGATTTAGCCTCCAGTTCCCTTGATCATCTTTGTTGCTCTTCTCTGCACTCTTTCTAGAGTCTCAACATCTTTTTTACATTGTGGTGACCAAAACTGGATGTAGCGTTCCAAGTATGGCCTAACCAAGGCATTATAAAGTGGTATTAACACTTCACGTGATCTTGATTCTATTGATGCGAACTCATTGTGCAAATTCAGCACACAGTACTTCAAAGCTCATAAAGACTTTTGCTGTTCGGGAATGCTTGAATCCCAGCTCAAAGAAGGACTTTTGGTGAGCACATTCATCTTTGCAACTCTGTTTTTCTGCTAAACTTTCCAGATTCAGAATTTTGGGAAACCAGCAAAACAGTGAAAAGCAAACCATATATTTCCCCTTTATGTCCTTCTAGCTGGCCCCTAACTGAGATGTAAACAGAAAAGTTATTGTATGTTAAATAAATACTAATTGATTATTTTAAATATATGTGGCAAGAGCTTAATGGCTGGATAATGAAACTTGCACCATTAATGTGGCTGTTAAACATCAGTTATTATGGTTTTATAATTAATTGAATAGTTGGAAGGGCTTAATTTTCTATTCTTAAGGTTCAAGAGGTCAGGATATATAGGTCAGCCAATGCAAAATGTATGAGTAAGAACACCTCTTCTTTCTTTCTTTCTTTCTTTCTTTCTTTCTTTCTTTCTTTCTTTCTTTCTTTCTTTCTTTCCTTCCTTCCTTCTTTCTTTCTTTCTTCTCCCCCTCTTCCTTCCTTCCTTCCTTTTCTTTCTTTCTTTCTTTCTCTTTCTTTCTTATAGCTCCCTATTTCAATCAATAGATAGCTTACAACAGATAGATAGCTTTCTTACAAAGAAAGACAGAACGAAAGAAAAGGAGGAGGAGGAGGAGGAGGAGGAGGAGGAGGAGGAGGAGGAGGAGGAGGAGGAGGAGGAGGAGGAGGAGGAGGAGGAGGAGGAAAAGAAGAACTGGCTGGCGATTCTCACTTCAGGTCGAAGCCGGCAGCTCCCCTCCACCGATGCAATGTCAGAATCTACCTTCATGGGTCAATGCCTGCTATTCACTGGCTGGCTGGGGGTCTAAATCAGCCATTCTGCCCCCGTCCAGGCACGGCTTTTCTTTCCAGCGCTGCAGGGATGACCCCAGGTTCATCCTCCGAATGAACCGCTTGGCATTAAATTTCATTAACCTCAGATCCCCATAAAAAAATGGCAAAAGGGCATCCGAGAGATACCTTTTTGAGGGCCTCGATCTCATCCCTGATTCCCATGAATATCAATCAGGGCAAATGGGTTGGGGTCCCCCTCCCTCCCTTGGGGTCCCCCCCTCCCTTGTTCCCGAAAAATAGGATTTGCGACCTTGGGCTTGTTCAGAGTCAGTTCTCCGAAAAAGGACCGTTGGAACGTGGCACGTGCTTCCCAGCCCCTTGGCTTCGAAGGAAAGCCGTTTTTAAAAGACGGTTTTGTTTTAAAAACATGGCTTCGTTTTTAAAAAGTGGTTTTGTTTTTTTTTAAAAAAAAATTAAAATATTTTCTGTTTTTTAAAATACGGCTTTGGTTGTTAAAATACCGCTTTCTTTTTAAAACGCTGCTTTGCTTTTAGTCTATTGTTTTGTTTTTAAAACGTCGCTTTGTTTTCAAAACGTCGCTTTGTTTTAAAATACGGTTTTGTTTTGTTTTTTTCAAATATCGTTGTAGAATGTTTGCAATGATTGACACTCAAAGTAAGCTTGGCTGCTAATCAGTTTCGTAAGAGAGAGCCATTTTCTTGAGGTCCTCTGGTAAAATATTGTGTATATAATAATAATAATAGTAGTAAAGTTGGAAGGGACCTTGGAGGTCATCTAGTCCAACCCCCTGCTCGGGCAGGAAACCCTACACCATTTCGGACAAGTGGCTGTCCAGTCTCTTCTTAAAAACTTCCAGTGTTGGAGCATTTATATCCTGAGAAAATTCCAGATGCCGATCAATGCACGACATTGTGCATTAAATTTTTTGCCTGCCTTATTCTTGTAAAATCCGGTATTGGTGCTAAAGAGGGAGGGAGGGAGGGAGGGAAGGAGCAATTTGTTGTGTTGGGAAACTGAGCTTCTTCTGCAAAGGCATCACCGCCATGCAATTTCCATTTCTGGAATTTTCCTACTTTGCAAAACAAAAAAAGCTTCTGTTTTTCTCTCTCATTCTCCAGATGCTTCCGAGTTCTTTCAGAATTCCTTGATTTGGCTGAGATTTGAGGCTTATTGTTCAATTGCCAGGAGGCAGGCATATAATACTGGGTTTTTTTTTCTTTCCATTTATTTTATTTAGTTATTTATTTGTATGCCGCTTTTGTTATTTTTACAAAGAACCCAAAGTGGCGAACATATCCAACAGACCTTCCTCCTCTTATTTTCCCCACAATAACAACAACAATAACAATAACAGCAACCATGTGATGCAGGTTGGGCTGAGAAAGAGAGGGACTGGCCCAAAGTCACCCACCGGTTTTCATGCCCAAGGCAGGACTTGAACTCATGATCTTCTGCTTTCTAGCCTCATATAAAAGAGCCGAGGTGGCGCAGCAGTTAGAGTGCAGTACTGCAGGCCACTTTAGCTGACTGTGTTCAGCAGGTCAGCGGTTCAAATCTCACCGGCTCAAGGTTGACTCCGCCTTCCATCCTTCCGGGGTAGGTAAAATGAGGACCCAGATTGTTGGGGGCAATGTAAATATATATATACATTGCTTACTGGTGTACACCGCTTAGAGAGTGCTTGCACTTAAAGCAGTATATAAGTCTCATAAATAAATAAATATAGCAATAGCACTTAGACTCATATACCAATTCACAGTGCTTTACAGCCCTCTCTAAGTGGCTTACAGAGTCAGCATATTGCCCCACAAAAGTGTGGGTCCTCATTTTACCGACCTCGGAAGAATGGAAGGCTGAGTCAACCTTGAGCTGGTCAGGATCAAACTGCTGGCAGTTGGCAGAATTAGCCTGCAATACCACTGTTATCATCCAGCTCGAGGATTCAAATAAATAACCAGGTTCATTCCATTTCTGAAAATCTTACTGTGTTGAATATACGGCATGGTACTGTCGAAGCAAAATTCACTGTAAGGTTCCAGAACACCAGATCATGGAATTAAACAATAGTCTTTTCACCCAAACCCCTGCCTTCTCCCATAGTCCCTGTAAACAATTTCACTTTGCTATGGGAACTGTCTGCTTCTCTTCCACACCTTCTGCAGTGTCCTTGGAAATGGTTCAGGCTCTCACTGTCTTCAGCAGAATTGAAAGGTTTCATGTCTCCACCTAAACATTTCTAAAGCAACACCTCCCTCATTAACTCTAATGGCAAGTTGAAACGAAGAGGCATGTCGCTACCAAAGTTTCATTCTTGACAACCGCATTCTAACCACTGTGCCACCACGGATCTTTCTATATCTTGATAACTTCCCTCCAAAACTTTCCTGGCTGCTCCTATGTGAAAAGCTCAGAGCAAGAGAAATTCCTCCATAATTTACTTTCCTTCCTTCCTTCCTTCCTTCCTTCCTTCCTTCCTTCCTTCCTTCCTTCCTTCCTTCCTTTTCCTTCCTTCCTTCCTTCCTTCTTTTCTTCCTTCCTTCTTTCCATCCTTCCATCCATCCATCCTTCCTTCCTTCTTTCCTTCCTTCCTTCCTTCCATCCTTCCTTCTTTCCTTCCCTCCTTCCTCCTTCCCTTGTTTCTTTCTTTCCTTTCTTCTTTCCTTCCTTCCTTCCTCCCTTCCTTCCTTTCATTCTTTCTACATTTACTTCCTATTTCCTGCTCTTAAAAAAAGCCATTGAAGATAATGGATTCACTTTACAACCACCATATTTGGTTAACGACCACCACAAGAATGGTTTAGCATAAAATTGAGTGCGGTCACAGGGTGACCCACTTAACCTCTGTATAAGTAGTCCCCGATTTACAACCACAACTGAGCCCCAACTTTCTGTCACTAAGCAAGTCAGTGGTTATGAATTTTGTTCCATTTTACGACCTTTCTTGCCACAGTTGTTAAGTGAATCACTGCAGCGGTTAAGTTAGTAACATAGTTGTTAAGTGAATCTGGCTTTCCCATTGACTTTGCTTGTCAGAAGGTTGCAAAAGGAGATCACGTGGCCCCGGGATAGTGCAACCGTCATAAATACATGCCAGTTGCCAAGCATCAGAATTTATTTTTTATATATAAATATTTTATTAATTTTCTAGTTTTACAGTCAAATACCTAATAGACAAGGTGTTGTCTGGCTCCATTAGTAATTCAGTGGTCTATATTAACTTCTTCAGTCTAGATCCAATATTACACCATCAAATGTTTCCTCTCTTCTTCCGGTAGTACCTGTTTTCCCACACTTTGTTGTTGTTAGTTGTGAAGTCGTGTCCGACCCATCGCAATCTCATGGACCATGTTCCTCCAGGCCTTTCTGTCCTCTACCATCTTCTGGAGTCCATTTAAGCTCACGCCTCCTGCTTCAGTGACTCCATCCAGCCATCTCATTCTCTGTCATCCCTTTCTTCTCTTGCCCTCCATCTTTCCCAGCATCAGGCTCTTCTCCAGGGAGTCCTTCCTTCTCATTAGGTGGCCAAAGTACTTGAGTTTCAACTTCAGGATCTGGCCTTCTAAAGAGCAGTCAGGGTTGATCTCCTCTAGGACTGACCAGTTTGATCGCCTTGCAGTTCTCATAATATCAATAATGTCAGTTTTAGATAACTTTTCTAATCAAAAGATGACCAAGCATTGGAATTTTGATCGCGTGACCCTGGGGACGTTGCGATGGTCATAAGTGTGACAAATGGTCATGAGTCTCTTTTTTTCAGTGCCATTGTAACTTTGAACGGTGACTAAAAGCATAGTTGTAAGTCAAGGACTATCTGTATCGGCTGGGTTTTTCTGGTGTAGCAAAAAGCGCCTGGGTCTTTCTCTAATCTACAGAAATGGTGACAGTCACTCAGCTGTGGGTCAAAACCCCCCTAATAAAGTGACTACAAGGCCAATGGCTTCAACTTTCAAACTGTTTCCTGTTATTCCAAGTTAAGGTGACCAACTTTTTTACAATGAAAAGGAGGACACAAATAAATTGAAGAAAAAATATCGCAAATAAAAGAAACATTTTATTCATTGCAACAATAATATAGACAACTTGCATGTGCAAAGTTTGCCAGCCGGGTGTTTTGGGGCGCTCAGCAGCAATTCCTGTTGGCTTTCAAAAGCCAATAGGGGGAGTAGCACAGCTCATGCAAAAGTTGAAAAAAAAACCATCAAAAAAAGGTGCCGGAACGCCATTCTGAGCGTTCTATGAGGGGAAAAAAAGCCCTGCAGATTAGTCTTCAAATATCGAAAAGGAGGACATGAAGGAGGACACTTTTTGAGGGAGGACAGAACTTGCAAAAGGAGAACTATCCTCCCTAAAGGAGGACGGTTGGTCACCTTATCTAAGCAAACTATCAACCATCCAAACAGCGAATTCAAAATCAAGGAATCTCCAAGATTTTGACGTGCCATAAAAGATAGACTTTATTGAATACACATCTTGGAACGGAAGAAGCAAAACCAGCTCTGGTTTTCCCGCGCAAAAATCTGGTTACTTAACAATAGCTTTCCATAACCTCCAGCCACCGAGTGCTCACCTTGCCCAATCATACTTCCTTGGTTTGTTATGAGAAGGGTCCACTTCTTCATCAGACACCTGCTTTTGTGAACCTTGGGTCTCACGGCACGTGGACAGCTTCTTAGAATCCCACACTTTCTACCCCCCCCCGGTTTCTATGGCAAATTGAGTAGCACTAGAGGTTAGCAAGAATCTTAGCAATGCAACCTTGGCACTATCCCCCACCCCATCCAGAAGGAGAGATGGGAAGCATCAAATCCAGCTGCCATTACAACATGGCGTTACTCAGTGTTTTTTTTTGTAAAAAAAAAAAAAAAAAAAAAAGGTGCCGGAACTCACACACATCATATAACCCGCCTTGCTTACCCTACAAGGTTCCATCCAAAAAAGGTGCCGGAAATCCGTTCTGGGCATTTTATGAGAAAACAATCTAGAGAAGCAATTATCGTAAGCCTCAGTTAGGACAAGGAACAGGTCACTTAAATGAAGTGAAGCAGAACATGGGATGGGAAGTTAGCACAAGAAGATAGTAAGGTGGAGATGCTGGGAACCAAGAAAATGTCTCCATCGTTTTTCGGGCTTCAACTTGGAAAAAAACAGAGATCAATAAAGCAGAACTTTGTTTAATGATGTGAGAAACTATCCAGAACGGAGACGGCAGGAATCGCTTATTACAAAACAAACAAGCCAATTAGGAAAATGGAAGTCCTGGAGTAGCTGCTTCTTAGAAGCAGCTCAACCTAACCCCAGGCGGAGGGTTTGTAAAAGAATACCTGGGCAGCCAGGAATTTGCAGCCAAGGCTGAGAATCTAAAATATTGCTGCTATGTACTAATAAAAGAGAATATTTGTAGCTCGGGGTTCAACTGAGGGTCCTTTATATAAAATAGAAAAAATATAAATATATAGTGAGAGCCAGTTTGATCTAGTGGTTAAGGCACCAAGCTAGAAAATGGAAGACCATGAGTTCTAATCCCACTTTAGCCACGAAAGCCAGGTGGATGACTTTGGACCAATCAGCAAGAGATGGTGAGTTCTAATCCCATCTTAATCATGAGAGCCGGCTGGATGACTTTGGACCAATCACCAGGAGACTAGGCGTTCTAGTCCTGCCTTAGGTGTGAAAGCAAGTTGGTGACTCTGGGCCAATCCATTTCGGACAAATGGCTGTCCAGTCTCTTCTTAAAAACTTCCAGTGTTGGAGCATTCACAGCTTCTGGAGGCAGGTTGTTCCACTGGTTAATTGTTCAAACTGTCAGGAAGTTTCTCCTTAGTTCTAGGTTGCTTCTCTCCTTGCTTAGTTTCCATCTGTTGCTTCTTTTCCTGCCCTCTTTGGATGCAAAAGATGCAGGGAAGGTGCCATACCTGAGTGTTTCTCCACTTTGGTAACCTGAGGATAGGTGGACTTCAACTCCCAGAAGTCCGCAGCCAGCATGACTCCATGGCTTCAGCCAGAATCAGAGGGGCCTCTCTCTCTGCAGAATGCCATAGGACAGTGATGGTGAACCTTTTAGAGACCGAGTGCCCAAAAACCGCCTCGCCCCTGCCCTGCCCCTGTCTCTCCTGCCTGCAGGGCCACCCATCACCTCCATGGCCTGCCACAGCAGATCACCCAGGCAGCCCAGCAGCGTCACAGTGGCCACGCCCTCCATCCGTACCCCGCAGCATCATCTGTACGCGATGGGGCATGAGGGTGGAGTCTCGTCCCCGCTGACCAGCTGCCATGTCCTTGGCTGCGCTACTCTGCGCAGGCTGCACCTGGGCTGACTCTCCTCTGGGGGGGGCTGCTGGTGAGGAGGGGGCCATGGGGAGTGGTGGGGCTGGGGCAACGGCGTGCGTGCCCACAGAGAGGGCTCTGAGTGCCGCCTCTGGCACCCATGCCATAGGTTCGCCACCACTGCCATAAGAGACCAGATTCTCTGCTATTGAAATCAGGGAAGCATACAAGTTTAACAGTAAAATAACTCACCAATACTTGAAGTCACTTTAGTTATGCTCCATAATCATATCTGCATCTCATCCTGGCCATAATGGTTGCAAACTACCGTATTTTCCGACGTATAAGACGACTCGGCGTATAAGACGACTCCCGACTTCAGAGAAGATTTGCATGGTCAGAAAGTCGTCTTATACCACCGGAAAATACGGTATTTTCTGGCGTATAAGACAACTCGGCGTATAAGACAACCCCCGACTTCGGAGAAGATTTGCATGGTTTAGAAAGTCATTTTATATGTCGGAAAATATGGTAGGTCAAGGTGTTAGTGTCAACATTGCAAATATTGTATATTCTTGCTTTTGACAATATGCAGAATTGTCTGGTAATTATGGGGTTAATACAGAGCAGAAGAGGGGTTGGGGGTAAAGCCCGGGGAAAGAAAGAGGAAGAAAACATTTGACCTTCACACTAATTGGATAATGTGAGATATGACTGCTAATTTAGGGAGGGAACATGCTGATAATTTAACTGCTCAGAGGAAGAGAACTTAGATCCCTCCGTTGTGCCTGTGCCAACATTTTGTAACAATAAAAGACTTTTAGGAAAATAAATGCCTGGAAGTTCTTTGGAATGTTTCATTAGCCGGAACCACAACACTTAGGTCATGGGAAAACATCTGGGTGGAGGGGGGGTGCGGTACTGCGCAGGAATCTCCCCTTTGAGCACAATGTGTGACGTTGTGTGTCAAGGTTTGAACGGTCTCCCCAGCACATTTGCGCAACGGCCATCTGTAACGATGTTAAAACCGATTAATTGAAGTAAGCTTGGGGGAATATAGGGCCTGTCAATCTTCCGTGCATCCATTGCTGAAATGACAACTGAAACCTGACAAGAGGTAGGGAGGAGATGACATTTGCAAATGGAACATGGTGATACACCGATCAAATCAACAAAATGGGTGGGCGTCCCCTCTGCGCATATTTTATTTTGGCAGTTAATAGTTGGGGAGAGAGGAAAAGGAGAGCTTTTTGCAATTTCCTTGTGGCCTCTTAAGTATGTGTCTGCAGTACAAACACCGGTCCATCTCCTTATGGAAGATAGTCCTCGACTTATGACTGCAATAGAGCTGTGATTGAGACATTTGTTAAGCGGGTTTTGTCCCGTTTTATGACTTTTCTTGCCACAGTTGTTAAGTGAATCACTGCAGTTGATCATTTAGTAACCCGGTTATTAAATGAACCCAGCTTCTCCATTGACTTTATTTGTCGGAAGGTCGCAAAAGGGGATCACAAGACCCCCCCTCCCAGGACGCTACAACCATCATAAATACGACCCAGTTGCCAAGCGTCCCATAATTGATCATGTGGCCATGGGGATGCGGCAATGGTCGTAAGTGTGAAAAACAGCCGAGGTCACTTTTTCCCCTGCCGTTGTAACTTTGAATGATCATTTAAAAAATGGTTGTAGGTTGAGAACTATCTATAACATGGGGTCTTCAAACTTGGCCCTTTTATGACTTGTGGACTTCAACTCCCAGAATTCCTCAGCCAACCCTAACCCTAACCCCCTTGTCCTTCTCTTCATTAAACTAGACATGCTGCAGCTGTCAAAAAAGCCAACACAGTGCTGGGCTGCATTAACAGAGGGATAGAGTCAAGATCACGCACAGTATTAATACCACTCTACAGTGCCTTGGTAAGGCCACACTTGGAATACGGCATCCAGTTTTGGTCACCACGATGTAAAAAAGATGTTGAGACTCTAGAAAGAGCACAGAGAAGAGCAACAAAGATGATTAGGGGACTGGAGGCTGAAACATATAAGGTACGGTTGCTGGAATTGGGTATGTCTAGTTTAATGAAGAGAAGGACGAGGGGGCACATGATAGCAGTGTTCCAATATCTCAGGGGCTGCCCCAAAGAAGAGGGAGTCAAGCTATTTTCCAAAGCACCAGAAGGCAGGACAAGAAGCAACGGATGGAAACTAATCAAGGAGAGAAGCAACCTAGAACTAAGGATAAATTTCCTGACAGTTAGAACAATTAACCAGTGGAACAACCTGCCTCCAGAAGCGGTGAATGCTCCAACACTGGAAGTGTTTAAGAAGAGACTGGACAGCCATTTGTCCGAAATGGTATAGGGCAGTGGTTCTCAACCTGTGGGTCGGGACCCCATTCGGGGTCGAACGAACATTTCACGGGGGTCGCCAAACAAGGCTGATCGCCATTTTTTCCCCCTTTCCTTTGGCCACGCCCCTGGCACCCGGTGATGTATAAGTGGTTGGAGGTCACCACAACATGGGGAACTGTATTATGGGGTCGCGACATTAGAAAGGTTGAGAACCATTGGTATAGGGTTTCCTGCCTGAGCAGGGGGTTGGACTTGATGACCTCCAAGATCCCTTCCAACTTATTATTATTATCGATCATCGCACAGTCAGCCAGATGTTCAGACTGGATTTGGCATTTTGTCTACCTATCGAGTCCTTACCCAGGACCTGGGATAGGCAGATGTGGATGTTTGATGGTATTACAGATATCGTCGCAGGATGGAAGCAGTTCCTAATAAGGCTGCCTTTTGCAATTGACTAATAGCGAATTATTATTATTATTATTATTATTATTATTATTATTACCGAATTCCAGCAACCGTTCCTTATATATGTTTTAGCTTCCAGTCCTCTTTGTGGCATTCCACATTACGTGACATTCCACTGAAGATACAGATGGGGTAAAACTTCTCAAGATTGTCCCTTCAAAAATGGTGCTCTTGGGAGGCTCTTTCTGAAGCCACAAAACCCAGCCCAGGTCTCTGCCCGTCACTCAAGGAGTTAAATTCATTTTGCCGTTGACAATTAATGTCGGGGGCCCATTCCATAGATCTCTTAACAGAGACCACAACAGGGCAATTAACCCACTAATACACTAAGCTATTACATTGCTATGTCTCTTATTTTAGCCCGAGGTGATTTGAAACGCATTGGATTAAAGGATATTACAGGAGATAGCATGAAAAATAGTTTAATGTAATGAGTCGTCCCATGACGTCCGCTATTAAAGATGATTTGCGGTCAAAAACTACAACATGCAGGAGTTCAACCATTTAGAAAGTTAGAAGGAGGAGGAGGAGGAAGGGGAGCCTTAACTGTTTCCTGACTAGAGTCGCCTGAATAAATGAAAAAAGTTATCACACACACAACACACACTAAACCCTACAAGTTTGGTGTAGTGGTTCAGGCACCAGGCTGGAAAGCAGGAGACTGTGAGCTGTAGTCCTGCCTTAGGTGTGAAAACTGACTGAGTGACTTTGGACCAATCAACAGGAGACGTCGAGTTCTAGTCCTGCCTTAAGCAGGAAAATGATTGGGTGACTTTGGGAATCACCAGGAGACTGTGAATTCTAGTCCCACCTTTGGCATGAAAGCTTGCTGAGTGGGACAATCCCCAGGAGAAGGTAAGTTCTAGTTCTGCCTTAAGCATGGTTGTTCATCCATCGATTTCGATGAAGACCTTGACATCTTGTGGGTTATGGGCCATCAACGATGTGTCCGTAGGTGGCTAATAAGACCGATGTTAGCACGGAACGTTCTGCCACATACTGAACAAAGAAATGTAGACACTGTTACTTCAGCATTTGCAGCTCTGGCTTTGAGGAGTGCTCACTTTTCTTGTGCCAAGATTGTCCTTCTGTGTTCATATGTCTGGCAACCCTGATACACCAAGGTGCGCCATGTCGGTCGATCATGCGCCAGAAGTTCCCAAGAGATGGTGTTAATATCCAGGGACTTAAGAGAGGCTTTCAACGTGTCTTTGAATCGCTTCTTTTGTCCCCCTTGCGATCGCTTTCCTTGAGACAGCTCACCATAGAAGAGCTGTTTAGGGATGCGATGATCTGGCATCCTTACAACATGGCCTGATGATAAACTGATGATAGTCCTGCTCTGGAGAGGACATCTGTGTCTGGTATCTTATCCTGCCACCAGATCCTCAGAATTCTACGAAGGCAAGTCATGTGGAAGTAGTTCAGTTGCCTAACATGCCTCCTGTACACTGTACACTTAGGCATGAAAGCCAGCTGGATGACTTTGGGTCAATCACCAGGAGATGGTGAGTTCTAGTTCCGTGTTCAGCACAACAGTGATTGGATGACTTTGGGAATCACCAGGAGACTGTGAGTTTTAGTCACGCCTTAGGCATGAAAGTGGTTGGGTGACTTGGGGCCAATCCCTCTCTCTCTCTCTCTTAGCCCAACCCACTTCACAGGGTTGTTGTAGAGAAAACAGGATGAATAAGAAGTATTGTGTATGTTTGCCACGTTGAGCTGAGCTCATGTTTCAGTAAGGAGTGCAGATTGAAATTGAACTGTTTTGCATCCAATACCAAGGGGCCTTTCCCCATTCACCCCTGACTGCATCACAAATGTGAGACAGCAACCACATATACGTTTTCTTCCTTTTCTCCCCAGGCTCCATACCTGGAGCAGCTTCAAGTAACCTTTAGCTGTTCTGCAATTAATAATAATAATGATGATGATGATGATGATGATGATGTTGGAAGGGACCTTGGAGGTCATCGAGTCCAACCCCCTGCTCAGGCAGGAATCCTATACCATTTCAGACAAATGGCTGTCCAGTCTCTTCTTCAAAACCTCCAGTTTTGGAGCATTCACCGCTTCTGGAGGCAGGTTGTTCCACTGGTTAATTGTTCTCACTGTCAGGAAGTTTCTCCTTAGTTCTAGGTTGCTTCTCTCCTTGATGAGTTTCCATCTGTTGCTTCTTGTCCTGCCTTCAGGAACTTTGGAAAATAGCTTGACTCCCTCTTCTTTGGGGCAGCCCCTGAGATATTGGAATACTGCTATCACGTCCCCCCTCGTCCTTCTCTTCATTAAACTGGACATACTCAATTCCAGCCACCGTTCCTTATATGTTTTAGCCTCCAATCCCCTAATCATCTTTGTTGCTCTTCTCTGCACTCTTTCTAGAGCAGTGGTTCTCAACCTGTGGGTCGGGACCCCATTTGGGGTCAAACGACCATTTCACGGGGGTCACCAAACAACGCAATCCGCCATTTTTTCCCCTTTTCTTTAGCTGTGCTACTCCCTTTTATTCTATTGGCTTTTGAAAGCCAATAGGAATTGTCCAGGCTGTCTCTGCCCTGCTGAGCCTGCCAAAAGTCCCATTCTGTAAACGGTGCTGCAAGTTGTCTGCAGTGAAGGCGAGTTGTCTGAAGCTTCCACCCCTCCCTGCTGAGCAACTACTAAAAATGTAAGTAAAAGAGGGCCAGGGGTGGGAGGTGGGAGGCCGGCGGGCGCAGGGAGGGTTGCTGGCGCGCGTGGGGCCCGGCGGGTGCCTTACCTCCCTTGGGCTGGGCCAGCTGGTGGCCCAGCCGGTGGTCAGCCTGCTCTGTCTCTGCCGCTTGCCAGCTATGCCTCGGCCAGCGCAGGGGGCGGCACCACACATGTGTGACGCTCCCGGGCAGGGAAAGTCCTCGACTTACGACCGGTTAGGTAGTCCTCGACTTATGACCTGTTGGGTAGTCCTCGACTTATGACCGGTTGGGTAGTCCTCAACTTACGACCCGTTGGGGTCCCAGCATTAAAAAGGTTGAGAACCACTGTTCTAGAATCTCAACATTGCGGTGACCAAAACTGGATGCAGTATTCCAAGTGTGGCCTTACCAAGGCATTGTAAAGTGGTATTAATACTTCACATGATCTTAATTCTGTCCTTCTATTAATGCAGCCTAGGACTTTGTTGGCCTTTTGGGCAGCTGCAGCACACGGCTGGCTCCTATTTAAGTGATTGTCCACTAGGACTCCGAGGTCCCTCTCACAGTTACTACTATTGAGCCAGGTACCCCCTACACTATACCTGTACATTTGGTTTTTCTTGCCTTCCCCTTTAATCAGGCAACGCTGAGTGCAAGTAGGATGTTTCTCTGACCATTGCTGATGTCACAGTCAGGTGACTCCTTAAACCAGGGGTTCTGAAACTTCAACTCTCAGTATGGACTTCAACTCCCAGTCTTAGTCCTCGTTTTACTGTCCTCGGAAGGATGGAAGACTGAGTCAACCTTGTGCCGGTCAGGATCGAACTGCTGGCAGTGGGCAGAGTTTGCCAGCAATAGCAATAGCGCTTAGACGTATATACCACTTCACCGTACTTTACAGCACTCTCTACATGGTTTACATAGTCAACATACTGCCCGCAACAGTCTGGGTCCTCATTTTACTGACCTTGGACGTTTTATCAAACTTGGAAGAATGGAAGGCTGAGTCAACCTTGAGCTGGCCCTTTAACAAATGTTTCTCTTAGCAACAGAAATTTTGGGCTCCAACGTCATTGCAAGTCGAGGACTGCCTGTATTCTTCTGTTAAAGGCAACAGAGGAGAAAGGTAACTTCAGACTTTCAAGATTCTGTTAATATAACCATAAAGTAGAATAAGGCTCATCTGATCATACTGTACTTCCTGTCCGGACTACCTCGCAAGGCTGACCACTCCCTTTTCCCTCCCTGCTGAGGTCCATCAGCCAGAAAACCAGAGTATTTGCAGAATTCTCGGCTTTCAAGCTTTTCCATTGAGTTCTCCTAGCCTTTGCTGTCAGACAATCCTGGAACAAGCCACCAATGGAAGAAACTTCACTTTTAAAACAAACCCTGGCTGGTGATGGGAAACGACACTTTGGCCTATGATGGTTCTGTAATTTCATCAGCCTCTCCTCCGAGCTGATACCGAGTGACACGGCTATTGTATATGTAACAGCTCAGGCCAGTGATGAGGTTGTCAGTTCCATCTAATGTGGCCGGTTGACGGGCTGACTTATTTATTTATTTCCCTTCCCGGACATCCCCCCTCCCCCCTTTTCGCCCCCTTCCCCCCCCCCCAGTAGAGAGCAACAAAATTGAAGGAGAAAAGGTCACCCAAGGCTGGTCATTTGCTGTCTCTCCTTAGACACGTCTCGCTCCCTTCCAGGAAAATTGGAGGGGACAGCTTGATTTTTCTTCTGGGGGGGGGGGGAAATCCGTGCCACGCCAGAGTGACATCCGAAAGGAAAACTCGTTAGAATGGCAGGAAGATAGCCAGGAATGTAACTGGTTCGTAATGAATTTCAAAAACGCCAGGGCCCCGGTTATTGTTAGTGGCATCTGGAACCACCAAAGCCTCGTGGATCAGAAGTTGAAGCACGTGAATAATAGCCATCGCAATAGCCCTTAGACTTATATACCGTTTCACAGAGCTTTACCGCTCTCTCTAAGTCAGTGGTTCTCAACCTTTTTAATGCCGCAACCCCCCAACCGGTCCTAAGTCGAGGACTACTCAACCGGTCGTAAGTCGAGGACTACCCAACTGGTGCAGCACTGTTTGCAGAATGGGACTTTTGGTGGGCTCAGCAGGGCAGAGACAGCCTGGATAATTCCTATTGGCTTTTGAAAGCCAATACAATTAGATTCTATTAGCACAGCTAAGGAAAAGGGGGGGGGGAAATGGTGGACTGCATTGTTTGATAACCCCCGTGAAATGGTCGTTCGACCCCAAATGGGGTCCCGACCCACAGGTTGAGAACCACTGCTCTAAGTGGTTTACAGAGTCAGCCTATTTGCCCCCAACAATCTGGGTCCTCATTTTAAAGACCTCGGAAGGCTGGAAGGCTGAGTCAATCATGCGCCAGTCAGGATCGAATTCCTGGCAGTGGGCAGAGTCTGCCTGCAATAGTAATAGCAACGGCACTTAAGACGTATATACCATTTCACAGAGATTTTTACAGCCCTCTCTAAGCGGTTTACAAAGTCAGCATATGCCCCCCCCCCCAACAATCTGGGTCCTCATTTTACCGATCTCAGAAGGATGGAAAGCGGAGTCGACCTTGAGCTGGTCAGGACTGAACTGCTGGCAGTGGGCAGAAATAGCCTGCAGTACTGCATTCTAACCAATGAACCTTCACAGCTCAGCTCACCGCAACTGAGGTGGACTGACTTCTTCGGCCACTCTGTCTTTCCTTGCTACATGGAAGGAGGTGGTTCTTTTCCTGCCAAACATTCACCAACAGTGTGTAGAAATGAGTGTGTGATGGTAAAGATGTTTTCACTGTGCATTCTTTACAAGTTTGCCGTCTCTCATCTGATCGGCACGGTGAAACACCGCTCCCCCCGGTACCAAATATATACAGGTAGTACAAACACAATTGAGCCTAAAATTTCTGTTGTTAAGTGAGACATTTTTATGACCTTTCTTGCCACCATTGCTAAGTGAATCACTGCATCTTGTTAAGTTAGTAACCCTGTTGTTAAGTGAATCTGGCTTCCCCATTGACTTTGCTTGTCAGAAGGTCGCAAAAGGGGATCACTTGACCTTGGGACCCGGCAATGGTCATAAACATGAACCAGTTGCCAAACATCTGGATTTTGGTCACATGATCGCGGGGATGCTACAAAATCATAACTGTGAGAAATGATCATAGGTCGCTTTTTTCGGGACTGTTGTAACTTTGAATGGTCCCTAAATGAACTGTTGTAAGTTGAGGACTGCCTGTAAATGATACACAGGCAGTCCTCACTTTACAATCACTTGTTTAAATGTCTGTGGAGTTTCTCAGTCATCCAGGTCATAGTTGTCTCAAACGTATTTTTTTTCAAAAGGCAAGCGGACTGTTTAGTGACTGTTTGAAGTTACAACAGCCCTGGAAAAAGTGGCTCAACTTAACAACTGCAGTGCTTCACTTAACCACTGTGTCAAGAAAGATCATAAAATGGGGCAAAACACATTTCACTGTCTCGCTTAGCAACAGTAATGTGGAGCTTCATTGTGGTCGTAAGTTGAGGACTACCTGTATTTAGGAATCATTGGTCTGCATACTTTCAAGGGTGATATTTTTGCCTCCAACGAGATTAAGAACATGGTTTCATGGTTCCGACAGATGAAACTCTTCAAAAGAACTTTGAGGCATTGTTTACCTTAAAGAATCTTTTATTCAAGTAGCATAATATCGGCACTTACATAATCGAAGCCAAAAACTGAATTCCTTTCCCCTGGGCACATAGTATCAAAGCACAATTCCCTCCTCCAATTAACAGTCATAAGTCACATTCCCCAATTAGTTTGAAGCATGGGCTTCCTCTCCAGTTCTCCAGCCCACCAATTCTTTATCTGCTCTGGGCTCAATAACCTTGATTCTCACGCTAAGTTTAGTGTTGTTATGTCTAACTAGATTCTCATTCACATATCCTCTCCTCCAAGCTTCATCTAACTTTAAAAGCGAGAGGGGAAAAGATGGCTACATTTCCATCTCTTGTCAGTGCAAAACATCTGATGTTAGCAGCGCTGACACATGGCTTCATGCAATCTGGATTCTGAGATTCCTTATCCAGATTCCTTATCTCAGACATATTTTTTTCTCCCTAATCGTCCTCCCATCATCTATGTAAGCATGAACAAGGAGAATACAGTAGAAATAATAATATTTATGCACATCGTGAGAGGTTTCATGCACTGAGGGCTAAGAGTACAGTGATGGAGATAATGGGGCATGAGTCGCTGGCTAATTGAGCCTCTGCTGGGTATTTGTTTATTAATGCTATTCTACGTCAATTATGAGGGTAAAGGCAGGGGGTTACTTTCCTCCCCAAATGATGTATTAAACCAGGGGTTCTCAACCTTGGCAACTTTAAGACTTGTGGACTTCAACTCCCAGAATTCCTCAGCCAGCAAAGCTGGCTGAGGAATTCTGGGAGTTGAAGTCCACAAGTCTTAAAGTTGCCAAGGTTGAGAACCCCTGTATTAAACAATCTTTGTTCATTGGTGCTGTGGGATCCCTGATGGATGTTTGCACTACAAACATATTGCACTGCCCCCACTGTCCTCAACGTACGGCCACAAAGCCCAAAATTTATGTTGCCAAGTGAGACATTTGTGAAGCGAGTTTGGTCCCATTTTATGACTTTTCTTCCCACATTTTCCTCCCATCATTACAGTTGTTAAGAGAGTAACACGGTGGTTAAGTGAATCTGGCTTTCCTGTGGACTTTGCTTGCTAGAAGGCTGCCAAGGGGATCACATGACCCCCCCTCCCGGGACACGGCAACCATCATAAATTTGAGTCAGTCGCCAAGCATCCGACTTTTGATCACGTGACCACGGGGATGCTACAACGGTCGTGAGAAAAAATGGTCGTAAGTTGCTTTTTTCAATGCTGCTGTAACTTCCAACCGTCACTAAACGAACTCTGTTTCTTTGCTGGTAAAAAGGGGTTCTTCTGAAAAGCGGGCACAGCAAATGCATTCGGGCAACTTTATCTGGACTGCAAAAATTCTTGGAGCACCGGAACTCAGAACCCAGAATAACAGATGTTGGAAAGTGATCACCTGACCCCAAGACACTGCAACCATCATAAATATGAACCAGTTTGTCATAAATATGAACCAGTTACCAAATTTCCAAATTTTGATCACATGACCACGAGGATGCCGCAACAGTTGTTAGTGCGAAAAACTGCCATAAGTCACTTTTTTCAATGTTGCTGTAACTTTGAACAGCCGCTAAACGAACAGTTGTAAGACGAGGACTACCTGCACATTGCTATTTTAAAGAAAAAAATAGATAAAGCAAAGGAAGCAACAACTTTTTAAAGTGTCCCACTTTGGATGTTCTTCTCTTTCCCTCAACCCTTAAATTCATCCGACTTTGACTGTATCCTTTTTAAAGCGTCACATCCAGAACTATGTGACTATAAATATCCTCAACTGAGCAATTTTACTGTTTTAACTGTTTATTGTGCTTGGATTTTTAATGGGCTCGATTGTACTTTGTGTTAATTGTGAGCAGATTTGATTATTTTTAATGGTAAAGTGGTAGAGATAAATCCTGTGTCGGCTGCAGCGAAAACAAGCGACATGGCGGTAAAATAAATAACATGCAGTAAATGGTGAGTAGAAAAGCGTACAGGTTGCCCTCAACTTATGACTGTAATTGAGCCCGAGATTAGAGTTGGAAGTTGTGTTAGTCTTTAAGAAGTTACCATGTGACCACCACCCCCAATTTTATTAACTTTTTTTTTGCAGCCGTCCTTAAGCAAATGCCATGGTCATTAAGCCAACACAGCAGTCACGAAAGGAATGTTGCAGTTGTTAAACAAGCACTGCCGTCATTAAGAGAACCCATTGGACTCAATGGGCATTTTGTCAAGGTTAAATCGCTATGATGCCTGCTAGTCTCTACCGCTAATCAAGTGGCCGTAGATAAGGGGTAGAAACCGAAGGGAGGATATGGAACGTCAAGATGCCCTTCATGGACCGTGAGTGCCTGCTTCACGCCAAGGTCATTGCCGCAGATGCTCAGTGGAGAAGTGGGCCGTTCCCATAACAAAAAGGAATATTACTATTGGACGATGTGAACACTTTGTGGGTGGAGGCTTGCCCGTCGATGGTTTAACTGTGCAGGTTTTTGTGCAGGAAACCCAGAGCTGGTTTTGCTACTTGAGTACTGAAATGTTGTGCCCAATAAAGTTGAGCCTGTTTGGACTGAATTGCCTTGAGGAGTCCTTTTGTTGAGTTGGTAATCGGAGTTTTGGTCACCATGATGTAAAAAAGATGTTGAGACTCTAGAAAGAGTACAGAGAAGAGCAACAAAGATGATTAGGGGACTGGAGGCTAAAACATATAAGGAACGGCTGCTGGAATTGGGTATGTCTAGTTCAGGGGTAGGCACCCTTGGCTCTTTTATGACTCGTGGACTTCAACACCCAGAATTCCTGAGCCAATATGGCTCAGCTTGGAAACCTCTCCCTTCCCCTCAGCAAGGCTGGCTCAGGAATTCTGGGAATTGAAGTCCACGAGTCAAAAAGCAGCCAAGGTTGCCAACCCCTGATCTAGTTTAATGAAGAGAAGGACAAGGGGGGACATGATAGCAGTCTTCCAATATCTCAGGGGCTGCCCCAAAGAAGAGGAAGTCAAGCCATTCTCCAAAGCACCTGAAGGCAAGACAAGAAGTAACAGATGGAAACTAACCAAGGAGAGAAGCAATCTAGAACTAAGGAGAAACTTCCTGACAGTTAGAACAATTAACCAGTGGAACAACCTCCCTCCAGAAGCTGTGAATGCTCCAACTCTGGAAGTTTTTAAGAAGAGACTGGACAGCCATTTGTCTGAAATGGTATAGGGTTTCCTGCCTGAGCAGGGGGTTGGACTTGATGACCTCCAAGCTCCCTTCCAACTTTATTATTATTATGGATCATCGCATAGTCAGCCAGATGTTCAGACTGGATTTGGCATTTTGTCTACCAATCGAGTCCTTACCCAGGACCTGGGATAGGCAGATGTGGATGTTTGATGGTATTACACATATTGTCACAGGATGGAAGCAGTTCATTTGGTCTTTCTTGTAGGCCAGTTTGGTCTCTCCAGTAGTCAGTAAGCCTTCCTGATATACTAATTTCAGTGCATCTTCATCATTGTTCTTCAGATATTCTTCCAAAGCCATCTTTTCTTCTTCAACCATCTGATGTACTTGTAGCATTCCACACCCACCTATTTGCCTTGGTAGATAAAGTCTGTCAATGTCACTGCATGGATGAAGGGCATGATTCATTGTCATTATTTTTCTGGTCTTCCTATCCATTGCTTTTAGTTCTGCTTGAGTCCGGTCCACTATTCCAGCTGTGTACCTAATGACTGGAATTGCCCAGGTGTTGATTGCCTTTATGGTATTTCCTCCATTGAGTTTGGACTTTAAGATCTTATTCACTCTCTTGATGTATTCACCTCTAACCTTTTTCTTGACTTCAGTGTGCTTGATGTTGTCAGCTTGAAGGATACCCAAGTATTTGTAGTAATCTTCCTCATCCAGACTCTTAATGTTATTTTCGTGGGGCATCTTGTATTATTATTATTATTATTATTATTATTATTATTATTATTATTATTATTATTATTGGACCATCGCACAGTCAGCCAAATGTTCAGACTGGATTTGGCATTTTGTCTACCTATCGAGTCCTTACCCAGGACCTGGGATAGGCAGATGTGGATGTTTGATGGTATTACAGATATCGTCGCAGGATGGAAGCAGTTCCTAGTAAGGCCACTTTTTGCAATTGACTAATAGCGAATTTGTCAATGCCAATGGTGTTCAAGTGGTGCTCCAGTTGTTTTGGGATTGCACCCAAGGCGCCTATTACTATTGGTACTACCCTTGCTTGCTTTTGCCACAGTCTTTCTATTTCTATTTGTAGGTCTTTGTATTTTGTTATCTTCTCCAGTTCTTTCTCTTCTATTCTGCTGTCTCCAGGCACTGCCACATCCATATCCAGACTTTTTTGTCTTTCTTATCGACAATTGTTAAGTCTGGGGTGTTATGTTGCAGGTGCTTGTCTGTTTGAATTCTGAAGTCCCAGAGCAGTTTAATTTTATCATTTTCTATGACTTTCTCTATTTTATGATCCCACCAGTTTTTGCTTACAGGCAAATGATATTTTTTGCAGATCTTCCAATGCACCATTGTTGCTACTTTGTCATGCCGCTGCTTGTAATCAGTCTGTGCAATCTTCTTGCAACAGCTTACCAGGTGGTCCACTGTTTCTTCAGCTTCTTTGCATAGGCGGCACTTACTGTCTGTTGCTGTCTTCTCAATTTTGGCTTTATATGCATTTGTCCTTAAGTTGTTGTTCTTGTTGTTGTTGTTACATTTTGTGCCAGACAACAAAATAAAAGCTGGTTTCTGCAAAAACAAAACAAAACATTGCAACTAACAGTCATGCTCCTGTGGATGTGGCCAATGAGCATAAACATGGGTGGTTGCCAAACACCCAGAAAGCAAATACAGTGGGGGGGACAGCCAACATAACTTCAAAGTTCTGGGGAAGTCCATTGTATCCTCAAACACTTGTTAAGTCCCAAGTCATAAGTTAAGGACTACCTATACTTACAACAGCTCACTGAGTGACTGTTCAAAGTTACAATGTCATTGACAAATGTAACACGACCATGTTTCACATTTACAATCATTGCAGCATCCCCATGGTCATGTGATCAAAATTCAGATGCTTGACAACTGACTCATATTTATGATCGTTGCAGTGTCCCGGGGTCATGTGATCCCCTTTTGTGACCTTCTGACAAGCAAAGTCAATGGGGGGAGCCAGATTGGCTTAACAACCGTGTTACTAACTTAACAACTGCAGTGATTCACTTAACAACTGTGGCAAGAAAGGTCAGAAAAGGGGACCAAACTCACTTAACACACATCTCGGCAACAGAAGGTTTGGGCACAACTGAGGTCATAAGATGAGGACTATCTGTATAGTGTTCAGTAATATGTGTTGAAGAGTACTTTACATTAATTCTTGGTGGTCAGCTGGCTGTGATTCAAGTCCTTATTTTTTGTTAAATTATTGGGAAAACTGTCCTGCAGCAAGGGATGGAAACTGATCAAGGAGAGAAGCCACCTGGAATTAAGGAGAAACTTCCTAACAATGAGGACAAATAACCAGTGGAACAGCTTGCTTCCAGAAATTGTGGGTGCTCCATCACTGGAGGTTTTTTAAAAAAGACTAGACAATCACCTGTCTGAGATGGTATAGGTTCTCCTGCTTGAGCAGGGGGCTGGACTAGAAGACCTCCAAGGTCCCTTCCAGCTCTATTCTATTTTAAATCGACCCAACTCTTAGGAGCTGGATGATGTCCACCACTTTACTCTTTCTCATTCTCGGCTTCTTGGAAACTGCTAACTTTCGTTTCCTTGAAAATTACTAGCAGCGCCTGACAAGAACTGAACATCAGAAAGCAGCGCGATAAGCTTTTCATCTGATCCACAAAAAACATGCAGGAAATACTTATGTACAGAGAAACCCCGAGATACGTCTTTGGCTGGTTGAAAAAGAATGAAGGTGCAGAATGGGGGTGGGGGGAAGGAAACCAATCAGCAGAGAAAAGCAACTCATTCAGAATTTTTCATCCTGGGGGATTTGAAAGAGACAAGAGGGGCAATTCAAATAAGGAAGAAACAGGTAGTCCTCAACCTATGGCCACAATTGAGCCCAATCTTTCTGTTGCTAAGCGAGACACTCGTTCAGTGAGTTGTGCCCCATTTTACAACCTTTCTTTCCACGGTTGTTAAGCGAATCGCTGCAGCTATGAAGCTAGTAACATGGTTGTTAAGGGAATCTGGTTTCCACATTAACCTGGCTTGTCAGAAGATCCCAAAAGGGGATCACATGACCCCCAGGACATTGGAATCATCATAAATATGAGCCAGTTGCCAAGCATCCGAATTTTGATCACATGACCACGGGGATGATGCAACGGTCGTAAGCATGAAAAGTGATGATAAGTCACTTTTTTCAGTTCTGTTGTAACTTCAAATGGTCACTAAATGAACTGCTGTAAGTCGAGGACCACCTGTAACAATACTTTTTCTTTCCTCCACTGTTGTGGGAAAGGTTGCTGGAATTGGGTCTGTCTAGTAGTTTAATGAAGAGAAGGACGAGGGGGGACATGATAGCAGTTTTCCAGTATCTCAGGGGCTGCCCCAAAGAAAAGGGAGTCAAGCTATTCTCCAAAGCACCTGAAGGCAGGACAAGAAGCAACGGATGGAAACTAACCAAAGAGAGAAGCAACCTAGAACTAAGGAGAAACTTCCTGACAGTGAGAACAATTAACCAGTGGAACAACCTGCCTCCAGAAGCGGTGAATGCTCCAACACTGGAAGTTTTTAAGAAGAAATTAGACAGAATGGTATAGGCCAGGGGTAGGCAACCTTGGCTCTTTTATGACTCGTGGACTTCAACTCCCAGAATTCCTAAGCCAGCCATGCTAAGGAGAAAGGGAGAGATTTCCATGCTGAGCCATGCTGGCTCAGGAATTGTGGGAGTTGAAGTCCACGAGTCATAAAAGAGCCAAGGTTGCCTACTCCTGGTATAGGGTCTATTTGAGGAGAGGGATAGACTAGTAGACCTTCAAAGTCCCTTCCAGCTCTGTTAATCCCCTTGTACTAGTCTGTTACTCCAATAAAGGAGAATGTAGCTCAGGGTTGAAATGAGGGGTCCTTGGTTCCGTTATTCTGATGTTCAATGGGTTTTTGATTTTACCTCTTCCCCCCCCCCCCCTTCAGCATGTAAACCAATATCTTCCCTGAAAGGGGTTTGAGGTGAGAGAGCACCAAACAACACTCACACTCCAGGGATAAAAAATAAAATAAAATTAATAGTCTTCCTCTCCCATGTGGTTTGCTCATTAAAAAAAAGAGAGAGAGAGAGGTAGGGGAAAAAAACTCCATTTAAATGCAAATTTGAGTTTTAGCTGGGGATTTCTCCCCAAAGTATCTCTGAAAACACCATGGGAAATAGTCTACAGAAATCTAGGGAGGGCTGAAAATCCTGGCCATCGACAACACCTGCTTTTTGAGCCAAGGTTTGCTTCCGTCTTGAACGAAGGTGATAAAAGAACAATAAGAAAATAGAGTTGCATAGAAGAAAATGAAAATGAATAGTGAAAAGCCAAGGAGATCCATGTAACGACGGTATCTATGATGGCAGATGATCACAGATGATTAAAGGGTCTGTAGGCTAACTCCTACAATGAACAAGTGAGAGAACTAGATAGTCTAATAAAGAGAAGGACTAGCGGTGATATAATAGCTGTTTTCCAATATTTGAGGGGCTGCCACAGAGAAGAGGGAGTCAATTTATTCTCCAGAGGACCTGAAGGCAGGACAAGAAGCAACGGACGGAAACTAATCAAGGGGAGAAGCAACCTAGAACTAAGGAAGAATTTCCTGACAGTGAGAATAATTAATCAATGGAACAGCTCATCTCCTGGAGTACTCCAGTGCTGGAAGTTTTCAAGAAAAGATTCAACAACCATTTGTTTGGGATGGTATAAAGTCTCAGAATAACAGAGTTGGAAGGGTCCTTTGGAAGTCTTCTAGTCCAACCCCCTGCTCAGGCAGGAAACCCTATACCGTTTCACACAAATGCTTGTCCAATCTCTTCTTAAAACAGTGGTTCTCAACCTGTGGGTCGGGACCCCATTTGGGGTCGAACGACCATTTCACGGGGGTCGCCAAACAAGGCTGTCTGTCATTTTTCCCTTTTCTTTGGCCACGCCCCTGGCACCCAGTGATGTATAAGTGGTTGGGGGTCAACATGGGGAACTGATTATGGGGTCATGACATTAGAAAGGTTGAGAACCACTGTCTTAAAAGCTTCCAGTGTTGGAACATTCACAACTTCTGTAGGCAGGTTGTTCCACTAGCTAATTGTTCTCACTGTCAGGAAATTTATCCTTAGTTCTAGTTTGGTTCTCTCCTTGATTAGTTTCCATCCGTTGTGTCTTGTCCTGCCTTCAGATGCTTTGGAGAATAAGTTGACCCCCCTTTTCTTTGTGGCAGCATCTCAAATGCTGGAAGACTATCGTGTCATCCCCCTCTTCTTTGTTGGACTACTAGAAGATCTCAAAGATTCCTTCTAGTCTTGTGATTCTATTATTGAAGGAAAAATCTTCATCAGGGTCCAGTCCAAGCCGGGAATAAACAAAATAGAGAGTGTTTTAGAAAGAAGGTTGTAGTTTATTGAAGAGGAGAGCCAGAAACAGAGACAGAGACTTTTTTTTTCTGGGAAAAAAAAAGACCACATGTAGTAGGGAGTAGGTTTTTATACCTTCTTGGGCTTTTGTTTGGAGTTGTTCCTGTGGCATGAACTTTGACCTGAGTCTGCGTGTGTCTTTCTGGTATTCTGATGGTGGTGGGTTAATCCTATTATATCCCAAAGGTCATATCCTGCTTCCCTGGGGCTGTGGTTGATGACTGTTGGATTTTTGGTGTGAGGGATTGTTGATTTTACGGATCTTTCTTTCTAATCCCAGTTTCCTGGCTCCAATCTTTCTGACAAGATTATCACATCTGCATTTCTGCAGACCTGGTTTCTATTTGAGGCAGAGAGATTTAGGGGGAGGGTTGGTTTCTGCCTTTAAAATTCTTTGGGGAAATATAATATTCTGCCTTTTTAATATTCCCAAAAATATTCCTTTCTTTGGATTGTTCCCACACTATGATTCTACTATTAGGCATCATGTTGCAGGGGCCTGTGATGGTTGGAAACTAATCATGCTGGCTCAGGAATTCTGGGAGTTGAAGTACACAGGTTATAAAAGGGCCCCACCCCTGATGTAAAGACACTACATTCCTGCAGAGAGTCATTTACACATCACTAAGATCCCTGCAATGTAAATCACGAATGTAAACATTAATCTATCCATCCATTTAGGTTTGATCTTATCAGCTGCAGTCCTTCCTCTATTCTTTTCTGTATCTAAATCAGCTGGGTTTATTGGTGGATCATGGCAGGTATATAGATCACAGATAAAGGGGTGGGCAGAGTCAGTCCAGAGCAGTGTTTTTCAAACTTGACAACTTTTAAGATGTGTGAACCTCAACACCCAGATTCTGACAGTTGAAGTCTACATAACTTGCTAAGCTTGAAAAACATTAGTCTACTACAGTAATGTTTCTCAACCTTGGCAATGTTAAGACTTGTAGACTTCAACTCCCAGGATTCTGGGAATTGAAACCCACGGATCTGAAAGTTGTCAAGGTTGAGAAAAATTGAACCACAGCTTGCCTCTGAGGTTCAGTGTTTTTCCACAAGGGGGAGCCTCTTGTTCCAGCACTGTCGTTCCCAAAATCAAGATTTTCAACTTATTTAATATATTCCTGTGTTTGATTTATGTCACAACTTTTCTTCAGGAGCTCAAGGAGATTAACATTGTCTCTCTTCATTTTAACCCCCCCCCCCAACAAGAAAGAAAGAAAAAGGGAAGGGAAGGGAAGGAAGGAAGGAAATGGAGGAAACGGAGGAAACAGAAAAGAAGGAAGGAAATGGAGGAAGAGTGGGAAGGAAGGAAAGAAAGGGAGGGAGGGAGGAAAGAAGGAGGAAAGAAATGGAAGGAAGGACAGAAAGAGGAAGGAAGGAATGAAGGGGAAGGGAAGGAGGAAGGAAGGAAGGAAATGGAGGAAGAGAGGGAAGGAAGGAAGAGAGGGAAGGAAGGAAAGAAAGAGGGAGAGAGGGAGGAAAGAAGGAGGAAAGAAACGGAAGGAAGGACAGAAAGAGGAAGGAAGGAAGGAAGAAAGAAAGAAAGGAAGGAAGGAAAAAGAAAGAAAGAAAGAAAGAAAGAAAGAAAGAAAGAAAGAAAGAAAGAAAGAAAGAAAGCCTTGCCATGCTGTGATCAAAGTGGGCAGTGCCATCTTGATCCTTTCCCCTGTAGAAATGCCCCCATCTGCCAGATCTCCACCTACTCAGTCCTATGTGTTGCGCCTTCTCAAGTAGACACCCTACACACACACACACCTCCTTGCAGATGAAAAGCTATGCTATGCAGAGAGCCGTGGGCTCAGTCCTCTATTGGTGGAACAACTTAGTCTCCCAGCATTAGAAACTCAATATTTTATCTCTGTCCCAGTAGTTTTCTTTTAATCATCCTATTTTGCTGAAGCAACAATAGGAGTGGTTGCATTTTGCTCCCAATGGGGCAAGTTGGACTGTGCATTTGGGACTACTTAGAAGAAAGTCAACAGGTTTCTTGCATTCTTGATTGCAGATGATCCAACCACATCTGCCAGAGACCTTGGGAAGAATGGCTGGATTGCAATCGGTCTCAATCTGCACACTGAAACACTTACAGAGAAGCCTTTGCGATGTACAGGTAATCCTTGACCTACAACCACAGCTGAGCCCCAAATTCCCATTGTTAAGCAAGGCAGTCATAAAGTGAGTTTTGCTCCCTTTTACAAATTCTTTTGCCACAGCTGTTAAGCAAATCGTTACAGTCCTTAAGTTAGTAACTTGATGGTTAAGGGACTCTAGCTTCCCCATTGACTTGGCTTATCAGAAAGTTGCAAAAGGGGATCACGTGATCCCAGGATAAATATGAAAAACATTAGTCCACAAGTCATAAAAGGGCCATGTTTGAAGACCCCTGGTCTACAGTAATGTTTCAACATCTTCATCAATGATTTGGACGAGGGGATAGATGGAGAACTCATCAAATTTGCGGATGACGCCAATCCAGAAGACAGGCTTAAGATACAGGAGGAGCTGGACAGACTAGAACACTGGGCGCTATCTAACAAAATGAAATTCAGTGGTGAAAAAAGTAAGGTTCTACATTTAGGCAAGAAAAACCAAATGTACAGGTATAGTATAGGTGGCACCTTGCTCAAGTAGTAACTGTGAGAGGGATCTCGGAATCCTAGTAGATAATCACTTAGATATGAGCCAGCTGTGTGCTGCAGCTGCCAAAAAAGCCAATACAGTGCTAGGCTGCATTAACAGAGGGATAGAATCAAGATCACGTGAAGTGTTAATACCACTTTACAAGGCCTTGGTAAGGCCATACTTGGAATACTGCATCCAGTTTTGATCACCACGATGTACAAAAGATGCTGAGACTCTAGAAAGAGTACAGAGAAGAACAACAAAGATGATTAGGGGACGGTGGCTAAAACATATGAAGAACGGTTGCTGGAATTGGATATGTCTAGTTTAATGAAGAGAAGGACGAGGGGGGACATGATAGCAGTCTTCCAATATCTCAGGGGCAGCCACAAAGAAGAGGGAGTCAAGCTATTTTCCAAGGTGCCTGAAGGCAGGACAAGAAGCAATGGATGGAAACTAACCAAGGAGAGAAGCAACCTAGAACTAAGCCGTCATTAATACATGCTAGTTGTCAATTTTGGGCTCAGTTGTGGTTGTATGTTGAGGACTACCTGTATCCACTTGATCATGAGATGGCAGACAAGAGATATGATTTCCTCTCTTTTCTTTTTCACCTAGTGGTCATCCAGATTTACCAAAGTTTCTTCTAGTGGTCCACCCAATTAGCATGGAATTAAAACAACAACACACAATATCTTGACTCAGGCCACAAAAGCCTTATTTTGACCCAAATTGTCCCACCATTAAATCGGAGCTGCATTTCCTAGCACTTCAGTTATTCTCTTTTTATCTCCTCCTTCTTTTCCTCCTCAATACCGTCTAACTTTAGACCAGTGGTTCTCAACCTTTTTAATGCCGTGACCCCCAACCGGTCGTAAGTCGAGGACTACTCAACCGGTCGTAAGTCGAGGACTACTCAACTGGTGCAGCACCGTTTGCAGAATGGGACTTTTGGTGGGCTCAGCAAGGCAGAGACAGCCTGGACAATTCCTATTGGCTTTTGAAAGCCAATAGAATTAGACTCTATTGAAGAGAGTCTATTCTATTGGCTTTCAAAAGCCAATAGAATAAAAGGGAGTAGCACAGCTAAGGAAAAGGGAGAAAGAAAAAGCAGACTGCGTTGTTTGGCGACCCCCGTGAAATGGTCGTTCGACCCCAAATAGGGTCCCGACCCACAGGTTGAGAACCACTGCTTTAGACTATAAGCAGCTTGTTGAGTTATTAGACCTAAAAAGTGTGGAGAGTCAAAAATGGCGATGAAGAGAATGCTGTATTGGTCCAAAAATAATTTTGTTCCCCCCAAAAAAGCAGCTTCAAAATGCAAAATTCTTCTTTGATTTGTAAGGCAGATACATTGTTTTTTCTGCCCAACATGCTTTCCGTCGGAGAACAGACTATCCTTAAATTCAGGGACATCTTCAAATCTATTTATTTATTTGTATCCCACCTTTATATTTTTTACAAATATGTTAAGGCAGCAAACATATTCACCTTCTTCCTATTTTACCCATAACAACAACCCTATGAGGTGGACTGGGCTAAGAGAGAATGACTGGCCCAAAGTCACCCAGTCGGCTTTTATGCCTAAGGCGGGACTGGAACTCACCATCTCCTGGGGATTGGCCCAAAGTCATCTAGCTGGCTTTCGTGGCTAAGACGGGACCAGAACTCACCATCTCCTAGCCTGGTGCCGTAACAACTACTACTAGACCAAATTGAATAATGGAATAACAGAGTTGGAAGGGACCTTGGAGGTCATCTAGTCCAACCCCCTGCTCAGGCAGGACACCCTATACCATTTCAGACAAATGGCTGTCCAGTCTCTTCTTAAAAACGTCCAGTGTTGGAGCATTCACCGCTTCTGGAGGCAGGTTGTTCCATGATTGATTGTTCTCACCGTCAGGAAATTTCTCCTTAGTTCTAGGTTGCTTCTCTCCTTGATTAGCTTCCACCCGTTGCTTCTTGTCCTGCCTTCAGGCGCTTTGGAGAATAGCTTGACTCCCTCTTCTTTGGGGCAGCCCCTGAGATATTGGAAGACTACTATCATGTCCCCCCTAGCTCTCTATGTATCTCTCAATAGTGAGTTTCCTTGTATATCTTTGTAAAATGCCTTGAGTTGATGGAACTAAGGAAAGTAAGTGTGAATCACTGAACAAACAATAATTCAATACTGCCCGAAGCTGTTATTACAAAGAAGCTTATAGCTTAAGCCTTTTGCTTTATTTTAAATGCAGAAGTGGTTAAGGAATATCTGCCTCAAGATTTTAAAATTCCCAACAAATTTATTTGCAGCAAAGATGATAAGGGAGCTTGAAGCTAAACCTTACGATGAAAAGTTGTAATAACTGGGTATGGCCAGTCTAAAGAAGAGAAGGCCTAGGGGTGACATGATAGCAGGGTTCCAATATCTCAGGGCTTGCCCCAAAGAAGAGGGAGTCAAGCTATTCTCCAAAGCGCCTGAAGGCAGGACAAGAAGCAATGGATGGAAACTAACCAAGGAGAGAAGCAACCTAGAACTAAGGAGAAACTTCCTGACGGTTAGAACAATTAACCAATGGAACAACATGCCTCCAGAAGTGGTGAATGTGCCAACACTGGAAGTTTTTAAGAAGAGACTGGACAGCCATTTGTCTGAAATGGTATAGGGTTTCCTGCCTGAGCAGAGGTTTGGACTCGATGACCACCAAGGTCCCTTCCAACTATTATTACTATTATTATTATTATTATTATTATTATTATTATTATTATTGGCAATGTTAAGACGTGTGGATTTCAACTCCCAGGATTCTGGGAATTGAAATCCACAGTTTTTAAGTTTTTAAGAAGAAACTGGACAGCCGTTTGTCCGAAATGGTATAGGGTTACCTGCCTGAGCAAGGGGTTGGACTTGATGACCTCCAAAGTTGAACCAGTTGCCAAGCATCCAAATTTTGATCACGTGACCCTGGGAATGCTGCAATGGTCATAAGTGTGAAAAACAGTGATGACTCACTTCTTCCAGTGCCATTGTAAGTTTGAATAGTCACTAAATAAACTATTGCAAGCCGAGGACTTACCCCAGCTCAGAAGGGGTAGCTTTTATTTAAAAATAAAAGTGAATAAGCAATATATAATAATAATAATAATATATATATATATATATATATATGTATATATATATTTGTTTTCTGAGGTTTTCACGGGTATTTGTATGTAGGTCTTTGGTTGTTCGGGTTTTCTCCCGCGTAAAATATATATAAAATTTGGATTGCTAGCAAAGATATATATATATATATATATATATATATATATATATATATATATATATATATAATGCTGTATGTTACATATATAATGCTGTATGTTACACCCTGTTGACCGGGTTTTCTCCCGCGTAAAATATATATAAAATTTGGATTGCTAGCAAAGATATATATATATATATATATATATATATATATATATATATATATATATATATAATGCTGTATGTTACATATATAATGCTGTATGTTACACCCTGTTGACCCAAATATGGGAGAGAGAAATCTTTTGCCTTGTATCAGCTCAAACTAGAGCCATCCACAGGCAGCAGTCACAACTGTGACATCATATACATTTCTAAAATTTGGATTGCTAGCAAAGAATTAAGGGAGAACTGGAATAGCTATTTTCGAACTCTTTAGCTCTTTTCAACCAGACATACCCTTCTGAGATTCGAACCTGGGCTGTCTGTCATGCCTAGAGGTTTAATACAGCTGCCTAACATGCAGACAGCCCAGGTTCGAATCTCAGAAGGGTATGTCTGGTTGAAAAGAGCTAAAGAGTTCGAAATAGCTATTCCAGTTCTCCTTTAATTCTTTGCTAGCAATCCAAATTTTAGAAATATATATATAGAAAGATAGATAGCTAGATAGCTAGATAGCTAGCTAGCTAGCTAGATGATAGATAGATAGATAGATAGATAGATAGATAGATAGATAGATAGATAGATAGATAGATAGATAGATAGATAGATAGATAGATAGATAGATATCAAGAGCAAAATGAACTTAATGCAAATAGCTAACCTGGGGAAAATTGCACTCCCTGCTGCTCAGGACATGACTCAAGTGTTTTTTGCTTAAGTGCAAAATCCTGGCCACATGGGTCAATAATCCCCTGCACAGAGATGATAATCAAGAGGAAGAAGAGCTTGGAGGGAAGGGGTGGGGGTCCACATATTCTTCTGCAACCCTAGGATACAAATCTTTTTAACACTTGTTTTGATGAGTTGAGTACTACAAAATCTGCCCTGTTTTCCTGGTTAAGAGTTTGAAATCAAGATGGAGGTGATAAACAGGATGCTTCCCTGCTGGGACCCAGCCCTGTTGGGAGGGTCCTTCCGGAAGACCCCTGATTCCGGACCTTTTATCCAGGACAACGGGGTGGGGTGTTGGTTTTACCGTATTAATTTTTTTGAGAGGGACACACCTGTCCCAAGACAAGTGTTGCCTGAATCATGAAAATTTTCTTTAGTTCCTGGACAGAACTACAGTCATATGGAAGGAAAAAAGGAAGGAAGGAAGGAAGGAAGGAAGGAAGGAAGGAAGGAAGGAAGGAAGGAAGGAAGGAAGGAAGGAAGGAAGGAAGGAAATAGAGGAAGCAATGAAATAGAAAGAGGAAGGAAGGAAGGAGGGAAGGAAGGAAGGAAGGAAGGAAGGAAGGAAGGAAGGAAGGAAGGAAGGAAGGAAGAAAAATAGAAAGAGGAAGGATGGAAATACAAAGAGGAAGGAAGGAAGGGAGGGAGGGAGGGGGAAAGGAAAGGAAAGGAGGGGGAAAGGGAAGGGAATGAAGGAAGGGAGAAAGGGAAGGGAAGGGAAGGAATGGCTGAGCCATCTCTTGAATTTGCAAGCATGATGGCCTAGAAAAATGAATTCAATTTCTATGTGCCCATTGCAAAAGGAGATAAAAAGGAGACTGTAAAATGAACATGTTTTTATACTTGGTCGGAGAAAAAAGGAGAAAAATAGGTGAGACTTTATGTCCAAGTGTTGCCCGTGGATAGCGCTCTTTTGCAATATAAATAGTCTGCCAGAACATCCTTTGCAATGCTAGAAAGAATGCATCAGTGGAGCAAAATTGCTTCTTCAAGCAAACCTGAGCAGAAAGAGAAGGCACTTGAGGCCAGGGCGTCAGTAAAAGAGGATATCAACCAGCCGCAACTTTTGGAGAAATGGAGGACCCGTTCTTAAGAGACAACCAGCAGATAACATTTACAAAATGGTACAAACAATCCATCCAAATAGAGCTGGAAGGGATCTTGGAAGTCTTCTAGTCCAGCCCCCTACTCAATTGTGTTTGAAATAACCATTGTGTTGAAGAAATTCTCCCTTTACAAAGCAAAGTTGATGATTTGCATGTAATAATAATGATGATGATGATGATGATGATGATAAAGTTGGAGGGGACCTTGGAGGTCATCTAGTCCAACCCCCAGCTCAGGTAGGAAACTCTATACCATTTTGGACAAATGGCTGTCCAGTCTCTTCTTAAAAACTTGCAGTGTTGGAGCATTCACCGCTTCTGGAGGCAGGTTGTTCCACTGATTAATTGCTCTCACTGTCAGGAAGTTTCTCCTTAGTTCTAGGTTGCTTCTCTTCTTGATTAGTTTCCATCCGTTGCTTCTTGTCCTGCCTTCAGGTCCTTTGGAGAATAGCTTGACTCCCTCTTCTTTGTGGCAGCCCCTGAGATACTGGAAGACTGCTATCATGTCCCCCCTCGTCCTTCTCTTCGTTAAACTAGACATACCCAATTCCAGCAATCGTTCCTTATATGTTTTAGCTTCCAGTCCCCTAATCATCTTTGTTGCTCTTCTCTGTATTCTTTCTAGAGTCTCAACATCTTTTTTTACATCGTGGTGACCAAAACTGGATGCAGGATTCCAAGTGTGGCCTTACCAAGGCATTGTAAAGTGGTATTAATACTTCACGTGATCTTGATTCTATGTATTTGAGAAGGATAGAAATGACATTGTCTCGTTTGCAAGTTTCAAAGTTGTTCAATTTTGGAAGCCGGTTTTCTGGAAATACGTTCCAAATTGGCTTTTCCGTCCTTCACGTGTGCAATCCCTTTTCCAGACCTCACCCCATTTTTTTTTTCCTCTTGTGTGAAGCATGGGAGCGAACCCCCTAATCTTGACTGCTTCTGTTTATTTATGATCCATACCGATAACACCCTCTCTGCAGTCTTCATTATAGACTCCTGCTCTCTGGGGCCGCAGTGCATTTATAATTTTTATTGTTATATCTTTTAATTTTATTTTGCTCTTCTGGCTGGGCTCGAGAAGAGGGAAGATAGAGGCCTATATTTATTGCAGAACCAAACGATCTACCTTTGGAAAGCTGCATGTATCAGTTAATTTAATCTTTCCCAGTTTTATTTAAACTGGGCTGATATTTTTTTTTTATTCTTCTCTCTCTCTCTCTCACTTGCTTTTCATTCTCTCCCAAGACAAATATATTAAATATATTTCTATCTCACCTTGGCTGAGGGTGATCCAGCTATGTATATTTTCTTTTTTGTTAACACAAAAAACACATATTTTTTGTTAACACAAAAATCTCTAACCCTTTGAAGGCATATATCGTGTTTTTATATAAATACATACACACACCTCTACGGTATACATCACAATACTGGCAAACGAGAGAGAGGGATTTGTGTGGAAATTGCACTGAAAAGCTTTTGTTGCTACCGGTTTGTGGGTTTATTTTTTTTCCCACTACTTACTTATGCCTGTACACCTTCAGTGGTTCATGGGGTTGATTGACGTTTACAAATTATCCAGCCAAACCTGTTCAGTCTTTGACCCGTGTGTTTCTATTCAGCAATGAGTAAGATTTGCAAGCATTTTGTCATATAATTACTGCAAATCCCATGAAAATTTCCACAACAACGCTTAGATGAACGGTAATTTGGTCTGGCAGCTGCTGATGCCTTTACAATAAGACAGGGTGCGAAACTGGAGATATGCATTTCACTCTTACGGCTTTCTCCCCTCCCCCCCCCCCCTTTGGTTCTAAGGTTTCTTGGTGTGCATTTGTGCGTGTCTATGTACTTAGGAATGACATTGCACATGTCCTCGCAATGTTTAAAATAACCAGACTTTTAAAATTTACATGCATGTAGAGGTTGCACTGAGTTGATTTTATCTGTATCAATAGCTTGCATTCTTCATCCCAGCCCTGTGTTATTTCCATTATTTTATTATGCCCGGTAATATGCAGAGTTCATCGGTGTTGTTCTCCATGAAATTTATTCCACCTTCTATGTGCTCTTGATGGAGCACAATGCGTACAAAAAAACCCACCATCATCTCTTGTTTAGATTCAGCCAGGACTGAACATATATGTCCTCTTGTAACAGAAGAAATAGTCCCCAATGTTTGTTTGTGGCAGATTTGTTTGTTTGTTGCAGATGTTTCTCTCCTAGGGCACAAAGAAAAAATGCTGTGAACTCCGCATGGTGCCTGGAAGGGTATCCAGCCAGTAAATACACAGCTCCATCTAGCTGTCCCAACTCCACCCTGAATTAAGGGGTTATAAGGTTGCAAAAAGGGAATTTGTTTTGATCTTCATCAGGGTCCAGTCCAAGCTGGGAATAAACAAAATAGAGACTGCTTTAGAAAGAAGGTTGTAGCTTATTGGAGAGGAGAGCCAGACAGAAAGATGGCTCTGGGAAAGCTGACCACATGTAGCTGGGAGTCGTGGGTTTTTATACCTTCTGGGGCTCTTGAGGTTGTTTCCTGTTCCTGTTTGAGGCTTTGTATTTCCTGTGTCATGGACTTTGACCTGAGCCTGAGTGTGCCCTTTTGGTATTGGTGGGTTAATCCTATTAGGTTTCCTGTCCTTGGAGTTTAGGTTGGGGGTATGTAGATTTTAGGGGTCTTTGTCTTCCTAATCTCGTCAGCTTCTAGCTTCGTGGCTCCAACCTTCCTGAACAGATTATTACATCTGCAATTCTAAAAGCTGGTTTCTGCTGAGTTTTCTGGCTGGCAGCTATTAAGAAAAACTGGGCTTGCTTTTCTGCCTTTAAGATCCTTTGGAGAAATATATTCTGCCTTTTTAATATTCCCCCAAATATTTCTTTCTCTGGATTCTTCCCACAGTTTGTTGGTTTGTTTATTTGTTTATCTTTGGGATGGGCCAGTTTAACATGCCAATATGGCGCAGAGATAAGGGACACAATCCTTGAAATTCCCCAAAGCTAAGAAAAAACCCAAAAATGTTTAGAAGCAGCGATATTCGTGCAGGGTTTGGGGTTCACCTGCTTCTAGTCATCTCTAGGGCAAGATGGTTGGCCAACACAATTGGTTAACAATTTAGGCCCAATTGAGTGACCTAAATTGGTTTTTAGGAATTCACAAACTGGTTTGTCATCCACTGTGAAGTTTAATTGACTTTAAAAAAAAAACCCATTAAGGAAAAAAAATCCTGTATTTATATTATTTGCAATTTTCTCATATATACATATACCATCCATTTCTTGCTTGCAAGTATGTCACCACTGATATAAATCTGCAAAAAAAATTCCTTTATAATACAGATTTCCCTGATGGTTCTTTGTTCTCTGGATGCAGGCGGGTGTTTTTAGAGTCAATTTCTCTATGTTTCCTTATATTTTTTTACATAGCTCCTTTTTTTTCTGCGCAAGTTTGAAAAAGATATGTTATCATTCCATTGCTGGTCGTCTTCTTCTCCTGCTTCTCATCCTCCTCTTTTCTTCTTTCCTCCTCCTCCTCCTCCTCCTCCTCCTCCTCCTCCTCCTCCTCCTCCTCCTCCTCTCAGGAGTTGCCACAAAGAAGGAATCAAGCTATTCTCCAAAGCACCCCAAGACAGGACAAAAAGCAACGGATGGAAACTAATCAAGGAGAGAAGCAACCTGGAACTAAGGAGAAATTTCCTGACAGTTAGAACAATTAACCAGTGGAACCACTTGTCTCCAGAAGCTGTGAATGCTCCAACACTGGAAGTTTTTAAGAAGAGACTGGACAGCCATTTGTCTGAAATGGTATAGGCCACGGGTAGGCAACCTTGGCTCTTTTATGACTGGTGGACTTCAACTCCCAGAATTCCTGAGCCAGCCATGCTGAGGAGAAATGGAGAGGTTTCCAAGCTGAGCCATGCTGGCTCAGGAATTCTGGGAGTTGAAGTCCACGAGTCATAAAAGAGCCAAGGTTGCCTACCCCTGGTATAGGGTTTCCTGCCTGAGCAGGGGGTTGGACTAGAAGACCTCTAAGATCCCGTGTAACTCTGTTACTGTATTCCATTCTATTCTATTCAGTCACTTGTCTGAAATGGTATAGGTCAGGGGTGTCAAACTGCCGGCCCATGGACTGGTTTCATCATACCGGAGCCACGCCCACCCCATTGCCAGCAATGGTAAAAAAGCTCCGATATGTTGCGCGACATCATGTGACGTCACAAGTTTGACATGTCTGGTATAGGTTCTCCTGTTTGAGCAGGGGCTGGACTAGAAGACCTCCAAGGTCCCTTCCAACTCTGTTCTATTCTTATTTTTAAATACATGCCGGTTTCCATGCCGGCTGGGGAATTCTGGGAGTTGAAGTCTATGTGTGTTAAAATAGCCAAATTTAGGACACTTTGTATTAGAAAGTTATTAAGAGAATTTAGCTTCCCCATTGACTTTGCTTGACAGAAGATCACAAAAGGTGAACACATGACCCCAGGACATCATCAAATACAGGTAGTCCTCGATTTACAATAGTTCATTTAGTGACCGTTCAAAGTTACAACGACACTGAGAAAAGGGACTTATGGCTGTTTTCCACACTTACAACCGCTGCAGCATCCCCATGGTCACGTGATAGAAATTCAGACGCTTGGCAACTGACTCATACTTATGACGGTTGCAGTGTGATTCCCCTTTTGCAACCTTCAGACACGCAAAGTCCATGGGGAAGCCAGATTCACTGAACAACCGTGTCACTAACTTAATAACTTCAGCAATTCACTTAACAACTGGGTCAAGAAAGATTGCAAGATGGGGCAAAATTCACTTAACCCGCGTCTTGCTTAGCAACGGAAATTTTGGGCTCAGTTGTGGTCATAAGTCAAGGACCACCTATATGAGCCAGTTGCCAAGGGTCCAAATTTTCCTCACATGAATGCTGCAGTGGTTGTTAGTGTGAAAAAAGGTCACGTGTCACTTTTTTCAGTGCCGTTATAACTCTGAACGGTCACTAAACGAATGGCTGTAAGTCAAGGACTTACCTGTATCTTGTGGGGGGGGGGAAATACTGCAGGAATGTCGCTTCGCAGCCTTTCATCCTCCCCTACTTGCTACCCTCACAGTTATATTTGGGGTTCCCTCCTAAGAAAATTAGTGATGCCGGTGACAGAATTCTATTTTACCTGAAATTGCAGGATTGCTCAAAAAAAAAAAAAAAAAATTGCCAGATGCATTTTATCTTCCCAGGGATTTTGCATCGAGGACAAGATGTGGCTGGAAAAAAATTTTCTTTCCATCCCTTTTCAGATCAGGTTTGAGGGACTTTGTTCTACTCCCCTTGGAGATATTAAAAACTTCTGATGGGGAACTTACTACAACTGCTTGCAATCAAAATAAAAAGCAGAGAGGAGGCAACAACAGGCGGATATCAGAACTCGATTGCAAAACATTTAAAATCCTCAAGCGATGCAAAACCGGTGCATTTCCAGACGGAGGTTTTTACCCAAAGAAAGTTTGTTTGTTTGTTTGTTTGTTTGTTTATGAGACTTATATACCGCTTTAAGTGCAAGCACTCTCTAAGTGGTGTACACTAGTAAGCAATGTATATATATATATTTACATTGCCCCCAACAATCTGGGTCCTCATTTTACCTACCCCGGAAGGATGGAAGGCTGAGTCAACCTTGAGCCGGTGAGATTTGAACCGCTGACCTGCTGAACACAGACAGCTAAAGTGGCCTGCAGTACTGCACTCTAACTGCTGCGCCACCTCGGCTCTTTTATAACGCTAGTGGCAGGGAGTAGGGTTTCTGTCATCTAAGCAGGCTCTCTTAGATGCACACCATTTAACCGAATGGGATGTCGGTATCTGTAAGCTAAAAGTCAGGGGTGGAAAGTCACAGGAAAGGATCGATCCCTGGTTGTGCAAAGAACAAAAGCTCATTTATACAAGTCGATGGAGGAAAGAGACCCTGTAAGGACAGCTAGCCCTATCACAACAGAATACAAGTAGTCCTGTGCTTCAGAGATTGCTGGAACGGTTCCTGGAACTGGGAATGTCTAGTTTAATGAAGAGAAGGATGAGGGGGGACATGATAGCAGTCTTCCAATATCTCAGGGACTGCCCCAAAGAAGAGGGAGTCAAGCTATTCTCCAAAGCACCTGAAGGCAGGACAAGAAGCAACGGATGGAAACTAATCAAGGAGAGAAGCAACCTAGAACTGAGGAGAAACTTCCTGACAGTGAGAGCAATTAATCAGTGGAACAACCTGCCTCCAGAAGCGGTGAATGCTCCAACACTGGAAGTTTTCAAGAAGAGACTGGACAGCCATTTGTCTGAAATGGTATAGGGCAGTGGTTCTCAACCTTTCTAATGCCGCAACCCCATAATACTGTTCCCCATGTTGTGGTGACCCCCAACCACTTATACATCACCGGGTGCCAGGGGCGTGGCCAAAGAAAAGGGGGAAAAAATGGCGGACAGCCTTGTTTGGCGACCCCCGTGAAATGGTCGTTCGACCCCAAATGGGGTCCCGACCCACAGGTTGAGAACCACTGGTATAGGGTTTTCTGCCTGAGCAGGGGGTTGGACTAGATGACCTCCAAGGTACCTTCCAACTTTATTGTTGTTGTTGTTGTTGTTATTTGTTATTGTTATTGTTATTATAGAGGTCCCCAACCTTTTGGGCACCAGGGACCGGTTCTATGGAAAGAGGTTTTTCCACGGACCGGAGTGTGCGTGGTTTTGTGTGCATCCCACGAATGGAGCTTGGCTTGTTTGTGCAGACCAGTTGCTGGCATGCTACGGCCCAGTACCAGTCCAGAGACTGGGTGTTGGGTACCTCTGCTCTACTTGCAACAGTTCTTTTAGTGACCATCTAAAGATTTATGACCATTTTTCACACTTACGGCCATTGCAATGTCCCTGCGATTGCATAATCATGATTTCAGACACTTGGGAACTGGCATGTACTTATGACTGTTGCGGTGTCCCGGGGACATGTGATCCCCTTTTGTCACCTTCTGACCAACAAAATCAACGGGGAAGCCAGGTTCACTTAACAACCGTGTTACTAACTTAACAACTGCGGCGATTCACTTAACCACTGGGGCAAGAAAAATGGTAAAATGGGGCAAAACTCACTGAACAAACGTCTCGCTTAGCAACAGAAATTTTGAGCCTGATTCTGGTCGTACGTTGAGCTAAGAAATGGATAGACTCAGACAAACTAGATTCAGATGGGCTTGAACCAACAGACCGAACGTGTTCCATTGTTGCAATTTACAGATCCCATCGCTTGAAAAAACTCTTTCATTTATCTATGGGTAAGAGGGAAATCCTTGTTGCACACCCCCCAAAAAAACCCATAACCGCACTAGGCCAGGTTTCTTTTGTTGTCTTTCCTTGGGGAACTCTCCCATTCTCTCCTGCCTCGAGGACTCTTTGTAGGTGAGAAATAGACAGACTTGAACCGGCACTTCTAATCTATTTGCAATTTGCAAATCCCATCACTTGGGAGATCCTCTATGGCAGTGGTTCTCAACCTGTGGGTCGGGACCCCATTTGGGGTCGAACGACCATTTCACGGGGGTCGCCAAACAACGCAGTCCGCCATTTTTTTCCCCCTTTTCCTTAGCTGTGCTACTCCTTTTTATTCTATTGGCTTTTGAAAGCCAATAGAATAGACTCTCTTGAATAGAGTCTAATTCTATTGGCTTTCAAAAGCCAATAGGAATTGTCCAGGCTGTCTCTGCCCTGCTGAGCCCGCCAAAAGTCCCATTCTGCAAACGGTGCTGCACCAGTTGAGTAGTCCTCGACTTACGACCGGTTGAGTAGTCCTCGACCTACGACCGGTTGGGGGCCACTGCATTAAAAAGGATGAGAACCACTGCTCTATGGTAAAAAGGGAAATCCTTATTCCCCACATACCCCCGAAAAAACCTCACAAAACCCACAGCTACATTGGGCCAGATATCTTTCTTTGTTTTCAATCAGAATTGAGCTGGAAGGGACCTTGGAGGTCTTCTAGTCCAACCCCCTGCCCAGGCAGGAGACCCTAGATTCTCTTAACAACCTTCTAATACAAAGTGTCCCAACTTTGGCTATTTTAACACACGCAGACTTCAACTCCCAGAATTCCCCAGCCAGCATGGAAACCGGCATATATTTAAGAATAAGAAGAGAACAGAGCTGGAAGGGACCTTGGAGGTCATCTAGTCCAGCCTCCTGCTCAAGCAGGAGAACCTATACGCTTTCAGACAGGTGGCTGTCCAGTCTCTTCTTGAAAACCTCCATTGATGGAGCACCCACAATTTCTGGAGGCAAGCAGTTCCACTGGTCAATCGTTCTCACTGTCAGGAAGTTTCTCCTTAATTCCAGATTGCTTCTCTCCTTGATCAGTTTCCATCCATTGTTTCTTGCCTGGCCTTCTGGTGCCTCGGAGAATAAGTTGATCCCCCCTTTTCTTTGTGGCAGCCCCTCAAATGCTGGAAGACTGTTGTCATATCACCCCTCGTCCTTCTTTTCTCTAGACTGGCCATACCCAATTTCTGCCACCGTTCTTCCTGTGGTTTTTGTCTTCTCTTGGTGAACTTTCCCATTCTCTCCTGCCTGCCTGCCCGCCGCGGCCTTAATCCGAAATTCATCAGCGCAAATGGTTGCGGTGCTCGAGTGGGCCATAATCAGGGCTCCCGTGTCAGTAATTGCTTGCTACAATCTATCTCCTCTTCTGGGCTGTAAACATTTCGCGGCATTAGACAACAGCCGAGTTAATTTCAATACCGCCTCTTGCTATCAAAGGAAATTGGCAGGGTAAATAGGAACGGCGGCTTATTTATACTCACCTCTGTCTTGTTCAGCTTAAATACGGAGTAAAAGGCAAAGGTCTCTCCAGGTCACAGAGAAATTACAGGCCCCTACCCATCTGCCTGCAAGTGAAAATGATATTAAAAGGTGGAAAGGGAAGAACAACAACAGGGAGACTGATGCTGAAGAGGAAAGAGGATCCATGTTTTTAATTTTTTTTTAAAAAAAAAAAAGATGATGTCAAAAGATAGTGTTTATGTGAAACACAGGCAAGCGTGAACTGGTGAAAAGCCATAGGCACACCATCGCTGTGTGCCCACAACATTGTGTGCCATGCAGAATATAGAATAACAGAGTTGGATGGGACTTTGGTGGTCATCTAATCCAACCCCCTGCTCAGGCAGGAAACCCTATACCATTCCAGACAAATGGCTGTCCAGTCTCTTCTTAAAAACTTCCAGTGTTGGAGCATTTACAGCTTCTGGAGGCAGGTTGTTCCACAGGTTAATTGTTCTGTCAGAAGTTTCTCCTTAGTTCTAGGTTGCTTCTCTCTTTGGTTAGTTTCCATCCGTTGCTTCTTGTCCTGCCTTCAGGCGCTTTGGAGAATAGCTTGACTCCCTCTTCTTTGGGGCAAGCCCTGAGATATTGGAACCCTGCTATCATGTCACCCCTAGGCCTTCTCTTCTTTAGACTGGCCATACCCAATTATTACAACTTTTCATCGTAAGGTTTAGCTTCAAGCTCCCTTATCATCTTTGCTGCAAATAAATTTGTTGGGAATTTTAAAATCTTGAGGCAGATATTTCTTAACCACTTCTGCATTTAAAATAAAGCAAAAGGCTTAAGCTATAAGCTTCTTTGTAATAACAGCTTCGGGCAGTATTGAATTATTGTTTGTTCAGAGATTCACACTTACTTTCCTTAGTTCCATCAACTCAAGGCATTTTACAAAGATATGCAAGGAAACTCACTATTGAGAGATACATAGAGAGCTAGGGGTGACATGATAGCACTCTTCCAATATCTCAGGGGATGCCACAAAGAAGAGGGGGTCGGCCCATTCCCCAAAGTGCCTGAAGGCAGGACAAGAAGCAACGGATGGAAACTAATCAAGGAGACAAGCAACCTAGAACTAAGGAGAAACTTCCTGACGGTGAGAACAATCAATCAGTGGAACCACCTGCCTCCAGAAGCGGTGAATGCTCCAACACTGGATGTTTTTAAGAAGAGACTGGACAGCCATTTGTCTGAAATGGTATAGCATTTCCTGCCTGAGCAGGGGGTTGGACTAGATGACCTCCAAGGTCCCTTCCAACTCTGTTATTCCATTATTCAATTTGGTCTAGTTAGTAGTTGTTACGGCACCATGCTAGGAGATGGTGAGTTCTGGTCCCGTCTTAGCCACGAAAGCCAGCTAGATGACTTTGGGCCAATCCCCAGGAGATGGTGAGTTCCAGTCCCGCCTTAGGCATAAAAGCCGACTGGGTGACTTTGGGCCAGTCATTCTCTCTTAGCCCAGTCCACCTCATAGGGTTGTTGTTATGGGTAAAATAGGAAGAAGGTGAATATGTTTGCTGCCTTAGCATATTTGTAAAAAATATAAAGGTGGGATACAAATAAATAAATAGATTTGAAGATGTCGCTGAATTTAAGGATAGCCTGCTCTCCGACGGAAAGCATGTTGGACAGAAAAAACAATGTATCTGCTTTACAAATCAAAGAAGAATTTTGCATTTTGAAGCTGCTTTTTTGGGGGGAACAAAATTATTTTTGGACCAATACAGCATTCCGTTCATCGCCATTTTTGACTCTCCACACTTTTTAGGTCTAATAACTCAACAAGCTGCTTATAGTCTAAAGCAGTGGTTCTCAACCTGTGGGTCGGGACCCCATTTGGGGTCGAACGACCATTTCACGGGGGTCGCCAAACAACACAGTCTGCCATTTTCTTTTCCCCTTTTCCTTAGCTATGCTACTCCCTTTTATTCTATTGGCTTTTGAAAGCCAATACAATAGACTCTCTTGAATAGAGTCTAATTCTATTGGCTTTCAAAAGCCAATAGGAATTGTCCAGGCTGTCTCTGCCTTGCTGAGCCCACCAAAAATCCCATTCTGCAAACGGTGCTGCACCAGTTGAGTAGTCCTCGACTTACGACCGGTTGAGTAGTCCTCGACTTACGACCGGTTGGGGGTCGCGGCATTAAAAAGGTTGAGAACCACTGGTCTAAAGTTAGACGGTATTGAGGAGGAAAAGAAGGAGGAGATAAAAAGAGAATAACTGAAGTGCTAGGAAATGCAGCTCCGATTTAATGGTGGGACAATTTGGGTCAAAATAAGGCTTTTGTGGCCTGAGTCAAGATATTGTTGTTTTAATTCCATGCTAATTGGGTGGACCACTAGAAAAAGCTTTGGTAAATCTGGATGACCACTAGGTGAAAAAGAAAAGAGAGGAAATCATATCTCTTGTCTGCCATCTCATGATCAAGTGGATACAGGTAGTCCTCAATATACAACCACAACTGAGCCCAAAATTGACAACTAGCATTTATTAATGACAGTTGCAGTGTCCCAGGATCACGTGATCCCCTTTTGCAAGCAAAGTCACCAGCGTAACCAGATTCACTTAACAATCGTGTCACACTAACTTAATAACTGCATTGATTCCCTTAACAACCGTGGGAAGAAAAGTCGCAAAATGGAGCAAAACTCACTTAACAACTGTCTCAATTAGCAACAGAAATTTTGGACTCAATTGAGGTTGCAAGTGGAGGATTCCTTGCACTTACCTAGAGAGTACACATAAACAGTTGCTCCCACATCTTCGTAATGGCCTTTGTGTTGTGTAAAATGGACAGAAAAAGAGCTCAAGCTTATTTCCTAAATCCCATCCTGAAACAAAAATGTTAAAGTGACTTGCTTCAAGGGATGTCTTGGTGTAAAAATCAAACAAGTTTTAAAAAACGCTGTGGTTTTAATTTTTGTATTTATGATGGGGATTTGTAAGACATTCTTAGATGGCTCCATTGCAGAATTGAATATTCTTCTTCTCTCTTTGCCTAGGCAAGGGGTAGGCAACCTTGGCTCTTTTATGACTCATGGACTTCAACTCCCAGAATTCCTGAGCCAGCATGGCTCAGCTTGGAAGCCTCTCCCTTTCTCCTAGCATGGCTGGCTCAGGAATTCTGGGAGTTGAAGTCCACGAGTCATAAAAGAGCCAAGGTTGCCTACCCCTGTCTAGGGTTTCTGTACAGTACAGATAGTCCTCAACGTACAACCACAATGGAGTCCAAAATTTCTCTTGTTAAGCGAAACATTTGTTAAGTGAGTTTTGCCCCATTTTACAACCTTTCCTGCCACCGTTGTTAAGTGAATCACTGCAGTTCGTAAGTTAGTAACCCGTTTGTTAAGTGAATCTGGCTTCCCCCATTGATTTTGCTTGTGTGTAAGGACCCACCCCACTTTGCATCTTAAGAAGACAGAACTCTTGGAATAATTCTTCCAACAGGAATCCTTTATTAAGAGAAAATGGTTGCAGGCATGCTAGACAGGACTTGGGGTTCAAGCTCTCCCATTCAAGGTTTTAAGGGGTTCCCCAGTAGTCCCACCCAATCAACCCCCCTTCCAGTGATAGTTTCAAGTATCACAATTCCGCCACCTTTCTTCTTTCTTCCGTCAGGATGGGGACTTCAGATAACTACATGAAAGGCAACTACCCTCCTTTGGTATGCTAACACTTTTACAATAAACACACATTTACAATAAACACACATTCAGCATTCCACTCTTTGAAGTGTAAAGAAGGAAGTGAGGGCCATAAAGCCCCTTTGTTCTCCCCCTTCTCTCCCTCTTATGGCAGAATCCAGAGAAGGCAGAATTGGGAGTTTCTATTTTTGATAATTTAAAGATGAAATATAATTGGATTCTGACATCCGGCCCCTCTTAACAATAAGAGAGATCCACCTGAAAGAAAACACAAGTATAAAATTTAGTCAGGCTTGTTAGGATACTCTGTGTGAAACTTCTTCAACAGCTTCGGGGCTCTGACATGACGTTTATGGACCCACTCATTTTGTGAGGGAGGTAGGTGTTTCCAGGCAACTAGGTACTGAGTTGCCCCATGATATCTCCTAGAATCAAGGATTTCCTTTATTTCGAAGTGTTGTTCACCCTCCACCATGAGTGGAGGTGGTGGTGGGGGGATTTTTGGCCGTAGATGTGACTGATGCTCTCTTTTCAGCAAGCTGCAATGAAAAATTGGGTGTATTTGCCTGAGGTTTTTGGGTAATTCTAATTCTACTGTTACTGGATTTATGATCCTTTTAATTGGAAAAGGTCCTATATATTTTGGTCCAAGTTTTTTACAGGGCTGTAGGGACTTTAGGTATTTTGTAGATAAGTACACCATTTCTCCTATAATGAATGGTGTAGGCTCAACCCTTTTTTTATCGGCTTGTGCTTTGTATGCCCGCCTAGCTTCATCTAGTGATTTTCTGACTATTGGCCAGGTGTTTTGTAGGTTTTCCATCCATTCTTTCAGTGAAGGGATCGTTGGTTCTTTTGGGGTTAACTCTGGCATAGGGTTGAAACTTTGACCGTTGGCTATTTGAAAAGGAGTGTAGCCTGTGCTGGAGTGGACTGCATTATTGTAGGCAATTTCTGCAAAAGGAAGTAAGTCCATCCAATCACTCTGTTGGAAATTTAAAAAACATCTCAAATATTGCTCAAGTACCGACTGGCAGCGTTCCGCTTGTCCATCTCCTTGAGGGTGGTGGCTAGATGTCAATCCCTGAGTGGTCCCTAAGAGGGATAAAAATTCCTTCCAAAATGCAGACGTAAATTGCACTCCCCTATCAGAGATGATGCGTTGGGGTGCCCCGTGCAATCTGTAAATGTGCTGGATGAAAAGTTTTGCTAAGGCCTTTGCAGTGGGAATTTTTTGGCAAGGGATAAAGTGCACCTGTTTGGAAAATAGGTCCGTGACTGTCCAGATAACAGTATTCCCATTGCTTTCTGGCAATTCCACTATAAAATCCATGGCTATTTCCCTCCAGGGGGCTGAGGGACTTGCCACTGGTTGTAATAGCCCTGGCGATTTCCCTTGCAACCTCTTTGCTGATGCACAGGTTGGGCAGCTGGCAACATAACTTTCTATGTCCTTTTTTATTGATGGCCACCAAAATTGTCGTTTAATTAAGTGTAAAGTTTTTACAAATCCAAAATGCCCTGCTGATTTTGTGTCATGGCAAAGGTGCATGAAAGTTAGTCTTTGAGTTGTTGGTATATATAACTTTTCCCCTACCCAAGGCAATCCGTCTCTCATTGTGCACACATGTTTGTTTTTCTGGAACCAATCATCTGTTTCCAAACTTTTTCTGAATTCAATCCCAGTTTGGCTGTCCAGTTGTGGTTTTATTTTGGCTTGGGTTCTTGTGGTTACTGGCGCTGCCAGTTGTGACTCTGCCATTATTGGTCTAGAGTCTGTGGTTCGTGCGCTGTTATATTGGGGCATGCGAGATAGTGCATCTGCCAGGAAGTTCTTTCTTCCTGGTAAATGTTTGAGCTTAAATTGGAATTGGTGAAAATGCTGGGACCAGCAGGCTTGTTTGGGATTGAGTTTCCTGGAAGTTTTCAGGGCTTCTAAATTTTTGTGATCAGTCCACACCTGGAAGGGGATTTTGTTGCCTTCCAGGAACTGTCGCCACGTGAGTAATGCCCAACGTATCCCATAAGCCTCCTTCTCCCATACAGGCCAGCGCTGTTCTGTTTCCGTGAGTTTCTTGGATGTATATGCACAGGGTTGCAATACTGCATCATCATTTTCTTGTAATAGCACAGCCCCCACTGCCACATCACTTGCATCTGCCTGTATTATGAAGGGCTTGTCCATGTCTGGGTGCCTTAGTACTGGTTCGGCAGAAAAAAGTCTCTTTAGTCTCTCAAACGCTGCTTGGCACTCCATTGTCCATGTTAGTGGCTGGCTAGGTTTTACTGAGGATGTTCCCTTCGTTTTTAGTAAGTTAGTGAGGGGCAAGGCTATCTGTGCAAATGAGGGGATGAATTGGCGGTAAAAATTTGCAAAGCCCAGGAAACTTTGTAGTTGCTTTCTTGTGCGGGGTGGTGCCCAATTTAGTACTGCTTTGACCTTCTCCGGGTCCATTTCAATGCCCTGTGGGGATATGCGATAGCCTAGGTAGTCTATCCTTTCCTGGTGGAATTCGCATTTTGAGAGTTTGGCATATAGGTGAGCGGCTCGCAGCTTCTTTAAAACCGCTCTGACAAGTTTGACGTGTTCTTCTTTTGTTTCGGTAAAGATAAGAATGTCGTCCAAGTAAACAAGGACCCCCTTAAACAGGTGCTCCCTTAGAACGTCATTGATTAATTGCATAAAGACTGCAGGGCCCCCTTGTAATCCAAATGGCAAGACTTTGAATTGATAGCACCCCATGGGGCAGTTAAATGCAGTCTTCCATTCGTCCCCTTCCTTGATTCTCACGCGATAGTAAGCTTCCCTTAGGTCTAGTTTAGAAAAAATTTTCCCTTTCGATAGGTGTGACAGCATGTCTTTCATGAGGGGCAGCGGGTATAGGTTGCTTTCACTGATTGTATTCAGGGCCCTATAATCCACGCATAAACGTAAAGAGCCATCCTTCTTCTCTCTAAAAAGGACCGGGGCAGCCACTTTAGGCTTGGCTGGCTCAATGAAACCTCTCTCCAGGTTTTTTTTTATAAATCTTTCCATTTCCTCCTTCTCCTTTGGGCTCATGGAGTATAATCTGGGCTTCGGGAGTTTTGCCCCAGGCTTGAATTCAATGGTACAGTCTGTGGGTCGGTGGGGGGGAAGCTCATTCGCCCTCTCCTCACTGAAGACTTCAGCAAGGTCCCTATATTCCTCTGGTATTTCTGTTAATCTTTTTTCCTCTCCTATGGATGCTTTTTCTATTCTTGATTCTGGTAGCCTCCCTTGGGGTTTTAAGTCCATAGGGTCCCCCTTCGGGAATTTGATTTCTGTCGTCCTCCAATTTACCCAGGGGTTCCATTTTTTCAACCATTCCATCCCTAGAATCATTGGGCATTCCATACCTGGGGTCACCACAAACGTTAAGTCCTCTTCATGGTTGCCCAGGGAGAGGTGTATTGGCAGAGTGGCTAGGGTAGCTGGCACCCCCCCTGCTATGGATCCATCTAGCTGGCCAAATGAGATTGGTTGTTCCAGTCTCCTGGATGGGATGCCCAGATTCCCCACTAGTGTTGGGCTAATGAGGCAGCGGGTGCAGCCAGAGTCTATTAAGGCTTTCACCTTCACAGCTTCGGGCATGGGGGGGATTAATATAGTCACTGTTTTGAAGATGGGTGTGATGCATCCACTTACCAGGGGTTCGCCCTCCGAGCTGTCATCTGAGGCATCCACCGTCCCTGTGGTGTAGGCTGGAGTTCTTTCCCCTTGGTGAGTAGAGGTGGGGGTTTCTGCAATTTCCATCATTCTCATGGCCGTTTCTTTTGGCTTAGCTGAATACTTTCCGGGTTTGTTGATTGGGGATCTGTCTGGGTTGTGCTGGGGGGCCTTTGAGCGGCATTCTACAGCTCGATGCCCTTCTCTTCCGCACTTGAAACCCCCCATTTTGCTTCTTGGCTGTATCCGATGATTTCACCGGTTGGTGTGTCAGCTCAGGCGGGGGGCGGCTCCATTGTTTTCTTCGGCGGTGCCTCTTCAATATGTCGATCTCTGCTTCCTCTGCCAAGACGTACCATTCCTCAAGTCGATGTGGGTCCCCTCGGGGCAGGCAAGCATCATATAGATCATAGTTTAGTCCGTCTTTGAAATGGCCAAGGAGGATGTCTTCTGGCCAATTCAGTTTGCTGGCAATGGCCCGGAATTCTTGTGTATACTCGGCCACTGGGCGTTTGCCTTGCCTCATCGTTGTTATTCTTTCACGGGCTTTGCGATCAGCCAGGGGGTCTTCAAATCGTCTTCTCAAAGAGGACATGAAACGGTTGAAGTTACTGAGTTCTGGGGCATTGGAGTCATGCAAGTTCACTACCCAATCCGCAGCTGGTCCATCCAGGGCAGATTGCACGATCCGGATGCGGGCTTTGTCGCTGGGAATGTCCTGCCCATATTCCTCCATGTAGCTGAGTACTTGGGTTAGGAAAAACCCCAAGCGTGTTGGCTCCCCTTTGAATTTCACCTCCAACGGTGGACGTCTTGGAATGGATCGGTGCCTCCGTTGTGGGTGGTAGTGTCTTCCGTCCAGATTGCCATCTGTGGTCCGGTAGGGGGTGGGGGCTCCTGGATCAGTAGATGTCCCTGGGGTTGCAGGTTCCACGTCCCCCTCGGTGTCTCTCCCTTTGTGGCTCCAGGAACTGGGGCGGCCGTAGGGCTCAGTATTCTCCTCTCCTAGGGAGCTGAGAGTTCTCTTCATCAGGTCAATAGCTTTCTCTAGGATCCAGTCTGAGTACGGTACCCAGCTTCCTCCCTCTTCACTTGTGTGCAGGGATTTCTCCATCTCCTGCTTCCATTCTGGTTGCTTGGTCCCCCGTCTCAGGGTCACCTTTCTTGATTCCTTTCTCCACTCACTTTTCTTTCCAACGTTCATCGACCAGCGAGGCTTGTGGTCCTGTGTCTCCACCACTTCTTCTCCCGAGGAATCTGACCTCTCAGATCCCAACATCTGGCAAGGTTCCAACTGGGTCAGCGGCTCTCTTTCCAGGGAGTTTTCCCCCTCTCTTTCTCCATTGTCTGACATGGTAAATTTTTTGCAAAATCCCCCGGCAAGGGTCTCCCTTCCAGGTGGATTAATTTTGCAAGTCCTGTCTAATGTAAGGACCCACCCCACTTTGCATCTTAAGAAGACAGAACTCTTGGAATAATTCTTCCAACAGGAATCCTTTATTAAGAGAAAATGGTTGCAGGCATGCTAGACAGGACTTGGGGTTCAAGCTCTTCCATTCAAGGTTTTAAGGGTTCCCCAGTAGTCCCACCCAATCAACCCCCCTTCCAGTGATAGTTTCAAGTATCACAATTCCGCCACCTTTCTTCTTTCTTCCGTCAGGATGGGGACTTCAGATAACTACATGAAAGGCAACTACCCTCCTTTGGTATGCTAACACTTCGAGGTTACAATAAACACACATTCAGCATTCCACTCTTTGAAGTGTAAAGAAGGAAATGAGGGCCATAAAGCCCCTTTGTTCTCCCCCTTCTCTCCCTCTTATGGCAGAATCCAGAGAAGGCAGAATTGGGAGTTTCTATATTTGATAATTTAAAGATGAAATATAATTGGATTCTGACATTGTGAAAAGGTCACAAAAGGGGATCACATGACCTTGGGACACAGCAGTGGTCATAAATACGAAGCAGTGGCCAAGCATCTGAATTTTGATCACGTGATCATGGGGAAGGCTTCAAAGGTCGTAACTGAAAAATGGTCATAAGTCACATTTTTCAGTGCGGTTGTAACTTTCAACGGTCACTAAATGAATTGTTGCTAAGTCAAGGACTACCTGTAATTTGCTTTTATAACATTATTTTTTAATACTGGTTTTCATATCTTGATATGGATTGTTTTGGACATATGGTTTTACTGCATTCTTGCATGGGGCCCAGACAGAGTCACTTCTGTTGAGACAGGCGGTCATGCAAATTTCAATTAATTAATTAATATATTTATTTATATATTTATGCATTTTAAGATTGTTTGCTGCCCACTGGCTGAGATGGGCAGCATACAGATTGAATGAATGAATAAATATTTAAAAAAAAAAAAAACCCACCTTTGCTATTAACTGCCTGTGGGCAAATAATTATGGCTGTGCCTCTTACATTAGAGAAAACCCCTCGGAGTTCTATGGGATTTACTCCGAAGTAAATCTGTCTGGGATCAGGGACCAAGCCGAACAGCGTTGGGAGGAAACAGCATCCTTGTGCCTCAAACTAATCCAATCCAAGACGCCATTATGCAGTCAAATGAATATTTCCGCTACTAAAAACGCGAATGAAACATCGCTCGGCCAGGCAATTGCTCGGCATCCTAATCTATTTATTTATTAGGGGGTGACTGCAATCACCTTTCAAACGACTTTTAATTTTTTTCCCCCACCCCCATCGTGAAAAATAATGAATCTCAGCCTCAAGCCGAACTGTTTTGCAATGTCTTGAACCAACATGAAAGCAGTAAGTACTGTAATAGCTGAAGAGGATGGAGAGAAGGTGGTTAGGAAATGAGAGAGGGGGAGGAGAGAGGGAGGGAGGGAGGGGCTGGTCCTTTGCGTTGCCTGCAGAGAAAGCAAAATATATTTTAAATGTTTTTTTCCCTCCTACCTTCTGAAGCGATTAAACTGAGAGAAGTAAACAGTTTTCCTAATGAAATAAAACAATTTATTTCCGTGCTTCCCTACTGTGACCCACTTTAAGGGGCCTTTTGCTTGCTCCTGCTTTAGAGAAATTGGATAGATAGATTAAAAATGTATTTTAAAAAAAGAAAAAAAATATATGAATTACCAGAGTTGGGAGGGTGGAGCAAAAAAATAATAATAATAAGGCTAAACAGCATTTTTGCTTGTACTTATACACCTCTGTCTGTTTTTTTCCCAACATTAAGTGGCATGTGAAATTACCATGATTACAGAACCTGTTTCTATGTGTTCAGACTGACTTAAATAACTCTTATTATACACAAACACAATTCCCTAATTCTATGAAATGAAGAAACAGGGAAGAAAGCAAACCAATTTGCTTGTTAATGCTCATTTTGAGGGCTTCTCCAGGAGAAGAAAGAAAAAAAAAAGAACTTGTTGCTTGGCTTCTGCTAATGATGTATTTTAAAATTCTTAAATTTACAATGACAAGAGTCTTCTAGCAAATTTCTTTTCCAACAGGAAAATCTGAAGGCATTAGAAAGACTCGTCCTGGAAAGATACAGGATATACCAACTGCTTAATCTTGGGTTCTTTCTTTTCTGTTTCTGCACTGCAGGTTTTGCTGCTGGCTGCAAAATGATATGCAGCTAGATTTTGATGGCTTTTAAAAAGGGACTAGTCCTCATGAAAACCCCGGAAAGCTCCAAAATGAAGACGATGTTGATTGGATCTTTGCAAAAATTCGGTCAGTGAGGGATGAAGCATCGTCGGCAAGTTCCTACAGACAGATAAGCTCATAATTTTTTTAAGAAGTTTGAAATTTCCTGGAAAGTATTGAGGCCTGACTGGCAGAACAGACTTGACACTGTGGGATACTGTTGCTTCAGCCTAAATGAAGAGTCAGCAGTCAAAGACCTGGGAGCTAAGTCTAACCCCGGAGGGCCAAGACTTAGGAGATGCAGTCAGATGAGAAAAGGTATACAGGTTACAGCTGGATTTGCTGATCCACGTTGGATCACTGTTTAAGGCATTGGTTATTTCTCCTTTTTCTTCCCTGCACCTTTTCTTTCCTTCCTTCCTTCCTTCCTTCCTTCCTTCCTTCCTTCCTTCCTCCCTCATCTCCCTCCTTCCTTCCCCCCTCCCTTCCTTTCTTTCTCCTTTCTTCCTTTTTGTTCTCTTCCTTCCCTCCTTCCTTCCTACTTCTCTTACTTCTCTTTCCTTTTCTCCACTTCCTCTCTCTCCTTTCTCCTCCTTTTTCCTTCCTCCCTCTCCTCTTTCTCCTTCCTTCCTTCCTTCCTTTTTCTCTTCCCTTCCTCCCTCCTTCCTTCCTACTTCTCTTACTTCTCTTTCCTTTTCTCCACTTCCTCTCTTTTCCTCCCTTTCTTTCTTCCTTCCTTCCTCCCTCCCTCCTCTTTCTCTTTCCTTCCTTCCTTCCTTCCTTCCTTCCTTCCTCCCTTCCTTTTTCTCTCTTCCCTCCCTCCCTCCTTCCTATTTCTCTTACTTCTCTTTCCTTTTCTCCATTTCCTCTCTCCCTTTTCTTCCCTTTTTTCCTCCCTCCCTCCTCTCTTTCTCTCTCTCTCCTTCCTTCCTTCCTTCCCATCCTAACAATCAAGATGCAATAAGAAATGAACTGGAACATATTATTGAAAAGCATTCATTCTCAGGCAACACCCTCATTCATTCTAATGGGAGGGCCAGATGCATATATGATAAAAAACAAACAAACAATAGCTGTTTGTTGTTGTTTTTTTGAGGCAACTGTCTGATGGCAGGGCTGGAGAATATCATATCATATAGTTTTCTCAGAATTAAAGCCGTTATGAGAAAGAATGGTGGTAATAATAATAATAATAATAATAATAATAATAATAATAATAATAATAAAGTTGGAAGGGACCTTGGAGGTCATCTGGTCCAACCCCATGCTCAGGCAGGAAACCCTATACCATTTCGGACAAATGGCTGTCCAGTCTCTTCTTAACAACTTCCAGTGTTGGAGCATTTATCGCTTCTGGAGGCAGGTTGTTCCACTGGTTAATTGTTCTCACTGTCAGGAAGTTTCTCCTCAGTTCTAGGTTGCTTCTCTCCTTGATTAGCTTCCACCCGTTGCTTCTTGTCCTGCCTTCAGGCGCTTTGGAAAATAGCTTGACTCCCTCTTCTTTGGGGCAGCCCCTGAGATATTGGAATACTGCTATCATGTCCCCCCTCGTTCTTCTCTTCGTTAAACTAGGACCATTTGATTTAATTGTGTCTGTAGGATCCACTGCTTTGGTCAAAATGACTTCACCTGCTTTGTATTGCTCTGATGCAAGCTCCACCCCTTTCCTTGTGATGTCATAATGCATGGACAAAGGGGGTGGGGCTAGACCTGGGACAGCACAGTACTCTTCCCATCCTGTGAGTCCCTTGGAGATGCCAGGGATCTGATCCAGCTGTCAGCCAGGACCTCTTATTTTTTTTTAAGAACAAAACACCGGGCGAAATATCGTTATGTCAGAAACCTGATGGTCAGGCTGCAAAAGTTGAAAATCCAAGGCCCAAAATCTTAAAGATGAGACACGGAAAATGAAAATAGGGGAACAAGTCAGAACACCCAGAGAAAAAGTATAGATATGTATGAATATGTATGCTTAAGTACAGATTGCCAGAACCTGAAATTTTGTGCAGAGAGCTATTTTTTGAAAAGGAAGGAAATAGAAAGAGGAAGGAAGGAAATAGAAAGGGAAGGAGGAAAGAAGGAAGGAAATAGAAAGAGGAAGGAAGGAAATAGAAAAAGGTAAGGATGAAAGAAGGAAGGAAATAGAAAGGAAAGAAGGAAGGAACTAGAAAGAGGAGAGAACTACAGTCATGATGGATGGAAGGAAGGAAGGAAATAGAAAAAGGGAAAGGAGAAATGAAGGAACTAGAAAGAGGAGAGAACTACAGTCATGATAGCAGGAAGGAAGGAAGGAAATAAAAAGAAGGGAAATAGAAAAAGGAAAGAAGGAAGGAAATGGAAAGAAGAGAGAACTACAGTTATGATGGAAGGAAGGAAGGAAGGAAGGAAGGAAGGAAGGAAGGAAGGAAGGAAGGAAGGAAGGAAGGAAGGAAGGAAGGAAGGAGAGAAATGGTTTTACATCAAGCCTGAAAAGCATCTTTCACACAGTGGAAATATTCATGGGGGGAATCCTGAGCAGCATTTTAATAATAATAATAATAATAATAATAATAATAATAATAATATATTCTTCCAAAGCCATTTTTTCTTCTACATCAGATGGTTGAAGAAAAAATGGCTTTGGAAGAATATCTGAAGAACAACGATGAAGATGCACTGAAATTAGTATATCAGGAAGGCTTACTGACTACTGGAGAGACCAAACTGGCCTACAAGAAAGACCAAATGAAGAACAGAATAGAGGCATGGGAAGACAAAGCACTACATGGCCAATACATTAAAAAAATAGCTGGGAAAGCAGATAATAATAAAACCTGGCAATGGCTAAGAGCAGGAAAATTGAAGAAAGAGACCGAGGGACTAATACTGGCTGCACAAGACCAAGCCTTAAGGACAAATGCATACAAAGTCAAAATTGAGAAGACAGCAACAGACAGTAAGTGCCGCCTATGCAAAGAAGCTGAAGAAACAGTGGACCAACTGGTAAGCTGTTGCAAGAAGATTGCACAGACTGACTACAAGCAGCGGCATGACAAAGTAGCAACAATGGTGCATTGGAAGATCTGCAAAAAATATCATTTGCCTGTAAGCAAAAACTGGTGGGATCATAAAATAGAAAAAGTCATAGAAAATGATAAAATTAAACTGCTCTGGGACTTCAGAATTCAAACAGACAAGCACCTGCAACATAACACCCCAGACTTAACAATTGTCGATAAGAAAGACAAAAAAGTCTGGATAGTGGACGTGGCAGTGCCTGGAGATAGCAGAATAGAAGAGAAAGAACTGGAGAAGATAACAAAATACAAAGACCTAAAAACAGAAATAGAAAGACTGTGGCAAAAGCAAGCAAGGGTAGTACCAATAGTCATAGGCTCCTTGGGTGCAATCCCAAAACAACTGGAGCACCACTTGAACACAATTGGCATTGACAAATTCGCTATTAGTCAATTGCAAAAGGCGGCCTTATTAGGAACTGCTTCCATCCTGCGACGATATCTGTAATACCATCAAACATCTAGATCTGCCTATCCCAGGTCCTGGGTAAGGACTCGATAGGTAGACAAAATGCCAAATCCAGTCTGAATATCTGGCTGACTGTGCAATGATCCATAATAATAATAATAATAAAGTTGAAAGGGACCTTGAAGGTCATATATGTCATCCCTAGTTTAAGTCGACTTTTCCCTCTCTGCTGCCTGGGGGGGCAAAATCAGAAATCCTGTATTTCCCTTTCTAAACCTCCGACTCCTTCAGACAAGGGGCTCCATCCTCCCTTTGGCCAGCCAGAATGTTGTTTGGGGTAAGAGCGCCCCCTGGTGCTGCGCATTGCACACCTCCCATCCTTGGCACGGCCCTGGACTCCACAGTCCATAAGCCACCTTGCTAATTGGACAGCCACGTTGGGGGAGGGGGGCAGAGGGGGAGGGAGGGCAGGTATTAAAACATATTAAAGGTGTTAATAAGTGACTTATTTAAACAGGGTATCTCATATATTGGACATTAATCACCGCGCTGTTAAAACTGTAATTAAGGAGTCAGCTCTGCCTTCTGGGGAAGGCGCACTTGGGTGCCGGGAGGAAACGGCCTCTTTATTAATACAAATTATTTTATTTGGCTAAAGCTAATAATTCTAAGTGAGGTCAACGGGACTTCTGCCACGCGGGGAAAGCGGCACCCTTGCCCGAGCGAGGTTTCCATGGCAACGGAGATATAAGTTCACCCTCCGTGCACCAGCTATTATGGCTTCCCTCACTAAGCCAGGATCTGGGTGGTTTGGGAGGAAAGTGAACATTTGTTTTGCTGACAGGCACATTTTCCCCAAAAAAGCAGGGGGAGGGGGGAGAGGGAGAGGGAGAGCTTTGCGCCCAGAGAGTCTCAAATTATGGGGGGGGCCCACTTGGAAAAGTTGCGCTTTTTTCCCTAGCTTCCCATCCAGAAGCTATGAATAAGTTTCTTAAAAAACAGAAGGGGTGGGGGGAGAAGAAGATTTTTTTTTAAAAAAAAAAGTTGTTTTTAAAACTGCTCTTTTTTTAAAAAAATGGGTGGTGGCTACCACAGGTCTGGTTCTACCATTAGGTAATATAAGATTTGTGTTGGTGATTGCAAGTAGAGTCAGTTTGGTCCAGTGGCTAAGGCTCTAGACTAGAAACCAGGTGACAATGAGTTCTAGACCTGCCTTAGGCATGAAAGCCGGCTGGTTGACTTTGGGCCAATCACCAGGGAACTGAGAGTTCTAGTTCTGCCTTAGGTATGAAAGCTGGCAGGGTATCTTTGGGTTAATCACCAGGAGACAAAGAATTCTAGTTCCGCTTAGGTATGAATGCCGGCTGGGTGACTTTGGGCCAATCACCAGGAGACCGAGAGTTCTAGTGCTGCCTTAGGTATGAAAGCTGGCGGGGTGTCTTTGGGCTAATCACCAGGAGACTAAGAATTCTAGTTCCGCTTAGGTATGAATGCCGGCTGGGTGACTTTGGGCTAATCACCAGGAGACTGAGAGTTCTAGTTCTGCCTTAGGCATGAAAGCCAGCTGGGTGACTTTGGGCCAATCACCAGGAGACTGAGAATTCTAGTTCCGCTTAGGTATGAATGCCGGCTGGGTGACTTTGGGCTAATTACCAGGAGAATGAGAGTTCTAGTTTCGCCTTAGGCATGAAAACTAACTGGTAACCTTGGGCCAATCACCAGGAGATGGTGACTTCTAGTTCTACCTTAAGCATAGAAGTCACTTGGATGACGTTCCGTCAATCATTCTCTCTCAGTCCATCCACTCTACAGGTAGTCCCTGACTTACAACAATTCGTTTAGTGATTCTTCAGTTACAAGGGCACTGAAAAAAGTTATTTATGACCATTTTTCATACTTATCACCACTGCAATATTGTCGTGGTCACGTGATCAAAATTCAGATGCTTGGCAACTGGCATGTACTTATGACGGTTGCAGTGTTCAGGGGTCACGTGATCCCCTTTGGAAACCTTCTGACCCGCAAAGTCAAAGGGGAGCCAGGTTCACTTAACAACCGTGTTCCTAAGTTAACAACTGCAGGGTTTCACTTAACAACTGGGGCAAGAAGGATCGTAAAGGGGGGCAAAATTCACTTCACTATTGTCTCGCTTAGCCACAAAAATTTTGGACTCACTTTGTGGCCGTAATTCGAGGGCTGCTTTTATTTCAAAAGTAACCTTAACCAATTGCCTTCTCCATCTATTTTGACATCCTGCTTCACAATCAAATTACAGCCAAGGGCAAAGATGGCACAATGCCAACTTTTTTTATTGTTGGAAATTGAAGATTTTCTTCGATTGGGATTTCTTAAATGTCCTAGATCAGTGGTGGCGAACCTATGGCATGGGTGCCAGAGGCGGCACTCAGAGCCCTCTCTGTGGGCACGCATGCCATCACCCCAGCCCCCCCAGCCCCCGTGGCCCCCTCCTCACCAGCAGCCTCCCCGGAGGACAGTCGCCCCGGGCACAGCCTGTGCAGAGCAGCACAGCCAAGGACATGGCAGCCGGGCAGCGGGGACAGGACTCCACCCTCGCGCCCCATTGCGTACAGATGATGCTGCAGGGTGCGGACAGAAGGCGTGGCTGCCATAATGCTGCTGGGCTGCCTGGGCGATCTGCTGTGACGGGCCGTGGAGGTGATAGGTGGCCCTGCAGGCAGGAGACGCAGGGATGGGGCAGGGGCGAGGCGGTTTTGGGGCACTCGGTCTCTAAAAGATTCGCCATCACTGTCCTAGATTTTTTTTTCTTAGACTGGGGTTTCCCATTGCTTCTTGGGTATAGGACAAAAAGGAATGGAAACTCATTATAAATCCAACCTGGAAATAGGGAGAAGTTCCCTGACAGTGAGAACAATTAATCAGTGGAACGACTCACCTCCAGAAGTTGTGAAGGCTCCATCATTGGACAACCATTTGTCCGGGATGACATAAGGTCCTTATACATAACGTAAGAAGACATATACACTTCTCTATAAAACCTTAGTAAGATCACATCTAGAATACTGTATTCAGTTTCGGCCACCTCATTATTAAAATGATGTTGAGACTTTGGAAAGAATGCAGAGAAGAGCAACTTAAGATGTTTAAGGGTCTGGAGACTAAAAGATAGAAAGAACAGTCGCAGCTGCCAAAAAGGCCAATACAGTGCTAGGCTGCATTAACAGAGGGATAGAATCAAAATCATGTGAAGTATTAATACCATTTTACAATGCCTTGGTAAGGCCACACTTGGAATACTGCATCCAGTTTTGGTCACCACGATGTAAAAAAGATGTTGAGATTCTAGAAAGAGTGCAGAGAAGAGCAACAAAGATGATCAGGGGACTGGAGGTTAAAATATAGAAGGAACAGTTGCTGGAATTGGGTATGTCTAGTTTAATGAAGAGAAGGACGAGGGGGGACATGATAGCCGTGTTCCAATATCTCAGGGGCTGCCGCAAAGAAGAGGGAGTCAAGCTATTCTCCAAAGCACCGAAGGCAAGACAAGAAGCAGTGGATGGAAACTAACCAAAAAGAGAAGCAACCTAGAAATAAGGAGAAAATTTCAGACAGTTAGAACAATTAATTAGTGGAACAGCTTGCCTTCAGATGTTGTGAGTGCTCCATCACTGGAGGCTTTCAAGAAGAGACTGGAGAGTAGAGTAGAATAGAATAGAATAGAATAGAATAGAATAGAATAGAATAGAATAGAATAGAATAGAATAGAATAGAATAGAATAGAATAGAATAAGAACAGAGTAGAGTAGAATGAAATAAGAACAGAACAGAAAGAATAGAATAGAATAGAGTTGGAAGGGACCTTGGAGGTCTTCTAGTCCAACCCCCAGCTCAGGCAGGAAACCCTACACCATTTCAGACAAATGGCTGTCCAGTCTGTTCTTAAAGTGGACCATTCACCGCTTCTGGAGGCAGGTTGTTCCACTGATTAATTGTTCTAACTGTCAGGAAATTTCTTCTTAATTCCAGGTTGCTTCTCTCCTTGATTAGTTCCCATCTGTTGCTTCTTGTCCTGCCCTCAAGTGCTTTGGAGAATAGCTTGACTCCCTCTTCTTTATGGCAAACCTTGAGATATTGTTTAAAATAGTATAGGGTCTCCTGCTTAAACAGGGGGTTGGACTAGAAGACCTCCAAGGTCCCTCCAGCCCTGTGGTTCTACGATTCTTTCCTTTTATACAATAACAAAAGGAAGAAACGGGCTATTTCTCCAGCTTTCTGAAGCTGCATGTTGCTGAGTCTCCAACCAATTATTTTCTGAACACTGCAGTGATTTATCTACGTCCCCGTGTGATGTCATTCGTTTATGTACAGCATTACCCAGAATATGGCATTAACATTTTACTATTAGTCTTACCTTTCAACACAAAAAGATAAAGGCGTAAATCTCAAGACACAATGGAGGTGTCAGACAAGTTGATGTAGTGTTACAAGTTTGGCTATGTTATTTTTTCTTTTCTGGCATATTCCTGCAACTTGAACGATACAGAAAAGCCAATATCATTTTTCTCCCTGCGGTGAGCCCAGGACTGCCTTATTGGGCTACTAGATCTAATTTTAATTGCTGATTGGCTTGAATAAGTGGAGATGGATAGAAAACAAAATATCTCCATTGCAAATGGCTCCCAAATGAAATCTGAGTAGCAAGCAAGCCACACACAGAAAAGGGAAGAAGTTTTAGCTGCATCTGAGGTATTGTAGCACACATTGGAGAGCCTGTTTAATCTCGTGGTTAAGGTACTGGCCTAGGTGGCTGTGAGTTCTAGTTCTGCCTTAGGCATGAAAGCCAGCTATGTGACTTTGAGCCAATCACCAAGAGACTGTGAGTTCTAGTCCCACCTTAGGAATGAAAGTGCCTGGGTAACTTTGGTCCAATCACTGGGAGGTACTGAGTTCTAATCCCTCCTTAGCCATGAAAACCAGCTGGGTGACTTTGGGCCAATCACCAGGAGACAATGAGTTCTAGTCCCGCCTTAGGCATGAAAGCTGGTTGGATGACTTTGGGCCAATCAGCCTCTCTCAGCCCAACCCACCTCACAGGGTTGTTGTAGGCGTAGGGAAAATAGGAGGGAGGAACATTTTAAGTGTTTCCCGTGTTGAGTTATTTATAAAAAGAAAACGGTGCAATATAAATGTAAAAAAAATGTATTTTCCATTTTTTAAAATGCAGGGCAGTTTAGAGGAGAAATCCCAGCTAGGATCTTATCTAGGATCTTGGTAGTAACCCATCTTCTGGGGCGCATACCAAAATTTGTTATGACAGATAAAATCTGTTTAAATTTAAACATGTAAATATATTAAATTTACCATTTTTAAACCAGTGGATGAATCCAAAGTTACTTCAGATTTGGAATTCCCCCTTAATTTGGCAATGCTGTTTGCCATTCAAAATATATAAAAAGGAAATCTTTGTAAAGATTTCTATATTCATGAGAATAAAGTATGTAAATGCATTAAGTAATTTGTTTGGGGGGGGGGAAAACCCTTCCCTTGCACGTTGACCAAAATTACAAGTAATAATCAAACAGTCTCTAAATGAATGGGTTGTAAGTCGAGGACTACCTGTACTAAATAGTTATAATAATAATAACAAAATGGCTGAAGAAACAGTGGACGACCTGGTAAGCTGCTGCAAGAAGATCGCACAGACTGACTACAAGCAGAGACATGACAAAGTAGCAACAATGGTGCATTGGAAGATCTGTAAGAAATATCATTTGCCTGTAAGCAAAAACTGGTGGGATCATAAAATAGAGAAAGTCATAGAAAATGAAAAAGTTAAACTGCTCTGGGACTTCAGAATTCAAACAGACAAGCACCTGCAACATAACACCCAGGACTTAACAATTGTTGATAAGAAAGACAAAAAAGTCTGGATAGTGGACGTGGCAGTGCCTGGAAACAGCAGAATAGACAAGAAAGAACTGGAGAAGATAACAAAATACAAAGACCTACAAATAGAAATAGAAAGACTGTGGCAAAGGCAAGCAAGGGTAGTACCAATAGTAATAGGCGCCTTGGATGCAATCCCAAAACAACTGGAGCACTACTTGAAAACCATTGGCATTGACAAATTCGCTATTAGTCAATTGCAAAAGGCGGCCTTACTAGGAACTGCTTCCATCCTGCGACGATATCTGTAATATCATCAAACATCCACATCTGCCTATCCCAGGTCCTTGGTAAGGACTCGATAAGTAGACAAAAATGCCAAATCCAGTCTGAACATCTGGCTGACTGTGCGATGATCAATAATAATAATAATAATGCATTTAATCTTATTGTTAAATTCGCAATTAACCAAATAGTATTGTCAACAAATAAAAAGTATCCTGAAAGGAAACAGTGAAAATTACACCAGGATAAATATTTTTTACAAGGTTATAATTACAGTACACAAAAATAATTCTGCATAAAGATGATTAGGGGACTGGAGCAGGGGTAGGCAACCCAAAACACTCAAAGAGCCACTTGGACCCGTTTCCCACTGAAAACAAAACACCGGGAGCCGCAAAACCCTTTTGATATCTAAAATGAAGATAACACTGCATATATCCTTTTTTACCTGTGTATGTATGTATGTATGTGTGTGTGTGTGTGTATGTATGTATGTATGTATGTATGTATGTATGTATATATATATATATACACACACACACACACACACATACACACACACACATACATACATACATACACACACACACAGGTAAAAAAGGATATATGCAGTGTTATCTTCATTTTAGATGTCAAAAGGTCTCTCTCTCTCTCTCCCTCCCTCTCTCTCTATCTGCCCTTGGTCTGTCAGTCCTCTTCCCCCACTCTCTCTCTCTCTCTCTCTCTCTCTCTCTCTCTCTCTCTCTCTCTCTCTTTCCTCTCTCTCTTTCCCCCTCCCTCTCTCTCTTTCTCTCTCTCTCTCTTTCTCTCTCTCCCTCTCTCCTATCTGCTGCTTACCTGGCAAGCTGGCTTCAAGCTGGTCTCTAATAAGCTCAGGGCAGGCAACCTCGGCTCTTTTATGATCATGGACTTCAACTCCCACGGCTCTGGAGCCGCAGGTTGCCGACCTGTGGACTGGAGGCTAAAACATATAAGGAACAGTTGCTGGAATTGGGTCTGTCTAGTTTAATGAAGAGAAGGACGAGGGGGGACATGATAGCAGTCTTCCAATATCTCAGGGGTTTCCACAAAGAAGAGGGAGTCAAGATATTCTCCAAAGCACCTGAAGGCAGGACAAGAAGCAACAAATGGAAACTAACCAAAGAGAGAAGCAACCTAGAACTAAGGAGAAACCTCCTGACAGTTAGAACAATTAACCAGTGGAACAATCTGCCTCCAGAAGCGGTGAATGCTCCAACACTGGAAGTTTTTAAGAAGAGACTGGGCAGACATTTGTCTGAAACGATGTAGGGTTTCCTGCCTGAGCAGGGGGTTGGACTAGAACTAAATGATATCCAAGGTCCCTTCCAACTTTATTGTTGTTGTTGTTGTTGTTGTTGTTGTTATATTAGAAAGTATGCTATGTATACATCCCTGCACATTGCATACAGGCCGTTCTTGACTCTCAACCATTTGTTTAGTGACCATTGGAAGTTATAACGGCACTGAGAAAAGTGACTTATGACCGTTTTTCACAATTACGGCCATTGCAGCACCCCCATAGTCACGTGATCAAAATTCGGATGCTTGAAAACTGGTTCATATTCATGACGGTCACAGTGTCCTGGGGTCACATGATCCCCTTTTGCGACCTTCTGACAAGCAAAGTCAATGGAGAAGCTGGATTCACTTTACAACCGTGTTACTAACTTAACAACTGCAGGGATTCACTTAACAACTGTGGCAAAAAAGGTCATAAAATGGGGCGAACCTCACTTAACAACTGTGTCACTTAGCAACAGAAATGTTGGGCTCTATTATGGTCATAAGTCAAGGACTACCTATACTGTATACAGGACAATTGATCACATATATAGGATTGTCTGGTGTTGAACTCTTGAGTCCTTAAGCACAGTCTAACAGCCTGTTGCAGGATCATAAAGTTCTGAAAAAAAGCAGAATATTGCTTTTTAAAGAAGAACTAAAGCAACTTCAAAACATACATCATGGTAATTAGAATCACACATCAAACTGAGGGCAGCAGTAGCAAATGGGAATTAGAAGCATATATAAAATAAAAGAAACATGTAAAAGGAAATAATACAATAAGTTCCAAACTGCAACTGGAGTTTCAGTGGGGCAAAAAAAACACATTTATAGCATTTCTAAGGGTGGGATTCTTAACTTTGAGGTCTGTGAATAGGTTTCAGGGGTCCAGGAAGAAGAAAAGAAGAAATAGGGGACATTTATTCCATTATTTGAGGGGCTGCCACAAAGAAGAGGGGGTGAAATTATTCTCCAAAGCACCAAAAGGCACCAAAGAGAGAAGCAACCTGGAATTAAGGAGAAACTTCCTAACAGTGAGGACAATTAACCAGTGGAACAGCTTGCTACCAGAAATTGTGGGTGCTCCATCACTGGAAATTTTTAAGAAGTGACTGGACAGTCACTTGTCTGAAATGGTATAGGTTCTCCTGCTTGAGCAGGGGGCTGGACTAGAAGACCTCCAAGGTCCCTTCCAGCTCTGTTGTGTTCTGTTCTAATCTAATTCTAATTCTATTCTATTCTAAATGTGATAATTTTATTTTCCCAAACATTTCATGGGAAAATAGAATAGAATAGAATAGAATAGAATAGAATAGAATAGAATAGAATAGAATAGAATAGAATAGAATAGAATAGAATAGAATAGTTCTCACCGTTAGGAAGTTTCTCCTTAATTCCAGGTTGCTTCTCTCTTTGGTCAGTTTCCAACTGTTGTTTTTCATCCTTCCCTCTGGTGCTCTGGTGAACAACGTGACTCCCTCTGCCTTGTGATAGCCCCTTAGATTCTGGAACACTGCTATCATATCTCCCCTACTTCTTCTTTTCCTTAGACTAGCCAGACCCAAATCCCGTAGCCATTCTTCGTATGTTTTAGTCTCCAGGCCTTGGATCATCTTAATTGCTCTTTGAATTTTTTCCAAACTCTCAACATCTTTTTTGTGTCCAAAATTGGATGCAGTATTCTAGCTGTGGACTAGGACTCCAAGGTCCCTCTCACAGTTACCGGTTTTGAGCCAGGTCTCGCCCAATCTGTATTTGTGCCTTTGGTTTTTCCTGCCTAAATGTAAGACTTTGCTTTTCTCTACATTGAAACTCATTTTGTTGGATAGAGCCGATTGTTCAAGTTGGTCAAAATCTTTTTGGATCCCGAGTTTGTCTTCTGGGGTGTTGGCTACTCCTGCCAGTTTGGTTTCATCTGCAAATTTGATGAGTTCCCCTTCAATTCCCTCATCTAAGTCATTTTTGAAGATATTGAAGAGTACTGGGCCTAAGACAGAACCTTGTGGTTCCCTACTGCTTACTTCTCTCCATGTGGCTGTAGTGCCATTGAGGATTACTCGTTAAGTACGGTTTGTTAGCCAGTTACAGATCCATCTGGTAGTGATGTTGTCTATCCCACCTATGAATGTAGGCAATAAAGAGGTTTAGGGCCATTACTCTAGAAAAATATTTAACTTTAGAGATATTTGCACCGTCTTGCAGTCACGTGACCACAATTTCCTCCCCCCCCCCCGAAACTAGCATTTTTGTCCCATTTTGAGGAAAAAAATACCCATTGCAGACAATGGATTCACAACGATTGTAGTGTTCACTTAACGAACACTGGAAAAAAGCTCATAAAATCAGATGTGGTCAGATGGTGACCTATTTAACAATTGGTATGGCTTATGTCCGTAATTCCAGGCTCAATTATGGTCATAAGTTGAGGACTTCCAGTACCATATTTCTTCTTCTCAAATACTTTGGCCACCTAATGAGAAGGAAGGACTCATTCCCAGCCTAATGCTGGGAAAGATTGAGGGCAACAGAAGAAGGGGACGACAGAGAATGAGATGGCTGGATGGAGTCGCTGAAGCAGTAGGTGTGAACTTAAATGGACTCCAGAAGATGGTAGAGGACAGGAAGACCTGGAGGAACATTGTCCATGGGGTCGCGATGGATTGGACACGACTTCAAATTAACAACAGCAACAACAACAACAACAACAACAACAACAACAACCCTAATACAAACTGTCTTATTACTAAATCCACAACCTGAACTTGGTTATCCCTGTTCAAAATCCAAGATGTTAAATCTTCCAGGGAAGTTCATTCTAATATCTTTGGTATCTAAACTGCGAGATTATGCAAATTCTTAAATCCGGCTATAAAATATTGGTAAGAATCTCTCCCAGGGTATGTATGTGGGTTTCTCCTAGGAGATTTCCCCTCACAAGTCAAGCCAAAAGTCTAAATTCACAAGTTACAATCTATCTCCCACAACATATTAACACCTAGTCGAGATTAATCAAGCATAGAAACAGGAAGCAGGCCGGCTAATTAGTCGGTGATGATAACTATATTTTTCATCCTTGTTCCAATTAGTCTCCTGTACATTTAAGGAATTTTAATTGTACCTTGATCTCCATTTAGATGTCACTCTGCCCTCCCCCTTCATTTTTCTTCTTAATTTGGCAATGAATGTGACCAAAAAAAGAGATATTAAACAGAGATTATCTTCAGAGTTTTCATAAGGAGTTCGCCAGAATCAGTATTTCTTCTGAACACATATTTCTTCCATACACGTGCACACATAACTTCCCAAATATAAATCTCAGCATTTCCACTGACTTGGGTGGGGAGGAAAAGAGCTGGAAAAAAGGAAGTAAAAAAATATCTGGAATTCTGGAAAAAATAGAATTTTTGGTGGTGTCTTTTGCCCGTGATTTTATTTGGATGAATGTTGAGAGGAAGGCTGGAGAAAATATTGCCTATGACGATTCACCAGTGGGATTTCCACCTGCAGTGATGAAGTTGGTACATGAATCACTGCAATTGTTAAGTTAGTAACACAGTTCCTTCCTTCCTTCCTTCCTTTCTTCCACCCTTCCTTATTTGAAGGGACCTTGGAGGTCTTCTAGTCCAACCCCCTGCTCAAACAGGAAAACCTATAATACAGTGGTTCTCAACCTGTGGGTCGGGATCCCATTTGGGGTCGAACGACCATTTCACGGGGGTCGCCAAACAAGGCTGTCCGCCATTTTTCCCCCCCTTTTCTTGGCCACGCCCCTGGCACCCGGTGATGTATATGTGGTTGGGGGTCACCACAACATGGGGAACAGTATTATGGGGTCGCGGCATTAGAAAGGTTGAGAACCACTGCTATAATATTTCAGACAAATGGCTGTCCAGTCTCTTCTTAAAAATGTGCAGCTGTTGGAGCATTCACCGCTTCTGGAGGCAGGTTGTTCCGCTGGTTAATTGTTCTCTCCTTGATTAGTTTCCATCCGTTGCTTCTTGTCCTGCCTTCAGGCACTTTGGATAATAGCTTGACCCCCCCCTTCTTTGGGGCCCCCTCAGATATTGGAACACTGCTATCATCTCTTCCTTCCTTCCTTCCTTCCTTCCTTCCTTCCTCCCTCCCTCCTTCTCCTTTCTTTCTTTCTTTCTTTCTTCTCTTTTTCTTCTTTTTTAACAAAGTGAGAGCGCCAAGTCCTCCAATGGGGGGGGCTTAAGGGGGAGGGAGGGAAGGAAGGAAGGAGGGAGGGAAGGAAGGAAGTGATATAAAAGTGATATAAAAGTTTCAAGTGATATAAAAATGAAAATCTCTATACACTATAGCACTTAGTGAGCAAATGTTGGTAGCTAAATATAATGTGCCTCCAGTGGCTCTCTTGCATTCTATGAGTTTAACCAAGAGGAGGGAGGATTTGGAATGCAGTAGATGCCAGGTGTCCTCATTTAGCAACTGCTTTCTTTAGTGACCATTCACAGTGACATCAGTGAACAAAAAAAAAATTACTTTACATCCAATACTCATATTGACAACCTTTGCAGGTCTGTAAAGGAAAGCTGAAGTGAGATTGTAAAGGAGAGCCATTTCACTTAACAACTGAATGGCCAGTATCAGTTTTGGTCACTAAATGAGGACTCTCTGTACTGTAGGGGAAAATGCCCAAATTGAAATAATCCAAGATGATGGTCCCAGTTAAATAAGAAGAGAAGTTGTTTTTATTTGAAATTTTTACCTTTCAGTCTGCAAGAGGGGGAAAAATGAATGGAATGGAGAATGGAACGGAACGGAATAGAACAGAGCAGGAAGTAGTCCTTGAATTACGACTGCAATTGAGCCCAAAATCTCTGCAGCAAAGTGAGGAAGTTGTTAAACAACTTTTCCCCCATTTTATGAGCTTTTTTGCCAAGGTTTTAAGTGAATCACTGAAGGTATTAATTGAATAATGCGGATGTTCAGCGAATCTGGCTTCCCCATTGACTTTGCTTGTCAGGAGCTGGCTGGGAAAGTTACAATGATGACCACATGATCCCAGGACAGTGCAACCCTTATAAGTACATGCCAGTTGCCGAGCAATCAGATTCTGATGATGTGACCATGGGGATGCTGCAACGGTCATAAGTGTGAAAAATGGTTATAAGTCACTGTTTTCACAAGTCAAGAACTAGAATAGAATAGAATAGAATAGAATAGAATAGAATAGAATAGAATAGAATATGTATTTGGCCAAATTCCAAAAGTGTTTTTTCACAAGGCAACTGGATTTTCTTGTTTTTCTTTGAAGACGTTTTGCTTCTCATCAAAGAAGCTTCTTCAGCTCTGACTGGATGGTGGGGGATGGAAGGATTTGGCCAAGTGTGGTTAGACACACACAGTACAGAAACACTCAGTATACTTGCAAAACAACAGAGAATAATTTAATAATAATAATAATAATAATAATAATAATAATAATAATAATAATAATGGCATTGACAAATTTGCCATTAGTCAATTGCAAAAGCCGGCCTTACTAGGAACTGCTTCCATCCTGCGATGATACCTGTAATACCATCAAACATCCACATCTGCCTATCCCAGGTCCTTGGGAAGGAATCGATAGGTAGACAAAATGCCAAATCCAGTCTGAACATCTGGCTGACTGTGCAATGATCAATAATATTAGTTACACCACAAAGAGGACTGTTGAGGTCTGGTGTGTCACCCTGGAGCCACGTTGAGCCCACACACTGCACAAAGCTGGATAGAGATCTGCAGATTAAACCTATGTGACCCAGCAATAAGTATCCCTCTGACAATTACTATTTACGTGATTACCCCGCCTTATGTATGCAGATTCTGTGGTGGCCATTTGTTCTTTGTGCTACAGATGCTAATCACCTGTTCCCAATCATTCCAGAATCAGCCAGGGAAAGGTCTTCCCTAGAATTCCCACAGATTGCCCCCACTACAGGCAGCCTTCGACTTGTGAGCACAACTGAGCCCAAAATTTATGTTGCTAAGCGAGACAGTTGTTAAATGAGTTCTGCCTCATTTAGCCATCCTTCTTGTCACCGTTGTTAAATGAGTCACTGCAGTTGTTAAATTAGTAACACTGTTGTTAAGGGAATCTGACTTTCCCATTGGCTTTGCTTGTCAGAAGGTCACAAAAGTTGACCCCCAATGGCATTTAACACCGGTGAGATTAGCAAAAATGTTTAAAAATATCTCTAATAAATGTTGGAAATGTAAACAAAAACTAGGTACTTACTATCGTATCTGGTGGACATGCCCTAAAGCAGTGGTTCTCAACCTGTGGGTCGCAACCCCATTTGGGGTCAAACGACCATTTCACAGGGGTCGCCAAACAACGTAGTCTGCCATTTTTTTTCCCCTTTTTCTTAACTGTGCTACTCCCTTTTATTTTATTGGCTTTTGAAAGCCAATAGAATAGACTCTCTTGAATAGAGTCTAATTCTATTGGCTTTCAAAAGCCAATAGGAATTGTCCAGGCTGTCTCTGCCCTGCTGAGCCCGCCAAAAGCCCTAGTCTGCAAATGGTGCTTCAAGTTGTCTGCAGCGAAAGCGAGCTGTCTGGAAGTTTCCACCCCTCCCTGCTGAGCAACTACCAAAAATGTAAGTAAAAGAGGGCCAGGGGTGGGAGGTGGGAGGCCAGCAGGCGCAGGGAGGGTTGTTGGCACGCGTGGGGCCCAGCGGGAGCCTTACCTCCCTTGGGCTGGGCCACCTGGTGGCCCAGCCGGTGATCGGCCTGCGCCGTCTCTGCCGCTTGCCAGCTATGCCTCGGCCAGCGCAGGGGGCAGCACCACGCATGCGCGGCGCTCCCAGGCAGGGAAAGTTCTCAACTTATGACTGGTTGGGTAGTCCTCGACTTACGACCGGTTGGGGGTCACGGCATTAAAAAGGTTGAGAACCACTGCCCTAAAACTAAAAGATTTTGGTCAAGAATACACATACGGTTAGAGAAAATGATTAAAAAACATATAGACTTTAAGCCAGAATTGTTTTTGTTAGGCATAATAGTAGGAAACTATGAAAAAGAATGTATATATTTAATTTTACATGTATTAACTGCAGCAAGAATAGTATTTGCTCAATATTGGAAAAATGAAAACATACCAACGGAGGAAGAATTAATTAAGAAAATCTTAGATTGTGCAGAAATGGAAATAGACATTGAAGATAAAAGAGAAAGAAGATTCAGTATACTTTAGAACAGGAGTCCCCAACCTTGGCAACTGTAAGACTTGTGGACTTCAACTCCCAGAATTCCCCAGCCAGCCAAGTTAGAGAGAAAGGAATGTGATATGTACTATGTAACATTAAATTTGTATTAGTAAGGAGAAGACTATCGGGTGAAGTGAAGATGTAAGAAACATATTATTAACTAACATATTGATTATGAAAACATAGAAACTAATTATTACCGATTGTTTTTTAAATACATGAAGCCAGATAACTTGCTGTTTGCTAAATACGAAAGAATGTTATTTTATAAAAATTAATAAAAGATATATAAAAAAACGAAAACAAAAGGTGACCCCCAGGTCACCTGAAGTCGTCATAAAAATGAGTCCATTGCCAAGCGTCCAAATTTTGATCACATGACCATGGGGACGCTGCAATGGCGGTAAGTGCGAAAAACGGTCATAATTCACTTTTTTCAGCTCCGTTGTAACTTCAAACGGTCACTAAACAAAGGTATAAATAATTGTTATATTGAATACTGAAATATTAAATAAAGACGTAAGACAAGATGAGAAGATTTGGGGGTCTGAAGGTTAAATTGATATTTAACATATGAAATTAATTAGTTCATTAATATATTAATTAAGTTAAATTGAATTAATATAATTTATGAATTGTGGATGAACTTGGTGTTAGTTTTGGAAGACCCTCTAAAGGGAATTTGAATTTTTAAGGAACAAATTAAAAGAATTTGGAGCATTAGCAGGTTCCATAATTAACGAACAGATGGCAAAGATGTTAACAAAACTCAAAGAGAGACCACATCAAACAGAACTGATGAATAAAACAGATTTTAAGATTGAGAAGACAGTAAAATATTGGGGTATTACTATGACAAATATGAATTGTATGCCATTTCAAAATAACTATGTTAAGGCATGGAATGAAGTTTAAAAAGGTATGGTAGATGGGATAAAATACAATTGTCACGGTGGGAGAGAATTTCTGTGATTAAGATAAATGCTTTATCTGGAATGTTATTTTTATTTCAAACAATACCTGCGTTGACAGCTAATGCACCATTTAAAAAATGACAGAGGATATATCTAAATTTGTATGGGGGGAGGGGGGAAATCCCAATTTAAAAATAAGATATTACAAGTTGCAAAGGAAAGGGGGGATTAGGTCTACCAGATTTAAATAGAATCACCAGAATCTTCTGGGCCCTGAGTGGGTAACCCAGTCTTCCAGAATCCATCTTGTGCCGTGCTCCGGAGATGGCAAGGGACTGGCCCCCGCTGCCCTGGCCCCGCCCACCCCGTCCGCCATGACCATTATGGCCACGCCCACCCGGCACCTGGTGATAAATAAGTGGGGTTTGGGTTGCAATTTGGGCACTGGGTCTCTAAAAGGTTCACCATCACTGGTATAGGGTTTCCTGCCTGAGCAGGGGGTTAGACTAGATCAGTGGTTCTTAACCTTTTTGAACAAATCGCCCCCTTGAGCCAATGAGGAAGTTGTCATCACCCCCCCCTCCCCCAACATAACCTCTCATAGGAAATAATTCTTCGATTTATGCAAACACTTTTTTTGTTTTCTTTAAAACGGTCATCAGGACGTATCGATACAAATAACTTATTTCCAATATTTTTCCCATATCTCAACTGTGTGAAAAATTTTGGTGCTACCCATCAATTTATTCCCAAACTTCGTGATACGTGTATTTCATTATTATCTTATTTATTCAAGACACTTAAATGTAATGACCACTGAAAACAAAATTCAATGGCAAGAAAGTGAAATGCCCAAAAAGAAAAACAGTAACATTTAATGATTGAATTACAAGTGAAATTTAAGACGCAAAAAGAAATATAAAAAGGGCCTAAGAACAAACCGCAATGCAGGAACTAAGAATTTCAAGACAAAAACTCTGAAACTCAATTAAGATTCGAGGAAAGTATATATAGTCATGCACACTGTAAAAAGGATTAAAAAGACACAAAGAAAATATAATATTGAACTGGAATGCACGCTAATTCACTGTACGAAAAAGTCTCAAAAGTGTCCCCAAAACTTCTCGTTCCATCGCCCCCATATCGCCCCCTTTTCGTTCCATCGCCCCCCTGAAAAACAAAATCACCTCCTGGGGGGCAATATCATCCAGGTTAAGAACCACTGGACTAGATGACCTCCATGGTAACAAAGTTCCAATATCTAAGGGGTTGCCACAAAGAAGAGGGGATCAACCTATTCACCAAAGTACCTGAAGGCAGGACAAGAATGGAAACTAATAGAAACCAACTAATCAAGGAGAGCACCAACCTAGAACTAAGGAGATATTTCCTGACAGTGAGGACAATTAATGAGTGCAATAGCTTGCCTCCAGAAGTTGTGGGTGTTCCATCACTGGACATTTTCAAGAAAAGATTTTCAGCCATTTTGTCCAGAATGGTACAGGGTTTCCTGCCTGAGCAGGGGGTTGGACTAGAAGACCTCAAAGGTCCCTTCCAACTCTGATAGTCTATGATGAGAAGCAACGGATGGAAACTGACCAAAGAGAGAAGCAACCTAGAACTAAGGAGAAATTTCCTGACAATGAGGACAATTAATCAGTGGAACAACCTGCCTCCAGAAGTTCTGAATGCTCCAACACTGGAAGCTTTTAAGAGACTGGACAGCCATTTGTTTGAAATGGTATAGGGTTTCCTGCCTGAGCAGGGGGTTGGACTACTAGATGACCTCCAAGGTCCCTTCCATTTCTGTTATTAAATGTGCACCAGCTGCCAACTACCCAAAATGCAGTGACATGATCACATTGGTATTTTGAATTTGGGTCATAAGCCCATCCCACAAGTAGGTCTGTTGGAATTTTAAATGGTCACTAAGCAACCGGTTATAAGTCAAGGACTAGCTATAATGATACAATGTGGTGTGTATATAGCCTATACAGCAAGTTGTCAATGCTTCCAACTGACGTGCCAGGGAGTCATTTTTTGTGTGAGACAATGCACCTTTTAAGGGGTACTGTTTGTCTCCCCCAAATTCTTCTGCTCCATTAAATCCCATGCGACCAAAGCAGCTGAAGGAACGAAGGAGAACAAGGAAGGGAGAAAAAAGGAGAAAACTGCATTCCAAAGTATATGAAGAGCAAATTTAAAAAAAAATCAATGGCATTTAATTAGATTTTGATTTTTTTCTCTCTCTTGGACTCACCAGCCTGCTCTGTTTTCCCCTCCATTTCATTTGGATGGGAAGGGTGCTATTTGGGTAGAATTGTTTTGTGAACAGACAAAATCAGAGATTAAAGCCTTGCAGAAATGATCATTGTTAAACTGCAGGCAGTCCTCGACTTACGACAGTTCATTTAGTGACCGTTCGAAATTACCACGGCACTGAAAAAAGTGACAGCCACTTTTGTTTTCTCGTAGCATCTCCGTGTCACATGATCAAAATTCAAATGCTTGGCAACCGACTCATATTTATGATGGTCGCAGTGACCTGGGGTCATGTGATCCCCTTTTGCGAACTTCTGACAAGCAAAGTCAATGGGGAAGCCAGATTCACTTAACAACCGTGCTACTAGCTTAACAACTGCAGTGATTCACTTAACAAGTGTGGCAAGAAAGAGTGTAAAATGAGGCAAAACTCACCAAATGTCTCACTTAACAGAAGAAATTTCAGCCTCAATTGTGGTTGTAAGTTGAGGACTACCTGTACGTGACAGGACAATTCCATTGTGACAGGAAGGAATGTGATATCCAATGGGAGATTGTGGAAATCCTGTGGAATCTGACATTTTCTTCAAACAAAACAGATTCCTTAATTACAGGACTATCAGTAATCGTAATAACATTTCTGGCATATATGATATTTATTTGTTCATTTATTTATTTATTCAATATCTACCACCACTCAACTCAACTAAGTGACTAAAAGTTTTAAGATGCCAACATCATCTCCCCAAATTCTGTTTCCTTGGAAGAAGATCATGCAAGAAAGAACTAGAATGATGTATATAATCACAAACACACACACACACACACACACACACACCTATGGGTAGCGTTCAAATTAAGACCCTAACGGAACCTGGCTATCACAGGAATAATTCATGATGGTTGTAAACAGATAGGTCATGTGACCCACCTGCTTTTACAACCATTTTTGTGGCAGTCATTAAACAACTGTAGTTGTTAAATGAATCAATGGGCATGGCTTTGCCAATAACCATAAATAAAAGCTGGTTTTCATCAAATATGGTTTTCATCGCAATATGCTGTCACATGACTATGGGATGCTACAAATAGCCATAAATGAAGCCTGATTGCTCGGGGCCTAAAGTGCAATCATGTGATCTGGGGGGGGGGGTCGGAATCCAACCGACCAAACTTTGAATCTAGGTCATAAATACCCTTAGGAAGGTCCATCGGAACTTTCAACCGTTGCTAAGCAACTGGTCATAAGTCAAAGACTATCTATACATACATTTCATATAAATTATTAGAGGTGTTTATTTGGAAAGTCCACATTCAGTCTTCCTGTCAGGATTTTAAAAAGTCAAGATGGCACCCATGATGGTGTAATTAAAGCTCCACCTGTTTTTCCATGTTTCGTACCTGAACATATTAGCCACATCCCACCATCATTAAAAAAAAAACCTTATATTTTGAATATACCATTGTGGCCTTTATCTTAACTTTATTGACTGTAGTCTGCAGATACTCCTATATTACCAAGAAAATCACATGAGATGTTTGCAGCATTAGGAAGTCAAAATAAATCTCCCTCTAATTCAGTTTTTTTTTTCAAACTTGGCAATATTAAATTGTGTGTGCTTCAACTCCCAGAATTCCCCAGCCAGTATGCTTTTAGATATGTGGGTTTCATCTCCCAGAATTCCCCAGCCAGCATGGTTTTAGATATGTGGGTTTCATCTCCCAGAATTCCCCAGCCAGCATGGTTTTAGATATGTGGGTTTCAACTCCCAGAATTCCCCAGCCAGTATGGTTTTAGATATGTGGGTTTCATCTCCCAGAATTCCCCAGCCAGCATGCTTTTAGATATGTGGGTTTCAACTCCCAGAATTCCCCAGCCAGCATGCTTTTAGATATGTGGGTTTCAACTCCCAGAATTCCCAAGCTAGCATGATTTTAGATATGTGGGTTTCATCTCCCAGAATTCCCCAGCCAGTATGCTTTTAGATATGTGGGTTTCTCAGCTCAAGAATTCCCCAGCCAGCAAAGGAATTCTGGAAACTGAAGTGTGCATCTCTTAATATGGCCATGTTTTATAAACACTAATTGGAGGGACTCTAGAGGACTTGTGGACACATTCTCACAATTTTGTTGGCCGCTGTATCCAACTGGCTTCTTACTGGTTTGCTTGAAGTTATTTTTCTCCATTTCCCAATCTGAAGGAAGCCTAGGATTTGCAGCTAGTCTCCCATCCAAATAATATCCAGATGTGATCGGTGTTTCCAGGTAATCTCTCACTAAGGGAGACCAGCGTACTCTCAGAGAACTCCACCTGCTAGAGTTGGTCATCTAGCTTTGCCTTAAAAAAATTATATAGAGATTCTAGAACAGGGGTCCCCAACCCTGGTCCGGGGACCAGTACCGGGCCACGGCATGCCAGCAACTGGTCTGCACAAACAAGCAAAGCCCCATCCGTGGGATGCAGGCAGCACACAAAACCACGCACCCTCTGGTCCGTAGAAAAACCTCTTTCCATGGAACCAGTCCCTGGTGCCCATAAGGTTGGGAGCCCTGTTCTAGAAAGAGTGCAGAGAAGAGGAACAAAGATGATAAAGAGGCTGGAGCCCAAAACATAACAATGAATTGTTGTGGGAACTGGATGTGAAGGGTCCTTGGTCCTTCTAAGCTTGTTTTCTTGCAGATATTTCATTATCTAAACTACCGTATTTTCCGGCGTATAAGACGACTTTCTAAAGCATGCAAATCGGCTCCGAAGTCGGGGGTCATCTTACACGCCGAGTCGTCTTATACGCTGGAAATTATGGTAGTTTCCGGCGTATAAGACGACTTTCTAAGTATGCAAATCGGCTCCGAAGTCGGGGTCGTCTTATGCACCGAGTCATCCTATATACCGGAAAATACGGTAGTTAACTTCATCAGTGCTATAACATAATGAGAAAAAAACCCCCTCTCTTCTAGCACTGATGATGTTAACTAGTTGGGTAATGAAACGTCTGCAAGAAAACAGCCAAACTCAGAGAGCACCAAGGACACCATCTCAACCCAGAACTAGAAAAATTCTCCTTTTATTGAAACTGGATATGACTAGTCAAACAAAGAGAAGGATTAGCAGGGACATGATAGCTGTCTTCCAGTAATTGAGAGGCTATCACAGAAAAGAGGGGAATGAATTATTCTCTAAGGCACCAGAGGGCAGGACAAAAAGTAACGGGTGGAAGTTGGAGAAATCCAACCTAAAATTAAGGAGAAATTTCCTGACAGTGAAGACAATTAACCAGTGCAACAGCTTGCTGTCAATGCTGCAAATATTGTATATTCTTGCTTTGACAATATGCAAAACTGTCTGGTATTTACTGGGTCAATACATAGCTTAGAGTGGGGGGGGGTAAAAAGCCCGGGAAAGAAAGAGGAAGTAAACTTTTGACCTTCACACTAATTGGATAATGTGACTTGTGACTGCAAGATAAGGGAGGGGTTTAGCAAGAAAAGTTTGATGCCAGCAAGAGGAAGTCAGATTCTGGCATCAAAACGTCCATGATGGTGACCGGCAATTTGTAGCTCTGTAATAAAGACTTTAGGAAACATGCCTGAAAGTTCTTTGAAGTGCTTCATTAGTCGGAACATCTGACATCTGCCTTCAGAAGTTGTGGGTGCTCCATTCCTGGAGGTTTTTAAGAAGACACTAGGCAACCATTTGTCTGAAATGGTATAAGGTCTTCTTCCTGAGCAGGGGGTTGGACTAGAACAGTGGTGGCGAACGTATGGCACGGGTGCCAGAGGCAGCACTCAGAGCCCTCTCTGTGGGCACGTGCGCCGTCGCCCCAGTCCTAGGCCTTCAGCTGGGTTTTAAAAAACCTTTTCGCTTTAGGCCTCCGCCGTCGTGTGCAAAAAAAAAAAAAAGGTTCAATCAATCAGTCAATTTCAACTTCTTGTGGAAAAAAAAGATCTCGCAAAGTTGGAATTCTTTGATTGAACTTTTTAGTCCCACCCAGTCTGCCGTTACCACGGAAGCCACGCCCAGCCAATGGGCCACACCCACCCAATGGGCCACGCCCACACTCACCCAGCACCCGACAATGCATAAGTGAGTTTTGGGTTGCCGTTTGGGCACTCAGTCTCTAAAAGGTTCGTCATTACTGGACTAGCAGATCTCCAAGGCCCCTTCCAACTTGTTATCCTGTATTGTGAGTTTTGAAAAAGACACTACCTCTGGTTTTAAATAGGAGAATTCTTCCACATTTTGAACATGTAACTGGTTTCCTTTTTTTTTTTTTTTTGCAGAGTCATCCAAATGCATGGCTCAAAATGATAACATTTTGCATCACTCCTTTATCCCACAGGCAACATACAGTCAAATGCAAGAGAGGTTCCGTTTCCCAAAGGTGATTGTTTGACATGATAAAATGTTTACCAATTGCATTTTGTCGTTTTCCTCTCGCCTTTATTAAGAGATGTTTTGAAGGCAAGATTTCGCAAACAAAGCATTCAAATTCCTCTTAACCAGAGTGAGAAGGGACAAGGCAGAAGGAATCCATACGTGTCTCCCCGCAAAGGTTTTGTGACTGGAAATACAGCCAGAATGTAAGCAAGATAAAGTATCCATTGTGCAAATAAACCGTTGGTTTAGTTGGATTTGCTTGGAGGAAGGAGGGGAGAGTGTACATTGGCGGGAGGGGTGAACCACAAGCATTAAATGATAAATGATATTATTTTCACATGTTGAAAAGTAGTTATTACCCCCACCTCCACACGTTTTTGTGGGGGGCAGGAGATAAAATGAGAAATTATACATGCCAAGATAATTTCACGGGAATGCAAAATCCTTGTCAGGAGCCATTCAAAACTCAACCCATACAAGGTTTTCTTTGCGCTCCGGCAAAGATCCGGAGAGAAGGCGAATTATAGAATATATATATAAATATATTCCAACAGCAGACGTTGCCTAGGGTCAGGAAAAAACACAGAGATAACCGGGTTTTAATGCAAGCTACATTTGCACAACAATTACTTGTTCTGTTCTCCTGCTCCTGTAGATATCACAATGTTTTTTTTCCTCTTTAAAAGACAAAACACAAGCATTTCTAATCCAGTTTTACAATAGCCTCTTTCCCCCCAGCGTGACCCCAAAGGGTGACTTTAAATTACAAATGTACACCAAGCCTCAATCTTTTCTCTTCCTGGCTGTGTTCACTCATTTAAAAAAAAAAAACGGTAGCTTGACAGTCTGACCCAGCGTACCGAAATTTTGAGGAAGGAAAATGCATTCCCAAATCTAAGAATGGCAAAAAAAAAAAAAATCTATCGTTTTTACTCGAGTGTTACGTGATTTATAACAAAAGAGTGTAAACAAAGAAACATGGTAAAAACAAAGAAACACGGCGGCACTTAACCAAAGATTACATTTATTTTTATTTATGGATTTACTTATTTATATCCTGCCTTTATTATTTCTACAAACAACACTAAGTAAGCAAACATACCTAATACTCCTTCCGCCTCATTTGTTCCACAACAACCCTGTGAGGTGGGCTGAGCTGAGAAAGAAGGACTGGCCAAAGTCACCCAATTGGCTTTCATGTCTAAGGTGGGATTAGAACTCACTGTCTCCTGATGATTGGCTCCAAGTCACCCAGCCAGCTTTCATGTCTAAGGCAGGACTAGGCATGTCTAAGGCAGAATTAGGCATGAAAGTTGGTTTGGTGACTTTGAACCAATCATCAGGAAGCAGTGAGTTCTAGTCCCGCCTTAGACATGAAAGCTGGTTGGGTGACTTGGAGCCAAGTCTCCTGGTGATTGGCTCCAAGTCACCCACCAGCTTTCATGTCTAAGGCAGGATTAGAACTCACTGTCTCCTGATGATTGGCTCCAAGTCACCCAGCCAGCTTTCATGTCTAAGGCGGGACTAGAACTCACTGTCTCCTGGTGATTGGCTCCAAGTCACCCAGCCACAGGCCGGACGCGTCATGCAGAAGCCGCGCCCACTCCATTGCCAGCAATGGCAAAACAGTGCCGATACGTCACGCGACGTCACATGATGTCGCGAGTTTGACATGTCCAGTACAGGGTTTCCTGCCTGAGCAGGGGGTTGGACTAGAAGACCTCAAAGGTCCCTTCCAACTCTGTTATTCTATATTATCAGCTAGGGAAGCTCAAGGATACAAGAATAACCACCTCCAAGATTCTTCACCACACAAAGATGGTGAACAACTTGAAGATTAAAGGCTATGATGATGAAGCATGGTTAAAAGATCTGGAGATGTTGAACCTAAAAAAGAGAAGGCAAGGAGGAGACATGATTGCAGCCATCCAATATAAGAAGGCATGTCCCAGAGAAGAAGTGGTGGATTTATTCTCCACAGTGCCCCAAAGTATGACAAAATGAATAGATAGAAGCTTTATAGAAGGAATTTGAAAGGAGGAGGATTTTCCAGATCTGGAGAGAAATAGAGTAGAGTATAGAGTAGAGTAGAGTAGAGTAGAGTAGAGTAGAGTAGAGTAGAGTAGAGTAGAGTAGAGTAGAATAGAATAGAATAGAATAGAATAGAATAGAATAGAATAGAATAGAATAGAATAGGAATAGGAATAGGAATAGGAATAGGAATAGGAATAGGAATAGGAATAGGATAGAATAGAATAGTTGGAAGCGACGTTTGAGATCTTCTAGTCCAACCATCTGAAAGGAGGAAGAATTTCAAATTTGAGAGGAGGAAGAATTTCCTGGAGAGCTATTTAGTGGTGTTTCTCCACCTCAACAACTTGACGACAGGTGGCCTTCAATTTCCAGAATTCTGGGAGTTGAAGTCCACCCTTCTTCGAGTTGCTGAGATTCAGAAATACTACTCTATGGTCAGTTTTCCTCCTCTTGTGGTGAAGACCCAACACACTCGTGCAGCAAAGATTCAGTGGTGGCCTCAGGATCCATGGGAAATGAGAGGACAACTGGTGGACTGGCTCATCTGAAGACCTTCTCGGCAGGAGCTCCTGAAGGTTAGTTGGGGAATTCTGGGAGCTGAAGTCCACACGTCTTCAAGTTGCCAAGGTTGAGAAACACCGATGAAGAGCAACGGACTCTACCTGCCTCTTGGAGTTGGGAAGCTCCATTGCTGGAGATTTTCAAGCAAGGACTGGGCAACTTTTTGTCCAAGATGGACTGAGGGTTCCCAAACTGGATGAGAAGACCTGCCTGTAAAAAATGATGATTTTATGAGCCTCATAGAGCCAGGCCTGAAGGGCAATCAATCTGACTTTATCGGCAATGACCTAATTGTTTCCCTCGGTCAAAATGGCCGAGGTCCATCTTCTCTCGTGCCAAGAGGGTGACATTCCCCCGACCTTCGATGCAACAAAAGCCAAAAGCCCTCTCCCACTTCCCCTTGAAAAAATTAAGCTCAAGCACTCGCTTCTGCACACACGGGCTTGCACAAATAAATTGCTTCCTTAATTAGGAACACCCCCTGATCTCCCGCGCTGCAGGCGATGCTGGATCACTGGATCCCTCCCTTCTGTAATGAGCACAGCTATCGAACATGCTAACGACAATCAGCCCTAATTAAATCCTCGGCCGTTGAGAAGGCGACCGGGTGCCTCTAAAAACGCAGGGAGTGACCCCCGTCTTCTGTTTTCGATAATTAGTTGACAATATTCCCCAGGTGGCCCTTGGAAATCGACAGGGAATTTATGCACATCTGTTGTGACACTCGCTTGGAAGGCAGTAGCGGGGGGGGGGGGAGGATACCCTACTTTTAATAACCTTGTAAATCTTCTTTTTACAACTTCATCAAGCCGACAAAGTGAGAGGGCAATTATTTTATTTGATAATGAGGCGGCATGGGTGGATAAACTCCAAAGGCCTCTCCGAGGCTTAATTGAGACAGTTGCATGTCGTGCCATCGGGAATGTTTGGATAAATATTAAATTTGGTAAGATTGTGTAGTTTGGGGTTTCGGTTACAGGTCGTCCCCGACTTAGAGCCAGTCATTTAGCAATCCTTCGAAGTGACAACAAACCAAAAACAGGTGACTTCTAACTAGTCTTCACACTTACAATCATCACAACATCCCCAGTTACATGATCAAAATTTAGGGCGTGGCAACTGCCATGTATTTATGACGCTTGCGGCATCCCAGGGTCATGTGATCACAATCTTGCAATCTTCCCAACTGGCTTGCAACAAGCAAAGTCAGTGGGGGGAGCCAGATTCGCTTAATGACTATATGATTCACTTAACAACATGATCAAAAAGAAATAAAATTGGGTTTCATTTTATTTTAATGGGGTATATGATTCACTTAACAACTGCCTTGCTTAGCAATGGAAATTCTGGCCCAATTATGGTTGTAAATTGTGGACTACTGGTACTGTCGTGAGGGAGGTTTTTAATTTGGAAGAGATGATAATTGTTTTGCTAATAGAGGAACTCTTTGCTAGTCAGTTAACTAAGGTATGTTGGAAGCAGACCACAATCGTAATGGAGGCCTTTAACTACCCTGACATCAACTGGGAGACAAACTCTGCTCCAAGTGAGAGATCAAACAGGTTCAACCTGGAATTAAGGAGAAACTTCCTGTCAGTGAGGACGATTAACCAGTGGAACAGCTTGCCTCCAGAAATCATGGATGCTCCATCACTGGAAATTTTTAAGAAGAGACTGGGCAGTCACTTGTCTGAGATGGTATAGATCAGTGGTGGCGAACCTATGGCATGCATGCCAGAGGTGGCACTCAGAGCCCTCCCTGTGGGCACGCATGCCGTTGCCCCAGCAGAGTTAGCCAGAGTAGTGAGCATGTGGCGTTTCAAAGCGACAGGGCAGGAAGTGAGCGAGCAAGCGGCATTGGTCCCCCAGGGATGCCCCAGAGATGGCGAGGGACTGGCCCCAGCCACGCTCACCCAGTCTGCCGTGACCACTGCAGCCATGTCCACCCAGTGGGCCACGCCCCCTGCCCCCACCCCACAATGCTGATGCAGCCCTGGCATTTTACAATAAATAAGTGGGTTTTGGGTTGCGGTTTGGGCACTCGGTCTCTAAAAGGTTTGCCATCAGTGGTATAGGTTCTCCTGCTTGAGCAGGGGGCTAGACTAGAAGACTTCCAAGGTCCCTTCCAGCTCTATTATATTCTAAACCTAGCAGACAATTTTGTCTCCCAAAAGGTAGAGAAGGGAACTAGAGGGTCAGCCATACTTGACTTAATTCTTACTACAGAGATTAAATGATAGAAGGTGTTGAAGTTATAGGAACCTGAGGGGAGGAGGAGAGAGTGACCATGCATTATTAGAATTCAACATTATGCAAGCACAAGAAATAGAACGAAGCGAAACTAGAGTCTTGGACTTTAAGAGAGCTGATTTCAATAAAGTGGAAGGGAGGGAGTCAGGCTATTCTCCAAAGCACCTGAAGGCAGGACAAGAAGCAAGGGATGAAAATTGATCAAGGACAGAAGCAACCTACAACTAAGGAGAAACTTTCTGACAGTTAGAACAATTAATCAGTGGAACAACCTGCCTCCAGAAGCTGTGAATGCTCCAACACTGGAGATTTTTAAGAAGAGACTGGACAATCATTTGTCTGAAAATGGTATAGGGTTTCCTGCCTGAGCAGGGGGGTGGACTAGAAGACCTCCAAGGTACCTTCCAATTATTATGGATCATCGCACAGTCAGCCAGATGTTCAGACTGGATTTGGCATTTTGTCTACCTATCGAGTCCTTACCCAGGACCTGGGATAGGCAGATGGGGATGTTTGATGGTATTACAGGTATCGTCACAGGATGGAAGCAGTTCCTAGTAAGGCCGCCTTTTGCAATTGACTAATAGCGAATTTGTCAATGCCAATGGTGTTCAAGTGGTGCTCCAGTTGTTTTGGGATTGCACCCAAGGAGCCTATTACTATTGGTACTACCCTTGCTTGCTTTTGCCACAGTCTTTCTATTTCTATTTGTAGGTCTTTGTATTTGTTATCTTCTCCAGTTCTTTCTCGTCTATTCTGCTGTCTCCAGGCACTGCCACGTCCACTATCCAGACTTTTTTGTCTTTCTTATCGACAATTGTTAAGTCTGGGGTGTTATGTTGCAGGTGCTTGTCTGTTTGAATTCTGAAGTCCCAGAGCAGTTTAATTTTATCATTTTCTATGACTTTCTCTATTTTATGATCCCACCAGTTTTTGCTTACAGGCAAATGATATTTTTTGCAGATCTTCCAATGCACCATTGTTGCTACTTTGTCATGCCGCTGCTTGTAATCTGTGCAATCTTCTGCAACAGCTTACCAGGTGGTCCACTGTTTCTTCAGCTTCTTTGCATAGGCGGCACTTACTGTCTGTTGCTGTCTTCTCAATTTTGACTTTGTATGCGTTTGTCCTTAAGGCTTGGTATTGTGCAGCCAGAATTAGTCCCTCGGTCTCTTTCTTCAATTTTCCTGCTCTTAGCCATTGCCAGGTTTTATTATTATCTGCTTTCCCAGCTATTTTTTTCATGTATTGGCCATGTAGTGCTTTGTCTTCCCATGCCTCTATTCTGTTCTTCATTTGGTCTTTCCTGTAGGACAGTTTGGTCTCTCCAGTAGTTAGTAAGCCTTCCTGATATACTAATTTCAGGGCATCTTCATCATTGTTCTTCAGATATTCTTCCAAAGCCATTTTTTTTCTTCAACCATCTGATGTACTTGTAGCATTCCACGCCCACCTATTTGCCTTGGTAGATAAAGTCTATCAATGTCACTGCGTGGATGAAGGGCATGATTCATTGTCATTATTTTTCTGGTCTGCCTATCCATTGCTTTTAGTTCTGCTTGAGTCCAGTCCACTATTCCAGCTGTGTACCTAATGACTGTGATTGCCCAGGTGTTGATTGCCTTTATGGTATTTCCTCCATTGAGTTTGGATTTTAAGATCTTCTTCACTCTCTTGATGTATTCACCTCTAATCTTTTTCTTGACTTCAGTGTGCTTGATGTTGTCAGCTTGAAGAATACCCAAGTATTTGTAGTACTCTTCCTCATCCAGACTCTTAATGTTATTTTCGTGGAGCATCTTGATTCCTTCAGTTTTCACTATTTTTCCTGGTTTGATAGTAAGTGTGGCACATTTGTCCAAGCCAAACTCCATTACAATATCTTGGCTATATATACGGACAGTGTTGAGCAGCGATTCTATTTCAGATGATGTTTTTCCATACAGCTTCAGATTATTATTATTATTATTATTATTATTATTATTATTATTATTATTATTATTATTATTATTATTATTATTTTAATGAGAGCTTGGGAAGGGTTCCATGGATCAGAATCCTCAAGGGGAAAACAACCCAAAAAGCTTGGAAAACTTTGAAAAGTGAAATTATAAAAGCCCAGGCTAGCACAATACCAATGAAGAAGAAAAACAAGAAATCCAAGAAGAAACCAGCATGGCTGCACAAAAAACTCTCTGATAAACCGAAAGACAAAAAGGACAAATATAAAAAGTAGAAAGAGGGGCACATGACCAAGGCAGAATATCAGCAAATAGCCTGAACCTGCAAAGATGAGGAAAGCTGAGACCCAAAATGAACTAAAGTTTGCTATAAAAGTAAAAAATAATAAAGAAAACTTCTTTCAACATGTAAAAAAAACAAAAAAGTCAAGGAAATATTGGTCCATTAATGAGAAAAAATGGCAAGAAGGTGACAAGCAGCATGGAGAAAGCAGAATTGCTTAACTCATTTTTTTGCATCCATCTTTACACAAAAGAAAAAAACAGTCCAACCTATCAAAAAGAGTGCCATAAAAAACAGATTAGAAACACAAGTTAAGATAGGCAAGAAAATGGTAGGTGAGCACCTGTCTACCCTAGATGAGTTCAAATCACCAGGACTGGATTACACCCCAAGATTCTCAAGGAACTAGCAGACGTGATCTCAGAACCACTGAACTATATCTTTCAAAGATCCTGGAGCACTAGGGAACTACCAGGGGACTGGAAAAGAGTTGATGTAGTTCCCATCTTCAAAAAAAAAAAGGGGGGGGGGAATAGATCCAGGAAACTACAGACCTATCAGCCTGACTTCAATACCTGGAAAAATTCTGAAAAAGATAATTAAACAGTGAATCTAAGAACAGCTAGAGGCAACCAAAATCATAACCAGAAGCCAACATGGATTTGTCAAAAACAGATCGTGCCGGACAAATCTCATTACACTGTTTGACAAAGTGACAAAATTAGTGGACCAGAGGAATGCTGTGGATATGTTTTATTTGGACTTCAGTAAGGCATTTGATAAAATAGACCACAACCTACTACTTGATAAGATAGAAAAATGTGGGTTAGACAGCATCACCACCAGGTGGATTCATAAGTGGCTGATCAATCACACTCAATGTGTAGTCCTCAATGAAACTCCATGTATATGGAGGGAAGTATGCAGTGGGGTACCCCAAGTCTCTGTTTACTCTTCAACATCTTCATCAATTATTTGGATGAGGGGATAGATGGGGAACTCATCAAATTTGCAGATGACACCAAGCTGACAGGAATAGCCAACACTCCAGAAGATACGCTTAAGATACAGAAGGATCTTGACAGACTTGAACACTAAGTCCTGCCTAACAAAATGAAAATCAGTTAAGTGTTAATACCACTTTATAATGCCTTGGTAAGAACACACTTGAATATTGCATCCAGTTTTGGTTGCCATGATATAAAAAAGATGTTGAGACTCTTAAAAAAAAGTGCAGAGAAGAACAACAAAAATGATTAGGGGACTGGAGGCTAAAACATATAAGGAACGGTTGCTGGAATTGGGTATGTCTAGTTTAATGAAGAGAAGGATGAAGGGGGACACGACAGCAGGGTTCCAATATCTCAGGGGCTGCCCCAAAGAAGAGGGAGTCAAGCTATTCTCCAAAGCACCTGAAGGCAGGACAAGAAGCAACGGGTGGAAACTAAGCAAGGAGAGAAGCAACCTAGAACTAAGGAGAAACTTCCTGACAGTGAGAACAATTAACCAGTGGAACAACCTGCCTCCAGAAGCTGTTAATGCTCCAACACTGGAAGTTTTTAAGAAGAGACTGGACAGCCATTTGTCCGAAATGTTATAGGGTTTCTTGCTTGAGCAGGGGGTTGGACTAGATGACCTCCAAGGTCCCTTCAAACTCTGTTATTCTATCATTCTTCCCAGTCCTCATGATTTCTCCTTCAGCCCTCCCTGCCCCTCACTTCTCCCCCCACCCCAGCAGCCGTTGGCTCCCATCAGATTTCCCGATGGCCAATACAGCTTGTCAATATTGAGTCCAGTCACCCCGAAAGTGGAGCATGTTCTCTCCACCCTGTGAATCAATAGGCAGCTGCCGTTGCTATTGATAACTCCGCTGGTGATTTTTATTTGGATGTTTTTCTGGGTTTCCTCTCACGGCTTCTGCCCGTGGGCATCCAGGCGTGCTGGGAATCTGGCCAACAGCCTGCCAGCCCAACTTGTTGCCTGCGTTGCTAATCAGAAGAGAGGGAGGAAAACAGAAATTACTCCAATCTGTTGTAGGCAACTTGCTAAGGATAGACAAATGTGTCTATATTGCTTTAGTGGGCTTTCACTCTTAAACCCGTTCCAGCATGCTTCCACACTCATTTTTTTAAAACAGCACAGGTGGTCCTTGACTTACAACAACTTGTTTAGTGACCACTTGAAGTTACAACGGGACTGAAAAAGTGACTTATGACCGTTATTCACCACTTAGGACCACGGCAGCATCTCCGTGGTCATGTGTTCAAAATTCAGACGCTTGACAACTGATTCACATTTACGGCGGTTGCAGTCTCCGGGGATCATGTGATTTGAAGGAATGAACCTTTATTATGAAAGTACAACATGTATACAATGAAATTGGCTGAGCCTCCCTCCGTGCCTCCCCCACAACTCACAGTGACAACAAACCCACCAACCAAATGTACAGGTATAGTATAGGGCAGTGATGGTGAACCTTTTAGAGACCGAGTGCCCAAACTGCAATCCAAAGCCCACTTATGTATCGTCGGGTGCTGGGTGGGCATGGCCAATTGGGTGGGCGTGGCTGCTGTGGTAACGGCAGTCAGGATGGGACTAAAAAGTTCAATCAATCAATTCCAACTTTGTGAGATCTTTTTTTTTTCCCACGAGAAGTTGAAATTGATTGATTGAACCTTTTTTTTTTTTTTTTTTTTTGCACAAGCCGGCAGAGGCCTAAAGCGAAAAGGTATTATAAAACCCAGCTGAAAGCCTAGGACTGGGGCGACGGCATGTGTGCCCACAGAGAGGGCTGAGTGCCGCTTCTGGCACCCGTGCCATAGGTTTGCCACCACGGGTATAGGGGGTACCTTACTCAATAGTAGTAACTGTGAGAGGGACCTCTAAGTCCTAGTGGACAATCACTTAAATATGAGCCAGCCGTGTGCTGAAGCTGCCAAAAAGGCCAACACAGTGCTAGGCTGCATTAACAGAGGGATAGAATCAAGATCACATGAAGTATTAATACCACTTTACAATGCCTTGGTAAGGCCACACTTGGAATACGGCATCCAGTTTTGGTCACCACGATGTAAAAAAGATGTTGAGACTCTAGAAAGAGTGCAGAGAAGAGCAACAAACATGATTAGGGGACTGGAGGCTAAAACATACAAGGAACAGTTGCTGGAATTGGGATGTCTACTTTAACGAAAAGAAGGAGGAGGGGGGACAGGATAGCAGCCTTCCAGTATCTCAGGGGCTGCCACAAAGAAGAGGGAGTCAAGCTCTTCTCCAAAGCGCCTGAAGGCAGGAGAGGAAGCAATGGATGGGACCTAATCAAGAAGAGAAGCAACCTAGAACTAAGGAGAAACTTCCTGACAGTTAGAACAATTAACCAATGGAAGAACCTGCCTCCAGAAGCGATGAATGCTCCAACACTGCAAGTTTTTAAGAAGAGACTGGACAGCCATTTGTCTGAAATGGTATAGGGTTTCCTGCCTGAGCAGGGGGTTGGACTAGATGACCTCCAAGGTCCCTTCCAACTTTATTATTATTATTATTATTACTATTATTATTATTATTATTATTACACCGTGTGAGCTAAATTGCACAACGTGCTGGCCTCACACATTTATTGTACATAAAGTTATTTCCCATTCAAGAGCCTAACAGCCCCTGGATTTCTCCCTTTTGCGACCTTCTGACAAACAAAGTCAATGGGAAAGCCAGATTCCCTTAACGGCCCTGTCAATCACTTAACAACTGCAGTGATTTGCTTAACAACTGTGGCAAGAAAGGTTGTAAAACGGGGCAAAATTCATTTCATAACTTCCTTGCTTAGCAACAAAAATTTGAGACTCAATTTTGCTGGAAAGTTGAGAACTACCTGCATTGTACTCCTTGCAGAGAGCTGGTCATTTGCATTCTTTTAGAGAGTTGTTAAGACCACTTGGAGGTTTACCTGTGTCCACATTTTGGACAGGGAGGACCACTGGTTTGAAAGAAGGATCAAAGAGGCCACCTATGTCAAAACTGAACAGCCCTCCCTCAACAAAGGGGGAGGGACACGACATCGTCTATCTCCAGTCTACAACACGGTCCTTTCAGCAGTCCCAAGAAGGCTCCACACCCATTTGCACCACTCAGGTGACCCTGAGGACACAGATAAACCTCCAGGTGGCCTCAACGACTCTCTAAAACACGGGTGTCAAACCTGATTGCGTCACGTGACATACCATGATGTATCGTGACTTTTTTGACTTTGTGGAGCAGGTGTGGGTGAGGCCTGTATGTGACTCATCCAGCCTGTGGGCCGCCAGTTGGACACCCCTGTTCTAAAAGAAGGCAAATGACCATCCGTCTGCAACGAGCATAAATCCTTCCATTCCCCACCATCCAGTCAGAGCTGAAGAAGCTTCTTGGATGAGAAGGGAAACGTCTTCAGAGAAAAAAACAAGAAAGTCCAGTTGACTCGTGAAAAAGCACCTTTGGGACAGCCATCACCTGGATGACTGAGGATCTCCACAGACATTCTTCTGAGGTCATTTTCATCCTTGCAAACTTGCTTTCTTAAAATCATTTTCTCCTCTGTTGAGTCTCAAGCTCAACAGATATTAATTAATATTAATGTTTGAGTCTCGAAGATATTAAGAAATCTGGGTTGAGGGTCCCTTGATTAAGCATCTCAGCATTAGGAGAAAACTCATACAAAGTTTGGAAAATAGCATTTCAAATCACATACCGGCCATGGATAGCTTCCCAGATCTCCCGATCCTCAGGATCGAGGCAAGAAATATGAAAATGGTTTTATTATAAATGGCATTTCTGCAAGATGTATAGTACAAGGATTCTGTAGCTTCTTACATCACTTCTCCCAAAATAATATTTTAAACCAATTTGTCAATCTCAGCAAGCTTAAAGTGTGTGGACTTCAATTCCCAGAATTCACCAGCCAGCATGGAGGGCTAGGGAATTCTGGGAGTTGAAGTCCACCCAGGTTAAAGTTGCTGAGGTTGAGAAACATTATTCTAAGCACATCTGAGGTTTCCTCCTTGCATGAAGTAGTTCAGCTTTTGCAACAGGTTACAGGTAAAAGGAGGAGGAATTGGAAGGGATGGATGGAAGGAAGGAAGGAAGGAAGGAAGGAAGGAAGGAAGGAAGGAAGGAAGGAAGGAAGGAAGGAAGGAAGGAAGGCTAAGGAAGACGAGAGAAGAGAAGGGAAGGGACCAGATATTAAATGAAGAAACTGGAGTTCAAATGATTATATCTATTAATTTATTTACTTGCAAAACCAAAAATCCATCTCTGCTTTGCTTGAAGTTTATGGTTAGTTCATTTTGCCCTAAAATCCTGCTTGGTAACACCTCTGGAGAAGTAAAATATTGCACATTGTCCCCTGATTTATTTATTTTTACCTGCTTTAACCCAACTGCCGAAGATCACAGGTTATCAGGGATGGTCAACTCTATGGACCTTTAATTCTCCTTTCCTTCTGTCTGAGAGATAGGTGAAGGTTTAAATTCCTGGCTTTATCATTATCAAATATTTCTATCTGCCAGGAGGATTTAGCTGAAAATATATGGGCACGGCTAATACATTTCACTGTGATTCGCCCTAAATACTAGATAGAGTGTGTGTGTGAGCGTGGGTGTGCACGCACACCCACCCCTATCTCACAAATGTATGAAAGCAGCAGCTGGTGGAGACTGCATCCTGAAATTGAGTATTATAATGATTTTTGGATAGAATGAAAAATGATTTACATAATAAGCTTTTTTAGACTCGAGTAATGGAAATGCCTACGGAGATATTGGGGAGGCATCTATCTCTAATAGACACATGTTTTAAAGGACTTTAATTATAAACAAACTTTCCCCTGTTCGGGCCGCTAAATGAAACTGAAAATATTCATTATGAGGGTGGAGGTTCATTCTCCAAGTTTGGGGGTATCACTACCAGGTTAGGTAAGAGTCACGTCAGGTGAGGGTCTTGTGATGGGTCCTGCGATGGGCCAGGTGTGGGTCATGTCAGGTGAGGGTCTTTTGATGGGTCTGGTGGTGGGTCTTGTGATGAATCAGATGTGAGTCATGGCAGATGACCACCTGACATGACCCACATCTGACCCCTCACAAGGTCCATCACAGGATCCTCACCTGATGTGACCCATACCTGACTCATCACAAGACCCATCACTAGACCCATCAAAAGACCCTCACCTGACATGACCTACCCATCACAGGACTCATTGACAAAGCTCTTATAAAGAATAGAATAGAATAGAATAGAATAGAATAGAATAGAATAGAATAGAATAGAATAGAATAGAATAGAATAGAATAGAATAGAATAGAATAGAATAGTAAATAGAGTAGAAATAGAAATAGAATAAAATAGGAAATAAAATAGAATAGTAAATAGAATAGAATAGAATAGAATAGAATAGAATAGAATAGAATGGAATGGAATGGAATGGAATATTATGGAATGGAATGGAATGGAATAGAATAGAATAGAATAGAATAGAATAGAATAGAAATAAGAATAGAATAGGAAATAATAATAATAATAATAATAATAATAATAATAATAATAATAATAATAATAATAATAATAATAATAATAATAATAAAGTTGGAAGGGACCTTGGAGGTCATCTAGTCCAACCCCCTGCTCGGGCAGGAAACCCTACACCATTTCGGACAAATGGCTGTCCAGTCTCTTCTTAAAAACTTCCATTGTTGGAGCATTTACTGCTTCTGGAGGCAAGCTGTTCCACTGATTAATTGTTCTCACTGTCAGGAAGTTTCTCCTTAGTTCTAGTTGCTTCTCTCCTTGATTAGTTTCCACCCGTTGCTTCTTGTCCTGCCTTCAGGTGCTTTGGAAAATAGCTTAATTCCCTCTTCTTTATGGCAGCCCCTGAGATATTGGAATACTGCTATCATGTCCCACCTTGTCCTTCTCTTCATTAAACTAGACATACCCAATTCTCGCAACCGTTCCTTATATGTTTTAGCCTCCAGTCCCCTAATCATCTTTGTTGCTCTTCTCTGTACTCTTTCTAGATTCTCAACATCTTTTTTACATCGTGGTGACCAAAACTGGATGCAGTATTCCAAGTGTGGCCTTACCAAGGCATTGAAGAGTGGTATTAATACTTCGCGTGATCTTGATTCTATCCCTCTGTTAATGCAGCCTAGTACTGTGTTGGCCTTTTTGGCAGCTGCCGCACACTGCTGGATCATATTTAAGTGATTGTCTACTAGGACTCCGAGGTCCCTCTCACAGTTACTACTATTGAGCATGGTGCCACCTATGCTGTACTTGTGCATTTGGTTTTTCTTGCCTAAATGTAGAACCTTGCTTTTTTTCACCATTGAATTTCATTTTGTTAGTTAGTGCCCAGTGTTCAAGTCTGTCCAGATCCTTCTGTACCTGAAGCCTGTCTTCTGGAGTGTTGGCTATTCCTGCCAGCTTTGGTGTCATCTGCAAATTTGATGAGTTCCCCATCTATCCCTTCATCCAAATCGTTGATGAAGATGTTGAAGAGTACTGGGCCCAGAACAGAGCCCTGGGGCACCCCACTACACACTTCCCTCCTTTCCAGAGAGAGAAAGAGAGAGGGGGAGTAATTGGAGAGAATTTTAAAAAGGAGGATATTTGTAGCTCATGGTTGAAATGAGGGGTCCCTGGTGCTCTCTGAGCTTGCTTGTTTTCCTGCAGATGTTTTATTACCCAAACTAGGTAACATCATCAGAATTTTAAAAAGGGGCATCCCAAATTTTGGACGTGGATTTGGGGTCCTTGAGTCCTTGCAGCCCTAAACAGTAGCCCCTCCCCTGCATAAACATATTTTGCATTATCTATTTATCTGCATTAATGTGCCAAGAGTTCAGCATAAGATGGGTGGCTATATAAATGTTTTAAATAAATGCATTATTAATTAATACACTATTAGAAAGCCAGGTGGGTGTAGTGGCGAAGGAAACTGTGAGTTCTAGTCCCACTCTAGGTATGAAAATCAGCGAGGTAACTTTGAGCCAATCACCAGGACCCTGTGCGTTCTAGTTCCGCCTTAGGCATGGAAGCCAACTGGTTAACTTTGGGTCAATCACCAGGAGACTGTGAGTTCTAGTTCAGCCTTAGGCAGGAAAGCCAGCTAGGGAACTTTAGCCAATCACCAGGAGACAGAGAGTTCTAGTCCAGCTTTACCTATGAAAACCAGCTGGGTCCTACAGGTCCAAAAATGCTTACCCCTGCCTTGCTTAGCAATGGAAATATTGCCCCCCCACCCCCCGCCCCCCATTGTGGTTGTAGGTCGAGGGCTATTCCATACATTTATTTATTCAATTTGTTTGCCGTCCATCTGGCTGCAAGTCCCCAGCTCACAACATCTCAAAGTCACAACTAAATACATCATATACATACATTGCCAGGGCATTAAATACCTGGTCCTGAGCTAGCACCATTGCAAGGACACCGCACTTCATTAGCACATCGCTCAGGCAGGGAGGTGTGCGTGTGATGCTCTTTAAAAGAAGAAGAAGAAGAAGAAGAAGAAGAAGAAGAAGAAGAAGAAGAAGAAGAAGAAGAAGAAGAAGAAGAAGAAGAAGAAGAAGAAGAAGAAGAAGAAGAAGAAGAAGAAGAAGAAGAAGAAGAAGAAGAAGAAGAAGAAGAAGAAGAAGAAGAAGAAGAAGAAGAAGAAGAAGAAGAAGAAGAAGAAGAAGAAACGTCAACCCTTTTCAAACGGCCCATATACCGCTCCTCCCACTCCTCCAAGGCACAGTTGGCATCTCTCCCCACCGTGGCAACGACGGGTCCCCCCCCCCAAACGCTTTCCAACGTCCCACTGCCCTGCCAGATGCTTCGCGCTTTCTCAGCCTGGTGAAATGAGGACACCAGAGAGCCCCCTCCCTCTTACGCACCCAATCTAAACACACACACACACATACACACACACTCACAAAGTCGCACATCCCAGCCTGGCAATGCCCAATAGCGAGAGGCGTTTGCAAAGTGGAGGGGGGGGGTGTTGCACGGAGCGAAGCGTCTGCACTGAGGATGCTGATGACGGCGTTCTTGTTGTTGTTATTATTTTTTAACACGTCGTAGCATATTTGTAAACATCGTTCACCGCGGATCTGCAGCAGATGGCGGCGTTAATTGCACCTGGGAAAGGAGCGGAGACCTCGAGGTTGATTGCATTTACGAACACCGATTAGCGCCCGGCGCGGCGGGGGCAAAATTCCGCCGGATCCCCCGAGGGGGTCGGAAAATCGAGTATGGGGTGGGGAAGAGCCGCAGTCGTAAGGTGCGATGCAGCGTTGGGAGGCTGGCCGGACGATCTGCAAGGGGCGAGGAGGGGAGGGAAGGGAAGCGGCTGGGGTTTCTTCGCCGGGGCCCCGGGAGGCAGGCAGGAGAGAACTGGAGGCGGTGGGGAGGTGGAAACTCCAGGAAACGAGATTCCTCCGCTGTTAGCCCGCGGAACGGGATGCCACTTGAAGTGGGGCGTTCTGCTTTGCTGGAGGGAAGGATAAATTTAAGGGGTGTGTGTGAACAGAATTCTGGGAACTGAAGGCCACACACCTCTTGGGAATTCTGGAAAGGGAAATCCAGATCGCTTTGGAATTCTGGAGGTGGAAGTCCAGGTTTTGGGGGGATTCTGGGAGTTGAAGTCCACGCTTCTTGGGAACTCTGGGAGATGAAGTTTATAATTCATGGGAATTCTGGGAATTAATATCCTCACTTCTTGGAAATCCTGGAGATGAAGTCCACACCTCTTGGAAATTTTGGAGGTTGAATTCCACATAGTTTGAGAATTCTGGGAGTTGAAGTCCACTCTCCATGGGAATTCTGAGAGTTGAAGGTCACTCCCCTTGGGAATTCAGGGAGTTCAAATCCTCCCCTATTGGAATTCTGGGAGTTGAAGTCCACACATCTTAAAGTTGCTAAGATTGACAAACACTGCCTTAGATGCTGGGTAATAGATACCCCAAGCTTCTTTTTTAAGACCCTCAAAATTGTTTCCTGGTTCTGTGTTGCCATGTATTGGTGAGAAACATGAAAACTGTCATAAATATTTGAGATGAGCTATCTTAGCCTGCAGTGGCAAAAAAAACCCAGAAGTTTGGTAGCACCTTTTCCAACTCACTAACTTTATAGTTTAGTATTATTTCTGCTTTTATTATTAAAAGACAGAAGCTTTGAGGAGCTGCAACTCACTTTATCAGATGCACAGACTGGCTAGATTGAGGATTTAAATTGTAATTTAAATCTGGAATCTGCTTCTTGCTGTATCTGCATAACCTACCTATCTTCCACCACTCACTGACCCATCTCAATTTTTAAATACTACATTAGCATAGTCACTCAAGGCATCTAGAGAAGTGAGCCGCAACTCACAAAAGCTTATGCTTTATAGATAGTCCTCAACTTACAACAGAGCCCAAAATTTCTGTTGCTGAGACGTTTGTTAAGTGAGTTTTGCCCCATTTTACAACCATAATTGAGCCCAAAATTTCTGTTGCTAAGTGAGACATTTCTTGTGAGTTTTGCCCCATTTTACGACCTTTCCTGCCCCTGTTGTTAAGTGAATCACTGCAGTTGTTAAGTGAATCTGGCTTCCCCATTGACTTTGCTTGTCAGAAGGTCGCAAAAGGGGATCACGTGACCCCCCGGGGACACTGCAAACGTCATACATATCAACAAGTTGCTAAGTGTGCAAATTTTGATCACGTGACCACAGAGATGCTGCAGCGGTCATCATGTGAAAAACCATCTTAAGTCACTTTTTTCAGTGCTGTTGTAATTTCAAACGTTCACTAAACGAACTGTTGTAAGTCAAGAACTACCTGTATAAAACATTAAAACTAACGAAGTACGAAAACGTATAACCCAAAGGTAAGCGACCTTGGCTCTTTTCTGACTCGTGGACTTCAACTCCCAGAATTCCTGAGCCAGCATGCTCAGCATGGAAACCTCTCCCTTTCCCCTCAGCATGGCTGGCTCAGGAATTCTGGGAGTTGAAGTCCACGAGTCAGAAAAGAGCCAAGGTTGCCTACCCCTGGTATAACCATTAAGTAACATAAATAACAAAGCATAAAAGAGCAGCTGAGACAAATCGACGGGGAGGAGTTAATCGCGTGACGCTGCTTCCATAGTGTGGTGGATCCCATTCGCACCTCTGCCTGGGATACGTTTTACCCATTCTATTTATAATGTTTGATCATTTTCATTTTGGGAAGTTGCTTTGATAAGCACAGCAGAAGGCAGCAAGCAGTTTTGAGAAAGGAGAAGGCAGTACCTACTCAGAAAAATCCACATTTCCTATTCAGACTCTTTAAAACTCTTGAAAGCAGGACATCAAAAGATTCCTTAGCAGTACCTGCTGCATCACAACACAAGCCACATTGAGACAGGCTAATGAAAGAAGTCAAGATTTATTCGATTGGGCTCTGAGAGATGCTTTGATTACCGAGCTAGCTTTTTTAAAGGACACTGCCGAACACTTAACTCTCACGGTTTTGTCTAATGTCTATGTATATACAGGTAGTCCTCAACTTACGATCACAACAGCGACCAAAATTTCTGTTGCTAAGAGAGACAGTGAATTTCAAGTGAATTTTGCCCTGATTAACGACCTTTTTTGCCACCGTTGTTAAGTGAATCACTACTGTTATAAAGTTGTTAATATGTTTGTTAAGTGGATCGGGCTTCCCCCATTGACTTTGCTTGTCAGGAGGTCACAAAAGGGGATCGCATGATCCCGGGACACTGCGACCATCATATATATGAGTCGGTTGCCAAGCATCTGTATTTTGATCACGTGACCACGAGGATGCTGCAGTGGTGTGAAAAATTGTCACTTTTTTCACTGCTGTTGTAACTTCGAACAGTCACTACATGAACTGTTGTAAGTCAAGGACTTACCTATAGTCTGGCTGTAATATTATTTATCCTTATTATCTTCTTTACTTCCCCCTTTACTTCCTTGTTATTCTCTTTGTTGCTTTGCATGTACACTGAGTGCTTCTCTATCGGAGACAAATTCCTTGTGTGCAGTGCTGTTTTTTTGTAAAAAAAAAAAAAAGATGCTGGAATTCACACGCGTCATACAACCCGCCTTGCCTACCCTACAAGGTTTACCTTTGTAGTTGAAAAAAAAAAACCTCTTCAATTTTTAGTGTATCTAAAAGGTAAGTTAATACTAGTATTAAAGTTACCGTGCACTTTAAATGTGGCTTTAAATTACAGGAAGGCATTTTATTAATCTTTCGGGACATTTACCGCTAGCCATTTACCATTTAGTTTAATGAGTGAAAATGTCAGCTCCGTTCTGTTGTGTTCTATGACAAAAAAAAAAAAAAGCCCTGCTTGTGTGTCTAACCACACAATAAACTAATAAACTACAGGTATATAGTTGTATATAGTATGTTTAGGTGTGTGTCATGTATGTGTTTCACTTTGTGAGCGGGCAACTCAATTTCATTTTTGATGTGTGCCATTGTGCTCACAGTGAAAAAATGACAATAAAGGTTATCTTATATCTAATCCTCGACTTACAACAGTTCATTTAGTGACCATTCAAAGTTACAACGGCACTGTAAAAAATGATTTATGACCGTTTTTCACACTAATGACTGCTGCAGCAATCTCCACGGTCACGTGATCAAAATTCAGACGCTTGGCAACCAACTCATATTTATGATGGTCGCAATGGCCCAGGATCATGCGATCCTCTTTTGTGACCTTCTGACAAGCAAAGTCAGTGGGGAAGCCAGATTCACTTAACAACCATATTAACAACTTTACAACTGCAGTGATTCACTTAACAACGGTGGCAAGAAAGGTCGTAAAACAGGGCAAAATTCACTTAACAAATATCTCGCTTAGTAATGAAAATGTTGGGCTCAATTGGGGTCATAAGTTGAGGAATGCCTGTCTTCAATTTAATTCACTTCAAAGTAGAAAACCAAGGGTCCAAAATAATAAATAAATAGATCAGGACATTTTGCTGTTGTGTTCAGTAAAAATCCTTTCAACCAATTTGTGAAGAAACAATTAGGATAGGGGAAAAATCAGAATCTTGCAAATAACAGTCAACAAATCGCTGCATTTTAATTGGGTATGAAGACCAACAACTGCACATAAAACATTTGCAATTAGAAAATGTATTTCTGATCTTGCAGATATACTTCTTTAAAAAGACAGTATTTTTTATGACATGGAGCTAAATTTTTTTTTTACAGTTACATCACAAAGACAATCATATTTAGGCTTAAGGGCAAATCTAAAATGGAGAAAGACTATAAAAATGAGATTTTTCACATTTAAAAATACTCAGGAAATGACTTGGAAGAGAAGCAACATTCCACTTAATGGAGCATACTTGTTGAACAGGAAGATAAAAATCCAGGAAGCTAGCTAATTCCTGGGTTAAGGATCGGCATAGCTAAATCTTCTCTACAATGGATCGCTCAGTTTCCTGTCTGTTGCTACTGGATCCTTTTTACTTTGCAAAAAGGATGTTAGAGCAGTTGTTCTCAACCTGTGGATCGGACCCCATTTGGGGTCGGACGACCATTTCACGGGGGTCACCAAACAACGCAGTCCGCCATTTTTTTCCCCTTTTCCTTAGCTGTGCTACTCCCTTTTATTCTATTGGCTTTTGAAAGCCAATAGAATAGACTCTCTTGAATAGAGTCTAATTCTATTGGCTTTCAAAAGCCAATAAGAATTGTCCAGGCTGTCTCTGCCCTACTGAGCCCGCCAAAAGTCCCATTCTGCAAACAGTGCTGCACCAGTTGAGTAGTCCTCAACTTACGACCGGTTGAGTAGTCCTCGACTTACGACCGGTTGGGGGTCGCAGCATTAAAAAGGTTGAGAACCACTGTGTTAGAGGCAAGATCACAGCAATGCCTCTAAAAAGGAGCAGATCTTCTGTGCTCAACATACGATGTAACTGAGCCCAGAATTAGGTTTGTAAAGTGAGTGATCTGGTGACGGCACCTAATTTTACAATTTATTTTCTAGTGGTTGTTAACTAACCACCTATGTTTGTTACGTGGTATGTCTTGTTTGGGTATGTCTAGTTTAATGAAAAGAAGAAAAGAAGAAAAAGCAGTGTTCCAATATTTGAGGGGCTCCCTCAAAAAAGAGGGGGTCAAGCTATTCTCCAAAGCGCCTGAAGGCAGAACGAGAAGCAACGGATGGAAACTAATCAAGGAGAGAAGCAACCTAGAACTAAGGAGAAATTTCCTGACAGAGCAATTAATCAATGGAACAATTTGTCTCCAGAAGTTGTAAATGCTCCAACACTGGAAGTTTTTCAGAAGAGACTGGACAGCCATTTGTCTGAAATGGTATAGGGCAGGGGTAGGCAACCTTGGCTCTTTTATGACTCTGGATTTCAACTCCCAGAATTCCTAAGCCAGACGTGCTGAAGGGAAAGGGAGAGATTTCCATGCTGAGCCATGCTGGCTCAGGAATTCTGGGAGTTGAAGTCCACAAATCATAAAAGAGCCAAGGTTGCTTACCCCTGGTATAGGGTTTCCTGCCTGAGCAGGGGTTGGACTAGAAGACCTCCAAGGTCCCTTCCAATTCTGTTATTCTGTTCTATTCATGGTTGTTAAATAAACCCATTGTCTACAATGGTGGAAATCAGAAGTAAACATACTTTTTGGCAAAAAATGTAAACGGCAGACAAATTTACCTCCCTCAGTGCAGGCACACAACTTGGGTGTCCTCCTGGACTCACAGCTAAATTTGGAACAACATCTATCGGCTGTGGCCAGGGGGACCTTTGCACAGGTTCGCCTAGTGCACCAGTTGCAGCCTTATTTGGACCGGGAGGCTTTACTCACAGTCACTCATGCCCTTGTCACCTCAAGACTTGATTACTGTAACGCGCTCTACATGGGGCTACCCTTGAAGGGCGTTCGGAGGCTGCAGTTGGTTCAGAACGCAGCCGCAAGAGCGATTGTGGGCGCGCCAAGGTACGCCCACGTGTCACCTATCCTCCGCGAGCTGCACTGGCTTCCTGTGGGTCTTCGGACGCAATTCAAGGTGTTGGTTATCACCTTTAAAGCCCTTCATGGCATAGGGCCAGGTTACTTACAGGACCGCATTCTGCTGCATAGTTCCCAGAGACCGGTGAGGTCCCATAGATTGGGCCTCCTTCAGGTCCCGTCGGCCAGACAATGTCGGCTGGCGGGCCCTCGGGGAAGGGCCTTCTCTGTGGTGGCTCCGACCTGGTGGAATCAACTCCCCCCCCCCGAGGTTCGAACTACTCCCACCCTGCCGGCCTTTAAGAAAGCCGTTAAAATTCTCCTGTTCCGGCAGGCCTGGGGCTGATGTCCCCGGGAGGGCCGGGATATGATCGGACTCACGGTATGACTGTATTATTTTATTATTTTATTATTTTATGATTGTTTTAATTCTGTACGCCGCCCTGAGTCCTTTGGGATTGGGCGGCATATAAATAAAATTAAATACAAAAAAATACAAAATGTGATTGCAGGTCACTGCAAACAGCCATAAATGCAAGGCAAGGGATTATGTAATCAGGTGGTGGGGGGTAGGGGGGCATCATAACTCTACATTCAGGTCATAAGTAGCCCCGGGGGAGGTCCATTGTAACTCTGAACAGTCACTAAGTGACTGGTGACCAAGTCCAGGACTATAGGTAGTCCTCGACTTACAACAGTTCGTTTAGTGACCGTTCAAAGTTACCACAGCATTGAAAAAAGTAACTTATGACATTTTTCCATTTAACAACCGTCGCAGCATCTCCATGGTCACATGATTAAAATTCAGATGCTTGGCCATGGGTTCATATTTATGACCGTTGCTGTGCCCTGGGGTCATGTGATCCACTTTTGCGACCGTTTGACCAGAAAAGTCAACGGGGAAGCCAGATTCACTTAACAACTGTGTGACTAACTTAACACCTGCAATGATTCACTTAACAACTGTGGCCAGAAAAGCCGCAAAATGGGACAAAACTTACTGAACAGATGTTTCACTTAGTAACAGAAATTTTGGGCTCAATCGTGGTCGTAATTTGAGGATTGCCTGGATCTATATAGTCACTGTCTTGATTTTTTTGACCATTCCTGCAGATGACTCTATTACAAACGTTAAAGCAAATGATGGTTTGGGGTGTAATTGGTTCCAAAACCCGATTCAAAGTCAAACTAATTTGCACCAGGTAAAATCTCCACCGGCATTTATATAACTGTGCTGCCAAATGCTCAATGATCTTAAACGTATCTCCTTCGTCAGGCTGAATTTTGAGCTATGTGTATCCTGGGGGCAGACGTTTCCTCTGCCTTCCTGCAGAGGAATATCGGAGAATAGAAGAAAAACAAGGAGGAATGGAAACTTTAAAATTGTTCCAAGCCTTTTAAATTGGGTGCATGACCAAGGAGGGGCTGGAAATACAGGTAGTTCTCGACTTATGAGCAATCACTTAGAGACTTTTTGAAATTATGATGAATCTCCAAAAAGGTACTTATGATCCAAATTAGAATAGAATAGAATAGAATAGAATAGAATAGAATAGAATAGAATAGAATAGAATAGAATAGAATAGAATAGAATAGAACAGGAACAGGAACAATAGAATGGGATGGGACGGAACAGAACAAGAATAAGAACAGGAACAATAGGATGGGATGGGATGGGATGGAGTAGAGTAGAATAGAGTAGAGTAGAATAGAGTAGAATAAATAATAGTCTTTATTGAGAAGAGAACAGAACAGAACAGGAACAATAGAATGGGATGGGATGGGATGGGATGGGATAGAATAGAATAGAATCTGGAAGGGAACTTGGAGGTCTTCTAGTCCAGCCCTCTGCTCAAGCAGGAGAATCTATACATTTCAGACAAGTAACTGAATGTTCCAGTGGTTTTTCTCTCTGTCTGTCAAGAATGAAAATTTGTCAGCTACGTGCCTCTTTGTTTGCATCTTTCCATTAGAATAAAAGGGGGAGGTGTTTTTGAGTGGGTTATCTAGAGAAATGAAACCTTTCCAGATTTATGGAAGCTTGCTGAAAGTCAGCACTATGGAAATCTTCCAAGGCCATTCTAGCCAGGTGTAAAGAAGATGACAGGTCTCGAAACAAAGAGAACATGTTTACATGAGCTACATGGACACCTGGTGGGCTTTGGCTGGGAAAGTTATTGTTATAGGCTATGGTCTGATGCCTTGGGAGTTTAGAATTAGTTTTAACCTCACCTTTACCAGGCAATATGGAATCACAGAAGGACAGAGTTGGAAGGGACCTTAAAGGTCATCTAGTCCAACCCCCTGCTCAAGCAGGAGACCCTTACAGAATCATAGAATAACTGAGTTGGAAGGGACAATATATTCAACAAACAGTATGCTTTTCAGAAATGAAAATAATCTTGGACTTTTAAATATTTAAGCTGGAAGTTGTGTCTGTCTGTCTATCTGTCTGTCTGTCTCTCTCTCTCTCTCTCTCTCTCCCCCTCTCTCTCTCACAAACACACACACACACACACATACCACACAGTTATGCGATTGCATTTTGGTACATGGCAACCGGCCCACACTTACAGCTGTTTGAAGCATCCTGCAATGGCATAGCTGCAACCGATGATACTTTTTGCAAGTTTCCAGCAAAAAAAATGCTCCCTGCGGACAATTGGAGGTCCGTTCCAAATTGGTTATTAGATGGGGAAACGATATAAATGTTTTAAATGAATAAATGTGTTTGTTTAATGACCACGGCGTTCACTTTACGACCAGTTGCAAAAAAAAAATCTCATAAAATCGGGCCAGTCATGTGGATTTTTCAACTTATGACTATCATTATGTGCGATGGAAATTCCGGGTCCCATTGTAGTCATAAGCCGAGGACTGCCTGTACTTTCACCACCATGCCCAAAACGAGGAGGAAACTGAGCAACCTCTATTTTGCAGGGGGGGTGGGAGAGGGGGAGACTGTCTACTTGATCAGGGGACTGGAGGCTAAAACATATAAGGAACAGTTGCTGGAATTGGGTATGTCTAGTTTAACGAAGAGAAGGACGAGGGGGGATATGATAGCAGTGTTCCAGTATCTCAGGGGCTGCCACAAAGAAGAGGGAGTCAAGCTATGCTCCAAAGCGCCTGAAGGCAGAACAAGAAGCAACAGATGGAAACTGATCAAGGAGAGAAGCAACCTAGAACTAAGGAGAAACTTCCTGACAGAACAATTAACCAGTGGAACAACCTGCCTCCAGAAGCAGTGAATGCTTCAACACTGGAAGTTTTTAAGAAGAGACTGGACAGCCATTTGTCCAAAATGGTATAGAGTTTCCTGCCTGAGCAGGGGGTTGGACTAATGACCTCCAAGATCCCTTCCATTTTTATTATTATTATTATTGATCATCACACAGTCAGCCAGATGTTCAGACTGGATTCGGCATTTTTGTTTACCATCGAGTCCTTACCCAGGACCTGGGATAGACAGATGTGGATGTTTGATGGTATTACAGATATCGTCGCAGGATGGAAGCAGTTCCTAGTAAGGCCGCCTTTTGCAATTGACTAATAGTGAATTTGTCAATGCCAAAGGTGTTCAAGTGGTGCTCCAGTTGTTTTGGGATTGTACCCAAGGAGCCTATTACTATTGGTACTACCCTTGCTTGCTTTTGCCACAGTCTTTCTATTTCTATTTGTAGGTCTTTGTATTTTGTTATCTTCTCCAGTTCTTTCTCGTCTATTCTGCTGTCTCCAGGCACTGCCACGTCCACTATCCAGACTTATTATTATTACTATTATTATTATTATTGTCATCATCAACTGGAAATCATTGCTAAGGACCAGCGCAAGATGCAACTTTTAATTGCAAAGTATAGTTTTCTCTTGGGTTTTTTTTTCCCAATAGGACTGGCTTGTAATGGGGTGCATAGGGAATATATAAAGTCAGACCAGGACGCCAGAGAAAGAAACAGGCTTTATTTTCATCTCTTCATGCCAACAAGAATTAATGCTCTGAGGCCTTGCGACAACTGATTCCACCTTTTTCTCCTGGGAGAAATTAAGGAACACACAACCACACCACCATCTAGTGGACATATCGCAAGTCCTTCCAATCATTCTGCCCCCCCCCCCCCCAAAATCTAGGGACAAACCAAGAGGCTGGATCTTTTTTTAACCCAGGTTTTAAAAACGCCATCCTCTCCTGGAGGTCACGGATTACAAATTTTAAAAGATTAAAAACAGCCAGAGGGTTAAATGATTGCTTTTCAGTGTAGGAGAGGTGCAGCCCCAAAACTAACTTCCTTCCGACTTTCATCCAGCGGTTTTCATTCAGAATTTCTAACCTGCAAAAGGATCAGAGCTATAAAAACTAAGAAGCAGTGACTTCTTTCTGACCTGGCAAATGAGGCTTTTTTATAACGGGTGGATTTCTTTGACAAAGCTTTAGGCATTAGGATACCAGGAAGGTGTTTATTGTTTTCAGGCAGGACAAGACACTCTTGAAATTTTGCAAAAGAGGATTCCAGGGACCTCTAAAATTCAAAAGTGCACAAGATGAAGCACAAACAACATGGAGTGAAAATACATCCCAGAGGTCTGGCTGCCTCCATTTTAGGTGTTCCTCTCTGAGCTGCAGAGTTCTTCAGCTGTCTGAAATTCATTCTATGCCAGGATGTTTGTTGGCTGACTTTCGTGGTTGCAGTCTTTTACAGCCGTAGAGTCTGCTTCTTCTCCTTCAGATGCAGTAATTTTGGGGTGGTTATTTCTCTGATTGCAGATGGCATGCAAAAGAATGCCTGAAAAGAGTTTTTTTAAAAAAAAAAAAAAAGAGGGAGGGGGTGGAAGGAAAAAGAAGGGAGAGAGGAGGGTAGAGAGAAGGTAGACAAAGAGAAAGAAGAGAGGGAAGGTGGAAAGAGAAGGAAAGAAAGTGTATAGAAAAAAAATCGGAGGGAGGGAGGAAGGAAGGTGGATAGAAAGAAGGAATAGGTGGATAGAAAAAATATGGGGAGGGAGGTGGATAAAGAGAAAAAGGGAGGGAGTGTAGGAAGAGACGAAGGGAGAGAGGAAAGAAGGAAGGTGGATTGAGAGAAGGAAAAAAGATGGATAAAGGGAGGGAGGATAGAAAAATGGAAGGAGGGGGAGGAAGGAAGGAAGGGAAAAAGAGGTGGATAGAAAAAATAGGGTGGGAAGGAAGGAAAGGAAGGAAGGAAGGAAGGAAGGAAGGAAGGAAGGAAGGAAGGAAGGAAGGAAGGAAGGAAGGAAGGAAGGAAGGAAGGAAGGAAGGTGGATACCAAGAAGGAAGGAAGAAAGCGGATAAAAAAGGGGAGGGAGGAAGGGAAGAAGGAAGGAGGAAGAAGGAAGGTGGATAGAGAGAAGGAAAGAAGTAGATAGGGAGGTAGGGAAGGAAGGAAACATGAAAACATATTAGCTATTTCCAAACTCTTTTTTTCCTCTGAGAAGCCAAACACACAACACAGCGTGAGAAGGCACATATAGAGAGAAGGCAAATCCTCTTACCGGCTGCCACTGACACATTTAAGGATTCTACCCCAAATTCCAAATCTCTTCCAGGAGAGATGGTCAACATCCTGTGGCATAACTTTTTTGTCTCCGGGGACAGGCCGTAACCTTCATTCCCTGCATGCATATGTCAAAAGGAAAAAGAAGAGCAATTTAGATCTAGACAGTTTCAAAATGGATTTATTTATTTTTTAGCACGTACATCTTACTTCCATTTCATTCTCTTTGAGAGCCCAGTGGCCGGGAGTCCTGGAGAGGTGGGGCCAAGCCAGGGCAGAGAGAACCAGGCTGTGGTCCTTGAGACCTCTGGGCTGGTCCCTCCCTCTCAAACCCAGGTCCTTTGTGGGGCAGTGGGGAAGGTCGGACAAGGAGCTGGAGACCCACGTTTGAGGCTCTCTCCAGTCATAGAGGTTCACTAGATATTTTTGAGCCAGGTCTTCTAATCCAATCCTCTGCTCAGGCGGAGATCCTATACCATTTCAGACAAGTGACTGTCCAGTCTCCCCTTAAAAACCTCCAGTATTGGGGCATCCACAACTTCTGGTGGCAAGTCATTCCACTGGTTAATTGTTCTCACTGTTAGGAAGTTCCTCCTTAGTTCTAGTTTGGTTCTCTCCTTGGTTAGTTTCCATCTATTGTGTCTTGTCCTGCCTTCAGGTGCTTTGGAGAATAGCTTGACTCCCTCTTCTTTGTGGCAGCCCCTCAAATATTGGAAGACTGCTATCATGTCACCCCTGGTCCTTCTTTTCATTAAATTACACCAGGGGTAGGCAACCTTGGCTCTTTTATGACTCGTGGACTTCAACTCCCAGAATTCCTGAGCCAGCATGGCTCAGCTTGGAAACCTCTTCCTTTCCCCTCAGCTTGGCTGGCTCAGGAATTCTGGGAGTTGAAGTCCACGAGTCATAAAAGAGCCAAGGTTGCCTACCCCTGCGGCCTAGCTACATACAACTCATTTTCAGAGTTACGGTGGCCATGCCCACACCAAGATCATGTGATCACATTTTGGTTGCTTGGCAGCCAGCTCCCCTTTATGGCTATTTCAGCATCCTGCAGTCACATGACCGTATTTGTGATTTTGTTAGAAATGCCCAATTCCTTCATATGTTTTAGCCTCCAGCCTCCTAACCATCTTTATTACTCTTCTCTGTACTTTTTCTAGAGTCTCAACATCTTTTTCAGTCAAACTCCTGGTTTATTCTGGATCTACTCCATTGTTTCACAGCCTCAGCCACTTTGAAGATGCATTGGCTTCAACTCCCAGAATCTTCTGGGACTTGAAATCCACACATCTTGAAATGACTGAGGCTGAGGAAAACTGGTCTAATCACAAAATGGTTTCCCTTTGAAGATGGCCACGAGAATCATTGAAATGGTATTATTTATATAAAGCAGGGGCCTTCAAACCTGGCCCTTTTATGACTCGTGGACTTCAACTCTCAGAATTCCTCAGCCAGGCACGCATTTGAAGGCCCCTGATATAAAGTATATAAAGTCTAGCTTACTTTCATTTTCTTTCCCCCGCAACCTATGTGGAAACTTAGAACAACAAAGATGGCTTCAGCCAGGCTTGTTTCAGAAGTTGACAATATATGAAAGAATTACAGGTTTTTTTCCACACTTCTAGCCCTAGATTACTTCATGGCAGACCCTGAAACCAGAAACTCTTTTCCTTTCCCTGATCACTTCAGCAGAGTTACTAGGCCAACATGACAAGTGGAAGCTTAATTAGAGCTTTCGATTGATTAGCAATTAAACTGCCACCCAGCTAAACAAGAGCAGATGCTACAATTCAGACCTCTGCCTTCGGCTCAGAGGAAGGATTTGTTTTAAGAATTAGATGACCAAAGGATGCAGGTAAAAGGGACATTTTAAAAAAATGTGCTAAAGCAATGAACAAATATATGTATATAAATACATAAAATCGTCTTTTTGAAACAATAGCTTCAAAACTAATCACAAGGAAAAAAGGATTGGAAAACTTTGTTATAAAGGAAATGACTCTAGAACAGCAGTTCTCAACCTATGGGTGGGGACCCCATTTGGGGTCGAGCGACCATTTCACGGGGGTCGCCAAACAACGCAGTCTGCCATTTTTTCCCCCTTTTCCTTAGCTGTGCTACTCCCTTTTATTCTATTGGCTTTCGAAAGCCAATAGAACAGACTCTCTTGAACAGAGTCTAATTCTATTGGCTTTCAAAAGCCAATAGGAATTGTCCAGGCTGTCTCTGCCCTGCTGAGCCCGCCAAAAGTCCCAGTCTGCAAACGGTGCTGCACCAGTTGAGTAGTCCTCGACTTACGACCGGTTGAGTAGTCCTCGACTTACGACCGGTTGGGGGTCGCGGCATTAAAAAGGTTGAGAACCACTGCTCTAGAAACATTGATTGTAGTGCTCAAAGATCAACTTCTTGGCCCAGCCCACCTTGCAGGGGTGTTATTGTAGGGAAAACAGGAGAATTAGTATGTTTACCGCTTTCAGTTGTATAGATAAGACAGGTAAGATAATTAATAATAATAATATGAAGAAAAAGGAGAAGAAAAGGAGAGGAGAAGGATAGGAGAAGAAGGAGGAGAGAAGGAAAAGGACAGAAGGAGATAGGAGAAGAACGGAAGAAAAGAGACAAAAGAAAGGGAGGAGGAGAGAAAAAGAAAAAGAAAGAAGGGGAAGGAGAGAGCAGGAGAGAAAGGAAGGAGAGAAAGAAAGAAAGAAAGAAAGAAAGAAAGAAAGAAAGAAAGAAAGAAAGAAAGAAAAGAGAAAGAAAGAAAAAGTGAAAAAAAGAAAGAAAAAGAAAGAAGAAAGAAAAAGAGAAAGAAAGAAAGAAAAAGAAAAAGTGAAAAAAAGAAAAAGTGAAAGAAAGAAAAAAAGAAAGAAAGAAAAAAAGAGAAAGAAGAAAGGAAGGAAGGAAGGAAGGAAGGAGACAAAGAGAAGAAAAAGAGAAAGGAACAAGGAGAGAAGGGGAAGAAGAGAAAGAGAAGGAGGAGAGAAGAGAGAATTGAAAAATATTCCTCTATGCTGTTTCCCATTCATCCAGGATTCAGGATCTAATTGGTGGCTCCTTTTAAGTTTCACCTTACAATCTGGCCACGATAAAAACATGGTCAGATTCCTGACGTGTCTCTACCCTGCTGGTGTTACATTTTTCAACAGAAAGAATCTCCTTTTGCTGACTGCTGGAAAGCAGATGAAAAGAGCCCCATCTATTTGAACCAACAAGAAAAGAATTTCCCACACCACAGGGTGGCAGGGATGGTTTTTCCCTGTTCCCCCCCCCCACACACACGCTCTCCACTCCGTGGAAAAAGTTACCTACCAAGTAACAATATGGTGGGTTGAGTCCAGCGAAAGTCTGAGCAAGTGACAACCGGCGTCTCCCCCGGAATCTTTCCATGGCCGACCGTCCCGAGGATTTCCCAACCTTCTTCAGATTTTGTCTTGGGAGGGGAGGGGAGAGAGGGGGGGAAGGAAAAAAAAAGTCACTCAAGTTTCAGACCTGTGCAACATTTTGCTTTCCATACACAAAGCTTAATTCTTTTGCTTCCTGGAGGGAATAAGGAAAAATTATCCTGGTTGGTTTTTGGTCATGTTGCTATGCATGCTGCCTTATGTGAAATAGGTATTAATCTAGGGAAAAAACAGATAAATAAATAAGAATAGTTTCTATTGACTAATCCAATGTTTCTCAACCATGGCAACATGAAGATGGGTGGACTTCAACTCCCAGAATCCCCCAGCTAACATGCTTGAAGATGGGTGGACTTCCACTCCCAGAATTCCCCAGCCAGCCTGCTGTAAGATGGGTGGACTTCAACTTCCAGAATTCCCCAGCCTGTCAAGAGTCACCTTATATGGGAATTGGATGGCATAAAAAATAAATAAACTCCCAGAATCCCCCAGCCAATATGCTTGAAGATGGGCAGATCTCCACTCCTAGAATCCCCCCGGCCAGTTATGAATTTGGCTTTCTTCCTTATTCTTCTCAGAAACTGGCAGTCCTCCAACCCATCACCCAGTCAAATTTATGGATCCAGTTAAAAAACAAAACAAGAGAATTTGGATCCAGTTAAAAAACAAAACAAGAGAAATTTGCACCATGGTTTTCATCGAGGCAAACTCTCCTGCAGGGCACACTGAGAAGATGTCAAAGGAGCCAGGCCAACATTTAACCTCTATTGTTAGCCACCATTTTTGAGAGGGGGGGGAGAGAGGGAGGGGGGAGGGAGGGAGGGAGGGAGGGAGGGAGGGAGAGAGGGAGAGAAAGAGAAATGGGGGGAAGAAAAATTGTTTTCAACTGTAGCCCTATGCTGCCATCCCATGTCCATTTGTTGTATTACAACAACTCGTATTCCGGAGCAGTATGTACTGTATTTCTCAATCTTGGTATTTTTAAAATGCGTGGACTTAAACTCCCAACTCTTCAATCCCCCAGCTAGCATGCTGGGAATTGAAGTCCACGCATCTTCAGGCTGCCAAGGCAGCTAATAGTCAAAGATGGGTAACTTAGTGCCTTCCACCCTGTATAATTGGCCACGCTGTCTGAGATTGGCTTGTTTATTTATTAGAGTTTTATCCCACCTTTATTATTGCCATAAAGAAATACTTAAGCTGCTGGGCTTACCAGCTGGAAAGCCAGCAGCTCAGGTTTGAGTCCCAAGTGCCAAGCGAGGGGTGAGTTCCCATCCTCATCTCATCTCCTCCCAACCTAGCAATTCAAAGCACGCAAATGTTTTGAAAGCACACAAATGTTTTGAAACAGAGTTAAAAGATTAGAGGATTGGATTTATTAAATGGAACATTTGAAGATTAAACATAGGTTTAATTATGGGTAAAAAGAACAGAAAAAAATTGGAAATAAATGCATACTAGTTCAAGAGGGATATGTATTTTAAGCAGCGTATTATTTTCTTATTTCTTTTCTCCTTTTTTTCCTCTCTTTTCTTTTTCTATGTTTTTCTTTTGTGTCTTTTTCTTACTTATTTTTGAAGACATGAAAACAGATTTCAATACTTTAAGGTAATTCATTCTGGGAAAATTTTAACCAGCAGAAATATTTTGAACATTGTAGGGAAAATAAATTTAAATAAGAATTGTAAACAGGATTTATGACGAGGCAACCAAGATGACCAGATAGAAAAGAAGCATGATATTGATGTGATTAGCATTGGTAAAAAAATTTTAAAAATCTTAATATTTAATTGTTACTTATCAAATTAGTAAGAATTGTATTAATTTAAGGTTGCAAAGAGAATATTCTTGGAAGAAAAAATCAAGCAAAGCTATTGTGTGGATTTTGGAATGTAGAAACTAACTGTCAGTAATTACTTTGTAAATATAAACCCAGACAACACGCTGTTTACCAAATATAAGGTGTTTATATTTAAAAAATCAATAAAATAAAATATATTTTTTTAAAAAGCACACAAATGCGAGTAGATAAATAGGTACCACTCCAGTTAACAGCGCTCCATGATGTCACACTGGCCATGGAAATGTCTTTGTACAGCGCTGGCTCAGTGACCGTTGAAATGGAGATGAGTCAGCAATGACTAGCAGAGTAAAATCCGCAGGATCTCCTTTACTTTTTAAAAAACTTTATTACTGTGTAAGTAACTCAAGACAGCAAACATACATAATCCTCCTTCCTCCCCTCTATTTTCCCCACAACAATCATCCCGAGAGGTGAATTGGGCAGAGAGTGAAGGACTGGCACAGAGTCAGCCTCCTGGATTTCATGGCTAAGACAGACTAGATCAGTAGTAGGCAACCTTGTCTCTTTTATGACTCGTGGACTTCAACTCCCAGAATTCCTGAGCCAGCCATGCTGAGGAGAAAGGGAGAGGTTTCCATGCTGAGCCATGCTGGCTCAGGAATTCTGGGAGTTGAAGTCCACAAGTCATAAAAGAGCCAAGGTTGCCTACCCCTGGCCTAGATCAGTAGTAGGCAATCTTGGCTCTTTTATGATTCGTGGACTTCAACTCCCAGAATTCCTGAGCCAGCCATGCTGAGGGGAAAGGAAGAGGCTTCCATGCTGAGCCATGCTGGCTCAGGAATTCCGGGAGTTGAAGTCCACGAGTCATAAAAGAGCCAAGGTTGCCTACCCCTGGTCTAAGTCATTTCTCCATCCCTCTGCAGGGATAGGCAACCTTGGCTCTTTTATGACTCATGGACTTCAACTCCCAGAATTCCTGAGCCAGCCATGCTGAGGAGAAAGGGAAAGGTTTCCATGCTGAGCCATGCTGGCTCAGGAATTCTGGGAGTTGAAGTCCATGAGTCATAAAAGAGCCAAGGTTGCCTACCCCAGACTAGACTCTCAGTCTCCTGGTTTTTAGCTGGGGTTCCGAAAAGGATACTACACCATTAGGAGCAGGAATAAGCCTGGGAGGGAGAGAGGAAGGGGCGAAGTTAGGTGGCAACCCGTACAGTGGTGCTTGGTACTCCAAAGCTGATCATATTGGGTAGAATAAAGTTGTGTTATCCTCTTACTTAGCTTAGATCAGGGGTCTTCAAACTTGGTCCTTTTATGACCTGTGAACTTCAACTCCCACTACACCAAAGGTCTGCATGGCTGGCTGGGGAATTCTGGGAGTTGAAGTCCACAGGTCTTCAAATAAGCTGCCAAGGTTGGACACTCTTGACTTAATTTCTAATCCTCCAAATATTTTCACTGACCTCCTTTCAACTTGTCCCAATTTGTCTAAACTCCTCCTATTCGGTGCCCAGAGCAGTTCATCTCTTCTAATGGAAACCAAGTGGAATGTCTATTTTCCCTAATTTGCATATAATAATTTTACTGATGCCACCTAAAACTTTTTGCTCTGCTCATTTTTAGCGATTATTTGGCACCGCAGATAAATAACTCAAGCTTGTTGTCGTTGTAAATTATTAGGAACGGGAATATTTTACCTTAAGAAGGTCTTGAACATCATCGGTGCTAAATACATCAAAAACTTCCATGACCCCCGAGCTGGCTTTGCTAACGACTGGCGTCAGGGAGCAGCTGCAAACAGAAAAGCTAAAGTTTAGAAAAAGAAGTCCCCCAAAAGGATGAGAAGCTTTCAAAATTATCTAAAATGCTTCAAATTAAAACAAAAAAAGAAGAATTGCAAAATCCTGACTCTAATCTGGTTGTTCCAGGTTCAGTAAAAGAAATGGGGGACCTCAGAGGAGCTGCCAAGCACGTGATCCAGTTTCACACCTCTACCCAAATTTGTTTGATTCCATTCTTCTTTCCAGTGATAGACTATTACTGGAGATGGAGGCTCCTTTGCTGACTCTCAGAGCTAGTTATACTCCCAAATGTCAAGGTTCCAACAGATGAAACTCTTCAAAAAAAAACTTCGAGGCATTGTTTACCTTAAAGAAGCTTTATCTTGAATAGCATAATATCAGCACTGCATAATCGAAGCCAAAAACTGAATTCCCCTCCCCTGAGCACATATTACCAAAGCACAATTCCCTCCTCCAATTAACAGTCATAAATCACATTCCCCAATTAGCTTGAAGCGAGGGCTTCCTCTCTAGTTCTCCAGCCCCCAATTCCTTATCAGCTCTGGTTACAATAACCTCGTTTCTCACCCTAGGTTTGGTGGTGTTATGTCTAGCTGGACCCTTGTTCACATCCCCTCTCCCAGCATCATCTAACTCTAAAATCAAAAGGTAAAAGATGGCTGGCTACATTTCCCTCTGTTGTCAATGCAAAAACATCCGATGTTAGCAGCATTGACACCAAACTGGCTCAACCCAAAGACGCATCTTAACTAGCAGTCAGCTGCCAAGTGAAGCCAAACTGAGACAGCTCTGTTTTTCTACATCTGATGTTCAGAGGCAGACTGCTTGAACAAGGGGCTCCCTTCCTTGTTTCAATTGTTCTGCTGTCCATCAACTTCCACTTCTTGCTTGGCATACAGGCAGTCCTCGACTTACAGCAGTTCATTTAATGGCCATTTTAAATTTCAACAGCACTGAAAAAGGTAACATATGATCATTTTTTTTTACATTTACGGCCATGGCAGCATCCCCATTGATCATGTGATCCAAATTCAGACGCTTGACAAGTGACTCTTATTTATGACGGTTGCTGTGTCCCTGGGTCACATGACCCCCTTTTGCGACCTTCTGATAAGCAAAGTCAATGGGGAAGCCGGATTCACTTAACAACCATGTCACTAACTTAACAACTGCCGTGATTCACTTAACAACTGCGGCAAGAAAGGTTGCAAAATGGGGCAAAACTCGCTTAACAACTGTTTCACTTAGTAACAAACATTTGGGGCTCAACTGTGATCAAGTTGAGGTTCAGCTGTATTGATTGTGAACAGGCCCTGGGTTCGGGGATTTCTGACCAAGCAGACGGGCATTTCTCCGAAGAAAAGGCTGTTCACCATCAAGAACTTATGGCCTGGTTCAACACAGGAAGTCCTTGATTTACGATCGTCATGGAGCCTGCCCATCATGTTTGTATGTCATAAAACAGGTCGGTCCTGTGACAGACCCAATTGCCTGACCTTTTTTGCGGTGGTTGTTAAGTGAAGAAGGCAGTCATAAAGGAAGCCACTTTCATTTTTTTTTAATTTTATTTGAATTTTCAATACATATAATACTTTCCATATATTATACCGTATATGCTGGCATATTAGGCGACCCGGCGTATAAGACGATCCCCGTCTTTGGTGCCAAGTCGCATTCCTAGAACGTCGTCTTATACGCCGGAAACTACCAGTATTTCCGGCGTATAAGACGACTCGGCGTATAAGACGACTCGGCGTATAAGACGACCGTCTTTGGCGCCGATTTTAATTTTAAGTCGTCTTATACGCCGGCATATACAGTATATAAAGCTAAAAAAAAAAGAGAAAAATACCTTTAAAATAAGACCTTAGGTGTCGCTCGTCTATCTCCCCCGGACTGCATCCGCCCTCTCAACCTTCCTTCCTTACTTCCCTACTCCCTCTCCTCTCCTCTCTCCCCTCACCCCTTCCTCCCAGCCAACTTCCTTCCTTCCCTCCTCCTCCCTTCTTATCCCTCTTTGGATACAGTTCAGTGGAAACACCGAGGGGAACCTCCCTCTAAATTACTCCATCCATTTCATACTTTAATATTTCTATATCTACTTAATCCCACCCCACCCCTCCCCCCTACCACTTTCATTTTCATTGTACTCTTCCTCCATCCTTTTTGTTCAACATTCTTGGTGAATATTGTTCAACACATATTGCTTTTCCTAGCCTGAAAGAGACCAGCTCACCTGTTCCTTTCACTCGTCACAATCCCGTCAACCCCTAGGAAGTGCGCCGTCCGCAGAACCGCCCCCAAATTCATGGGATCGTGTATCCCCTCCAAAACCAACCAGATACACTGCGACCCCTTGCCAACCGGGGCTCGGTGGAGTGGTCCTTCCTGCCAGGCCAGGGGCCGAAGAGGGGAGGCTTCTAGACACACCCCCTGATGGACGCCCCCTTTACAAAGGGCAGCCAACACTTTCCTGGGCACCTTCTTCACCGGGATCCCACGTTCCTCGGCATACTGGGAGAATTTTTCTGCCCCAGGAGATGTTGTGTCTCGGCTCATTCTGAGGAAGAGCTGGAAAAACGTCCGCTTGGACCTTCCCAGGGCCAAGGAGCAAGGGGCTGTCCCAAACAAGATCTCCGAGCCGTTGGTTCTTTCTGGCAGAGGAAGACTTCTCTGGAGCTTTTTATGCTTGGAGACAAAATCATCATTTCTCAGGTTCCTGAATTCTTCCTTAGTGGTGCTCGGCACAGCTTTGGTGTAGAATTTTTGGAAGGGTTTACTCTGAAGAGCATCGGCCTTGCGTTTTTTCCCACCGGGACGGGGTGTGGCGTTCAACAGGTCAGTTTCCTGAAGCTTAGACGTTTCAGGCTGCAAAGCGATGGCTTTTTTATTGCTTACTTCCTCAAGAAGCTGGTTTTCCAACAACGGCGGTTTTTTCCACGTGGAGAAGTAGCGGGTGCTCTTAAAAGGAGCAGTAAGACCAATGACAAAGGGCGTCTTTGCTACCTTCCGGAAAGCAGCGTTAAGGGCATGCAGAGGGTCCATTTCTACCACTTCTATTTCTTCATATGTAACCTTAAGAAAAGAAATGGATTATTATATGCAATGCTATAATTTCCTAGATCTGGGGTCTCCAAACGTGGCAACTTGAAGACTTGTGGACTTCAATTCCCAGAATTCCCCAGCCACAAGTCTTAAAGTTGCCAAGTTTGGAGACCCCTGTCCTAGATCGAGGATTCCCAACCTCTTTCAAACTTCAGCTGCAGAATTCCTCAACCAGCACAGCCACTGACTGGACCTGGAGCCAGTCAGTCTCTCTCAGCCCTAAGAAAGAGGCAAGGGCTACCACATGTGAAAAACATTGCCAAAAAAAACCTGCAGGGACTAGTCTAGGGCAGTTGCCGTGCATCAAAACTGACTTAAAGGCATCCTCAAAATAATAAAATGAAATAATAAAAAGAGTAGTTGCGGCTTTGTCTCTAATGTCATAAATAAGGGATATGAAAAAAAAATCATTAGAATAATTCAGGGGTCACCAATAGGATTGTTGCAGGCCAAAGCTGAAGGAAAGAATGCTTGTTATTTATTTAATTATTTAATATACATGCCGGCCACATCACTATCAGGCAATTCTGAGTGGCTTTACAATACCATAAATGACAGTATAACACAGTTGAAAGATTAGATGCATTAAAATTCTGGGAACTAAAAGTTAAAACATTCAAACTGACAACAAAGTAGACAAAAATGCCATGTCCTAAATTTGACAAATAAAAAACATTCATTTTTAAAAAATTTACTTCTCTGCTTTCCAAACAGGATGGGGACGTTTCTATGGAGATTCTCAATCATCCAGGTCAGGGTCTTCAAACTTGGCCCTTTTATGACTTGTGGACTTCAACTTCCAGAATTCCTCAGCACGCTGGCAGAGGAATTCTGGGAGTTGAAGTCCACAAGTCATAAAAGGGCCAAGTTTGAAGACCCCTGATCCAGGTTATGGTTGCCCTAAAGGTGTTTTTTTTTTTCCAAAAGACAACTGGACTTCCTTGGTTTTTTAATTTTTGAGGGAAGTTAGCCCAGAGAAGGAAATATTAAAAAGGGCAGAAAAATATATTTTTCCTCAAAAGGACTTTTTTAAGACCAAACCTGGCCCCAAATCTATCTGCCTCAAGCAAGACTTTAGCCCCATACAAATGCAGATGTAAAACCATCAGAGAATTGAAGCCAGAGCAATCAAGAAGACAAAGAGAAGATCTGCATACCCCACCCAAACTCTAGGAGTCATTAGCCCCATCACCTGGGAAGCAGGATATGATAATAGGATTTAACCACAGATATCAAGGCCTAGACAAACACTCATAAACAGTCTCAAGGTTCATGCCACAGGAACAGGAAACTATTCCAAACAAGGCTGGAGAGGATATAAAAAACCTACTGCCCATGTGCTCAACTCCTCTTTCCTCTCCTCTGCTCCTTCCTCCAAGGACCATCTTTCTGCTTCTTCAATAAACTGTAACCTTCTTCCCAAAGCAGTCTCCATGTTGCCTATTTATCCCCGGCTTGGATGAACCAGGATGAAAACTTACTTCTGACACTTTGAAAACGTTTCTCTTCTCATCCAAAAAGTTTATTCAATTCTTCAGTTCAGAACTGAAGAAGCTTCTTGGATGAAAAGCGAAACGTTTTCAAAGGAAAAAAAATCAAGAAAGTCCACTTGCTCTTTGGAAAAAGCACTTTTGGGACAGCAGATGGGATGGGATGAAAAGAAACAGGCTGAATGGAAAGGAAGATGTGAAAAAGGCAGGCATGCACGAGTGCACAAACACACACACACACAAAATCCGCCTCTCATCGTAGCCAACATGCGCCCTTAAAGCCAAAATATTATATGAGAACATTAGCTCAGGTTGTGTGCATGCAAGCACAGCCAGGAGTGCCAAAGCCCATGTTTCCCAGCATATGGGGATTGTGTAAACTGGAATCTGAGCCATATAGAGGGCATCAGGCTGCACTGGCCTCAGTCAGAGTGAGGGAAATGTTTCAAGATAAAACCCAAAAGGATTTGGGGAAGGAAGAATGAAATTTGGTGTATATCAATATTTTTCAATCTCGGCCCCTTTAAGATGCATGGACTTCAACTCCCAGAATGCCCAGGCGGCATGGACTCTATGACCGACAACGTAAATACTACCCTACGGAAACCTTTTTCTGGCATTTCTTTTTCTTTTTCTTTTTGGCAAAGCCCTAAATACGCGCTCATCGCTTACCTGCTCCTTTCTTCAATCCAGAAATTCAGGGGGTTCAGCAACTTCTACCGCCCTCGGCGCCACGTGGGTTGAGTTAGCTTCCGGGTCCAGGAAGGAAAGCTCTCTCCTGATCATAGAGTTCTACATAGAGCGACCACCGGAAAAACTGTGTTCTTTGGTGCCCCCTATTGGCGGAGGATTAAGTTGCTGGCTACTCAACGGGCAGGAACTTTGTATAAAACGTTGCTGTGGACTCCCAAAGGTGCATTTTCAAGAGGCAACCTTGAAGCGTTTCGCTTCTCAGCCAAGAAGCTTCTTCAGCTCCGACTGGATGGTGGGGAATGGGAGGATTTATACTCCTTGCAGACAGCTGGTCATTTGCATTCCTTGTAGAGAGTTGTTGAGGCCACTTGGAGGTTTATTTGTATCCTTGGGGTCAGCTGAGTAGTGCAAATGGGTGTGGAGCCATCTTGGAATTGCTGAAAGGACAGTGTCTACAACCCTGAGAACACAGATGAACCTCCAAGTGGCCTCAATGACCCTCTAAAAGCATGCAAATGACCAGCTGTCTGCAAGGAGTATAAATCCTTCCATTCCCCACCATCCAGTCAGAGCTGAAAAAGCTTCTTGGAAGAGAAGCGAAACATCTTCAAAGAAAAACAAGAAAATCCAGTTGCCTCATGAAAAAGCGCCTTTGAGACAACCATGACCTGGATGACTGAGAATCTCCATAGAGACTGGCTGGGGAGTGATGGAGATCGTAGTGGTAGCTGTAGGAGGGTAGTTGGTTGGCTGGTAAAGGCTGTGTTGACAAAGGATTTTGTGAGTCGGTGTCCATGACTATTGAAATGATAACACTGGTGTGAGTAGTCTTTGACTTAGAACCGCAACTGAGCCCAACATTTCTGTTGCTAAGCAAGTTAGTTAGGTGAGTTTTGCTCCATTGTACAATATCTCTTGCCACAAGTTAAGAGAATCCCTGCAGTTGTTAAGTTTGTAACATGATTGTTAAGTGAATCTGGCTTTCCCCGATTTTGCTTGTCAGAAGGTCTCAAAAGGGGATCACGTGACCCTGGGACACTGCAACCGTCATAAATATGAACCACTTGCCAAGCATCCAAATTTTGATCACGTGACTGTTGGGGATGCTGCAATGGTCGTTAAGTGTAAAAAATGGTCAAAAGTTAAAACTCACTTTTTTTTCACTGCCGTTGTTACTTCAGTCACTAAACTAATTGTTCTAACTTGAGGACTATCTGTATGTTGATGGTAAAGAGCAAGGAAATTAATTTTGGGATTGGAGGAACCGTCTGAAAATGTCATTGAACAGCCAAGAAATATGTCATTGAACAAATTAAACCAGACTCAATCTAGGTACAAATGACCAGACTCAAATTATCATACTTTGGACGCATCATCCAAAGGCCCAGCTTACTAGAGAAAAGATGTTGAGACTCTAGTCTAGAAAGAGTACAGAGAAGAGCAACAAAGATGATCAGGGGACTGGAGGGTAAAACAGACAAGGAATGGTTGCTGGAATTGGGTATGTCTAGTTTAACGAAGAGAAGGACGAGGGGGAACATGATAGCAGGGTTCCAGTATCTCAGGGGCTGCCCCAAAGAAGAAGAGGGAGTCAAGCTCTTCTCCAAAGCTCCTGAAGGCAGGACAAGAAGCAACGGATGGAAACTGACCAAGGAGAGAAACAACCTAGGACTAAGGAGAAATTTTCTGACAGTTAGAACAATTAACCAGTGGAACAACCTGCCTCCAGAAGCAGTGAATGCTCCAACACCAGAAGTTTTTAAGAAGAGACTGGACAGCCATTTGTCTGAAATGGTATAGGGTTTCCTGCCTGAGCAGGGGGTTGGACTAGATCAGTGGTGGCAAATCTATGGCACGGGTGCCAGAGGCGGCACGCAGAGCCTCTCTGTGGGCATGCGCGCCGTTGCCCCAGTCCTAAGCCTTCAACTGGGTTTTATAAACCCTTTTTGGTTTAGGCCTCCGCCGTCATGTGCAAAAAAAAAAAAAGGGTTTAATCAGTCAATTTCAACTTCTCGCGGGGGAAAAAAAGATCTTGCAAAGTTGGAATTGATTGATTGAACTTTTTAGTCCCACCCAGTCTGCCGTTACCACCACAGCCATGTCCACCCAATGGGCCACGCCCACCCAGCACCCGATGATGCATAAGTGGGTTTTGGGTTGCAGTTTGGGCACTCGGTCTCTAAAAGGTTACCATCACTGGACTAGATGACCTCCAAGGTCCCTTCCAACTTTATTATTGTTATCATTATCGTTATTGTTGTTGTTGTTATTATGGCTCTAATGCTGATAAAGATGGAAGGAAAGAGAAGAGGATGGCCATTTTTCACACTTACGACCGTTGCAGCATCCCCATGATCACATGATCAAAATTCAGACACTTGGCAACTGACTCATATTTATGACCATTGCGGTGTCCTGGGGTTATATGATCCTCTTTTGCAACCTTCTGACAAGCAAGGTCAAAGGGGAAACCAAATTCACTTAACAGCTGTGTGACTAACTTAAGAACTGCAGTGATTCACTTAACAACTGTGGCAAGAAAGGTTGCAAAATGAGGCAAAACCCACTTAACTCTCTTGCTTGGCAACAGAATTTTTGGGGCTCAATTGTCGTAAGCTGGCAATTATTTATTTACCTGTAATGAATAAAATGCTGTCTTTGGGTGGTATCAGGATTAAGGTTCTCACCTGGCACCAGAGACACCCAGCTCAGAGCCTGCCCTCCTCAGCCATACTCTCATGATTTGACTTTGCTCCAGCTCCACCCAGTATAGTCTACTTTAGAGGGTTGTTGTGGGGAAAAGTAGAGAGAGAAAACTGATATGTATGCTAATAGAAAACACAGGTCATAAATTAAATATTTCTGATTTTCTTTGGGGATGTGTGGGTTTTGGTGGGTTTTCATCCTAACCCCTGCAGTATTTAATTTTTAACAAATCTTTAGCGGCAGAAGTTTTAAATCATTAACTGCATCCTACTCAGTCCTAAGTTCAGTGTGATGCTGTGGAAACAGTCCCCCGAATTTGCCAAAGATACATGTTTTCAATGCTAAAACGGAAGCAGGGAAGCGTGGCGGCCGAGATTAAATTAGGAACCTTGTCCCAAGGCTGGCCTTGCCCAGAGGAATTCTCCATTCACCTTAAGCAACCCACTGTTTTTTCAGCTTCAGCTCTGCTCTGAATAAAACGTTGAAACTAAAAATAAAACGGGCCCATTTTGGCTGAATTTACGGCTGCCAGCCTGAAAGTGAGCCTTATTTCTAGGGAAAACATGTGGCCGGATCGGTCATTAAGTCTTGTTTTGCAAAATATTAACTCAGTGTCAAAATATTTGTTCATTTCATGCCAGTTAAAAGAAAAACACAAAAAAATATCCCTCCCATGTTGATATTTTACAACTCGTAATGAGGAAATGAATTGCAAGTTTGCCTCCAGATGCAATGATGGGTCTGGTATTAAGGGGAAATATGCCTCTGTCTGTGTTTGTGCGTGTTTACATATATAGGGATGTCCATGGGAGCAGATGGGCGTCTAAAGAGACAAAATGGCAAACCTGATTGGACAATCCAACACACACACACACACACACAGAGTTTTGCAGGTATGTGAATTATTTTTGGCTGTCAAGGGTCAACTTGATGTATGCAAACCAGTGTTTTTCAACTTTATCAACTTAAAGATGTATGGACTTCAACTCCCAGAATTCCACAGTCAGCAAGCAAGATAGGATAGGGATAGGAAGAGTAGAGTAGAGTAGAGTAGAGTAGAGTAGAGTAGAGTAGAGTAGAATATAGAAGGGACCTTGGAGGTCTTCTAGTCCAGCCCGCTGCTCAAGCAGGACAATTATACCATTTCAGACAAGTGATTGTCCAGTCTCTTAAAATCTCCAATGATGGAACGCCCACGATTTCTGGAGGCAAGCTGTTCCATTGGTCGATTGTCCTGTCAGGAAGTTTCTCCTTAATCCCTGGTTGCTTCTCTCTTTGATCAGTTTCCAAGCACTGTTTTTCGTCCTTCCCTCTGGTGCTCTGATGAATAACGTGACCCCCTGTTCTTTGTAGCAGCCCCTCAAATACTGGAACACTGCTATCATGTCTCTCCTATTCCTTCTTTTCTTTAGACTAGCTAAACCCAAGTCCTGCAGCCGTTCCTCATATGTTTTGGTTTCCAGGCCTTTGATCATCTTAGTTGCTCTTCTCTGAAATTTTTCCAAACTCTCAACATCTTTTTGGGATAAGGTGACCAAAATTGGCTGCAGTATTCCAGGTGTGGTCTTACTAGGGTTTTATAAAGCGGTACTAATACTTCACATGATCTTGATTCTATGCCTGTTTATGCAACCCAGAATTGTATTAGCTTTTTTGGTTGCTGCTGCACATTGCTGGCTCATGGTCAAGTGATCGTCCACTAGGACTCCAAGGTCCCTCTCACCTTGTTTTTGAGCCAGGTCTCGCCCAAACTATACTTGTACCTTTGATTTTTCCTGCCTAAATGTAAAACTTTGTTTTTCTCCACACTGAAACTCATTTTGTTGGCTAGGGCCCATTGTTCAAGTTTATCAAGATCTTTTTGGATCCTGAGTTTGTCTTTGGGGTGTTGGCTACCCCTGCCAGTCATCTGCAAATTTGATGAGTTCCCCTCAATTCCCTCATCTAAGTCATTTATGAAGATATTGAAGAGTACTGGGCCTAAGACGGAACCTTGTAGTACTCCATTGCTTACTTCTCTCCATGTGGATGAAGTGCCATTGAGGACTACTTGTTGAGTACAGTTTGCCAGCCAGGTACACATCCATCTTGTCTATTCCACCTTTTTCTAGCTTACCAAGGAGTAGGTTGTGGTCTACTTTATCAAATGCCTTACTGAAGTCTAAGTATACTACGTCCACAGCATTTCGCTGGTCTACTAGTTTAGTCGCTTTATCAAAGAATGATATAAGATTGGTTTGGCATGATCTGTCTAACAAGATAAGGGAATGCAGCAGCATCTTTGTATTTTGTACTTCAAAACTACCTGAACAGAGCAGCTGAGGGGATTGATGATACGGCTTACATCAAGGGTCTTCAAATTTGGCCCTTTTATGACTTGTGGACTTCAATTCCCAGAATTCCTCCTGTGCCTGGCTGAGGAATTCTGGGAGTTGAAGTCCACAAGTCATAAAAGGGCCAAGTTTGAAGACCCCTGCCTTATATGGTTCAACCACCAGTGATGTGTTTTGGAAAAAGATAAGCAAGAACATCAGATTGTCCTTTCTATACAGGTTGTACTACATTTATGACCAAATGCATAATGACTGCAAAGTTACGACCCACCCAAAAAAGAGAATTTGCCACCTGGATGTGAAATTCCAACACAGATAAATCTTGATTTACGACCACAATTGAACTCAAAATTTCTGTTGCTAAGCGAGACAGTTGTTAAGTGAGTTTTGTCCCATTTTATAACCCTTCTTGCCATAGTTAAGTGAATCCCTGCAGTTGTTAAATTAGTAACACAGTTGTTAAGTGAATCTGGCTTCCTCCATTAACTTTGCTTGTCAGAAGATCGCGAAAGGGGATCACCATCGTAAATACACGCCATTTGCTAAGCGTCCAAAATTTGGTCACATGACCACGGGGATGCTGCAACAGTCATAAGTGTGAAAAACGGTTGTCACTTTTTTCAGTGCCATTGTAACTTTGAACCATCAATAGTCACGAACACATACAATAGTTAACAGATAGGCTTGCTTAACATGTTAAGAGAAACTCAACTATGTTCTTGGCATGTTATTTGAACCAAGCCATCACTTGAAGTCATAATGGGTTTTTTGGGGGGGTGCTTTATATGAATACAGCCACTGCCCATCCAGTTTTAGAGTTTCATGTGTTGCCACATCCCAGCCAGAGTAGATATGATTTGGTCTAGTGTGGTTACAACACCGGTCTAGAAAACAGGATACTGTGAGTTCATATCCTGCCTTAACTATGAAAGCCAGTTGGTTGACTTTGGGCCAATCCCCAAGAGATGCTGAGTTCTAATTCCGCCTTAGGCATGAAAACTGACTGGCTGACTTTGAACCAATCACCAGAAGTTGCTGAGTTCTAATCCAGCCTTAGGCATGAAGCCAACTGGGTGACTTTGGGGCCAGTCACACTCTCTCCACCCCACCCACCTCACAGGGTTGTTGTGAGGAAAATAGGATGAGTGTATAGAGTCCTTGACTTACAACAGTTCACCTAGTGATCATTCAAAGTTACAACGGCACTGAAAAAGTGACCATTTTTCAGACTTATAACCATTGTAGCAGCCCCATGGTTATGTGAATTACATTTGAATGCTTGAGTCCCAGGATCATGTGATCACTTTTTCTGACAAGCAAAGTCAATGGGGAAGCCAGATTCACTTATCAACCAGAATACTAATTTAACAGTGATTCACTTAACAAGAAAAGTCCTAAAATGGGGCAAAACTCACTTAACAAATTTCTCAGTTAGCAACATAAATTTGGGGCTCAGTTGTGGCTGTAAGCTGAGGACTACCTGTAGTGAATGTGTTCACTGCCTTGAGTTATTTGTAAAAAATATAAAAACAGAGGAATACAAATCAATAAGCAATAAGAAATAAAAAAAATATTACAATCCTATGATAAAGAGTTATTATTCTGTGTTCCCAAAGGGGTAAGGAGGGGCGAATGTTGTTCCATGCATTGTGACATTTTTGTGCAAATGTTATCATCCTGCCTGTGTAATTGCTCCTTTGCAAAGCATCCTTGGGAGTGGGGTGCCAAGGGAAAGAGGGAGGCTGCTTTAAAAAGCCAAGATGGCGGCAACAATTGTACAGGTGGTATTTGACATACGACCAATTGCTTAACTTAAAGACCATTTGAAGTTACTACGGATCTCCCCTCAGGGGGAGGCAACCTTGGCTCTTTTATGACTCGTGGACTTCAACTCCCAGAATTCCTGAGCCAGCATGGCTCAGCTTGGAAACCTCTCCCTTTCCCCTCAGCATGTCTGGCTCAGGAATTCTGGGAGTTGAAGTCCACGAGTCATAAAAGAGCCAAGGTTGCCTACCCCTGCGGCCTAGCTACATACAACTCATTTTCAGAGTTACGGTGGCCATGCCCACACCAAGATCATGTGATCACATTTTGGTTGCTTGGCAGCCAGCTCCCCTTTATGGCTATTTCAGCATCCTGCAGTCACATGACCGTATTTGTGATTTTGTTATTGTTGTTGCTGATTTGTCGGATTTCTTTCTTGCTTCTGGCAAAACTTTGTCATGGGGGGGGAAGGGTTTCATTTAATGAGTGCCACATTCACTTCATGATCACTGCTGCATTTGCTTAACAATTGCTGCATTCACTTAATAAGTGTCACAAAAACCGCTCATTTCGAATCTGATTGCATGACTCCTCGCCTGATGACCGCAACAACTTAATAACTGTAATTCTGGACTCAATGCTGGTTATAGGTCGAGGACTACCTGTACAATCAGAGCCCCGCCCCCTTTTGACATGCAGAAAAGAGGCAAGGTTTGGGTTGCATCATTGCAGCCACCATTAATTTTTCTCATGGCCTTAAACAGGTACACCTACCCAACAGAGTAGATTTATAGATGGAAAAGGACACCTGACTTAACAACCATTTCTGTTGCCAAGCAAAGTAATTGTTAAGTGAGTCCACGCCCCATTTGACAATTATTTTGCCAGTTGTTAAGCAAATCACTTCAGTCGTTAAGTGAATCTGTGGTTGACTTTGTTTGTCAGAAGCCGGCTGGGAAGATCGCAGATGGTGATCACATGACTCAGGGACAGTGCAACTGATCTAAGTACACGCCAGTTGCCAAGTGCCTGAATTTTGACCGCGTAACCCTGGGGATGCTGCAATGGTCATAAGTGTGAAAACCGGTCATAAGTCACTATTTTTCAGTGCCGTTATAACTTCAAACGATCACTAAATGAATGGTTGTAAGTCAAGGACTACCTGTACTGCCTTCCTCCTCAGAAACACTGCTCTGCAACTCCAGAATCCAAGATTTACTTGGCATATACAGCTAGTCCTCGACGTATGACCACAATTGAGCCCAACATTTCTGTTGCTAAGTGAGACATTTGCTAAGTGATTTTTGCCCCATTTTACGACTTTTGCTGAATCACTGCAGTTGATAAGTTAGTAACCTGGTTGTTAAGTGAATCTGGCTTCCACATTGACTTTGCTTGTCAGAAGGTTGCAAAAGGGGATCGCGTGATCCTGGGACACAGCCAAGATCATCAATATGAACCAGTTGCCAAGCATCTGAATTTTGATCACATGATCATGGGGATGCTGCAAAGGTCGTAACGGTGAAAAACGGTCATAAGTCACATTTTCCAGTGCCGCTTTAACTTTGAACGGTCACTAAATGAATTGTTGTAAGTCGAGGGCTACCTGTGTATCAACGAAAAAGCTGCAGATATTTGAACCTGCAATCCAAGCCCACTTCTGCTCTAAGTGAATGGAAATCGCTTTTTAAGCTGGAGGGGTTGCGTTTTGTTCTCCTTTAATGGACATTAAGGCAACTCCTCAGTGTCCGGAAGACAGAAACTTCTATTTTAACTGTTTGGGGGTGACAACCTAAAAAGAAAAAGACATTTCAATGAATTTCCAGAAAATCGTACATTGGTTGCAAGTCACAAAGGGAAGCTGAAGGAATCACTCATGAAACGTTCGCTGTCCGGATCTGCTGTCAGTCCCTTTCCCCAAAAATCAGAATCCGGTGACATTGACGCTTCTAAGCTTTAACCATTGGAAGGGACCTTGGAGGTCTTCTAGTCCAACCCAGAGGGTTCTGTGCAAAAGCTGGGAACTGTTGCTTACAAATTAATCATGGTGGAGAGAACCAAGGCATGAGTGGAGGACTTATTGTGAAGACTGGATTTTCATGCCAGTTTCCACTGAGGTCAGCTCAGCTGAGGAGACCGATAAGGGCAAAGGGCTGAGGGTCAAGTCTTTCCACGAGGCCCTTAGCAAGTCACTGGTCATATGAAGAAAACCCTGTTTGGAGAAAGGGTGTCCCCGCGCTGGATGCCTGGCTCCCATCCTCTTCTTCCTCCGCTACGACATTTGTTCGGTGGGTCTCATCTGAATATCGCCAATCTGGAAGACACAAGGGAATTTGGTCACTGCTGCTGGGCAAAATTGAGCAGAATAACACATTTCAAGGATTCCCACGGACGTCGTGGTCACTTCTGGGGTCTCCTTTTTAGGGTTCTTTAACAAGGGAGTCCAGCAGCCACTAAGCCTGCTTGGAGACTTAAGGCAAGGCTCTCCAAATTCAGCTTAAGACTTTAAGACAGTGGTTCTCAACCTTTTTAATGCTGCAATCCCCCAACCAGTCGTAAGTCGAGGACTACTCAACTGGTTTGCAGAATGGGACTTTGGCGGGCTCAGCAGGGCAGAGACAGCCTGGACAATTCCTATTGGCTTTTGAAAGCCAATAGAATTAGACTCTATTCAAGAGAGTCTATTCTATTGGCTTTCAAAAGCCAATAGAATAAAAGGGAGTAGCACAGCTAAGGAAAAGGGGGAAAAAAATGGTGGACTGCGTTGTTTGGCGACCCCCGTGAAATGGTCGTTCGACCCCAAATGAGGTCCCGACCCACAGGTTGAGAACCACTGCTTTAAGATTTGGAGGACTTCATCTCCCAGAATTCCCCAGCTAGCTGAGGAATTCTGGGAGTTGCTCAAGTCTGAACGTTGCCAAGTTTGGGGACCCCTGGCTTAAGGGGAGAGAAGGTATTCTCTAAATCAGTGGTGGCGAACCTACGGCACAGGTGCCAGAGGTGGCACTCGGAGCCCTCTCTGTGGGCACACGTGTCATTGCCCCAGCCTTGGCCTCCCCCCGTGACCCCCTCCTCACCAGCAGCCCCCCTGGAGGAGAGTCACCCCCAAGTGTGGCCCACACGGAGCAGCGCAGCCAAGGACATGGCAGCCAGGCAGCGTAGACAAGACTCGTCCCTCACACCCCATCCCGCACAGTTGATGCTGCGGGGTGAGGGCAGAGGGCATGGCCGCCATGACGCTGCTGGGCTGCCTGGGCGATCTGCGGCGGGCCCTGGAGGCGGTGAGTGGCCCTGCGGGCAGGCAGGGTGCGGGCAGAGTGGGGGCAGGGCAGGGGTGGAGCAGGGGCGGGGCCAGTTTTTGGCACTCAGTCTCTAAAAGTTCGCCATCACTGCACTAAATATACAGGTAGTCCACATTTTATGACCAGTCACTTAGTGGCCATTAAATGTTACAATTTACCTGAAAAAAGGAGGCTTACAACAGGCCATCACACACACACCCAGTCACACATGATTGTACTTCGGGTGCTGAGCATTTATGGCTGTCTGCAGCATCTGACGGTCATGTGACCACGTTTTACAACAGATAAACTAGCACTTCTGTCTGTTGCATCATAGGGTTCACTTAAGGACCACAGAGTTTGCACTTATGACTGCTGCACATTTGCTTATTAACTGCTGCAAAAAATGTCATGAAATCAGCTCGGTCACGTGACCGACCCATTTTACAACTGTTACGGCTTAGGACTGTCGGGGCAGGCTCCATTACTGTCATAACTCGAGAACTACTTGTCCGGAAGAATGGCGTGCATCACAAATCATGATGAACTAAAATGACAGTATATGCACGATGACTGTAAGCTGGTATTACATACTTGCATTGCAACATGGCACATGTAACATGATATCTGAATGATGGTATCACCTACGTGTTGTCATTTCTCCTTATGACCTGGGAGATGAGAAGATCTATTTGATCTTTGTCAACCTGGACATCCTCCAGAAGTGTGAACTTCAACTCCCAGAATTCTCAGCAATGACCAGGCTAATCTGGGAGTTGAAGTCCATACTTCTTGAAGTGTCCCGGCTACAGAACACACATCTAATCCTACCTAAAATGGCGGGCAATTTTTCAACAAAGCTATTAACAATTCTCTGAAATAAAGTTACAATGTCAAGAATTGGTTCATCTTAAGGTAGATTCCCAATTTTGCAGGTATGGCTGGAAACACCAGACTTCAGATGGAGGACTAAGGTCTTAGACTCCTGATCCAGGTTATGGTGGTCCCAAAGGTGCTTTTTTTTTTTTTCCAAAAGGCAACTGGACTTTGTTTTTCTTTGAAGATATTTCACTTCTCATCCAAAAAGCTTTTTCAGTACTAAATGTTTGGTTCACAAACAAAATCCAGTTGCCTTTTGGGGGAAAAAAGGGAAAAAAAAACCACCTTTGGGACATTATCTATTTTATTTTATTTCATTATTTTATTATTTTATTTTATTTTATATACTTTACGTTTTTATTAACTTTATTTAATACATTTAATAAAATGAAGACATTTCGCTTCTCATCTAAGAAGCTTCTTCAGTACTAAGTGTTCACTTCAAAAACAAAATACAGTTGCCTTTTGGGCTGGGGGGGAGGGAAAGAAGAAACATCTTAGGGACAGTCTGTATTTTATTTTATTTTATTTTATTTTTTATTTATTTATTTATTCTATCACTTTAATTTTTTTTATTAACTTTATTTAACACATTTAATAAAATAAAAAACAAATCCTTTGCCACCTCTGCAATTTCTTCCTTAGCAAAGAAAGCTGTTCCTGACCCTAAAGGGATGCTATCTCACTGAAAACCAGCTTAAATCTCTCCAGAAAAGTCCTTGCTACTGCCAACAGAGAGATTATAGGTAGTTCTCCAGTTATGACCATAATGGAGCTTGCCCATCATGGTTGTGAGTCAAGACAGTCAGAAAAAGGGTTGGTCCTGTGACTAATTTTATGACCTTTTTTGTGGTGGTTGTTTAGCGAATGCGACATAAATTGTTTTACTGCCAAAGTCATTATGCAAATCCATTGTTTGCTCTGATGTGATTTTTGTTAAAAGATGGAAGAAAGAGCCATTTTTCAACAAAACCATTATAAAACCATAATGTGACCACAGGATGTGGCAGATGGTCATAATTCAGCCCCTGAAGTTTGATCATGTGACTGTAGAGAAGCCCCCAACCATCAGTACTTCAAATCTGCATGTAGGTAGGCTGAAAGCTGGCCCATCATAACTCTGAACCCATCAACTCTGAGTGACCAGTTGTAAGTTGAGGACTCTCTGAAAACCCTTCTTACATCTTTCTCTAGCAAGTCAGTTTATCTAAAGCAGGGATCTTTAAACTTGGCCCTTTTATGACTTGTGGACTTCAAGTGCCTGGCTGAGGAATTCTGAGAGTTGCCTCAGCGTGCCTGACTGAGGAATTCTGGGAGTTGAAGTCCACAAGTCATAAAAGGGCCACGTTTGAAGGCCCCTGATCTAAAGTAACGCAACTGTGTGCAAATTTAAAGCAGCAGCTTAGAAATGTAAATTAATAGGAGAATTGCAGTGAGGGAAATATGGGAAGTCCTCGGCTTATGACCATAACTGAACCCAACATTTCTGTTGCTAGGCAAGGCAGTTAAGTGAGTTTTGCCCCATTTCACGACCTTTCTTGCCACAGAAGTTAAGTGAATCCCTGCAGTTGTTATGTTACTAATCCGGCTGTTAAGTGGATCCGGCTCCCCCATTGACTTGGCTTGCCAGAAGGTCACAAAAGGGGATCACACGACCCCCCCCCCAGGACACTGCAACCATCATAAATATGAGTCAGTTGCCAACCGTCCGAATTTTGATCATGGGGGATGCTGCAATGGTCGTAAGTGTGAAAAACGGTCATAAGTCACTTTTTTCACTGGTGTTGTAACTTCGAATAGTCACTAAACGAATGGTGGTAAGTCGAGGACAGCATGTAGTCATAGCAACCAGACAGAAGCAGACCAACATTATGCACAGCATAATGTCACTACATTAGTGATGTCATGGCATCCTTGAGTTATCCATAAAGTCAGGTCATTCTTGCATCATTTGTTGTGACGTATGTGATGCCATTTCCTCCCCCAAGGGCCTTCATGGAAATAATCTTCCCCCATCCCACCCATTTACAAATAAATAAATAAATAAATAAAAAACTCTACCTGTACATGAGGTGGGGCGCTCAGAACATATATTACAGCGTTGGCCATATCTTCAGCTTTTAGACACTAGGAAAGAGACAGAAACAGAATGCAGGAAAAAATAACAGAATAATAGAGTTGGAAGGGACCTTGGAAGGTCTTCTAGTCCAACCCCCTGCTCAGGCAGGACACCCTGTACCAGGGGTAGGCAACCTTGGCTCTTTTATGACACATGGACTTCAACTCCCAGAATTCCTGAGCCACCATGGCTCAGCATGGAAACCTCTCCCTTTTCCCTCAGCATGGCTGGCTCAGGAATTCTGGGAGTTGGAGTCCATGAGTCATAAAAGAGCCAAGGTTGCCCTACCTCTGCCCTATACCATTTCAGACAACTGGCTGTCCAGTCTCTTCTTAAAAACTTCCAGTGTTGGAGCATGTATGCACGTGTGAAGGATCATGAAAGAGGAAACAACTGCCAGCAGATTTTGAAGAGGTTGCCCCAACCATCTTGCCATGTTTTGTTGCCAAGCCAAGATTTTGAAAGTCATTTCATTTCTGAAAGGTTGACACTTATTTCTAGCTTGTCCATCAGGGGCTTCTCAGCAGCTTGTTGACGGGTCTAAGCTGGTGGTTCTACAGAGCTAGAGCAATTCCCTGGGCCCCATGTTACTTAGAAAACTGATAATAATCATGCCAAAAACCTCCTCTCTCTGATACTCAGATGAGTCAAATACCAGTGTCCTTAGCTACAATCTTTCTCAACTTTAGCACCTTTAAGATGCGTGGGCTTCACCACCCAGAAGTCCCCAGCCAGCAGGATTCTGGGAGTTGAAGTCCACATAGCTTAAAGCATACTGGTTGGAAGACTCTGGGAACTGAAGCCCACACATCTTTAAGCAGTCTAGCTAGCTAGGGGATTCTGCCAACTGAAGTCCATATATCTTCAAGCACCCTGGTTAGGAGATTCTGGGAATTGAAGTCCACACATCTTCAAGCACACTGGGGTATTCACATATCCTCAAGCATATTAACTAGAGGATTTTGGGAACTAAAGTCCACACATCTTCAAGCACACTGGCTGGGGGATTCTGGGAATTGAAGTCCACACATCTTCAAGCACACTAGCTGAGATTCTGAAGCTGATACCCATCTCTTAAAGCATGCTGGCAGGAGGATTCTGGGAGTTGTAATTTACACACTTTAAGCACACTGGCTGGGGATTCTGGGAGTCAAAATCCATATAGCTTAAAGTCGCCAAGCTTGTGGAACACTGTACTGTATCATCTACCTTCCCACTCACTCTACCATCATGAACTCACAGTTCAGAGTCCAAAATTACCTAACCATGCACCAGAGTTCAGGAATTTGGAAGCACAAGCAGCTTTCTATCCAGGGCTAACTGTAAGATGGAGGCGAGAAGTCTAGACCAGGGGTTCTCAACCTTGGCAACTTTAAGACTTGTGGACTTCAACTCCCAGAATTCCTCAGCCAGCTTTGCTGGCTGAGGCATTCTGGGAGTTGAAGTCCACAAGTCTTAAAGTTGCCAAGGTTGAGAACCCCTGGTCTAGAAAGACCCACAGTTCTAACCCCACATTACTCATGATTCATCCCTGTTTCCAAAATAGCCCAAAGATCTCTGTAGATTAGCCAAAGCTCGCAACTTAGTAATAAATCCCCAGCATTCATTCCGAGACAGAATAGCTTCGCAATGCACTTGACATTGTTAAAGGCATTTAAACTGTATTTTTTCAAAAGGGGCTTTAACTTTCTGAAAATAATATTTGGTGATTTTTTTAAAAAAAAAAATTGGTTTCCTGCATTTAGTTATTTTAACGTGGGTTGAGGGCGGATGTTAGCTGTAAATCTGTTTTGAAATAACTTTATCCTGCCAAGTTATTATGATAGGTAGGACGGAAATAAAGTGAGCAAACACAACCCAAAGTTCAAGAGCTGCGTGTGTGTGACACACTTGCACATGTGAAACACAGAAATGTAACTGTGTATACGTATCAGCCAGCAGTCGGTTGCCAAAACAAGAAAGGACAAAATCCTAAATTTATATTAACTGAATGAATGCCTTCTAGTTAAAGGCCTATAAAATTGGTTGCGAAATTGTTTCCCCTTTTGCATATATACCCAGTTACACTGAAGTCCCCCCCCCCACTGAAATTACTGATGAATGAAGAGGGTGCTCTTGCTAAGAATAGATAGAAGTTGCTGAAAAGGGAGGAATACGCAGGAAGTGCAAAGGTCTACTCAGATTATGGATTTCTTGGCAGATTAGCTTGAAGTTAAGTCTTGGCTAACCCAATTATAAAATCAATCTCATATCTGCATATGCCAATGACCTCTCTCAAATACAACCGTTCTCTCTCACATGGAAACAAGATGAATACATACAATGATGCCCGCCTTCTAACAGAAACAGCCAAAAGAATGAAGAAGAGGAGGGAGAAAGAGAAGGAAGGAGGAGAAGGAATGAGGAAGTGGGAGGAGGAGGAGGAGGAGGAGGGGAGAGGGAGGGGGAGAAGGAAAGGAGGACTGTGGGGTCCTTGGTGCTCTCTGAGCTTGATGATTTTCTTGCAGACGTTTCATTATCCAAACTAGGTAACATCATCAGTGACTGATGCTGTTACCTACTATGGGTAATGAAAGGTCTGCAAGAAAACCACCAAGCTCAGAGAGCACGAAGGACCCTTCATTTTGACCCTGAGCCAGGAGAAGGAGGAGGAGGAGGAGGAGGAGGAGGAGGAGGAGGAGGAGGAGGAGGAGGAGGAGGAGGAGGAGGAGAAGAAGAAGAAGAAGAAGAGGAAGAAGAAGAAGAAGAAGAAGAAGAAGAAGAAGAAGAAAGAAAGAAGAAGAAGAAGAAGAAGAAGAAGAAGAAGAAGAAGAAGAAGAAGAAGAAGAAGAAGAAGAAGAAGAAGAAGAAGAAGAAGAAGAAGAAGAAGAAGAAGAAGAAGAAGAAGAAGAAGAAGAAGAAGATGGAGGAGGAGAAAGAAAGGAGGAGAATATATAAAACATATAAGGAACGGTTCCTGGAATTGGGTATGTCTAGTATAACGAAGAGAAGGACGTGGGGGGACATGATAGCAGTCGTCCAATATCTCAGGGGCTGCCACAAAGAAGAGGGAGTCAAGCTATTCTCCAAAGCGCCTAAAGGCAGGACAAGAAACAATGGATGGAAGCTAATCAAGGAGAGAAGCAACCTAGAACTAAGGAGAAATTTCCTGACAGTTAGAACAATTAACCAGTAGAACATCCTGCCTCCAGAAGCGGGGAATGCTCCAACACTGGAGATTTTTAAGAAGAGACTGGACAGCCATTTGTCCGAAATGGTGTAGGGTTTGCTACCTGAGCAGGGGGTTGGACTCGATGACCTCCAAGGTCTCTTCCAACTTTATTATTATTATTATTAGAATGAGAAGATAAGAGAGAAAGGGAAGAGGAGGGGAAGGAGCGGCGGGAGATAGACAGACTACACTTGGAATCCTATATCCAATTTGAGGCATCATCGTTCCAAAGAGATAGATGGCTGAGAAAGGGCTAAAGGATTTGGGTATGATTAGCAAGAGATAAGATGGCTAAGGGAGAAATAGGAGTAACTCTTCATACCAAAGGAGGAGTGGACTTACTCCCTGTACTCCCCCACCCCCAAGGACAGGAACAAATCCAAAGGGTTAAAATAAAGAAGAGTTGAAGTTCAAGCTAGATCTTAGGAGGCATTCCCTGACTCTACAAGCGGTCAGCTCGGGCACCTCATGAAACGGTGCCTTCTCCTTCGGTTGAGGTCTTCAAACTGGGTGATCATCTAACTTGGATGCTGTAGACAGGGTTTCTCCACCTTGATGACCTGAAGAGGTGTGGACTTCAACTCCCAGAACCACAATTAGGAGCAGAATTTCTGTTCCTCGGTAAGTCAGTTGTTAATCGAGCCACGTCCAGTTTTACAACCTTTTTTTTTGTTGTTGCCAATTTTCTGCAGTTGTTAAGTGAATCATGCAGCCATTAAGCAAATCCTGCTTCCTCCATTGACTTTGCTTGTCCGAAGCTGGCTGGGAAGCTCTCAAATGTGGATAACGTGATCCCAGGATGCTGTAATCCAGTGATTCTCAACCTGTGGGTCGGGACCCCATTTGGGGTCGAACGACCATTTCACGGGGGTCGCCAAACAACGCAGTCCGCCATTTTTTTCCCCTTTTCCTTAGCTGTGCTACTCCCTTTTATTCTATTGGCTTTTGAAAGCCAATAGAATAGACTCTCTTGAATAGAGTCTAATTCTATTGGCTTTCAAAAGCCAATAGGAATTGTCCAGGCTGTCTCTGCCCTGCTGAGCCCGCCAAAAGTCCCATTCTGCAAACGGTGCTGCACCAGTTGAGTAGTCCTCGACTTACGACCGGTTGTGTAGTCCTCGACTTACGACCGGTTGGAGGTCGCGGCATTAAAAAGGTTGAGAACCACTGCTGTAATCTTTATAAATGCCTGCCAGTTACCAAGCACCCTAATTTTGATCATGTGGCTGTAGAGATGCTTGTGACGGTTGTAAGTGTGAGAACCAGTCATAAGTCATTTTATTCAGTACCCTTGTAACTTTGAACCATCACTAAACAAATAGCTGTAAGTCAAGGATTACCTATAATTATATAATAATAATAATAGTAAAGTTGGAAGGGACCTTGGAGATCATCTAGTCCAACCCCCTGCTCAGGCAGGAAACCCTATACCATTTCGGACAAATGGCTGTCCAGTCTCTTCTTAAAAGCTTCCAGTGTTGGAGCATTCACCACTTCTGGAGGCAGGTTGTTCCACTGGTTAATTGTTCTCACTGTCAGGAAGTTTCTCCTTAGTTCTAGATTGCTTCTCTCCTTGATTAGTTTCCACCCGTTGCTTCTTGTCCTGCCTTCAGGCGCATTAGAAAATAGCTTGACTCCCTCTTCTTTGGGGCAGCCCCTGAGATATTCGAACACTGCTATCATGTCTCCCCCCCCCCCGTCCTTCTCTTCGTTAAACTAGACATACCCAATTCCAGCAGCTGTTCCTTATATGCTTTAGCCTCCAGTCCCCTGATCATCTTTGTTGCTCTTCTCTGCACTCTTTCTAGAGTCTCAACATATTTTTTACATCGTGGTGACCAAAACTGGATGTATATAAACCCAATGTATAAATTTAGATTGAATTATACGGATTTTTTTTTTCTGCCACCTCCGCAAACCTATCCAATTTTGGGGTGCGCTGCCCAGAAGTTGAATATGCTTATCCTAAACTCAAAATACAAACAATTTTACATTTCTCTTAACCAACATCACCCCTCTATAGCTCTTTGGGTTTTCTCTTACCCTAATCCTCTCATATGTGGCTGCAGCTCTTTCCGGGTCATTATCAAACAGTTTAAAAGCGAATCCAGTCTCGACCAGACCTGGAGAAATACACTACGAAAAGAAAAAAAAAACAGAAATAAGACGGGAGAAAGAAAAAAACAGCATCCTATTGTACATCCTGCTTTTCTAGGATAAAACATCAAAATATAGATTACTCAAGTTACAACTACCATGGATCCTGCCTGTTATAATCATAAACTGCAATAACCTGATTTTATGACTTTTTTGTGACGGTCATTAAGCAAATCACCATGGTTGTTGAGTGAATCAAACACCCCAGTTCTGAAGCCAACCAATAATTTGCTATGGGCACCGTTGTCCCCAAAATTGGAAGTAAATGCCACTTTTTGGCAAAACCACCATAAAAAGTGGTCACAGGACTGCAGGATGCTGCAGAAGTTTCTTGGATGAGAGGCGAAATGTTTTCATGGAAAAAAAAAACCCAAGAAACTCCAGATGCCTTTTGGAAAAGCATCTTTGGGACAACCATGATCTAAATGACTGAGAATCTCCATAGACATCTAAGTAAATCCAATCAGATGTTAAAAACAAATACATCTTAATCAATCCTGAAAGATCCACATTGATCAGCTGGCCAAGGCTACAATCTCCAGCCCACTTTGGGGTTGACCTCCAAATATTCATGGAACCATGTATAAATAAATGAAATAAATAGATTTATAAATAAAATAGTGGGGCTGCACTGACTGGGAGGGATCAAAGTTGTAAACCAGTGTTTCTCAACCTTGACAATTTTAAGATAGGTGTGTAAGACGCTAAGGAAAAGACTCAGACATGTCTTGAGCAGAGATTTGAAGCTGCTGCAGAACTGCTTGTCACAGCTTGAGACAGCTTGAGAGTCTCTGTGTGTTTATTGGTTTTTATATACTTTTTACATACATAGGCTTTTACATTAAATGCTGACATTTTACATTCATAAGTTTAACCTTTAGGTGCTGACATAAAGTTTCTTCATTGGAAAATTCCTTCGTATAAGCAACTATTTTCTAGTAACATATTATCTGTTCAGAGACCAGGTAAAAACAAATACAGATAGATCAAAAGGAGAAAGAACTAACAAAAACAGGAAGAGATAGGAAGTAACTTAAGCATATTATTTATTTAGGTAGGTGAGATATTAAGTCAAAAGGGGATGACCTTTTGGCTGCTTCATTGGGACAAAGGGTATCAAAAGGTTATGAGGTTTGTGGGGGGGGGGGAAGCATGGCAGTTTGCTGCGCGTGCAAATTCCCCCACATAGGTGGACTTCAACTCCCAGAATTCCCCAGCCAGCATGCTTTTAAAATGTGTGAACTTCAATTCCCTTGCTGGCTGGGGAATTCTGGGAGTGGAAGTCCATCCATCTTAAAGCAGGCTGGCTGGGGAATTCTGGGAGTTGAAGTCCACCCATCTTAAAGCAGACTGGCTGGGGAATTCTGGGATTTGAAGTCCACCCATCCTAAAGTTGCCAAGGTTGAGAAACACTGTTGTAGACTGTTTGCCTCTGGGCACAGCCTGACTGGAAATTTGCCAATAATGCTCTATGCGCACAAAGAGGACTGACCTCACGAAAGCCCATCAATGTGGTCTTCTGAAAATATCACATCTGGTCATTTTTGGAAAAGAGATGTCTTTTCTGACTCACAAAGCTTGGCAGAGATGGAGGGAATTGAACCCAGGGCTTCAGACAAGCAAAACAGGCCAATCAGAGTTACTCACAGTGGCTCGTATGTGAGTCTTTGCTTCCCTTAGTTCCTGCCGAAGCCCTTCGGTTAAAGCCGTCACAGCATACTTTGTGGCGCTGTAGAAGTGTACAATCGACTCCGGGATGACTCTGTGACCACTCATACTGGGCACAACGCAGGGAAAAAGGAATGAAAGGCAAAAGAGGAGGAAAATATTCAGTATAGGTAGTCCTCAACTTATGACCACAATTGAACCCACAATTTCTGTTGCTAAGCAAGGCAGTTAAGTGAGTTGTGTCCCGTTTTACGATCTGTTTTGCCACAATTGTTAAGTGAAATATATATACTCACATGCTGTATGTATATACAGAAACATACATACTTGTTTTCTGAGGTTTTCGCGGGTGTTTGTATGTAGGTCTTTGGTTATTTGGGTTTTCTCCCGCGTAAAATTGGAAGTGTCTTGGCGACGTTTCGACGAAGTCCCATTCGTCATCTTCAGGCTGATGTTTTTGGCTTCGTGCTTCTAGGAGCAATGTGTGATCGTAGCTGTTTCTTCCTTTTAACTGCCAGTGGGGGTATGAACTGATTGGGTGTGAGCTTGGCTGTGTTCTGATTGGGTGGAGGTGTGTTCTGATTGGTTAGGGGTTTGGCTATGCTCTGATTGGATGGGTAAGCTGCGTTGCTGTTGTTTGGCTTCGCGTTCATGGTCGTGCCTCATCTTCATGGTGGCTGTCAGTTTGCTTCATGTATGGATTGGAATGGGACTTCGTCGAAACGTCGCCAAGACACTTCCAATTTTATGTGGGAGAAAACCCAAATAACCAAAGACCTACAAACATACATACATATCTACACATACATATACATTGACTCACAACAGCCGCAGCCTCATTCAGAGTGGCTGATAGTGAGGAATGCTGGAAAATGTAGCTGATGCTTGTTTTCCACAGTTTGCCCACCCCAGAAGAAAAGGGTGAGTATATATACCACCACAGTTTGAGACGGATATGATAAGCCAACTGTGAACATTCTGTTTTCCATATTCATTTATTCATTTGTTCATTCATTCACTCACTCACTCATTTAAGTTATAAAGCTGCCCATCTCACGTCAGTGAATCTGTATGGCTCACAAAATTAAAAACGAGCAAAAAAATATAATAAACAATATATATATATATATATATATATATATATATATATATATATATATATATCTTTGGTTGTTCGGGTTTTCTCCCGCGTAAAATTGGAAGTGTCTTGGCGATGTTTCGACAAAGTCCCATTCGTCATCTTCAGGCTGGTGTTTTCAGCTTCGTGCTTTGAGCAGCAATGTGTGGTCTTAGCTGTTTCTTCCTTTTAACTGCCAGTGGGGGTATGAACTGATTGGGTGGGAGCTTGGCTGTGTTCTGATTGGGTGGAGGTGTGTTCTGATTGGTTAGGGGCGTGGCTGTACTCTGATTGGCTGGGGGGTTGGCTGTGCTCTGATTGGCTGGGGGAGTGTTCCATTTGGTTGTGCTCAGGTTAATCTGAGTTGCAGAGGGGTTTAAGATTTTGGGCTGCCTTGCTATTTTTTGGCTTCGCGTTTGTGGTCGTGCCTCATTTTCATGGAGGGTGTCAGTTTGCTTCATGTATGGATTGGAGGGCTTTAAAGTGGCTAATGATGCAGCTCTGGTCTGGCTTCTGGTTTGTGGTCGTGCCTCATCATCGGCTTCTCTGATTATTCTGTTATTAAAATGTTCACTTTTGGCAATGGAGTCTTGGAGTAGGTTGGTTAATTTGGTTTGGTAGTCCTACTCCAAGACTCCACATACAAACCCCTAAATACAGATCCCACCACCTACCTGGAAAAAACCACCAGATCCAAAATAAAAGCCTCCCCCATTAGCGAAGAGATCCAGCAAAAAATCATTCCCAGAGAGAAATCATCCAGATGCCCCAAACTCTATGGTCTCCCCAAGATACACAAGGAAGGAACCCCACTCAGACCTATAGTCAGCTCCATAGGCTCACCTCTACAAAACCTAGCCAAATTTCTCGCCAAACAACTACAGCCCTATGCAGAATCCATCACCTCACACGTAAAAAACTCATTCCAGTTTATAGAGATCATAAAGAAACAAAACTTACAGCCCAGCGACCTACTCGTGAGCTTCGATGTCATATCCCTCTTCACCCAAGTGCCTATCAAAGAAGCCTTGACAGCTATCCAAAACAAATATAACCCCCCCAAACACATCTTAGATCTGACCAACCACTGCCTATCCAACACATACTTCATCTATAATGGACAAAAATACAAACAAACAGAAGGAGCACCCATGGGATCACCCCTCTCACCTGTCATTGCAAACCTCTACATGGAACACTTTGAAACCCAAGCTCTAGAAAAATCGGATCACAAACCCAAACTCTGGCTCAGATACGTAGACGACACCTTCATAATCTGGCCACATGGGAAAGAAAAACTGGACAACTTCCTCACACACCTCAACAGCCTACACCCCAAAATACAGTTCACCATGGAAACAGAAGCTAACAACCAACTTCCCTTCCTGGATGTCTTAGTCTACAAGAAATCCAATGGCTCCCTAGGACACACCATCTACCAGAAGAAAACACACACAAACCGCTATCTGCACGCTCTCTCACACCACCACCCAGCACAGATCAACTCTGTAGCCAAGACACTCATCTCCAGAACAAAACGCTTAGCTGACGAACAACACCTAAAAACCGAACTACACACTCTCACCAATGTACTAACATCCAATGGATTCCAAAGAAATAAGATTACAAACCTAATCCAAAAAGAAACCCCCACTAAAATCCAAGACGAAGAACAAGAAAACGGCAAAGCCCTCCTCCCATACATAAAAGGCACCACAGACAGAATCAGTAAGATCCTCCATAAACACAACATCAAAACAGCATTCTGCACAAACAGAAAAATATCCACCATCCTTAGAAACCCCAAAGATAAAATTGAATTAGAAAATCAAGGAGTATACGAAATCCCATGCACCACTTGTCCCACCACAAACATCGGACAAACCAACAGAAGAATAAGTGCACGCATTGAAGAACATAAGAACTCAGTCAAAAAAGAGGAACCAACATCTTCCCTGGTCCAACACCTTAAAGCCACAGGACATGAAATTGACTTTAAAAATACCAGAACCATTGCCAAAAGTGAACATTTTAATAACAGAATAATCAGAGAAGCCATCGAGATAGAAAAACGCCCACACAGCATGAACAAGCGAGATGATACCTCCCGCCTACCAGCCATTTGGAAACCCGCCCTTATTGACAAACGACTCCCTAACACAAAAAATGATACCAGACCCACACTCACAAAAACCACACAGGATGTCACCACCACACATCCACGCAAAAAGCAAACCCAAAGCCACACCGATGATCACAAACCAGAAGCCAGACCAGAGCTGCATCATTAGCCACTTTAAAGCCCTCCAATCCATACATGAAGCAAACTGACACCCTCCATGAAAATGAGGCACGACCACAAACGCGAAGCCAAAAAATAGCAAGGCAGCCCAAAATCTTAAACCCCTCTGCAACTCAGACTAACCTGAGCACAACCAAACAGAACACTCCCCCAGCCAATCAGAGCACAGCCAACCCCCCAGCCAATCAGAGCACAGCCAACCCCCCAGCCAATCAGAGCACAGCCACGCCCCTAACCAATCAGAACACACCTCCACCCAATCAGAACACAGCCAAGCTCCCACCCAATCAGTTCATACCCCCACTGGCAGTTAAAAGGAAGAAACAGCTAAGACCACACATTGCTGCTCGAAGCACGAAGCTGAAAACACCAGCCTGAAGATGACGAATGGGACTTCGTCGAAACGTCGCCAAGACACTTCCAATTTTACGCGGGAGAAAACCGAACAACCAAAGACCTACATACAAACACCCGCGAAAACCTCAGAAAATATATATATATATATATATATATATATATATATATATATATATATATATATATATATATATACACACATCATAAAGATGTATTGCAATTAAATTAAGAAACATCAAAAAGATAATATGCAGAATTTGGGATGTTTAATTTAGCAAACTTTAGAGGTGTGTTGGAAAGGCTGGCTGAGGATGGTGGAAAGTATAGTCCAGCACATATACAGGATGCTGTGGGGGAAAGTTCCTTAGAAACCAGGAGACGGGGAGTTCTAGTTCCGCCTTAGGCATGAAAGCCTGCTGGGTGGGCCAATCACCAGAAGATGATGAATTCTAGTCCCGCCTTAGCGATGAAAGCTGGCTGGGTGATTTGGGCCAATCACCCGGAGACTGCAAGCTCTAATCCCGCTTTAGGCATGAAAGCCAGCTGGGTGATTTTGGGCCAATCACAGAAGATGATGAGTTCTAGTCCCGCCTTAGCCATGAAAGCCAGATGGGTGATGTTGGGCCAATCACCAGGAGAACGGCGAGTTCTAGTCCCACCTTAGGCATGAAAGCCAGCTGGGTAACTTTGGGCCAGTCCTCTCTCTCAGTCCAACCTACCTTGTACGGTTGTTGTGGGGAAAATAGGAGGGAAGAGTGTTAGGCATGCTAGCCTCCTAAGTTATTTATCCAAACAATTTATTGTTATCAAAACAAATATAAGGAATACATTTTCATTTGTGCAACTTTCCCACCTGTTAATGTTAATTATGTGGCCGTCATCAATGTTTCTTTCTTTCATGGACTGGTAAGCCTCCCGTGTACAGATGCTAACTGCCAGGATATTGACCTGGAAGAACAAGGAAGAGAGTAATCCAAATCAATCAGAAGCTTTGAGTTTAAGTAAATTAGCGATTACCAGCACTGTAGCTAACTATTCATGCTGCCTGCAACAACCCCCAATGGCCTCTATGACAGTGGTTCTCAACCTGTGGGTTGGGACCCCATTTGGGGTCGAACGACCATTTCACGGGGGTCGCCAAACAATGCAGTCCACCATTTTTTTCCCCCTTTTCCTTAGCTGTGCTACTCCCTTTTATTCTATTGGCTTCTGAAAGCCAATAGAACAGACTCTCTTGAATAGAGTCTAATTCTATTGGCTTTCAAAAGCCAATAGGAATTGTCCAGGCTGTCTCTGCCCTGCTGAGCCCGCCAAGAGTTCCATTCTGCAAACGGGGCTGCACCCGTTGAGTAGTCCTCGACTTACGACCGGTTGAGTAGTCCTCGACTTACGACCGGTTGGGGGGTCGCGGCATTAAAAAGGTTGAGAACCACTGCTCTATGAGATCTCCCAAATATATCGTCCCATCAAATTTTCTTTTAATTAAAATGTTTATCTGCTTGCATTGATTTCATCACTTTTCTTTTCATCCTAGGTCCATGATTGTGTTTGCTTTCTGCTGGTTAATGACTGTAATAAAAGGTTAGATTTTATTTGATAGCAATAAATACGGCGCTTAAATAAATGAGCAAAAATGTGTGAGGAGGACTAATCTTACAAGATTCTGATGTTCCCCTCTGGATACTCAAAAGATCTTGGTGCAAAAAATAAAAGATGCAAAAATCATGCCTGATTTTGAAACAAGATCAAAATGTCATTCCACCTGATGATGGGGGGAGGGGGGGGCAGTTGAATGCTTATGCCATTGCTTACATGAGTAGACACCGGAACAGGTCAGTGACCCCGAGGTAAATAATTTGAACAATACACTAAGCCTCAAATAAACAGACCATACTTTACTATGGCTTCCTTCCAGGAAGAAGGAGAAAGAGAGAGCACAAAAAAAAGGTTGAGCTTGACTTGAGCTGGTGGGGATGGAGGGGGAGGAGGAGGAGGAGGAGGAGGAGGAGGAGAGGGGGGGAGAAAAGGGGGAAGGAGGAGAACTATGGGTCCTTGATGCTCTCAGCTTGCCTGTTTTCTTGCAGACGTCGCATTACCCAACTAGGTAACATCATCATGTTGGAAGGGAGTGGGGTTTGCAGAGAGGAGGACGACGACGACGACAACGACAACAACTGTGGGGTCCTTGGTGCTCTCTGAGTTTGCCTGTTTTCTTGTAGATATTGCATTAACCAGCTAGGTAACATCATCATGTTGGAAGGGAGTAGGGTTTGCGAGGAGGAGGAGGAGGAGGAGGAGGAGGAGGAGGAGGAGGAGGAGGAGGAGGAGGAGGAGGAGGAGGAGGAGGAGGAGGAGGAGGAGGAGAACAAAAAGGATGTTGAGGTGGTGGTGGTGGCGGTAGTGGTGGAGGAGGCATAAAAAGGAGGTTGAGGTTGAGATGGAAGAGAAGCATAAGGTGGAGATGAAGGAGAAGAAAAACAACGAGAAAGAAGATGAAAATTATATGGAAAAAGAGAAGCGGTGGTTGGGGTAGAGCAGAAGGAGAAGAATGAGGACGAAGAGAAGGAAGAAATGATACGGAAGAAGAGGAGAGGTGGTGGTTGAGGTGGAACAGAAGAAGAAGGGACAGAAGAGTGAGGAGGAAGAGAAAACAGAAAGAAGAGGAAAATCATATGAAAGAGAAAGAGAAAGAGCTGGAGGCTGAGGTAGAACAGGAGCAGGAAATAACTCAATTGTGTTGGCGCTTTCTACATCACTTGGGTGAGCTGTGAGATTCAGAATTACAGAGCCTTGCAAAGTACAAATTCGACTGTAGAAGATGCCAAGGAGCACACCAGCCAATGCTGAGGAACATACGTTTCTTGGCCTGCTGAACATTTTGGCAGCAAATTGACCCTCGGCAGGTGGGTTGAGAAGGTCCCTTGGTGATTCCTTCCCCCCCTACTCACATCTATCATGGTTCTCCAGCCCTCGGTCTTGCCAGACAGGAGTGGTTCAGGCCGCGCCAAGCCAGCATTGTTGATGCAGACATCAACGCCTTGGTGGAGAGTCTTGATGGCAGAGAACATGGAGAGAATCTCCTCTTCCACCGAGAGGTCACACTTATACGGGATGAGGACGCCCGGATAACCAGCACTCTCGCACTCGGCTGCCAACTTCTGAAAGGGGAAGAGGAACGACAGAGACTGAGAGGGGACAACTGGAATTTATTGCTATTTTAGGTACACTTTCATGTTCCATGAAAAACATACAGTATATATTCCAAAGTGGAGCGCAGGTGAAGCTGTGGTTACGGGGATATCTGTTGGGATAGCTATTATGAAGCCAGAATTGGATCTGTATGGGAATATGTGTGCATCAGGATTAAATCTACGCCACCCACTTTAGACGACTCAACCCCCAAATTAGCATAAATTCAAGGCCACAAGTTCTTACCTAACTACAAAAACATAAAAAGATAAGATGAGATAACCTTTATTGTCATTTTTTACTGTGAGCACATTGGCACACATTAAAAATGAAATTGTGTTGCTTGCTCTCAAAAGTGTACATCAGGGGTCTTCAAACGTGGCGCTTTTATGACTTGTGGACTTCAACTCCCAGAATTCCTGAGCCAGCCATGCTGAGGAGAAATTGAGAGATTTCCATGCTGAGCCATGCTGGCTCAGGAATTCTGGGAGTTGAAGTCCACGAGTCATAAAAGGGCCAAGTTTGAAGACCCCTGGTGTACACATCCATAACACACATATAAACATGCTATATACAACATATGTATATACCTATACCCTTAAGGAACCAACACAATTGCTATCCTTGCTTCAATGATAGAATAACAGAGGAGTTGGAAGAGACTTTAGAGATCTTCTAGTCCAGTGTTTCTCAACCTTGACAATTTTAAGGCATGTGGACTTCAACTCCCAGAATTCCACAGCCAGCATTGCTGCCTGTGGAATTCTGGGAGTTGAAGTCCACATGCCTTAAAATTGGCAAGGTTGAGAAACACTGTTCTAGTCCAACCCTCTGTTCAAGCAAGACACCCTATACCACTAAAGACAAATGGTTGTTCAATCTTTTCTTTAAAATCTTCAGTCTTGGAGCACCCACAACTTCGTCGTTCCATTGTTTAATTGTTCTAACTGTCAGAAAATTACTCCTTAGTTCTAAGTTGAGTTTTTTAATATTTTTAAATTTATTTTTTAGCCTGCTTTTATTAGTTTTACAAATAAGGTGGTGAACATATCCAACACACCTTCCTCCTCCATTACCTCCACCACACCCTGTGAGGTGGATTGGGCTGAGAAGGAGGAATCAGCTCAAAATCACCCAGCTGGCTTTCATGCCTAAGGTAAGACTAGCACTCTCCATCTCCTGGTGATTGGCCCAAAATCCCCCAGCTGGCTTTCATGGCTAAGGCAGGACTAGAATTCACCATCTCCTGGTGATTGGCCCAAAGTCAGCCAGTCAGTTTTCATGCCTAAGGTGAAACTAGAACTCTCCATCTCCTGGTGATTGGCCCAAAATCCCCCAGCTGGCTTTCATGGCTAAGGCAGGACTAGAATTCACCATCTCCTGGTGATTGGCCCAAAGTCAGCCAGTTAGTTTTCATGCCTAAGGTGAAACTAGAACTCTCCATCTCCTGGTGATTGGCCCAAAATCCCTCAGTTGGCTTTCATGCCGAACGTTTACTGTCTCCTGGGTATGTCAGGTGAGGATCTTATGATGGGTCTTGTGATGGGACAGGTGCAAGTCATCAATGTAAGGCTTGTGATGAGTCTTGTGATGGGGAGATTACATCAGGTGAGAGTCATTGGGAGGTGAACTGCTGGTGGGGGGAGCTTGTGTGGGATGGTTGAGTGTCGGTGCCGTCTCTGGTTGACTGTGCTGTTGATTTGGACTCTGAGGGCTTCGTAGGCTGGTTGTGGGTCAGTGTGTCTGTTGATGGAACTGCTTGGGGGGGGCAGGCTTCATGATTTTGCGTGGCCGATGATTTTTGTGTTACTCCCATTGAACATGTTTTCAGTGTGGGTGGAGACAAAGGATTTGGGATTGTGGCATTTGATTGTTTATAAGTGATAGCAGAGGTGTGTTGGCAGAACACTCAAATGTACATGTGTTGTTTAACAGATAATGCCATGTCACTGGGCTGGCCAAAGGATCTACAATGAATGATTGACAATGTGATGCAATGAAGAGGAAGGATCGTAAAACGGACGTATCAAAGTCCAAGGCAGTTGGTGTTTCGCAGGAAGAATGGTATGAATGACTGCAAGTTATACACAAATTGCAAAATGAAAAAGAAAAAAAACCCACCTAAGATAAAGTAAGTAAATAAGTAAGTAAATAAGTGCAAGGATCGGTTGTCATAACTTTGAGCGGCCACTAAACAAACAGTCATAAATTAAGGTGAAAGGAATTCTTTGATGGTAGAGCAGACAGATTCAGAAAAGGGATTTAAGCAGAAGATAGAGGACCATCCCTTAGACATGGGATGGTTGCAAAAGTCTTGGGCTAAGGAGGGGTTGGACTAAATGACCTCTAGAACCCACCAGCATTTTGCTACAGATGACCCAAGCAGAGTTGATTTTGACAACTCTACTGAAATCCAAATCTTTTTTTTCCCACTAATAGATCACAGAATAGGCTGTAGTGCAAAACCAGAGTACAGGCAGTCCTCAACTTACAACCATTCATTTAGTGACCATTCAAAGTTAAAACAGCCCTGAAAAACGTGATTTATAATCTTTTTCACATGACTGTGGTAGCATCCCCACAATCACATGATCAAAATTCAGACGCTTGACAACTGGCATGTATTTATGACAGTTGCAGTCTCCCCAGGTTACGTGATCCCCTTTTTGTGACCTTCTGATAAGCAAAATCAATGGGGAAGCCAGGTTCACTTAACAATCATGTTACTAGCTTAACAATTGCAGTGGTTCACTTAACGACTATGGCAAGAAAGGATGCAGAATGAGGCAAAACTCTCTTAACAACTGTCTTGCTAAAATTTTGGCCTCAGTTGTGTTCGTAAGTCAAGGACTACCTCAGGGGTAGGCAACCTTGGCTCTTTTATGACTCGTGGACTTCAATTCCCAGAATTCCTGAGCCAGCCATGCTGAGGAGAAAGGGAGAGGTTGCCATGCTGAGCCATGCCGGCTCAGGAATTCTGGGAGTTGAAGTCCACGAGTCATAAAAGAGCCAAGGTTGCCTACCCCTGGACTACCTAAATCTCTTCTTCAGCTGTACTTACACCCTACAATTTCCAAGTACAAGGATGAACCCCCCTTTAATCCTTCAGGATTCTTGTTTATATCCTCCTGGTTCTCTGCAAAAGAATTAGCAGGATGGATCCTCGCTCATCCTCCCATCAGGCCTTCCCTCTGCATCAAACTCTTAGCAGAACAACCACAATTATTTACACTGCACCTTCCTCGTATGCTGTAAATGGCACCTTTGATCCATCCATATCACTGATACACCCATCGCTTGTCGTGCTTTTAACAGAGATTGCTTTTTCGACTACAGATAGTCCTTGACGTACGACCGCAATGGAGGCCAAAATTTCTGTTGCTAAGCGAGGCAGCTATTACGTGAGTTTTGCCCCGTTTTACCACCTTTCTTGCCACAGTGGTTAAGTGAATCACTGCAGTTGTTAAGTTAGTCACACAGTTGTTAAGTGAATCTGGCTTCCCCCATTGACTTTGCTTGTCAGAAGGTCACAAAAGGGGATCATGTGACCCCGGGACAGGGCGACCGTCGTAAATAGGAGTGTCTGAATTTTGATCATGTGACCACAGGGATGCTGCAACGGTTGTAAATCGATAAATGGTCATAAAGCACTTTTTTTAGAACGGTCACTATATGAGTTGCTGAAAGTTGAGGACTACCTGTATAAACCCAAGATGGAGTTTTGTGTGAGGCAACACAAGTATCTCAGGGCATTCTTGAAGAGCAGTTGAAGGCCAAAATTATTGTGCAATGTTTGGCTGCACCAGGGGTCTTCAAACGTGGCCCTTTTATGACTTGTGGACTTCAACTCCCAGAATTCCTCAGCCAGCATGTCTGGGAGTTGAAGTCCACAAGTCATAAAAGGGCCAGGTTTGAAGACCCCTGGGCTACACTTTTCCTTCTTTCCCAGCCATCCTGTTTTCCTTTTGCCAGGAAGCCATGAATCACTGTTTGCATTTTTAATCCATCATTCTTATCCCACATCGCCAAGGTTCCCATAAATTCATTCATGCCTTTTATTCTAAGAATCCAGGCTGACCATGAAGATCTTAAAGGGACAGATAAGTTCTGCCTTTTAGAATTCACCGTCAACCCTAAAGGCATTTGTAAATAATTTTATGAAGCTATAAAGAAACCACTAGACCAGTGATGGCGAACCTTTTAGAGACTGAGTGCCCAAACCGCAATCCAAAACCCACTTATTTACCACAAAGTGCCAGGGGTGCATCAGCATTGTGGTGCCCTCGGGGGGTATGGCCCACTGGGTGGGCGTGGCTGGGGTGGTCACGGCAGACTGGATGGGCATGGCCGGAGTAGGCACGGCCACCTTGATGTTGCTCGTGGGGGGGATGCCTGTGGGGGCTGAACAGGATTGGGGGAGATCCAGGGGGTCTCTGGTAGGTGGGGCGGTGGGCTGGAGGCTCGTCCTGCGGGGTGAGGCAGGGGGTAGGGTGGGGGTGCCATTGCTGCGGGGCAAGGCAAGGCAGGGGTGGCTGCTGCCTGACACCATCCGCCCCGCACACAGAGGCCAGCGATCGCATGGGGGGGGGTGCTCTACCACCTCTACTTGAGCTTGCTAGCCAGCTGTTTTGCCTCCTTTCTGCTGGGTGGGGCTGCCACTCCGGGCATCAGCGGCGGCCTAATGGACCTGCGTGAGCTGGCGGTGGCGGCCGCAGGTGGGCCCACAGAGAGGGCTCTAAGTGCCGCCTCTGGCACGCGTGCCATAGGTTCGCCATCACTGCACTAGACCGTTTGTCCAAAAACTGCTTTTTTTCCCCCAAAAGACAACTGGATTTTCTTGTTTTTTTTTCCTTTGAAAACATTTCGCTTCTCATCCAAGAAGCTTCTTCGGTTCTAACTGACCGGTGGGGAATGCCCAGTTAGAACTGAAGAGGCTTCTTGAGTGAGAAGTGAAACCTTTTCAAAGAAAAAAACAGCAAGAAAGTTCATGTGTCTTTTGAAAAAGCACTTTTGGGACAATCATGACCTGGATAACTGAAAAGCTCCATAGACACTAGACCAGGGGTCTGCAACCTTGGCAGCTTTAAGACTTGTGGATTTCAGCTCCCAGAATTCCACAGCCAGCATAGCTGGCTGTGGAATTCTGGGAGCTGAAGTCCACAAGTCTTAAAGCTGTCAAGGTTGCAGACCCTGCGCTAGACCAGGGGTAGGCAACCTTGGCTCTTTTATGCTTCGTGGACTTCAACTCCCAGAATTCCTGAGCCAGTATAGCTGGCTCAGGAATTCTGGGAGTTGAAGTCCACGAGGCATAAAAGAGCCAAGGTTGCCTACCCCTGCACTAGACCATTTGGTTAGGAAACCAGGATGGAAAGTCTATGGAGATTCTCAGTCATCCAGGCCATGTTTGTCCCAAAAGTGCTTTTTGAAAAGACAACTGGACTTTGTTTGTCCTTGAAGACCTTTCAGAACTGAAGAAGCTTCTTGGATGAGACGCGAAACATCTACGAGGAAAAATAATGTCCAGTTGCCTTTTCAAACAGCACCTTTGGGCACTAGGCCAGTGGTGGCGAACCTACAGCACACATGCCAGAGGCGGCACTCAGAACCCTCTCTGTGGGCACTTCTCTGAACTGCTGGTGGCAGGCTGCGGAGCCCCAGAGTGTATTGGTCAAAGGGCCAGCAGGCTGTGGCTGCTGACAGACAGTCAGCCCCCATGCGCTCGCTGGCCTCTGTGTGCAAGGGCCGATGGTGTCAGGCAGCAGCCACCCCGGCCCCTGCCTTGCCTTGCCCTGCGATAATGGCACCCCCGCCCTGCCTCGCCTCACCCCGCAGGACGAGCCTCCTGCCCATCACCCCACCTGCCAGAGACCCCCTGGATCTCCCCCAACCCTGCCTAGCCCCCATAGGTGTCCCTCCCCATGAGCAACATTGAGGTGACCATGCCCACCTTGGCCACACCCACTCAGTCTGCCATGACCACCACAGCCACACCCACCTGGCACCCGGCGATAAATAAGTGGGTTTTGGGTTGCAGTTTGGGCACTCGGTCTCTAAAACAGTGGTTCTCAACCTTTTTAATGCCGCGACCCCCAACCGGTCGTAAGTCGAGGACTACTCAACCGGTCGTAAGTTGAGGACTACTCAACTAGTGCAGCACTGTTTGCAGAATGGGACTTTTGGCGGGCTCAGGAGGGCAGAGACAGCCTGGACAATTCCTATTGGCTTTTGAAAGCCAATAGAATTAGACTCTATTCAAGAGAGTCTATTCTATTGGCTTTCAAAAGGAATAGAATAAAAAGGAGTAGCACAGCTAAGGAAAAGGGGGAAAAAATGGCGGACTGCGTTGTTTGGCGACCCCCGTGAAATTGTCGTTCGACCCACAGGTTGAGAACCACTGCTCTAAAAGGTTCACCATCACTGCACTAGGCTATAAAGTGGGAGACTGGGAGTTGAAGTCCACAGGTCGTAAAGTTGCCATAGAAAAAAGCCTCACCTGGGGCATTGCAACTCAACATTTCAATTGTTACAACCAATGAGAGTCAATATAATTGTTTTTCTACCCTTTTTCTACAAACTGGCAGAGCCACTGGGGCCCTGGGCTAATCCAATCAATCGTAAATACTTTCCGTATCTTGCAAAATCAATGGAACTTCCAGCTTCAGTTAAAGTATACCTTTTAATCCCAGATGCTGAGAAGCACCACCTTCTTGCTTCCTTTATAACACTGGAAAACACCTGGCAGGAAACACTGTTCCCTCTCAAGGGATCCCACAGCAGAATACATGATTCTTTCAGCTGATTTCCTTTCCACTTCACAACCACCCTGTGCTGTAGGACATGTAGACATAGGGTAAGGGAGCCCAAGGACAATCAGAGAGCTTTGCAACATTAAGAAACTTCATCTGAATCTCCTTGATCCTCCTGTGCTGCCAAATCATATGATCCCAAATGAAAATGGGTCTTGCTGATCGATACACCTTTGGCCTGCTTACTTGGGACACGGTGCATGGAAAAGAGAACTCTGCTAGGAATTCTCTGGGCTCCCTTGGCAACCTATGGGGAATCTTACCTCCCAGCAGGAAAGGTTATTAATAAATGACTTAATGTTGACAATTTCTCCTTAACAGCCTGGCTAAATTAACAGCAACATAAACACTTAACACTTCGATGTCAGTAGCAAAATGGTACCTGTTATTTGCAAACCCAGAGAGAAAATTAATGTTCTCTTGGATCTGCAAGCCTCATTGGGGGGGGGGGGGAGGAGGAGGAGGAGGGGGAGGAGGAGGAGGAAACTGGAAGAGGAAGGGGAAAGAATGGAGAAGGGAAGGAAAGGGGAAAGGGAAAAAGGAAGGATAAGAGTTCCAGAAGGAACAACAAGGGAAAGGAATAGAGAAGGAAGAAAAGGAGAAGAGATGGAGAGAGAAGAAAAGGGGAACGAATGGAGAAGGAAGAAGAGAAAGAATAGAGGAGAAAGAAAAGAGAAAAGGGAAAGAGAAGGAAGAAGGGAAGGAGAAGGAACAGAGAGAAAGAAGGGGAAGGGGAGTAGAAGGAAGACAAGGAGAGCAGACGAAGAAAGAAAAGAGGAAGGGGAAAAAATGGATAAAGAAGAGAAAGAGAAGGGACAGAAAAAGAGAAGGAAAGAGGAAGAAGGGATGGAGAAGGAAGGCAAGGAGGAGGAGGAGAAGGGAAAGGAGGGTTGGTGAAGGAAGAAAATAAAGAGAAACAGGAAAAGAAGGAGACATCTAAGGGGATAGGGAAGAAAGGAGAAAGACAGGAGAAAAGAAGAGACACATTGTACCTGCCTCCTAATAAGGGAGGCCTCTCACCTTCTTGCCATGAATCAAGGCAAGGTAGACGTAGTCAAAAAAGAGATGACAAGACTGAACATCGACATCTTAGGAATCAGCGAACTAAAATGGACAGGAATGGGTGAATTTAACTCAGATGACCATCAGGTATACTACTGTGGGCAAGAATCCCTCAGAAGAAATGGAGGAGCCTTCATAGTCAATAAAAGAATAGGAAAAGCAATACTGGGATACAATCCCCCAAATGACAGAATGATCTCAATTCGAATCCAAGGCAAACCATTCAATATCACAGTAGTCCAAATCTATGCCCCAACCACTGGTGCTGAAGAGGATGAAATTGACCGGTTCTATGAAGCCATACAGCACCTTATAGAATTAACACCAAAAAATGATGTCCTTATCATCATGGGGGATTGGAATGCTAAGGTAGGAAGCCAAAAGATAACCGGAATAACAGGAAAGTTTGGCCTTGGAGTACAAAATGAAGCAGGGCACAGGCTAATAGAATTTTGTCAAGAGAATACGATGGTCATAACAAACACTCTTTTCCAACAACCCAAGAGACGGCTCTACACATGGACATCACCAGACGGTCAACATAGAAATCAGATTGACTATGTGCTCTGCAGCCAAAGATGGAGAAGCTCTATACCAGTGGTTCTCAACCTGTGGGTCGGGACCCTATTTGGGGTCGAACGACCATTTCACAGGTGTCGCCAAACAAGGCTGTCCGCCATTTTCCCCCCCTTTTCTTTGGCCACGCCCCTGGCACCCGGTGATGTATAAGTGGTTGGGGGTCACCACAACATGGGGAACTGTATTATGGGGTCGCGGCATTAGAAAGGTTGAAAACCACTGCTCTATACAGACAGTAAAAACAAGACCAGGAGCTGACTGTAGCTCAGATCATGAGCTTCTCATTGCAAAATTTAGGCTTAAATTGAAAAAAGTAGGGAAAAGCACTAGGCCACTCAGGTATGAACTAAATCATATTCCTGATGAATATACAGTATAGGTGACAAATAGATTTAAGGAATTAGATCTGATAGACAGAGTGCCTGAAGAACTATGGATGGAAGTTCGCAACATTGTACAAGAGGTAGCAACTAAAACCATCCTAAAGAAAAAGAAATGCAAGAAAGCAAAATGGCTGTCTGAGGAAGCTTTGCAAATAGCTGAGGAAAGAAGGGAAGCAAAAGGCAAAGGAGAAAGAGAAAGATATTGAATGCAGAATTCCAGAGAATAGCTAGAAGAGATAAGAATGCCTTCTTAAATGAACAGTGCAAAGAAATAGAAGAAAACAATAGAATAGGGAGGACCAGAGATCTCTTCAAGAAAATTGGAGATATGAAGGGAAAGTTTCATGCAAAGATGGGCATGATAAAGGACCAAAATGGCAGGGACCTAACAGAGGCAGAAGAGATTAAGAAGAGATGGTAAAACTACACAGAAGAACTATACAAGAATGAGCTTAACATCCCAGATAACCACAATGAGATTGTCACTGACCTCGAACCAGACATCCTAGAATATGAAGTGAAATGGGCTTTAGAAAATCTGAGCAACAACAAAGCTAGTGGAGGTGACAGTATTCCAGCTGAGCTATTCAAAATCTTAAAAGACGATGCAGTAAAAGTGCTACACTCAATTTGCCAGCAAATTTGGAAAACTCAACAGTGGCCACAGGATTGGAAAAGGTCAGTTTACATTCCAATTCCAAAGAAAGGCAATGCCAAAGAATGTTCAAACTATCGCACCATTGCACTCATTTCACATGCTAGTAAAGTTATGCTTAAAATCCTACAAGCTAGACTCCAGCAGTATGTGGATCGAGAACTACCAGAAGTACAGGCAGGATTTCGAAGAGGCAGAGGAACTAGAGATCAAATTGCCAACATACGCTGGATCATGGAGAAAGCTAGGGAGTTCCAGAAAAACATCTACTTCTGCTTCATTGACTATGCTAAAGCCTTTGATTGTGTGGATCACAACAAATTGTGGCAAGTTCTTAAAGAGATGGGAGTACCAGACCATCTTATTTGTCTCTTGAGAAACCTATATGCGGGTCAAGAAGCAACAGTGAGAACTGGACACGGAACCACTGATTGGTTCAAAATTGGAAAAGGAGTCCGGCAAGGCTGTATACTGTCGCCCTGCCTATTTAACTTATATGCAGAGCACATCATGAGAAAGGCAGGGCTAGATGAATCAAAAGTTGGAATTAAGATTGCCGGGAGAAATATCAACAACCTAAGATATGCAGATGATACCACTCTAATGGCAGAAAGTGAAGAGGAACTAAAGAGCCTCTTGATGCGGGTGAAGAAGGAGAGTGCAAAAGTTGGCTTGAAACTCAACATTAAGAAAACCAAAATCATGGCATCCGGCCCTCTCAACTCCTGGCAAATAGATGGGGAAGAAATGGAGGTAGTGACAGATTTTATTTTTCTGGGCTCCAAGATCACCTCAGATGGGGACTGCAGCCAAGAAATTAAAAGACGCTTGCTCCAGGGGAGGAAAGCTATGGCAAATCTAGACAGCATACTAAAAAGCAGAGACGTCACCCTGCCAACAAAAGTGCGTATAGTCCAGGCCATGGTTTTCCCAGTTGCAATGTATGGCTGTGAATGTTGGACCATAAGAAAGGCTGAGCGCCAAAGAATTGAGGCCTTTGAACTATGGTGCTAGAGAAGACTCCTGCGAGTCCCTTGGACTGCAAGGCGTTCAAACCGGTCAGTCCTAGAAGAGATCAACCCCGACTGCTCTTTAGAAGGCCAGATCCTGAAGTTGAAACTCAAATACTTTGGCCACCTAATGAGAAGGAAGGACTCACTGGAGAAGGGCCTAATGCTGGGAAAGATTGAGGGCAATAGAAGAAGGGGACGACAGAGAATGAGATGGCTGGATGGAGTCACTGAAGCAGTAGGTGTGAACTTAAATGGACTCCAGAAGATGATAGAGGACAGGAAGACCTGGAGGAACATTGTCCATGGGGTCGCAATGGGTCGGACACGACTTCGCAATTAACAACAACAACAACAACTCACCTTCTTGAGTTCTTCCTACAGCTCAGCTGCATAAAGCAAAAAGCTTTTGGACGCTCCCTTTGCTTCACATCCACCAAATAAATTCCCTTTTGCAAATCTGAACTGAAACATCCTTTACCAGCTCTGCCAGAGATGTACAGATAGTCCTCGACTTATGACCACCACTGAGCCCAAAATTTACGTTGCTAAGCGAGACATTTGTAAAGTGAGGTTTAGCTCCATTTTATAACCTTTCTTGCCACCGTTAAGCGAATCACTGCACTTCTTAAGTTAGTAGCCTGGTTGTTACATGAATCTAGCTTCCCCATTCTTTACCTTTGCTTGTCAGAACGTCGCAAAAGGGGATCACGTGACCCTGGGGACACCGCAACCGTCCTAAATATGAGTCAGTTGCCAAGCGTCCGAATTTTGATCATGTGACTACGGGGAGGCTGCGATGGTCGTAAGTGGGAAAAACGGTCATCAGTCACTATTTTCAGTGCTGTTGTGACTTCCAACGGTCACTAAACGAATGGTTATATGTCGAGGACTAACTGTAACTGGTCCAGAGTGGTGAGACCACCACAAAAGCTAATACAATCCTGGGTTGTATAAACAAGAGGCATAAGAATCAAGATCACGCGAAGTATTAGTACCGCTTTATAAAGCCCTAGTGCAGGGGTAGGCAACCTCGGCTCTTTTATGGCTCATGGACTTCAACTCCCAGAATTCCCGAGTCAGCTGTGCACAGCTGACTCGGGAATTCTGGGAGTTGAAGTCCATGAGCCATAAAAGAGCCGAGGTTGCCTACCCCTGCCCTAGTGAGACCACACCTCGAATACTGCAGCCAATTTTGGTCACCGTTTCACAAAAAAGATGTTGAGAGTCTGGAAAAAATTCAAAGAAGAGCAACTAAGATGATCAAAGCCCTGGAGACCAAAACAAAGAGTGGCTGCAGGCCTTGGGTTTGGCTAGAAATAGGGGAGACAGGATAGCAGTGTTCCAGTATCTGAAGGGCTGCCACGAGGCAAAGGGGGATCAAATTATTCACTAAAGCACCAGAGGGAAGGACGAAAAACAATGGCTAGGAACTGATCAAGGAGAGAAGCAACCCAGAATTAAGGAGAAACTTCCTGACAATGAGGACAATCAACCAGTGGAACAGCTTGCCACCAGAAATCGTGGGCGCTCCATCACTGGATATTTTTAAGAAGAGACTGGACAATCACCTGTCTGAGATGGTATAGGTTCTCTTGCTTGAGCAGAGGGCTGGACTAGAAGACCTCCAAGTTCCCTTCCAGCTCTATTCTATTCTATTCTATTCTATTCTATTCTATTCTATTCTATTCTATTCTATTCTATTCTCTATTCTATTCTATTCTATTATTCTATTCTCTATTCTATTCTATTCTATTCTATTCTATTCTATTCTATTCTATTCTATTCTATTCTATTCTATTCTATTCTATTCTAAATATAAAGTTCCTAATCAGCCTCCAGGTCCTGGAAAACCAGATGGGAACAAGGTGCATGAAAATAGCCGCTGCATTTCTGAGAACAGCTCCATCAAAATTGTGAATATACAGATAGTCCTCGAGTTACAATCATTCATTTAGTGGCCATTTGAAGTTACAACAGCACTGAAAAAAGTGACTTACGACAGTTTTTCACACTTATGACTGTTGCAGCATCCCTGCGGTCACGTGATCAAAATTCAGACTCTTGGTCACTGGAATGTATTTATGACGCTTGCAGTGTCCCGGGATCATGCGATTCCCTTTTGCGACCCTCTGACAATCAAATTCAATGGGGAAGCCAGATTCCCTTTACAACTGTGTTACTTAAACTGCAGTGATTCACTTTACAGCTGTGGCAAGAAAGGTCATACAGTGGGGCAAAATTCACTTAACAAATGACCCACTTAGAAACTGAAAATTTGGGCTCAGTTGTGGTCGTAAGTCGAGGACTACCTGTAAAACTTTTGGGGTGCCAAGAGGTACCCTTTTCCTCAGAGAAGGATGTCTAGAGCTGCATTCTCCCCCCCCCCCCAAGGAGATCCATCAAGGATGAAGAAACAAAGGGAGCCAAGAGGAAAACAGAACCCGATTTAATTTACATCAGACATGGAAAGGAAGTGAACCAAAGGGAGCTAATTACCCATATATCTAATACTTCTCTGGTATTAAAATGAGAATTCAGCGGCAGCTGGTTGTGAGTTATGGCCTTTGGCTCTCTGAACTGCCTCTGGCGCAGTATGTTTCATTATAGTATAGATTTCATTTTCTGCAGCTTTTGTTTTTTAATTGCATACATCGCTTCGAGTCGCCTGTCGAGGGAATGACTACATAAATTGAATAAAGAAACAAACAAATATCCAAGCAACCCCTCAGGCTGAAGTCAAGATTTCTGAGGAATCATGTTAAGGCCCAAATAAGAGAGCCTCCTACATTTGGTAGTATTTCTTCCTTACTCAAAATAGTATTATCTAAATGGGGGGGGGGGAATAATCCACAAATCTGGAGAAACTCCGATATTTGAAGATTTCTTTTTTTAAAAAAAACCCAACATTTTAAGAAGAAATACCCTTATATGGTGGGAACGCAGAAAGGTAACAAATCTGGAAAAAGGATATATCAAAATGTAATTTTTGTGGACAGCCACATTAATCAAGATAATTAGGTTAATGTGCTAGAAATGTGTTTCATCAATCTGGCTTACAGGTTAGTCCTCAATTTACAACTGGTTTAGTGGCTGTTCGAAGTTACAATGGCACTGAAAAAAGCACCGTATGACCATTTTTCACACTTACGACCATTGCAGCATCCCCATGGTCACATGATGAAAATTCAGAGGCTTAGCAACAGGCTCACATTTATGATGGTGGCAGTGTCCCGGGGTCACGTGATCACCTCTTGCGACCTTCTGACAAGCAAAGTCAATGGGGAAGCCGGATTCACTTAACAACCGTGTTACTAACTTAACATCTGCAGTGATTCTGTGGCAAGAAGATCATAAAATGAGGGAAAACTCATTGAACATCTGCTTCACTGAGGAACAGAAATTTTGGTCTCAATTGTGGTCGCAGGATTACCTGTATGTAAATAAATCAACTGGCATCCAATTCAAATTTTCAATTTCAGCTCACAGAATCATTCTGATCCATTTCATTTATGGGTAGTCCTGCACTTACGACCACCATAACATCCCCACGGTCACGTGATCAAAATTTGAGCACCCGACACGTACTGACAACGGATGCAGTGTCCTGTCGGCAAGAGATAGCCATTTGTGATCTTCCCAGCTGGCTTCCACTGAAATCAATTGGGGAAGATGGATTAACTTAAATGACCACATAATTCACTTAATCACTGCCAAGATTTGCTACTGTTACTACTACTTCCGTGTGGGAAGCACTGAAGTGCAAAGAAGAGCAGCTAGGATGATTAAAGGCCTGAAGAAAAAAAAAAACATGAAGAACGGTTGAAGGAATTGGGTATGGCCAGTCTAAAGAAAAGAAGAAATAGGGGAGACATGAGAGCAGTGTTCCAGTATCTGAGGGGCTGCCACAAGACGGAGGGGGGTCAAATTATTCACAAAAGCACCAGAGGGCAGGACAAGGAACAATGGTTGGAAACTGATCAAAAAGAGAAGCAACCTGGAATTAAGGAGAAACTTTCTAACAGTGAGAACAATTAACCAGTGGAACAGCTTGCCACCAGACGTTGTAGGTCAGTGATGGCAAACCTTTTAGAGACCGAGTGCCCAAAAACCGCCCACGTCCCCGCTCCCTTCCCACCCTGCCTGCTCCGCCCCTGCCCGCCCACAGGGCTACGCACCACCTCCATGGCCCACCGCAGATCACCCAGGCAGCTCTGCAGTGCCATGGCAGCCACACCCTCCGCCCACACCCTGCTCCATCATCTGCACGCTATGGGGCGCGAGGACGGAGTCTTGTCCCTGCTGCCCGGCTATATCCTTGGCTGTGCTGCTCTGTGCAGGCCGCGCCCGGGGACGACTCTTCTCCAGGGGGGCTGCTGGTGAGGAGGGGGAGGCAGGGGGAGGGCAACGGTGCGTGTGCCCACAGAGAGGGCTCCGAGTGCCGCCTCTGGCACGTGTGCCACAGGTTCGCCGCCACTGTCGTAGGTGCTTCATACCTGGAGGTTTTTCAGAAGAGACTGGACAGCCAATTGTCTGAAATGATATAGTCCCAAAGATGCTTTTTCACGAGGCAACTAGACTTTCTTGTTTTTCTTTGAAGATGTTTTGGTTCTCATCCAAGAAGCTTCTTCAGCTCGGACTGGATGGTGGGGAACGGAAGGATTTATACTCCTTGCATACAGCTGGTCATTTGCCTTCTTTTAGAGAGTCCTTGAGGCCAATTGGAGGTTTACTTGTGTCCTCAGGGTCACCTGAGTGGTAGAAATGGGTGTGGAGCCTTCTTGGAACCACTGAAAGGAACATTGTTGACTAGAGATAGATGATGATGCATTCCTCCCCCTCTGTTGAGGGAGGGATATTCAGTTTTGACCTAGATGGCCTCTTTGACCTCTCTTTCAAACCAGCGGTCCTCCCTGTCCAAAATATGGACTTTGCGGACTTCGAAAGTGTGGCCTTTTAAATGCAGATGGATTGCTGAATCTTGTCCTAATGGGTTTGTTTTCCTGCGTTGTGCCATGTTTTTGTAAAGTGGTTGTTTTGTTTCACTGATGTACAGATCTGCACACGGCTCACTGCACTGTACTGCATATACCACGTAGCTCAGTTTGTGTCTGCGTGTTTTATCCTTCGGGTGGACAAGCTTCTGCCTTAGTGCATTCGTGGGTTTGAAGTGTGCACGTATGTTGTGTTGGATGGAGATCCTTCTGAGCTTTTCCTGCAAAGCTATTCCTCCAAAGTATGGAATGACTACGTTGCTTCATTTATTGTTTTCTTCTTTGTCTGTTCTGGGTTTTTTTTGGGGGGGGGGATTTGATGAAGGCCCACTTGGGATAGCCACACGTTCTAAGGGCTTCCTTGATGTGTTTTAGTTCTTTTTCTTTCCCATCTTTGCTGGTAGGCAGGCCTTCAGCATGGCAGTGTAGGGTTCTTATAACTCCCATTTTGTGTTCCAATGGTATAGCGCAGGGGTCTTCAAACTTGGCCCTTTTATGACTTGTGGACTTCAACTCCCAGAATTCCTTAGCCAGCGTGCCTGGCTGAGGAATTCTGGGAGTTGAAGTCCACAAGTCATAAAACAGCCAAGTTTGAAGACCCCTGGTATAGGGTCTCTTGCTTGTGCAGGGGGTTGGACTAGACCTCCAAAAAACAGTGGTTTTCAAACTTGGCAACCTTGAAATATGTGGATTTTAACTCCCAGAATTCCCCAGCCAGCATGCTTTCAGATGTGTGGACTTCAACTCCCAGAATTCCTCAGCCACAATTCTGGGAATTGAAGTCCACCTTTCTAAAAATTGTCAAGCTAGAAAAACACGGCTTCAAAGGCCTCACTGTCTGTTGCCACTTTTTATAGCCTCAATTTAAAAGGACAATCAGCACAAGACAATCAGCACAACCAGCTACTCCACCATCAAAACATTTTAACCCCACCTTGTTAAAGTTTAAAAGCACGCAAACACGTACCTGCACTAACATATACAGAGAGAAAGATCTTATATTAACTTCTGGCTCAAATGCTCCTTAAACATTTTACCAAATGACAACCGCTCGGCTGCAGAAAGCCCACCGATCTTTTTACCGGTTTGTAAATTTGTCCAAGTCGTACCTGATTTTCCAAATATATTTTTAACAAAACAAAACAAAAATCTACAGTCGCCCCCATTTTGACACCATCCCGGCTAGGCCACAGAAAGCTGTGGAGAATTCTTCTTAACCTGTGCACTCTGCTGATCAGTTGAAGTATCATTTATGACAGGTTCAGCTCTTCCAATTTTAAAGAGTGGGGACTGAATTTAGGACTGTCTGTGTGGAAAATAAGGGTCTGATTTATTCATAAATAGCATTTATACTGGTAGTCCTCAACTTGCAACACTTTGTTTAGTGAACTTTCAAAGTTACAGTGGCACTGAAAGAAGGACTTACGACCGTTTTTCACACTTATTACCATTGCAGCATCCCCACGGTCATGTAATCAAAAGTCAAGTGCTCGGCAACTGACTCAAATTTATGACGGTTGCAGTGTCAGAGGGTCCCGTGATCCCCGTTTGCGACCTTCTTCTGACTGCAAAGTTAATGAATGGGGAAGCCGGATTCATTTAACAATTGTGTTACCGGCTTGACAACTGCAGTGATTTGCTTAACAACTGTGGCAAGAAAGGTCGTAAAATGGAGCAAAGCTCACCTAATAAATATCTCACTTAGCAACAGAAGTTTTGGGCTCAATTGTGGTTGTAAGTCCAGGACTACCTGTCTATTTTAGGATAGGATAGGATAGGATAGGATAGGATAGGATAGGATAGGATAGGATAGGATAGGATAGGATAGAGCTAGAAGGGACCCTGGAGGTCTTCTAGTCCAGCCCCCTGCCCAAGCAGGAGAACCTATACCATTTCAGATAAGTGACTGTCTAGTTAAGTATAAAACATTAAAAACAATACGATGACACTGCAGCTCTTGTTTTTATAGCTTTCCAGAGCCCGACATTCTCTAGACAGCATCATAATATCATAGAGTTGGAAGGGAACCCATAGAGGTCATCTAGTCCAGTTTCCTATTTGAGGCAGGATCCACTGAAGAGCCTTTTGGATGTAGTGGGTTAAGAAGCTGGGTTAAAAACTGGGACACTGTGAATGTTAAGGCCCCATAAGGCATGAAAGCTGGCTGGGTGACTTGAAGCCCGTCCTTCCCTTTCAACCCAACCTGACTGACAAGATTGTTGTGGTGTGGAAAATAGGCTGCGGGGAACATTAGATACACCACTCGGAAATGCAAAATATGTAAGGCCCTATAATAAACCTAATAATACATGAGACAACTTTGGACAGCCTCCAAAGAAAGGGGACGTATTACGAACTGTGGAGCCCTTGGTGTTCTCTGAGCTGGATTGCTTTCCTTGCAGACCTTTCATTACCCAACAAAATAACGTCATCAGTGTTACTAGGGAGTGGAGTTTGTTCTCGTGTTATATAAACAGAGACCAAAGCCCACGCCCGTCTAGCACTGATGATGTTACCTAGTTTGGGTATTGAAATGTCTGCAAGAAAACAAGCAAGCCCAGAGAGCACCAGTACTTCAATACTGAGCTACAAATAGTCTCTTCCACTGTACAGATCATGAAACATGGATTTGATTTGCTATAGAAACTGCCATCAGGAAATTACCCCTAAAGTCATACCTGGGGATGTATACAGGTAGTCCTTGACATATGACCACAATTGAGCCCCAAATGTCTATTGTTAAGCAAGACAGTTGTGAAGTGAATTTTGTCCCATTTTGATCTGTCTTGCTACAATGGTTAAACGAATCATTGCAGTTGTTAAGTTAGCGATATGATTGTTAAGTGAATCTGGCTTTCCAACTGGCAGAATTTCACAGAAGGCCCCAGGACGCTGCAACCGTCATAAATATGAGTCAGTTGCCAAGTGTCTGAATCTTGATCACATGATCACAGGTCGTAAGTGGGAATAACGGTCATAAGGCACTTTTTTCAGTGCCGTTATAACTTCAATAATGAACTAGCTGTAACTGAATAAAATTTATAGAAGGAGAATTGGGAGCGCCCAAGACAGATATAACCAACCAATCCACCACATGGTTTCTTCAAGATCCTAGGCTGATATCCCTGACTGCTTTATTTTTGCACTGCTTTTCTTTGAAAAGTATTGGATGGCGGGTTTAGAAAATAAGATGGAATGCAAAAAGAAAACAGATGTATTAATAGCAAAGGATTACCCCATCCCTTTTATACAGTATTCATGCTGTAAGCTCATAGCTCCAGGCTGGGTTTCAGATGTTACTGTGTCTCCTAGAAACATTTTACGGATGAGGAGAAACTCTCTTGTGCCCAACTGAGAAAAGTCAAGAATTCAAAGGCAGCAGATGAGGGGAACACCATGGCACTTGGTGAAACTGTGGAACTTACCCCCACAAGATAAAAGGACAGCTTGAAAGACTGTAGAATAGAATAGAATAGAATAGAATAGAATAGAATAGAATAGAATAGAATAGAATAGAATAGAATAGAATAGAATAGAATTACAAGATAGACTAGACTAGACTAGACTAGACTAGACTAGAATAGAGCTGGAAGGGACCTTGGAGGTCTTCTAGTCCAGCCCCTTGCTCAAGTACGAGAACCTAAACCATCTCAGACAGGTGACTGTCTAGTCTCTTCTTAAAAACCTCCAGTGATGGAGCACCCACAATTTCTGGAGGCAAGCTGTTCCACTGGTTGATTGTCCTCACTGTCAGGAAGTTTCTCCTTAGTTCCGGGTTGCTTCTCTCTTTGATCAGTTTCCAACCATTGTTTCTTGTCTTTCCCTCTGGTGTTTTGGAGAATAGTCTGACCCCCCTCTGCCTCGTGGCAGCCCCTCAGATACTGGAAGACTGCTATCATGTCTCCCCTCTTTCTCCTTTTCTTTAGACAAATTCATGGAAGAAATGATTATCAACAAGCAGTCGTCACAATACAGGTAGTCCTTCACTTACTAACCATTCATTTACTGACCATTCAAAGTTACAATGGAACTGGAAAAAGTGACTTATGATCAGTGGTGGGATTTGAATATATGAACAACCGGGTCTCTGTATGGATGCCACTTCCGGAAGTCCACTCTGGGCCTGGGCCACAAAAAATTAGCTACCGGTTCTGCCGGTGCGAACCGGCTGAGTCCCACCACTGCTTATAATCATAATATCATATAGAGTTGGAAAGGACCTTAGATGTCTATGGAGATTCTCAAGTCATCCAGGTCATGGTTGTCCCAAAGGCGCTTTATCAGGAGGCAACTGGACTTTCTTTTTTTTTTCTTTGAAGACGTTTCGCTTCCATTCCTTCCTTCCATTCCCCAGCATCCAGTCAGAGCTGAGGAAGCTTATAATAATAATAATAAAGTTGGAAGGGACCTTGGAGGTCATCTAGTCCAACCCCCTGCTCAGGCAGGAAACCCTATACCATTTCAGACAAATGGCTGTCCAGTATCTTCTTAAAAATCTCCAGTGTTGGAGCATTTACCGCTTCTGGAGGCAGGTTGTTCCACTGATTAATTGTTCTAACTGTCAGGAAGTTTCTCCTCAGTTCCAGGTTGCTTCTCTCTTTGGTTAGTTTCCATCCGTTGCTTCTTGTCTGCCCTTGAGCTGCTTTGGAGAATAGCTTGACTCCCTCTTCTTTGGGGCAGCCCCTGAGATATTGGAGCACTGCTATCATGTCCCCCCTCGTCCTTCTCTTCATTAAACTAGACATACCCAATTCCAGCAACCGTTCCTTATGTGTTTTAGCCTCCAGTCCCCTAATCATCTTTGTTGCTCTTCTCTGTACTCTTTCTAGAGTCTCAGCTTCTTGGATGAGAAGCAAAACCTCTTCAAAGATAAACAAGAAAGTCCAGTTGCCTCCTGGAAAAGCACCTTTGGGACAACCCTCCATGGACATTTAACCATGCACTTTGGGATGGACACCCTTCGAATGGTTGCAAACGACCAGCTGTCTGCAAGGAGTATAAATCCTTTCACTCCCCACCATCCCAGTCAGAGCTGAAGAAGCTTCTTGGATGAGAAGCAAAATGTCTTCAAAGAAAAACAAGAAAGTCCAGTTGCCTCCTGAAATAGCACTTTTGGGAAGAGACCTTAGAGGTCATCTAATCCAACCCCCTATCTGGGACAGGATCCACTGAAGCATCCTTTTGAGCCTTTTGGAGGCAGTGGTTAAGAAGATGGGTTAAAACTGGATTTTAAGGCTCCCTAATTAGTCCTCACACTTATGACTGTTGCAGCATCCCTACAGTCACGTGATCAAAATCCAGATGTTTGTCAACCAGCATGTATTTACAATAGTTGCAGCATCCTGGGGTCATGTGATCACCATTTGTGATCTTCTCAATTGGCTCCCAACAAGCACAATCAAGGGGAGAAGCTGGATTCATTTAACAACCCCATGATTCACTGAATAACTGCAGTGTTTTATTCAACAATCGTAGTTAAAAAAAAGTCATAAAATCAGAGGCGATTCCCTTAACAACTGCTTTGCTTAGCAACAGAATGTATGTATGTATATGAATCAAAAGTTGGAATTAAGATTGCCGGGAGAAATATCAACAACCTAAGATTTGCAGATGATAGCACTCTAATGGCAGAAAGTGAAGAGGAACCAAAAAGCCTCTTGATATGGGTGAAGAAGGAGAGTGCAAAAGTTGACTTGAAACTCAACATTAAGAAAACCAAGATCATGGCATCTGGCCCTCTCAACTCCTGGCAAATAGATGGGGAAGAAATGGAGGTAGTGACAGATTTTATCTTCCTGGGCTCCAAGATCATCACAGATGGGGACTGCAACCAAGAAATTAAAAGACGCTTGCTCCTGGGGAGGAAAGCTATGGCAAATCTAGACAGCATATTAAAAAGCAGAGACGTTACCCTGCCAACAAAAGTGCGTATAGTCAAGGCCATGGTTTTCCCAGTTGCAATGTACGGCTGTGAAAGTTGGACCATAAGAAAGGCTGAGCGCCAAAGAATTGAGGCCTTTGAACTATGGTGCTGGAGAAGACTCCTGCGAGTCCCCTGGACTGCAAGGTGATTAAACAGGTCAGTCCTAGAGGAGATCAGCCCTGACTGCTCTTTAGAAGGCCAGATCTGAACTTGAAACTCAAATACTAATGAGAAGGAAGGACTCACTGGAGAAGAGCCTAATGCTGGGAAAGATTGAGGGCAATAGAAGAAAGGGACGTCGGAGAATGAGGTGGCTGGATGGAATCACTGAAGCAGCAGGCATGAGCTTAAATGGACTCCAGAAGATGGTAGAGGACAGGAAGACCTGGAGGCACGTTGTCCATGAGGTTGCGATGGGTCGCAACTAATAATAATAAATATATGTATGTTATTTATTTCTTTGCTGCCCATCCTGCTGCAAGATTCTCCTCTGTAAGTGGCACTTGAAGGGACCGTGCCCCCCCCATTTCATTATCCACGGCTGTTGCTTGGGGGGGGGGGTTATAGAGCTCTTGCCTAAAAACAGTGGCAAGGGGTAGCTCCTAAATATTAGTGGTGCCTTAAATGAAGAAGTCTAGATAATATGTTAAAAATACTGTACAGATAGTCCTTGATTTATGATCACAATTGAGCTCAAAATTTCTGTTGCTAAGTGAAACATTTGTTAAGTGAGTTTTGCCCCCATTTTATGTCCTTTTCTGCCACAGTGAATCATTACAGTTGTTAAGTTAATAACATGACTGTTAAATGAATCTGGACTACCTGTACAATAATATTAGCCACTACACCAGTGGTTCTCAACCTTTTTAATGCCGCGACCCCCAACCGGTCGTAAGTTGAGGACTACTCAACCGGTCGTAAGTCGAGGACTACTCAACTGGTGCAGCACCATTTGCAGAATGGGACTTTTGGCAGGCTCAGCAGGGCAGAGACAGCCTGGACAATTCCTATTGGCTTTTGAAAGCCAATAGAATTAGACTCTATTCAAGAGAGTCTATTCTATTGGCTTTCAAAAGCCAATAGAATAAAAGGGAATAGCACAGCTAAGGAAAAGGGGGAAAAATGGCGGACTGCGTTGTTTGGCGACCCCCATGAAATGGTCGTTCGACCCCAAATGGGGTCCTGACCCACAGGTTGAGAACCACTGCACTACACAGTGGCTAATATTAACCTCAATGGCCCAAAACAAGCCACATTCACACCCCAGGGCTGCAAACTGGATTGGTTCATTTTAACCAAAGTTAAACTGGAGGGGAACACAAGCTTTAAGCCAGGGGTCTTCAAACCTGGCCCTTTTATGACTTGTGGACTTCAACTCCCAGAATTCCTCAGCCAGGCACGCTTTGCAAGTTTGAAGACCCCTGCTTTACGGCAAAGCAGCTTCGGTTCTTTCCCGTGGAATTTGCTGCCTTAAGAGTCAGTTGATTGCAGTAACACAGAGGTTGCAGGAAATAATTAAATAGATACAAATCAAAATCAGGTTGGGATGTGGCGAGAAGTCGCAATTGGAAAAGGAGCCAGATCTAATCTTGTTCAATGCCCAAGACGGCACCAGAAGACAAACAGGATACAAGCCACAAGATTACCAAGGCTGATTCATAACTTAGATCAATGTTTCTCAACCCTGGCCTCTTGAAGGTGTGTGGACTTCAACTCCTAGAATCCTGGGAGTTGGTCCACACACCTTCAAGCGGCCCCGGTTGAGAAACACTGGCTTAGGCAAATAAAAAAACCCGATCTAAATCAAGAAGAGATCACTCAAAAAACGGTGATGATGATGATGGTGGTGAAGAAAAAGAGAAGGAGGGATCGAATTGAAAAGTAAGAAGCCAACAGTCCTCCAGACGGCTCTAGAGACAACGCATGACTTAAGTCAACTAAAGAAATCCGAGACGATTCTACTTCCTCTGTTCTGTTTGCAAAAAAATTGGAAACCACTTTCTCTTGTTCATCAGATGGAATTATCAGTTATTCAAGAAATAGGCAGATTATCATCATCATCATCATCATGCATTGCAGTTGTCTCTGCCATCCACACTGTACGTTCAGGTTGCTTCTTGATTGGAAAGCTAAATCTCCTGTGCCAATGGGGGGCTGGGAGGTCATTGTTCCCCAAATTTCTAAATTCACCCTCCCTCCAACAAAGGAAAAAAGAGGGGTGGGCTCTTGCAAACAATGCTGCTATTTCCTTCTATTTACCCCACCCACCCCTATTAACATGCTCCAAAGCCCTCCAGTTTCCCCTCACCCTTTAAAAAAAAAAAACAGGCCACTTGCCTGCCGTCTCCTGCCCTTGCCCACCCACCCATGGGGGGGGCACCTAGATTTCTCTAGTCAGTAGTATCCTCCATTCCCCCCCCCCCCCGCATCTCTATACCCCCCCTTCCTCCTCAAACCTTCCCCTACCCCAAGTATCTGTCCTCAGGAGCTTTGTCTACCGAAAGCAGGGCTGGCCTGTTCAGAGAAAGCAAGCCCTAGGCTTGGGGGGGGGGGGATATTGTTAGGGGGAGGGGGGAAGGAAGGCAGAAGTCTCCTTTGAAGCCTTAGCAGAAAAGAGGAAGACCCCCCCCAAAAAAGAAGGATCCACCCTCTTTTTCCAGGGTTGTGTGTGTGTGTGTGTGTGTGTTCTTTCTCTCTATGTTCCTTTCGCCAGCAGTGCTCCCTCCCTCCAAACCTCCGTTCATTCATTCCTTCGCTCATTCGTTCTCTACATTCCTTTCTTCGTAAATGCTCCCGTCTCTTTCCTCCCCGCACATTTCTTTCCTTCCTTTTTCCTTCCTTCCTTCTCTCTCCCCTTCCTTCCTTCTCTCCCTCCCTCCATCTTACTCCCTCCCTGTCCTGCTTTCTTCTTTCTCTTCTTCTGTACCCCCTTTTCCTTCCTTCCTTCCTTCCTTCCTTCTTTCCTTCCTTCCTTCCTTCCTTCCTTCTCTCCCCCGTCTTCCTACCTTTTTTCTTTCCTTCCTTCCTTCTCTCCCTCTCTCCCTCCCTCACTGCCCTGCTGCCCTATCTTTCTCTTCTTCTTTACCCTTCCACCCTTCCTTCCTTCCTCCTACCCGTCTTCCTTTTTTCTTTCTTTCTTTCCTTCCTTCTCTCCCTCCCTCCGTCTCCCTCCTTCCCTCCCTTCCAGCCTACCTCGATCTTGTCCACGCTCCGGGCGCAGCCCACCACTTTCAGCCCGTGCTGCACCAGCGCCCGAGCCACGGCGGCTCCGATGCCTACCGACGCGCCCGTGACCAACGCCACTCGGTTCTTCCAGCGCTCCATGATCCCCGAGCCGCGCCGCGCCGGCTGCCGGCGTCTGCCTGCCTGCCTGCCTCCCTCCAACCGCGACTGGTTCCTCCCTCCCTCCCTTCCTGCCTCCCCGAAGCGCTGGAGCCCGTCCAGCGAACGTTCTCCCGGGAGGAGGAGAGAGGAGAGGAGGAGGAGGAGGAGGAACCGACCGGCCCACTCGCCTCCTTCTCCAAGGGCAGCCTCGCCCTTCGGCTGGCGAGAGAAGCCGGCAGGAGGCGGGGAAGCGACGCGGCCCCCTCCCTGGGCAGGGTTGAAAGTTCCCCTTGCATTTTTCCAGCGGGTGGGGCCTCCGGCCGCCCCCGGGAGCGGCGCCAGGCAGCATCGGAGGAGTCTACTCGCGGGAAGGGGCGAGCATCGGGGCAGCCCTGCCTCCCAGCCGAGGCGCCAACCTACCCGGCCAGCTGGCTTTCTGGTGACTTTGCCTTCTCTGCAGCCCGGGAGTGAGCCAGGCTTAAGATATTTAGGGGACTGGAGGCTAAAACATATAAAGAACGGCTGCTGGAATTGGGTATGTCTAGTTTAATGAAGAGAAACGCGAGGGGGGACATGATAGCAGCCTTCCAGTATCTCAGGGGCTGCCCCAAAGAAGAGGGAGTCAAGCTATTCTCCAAAGCGCCTGAAGGCAGGACAAGGAGCAACGGATGGAAACTAATCAAGGAGAGAAGCAACCTAGAACTAAGGAGAAACTTCCTGACAGAACAATTGACCAGTGGAACAACCTGCCTCTAGAAGTGGTGAATGCTCCAACACTGGAAGTTTTTAAGAAGAGATTGGACAACCATTTGTCTGAAATGGTATAGGGCAGTGATTCTCAACCTGTGGGTTGGGACCCCATTTGGGGTCGAACGACCATTTCACGGGGGTTGCCAAACAACGCAGTCCGCCACTTTTTTTCCCCTTTTCCTTAGCTGTGCTACTCCCTTTTATTCTATTGGCTTTCGAAAGCCAATAGAATAGACTCTCTTGAATAGAGTCTAATTCTATTGGCTTTCAAAAGCCAATAGGAATTGTCCAGGCTGTCTCTGCCCTGCTGAACCCGCCAAAAGTCCCATTCTGCAAACGGTGCTGCACCAGTTGAGTAGTCCTCGACTTATGACCGGTTGGGGGTCGCAGCATTAAAAAGGTTGAGAACCACTGGTATAGGGTTTCCTGCCTGAGCAGGGGGTTGGACTAGATGACCTCCAAGGTCCCTTCCAACTCTGTTATTCTGTATTCTGTATATTCTTATGGTCTGGTCATAAAACAGTCTTTTCCTCTTATTTGGATCCAGCCGGATGGGTGGATAGGGGTTCTCCGATCTCCCCAACCTTGGCACCCCTGGCAGAGTCACACAATAGAGGTAGAAACGGTCGGCCAGGCCACGCCAAATGTCGTGCCAATCTAGATGTCTGCTGACTCAAAGGTGGTGGTGAAGCCTTCATCATGAGAAGAACATGGACCTCCAAGCCATCTTCAGCCATGGAACTCTGCTGGTTAACTTAACCCGTCCTTTCTGCACCTGGTCTGCCCTGCAGGGTTGTTGTGAGGAAAAATGAGGTGCTGGAGGAAATCGAAGCAGTGGTTATAAACCTTAAATCTAGTGAAATATGAATCGTAAGATAATCACAAGTCTTTTGAATAATAAGTAGGGAGAGCTAGGCAAGTAATTGAGAAGAGGCAGTTTCTCTTCTGCTATTCCTGGCTATGAAGCATTTACAAAATGGTGGCTCACTGGACCAACTAAAATGCGGATGGGGCTTTGATCACATGACCGCAGCCTCCATTTTGATTTTTTGGGACACCCTCTTGAATCTTCAGTTGTGGTTGTAATAATTTATAGTCCTAGGAGAAAAGCCCTGAATCTAACTTTGTGACACAAGGAGAGAAAACAGCTGACACAACAAACCAGACTTTCTCCAAGCACCTGCTGGGCATCATCTTGGAGGAGGGGAGAGAATTCATGTTCTCTATTGAAGGGTCTCCTTCACTGCAAGTTTTCAATCTCTTTGTCCCTATTCAAGGCTGTGTCAAACCTGCCACCTATAGCATTTTTCGTGGCTTCTCCCTAACTTCGCTTCTTCAGTTGAACATCTGGCTGCCAGCAATTCGATCCTGACAGGGCTCAAGGTTGACTGAGCCTTCCATCCTTCTGAGGTCTGCAAAATGAGGGCCCAAATTGTTGGTGGGCAAATATGCTGACTCTGTAAACCGGTTAGAAAGGGGTATAAAAAGCCCTGTGAAGCGGTATATAAGTCTAAGTCAGCATGCTTGGCTGAGGAATTCTGGGAATTGAAGCCCACAAGTCATAAAAGGACCAAGTTTAAAGACCCCTGGTCTAAGTGCTTGCTGTCTTCAAGAAAGCTTCTGAAGGATTGATGGGGCTGGTGCAAAGGCCCAGCTTGGGATTCACCAAGCGTGCCTACACCAATTGGTGTATACCAGTACTTCCATTTTGAATGTATTTTTCCTGCAGTTTTATCACTTTCGTGTGTGCCTTCCCCTGCTGTTTTTATCAAAAAAAAAAAAAAAAAGAGCCTGGAAAGGACGCAGAGGAGAGCAACAAAGATGATAAAAGGTCTGGAAGCTAAATGGTATAATGAAAGGCTACCGCAGTGTTTCTCAACCTTGACAATTTTAAGGCATGTGGACTTCAACTCCCAGAATTCCACAGGCAGCAATGCTGGCTGTGGAATTCTGGGAGTTGAAGTCCACATGCCTTAAAATTGTCAAGGTTGAGAAACACTGGGCTAAGGGAACTAGGTATGAATAGCCTAATGAAGAGAAGGATTGGAAGGGGGGGGGGACATGATAACCATCTTCCAACTCTTGAAGGTCATCGCGATGAGGTTGACTTATTCGCTACAGCACCTGAGGGCAGGATAAGAAGCAGTGGGTGGAAGCTCCTCAGAAGAAAATCCAACCTGGAACTAAGGAGAATTTTCCTGTCAGTGAGAACAATTAACCAGTGGACCAACTTGCCTCCAGAAGTTGTGGGTGCTCCATCACTGGAGGTTTTCAAGAAAAGATTGGATCACCATCTTTCCAGGATGGTATCAGGACTCCTGTCTTGGGTTGGACTAGAAGATCTCCAAGGTCCCTTCCATCCTAGGATTCTATAATGGGGTTTGCAATATACGGGGTGCAAATAAACAAATATTATTTCAGCCTAATGTAGAGTGCAAAGTGGATAGTTTATGAGGCATCTCTCATGTGAAACCACAAACCAGTCCGGCTAATTTTGAAAATGATGGTTAAGATAATCATAAATGATGTACTGCATAAAGTGCCAACATGGGCCCTAGCAAATAGTTTCCAATAAAGTATATAGATTATCTCTTTTTTTTTTCCAAGTTCCCCACCCCCTTCCCTTCCTCCATTCAGCCTTCTTTTTTAGGAGTTGGCAGATTAAAAACCACAGAACTTAAGAAGCTTAAGAAAATCCCATTTGAAAAACGAATATAACACAACATGGAGGCTGTGTTTGCACAACACGTTGAATGGTAAAAGTAGCAAATTGTAAACATCTGAGCTGAATGTACTGCATGAACCATGCCAGCTTGCTTAGGTTATGGTTGACTGGATCACGAGAACTCCGGTTTATTGGAAAATCCATGGTTATGGACCAAGGCTTATGTTTTATGCAACAGGGCACAGTATCAAATTTTAAAAAGCAGTGTTAAAGCATCACACCTTTTCCTTTGTGCTTTCTTTATTGGAGTATTTTTTCAGCCTCAGCTACTTTTAGAGCTGTAGACTTCTATTCCCTGAATTCCTTAGCTGGCTGGGGATTTCTGGGAGTTGAAGTCCACACCTCTTATAGTTGCTGAGGTTAAGAAATGTTGCTCTATTGGATCTAAGCATTTGGCGGTTCTCCTGTAAACATACAATCTAAGCAGGGATGGGAGACCACCAGGAAATTAAAAAAATTCGAACAGGTGACCATGGCAGGACACTTCTATACCAGTGCCAAGAAAAGTGCATGATGGTACCTGTAGAGTCCCCTAGGAGTTCATTTTTATCACGATTACTGGATCCATAAGCCATAAACTCTGGGATGTAACCAGGCTTTTTAAATTGATCACTTTGAACCCTCACTTTCTCCCCCCCCCAGTATGAAAGACGCGGCCTAACAAGCGCATTGCTATAAACCGTGTTCTCACTCTAGGTGATAAAATATTCTATCATTAAAAAAAAAATAGTTTCAACTGCTAAAAATTAGACCTAACTCCAGCAAGCTATCAGCATCTTCTGTTTTAACAACAGCAGAAACGAACACACTTTGTCTTTTCTTATTTTTTTTTACTATGCATCTTAATAAATATTCTTTATTTTTAAATTTTGCACATCGCGCTTCCAACATATTACATCCAGAACATCTTTTTTAATTTTTTTTTGCAAATGGATGTCTACTTTGTAAAATCTTTATATTGAGCTCATTGTCATTTCTGTACAGAGTTATAAGTACAACATTACCTTTTGCCACTAAGCTTTTTTTTTGTCCTGTTTGATAAGTGTCACAGTTAAGAGAAACATTGAATAAAAAAGAGGTGGCTTTAAATTATGATGGTTTGGGGCTGGTCTCAGTTTTAGTCAAAAACTAGAGACCCGGAAACTGGAAATAGGGTTGGGGGTGCGGGGAACCAAATTAAAAGGATTAAATTCCACCAGCCTCCTGGAGAGGAAAGGAGAGGAAAGACAGAAAGAAAGAAAGAAAGAAAGAAAGAAAGAAAGAAAGAAAGAAAGAAAGAAAGAAAGAAAGAAAGAAAGAAAGAAAGAAAGAAAGAAAGAAAGAAAGAGAAAGAGAGAGAAAAAGAAAGAAAGAAAGAAAGAGAAAACCACCGTCTTTTTTTTTTCTTTTTTTAAAAAAAGTAAGATTTTGTTTAGTTGCTAGAGAGACTGTTTTCCGAAGAGAGAAAACGCACAGTAGTCATTTTCGACAGTTTGACTGAAAGACAGAGCTAATTTTATTCGGTTTAGTTTGCTCCGGCTGTTGTCAACCAACCGCTGCACACGGGCCTCTTGTGATCGTTCAAGTGGCAATATCTGTTGAACTTCTCCTTCAGATGCTGTCGGTACCGTTCTCTATTGCTGTAAAAGGACTTGTTGTTGGCCATGAAGGACTGGATCTCATCTTGCGAGATGAATATTTCGTCATCGGAAGTGCATTCGGACTCATCCTGGAGAGCACAGGGAGAGAGGAGAAAGGCAGGTTGTCCTTGACTTAACAACCATTCGTTTAGTGACTGTTCGAAGTTACAACGGCCCTGAACAGGGTAACTTATGACTATTTTTGACACAACCACTGCAGCATACCTAGGGTCACCTGATCAAAGCCCAGTTTTAATTTTTTTGTGGTGGTTGTTCAGTGAATGCAATCATTTACAATGCCATGGTAAGGCCACACTTGGAATACTGCATCCAGTTTTGGTCACCACAATGTAAAAAAGATGCTGAGACTCTAGAAATACAGAGAAGAGCAACAAAGATGATCAGGGGGACTGGAGGCTAAAACATACGAAGAACGGTTGCTGGAATTGGGTATGTCTAGTCCAGGGGTAGGCAACCCAAAACACTCAAAGAACCACTTGGACCCGTTTCCCACCAAAAACAAAACACTGGGAGCCACAAAACCCTTTTGATATTTAAAATGAAGATAACACTGCATATATCCTTTTTTACCTTTATTATAGGTGTGTGTGTGTTTGTGTGTGTGTTTGTGTGTGTATGTATGTGTGTGTGTATATATATGTATATGTATGTGTATGTATATGTATGTATATATATATATGTATGTAGGTCTTTGGTTGTTCGGGTTTTCTCCCGCGTAAAATTGGAAGTGTCTTGGCAACATTTCGACGAAGTCCCAATCGTCATCTTCAGGCTGGTGTTTTCAGCTTTGTGCTTCGAGCAGCAATGTGTGGTCTTAGCTGTTTCTTCCTTTTAACTGCCAGTGGGGGTATGAACTGATTGGGGGGGAGCTGAAAACACCAGCCTGAAGATGACGAATGGGACTTCGTCGAAACGTCGCCAAGACACTTCCAATTTTACGCGGGAGAAAACCCGAACAACCAAAGACCTACATACAAACACCCGCGAAAACCTCAGAAAACAAATATATGTATGTATGTATATATGTATATACACACACATACACATACACACACAGGTAAAAAAAGGATATATGCAGTGTTATCTTCATTTTAGATGTCAAAAGGGTCTCTCTCTCTCTCTCTCCCTCCCTCTCTATCTGCCCTTGGTCTGCCACTCCTCTTCCCCCGCTCTCTTTCTTTCTCTCTCTCTCTCTCTCTCTTTCTTTCTTCTCTCTCTCTCTCTCTCCCTCCCTCTCTCTCTCTTTCTCTCTCTCTCTTTCTCCCCCCCCCATCTGCTGCTCACCTGGCAAGTTTCAAGCTGTTGTCCAACAAGCTCAGGGGTAAGCAACCTCATCTCTTTTATGACTCATGGACTTCAACTCCCAGAATTCCTGAGTCAGCCTAGCTGGGCTAGCTAGCTCTCTCCTGCCCTTCCTGCTTCCTGCTTCATGCAGAGATGCAGCAAAGGGAGGAGCTCCGCCCAGTAAGCTTTTCAGCTCCTTGGAGAACACTGTGAGTGCATTCTCTTTTACACAGACACACATACACACAGACACACACACACACACACACACAGAGAGAGAGAGAGAGAGAGAGAGAGAGAGAGAGAGAAGCAGGGAAGCGCAATTGCCTCTCTCTGTCTCTGTCTCTCTCTCTGCAAAGGCAGAGGAGGCTGGGAGCCACAGGGGAAGGTTCAAAGAGCCGCATGCGGCTCCGGAGCCGCAGGTTGCCGACCTGTGGTCTAGTCTAAAGAATAGAAAGACGAGGGGGGACATGATAGCAGCGTTCCAGTATCTCAGGGGCTGCCACAAAGAAGAGGGAGTCAAGCTATTCTCCAAAGCATCTGAAGGCAGGACAAGAAGCAACGGGTAGAAACTAATCAAAGAGAGAAGCAACCTAGAACTAAGGAGAAACTTCCTGACAGTGAGAACAATTAATCAGTGGAACAACCTGCCTCCAGAAGCGGTGAATGCTCCAACACTGGAAGTTTTTAAGAAGAGACTGGACAGCCGAAATGGCATAGGGTTTCCTGCCTGAGCAGGTGGTTGGACTAGATGACCTCCAAGGTCCCTTCCAACTTTACTACTACTACTATTATTGTTAAATGAACTCTTTTTAACCAGTAGGTTACTTGTAGGATAGCCAGAGGATGTAGACATATAGACTGCTTCACAGTGCTTTACAGCCCTCGCTAAGAGGTTTGCAGTTGGCGTATGCCTCCCCCAACAATTGGGGTCATTTTACCGACCTCAGAACGAGAGAAAGCTGAGTCAACCTTCAGACAGGCAGTATCGAACTCCTGACAGTGGGCCGAATTAGCCTGCAATAGCAATAGCACTTAGACTTATGTACCACTTCACAGTGCTTTACAGCCCTCGCTAAGAGGTTTACAGAGTCAGCATCTTGTCCACCAACAATCTGGGTCCTCATTTTACCGATTGCAGAAGAATGGAAGGCTGAGTCAACCTCGAGATGGCCAGGATTGAACTGCTGGCAGTGGGCAGAGTTAGCCTGCAATAGCAATAGCACTTAGATTTATATACCACTTCATGGTGCTTTTATAGCACTCTCTAAGCGGTGTACAGAATCGGCATCTTGCCCCCAAACAATATGGGTCCTCATTTTACTGATTTCAGAAGGATGGAAGGCTGAGTCAACCTCGAGATGGCTGGGATCGAACTGATGGCAGTGGGCGGAGTTAGCCTGCAATACTGCATTCTAACCACTGCGGCATCAGGGCTCCTAGCAGAAGTAAATTCTGGTTTCTGGCAAAATAAAAAATGCTGGAAATTGTGGTCACACAATTGTGGTCACACGACAGCGGGACATGGCAAATAGCCTTAAGCACCCAAATAGGATCACAAATAGGATCAAATAGGATCACAAACTGCGAGGGATGTAGGAGGAGAGGCGTGTGAGTTTACGATGTCAAAACAAAATTATCAGGAGCCTGGTAACATCTTTTCTGTATTAAAAGCCAGAAGATTTTGTGACCTGCAGCTTACATTATCAGATGCCCTAAGCCAGACATGTCAAACTCACGACATCATATGACATCGCACAATGTATCGGGCCGGTTTTGCCATTGCCGGCAATGGGGTGGGCATGGCTTCCGGATGATGCGTCCAGCCCGTGGGCCGGCAGTTTGACACCCCCGCCCTAAGCGGTTAGACTGATTTGAGCATTTGAATTGGGTGGCTGAATAAATAAATGAATTAAAATAACAAACAAACAAATAAATGTTGAAATAAATAAATGACAAAGATGATTAGGAGACTGGAGATTAAAACATATGAACATATGTCTAGTCTAGTGAAAAAGGAGGACTAGGGATGACATGATGGCAGTGTCCCAGTATCTCAGGGGCTGCCCCAAAGAAGAGAGAGTCAAGCTCTTCTCCAAAGAGCCTGAAGGCAGGACAAGAAGCAACGGCTAGAAACCAATCAAAGAAAGAAGCAACCTAGAATTAAGGAGAAACTTCCTGACCGTTAGAACAAATAATCAGTGGAACCACCTGCCTCCAGAAGCGGCGAATGCTCCAACGCTGGAAGTTTTTAAGAAGAGACTGGACAGCCATTTGTCCAAAATGGTATAGGGTTTCCTGCTTGAGCAGGGGGTTGGACTAGAAGACCTCCAAGGTCCCTTCCAACTCTGCTATTCTATGTTCTATATTCTATGAGTATGTGAATGAATACATGAATAAGTGAATAAATAAGTAAATAAATGGGTAAGTGAATAATTGAATAACCGAATAAGCGAATCAATGAATAAGTAAATAAATGACTGGATGGATGGATGGGTAAGTGAATGAATAAATGACTGAACACATAAGCAAATAAATGAATGACAAAATGGGTAATGCGAATGACTGACTGAATGACCAAATAAGTGAATAAGTAAATAAAAGAATGAACCAATGGTTAAGTGAATGAATGAATAAATGAATGAATATGTGAATTAATGAATCTCTCACTTTGCCCAATCTTATCTGAGTTAATTATCAATTAATTCTCCCAATCACTAGCTCCAACATTTCTTGAAAGACAAGAGACTTAACCACCCGGGTCCATATTAACCAACCTTGCCTTCCCCTCTCCTAACAAAAGCAGACTACAAGGCCAACTACAAGGCCAACTCATCCTTGGACATCCCAAAGGTGCTTTTTCAAAAGGCAACTGGACTTTCTTTGTTTTTCCTTGAAGACGTTTCGCTTCTCATCCAAGAAGCTTCTTCAGCTCTGACTGGATGGTGGGGAATGGAAGAATTTATACTCCTTGCAGACAGCTGGTCATTTGCATCCTTTTAGAGAGTCGTTGAGGCCACCTGGAGGTTTGTCTGTGTCCTCAGGGTCACCTGAGTGGTACAAATGGGTGTGGAGCCTTCTTGAGACTGCTGAAAGGACTGTGTTGTAGACTGGAGATGGATGATGTCCTATCCCTCCCCCTCTGTTGAGGGAGGGCTGTTCAATTTGGACACAGATGGCCTCTTTGACCCCTCTCTCAAACCAGCGGTTGTCTCTGTTCAGAGTGTGAACACAGATAAACTTCCAAGTGGCCTCAACAACTCTCCAAAACAGGGGTCTTCAAACTTGGCCCTTTTACGACTTGTGGACTTCAACTCCCAGAATTCCTCAGTCAGCACATGCATGCTGGCTATGGAATTCTGGGAGCTGAAGTCCACAAGTCATAAAAGGGCCAAGTTTGAAGACCCTTGCTCTAAAAGGAATGCAAATGACCAGCTGTCTGCAAGGAGTATAAATCTTTCCATTCCTCGCCATTCAGTCAGAACTGAAGAAGCTTCTTGGATGAGAAGCGAAACGTCTTCAAGGAAAAAACAAAGGAACCCTAGTTGCCTCTCGAAAAAAGCACCTTTGGGACAACCGTGACCTGGATGACTGAGAATCTCCATGGATGCTCCTCCTTGTAACTTACCAGGAGTTCCACCAAGCTCTTTGTGCCCTTCCCTGATTCGGGAGCAGGAGCTGCCTCTGAAGATTCCTCACACAACAAGGCTGTTTTCCTGTGCTCCAGCCAAGGTACCGTAGGCGGCCCAGCTTTTTCTGTGCGACAACAGATTTCGGCGTGGGGGGTTTTGGTCTTCTCTCGGTGGAAGTCTGTGTGCGTGGCAGTCCCTGGACCCTCTCGGTTACTTGTCTCCACCATGCAGCTGCTCAGCTTTTGGATCTGGAGAAGAGAATCAGCACATCAGTGGAAGGGGAAAAGTGCAGCCACCTGTCGAATCATCCCTGACTTAACAAAAGTTCGTTTAGTGCAGGGGTCTTCAAACATGGCCCTTTTATGATTTGTGGACTTCAACTCCCAGAATTCCCAGTCAGCATGTCCGTTGCTGAACTTTCTGGGAGTTGAAATCTACAGATCTCGGTATTACTGCTCTATGTTATAGTGTATGACCATAACTGAGCCTGGAACTATGAATGTAAGCCACGACAGTCATTAAGCAGGTCACTACGATTGCACCTGACTTACCTTTCTTGCGGTGGTCATTAGGTGAACGCCACAATAAATTAAGCACATGCTGCGGTAGTTCTAAGTGAACCTGTTTTCACCAATGGGTGGGTTTTTTTGGGCAAAATATGGCAAAAAAACCCACTGAAAATTGCAGTCGCATGACTGCGGGATGCTGCAAATGGGTCATACAAGTGAGCTAATTGCCCAAAATGCAATCATGTGATCATTTTGTGTGTGTGTGTGTGTATGTGTGCGTGTGTTGTATGCAGGTGTGTGTGTGTTTGTGTGTGTGTGTAATAACTTTGAAAACGGGTCCTAAGTAGCTTTTGGGGAGTTCGTTGTAACTTTGAATAGTTGCTAAACAACCGGTAGTAAGTCAAGAACTGCCTACAATAGTGTCAGGAGTGAAGGATCGGGGCTACAGTTAAATACCAGTTAAAGTGATTTATTGCTCCTGCCTGTACATAAGAATCTAGTCCACTAACGATCAGCAGTCGCTAGAGAAGAGTTAACAGAATGAAAAGGGCTGGATTTAAACCACTTGTGGGAATGTAAAAATTCTAGGCTGATTCCTCCCTTGACTCCACCTCCAGGCTCTGCCTCTCAGAATAACAGAGCTGGAAGAGACCCCCTGCTCAGGCAGGAAACCCTATACCATTTCAGGTAAGTGGTTGTCCAGTCTCTTCTCAAAAATCCCCAGTGTGTTGGAGCACCTTCTGGAGGCAACTCGTTCCACTGATTAATTGTCCTAACTGCCAGGAAGTTTCTCCTTAATTCTAGGTCGATTCCCTCCTTGATTGTTTCCATTCATTCTTATTCTGCCTTCAGGTGCTTTGGAGAATAGATTGCCACACACATACACACACACACACCTCTTCTCTGTGACAGCTCCTCAAATACTGGAACACTGCTATTAGTCCTTCTTTTCACTAGACTACTTACCCAATTCCTGCAACTATTCCTCGTGTGTTCTGCCTCCAGTTGCCTAATCATCTTTGCTGCTCTTCTCTGCACTTTTTCCAAAGACTCAACCTCTTTTTTATAATATGGTGACCAGGACTGGATGCTGTATTCCAAGCGTGGCCTTACCAAAGCATTGTAAAGTGGTACTAACGCTTCACGTGATCTTGATTCCATCCCTCTGTTAATGCAGCCCAGACTGTGTTGGTTTTTTTGGCAGCTGCAGCACACGGCTGGCTCATATTTAAATGATTGTCCACTAGGGACAATCCTTGTCCTACAAACTGATCCCAATCAACTTATCATCTTTTATCAAATACCAAGTTGACCCTTAGCAATTTATTGTCCCCCCTTTTGACATCCAATCACTTACTGACCCCTTGGACATTCCTACTCAGCTGTGGGGGGGTGAAACTGACCACTTTGGGAAACCCTGGTTTAGACCACCCTCTCTTAGACCACTGTCCAAGACAGCTAGGATTGCTCTGTTTTGTGGAGCTGTGTTGAAATCCACTTGGCAGTTTTGCAAGTCTCCTTCCTGTTTTTGTTTTTTTTAACCTTACTCTCAAGAGCGTTAAGAATTTGTTTGCACTTGCCCAGGTAGGGTTGGTTGAACTGTCTTTGTTGTTCAGGAGATGAGGACAACAAGGACTGCTATATATTTGGTTAGATGTCTTTCAGTTTCTCTGAAGTTTGTCTACCTGCCCCCCATTTTCCAATTTGCTCAAGTCCTGGAAGGGTGTCATTTGTCTACTTAGATTTATTTATATCAGGGGTGTCAAACTCAATTTCATTGAGAGCCGCATCAGCATTGCGGTTGCCCTTGGGTGTGTATGTGTGTGTGTGTGTGTGTGGCCAGGGTGGGCATGGATGGAGTGGGTGTGGCCTACTGGGTGGGCATGGCCAGCTCTACATCATTTGCATCAAGGGTGCCTGTGGGGGCCTGGGCAGGAGTGGGACAGATCTGAGGGTCTCTGGCAGAAAGGGGTGGGACCAGGGCAAGCGCCAAGGCATGGTCCATTTCTTCATTCCTCACAAAGGGTGACACCTCCCCAGCATGCATCCAGGGGGCGGGGCCGACGTGGCAGGGGCTGGTTCCTCGCTGGTTCCAGACGGCCTTGTGGAGCTAAGACTGAATGCGTTTCAGCATAGATGGCCACCACAAAATTGTACATTGTCTCCCGGCCGGCCTGGGCCAGGGCCAAGGCAGCAGGGGCCGTTCCCTCACTGTTTCCAGGATGGCTTCGCGGGCTACATGAAATCACTTTGCAGGCCGCATCCGGCCCCCGGGCCTTGTGTTTGACATGTCTGATTTATATGGTCGCATGATTCAAAATGTGACTTTAGTTGGGAATAAAAAAGAATCATCAAATCAAATGAAAAAAAAAATAGGAAACAAATACATACCATTCAAACCAACAGACGTCAGAACTCAAACTCCTAATCAAATCAGAATAATCAATCCAAAATCAGAACTAATCAAATCAGAATAATCGATTAAAAATCAGAACTAACCAGAATTAAACAAAATCAAGTCAGAACTAATCAAATCAGAATAATCAGAAATCACAATGGATCAAATCAGAATAATCAGGAATCAGAACTAATCAAATCAGAATAATCAATCAGAAATCACCTCAGTCAGAAATCGGAAGAATCAGCCAGAAATCACAACTAATCAATCAGAATTAAAATGTTCTGCAACTTACTTGGACTTCAGTAAGGCATTTGATAAAGTAGATCACAACCTACTACTTGACAAGATAGAAAAATGTGGGGTAGACAGAACCACCACCAGATGGATCCATAGCTGATTGACCGGCCGTACTCAGTGAGTGGTCCTCAATGGAACTGCATCTATATGGAGGGAAATGTGTAGTGGGGTGCCCCAGGGCTCTGTTCTGGGCCCAGTACTCTTCAACATCTTCATCAATGACTTGGATGAAGGGATAGATGGGGAACTCATCAAATTTGCAGACGACACCAAGCTGGCAGGAATAGCCAACACTCCAGATGACAGGCTTCAGATACAGAAGGATCTGGACAGACTTGAACACTGGGCACTAACTAACAAAATGAAATTCAATGGTGAAAAAAGCAAGGTTCTACATTTAGGCAAGAAAAACCAAATGCACAAGTACAGCATAGGTGGGACCATACTCAATAGTAGTAACTGTGAGAGGGACCTCGGAGTCCTAGTAGACAATCACTTAAATATGAGCCAGCAGTGTGCTGCAGCTGCCAAAAAGGCCAACACGGTGCTAGGCTGCATTAACAGAGGGATAGAATCAAGATCACGTGAAGTATTAATACCACTCTTCAATGCCTTGGTAAGGCCACACTTGGAATACTGCATCCAGTTTTGGTCACCACGATGTAAAAAAGATGTTGAGACTCTAGAAAGAGTACAGAGAAGAGCAACAAAGAGGATTAGGGGACTGGAGGCTAAAACATATAAGGAACGGTGCGAGAATTGGGTATGTCTAGTTTAACGAAGAGAAGGACAAGGGGGGACATGATAGCAGTATTCCAATATCTCAGGGGCTGCCATAAAGAAGAGGGAATTAAGCTATTTTCCAAAGCACCTGAAGGCAGGACAAGAAGCAAAGGGTGGAAACTAATCAAGGAGAGAAGCAACCTAGAACTAAGGAGAAACTTCCTGACAGTTAGAACAATTAATCAGTGGAACAGCTTGCCTCCAGAAGCAGTAAATGCTCCAACACTGGAAGTTTTTAAGAAGAGACTGGACAGCCATTTGTCCGAAATGGTGTAGGGTTTCCTGCCCGAGCAGGGGGTTGGACTAGATGACCTCCAAGGTCCCTTCCAACTTTACTACTATTATTATTATTATCATCAACTGGGTATTCACTCATCCTGATGTAAGCATTGGGGGAACATCCAAGTCTTGTTTGCCTTTCTTGGGGAGGGGGAGCACTGTCTTTACAAAGGGAGAGGTCCCCCCCTCCTGGGTCTCACCTAATGGCACAGTTTTGGGGAAAGGACCCAGAGTCTTCCCTCCATTTTGGGGTGTGTGTGAGATGCATGCCCCCCCCCCATGAGGGTTTCCCTCAGAGCTGAATTCCCTTGGAGCTGCATCTGGGCTCTGCCTTTTTAGGAAAGCTTTTAAAACTTGGCTCTTCCAGCTGGGCCAGGGCCAAGGCAATTAGCAAACAGATAACTCTTTGATCATTTCATTTTTATATTCTCCAAGGCCTTATTATTACATTTATCCCTTCCCTTTACGAGACATTTTAAAACCCTCAGCTGCTTTGACACGAGGCGGCCTTCTAAAATGAATTGAACCAACCAATCGACCAATAAAATTGCAAAGGGGATGATGATGATAATAACAACAACAATAAAGTTGGAAGGGACCTTGGAGGTCATCTAGTCCAACCCCCTGCTCAGGCAGGAAACCTTATACCAGGTAGGCAACCTTGGCTCTTTTATGACTCGTGAACTTCAACTCCCAGAATTCCTGAGCCAGCATATAAAAAAGATGTTGAGACTCTAGAAAAAGTGTAGAGAAGAGCAACAAAGATGATCAAGGGGGTTGGAGGCTAAAACATATAAGGAACAGCTGCAGGAATTGGGTATGTCTAGTTTAATGAAGAGAAGGACGAGGGCAGTGGTGGCGAACCTACGGCACGAGTGCTAGAGGCGGCACTCGGAGCCCTGTCTGTGGGCACACATGCTGTTGCCCCAGCCTTGTCTCCCCCCGCGACCCCCTCCTCACTAGCAGCCCTCCTGGAGGAGAGTCACCCCCCCCGAGTGTGGCCCTCACGGAGCAGCGCAGCCAAGGACATGGCAGCCAGGCAGCGTAGACAAGACTCTGCCCTCACACCAATCGCGCACAGTTGATGCTGTGGGGCGCGGGCAGAGGGTGTGGCTGCCATGGTGCTATTGGGCTTCCTGGGCGATCTGTGGCGGGCCCTGGAGGCGGGCCCTGCGGGCAGGAAGGGCGGGGGCGGGGCAGGGCCAGTTTTTGGCCACTCAGTCTCTAAAAGGTTCGCCATCACTGGACTAGGGGTAGGTAATATGATAGCAGTGTTCCAATATCTCAGGGGCTGCCCCAAAAAAGAGGGAGTCAAGCTATTCTCCAAGGCGCCTGAAGGCAGGATAAGAAGCAACGGATGGAAACTCATCAAGGAGAGAAGCAACCTAGAACTAAGGAGAAAGTTCCTGACAGTGAGAACAATTAACCAGTGGAACAACCTGCCTCCAGAAGCAGTGAATGTGCCAACACTGGAGGTTTTTAAGAGACTGGACAGCCACTTGCCCGAAATGGTATAGGGTTTTCTGCCTGAGCAGGGGGTCAGACTAGATGACCTCCAAGGTCCCTTCCAACTTGATGATGATGATGATTGTAACTTGCCAAGACTGAGAAACATTGCCTTGTTTGGTTTGGTTTTATTAAAAACTGCTTCCATTCATTTCCCCTGAGATTTAAACACAAAGGAGACATTCCTCTCATCCGTTTATCCACACCTCTAACCAACTGCCACTTTATTCATAAATGCCAAATATTAATTTATGGCTAATCCGGTTCCTCATTAACCGGCTTCATTGTCTCCTTTTAAAAAAAAAAAAATCAAAAAAAAAAAATCACACTAACAAAGTTGGACAGCTTTTCTTCAACAACGATGCTGAACTCCCAGCTGGGTCACCTACTGCCCTCGCCCTGGTTAAGGGAGCTGTGGGAATGACATGTGAGGGGAGGAAAGAGGTCGGGGGGGGGGGGGGAAGCTGGCCGACAAAAACCCTGACCCCGAAATGCCCCTCCCCCGCTTACGTGCTCAGCTTCGCACTTCTTGTTTTTCTTTTTCTTCTTCTTGTTTTTGCCTTTCGTGGTAGCGTCTTCCGAATTTGCCCAGCATTCCACGCAACTGTCCCCATCCTCTTCTTTGTCTTCGCAACGGTGAATGCACGAATCTTCCCCTGCAAGAAAGAGAGAGAGAGGCTAGAGTGGAGTGGGGAGGAGATAGCCCCCCCCCCAGAAGCTATGCCTTCCATCCAAATCGTGCTCCGATGTCGGAAAGCAACCTCTGCAGTCGGGATCAAACAGGGAATTAGCCTGGACTCATTATGTAGACACAAGAGGGCAAAGAGGTTTGACCTCCCCCGAGTGGCCTTTGAGCCTTATCTACTTGTCTATGGAGATTCTCGGTTCTTCCAGGTCATGGTTGCCCGAAAGGTGCTTTTTCAGGAGGCAACTGGACTTTTTTTGTCATGGCTAAGGCAGACTAGAACTCACAGTCTCCTAGTGATTGGCCCAAAGGCACCCACCTGGCTTTCACGCTAAGGCAGGATTCGAATTCACCACCTCCTGGTGATTGGCCCAAAGCCACTCACCTGTCTTTCATGCTAAAGCGGGACTAGAAATTACTGTCGCCTTATGATTGGCCCAAAGTCACTGAACTGTCTTTCATGCTAAACCAGACTAGAACTCACCGTCTCCTGGTGACTGGTCCAGTTTCCCAGCCGGCTTTCTTGCTAAGACAGAACTACAACTCACCGTCTCCTGGTGACTGGCCCAAAGTCACTCAGTTGGCTTTCATGGCTAAGGCAGGATTCGAATTCACCACCTCCTGGTGATTGGCCCAAAGTCACCCACCCACCTCTCATGTTAAACAGGACTAAAACTCACCATCTCCTTGTGATTGGCCCTTTCAAGCTAAGCTAGACTAGAACTCAGTTCTGGCGATTCCACTGAAGCACACAATGTGGCAGACTAAATAGGTCAAGAATGGGGAGTAAGGACAGATCAATCCACTAGAATCAGTGGTTCTTAACCTGGGCGATATTGCCCCCCAGGGGGCAATTTCGTTTTTCAAGGGTGCGAAGGAACGAAAGGGGGGCGATATGGGGGCGATGGAGCAAGAGGTTTTGGGGACACTTTTGAGACTTTTTCGTACAGTGAATCGCTGTATATCTGTCGTACAAAAACATCAGATGATCGCTATTAGTGGATTGAATTGTGTTTCCAAATGTTCCTCCAGCTAGCTTCAGTACAGAACGCCGTACATATGTGAAAATGCATCACTTATCTTCATGCGCATTGCGCAGCAGCCTCTACCCATACAGTGGTGCGCCATTGGCCAGAATATGGGAGATATGGGAAAAAGACTGGAAATAAATTATTTGCATCGATATGTCCTGATGACAATTTTAAAGAAAAGAAAACAAGTGTTTGCATAAATGGAAGAATTATTTCCTAGGTTGTGACTGAGAGGTTATGTTGGGGGAGGGGGGCGATGACAACTTCCTCATTGGCTCAAGGGGGCGATTCGTTCAAAAAGGTTAAGAACCACTGCTCTAGATCAATACACCATCTGCATCACGGCCACCTTTAGGGGTTAGCACTTCCTCAAAACTTTTTCTTTTTCTGATGTGCCTTTAAGTCAGTCTTGATTTTTGGAAGAGACTCCCAAAGGGGGGGGGGGGGAGACCGGAAAAAGGAGAAGCCCCACAGACCCTTTTAACGGTATTCCTACCATTTTCATCGTGGTTGCAAATCCCTTCGGTGCAAGCGATGTCCGAACCCTCCCGTGAACCAGTTTCGCTGCCTTCCATGCTGGAAGAATAGCCACAATCGCTGCCATTACAGTGAGCAGATAAACCTGGAAGAGATGTAGGCACTGTTCGCACGAATGTCCAAAGACACAGGCCAGCCTTGTAAGATACCCCACCAGATGGGAATCCATTCATCCGTAACAAGGAGTTCCCCAACGTTTCCAGCTTTGCGGAACAGTCGGGGGGGGGGGGAGAAGGGATGGTTCCACGCAAGTGGCCGGCAAGCGGGCTCGTGCAGGTCCATTTGTGTGAGCGGCGTATACACGCGCCTGCTGCTCACTTAAATGGAGTGCGCACGTTCGCCCGCGCGCACTCTCCAGCCATTTCTGTGGCCCGCTTGCAAACCCCTCACGGCCTGCTAGTGATCCAGGGCCCTGGGGCCCCCTGCTCTAACGTATACAATTTTAAATTTTATAATTTTAAATTTTATAAATGTCAAAAGGTAGCCCTGTTGTTGAAAGATCTATTTTGGCCGCCATTTTGTCTGTGTGTATTGTATGGATGTACATTTATTTTGATTTCTTTATTTGTATCGTGCCTTGTATTATTTTTAGAATTAACTCAAGGTGGCAAAGTCACTCAGCCATCTTTCATGACTAAGGTGGGACTAGAACTCACTCTCTTCTGGTGATTGGCCCAAAATCACCCAACTAGCTTTCATGTCTAAGATGGGACTAGAACTCACAGTTTTGTGATTGGCCCAAAGTTACCCGGCTGACTTCCATGGCTGAACTAGAACTTTTAGTTTCCTGGTTTCTAGCCTGGTGCCATAACCACTAGACCAAACTGGTGTGTGTGTGTGTGTGTGTGCGCGCGCGCGTGTGTTTGTGTATGTGTGTGTGTCCAGTAGTAGCCAAAACTGTAGAAACCTTTTAGGAAAAGTGTACAGTATAAATGCCACCTTTGGTTAAGTTTCCACCACTTTTTCTTCTAATTTCTTTATAACTGTAGCCTTGTTCACTTAATAATGCTATTTTACATTGTTTTCTGGGCAATCGGTCAACTCTTTGCACCGTGACTTTAATTTTATTACGTTTTATAAGCTCACTCAATGAAAGAACGCAAAAAAATCCAACCAACTTGATAGCGATCACATAACACACTGACAAATGTCCTCCTCTCAGCTTCAATACAGGACATCAATAACTGAATCCTGCCGTGATCTGATTGGCTCATTGCCAAAACAAGATGACACCCGGTTGGCTCTCTAAACATTCATGCTCATTGGCTACAATCAGATGAAGGGAAGCTACCCGATATCAACCTAAGCAAGTTGTGCTTCCTTTTTCTGGTTATCTGGCTATAACTTTTCATAGAGTACAGTACAGATAATTGAACAAACTTTGTTGCGTTACATTCTTGATTAAATTATCTTTTCATGGATATATAATTTTATGGTACTACTCCAAAAAAAAGTGGTGTTATTAGCCATCAAACCTCAAAAATACGCTTTCCCCAAAAGGTTTCCACAATTTTGGCCACGACTGTAGAATGGTATGTCAAGTGTACAGGAGTACCCACTGGCAGAAAAGCCTGCTGGATTTGGTTTGAATCTATTGCATGTTCAGTTAAACACACAAGTAAAATACTCATGGCCCCAAAAGTCTGTATTGGCTTGAATTCAACAGAATCTGAAGGACCACAGGTTCCATAATCCTGCTTTATCATAATAGCAGCATGGCTAGATTATACCATCCCTGTAAATTCAGAGATTTTGTTCTTCCCTGGCAGAGCCACAAGGAATAAAAAAGGCTTTCTTTTCCGTTTCTGATTCACTGCAGCTTGCGTCAGCCAAACATAACACTTGGACAATCCAAGTTTTTTATTACCCCCCCCCCAAAAAACAACAACAACCCCACACCAAAAATACCCAAGCTTAAGACTGTTCCAAACAACCACAGTCAACTTGAACCACAGCGGAGAATTTGGCCACAAAACTGAATTGCGGTGAACTGAAATTAAAAACAAAACCTCACCCTCCCGGCAGCTGTGAAATGGGAACTCGTAAAAAGCCACAAGTGTTATTATTTTCTTTGCCTTTTATTTATTGTTCTTGACTGCCAGAGGTACTTCTTTCTTGAGAACACTTCGGATCAGGGGGTCTTCAAACTTGGCCCTTTTATGACTTATGGACTTCAATTCCCAGAATTCCTCAGCCAGGCACGTGTGCCTGGCTGAGGAATTCTGGGAATTGAAGTTCACAAGTCATAAAAAGGCCAAGTTTGAAGACTCCTGCTTAAGATATAAAAGTGCACAAACATGAAATATAATGTTATGCAGGTGGTCCTTGCTTAATGATCAGTTGCTTCCCTTGTCAGTGTTGGTGGGAGTGGTCTTGGTGGTTCCTTAATTAGGCTGTTGTTTACCACTTGATTGCTTGTCTGAGTTGGTAGTTCCTCTGTATATAAACACTTCCTTCTAGCACTGATGATGTTACCTAGTTGGGTCCCGAAACGTCTGCAAGAAAACCACCAAGCTCAGAGACAGCCCCAAGGATCCCACAGTCCTTTCTGCTCCTCCTATCTGCAACCCCCATTCCCTTCTAGCACTGATGATGTTACCTAGTTAGGAAATGAAATGTCTGCAAGAAAACAACCAGGTTAAGAGACCACCAAAGACCCCATAGTAAATGATACCCCAATCAAGGAACGACCAACTCAAACTATCATTAAACAACAGCCTCATCTAGGAAGCAGCAAGGACACACCCACCAACATTGACTGGGCAAGCCATTTTATGCATAAACAGTGCAAACCCTTCTCCCTTCTAGCACGGATGATGTTACCTAGTTGGGTCATGAAACATTTGCGCGCGTACACACGTACACACACACACACACACACACACACACACTAACAAAAATCAAGCTCAGAAGCACCAAGAACCCCACATCAACCAATCAATTTGGTTATTTAACCAGAACTTGATCCCCCGCCCTCAGCCCCCCCCCCAAGAGCTGGTTTGACCTACCTTTCTTTATTTTAGGTGAACCCGGTAAAGCGCCACCAGTGGGACAAGTGCAAGAAGCATTTGCGTTGGTCACAATGACCTCGACGCAGCTGCTCTGCTCTTCCGTGTTGCCGCAGGCTGTGCAGCCGCTTTCCAAGAAATTTTCCTTCAAAGAGACAGGAAGGAATGTCAACGCCACGCCCGGCTCGTGTGCGCAAGCAGGCAGCGATTTGTGTGCCCAGAGATCCAGCCGCTGCAAATTTATTTATTTATGAGACTTATATACCGCTTTAAATGCAAGCACTCTCTAAGCAGTGTACATCAGTAACCAATGTATATATATATATTTACATTGCCCCCAACAATCTGGGTCCTCATTTTACCTACCCCGGAAGGATGGAAGGCTGAGTCAACCTTGAGCCGGTGAGATTTGAACCGCTGACCTGCTGAACACAGTCAGCTAAAGTGGCCTGCAGTACTGCACTCTTAACTGCTGCGCCACCTCAGCTCTCTCAAATGAGGGATCATGTCACTTGAGGATGTTCCTTAGGGCAGGGATCTTCAAACTTGGCCCTTTTATGACTTGTGGACTTCAACTCCCAGCGTGCCTGGCTGAGGAATTCTGGGAGATGAAGTCCAGAAGTCATAAAAGGGCCAAGTTTGAAGACCCCTGCCTTAGAGCATCCTTGGGAAAACTGGGAAATGCTGGGACTATGTAGAAAAGCTGCCAACAGCTACTGGTGGTCCCCAACTTATGGCTGGTCCTTTAACGACCATCCAGAGTGACAAGGGACCCAGCAAACTACTTGCAACCCATTTTCAAAATTATGATGGCTGCGCACACAAACCAGCAATCACATGATTACATTTGGGGCAACTGTTTGGCTATGGAGATTCAGGTCAGGGTTGTCCCAAAGATGCTTTTCCAGGAGGCAAGTGGACTTTCTGGTTTTATCTTTGAAGACGTTTCGCTTCTCATCCAAGAAGCTTCTTCAGCTCTGACTGGAGGGTGGGGAATGGAAGGATTTATACTCCTTGAAGACAGCTGGTCATTTGCCTTCTTTTAGAGAGTCATTGAGGCCACCTGGAGGTTTATCTGTGTCCTTATATGAGTCATGCAAATGGGTGGGGAGCCTTCCTGGAACTGCTGAAAGGACTGTGTTGTAGACTGAAGATTGATGTTGTCGTATCCTTCCCCCTGTTGACACAGATGGCCTCTTTGACCCTCTCTTTCAAACCAGTGGTCCTCTCTGTCCAGAATGTGGACACAGACAAACCTCCAAGTGGCCTCAAGGACTCTCTAAAAGAAGGCAAATGACCAGCTGTCTGAAAAGAATATAAATCTTCCCATTCCCCACCATCCAGTCAGAGCTGAAGAAGCTTCTTGGATGAGATGCGAAATGTCTTCAATTTTTGGCTAATCTAAAGAAAAGAAGAAATAGGGGAGATGCGATAGCTGTATTCCAGTATCTGAGGGGCTGCCAAAAGGCAGAGGGTCAGGTTGTTCACCAAAGCACCAGAGAGAAGGACGAGAAACAATGGTTGGAAGCTGATCAAAGAGGGAAGCAACCTGGAATTAAGGAGACACTTCCTGACAGTGAGGACAATCAACTAGTGGAACAGCTTGCCACCAGAAGTTATAGGTGCTCCATCACTGGAGGTTTTTAAGAAGAGACTAGACCAGTGGTTCTCAACCTGTAGGTCGGGACCCCATTTGGGGTCGAACGACCATTTCACGGGGGTCGCCAAACAACGCAGTCCGCCATTTTTTCCCCCTTTTCCTTAGCTGTGCTACTCCCTTTTATTCTATTGGCTTTTGAAAGCCAATAGAATAGACTCTCTTGAATAGAGTCTAATTCTATTGGCTTTCAAAAGCCAATAGGAATTGTCCAGGCTGTCTCTGCCCTGCTGAGCCCATCAAAAGTCCCATTCTGCAAACGGTGCTGCAAGTTGTCTGGAAGCTTCCACTCCTCCCTGCTGAGCAACTACTAAAAATGTAAGTAAAAGAGGGCCAAGGGTGGGAGGTGGGAGGCCGGCGGGCGCAGGGAGGGTTGCTGGCGCGCGTGGGGCCCGGCAGGTGCTTTACCTCCCTTGGGCTGGGCCAGCTGGTGGCCCAGCCGGTGGTCGGCCTGCGCCTTCTCTGCCGCTTGCCAGCTACGCCTCAGCCGGCGCAGGGGGCGGCACCACGCATGCGTGGTGCTCCCAGACAGGAAAGTCCTTGACTTACGATCGGTTGGGTAGTCCTCGACATACGACCGGTTGGGGGTCGTGGCATTAAAAAGGTTGAGGACCACTGGACTAGACAGTCACTTGTCTGAGGTGGTATGGGTTCTCCTGCTTGGGCAGGGGGCTGGACTAGGAGACCTCCAAGGTCCCTTCCAGCTCTATTCTATTCAATTCGGGAGAAAACAAGCTGAGGAAGTCCGCCTCTCCCAGAACTTCAAAACCAGGCAGGAGAGACTGGATTAGATGACCTCCAAGGTCCCTTCCAGCTCTATTCTGATTCCGGATCCATGGAGCAGGAGCTCAGCATCCCTCACCTTTTCTTGGCTCCGCATGTCCTTCTCCTCCATCACTTGCAAAGGAGCAGGGATCTCGCAGACGCATTTATTTTTCCTCCGATTCTTCCGTTTCTGGCGCTTCTTCTCCTGCTTGAGTTCCCGCACCCTCTCCTCTTCGGAAAACTCTTCACACAGCTGCTCCAGACGGCTGATGCCTTGCACCCGCTCCACTGCCATCTGCGGAGAAAGACGGCGATCAGTGGGGCAGCATAAAAGTGGCCTTTTGCTCCTCCCTCCCCCCAATTTTTAACATTTTATTGGCTCATAGAATAAAACACAAACCTAGAACTAAGGAGAAATTTCCCGACAGTGAGAACAATTAACCAGTGGAACAGCTTGCCACCAGAAGCTGTAGGTGCTCCAACCCAGGGGGATATGAAGAACAGATTGGGCAACCATTTGTTTGCCACGCTATAGTGCAGTGTTTCAAGAAAAAAAAAAAAACCAGGAGGAGTCTGGTAGCATCATTTCTGATTAACACATTTTATTAAAAAGCTGATGCCTTTGAATAACAATTGTGAGGTTGGTGGAAAAAATGCTACCAGAGCCCTGATTTTGGGAACTATAATGTGGAGTCCTTGATTATCTCTGAGCTTGGCTGTTTTCTGGCAGGTGTTTCATTATCCAGCTAGGCAGCATCACCAGTACTAGAAGGTAGTGGGGTTTGCTCTCTTCCCACCCCCTTCTAGCACTGATGATGTTACCTAGCTGGGTAATGAGACATCTGCAAGGAAACGACCAAGCTCAGAGAGCGCCAAGGGCTCCATAATTCATCCTTGAGCCACAAATATTCTCTTCTATTGGTAACAAGATTCTTTAAGGGAGAAAGCAGGGATTTTGAAAGCCCAGAGAAGCCGATTTCTATTCCCAGGGATCACCAAGAAAGGTCACGAAGAACGTTTCCTGTTTCTTTCCCTCCAGGTAAACGAGGAAACAGAGAGGCTACCTCAAAGCTTTTGCGTAAAGCATCGACTCCCAGATAGAAAAGCATCTGCCACGTCTGTTCCTCGGCCCGCAGCTTCTGCCAGATGCGGTGCAGCCGTTCATAAAGGTGGATGCCCAAGCAGGTCAGAACCTCTTCTTGGGCAATGTCTATTGTCTTCGCATGTCTTTCTCGTCTCCTGGAGGAAACAAAAAAAGAAACGTGGAAACATGGCAAGGGGGTCCTAAAGCAGACAATTCTCCTTTTGTAACTCAAACTTATTTTTAGGAGTTCTCAGCACTGGCTTTTCGTAACCTGTATGTCCAGGTAGTCCTTGACTCGGGACCGTTCGTTTAATGATGGTTCAAACTTACGACAGCCTCAAAAAAAAAACCAACACAAAAAAACAACTTACGGCCCGTCCTATGATCATTGCCCCACCCCTGAAGTCACACGATTGCAATTCGGATGGCAACGGACTCCCATTTATGACTGGATGAACTGTGTCACGGTCCCACGATCGTGATTTGCCACCTTCCTGGCCACAAAATCAACTGGGGAAGCCGGATTTGATTAAGGACCATGTGATTCCCTGAATGACCACAGGATTCGTCTGCTTGCTTGCTTGTTTGTTTCTTTTATTCGTTTAATGCAAGGGTTCTCAACCTTGGCAACTTTAAGACTTGTGGACTTCAACTCCCAGAATTCCTCAGCCAGCTTTGTGGGAGTTGAAGTCCACAAGTCTTAAAGTTGCCAAGGTTGAGAACCCCTGGTTTAATGTTTGGGATAAAAATAGTTATAAAATCGGATCCAATCGTGTGCTGACTCACTTAATAACTGCATCGCTTAGGGACCAAAATTCCACCTATCATCCAAGCCCCACCCTTTTCATGGATCTTTGCAGTGCTGGTGTATGGATATGAGGGATGGGCCGTGGATCGTGATGTTGGGCCTGCCAACTTGTCCCTCTCAATATCTCTTCTCTCCAGCCACTGGAGAAGTGATCCCCAACGGGGCTGTTTAATTTCCGATGAAAATTCATTTCTAATTGGTGAGTTTGTATCCCTTTAGAGCAGTGATTCTCAACCTTTTTAATGCCGCGACCCCCAACCGGTGGTAAGTCGAGGACTACTCAACCGGTCGTAAGTCGAGGACTACTCAACTGGTGCAGCACCATTTGCAGAATGGGACTTTTGGCGGGCTCAGCAGGGCAAAGACAGCCTGGACAATTCCTATTGGCTTTTGAAAGCCAATAGAATTAGACTCTATTTAAGAGAGTCTATTCTATTGGCTTTCAAAAGCCAATAGAATAAAAGGGAGTAGCACAGCTAAGGGAAAGGGGAAAAAAATGGCGGACAGCCTTGTTTGGCGACCCCCGTGAAATGGTCGTTTGACCCCAAATGGAGTCCCGACCCACAGGTTGAGAACCACTGCTTTAGAGCAGGAGTCTTCAAACTTGGCCCTTTGATGACTTGTGGACTTCAACTACCAGAATTCCTCAGCCAGGCGTGCCTGGCTGAGGAAATCTGGGAATTAAAGTCCACAAGTCATGAAAGGGCCAAGTTTGAAGACTTCTGCTTTAGAGCAGTGTTTCCCAACCTTGGCCATTTCTGTCTTGGTGGACTTCAACTCCCAGGATTCCACTGACCGCATGGCCATTGCAAAGAATTCTGGCACTGGAAGCCATAAATGTTAAAAAACGGTCCTAAGCAGTGGTGGAAGTCAGCCGGTTCGCACCACTTTGGCAGAACCAGTAGCTAATTTTTTGCTGTCCAGAATGGACTTCCGGAATCGGCATCCTCAGAGAGAACCAGTTGTTCACATCTTTGAATCCCACCACTGGTCCTAAGTGACTTTTTCCCAGTGCTGTTGTTAACTCCAATCACTAAACTATTGATTATAAGTCAAGGACTGCCTGGGTACCACAAGGGAGAGACAGAACAAGCAACCGATCCCTGGAGCAGTTGGTGCAAACAGCTTAAGCCAATTTGGAAAGCCCAAATTACTTTTCAAAAGGAATCCATGCAAAAAAAAAAAATATTCATTTACTCATCTCATAAACCATGCTGGTAAAGGTAGTTTTTTTTGGGGGGGGGGAATTGAACCTTCTTTTTCATTTTTAAATGGAAAAACAGGACAGCAAACTTGTTTTAATAAACACATTAGTGACACCTATCTGTGGGTCTGCTTATTTGGGAGAGCACATCTTTCTCCTTCTATCCTGGCCCCTTTTTTACAGAGGCACCATGGAGAGCGTCTTAACAAACTGCATCACTGTCTGGTTTGGTGGCAGCAGAGCCTCAGATGGAAGGTCCATACAGAGAGTGGTAAGGACAGCCGAGAAGATCATAAGAAGCTCGCTTCCTGGTATTTGGGATGCTGCTTATAAGCACTTATATGTGCTTAGAGCTCGGAGCATTGTTAAGAGGCCCCCACATACCCACTTCACGGATTGTTCCTGTTGAAACGGGTCATGGCAACACCATCAGAAGCATTTTGAAATGAAAATGGCTTGCTGCCAAGTTGTAGGATAGTTCACTGGTTGAGTTAGAGCAGGGGTAGGCAACCTTGGCTCTTTTATGACTCGTGGACTTATGGCTGGCTCAGGAATTTTGGGAATTGAAGTCCACGAGTCATAAAAGACTTGTGGATGTCAACTCCCAGAATTCTTCAGCTAGGCATGCTGGCTGAGGAATTCTGGGAGTTGAAGTCCACAAGCCATAAAAGGGCCAGGTTTGAAGACTCCTGCACTAGACTAAACTGGATTGCAGGCAGATTGAGAAAAGAGATTCCCCAGAGAACCCCTTATAAAACCACTGCTTGCAAAGGAAATCGTTTCTTTGGCTTGTGTGGCGAACGCAGGTCCCAGCAGCACCAAGCAAAGCCACTCAGAAGGCCCCTTGAGTCAACGAGGGCCAGCAGCATGGCAGGCCGAGAGGGAGGTGCGGCAGACCCGCTCTCACAATGTATATCTTCGAGACAGAAATATACATTTTCTTTGAGAAATAGAAGCAAAAGCGCTAGAAAGCCCAGTCTAGCCAATTACATACTCATACCCTCCTGCAAACTCGGGTTCGGCTCGGCCGAGGAGGTGGGCGATGAAGTCGGTCTCGCAGCAGACATGAATGTGGTGCTCGTGGGGGCAGCAGCGCAGGCCTTCATAAAGGGTGGCACAATAACCTTTCTCCTTGCTGCAGTCCAGCTCGCCGATCAGGATGGTGTAAGCCCGCAAGACTTTGTTTTTGCAGTCGGTGCAAAACCTAGTTCAGGAAAAAAAAAAAGGAATTATAGTATGTCTTTTATAATATGTCTTTTTTTAAAACCTAGTTCAGAAAAGGGAATTAGAGTTTGTCTTTTTTAAAACCTAGTTTAGAAAAGGGAACTAGAGTATGTTTTTTTAAAAAACCTAGTTCAAAAAAGGGAATTACAGCATGTCTTTTTTTTTTTTTTTAAAAAGAGGGAAACTACTTGATAGAAAGACATGTTTTAAGGGAGAAATCCTTGATGGAAACACATTTGCCAGATGCAGTTTTCATGGTGATCAATAATTGGATGTACAGGTTGTCCTCGACTTACAATCATTTGTTTAGTGACTGTCCAGAGTTACAACCGCACCGAAAAATAGCAACAGCAATAGCACTTAGACTTATATACATAGTGCTTTACAGCCCTCTCTAAGCGGTTTAGAGTCAGCACATTGCTCCCAACAGTCTGGGTCCTCATTTTGAAATATATAGGGAGTCCAGGGAGAAGCAGATTCACTTAATAACTTAACGAGTGCAGTGATGCATTTAACAATTGTGGAAAGAGAGATCGTGATATCGGGCAAAACTCACTTAACAACTGTCTTGCTTTGCAACAGAATGTTTTAGCGCAGTGGTTCTCAACCTTTTTAATGCTGCGACCCCAAACCGGTCGTAAGTCGAGGACTACTCAACCGGTTGTAAGTCGAGGACTACTCAACTGGTGCAGCACCGTTTGCAGAATGGGACTTTTGGCAGGCTCAGCAGGGCAGAGACAGCCTGAACAATTCCTATTGGCTTTTGAAAGCCAATAGAATTAGACTCTATTCAAGAGAGTCTATTCTATTGGCTTTCAAAAGCCAATAGAATAAAAGGGAGTAGCACAGCTAAGGAAAAGGGGAAAAAAATGGCAGACTGCGTTGTTTGGTGACCCCCGTGAAATGGTCGTTCGACCCCAAATGGGGTCCCGACCCATAGGTTGAGAACCACTGTTTTAGCGCAATGCTGGTCGTAAGTCGAGGACAACCAGTAAAAGAGTTTGTAGGCTCCTGAGAGGCTGATCAAAATAATCTAAAAAAAAAATTAAAAACTGTCGAGTTGTTATTCAGACGCTGAGTCGTGTCTGATTCTTCACAATCCCACAGACCACAACATGCCAGGCCCAAATTCACATTCCTTGTGTCCATGACACTATCTAACCACCTCATGCTCTGTGGTCAGTGGTGGGATTCAGCCGGTTCGCATCACTTTGGCAGAACCGGTAGCTAATTTTTTGTTGCCCAGGCCCAGAATAGACTTCCGGCAGCGGCATCCACACAGAGAGCCGGTTGCTCACATATTTCAATCCAACCACTGTCTGCGGTCCCTTCTCCTTTAGCCTTCCATCTTTTCCCAATATCAGGGTCTTCTCCAAGGAGTCCTGCCTTCCCATTTGGTGGCCAAAGTATTTGATCTTCGGGCTCTGTCCTTCCAAAGAACAGGCAGGGTTGACTTCCTTCAAAGTTTCTATAACTGGATTCAGTTCCTTTGAATCCACCCCCAGACGCTCCTTTACTGACCACGCGGAGTAAAATGCCGAGTACGGAGAGAAGGAAAAGGCCGTTTCCAATCCCAGCCACTCACCTGTGCTTCCGGAGGTATGTTTCTAGTGTTTCTAACAGACAATTAGAATCGATTAAGACTACTTCATCTCGACATTCCTGGGACATGAGTTCCCATATATCCATCCAGCAGCCTCTGAAGAGAGAGAAAAAAGAGAGAGAGAGAGAGAGAGAGAGAGAGAGAGAGAGAGAGAGAATATTTATTTAGGGAATTTATATGGCCATCCACCTCACCTGCGTCTGGGTGGCATTCAATATTACAAAAAATACACAAAAATGTAAAACCTGTACAAGCTGGAGAAAAGACCACAAAGCCACACACACCCACATTCAGCACAGCGACGCAACGGGCTGCATCCCATACTCAGGGGGGGGGGGAGAATCGAATACTGTAACCAGGTTCTGCGGCATTCACATATCAGGGAAACCTAACAGTTTCCAATAGCTTGCGAGAGGTTGGTTTTCATCTATAGCAGGGCTAGGCAACCTTGGCTTTTTTATGACTCGTGGACTTCAACTCCCAGAATTCCTGAGCCAGCATGGCTCAGCTTGGAAACACTCTCTTTCCCCTCAGCATGTCTGGCTCAGGAATTCTGGGAGTTGAAGTCCACGAGTCATAAAAGAGCCAAGGTTTCCTACTACTGATCTAGGCCAGGGGGAGAGAACCTTGGCTCTTTTACGACTCATGGACTTCAACTCCCAGAATTCCTGAGCCAGCATGGCTCATCTTGGAAACACTCTTTCCCCTCAGCATGGCTGGCTCAGGAATTCTGGGAGTTGAAGTCCACTAGTCATAAAAGAGCCAAGGTTGCCAACCCGATTTATAGGGACCCCTTGACTTATGACTGGTGATTTAACAATCATTTGAAGTTTTAGCAGAACCGGAAAAGAGGATTTATGACTAGAATCCAAAGTTTCAATGATCACCCCCCAGTCACATGACTATATTTTGGACCCTCAATAACACGGACACATTTAAGGTTGTTCGACATGTCCCACGGCCCCAGGACTGCATTTTACAATGATTTTGCTGAAAAACAGCACTTCCTTCCAGGTTTTGGCAAAACCACACAAAAGCTAACGGTGTGTTTGCTGAAGAACTGCTGGCAAAAAAGCCATAAAATCAGGTCGGTCACATGACTGACCCCATTTTATGAACATTATGACTTATGACCATATAGGTAGTCCTCGGTTTACAACCATTCATTTGGTGAGTGTTTGAAGTTAGAACGGCACAGGAAAAAAGTGACTTAGGACTAGTAACGTCAAACTTCTCAATTTCTTGCTTATTGCTGTTTTTTACAGTGTTGGGGTTTTTTTTAAATCATTATAATTTTGGCCCTTCGAAAATTATGGGCAGCATTTGTGTTCTGTTTTACCTGGTTTTTGCATGAAATCTACGCAACCGGGTGTTTAAGAAACAATCAAAAAGGATAAAGGAGTCCCTGTACATTTTACTCCGCTAATAGCTGCTGACGATCAGGAGTGGTGATCAATCTGTTTCAAGGCCACTGAACCAGTGCTATCCGAAAACATTTCCTCGGTCGTGTGGCCAGTGTGATGCCATGGAACGCTGTTAGATTCCCAACGAAGTGGTACCTATTTCAGGTAGTCCTCGACTTACAACAGTTCATGTAGTGACCGAAGTTACGACAGTGCTGAAAAACCTAACTTACGGCCGTTTTTCACACTTATGATCTTTGCAGCATCCCCATTGGTCACGCGATCAAAATTCAGACGCTTGGCAACTGGCTCATATTTGATTATGGTTCTAGTGTCCCCTTCTGACAAGCAAAGTCAATGGGGGAAGCCAGATTCCCTTAACAACTGTGCTACTAACTTAACAGCTGCAGTGATTCGCTTAACAACTGTATCAAGAAAGATTGCAAAATGAGGCAAACTCATTTAACAAATGTCTCACTTCGCAACAGACATTTTGACCTCAGTTGTGGTCATAAGTCAAAGACTACCGGGAATTGGTTGGCAGGAACTGAGGTGAGGACAGGAGCTCGCCCCTGTTGTGTGGCTCTTGAACCTGGGCTGCTGGCTTTCCAGCCGACGAGCCCAGCATCTTAACCCACTGAGCCACCGTGTCACCCTATTTAAGAAGCAAACAATTCAATATTTTCCGGTATGATTTACCTGCTGGTTCCCTGGAAAGGTCCGCAGTAGAAAGTGATCCTACACTTGCTCTCCTTCCTGTCTTCTTCGCTAGATCTTTTATCTGCACCTAACTTCTCTGTGCTCGGGGTGCTACCGTTCCCTTCGCTAGGGTATACAGCATTAAAAGAAGAATTCAGATGTATTACCACTGGGTCAATGGATGCATTTCTTTTGTGGATCCTTAGGCCTCCCTGGCCCTTCACGGACCCACATTTTAAACCCTCACAGAACAGAAAATTGAATGTGCCACAAGTGTGGAACAACCAGGCCTCCGTCTGCGGTTATTGTACTCTGCTCAACTAATCGACAAAAATAAAAGCACAAGGCCCCATAACGGCATCAAAGGAGCCACGCAGAGCAATTAACAGAAGAAGAAGAAAGCCAAACAGGCCTGGAAATTTGGTAACCACTGAACAGCCCCATAAGCGTGAATCATAATGCTTAAAAACATGCCTCCCTGCCACCGAAGATGAGTTAAAATTCAGTTTCCACTAAAAGAGACTGGAGGGAAAAGTCAGAGCTTGCTGTATAGAGGCAGTCTTCGACTTACGATGCTACATTTAGTGACCGTTCAAAGTTACAATGGCACTGAAAAAAGTGACATGACCATTTTTCACATTTACGACCGTTAGAGCATCCCCATGGTCATGTGATCAAAATTCAGATGCTTGGCAAGCGATTCATATTTATGACGGTTGAAGTGTCCTGGGGGTTCCTGTGATCCCCTTTTGTGACTTTCTGACAAGCAAAGTCAATGGGGAAGCCAGATTCACTTAACAACCGTGTGACTAACTCAACAACCGCAACAATTAACTTACCAACTGTGGCAAGAAAGGTCGTGAAATGGGGCAAAACCCACTTAACAGCTGCCTCACTTAGCAACAGAAATGTTGGGCTCAGTTGTGATCGTAAGTCGAGGATTCCCTGTATACTCTGAAACCACAGAGTTGATTTCTATTACAAAAATTGACTGTAATTTTTATTACCATTCATATGGGAAGTCTGAGGTCCCCAGAAAATGTTTTGTAGAAGGGGGGAAAAAATTCAATTTTACATCCCTAATGCTGTCACTTCCAACTGCACGCACACCCAAAAATAAACACAATGCTTGCCCTGATACAACATTTTTTGGGGGTAAAAATATCACTAAAATGGGTTAAATTGCTTGTTTTCACCCACGAAGTTGGCTGGCTAGGGAAGATTTCTATTAAGAATTGCCAAAGGGCAATTACTGGTGCCAACCTTCACCAGGGGTTTTTATACTCCTATTTTTTCATTGGTAGAGAAAGTCTGTTTTTAACTCTGCTTTTTTAACATTACGGTTTGAGGCCAGCAGGCACAAAAGCACCATTATTTTGGCCATTTCTTCTTCTTTTCTACGTCCAGCTGTTTACCAACTAAGCCACTTCCTGCCAAGGTGTGCCCCCAAGGTGTGCCCCAAAAAAACAACAGACTGGCACCTGTTTCGTGGGTGTGCTTTTTATTAACACTTACCCCAAGGGTTTCGGTTTGTGTGTGTCCAACGAATGCAATTGGCATCGCTTGTTCTTCTTACTTTTCGGAATTGCATCAATCATTTCATTTAATTTGGACCTTTCGGGGGGGGGGGGGAACGGAAAAAAAAACACTTTAAAAAAAAAATTCGGAGAAGCCCATTCAAACATTATATTTCCCATCGAACATGATTTTGTACAAAGTCCCACTACAGATGCTCTTTTATAAACTCTGACTCTACAGGTAGTCCTCAACTTACAACAGTTCATTTAGTGACCGCTCGAAGTTACAACGGCACTGAAAAAAGTGACTTATGACCGTTTTTCAGACTTATGACCGTTGCAGCATCCCCGTGGTCAGGTGATCAAAATTCAGACGCTTGGCAACTGACTCGTATTTATGAGAGTTGCAGTGATGTGATCCCTTCTTGTGACCTACTGGCAAGCAAAGCCAGTGGGGGAAGCCAGATTCACTTAACAACCATGTTACTAACTGAACAACTGCAGTGATTCACTTTAACAACTATGGCAAGGGAGGTCGTAAAATGGGGCAAAACTCACTTAACAGCTGTCTTGCATAGCAGCACAAAGTTTGGACTCAATTGTGGTTGTTAAGTCTACCTGCATTTGCAGGATGTCGACAGCTATCTTGGGATTGCGGCTAGTGTGAGGTTTAGGTGTGGACTATGTAATAATCTGTGGGTAAAGGAGTAGCATAATCCCCGTAGGAAACCATAGCTTGTCATTCGCTGATTTGCCTAAATCAAGACCCGCCAGGATGCAGTCGGAGGTTCATCTATGGCAGTGGTGGCGAACCTATGGCACGTGTGCCAGAGGCAGCACTCGGAGCCCTCTCTGTGGGCACGCGTGCCATAGCCCAAGCCCTGCCTCCCCATGGCCCCCTCCTCACCAGCAGCCTCCCTGGAGGAGAATCGCCCCCGGGTGCGGCCCACATGGAGCAGCGCAGCCAAGGACATAGCTGGGTAGCAGGGACACAACTCCACCCTCGCACCCCATAGCGTGCAGATGCTGCTGTGGGGTGTAGGTGGAGAGCGTGGCTGCCATGGTGCTGCATTGCTGCCTGGGTGATCTGCTGCAGGCCATGGAGGCGGTGCGTGTCCCTGCAGGTGGGCGGGGCAGGGGGCGGGTGGGGGCAGAGCAGGCAGGATGGGAGGCGGAGCGGGGGGCAGGTTTTGGGCACTCGGTCTCTAAAAGGTTTGCCATCACTGATCTATGGTTATTTCTCTATTCCAGCCTCCAGACAATCCTGGAGTGGCCACAAATGAGGCCACTCTACCCCAATGTATCTATGGTTCTTTTCCCATTCTGCACAAAAGGTGAATTGGGCAATCACTAAATTTGACAGAACAGGGATGGGTAGCTATGGCCCCTTTACATCCTGTGGACCAACTCCCTGAATTCCTGAGCCAGTCCACAAGTTGTAAAGAATCCATTGTTGCTCATTTTTGTGATAGAATGAGCACATAGTAGAGAGATGGATAGATAGATGGATGGCTGGATGGACGGATAGATAGAGGGATGGATGAATAGACAAGAGAGATGGATGAATAGATAAAAAGTGAATGGGAGACAAAAGGGTCTTCAAATGGGTCAGATCAGAAAAGGTTAAATGTTTTTAAATGAAACTATAAAAAAATAAAAATAAAAAACCTGGTGGAGTTTGCTGGTGTCAACCCTTCAAGGTAGGCCAATTCAAAGAACAGGTAAGATAAATTTTCCAGGAGTGCAACTACTTTTTTAACAGAATCTTGAAGACCTGTCCAGGTTTCTCTCCATCTCATCTTACATTAAACAAAAATCAAGATAGGGTGATCTTGATTCCCCCCCCCCCACACACACACACTTCCCTCTATCTCGGGACTGTACAATTTATGCAATTTTTGCAAGTCCCCTCTTTAAGGACTTATGCCTGCCTCAAATCTGCTTTAAATGTTATTTACTACTTTATTCATTTGTTAAAATTTATATGCTATCCGTCTCATGGGTCATGGCAACTATGAGCAGCTAATAGCAGAAAGCCAAGAAAATGGAGGATAAAAACAAATGAATAGAATAGAATAGAATAGAATAGAATAGAATAGAATAGAATAGGAGTAGAGTAGAGTAGAGTAGAGTAGAATAGAACTTTATTGTCACTTTAAATGTACACTAATCAGCATACATTAAAATGAGATTTCGTTGCATACAGTTCTCAAAGGGTAACTTCCAATATACACCGCATAAACATGACAAAAATGAATAAATAAGATTATGCATATACCCATATACACATACGGCCCAGAGAAACAACATAGTCTAGTTCAGATGTATACATATATCTGGCGAGAAAAATGAATCTTGTGAGTTTACCAGATGGATGGCATAGGGGAACATAGGGAACAAATTACTGCTCCCCATAGTTTTGCTATCTTGCCTAGCATCCAACCAATGTGACTTAACCAGTTTAGCAGCAAAGTTAGCTTAGTGGGTCATACAAATACAGTAGTCCTTGCCTTACAGTCATTCATTTAGTAATTATTCAAAGTTACAATGGCACTGAAAAAAGTGACTTATTATCAGTTTTCACACAACCATTGCAGCCTTCCCATGGTCACGTGATCAAAAATCGGGCACTTGGCAACTGGCTCGTATTTATGATAGTGGCAGTGTCCTGGGGTCTTGCAATCCCCTTTTGCGACTTTCTGACAAGCAAAGTCAATGGGGAAGCCAGATTCACTTAACAACCATGTTACTAACTCAAGAACTGTAGGGATTCCAATAACAAATGCAGCAAAAACGGTCGTAAAATGGAGCAAAACTCACTGAACAAATGTCTTGCTTACAACAGAAATTTTGGGCTTAACTGCGGTCGTATGTTGACGGATACTTATATGGAGACAGCTTTATGAAGGCTTTCCTCTTAAAAATAAAAAATAAAAAATCTTCCCACCCAGTCCTGAGTGATATGGCAAGATGCTGGCCCTCAGTGATCTTACCCATGCACATAGAAAAGCGTGTAAAGCTTCTTGGCATCCCTCATGCAGCTCGGAGTGACAGAAAGGATTCCCTTTGACCCAACCGTGAGGGGCTCGAGAGCGGGGTTGCCGGACTCCACCAGCTGAGAGAAGAGGCGCTCCACGCTACGGCGGCAGCCGACACAGGGGACAAGCTGAGAAAGGGCGCTCAGGACTTCGCGTGACGTCACCATCATGGCGATGCTCAAATCTTGCTGCTTCAGCATGCTATGCCTCTGGAGAGGGGAAAGAGGAAGCGGTTTAAAGCGGTTCAGGGCAGTACAGGAAAGTATGTAGGAAAGTATGTTTATTTGCAAAAGTTATACAGCCACGCATCTTAATAGAGTAACAGAGTTGGAAGGGACCTCGGAGGTCTTCTAGTCCAACCCCCTGCTCAGGCAGGAGACCCTATACCAGGGGTAGGCCACCTTGGCTCTTTTAAGATTCGTGGACTTCAACTCCCAGAATTCCTGAGCCAGCCATGCTGAAGGGAAAGGGAAAGGTTTCCAAGCTGAGCCATGCTGGCTCAGGAATTCTGGGAGTTGAAGTCCACGAGTCAGAAAGCGGCCTAGGCCTAGGCCAGGGATAGGCAACCTTGGCTCTTTTATGACTCATAGACTTCAACTCCCAGAATTCCTGAGCCAGCCATGCTGAGGGGAAAGGGAGAAGTTTCCAAGCTGAGTCATTCTGGCTCAGGAATTCTGGGAGTTGAAGTCCACGAGTCATAAAAGAGCCATAACAGTTGCCTACCCCTGCCCTATATCATTTCAGACAGATGGCTGTCCAGTCTCTTCTTAAAAACCTCCAGTCTTGGAGCAGCCACTTCTGGAGGCAAAGTTGTTCCACTGATTAATTGTTCTACCTGTCAGGAAATTTCTCCTCAGTGCTAGGTTGTTTCCCTCTTTGATGAGTTTCCATCCATTGCTTCTTGTCCTGCCTTCAGGCACGTTGGAGAATAGCTTGACTCCCTCTTCTTTGTGGCAGCCCCTGAGATACTGGAACACTGCTATCATGTCCCCCCCTCCTCTTTATTAGACTAGACATACCCAATTCCAGTAACCGTTCCTTATATGTTTTAGCCTCCAGTCCCCTGATCATCTTTGTTGCTCTTCTCTGCACAATTTCTAGAGTTTTAACATCTTTATATTGTGGTGACAAAACTGGATGCAACATTCCATCTTAAACAAACATTATCTGGGTGGCAACAAATAATATATAAAAATCACAAGCTATATATATAGCGCTTAGACTTATATACCGCTTTACAGCCCTCTCTAAGCGGTTTACAGAGTCAGTCTATGGCCCCCAATAATCTGGGTCTTCATTTTGCCGACCTCGGAAGGATGGAAGGCCGAGTCAATCTTGAGCCCCCGCCAGGATCAAACTCAAGTTCTTCATATATTTTAGCCTCCAGTCCTCTAATCCAGAATTCCCCAACTTTTCCAGGTTTGGCAGCCCGGGGGGGGGGGGTGATTTTGTGGGTGCAGCAGGCACATGGCGCACACATGCACGGACACTGTTCCTTGCGTAAGTGGGGCCGAGAGCATCTGTGAAGCTTGCGAGTGCCTTGAGTGGTTATTCTGCTCACAAAAGTGAGGCCCCGAATGTCTACAATGCTCACACAAGTGGGCCCACAAAGCTCCCACGAGGCCCAGAATGCCTGTGATGCTCATATGAGGCCCCCAAATGCCCGTGACGCTCACGTGAGTGGGCCCACAAAGCTCGCAAAAGGCCCAGAACGCCTGTGACACTCGTAGGAGTGAGGCCCCCGAATGCCTGTGACGCTTGCGCAAGTGGGCCCACAAAGCTCGCCCAAGGCCCCAAACCCCTGTGACCATTCATACGAGGCCCCTGAATGCTCATGACGCTCACGCGAGTGGGCCCACAAAGTTTGCATGAGACCCAGAATGCCTGTGACATTCGTATAAAGCCCCCGAATGCCTGTGACGCTCGTGCAAGTGGGCCCACAAAGCTCACATGAGGCCTAGAACGCCTGTAATGCTCGTATGAGTAAGGCCCCCAAATGCCTGTGACGCTCCCATGAGTGGGCCCACAAAGCTCATACGAGGCTCAGAACACCTGTAACGCTCCTGTGAGTGGGCACACAAAGCTTGCACAAGGCCCAGAACACCTGTGACGCTCGTATGAGGCCCCCGAATACCCATGATACTCGCATGAGTGGGGCTGTGAGCATTCGTGCACGTACACACACACACACACACACACACGCACACACCCATCAGCCAGCCATTCACGCAGCCCGGTTGTGAATAGGCCACATACCAGTAGTGGGATGCAGCGCACAGGTTTGGGATCCCTGCTCTAATCATCTTTGTGATTTTTTTTAAAGCCCCAGCCCTCGGATCTCGCAACATACAGTAAGATGCTGCCGTACCTGAATGAACTGCTTCAACTGGGCTCCGTTGTGCTGATGTCCATCGAGGCTTAGCATGTTATCAGGAAATTCCATCACCATCTGCACAAAAAGAACGTGGACAGTTGAGTTCTGGTGCCAGGAAGAAAAGCAGGAGTGGCGGCCACAGGGACTATTTGTACCGTCTCCGCCGCAGCCCTTTTGACCCGGGGGGGGGGATGTTCATCGTTACATAAAACACACAGATGTGAGGGTACGATTTTGGCAGGGTGCCCATGCTGCAGAACGGACATGGCCATTTTAAGACCTTGTGTGCCAGTTACATACAGATAGCCGACTTACATCGGTTCATTTAATGACCGTTAAAAATTACAGCACAGAAAAAAGTGACTCAGGACCATTTCTCACACTTCCGACCATTGCAGCATCCCCCACAGTCACAATTAAAATTCAGACCCTTGCCAACTGGTTCATATTTATGACGGTTTCAGTGTCCCCAGGGGTCATATGATCCCCTTTAGCAGCTTTCTGACAAGCAAAGTCAATGGGGAAGCCAAATTCAACTAACAATCATGTTACTAATTTAACAATTGCAATGTTTCATTTAACCAACAGTGGCAAGGGAATTTGTAAAATGGGGCAAAACCAATGTTTCGCTTAGCGACATAAATGTTGGGCTCCATTGCGGTCGTAAGTTGAGACCACCTGTAGTCACTCTGTCACTTCCTTCGAGGCAATCTATCCAAAGTCACACATTGGAAGACCCCTCTCTGCTCAAGTCACTAGATTCATATATCAGTAGAGACAAGGAATGTGGACAGTCCTTGACTTACAACCATTTGTTCAGTGACCGTTTGCGTGAAACTCTGAAGAACAGTCGTAAGTCCCCTTTTTTCAGGAGCGTTGAATGGTCACTAAACAAATGCACCCAACTTGAGAAAATTCACAGAAATAGCAAGAATAACCCAGGTGCCCCTTTGGCAGCGTCTAAGTCAGGTCCCTTTATCCAGGGGTGTCTACAGGGAAGGACTCCGAAAATTCAAAATGGTGGCCAAGGTGGAGCAATGTAAGCCCCGCCCCTTTTCTACCTATATATGTCACAATGCACATGAAAGCAGCACAACCTCAATTTTATGGTTGTGGCCATCGTTTCCTTCCTCCTATTACATATCCTTCTCTATTTAACATGCCTGGTGCCTGGATTTTTCAGCCATGTCTCCCCTGCTGTTTTATTCCGGCTGCTCTTTGTACCTAGTTCGTTTCAGATTTCTTCAGAATATATACAGGTAGTCCTCAACTTACAACAATTCCTTTAGTGACCATTCAAAGTTACAACAGCCCTGAAAAAAAGTGGCTTATAACCGTTTTTCACGTTGACGACCGTTGTAGCATCCCCCACGGTTACATGATCAGATGCTTGACAAGTGCTTCCTATTTATGACGGTCGCCGTGTCCCGGGGTTACACGATCAGCTTTTGCGATCTTCTGACAAGCAAAGTCAATGGGGAAGCCAGATTCACTTAACAACCATGCTACTAACTTAACAATTGCAATGATTCGCTTAAACGATGGTGGCAAACCCGTTTAACAAATGTTTCACTTAGTGACATAAATTTTGGGCTCTGTTGTGGTCGTAACTCGAGGACTACCTGTACTGACAATTTATTTCTGGGTGCAATTCAAGGTGCTGGTCATCACCTTTAAAGCCCTAGATGGCACAGGACCAGGTTATCTGCAGGACTACTGTTCCCTATAGACATCTACTCATCCTACCAGGTCAGATATGGTCCCTTCCCCCTAAATATTGCCATCTGAAGGGAGCTAGGAAGCACATCTTTTCTATGACAGCCCCAGCCTTATGGTGCATTATGTTAGAGGTCTCCAAACCCCGGTCTGTGGACCGGTACCGGGCCACGGCATGCCAGCAACCGGGCCGCACAAACAAGCAAAGCCCCATCCGCGGGATGCAGGCAACACACAAAGCCACATCCCCTCTCATCCGTGGAAAAACCTCTCTCCACGGATCCGGTCCCTGGTGTCCAAAAGGTTGGGACCTCTGCCTTAGAGTGCATTCTACTCCTTGAAGTTGAGCAGTCTTCTTAGGCTTTAACTTTCTATAAGACTTTGAAGATCTGCCTTTTCTCCCAAGTGTTGGGGGAAAAAAATTAGTAGATGCCCCTTTAGCACAGATTGGTGCTAATGGGTGCTAAACTGTTTTTAATGTTTTACGTTTCAACTGGCTTATAATTTTAATATGATTTTACGCAGGTGCATCGTCCTCAACTTACAACCATTCGTTTAATGACTGTTCCAAGTTACAACGGCACTGAAAAAGGTGACTTATGGCCAGTTCTCACACTGATGACTGGAGCAGCATCCCCATAGTCACACGGTCAACCTTGGGGTGCTTGGCAACCAGGGTGTGTTTGCGGGGGGTTGTAACGTCCCAGAATCCTGGGATTATCATTTGCAAGCTTACCATTTTTCACACAACCGTTGCAGCCGTCCCCCCTCCCATTGGTCACGTGATCAAAATTCGGGCACTTGGCAACTGACATGTATTTATGATGGTTGTAGTGTCCCAGGATCATCATGAGACCTACTGACAAGCAAAGTCAACGGAGGAATGCCAGATTCGCTTCATGACTGCACGGTTTGTTTAATGACCGCACGATTTGCTTAATGATGGCACGATTCGCTGAACAGCCCTGGCAAAAAGGGTTGTAAAATGGGAAACGACTCGCTCGGCAACACACCTTTTCCGGGCTTAGCAACGAAAATGTGGGGCTCAATTGTGGTCTTTTAATTTGCATGTCTTTTTATTTGGACGGGGAGCTCATCCAGAGTTGTTGAAAAGACAAGACGGGTGGATAAATGTTTTAAATAAATAAATATTTAATGGCTAAGAAGCACGCTGCTCACAAGGGCCTGCTCTCAACTTGCCCCCAGTACCAAATCTTTGAAGTGGATTGCTCAACTTGTTCTTTGATGAGGTCAAGGGTCTTGGAGGAAGGATCTTGTCTGCTTCTGACGGAGTACAAAGGAAAGACCTTTGATCTAATCCAACATTCCTCTGCCTCACAACGTAAAGAAGGGTGCCCTCTCTGTGCAAGCATTCTCTGGGGCGAGAAACAAGGGTTGGAAGCTGATCAAAGAGGGAAGCAACTTGGAATTAAGGAGAAACTTCCTGACAGTGAGGACAACCAACCAGTGGAACAGTTTGCCTCCAGAAATCGTGGAGATAATTAAGAAGAGACTAGAACCAGTGTTTCTCAACCTTGACAATTTTAAGGCATGTGGACTTCAACTCCCAGAATTCCACAGCCAGCATTGCTGGCTGTGGAATTCTGGGAATTGAAGTCCACATGCCTTAAAATTGTCAAGGTTGAGAAACACTGGACTAGACATTCACCTGTCTGAGATGGTATAGGGCAGTGATGGCAAACCTTTTAGAGACCGAGTGCCCAAACTGCAACCCAAAACCTACTTATGTATCGTCGGGTGCCAGGTGGGCGTGGCCCATTGGGTGGGCGTGGCTGCAGTGGTAACCGCAGACTTGGTGGGACTAAAAAGTTTAATCAATCTATTCCAACTTTGCGAGATTTTTTTTTCCCGGGAGAAGTTGAAATTGATTGATTGATTGAACTTTTTTTTTTTTTTTTGCACACGGCAGCGGAGCCTAAAGCGAAAAGGTTTTATAATACTCAGCTGAAGGCCTAGGACTGGGGTGACAGTGTGCGTGCCCACAAAAAGGGCTCTGCGTGCCACCTGTGGCACGCGTGCCATAGGTTCACCACCATGGCCCTATACCAGTGCTATACCTATACCTCATGCAGGAAGATTTGAGCCATTTTTATTTGTGTTTTTTTTTTTTAATTTGGGAATGTATTCCTGCCACAATAGCATCCATGAACACTGCGCTCCCATTCCCCATGCATTCAAAGACCAATGTGACTTCCTTCTTAATACATGTAGTCCTCGAATTATGACAGCAATTGGGACCGAAATTCCTACTGCCGAGTGATGTAGTCAGAAGTGCGATGTCATGGGACTGCATTACATGTAGTCCTCGAGTTACGACCATGACTGAGCCCAAAATTTATGTTGCTTAGTGAAGCATCTGTCAAATGGGTTTGCCCCGTTTTGCGACTTTCCTAGCCACCACTGTTAAGTGAATCATTGCAATTGTGAAGTTAGTAGCACGGTTGTTAAGTGAAGCTGGCTTCCCCATTGACTTTGCTTGTCAGAAGGTCACAAAAGCTGATCGTGTGATCCCGGGACACGGCGACCGTCATAAATAGGAACCACTTGTCAAGCATCTGAATTTTGATCACGTGACCATGGGGGAATGCTGCAACGGTCGTCAACGTGAAAAACGGACATAAGCCACTTTTTTTCAGGGCTGTTGTAACTTTGAATGGTCACTAAAGGAACAGTTGTAAGCTGAGGACTATTTGTATATATTCTGAAAAAATCTAAAATGACAAAGAGCAGCCGGAGTAAAATAGCAGGGGAGACATGGCTGAAAAATCCAGGCACCAGGCCTGCTAAATAGAGAAGGAAAGGTAATAGGAGGAAGGAAACGATGGCCACAACCATAAAATTGAGGTTGTGTTGCTTTCGTGTGCATGGCGACATATATATGTAGAAAAGGGGCGGGGCTTACATTGCTCCACCTTGGCCACCATTTTGAATTTTCAGAGCCCTTCCCTGTAGACACCCCTGGATAAAGGGACCTGGCTTAGATGCTGCCAAAGGGGCACCTGGGTTATTCTTGCTACTTCTGTGAATTTTCTCAAGTTGGGTGCATTTGTTTAGTGACCGTTCAACGCTCCTGAAAAAAAGGGAACTTACGACTGTTGTTCAGAGTTTCACGCAAACGGTCACTAAACAAATGGTTGTAAGTCAAGGGCTGTCCGCATTCCTTGTCTCCACTGATATATGAATCTAGTGACTTGAGCAGGGAGGAGTCTTCCAATATGTGACTTTGGATAGATTGCCTCGAAGGAAGTGACAGAGTGACTACAGGTGGTCTCAACTTACGACCACAATGGAGCCCAACATTTATGTCGCTAAGTGAAACATTGGTTAAGTGAGTTTTGCCCCATTTTACAAATTCCCTTGCCCACTATTGGTTAAGTGAATCATTGCAATTGTTAAATTAGTAACATGGTTTTTAGTTGAATCTGGCTTTCCCGACGTGATTTCAGATTCTTTGAGGCGGTCGTTAAGGGAACACCGCAGTCATTAAGAGAGCCAACAGTTGGCTAAGAGTGCACTGTTGCTGAAAACCAGGAGTAACTGCTGTACATGTGGACATGTTGACAAACGCCCAAACAACCACAGGGGGTGCGACCATCAAAACTTTGAATTCAGGTGGTAGGTCCCCTTTTTTTAGGTGGGTCGTCACTCTGAATGGTCGCAAGCAACTAGTCGTAAGTCGGGTAATGAAATGTCTACAAGAAAACCTGAAGGCAGGACAAGGAGCAATGGATGGAAACTAACCAAGGAGAGAAGCAACCTAGAACTGAGGAGAAATTTCCTGACAGTGAGGACAATTAATCAGTGGAACAACCTGCCTCCAGAAGCGGTGAATGCTCCAACACTGGAAGTTTTTAAGAAGAGACTGGACAGCCATTTGTCTGAAATGGTATAGGGTTTCCTGCCTGAGCAGGGGGTTAGACTAGAAGACCTCCAAGGTCCCTTCCAAATCTATATTATTATTATTATTATTATTATTATTATTATTATTATTATTATTATTATTATTATTATTATGGATCATCGCACAGTCAGCCAGATGTTCAGACTGGATTTGGCATTTTGTCTACCTTTATTATTATTATTATTATTATTATTAACAACCACCAACCGCAAAGAGACCAAGGACCCATAATTTGACCCTAAGCAGCAAATACTTTATCTTCTATTGGAGAGCCAGGTATTTTCTGACCTGCCACTGGTGCAGTCTAAGAATTTTTCCCTTTAACATGTCCAAGTTCAAATGCTCCCTTTTGCGAAATGACACCCGAGGCATTACAGCAATTGCCACCCTCATCACAAAATTGCACTCTCAAGAGATACACCCACCACTTTAGAAAGCACCACTGTGGTTATTAAAATAAAAGCACTTTCAGCTGTACAGTAGGCTCATGAAGCGATTCAGGCGAGAACAAAGGTCCTTTCAAGTGGTTGGCATAAAAATAAAATATAATAATAATAATAATAATAATGATAATAATAATAATAATAATAGTAGTAGTAGTAGTTGTTACTACTACAAATAGAAATAGAAAGACTGTGGCAAAGGCAAGCAAGGGTAGTACCAATAGTAATAGGCGCCTTGGGTGCAATCCCAAAACAACTGGAGCACCACTTGAACACCATCATCGGCATTGACAAATTCGCTATTAGTCAATTGCAAAAGGCGGCCTTACTAGGAACTGCTTCCATCCTGCGACGATATCTGTAATATCATCAAACATCCACATCTGCCTATCCCAGGTCCTAGGTAAGGACTCGATAGGTAGACAAAATGCCAAATCCAGGCTGAACATCTGGCTGACTGTATGATGATCAATAATAATAATAATAATGATGATGATGATGATGATGATGTAGTAATAATAGCAATAGTAGTAATAATAATGGTAGTAATAGTAATAATAATAATAATAGAGAACTATTGTTTTCCAGGCTTAGGCAGCCCGACTCATTTAATTCCTATTAATAAGAAGGCTGAGAAATTATAATCCAAAGCATACAAAGGGCAACTAGATTTCCACCTTGGTTAATAGTGAAGGACCGCAGTTCAACAAGGTTTCAATAAGTAGCTAAATTAGTCTTTGGTGATACAACTTATGACCATTTATTTAGTGACCATTGGAATTTACAAAGGCATCGAAAAAAAGTGACTTATGACCGTTTTTCCCATTTAGGACAGTTGCAGCATCTCTATGGTCACATGATCAAAATTTGAGCGCTTGGCAACTGGCATGTACTTATGACGGTTACAGTGTCCCAGGGGGTCACGTGATCCCCTTTTGCGACCTTCTGACAAGCACAGTCAATGGAGAGGCCAGATTCACCTAACAACCGTGTTACTGACTTAACAAGGGCAGCGATTCACTTAATATCTGTGGCAAGAAAGGTGGTAAAACGGGGGCAAAACTCCCTTAACAACTGTCTCACTTAGCAACAGCCATTTTGGGCTCTATTGTAGCCTTAAGTTGAGGACTACCTGCATACATTGTGCTGGAGGCACCCAACAATCTGGACCAGGAATCCAAAAAGGCCTCTCATGGGAAAGTGATCCCCAAGCCAAACAGCCCTCTGTTTAAGATTAAACTGTCTTAAGGAAGGGAGGGAGGGAGGGAGGGAGGGAGGGAGGGAGGGAGGGAGAGAGAGAGAGAGAGAGAAAGAAAGAAAGAAAGAAAGAAAGAAAGAAAGAAAGAAAGAAAGAAAGAAAGAGGGAGGGAGGGTAAAGAAGAAGAGAAAGATAAGGAAGCATGACAGGGAGGGAGGGAGGGAGGGAGGAAGGAAGGAAGGAAAAAAAGAAGATAGGGAGGGGGGAGAGAAAAAAGGAAGGAGAAAGAAAGAAAGAAAGAAAGAAAGAAAGAAAGAAAGAAAGAGGGAGGGAGGGTAAAGAAGAAGAGAAAGATAAGGAAGCATGACAGGGAGGGAGGGAGGGAGGGAGGAAGGAAGGAAGGAAAAAAAGAAGATAGGGAGGGGGGAGAGAAAAAAGGAAGGAGAAAGAAAGAAAGAAAGAAAGAAAGAAAGAAAGAAAGAAAGAGAGGGAGGGAGGGAGGGTAAAGAAGAAGAGAAAGATAAGGAAGCATGACAGGGAGGGAGGGAGGGAGGGAGGGAGGAAGGAAGGAAGGAAGGAAGGAAGGAAGGAAGGAAGGAAGGAAGGAAGGAAGGAAGGAAGGAAAAAAAGAAGATAGGGAGGGGGAGAGAAAAAAGGAAGGAGAAAGAAAGAAAGAAAGAAAGAAAGAAAGAAAGAAAGAAAGAAAGAAAGAAAGAAAGAAAGAAAGAAAGAGGAGGTAAAGAAGAA